>NC_079875.1:18099857-19341285 GCF_029227915.1 Hydractinia symbiolongicarpus | reverse complement strand
CAAATTTTATACCATTTTGTGTCATATTTTTTGTGTCTTTCAGCAAACGGCAATGAAGTTATAGTTAATGAAGGTATTTTGTATATTCCTAAGTTACTGAATTATGTGTTATTTATTATTTTACTTTTGAATTTCACTTGTAGCAAATTTTTCCAATTTTGTTATAGGACTAAACTCATAATTTGTAGTTTTAATACTGTTTGCAAGCTGATCTATCTTCTTCAAGTGTAAACCATTTCCTGATGCATGTTGCATGTTATGATACATATAACGATTTAAAAAAGGCGATTACAAAGTTTCGGACGTTTATAAGTTTTGTCTCCCTGAAAGATAGCTAGAAGTTTAAAAAGATTATTTTCTGTTATTTTATATCATGTTATATTATATGCTAAGGTTATGTTTCGTTTTACACTACTTCAGAACACATGCAGTTTTTGTTTACATTTTGTTATATAAAAAGAAGACTGATTTCCACCTAACTTAATTTTTTTAATGCTAACAATAGGAGGCTTAAAATTAAAAAGATTGAAGCACTTGCATGAAGCTTTAACGTTACTAAACAAGATGTAGGTTGCTATGTTTTGTTTGTTTAGTAATTACTAAGGTTATTTCATACGAGTAAATGTATAACTTTTGATTACTGTATTTCTTTGTTACACTAAATACATTTTTAATAAATTCTTCTGTCTATGTTAAAAATTACCAACTTGTTAAGTTTACACACTCCCTTTATATTACTATTGAGTGGCAAATAAACGCCAACCCACCATCCACGTTATTTTTTTGTCCGCATGTTCTATCCCGAGAGCTTTTATAATCGTTTATTTGGTATTCGAACGTATCATAGCACATGTGATAATAATCCCCGGGCTTGGATGTACCTAAATTTCCGTGATGGTTGTCTTCAGAAAGTGGGTCGATATTTTGCATGAAATTGTATGGTAGGTCCAGAGCTATCTTAGGAACATCTATGTTATTGGCCAAATCTATTAAAGGAGCTGGTCTATCAAGTTCGAATCCATGTGTACCAATGTTTTCATCTTCCTTCATTATCTGTTCAAACCGTTATCAGAAGAATGCCAGTTCATATACATACCTTGAGTCCACAACTGATACGGCGTTCAATTGCCTTCCGTTGATAAAAGGATTATTATTCCATTGCTTCGCAAATTGCTCGCAAGCACAAATAATTCTGGGCAAAAAATGACAAATCTACATCATTTATGGGGTCTAACATGTATTGCTGCTCCATGAAATAAAAAAAGCCTTTAAAGTAATTAACCACCTGTATGACCAAGTCGCGCCAAAGCCTTTTAATTCTTTGATTATGCACTGATAGTCAAAGTATGACGGGCTTACTGGCCACACCAAAGTGTCCGAGCATCCATCGTGCCAATTCAATATTCTCTGTACCGTGGCCAGTGCGAATTCTCCTACGGACATTGTATTTACTAATAGCTTCCAGAAATAGATCTAATACAGTAGCGCTTCTGTTATTCAAATTACATCTAAGAATTGTTACTCATCTCGAGTAACTATACATCCGTGAAACACAATATTAAAAGAATATTTCAAGAAATGAATATTGGCATAACGCAAACACCGTTTTTTAATTAGGTAAACTTACTTAACCCAACGAATTTGGCGATTTCACATTGTACCTCCTTCTTTGTATACAATTCCTTTGTCTCATCACCCTGCTCATGATTGATTGTCGCAAATTGTTTTCACACTAATATGTTTGCTGGTAATTGCACTTATTGCTATTCTTTCAATTTGGGTGTATAAAAAGCACTGCTAGAATTATTTCATCGAGTTATTGAGTCTAAATATTCTGCTTCGCCAAAAGAAAAATCGTATTGTTTACGACGACGACGGAGTGATTTGGTACTAATATTAAGCATCTGAGCTATGTCCTTCCATTGATATCCGATCTTTCTCAAGCTAATGACCAGCTCTTTTGGCACTTCATACTTTGGTCTGCCAACCTCACCAGTCGCAGCTGTAGGACTGATGTAAGCATTGCTTTTGTCACCACCTCCACAAATATGTTTCAGTAGTTCTTCTTAAGTATTTTGTAGTGACCTGATGACCTGATGCACTTGTAAGTACTCTAAGTATATTAATGCCAAATTCCATATAATTTCGTCAAACTGTAAATCTCCTGACAAAAAACGTAATTGCAGCTGTCACATGTGGAACATATTCCGCCATCATTGTTTTTGTAACATCCTCATTTTTGCGCAGAATTTTGAATAAAATGCCGAACAGATAATACTTTTCACATGATTGATTGATTCGATATTCAGGTGCCACAGAAAAAAAAAAGATTTTCAAAAAAGGAAGATTTTTTTAACTTAAAAAAAGAAAGTGTTTTCGTATTATTTATATATTTTAATATAAAAAATGTTTTTTCTTGAAAAAAAAGCTTTTTTCGTTTATTCATTTATTTATTTCTAAATTTTGTTCCCTCAGGCGCGAGGAGATGGAGATTCAGTCAAAAACTGGGGCGAAATGGAGCACCAGGGAGCAACAGTGCTACACACAGCAACACGTAGTCTAGACTTGAACCCAATTGAAAATGTTTTAGTTGATCAGAAATTGAAAAAGTTTGTTTTGGAGAAGCAGACCAGCAAGGAAACTTTTAAGTAGTTTTTAACACTTGTAAGGAACACTATTCTCAATACACATGCGCAAGAAATTGACATAATTATTGATACCAAGATAAAAATGAGCTGATCACATTGGTTATAATTTTCTTCAGGTAAATATTTTGCGTTATTATCACTTGCATTAAAGACTACTTTTGGGCATTTAGACCATATTATACCTTTTCCTTCATTGCAGCTTGTAATCTTTGTGAAAGCGATTTCATTAATGCCATATGGTGTCGAACAGACAGCAAAAATCGCAAGCCACAATCATCTATCAATTCACTACCAAAAGAACCAACACCAGTGGCACCTGTAGTCGCATAACCACCTCCGCCACCACTTAGTGCGGAAAACCCTGTGTCTAAAAAACAAAAAAAATTGTAACAAAAGATTTACATTGTGGCTTGTGAAACAATTCTCTTAGATATACCTAATGTAATGGTAATTTGACACATTACAACTTAATTTACAATGCACATCACATAGCTATATAATGTGGATTCTCATTTATTTCGATCTCCCAAAGCTTTTGTCAGAGTAAAGAAGCATTTCTGTTACTCTTACCTAAACTTTCTTGCTGGGAAAATTTAGGCCTCACATCTGTGTCATCCACAGTTCTTTCTAACTCGAACTTTGTAGAAGCAATCGTATCAGATAGTGTTAACAGGTACATCTGTTCTTGACTTGTCAAGCCAGGCAGTTCTTTTCTAGACAGATTGGCTGTCAACAAGTGTGCTTGAGCAAGGCCATAGTAAACAGCACTATTCGCCATTCCTGTAGCTTTATCATTAGCAGCATTTTCTAATGTAAAAGGTATATAACATTATATTTTATAAACATGAAGTTTTGAACACATTTTGAACAAAACTATATTCTTCTACAAGTATTTAAACCATTCTTTGATAAGAGAAACAACTTGGACAAAAAAATTAAGCTGAAATTTTATTTCTAGGAATACTGTAAAAATATCTTTAGCATAAGTGCTCATGGATACGAAAAAAAATATGTAAATTTTCACTTTTAAATCTGGAAAAAGTTGTGATCAAGAAATGAGTTGATACCTTGACTAAGTTCACTGTACTTTATTCCACTTTCATCTTTATCAGCTGCAAGTAATGTTGTTAGTTTTAATGGAGGAACTACATCTATGTCAGGCCCTGTAAATCACGAAAAATAAATATAAATAACTAAATCTATGAAAGGAAATTCTGCTGTAAAAGTTCAAAGGATAAACATTTTTTGTTGCAGATAGTATTGACTTTTACCTGAATCGTTAATTTCTTCGAAGTATACCTCTGTTGGACTTGCAGAATATTCGGATAAGTTGCTATGGGTTTTGGTAAGTGTTCTTGCACGCGTTCGAGATTGCTGTTGGGCTATAACATCACCTGATTCGGCTGCTGCATCGGCCGCTGTAATACCAGCTACACAACGAACCTAAGATATACCCAAAGAAGTTTCTTAGGCATGTTATACACTTTTATAGTTTTAAAACAGCTTATTTCTATTCTTAAGAATAGCTGCAAATAGAAAAGCTGACTGTTCAAATAAAGACATGCTGATAAACTTGACAGGGCACAGAAAATCATGAAATGCAACTGTATTTTTAAGTCACAAAAAATGTGATAAAAGCTCTGAATCTACAATAACTCTGTAAATAATTGCAAACAATAGATCTATTTCCATATCCATTATTGTAACCATAACCAAGGATAGTCTCCCAGGATCTCTTTTTACAGGTGTAACATAAAATTTTTTGTGTAGTGGCTGCAATGACACTTATGTAGGTAAGACTTTACGATATTTGAAAGTTGGATCTTGTGAACACCTAGGGATTTCACACCTTACAGGTAAAAGAGTTTCTGGTCACCAGCACTCAACAGTCAACACACATTTGTTATTGACGTCACATTATGGAGATTTAAACAGCTTTACTGTTCTGACGTCAAAGGCCACCTAATTATATTCTGGAGATCAAGAAGGCTTCACTTCATTTATTTAATTAGTGTATTTATAGCTTAATTATGTAGTCATTAGGGAATGTATCAGTTGTATTTTTAAAATAACTGTGCACATACTTTGTAAACACAGATATGAAAAGTCTATTAAAGCAATAAAATCTCACCAGATGTCTTAATATGGCTCTCACTCTCCTCATTTTGCCCAAGTTTAAAAGTTCAAGCAGGTGATGTGGGTGGTACTGTGGCAGGTTTTTCATTCCATTGCAGGCAACCGTAAATGAGTTCTGAGTTAAAATAACCCCAGCATCAGCCTAAAGGAAAAGAAGTAATAGCGTAATAAAAAAATGAAAAGTTGCATTAAATAGTGAAGTTTAACTTTTCTTTTCATGTTGCGAAGACTGTGTTTAAAAGACAACAGAATACAAATCCACCTACGTTTTCCATTTCACTTAGCACACTGGTCGATGGTGTCCTTTTAAATTTCACTTCACAATTATTATCCCATTGTGAGTACACTTGGACCTCATTTTCAACTCCTATTAGAAAAAAACCACCACTTGTCCATGAGGTAATTGTCAACCTAAGCATGCTTTTTCCACTGTTTACTTCAATTTTCTTCAATATTTCCCACTGACATGTATATTTTCCAGAACTTTGCACACGTTTTTTACTGTATATAAACACAGCATTGCTAAGTGCCACTGATATGAGGTAAGAACCATTTCCCATAGATAACCATGACAACTGTACTGTGTGTTCAAAATTATCAGAACAATCTTCTGATACTAAAACAGTAGCTTCAGTGTTCCAGACAAGTTCACCTGAAGATTCACATTCTTTGATGTGAAGATGATAAATTGATTTCCCAGTGTCACCTTTGGCTTTAGTAATACAACCAAAACGATTCGCTCCTGCACATGCAATGCACATTATTTCCCCTGAGAAAACAACGTCTTCATTTTTCATTCCACTAAACTCCCTAACCATAATGTCTTCGTCTCTAGTAAGAGTCAGATCCCAAAATCTTATATGACCATCAGGCATAGTACCGACAAAATTGTACTGCACAGGACAGGAAGAGTTTAAATTAGTCGAACAATGTATATCAGCAGAAGAGGCAAATTTAGATACTAACAAATCACATAACCGTTCATCATACATAAACTTTTGCTGTAAACAATGACTAACCACTAATGGTTTTGGTGACATTGGTGAAGTTATGGAAGTGTCACTGTTTACTGATTTCGGACTTTGAATATTGGCATTTACACTAAACCTTCCATCAAAGGTTACATTAATGCACCAAACATACAAACGTTGCTCTCCAATCTCTTCATTTATTACAACGATATAAAACGACCCACCTTCATGTAGGTGACTATTGGTGGTGTGCCCATTTTGGCCACTTATATTTTTGTTCAGCAACGATTTCTTGTTGTAAACATGTAAGAACTTGATGTTCTTAAGATGTTCAGACTCTTCCAGCATGCATAGTTTCATGATACACGCTGAATGAGAACCTGATTGTTCACTGTTTATATATTCAGAAAGTGATTGCACATCATTTTGAAGAGGAGTAATTCTTTGAACAGAAAGATTCGACAGCAAACTTTTTGCATCCAATAATATTTGATACAACTCTAAGCCACATTCTGAAGCAGCTACAAAACACGCACAAGGTGCATCTGGTAAAAGTTCTACCGAGTCACTGGCTATGGACAATAAGGAATGATGGTATAAAACAGGAACCCAGGATATGGAAATAAACTGGGAAGGGTTTGGTGATGATATGCGTGCCATTTCAGTTATGCCTTTAAATTCTGATAGAGGACTGACATGACTAGCATGCCAGAGAATCAACTCAGATTGAATATTTGCAACACTTTGAGAATCTGAGCCATGGGTTTGCTGAGATGTCCCAATTATTAGTGGTAGGATTGGATGACTTACAATTTGAGTTGTTTCAAAGCGGGGGCCGCAACTTCTTGTAATATGAGTTATGCTGGCTATACCAGTAAACGAACCACTGTCTGAAAATGTAACTAACCATAAATTCAAACTACCATTGGCATGTGCTGAAACTAAATACGATACTTGCAGGACAGATAGCTCACTCTTTACATTTCTGTTGCTGGAAAACAGATTATTTTTCATACCATCAGAACTTTTACTCCTTGAAATTGAATCGCTAAGACCAGCCAGGGGATACATTGTGCTGAGAACAGATTGCGTGTAATGATATGTGTGTGTCCAACACAAAGAGCTTGCATCAGCTTTTGAAAAAGTTGCTGGAATCCTTGATGCGAAGCTAACTTGAACCTGCCTATAGTATGCGCTAGTGAAATCATCCAAGTAATCAATCACCCAAATTAAAAGTGAACCATCAGCAGGGTGAATGCAGTACAGAGTATCGCTTGAAGAACACCAATCATGCAGTAGGTTGTTTATCTGTCCTCTACCTGCAAACTGACTTGTATGCTTAGATGCTTCCTCTTTTTTCTCCTCAAGAACAGCAGTCATAGATAAAGATTGGGAAGGCTCAGGTTTTGTATTAATCGCTTTTGCTGCATCAGCATCCTCTGAAATCAAATAAAATGAGATAAAGTTACCTGTATTTGAAAAGGAAGGATGAATTAAATTTTACTATTGAAAATAAAGCAGAATTTTCATAGTGTGTTTTAATTTTCTTGTTTTAATCACCTAAATCCAGATAATACTGAATATGTTACTTGCACATTTAAGGTGTTTTTTAAGCGAGTTTGACAATAGCCAATAGCTAATAGCCAATAGCAATATCTTTCTTAATAATAAGGACTAGCCATGTTTAGTGGCCCTAGCATAGGTTAAAACAATATTAATCTGTTTTAATTATTTACATTTAAAGCTGCCATTACATGACTCAACAGAGCAGCCAGTCTTAACTACCCAGACATATTATGTCACAACTTCATGCTACATAATAAAATAAGCAAGACAGGATTGTCTTGATGAAATAAAATATATTTTGGATAAGATAGAGCTACGTACAAATCAAATAACCCCCATTTGAAATGCAAACTTCAGATATAACATGTCCCCTTATAAAGCATATTCTTGTATCAATCAATCATTGTTGCTGCAAAAGAAGTAAGTAACAGTTGTCAGGACTTAAGCTAAAATGTCTTATATAAAAACTAGACTCCAAAACTGTTCAACTCGGAGAGTGGAATGCACATTTAATTTCTTTTTATGTTACTTATTTTGGAATTCTACACTACCCTTTGCACTCTGTGGTTAGAGTTCGTTTAAATTAATATGATGTGGAATACAATACCTTCATCAAATGTTCTATCTAAAGTTTTTTCATTGTTGTCGTCTACTTCTTCGTTGTATCCTATTTCACCATCTAATTCATCAACATGCAAAAATGGATCTGTTTCATTAGTCACATCATCAGTTGAATTGTTTGCAGTAATTTTACGAAGGGATGCATAAATAGCCTCCACGGCCGTTGTCAGTTGCACTTCCTTGTTGTTTAACCACTGTAACTGAAAGCTTCTTCCAAAAATCGAAGATGTAGGAATCATAGACAAAAGCGCAATGTCTGAGCTAGGATTTATAACTGCAGCCAAGTGGAAATGAAACATGCTAACTAAATGATATCGCTGTAAAATGTTGAGTTTTTCCTCAGCTTTAACCTGACCATCTGTTTTGTGTTTTATGTCTGACTCAGTGCGTGATTTCGTTGTGGCAGACTGTTGTTGCTTATCATGATGAGATGGCTTATATTTCACTGTTTCTGACCAAATGCGACAAACATTATCTGCACAACACGTCAACAAAACATTTGGTACAGAACAACTAAAAGAAAATACAAGTTTAGAATGCCGTAAAGAAAATTAAAAAAAGAAAAATGGTATAAGTCTTAAAATAGAAGGAGCCATCAAGGGTTTGTCTAATATTAAAATACAAGTACAATGAAAACTGCTATGTTTGGATTTAACCCATTTAACCATTTGAATACTAAGCCATTTTAAATGTAAGATTTATCTTACATGAATGTTGTTTACATGAATGTCACAGATGTATATGTACATCCATGATATTGTCTACGCTGCAATCAAAGTGAACATAACAAAACTTTGCTCAGCAACCATGGACATATAATATAATAATGACATCCGTCAGGCAAATAGTTGAAATACTGTTTTAAAAACATGATCAAATATGTTTTCCTGGTGGCTAAAAGGTTAATTTGTCCAAAACAAGAATTTATTGCATTGTACGTCAACAAATTTTCAAATAGTTGATGCAGAAAATTACTGTAAAAAAGGCATTGTAAACATGGGTTGGTATTCAATATATACATACATGTCTGTGATATTCAAATGATAACAAATATTTTTTTAATACATTCAAGAATCCTTACAGGGGCATGTGTTTGCTTGTTTTCCTCCAAGAAAAGCTTTGAACGGTAGTTGGATGCAAAATGTAAATAAAATTGTAGGCTTCTACATTTTGAGGACTGTCTGTGGAAGGACTGACAAGATCAAATTCAACTACAACAAAGAAGAAAAATTATTGAGAACTAAGAACTACTAACAGTTCAATTCATTGAATATTAATATATCATACAATTACAACAAGATCTCAATTTTGGCGTTGTACATTTAACTTTTACTAATGCTATGTCACAAATGTTGCGATAAAATAGGTTGATCATTGGAGCGAACTTCGTTTTTAATTAAATTTTAAATTATCCAAAATTTAATATTGAAAGATATGCAAGACATTGCGTGCACATTTTTCACTGTGCACACAATGCACGAAGACCTTCTACCGCCAATAAAGCACACAATACAACTCTCACCTCGCGGTGCTCTGAACCAAATTTTTACCATGCAGTCTTTTTGACCAGCACTTGCGAAGTAATGACCGTCAGGGGAAAATTCCAAATTTTTTGTTGGAGTTGCAAGTCTATGATAGCAATAATAGTAATACAATATAATCTGTAAAAGACATTATACCCAAGATAAAAATATAGCCAAAGCTTGCAAGATCAACACACCGACTGAATTCGCAGATTGTACTTGCTAAAAAAAATTAATCAACATTCTAAAATAACATTGACAAAGGGATGATATCCTAATTCTTAAATTTTGTATTAAGGAAGTTACCATCCTATATTTTTTCAGGCGAAAGAAAATTTTTAGTGACTTTGTCCAGTCAAAAACATTTTTTCTTAGAAATATCACGTCACAAAGCAATTTAAAAAATGCTCCTTGACATACTGCCTAGAAAGAATTTTTTAAATTTTTTTATTTTCACAAATCAACACTATCGAAGACTTCCATATAGATAATTTTCTGTGAATAAACGATTTAAACAATTCTACAAGATTAATTTTCAAGATTTTATATATTATATAAGCATAAATACATAAGGACATCGTTTTTAAGAACATTGAGACTGAGATTTTTCGAAATATTAAGAACGATTATAATGGAAATTCAAACATTCTTAAGGCCAGGATACACATGTATAATATCATTAAATACATTTTATAATACAGTTAGAAATTTTCTACAATACTTATAATTTGTTATAATATCGTTATACTTTCATTTCATTTTATATAATCATTGCCACAACAACGCTAGCAGATAATAGATCTATTGACACACAAACAAAAGGCATTCGAAAACCAGATCACCAACAACATTATTAAAATCAAACTCGTTTGATTTTATTCATCATTATCATTCTCGGCTTAACGTCCGTTTTCCATGCTAGAATGTGTTGGACGGGGTATATTAATGACCCTCTTCCAATCTGATCTAGACTGTGTTAGATCTAAACTCAACTTCCTCTGTATCAAGTCTGTCCTTATAACCTCCTGCCAAGTCTTTCTCGGGCTGCCTCTGGGCTTTGCCCCAGGAACTATTAAATCTCTACACTTTCTTACCCAATTATCCTCCTCCATTCTTTCCAAGTGCTCCAGCCAATTCAATCTTCTTATTTGGATAACAACTTTAATTCTACGGATACTTAGCCTGCTTCTTAGCTCATCTGAACTCTTCTGTCTCTCAGCATGGCATTACACATTCAACTAACCATTCTCATATCATTCCTTTCTAAACTGTCAAGATCTTCCTGCTTCACTGCCCATGTCTCACTACCGTACAACATAACACTTCTTACACAGGCCTCATACAACTTACCTTTTGTCTCAATTGACAGGACTCTGCTAGTCAACAAAGGAAGTAACTCTCTGAACTTTTTCCAAGCAGAAACTATCCTGCAAGTAACACTTCTTCCAACACCCCCTTCACTGCTCAAAATATCACCTAAGTAACAGAAGTTCTCAACTATCTCTAACGAGCCACTGTTGTACATCATTAAAGCTGGAAATACTTCATTCTCTATAATCTCACCTTTGCAATGCTTGCATACAAACTGAATGTCAGCTCTTAACCTTCCACCAATACTAATGCACTTCTTTTGTACCCAGTCTTTGCAAGTCTGACAAAAAATTAAGTTACTACCAACCCCTTTCCTGCAAACTACACAAGGCCACTTTCCAACTACAAGGTCACACTTGGCTGCAATGCTACTAATCATGACTTTAAACTTGGCTGTGTTCACCCTTAGCCCTTTCTCTTCTAGTCCTTTCTTCCACTTCTTAAACTTTTCAACTAATTCTTCCATCGACTCTGCTATGAGAACCAAATCATCTGCATACAATAACTCCCATGGACGACTTATTCTGAACTCCATCGACAGCGCTTCTAAGACTAGAACAAACAACAAAGGACTAAGTACAGAACCCTGATGTACACCAACATTTACACTAAATTCATCACTAAGTGAATCATTATCCTGACTCGAATTCTAGCATTGCTGTACATAGACTGTACCATTGTAACTAGCCACTCTTCCACACCTAATATTCTCATAGCCCACCAAATAACTTTACGTGGCACTCTATCAAAAGCTTTCTCTAAATCTACAAAGGCAAAACAAAGATTCTTTCTCTTTCCTAAATAATTTAATCAATTATTATAGCCATGCAGCAAATTATAAGGTTGACGCACATGTCAGATGATGAAATTATTTATACGTGATGGATGCTCTCTAGGAAAATCGACCACTTCTCTTTCTGTATTTAAAAATACGAAATACGGAAATTTCGTATTAAAAAATACGGATTTCATATTTTAAAATACGCGTACTTTTATAAATACAACGAAATGCGAATTTTCGTATTTTTTAAGAATATGAAATTCTATTTTTAAAAATACGGAATTCCTATTTTGTATTTTTGAAAAATACGGAGTTCGTATTTCGTATTTTTTAAAATAAAAAATACGAAATTCTATTTCTAAATATAGAACATTCAAAATTCTAATTTTATAAATAGAATTTCGTATTTTTAGAAATGTTAAGTGTATCAAGTGAGTGGTTGAATAAATTGAATAGAACAATTACTCAATTTTACAAGTTTGGTTTTAATAGGTTTTTAATTGGCTCAATGATTTCACTTAGAAAAAAATACAGCAACTTTGAAGCTTCGCAGGGATGTTTTCTCGCCATTTTAGAAAAAAAATACGGCAACTTTGAAGCTTTGCAGGGATGCTTTCTCATCATTTTAGAATGATATACGACAATTTTGAAGCTTCGCAGGGATGTTTTCTGGACATGAGTGAAATACGACAACTTTCAATTCGTATCAAAAATGAGACGTACCCTAAGCAGACTACTTTTTTTATGTCTTTGTATTTTAAATCTACAGCGTATTTTTAGAAATACGCATATTTTTTAATACAAATTTCCTATTTTTAAAAATACAAAATTTGTATTTAAAAATACCAATTAAATACGAATTAAAAATAGAATTATAAGAAATTATAACCATATTTTAGGAAATTATATTGATATTAAGGTATATTTCAGTGATATTATAGAAGTGTATCTGGTCCTTTATAAAAATTCCACAATGCTGTAAGTATTAAGGTTAACCACAACAATGTTTGAGGGAGAGAGAGAGAAGTGACAGAGGGCACATAATCAGCCAATAGTTTGAAAATATTAATTTTAAATGTCATTGTACCCAACATATGTTGAAAATGCTTTGTTGATTACTCATGCCCTTAAGCTATAGCTACAACCCTGTAAAAAATACTTTCGAAAATGTGATAAGAAAATCCAGCCTTAATGTTACTATTTCTAGTACTATAGTTTTCTGGAGTACTGCTGTTAGCATCAGCCAAGCATATTCGATTTTTAACATTGTTAAATTTTAATTCTAAATTTACTGGGAAATAGTAAAATAAAAAAGTATTTACAACATTCTGAAAACGTTGCTGGGTTTTAGGTTTAACTAGCTTACATATACCAAAAGAATACGCTTCAAAATCTACAATATTTGAACTTTTTTGTCACACTACCACCACCAATACACTATTTATAATTGTGTTAACTTTGACTTTTTAAGTTAAAATTTGTAAAAGTCAACATTTTGTTAATACATTTTTCAACCTTCTATATGTAAACAACTAGCATTCCGAAATTTGCTGATAACCAATCTCGTTTTCATGTTATTTTCGTATGCATATGTTGTGAACAAATTGGATATGGAAATAGGTCTAATAACATTGTATTTATCAACTCATAGATCTTTTCCAAAAGCTTACACAATGACTGAATTCAAAAGATTTTGTATAATAAACAGGTTTTGTTAAAAAGAAAATGTTCAATTTGAAAATCCATGCTGTACTGTTTGAGATGTTTTCTAAAAGATGCTTTGATTGAAAAAAAGCTGTTCTGTAGAAATACAGCTATAAACATACTTCAGATTTCAATCTATGCACGTTTAATTTTACAATTTTACTTGCTTATATTTATAGCTATAGCTACTACTATAGTTTCTAAGAGGATGAAAGTTTGCAATGGTGAAAACTCATTGTTAAGGCCTTTTTAGCCAACAAACGTCAAAAATTGCTCATATTAACTGGATAAAAATAGCTAACAATGCATTACCTCTAATTACTAGTTTTGGTACTAGCAACTAATCGCAACTGACTGCCAGAATAACAAAAATAATATTATTATTCAAGGCTGTTATTATATGAATTCTTCTTAAGCTAATGCAATATCACATTACAAAGAAATATCCAAGATGCAAAAATTGTCACTTAAAGAGTGATAGACATTGGGTGATACCAGAGACCTATAACCTACATAAATCAAATATCTGGGGCATAATACCACATTAGTGAAGCACCCTATTGAGTTTTTGCTACTTTAATACTCAGACACTGCTATAAGACCTACTTTCTTTTCCACACACATGTCCATTTGAGAGAAAGCTCATCATCTCCTTCTCCAAGGGTAAAAGATGATTCTTGCCTCCATATGTGTAGGCTGTCACTTCCAACAAGCAATCGTTTTGCTAAAAGGATCACAATAATATTCTGAAATCAGCAAAATTTTTGGATATCAAAGAAGATTTTTCATGTATGTGCTTAATATTGTTCCTACCATCCTGGTCCCAACATAGTTTTTCTACTTTACTTTCAAAACTGAGTATAGACATCTTCTTCCACTGAAACGGCAATTTCTAAACAGAAAACAAACCACAAGGCTGAATAATAGGTGGGGATTATACCCTATTCAAATAGTCAGTTTTAATGCAAAAAAAAAAAAATAGAGGCAGGCAGTAATAGCTTTGCTTTTATGTGTGGCGTTTATTAAATTTTAATAACAAAATTTATGGTGCTATTATGGGCAACAATTTCTAAGATGTTTCGATGGGTTATATCATTATAAGTCTTTATAAAATTTAGAACAACGTGCAATAATAATTCGTCTACACATTTTCTAATTTATATTTTAATTTTAATTTTTTATCTTATATAATAATATAAAGCTTGTCTGTCTATGTTTTACAATTTTTTTAACAAAGTCTATAAAACATTGCCTATAAAATTGTTCTGTAATTTATCAAACTTTGTTGTTAAAACAATAATAACGTCAAGAGAAAGTATAATAAGCCACTACACTTTTAGTTTAAGGCTAAATAACTTGGAAACCAGTGGAAATAACTGACATTGTCTCCTGCGTGGGTAACTAAGGACTACCAGGGACTAAATTATAACCAATTTTCTGAAGCTGGGTCAACCCACCCGTTTTGGAAAAGATGGGTTAATGATGTCATCAAAAAATCCCCACATCTCTTTAACTGTTCATTAAAAGTACACGATCCTATACATTTTCTTGATAAGTGTTTCAAACTCTATACAATAAAGGCAACAGTTACGAAAATTTCTGCACATTGATGGGAAATTAATGAAGTCAGCTTATATCTCCATAACCGCTGATCAAACCTCATGATCCTATACATTATTTTGATCAGCGTTTCAAGCTTCACACAATATAGGTAACAACTAAAACAATTGTGAAAAAAAATCTTTGCGCATTGGTGGGTCATTGCTGACATTAGCAAAATTAAAATGACAGATCTTTATTATTTCTTTTTTTGGCTAAGTGGATTTTTCCAGGGGCCATATCAGCAAGTTTTTTAATAATTCACAGCACAAGATCAATTTTAACAGCACAGATCAAGTTCAATTTTAGCTATTTAAAGAACTTATTTTTTTCATAAATTTGAAGATATTTATGGTGATTATTTATTTATCAAGTTTTCCTTTCTAATAAATTTCTAAGCAATTACAATAGTATATTTAACTTTCATAAGGTCAAGTTTTACCAAACATCTGTAAAGATCACTTGACTACGATTGGGCATGTCTATTTTTTCTAGTCATTTAGTTGCCACAATAGTTGTTTGAATGTTAGGTTTTTGTGCTGGATGACAATAAACCCTGAAAGAAATGTTTGTAACTTTTCCTCATACAAGGTTTAAACTAAAATAAATAAACAGAAAATATAAAAATAAGAAGAAAAACACAACGTCTAAATTTGAAAATAAATAATAAATAAAATAAAATAAAACTATTCTTTACAGGTCTTAAATGATTGAACATTGTTAAGTTATATTTAAATCTCCTTCAAACTTCTTGAATTATTAGAATTTAATAATTGTTAAAATTCTTGAAAAAATGCACTTTACCATGCACTGCACAAAGTGTCCTTCAACAGGGCATGTCTCAAATTTAATTCCCATCTCTTTGTGAAGTCTGCCCTTCCAAAAACGTGATCCACTTACTAATTGACTCCCTTTGTCTGGTAAAAAGGTTTTTGGATGTCCAACCTCACATAAAAATTAAATAAACACCCGAGGTCCTATAATCTTCCATAACTTTTATCAAATTTTTACAGTGGTTTTTGTTGTGACAAGAATGGCTCTGCTAGATCCACTTGACACACAAAAACCCAGGACCATATTGAAATTGTTATAAGAGATTGGTCCCATAACGATTTTTGATAGTGCATTTAAGTAAGATAACTTTTGCTTGTCCTCTACCTTCGATATGTATACTTGCTTCATGAGGCATCGGTGAACAGTTTCGATACCAGAATGCTTAACAACAGGGTGATACTAAGTGAATACTTATCAACAATTAGTACAAAACTTGGAACTTGTCAAATCTAACATCTGCCATAGTGCTCACGCTAGTAAACATCTGATCTGGTAGTACACTACCAGATCAGAAGTGTCCTGTATAATACAGTATGTTGTTGCTTACATTTGATATCTTAGCATGTTCCTCTTTTTGTGAATTTCTTAATTTCAACAATTTCCTTTTTTTTTAAAAGTACTCTATGACAGCTTTTAATTCATCCCTGGACAAGATAATTCTTTCCACTTGACAGATAGGCTTATTTGATTTTATAGTAAAACATTTAGTTTTTCAGTTACTGATAAATCTGTAAACAAATCCAAGTCAAGTTATCCATTCGGATAACTTAATTGAATCTGTGTTTCATCAGATCGATAATGTAATTTGATAATTCATACCTGACTATTACCTTGTAAGATATTGTTCTTAAAGCTGTAAAAGCAAGTAAATTTGGTGACTCTTCATGGTGTGCAAATTCTTTTATTGCTCTTGATAATTTTTTTTCAAATTGAGTCTGTTAACGTTGTATGCAAGAAATTTTGATACATCTGACTTCATCCACTCGAATCCTTCTATCCATGTAGATTCTCGACAGACATCTGAGACAGTGGCACCTGGTATAGCTCCAACATCGGCTCATATCTTTACCTTTGACATACATCCAATCATCTCTTTTGCTAAAATCTGTTGATATCAATTACTTGATGCCTCACATATTTTTAGAGGTTTTTTACCATTTCTTATCCAAAACAAAGCAATTTGACTGTCGGTTGGTTTGACTGATCCAATATGGTATTTTTTCCAAAGAAACTTTTTACAACAAAGCCTGTGTGTGCATTTAAGTTATCTGCAATTATTTCAGCTCTCGGCTGAGTTGAAATTTTTTTCGAGTGTGCAAAAATAAGTTGACAAGAAAATGAACCATCCTTTTTCAGGTAACAAGCATAAATAGCAGAACTTGTGATTGATTGCCTAGCATCTGCAGTTTTGATTGTATTCACATAAATTTACAGGATGCTCTGTTGCACCATATTGTATTTATTTATTTTATCATTTCGAACTATGTGAAGATTCTAAGTCAACAGGAATGGCATCATCCCAATCCAGTTTTCGTTGTAATAATGTGTGCAGATCCAATTCCAAAAAAGCAGTTAGTGTTGTCAATTTTCCTGATAGATCAAAATTTCTGCCACCTTATCAATAGAGATTCACTAAGTTAACCTTTTTGGTATGGTTGCTGCATGTTCTGGTTTTCTTCCTAGAAATTTTTTGGTGCAATTGAGTTCCATATCAAACTTGATTCAATCATTTTCAGGGTACCACTTCATTCCTGAAACCCATATGTTCTCTCTATCTTCAATTTATCTCCTGGTTTCTGGTTTGAAAATGTAAAACCTTTTAACATAAAAACCTCCATGGCTTAACTTAACTAAATAACATGAAGGAAATGTTGGAAAATAAATGGCCTGGAATCTAATTAAAAATGAATTTTTTAAAAAATATATTTAAAAGCAACAAAATCTGACTTTATGTGTACAATCAATAACATGGGTAAATTAAAACCCTAAGCAAGCATGATAAGGCCTGATAATTTTTTACAATGTATGATAAACAAACAAACAACTCTTACAGTTTCAGAATTTTTCGTAACTGAAAATGGTTGGTAGAGCACCACCTTTTTTCCAAATGAAACAGCCACCTAAACGACAAAGAAAATTATAGTGAGGGACCTGTCACACGCAAAAAAGTTTAAATCACAACACATATGGCCTGTGATAAGAAGGATACTGGCAGAGGTCGGATTTGTATTTGTATCTGTAGGACTTTTTTTTGCACTTTTAGAAAAGGCTTCCACAACCACAGCAATTGCTGAGTAACTGCACAAAATTCGGGAGCTAAACGACAAAGGTAAATTGCATATAACTTTGAATAAAATTTCACATATGTGTGGGTTTCTTATATACTTTCTGTCTTAATTTGTTTTTTGTGTTCCTAAAATCTAACAATCCAGAAATGTTGTTTTTCCATCTACTTCTTCCGTAGTGAATTTTATCATAGGGTGAATCTCATTAAGACTTGATCAAGTGTCATTGAGACCAGTTTAGTTATTACAAATGTATCATCAACCTTTCTGAGCCATATTCTAGGAGCATGTAATAGTTTATATTATGTTCACTTCTTTAATTCAATAAATGTGACTGTCCAGAGGAATTTGATAACAAACAATTAGCGTTAATTTTAACGTTATATCGCTACGAACAAAAGAAATAACGCTAATTAACACTAGAAAAAGTCCACTTTAACGTTATAGTGTTAACATGAAATAACACTGCATTTATTATCATTGCAAAATAGCGCTAAAAGCATTAAATTAACATTAAAAGCATTAATATAATTCAAAATTGTCTACATTATTCTCAAGCTTAAGAAATTTTTAGAAATTAATAGGGCAACGTCGTGACTTAGTATAAGGATTGATCTTTGTTGCACATTTATTTTGCGGTAGAAAAGTGGGGGACGTTTTGAATTGTGAACCCCAAACACGATAATCAAGCGTCTACTGGTATAGCAACTCTCAATCTTAACTTCCTTTTCAACATGTCTGAAATAGTATGCATAACTACACTGTCAGTTTTATAAATTTATTGTTTATTTTTCAGATCATCACAAGCAAATAGGCAAAAATATGCTTCGTTTTCAAATTTAAAAAATCTTTATCCGCGTGACTTAAATAAAACTTCAAAATACATTCGGTAATTTCAGCTACATTTTAACAAAATTTATACAGAAAAAAAAATTATACCTAGCAGACTAGCTTCATGCATGCTCCGTCGGCGTTCACCTCCGCATTAGTTAAGAACTGCATGGCTAGATTTCTTGTGTAAGACCTGGTTACCAACGACGAAGGGGCCAGGCAAAAGAGATTTATGTCTACATAGTTCTTTTAACTAAGTCAGGAGTCTGTGAATTAGCTAGGATGGCCAGGTCGGCTATGAATATGCTTGCCCGTGGATTAAAAGGACCAGGACTATTCAATAATTCTGAGATCTAAAAGTGTGCGATTAAGACGGAAATCTATCGGACGTTTTGTCCGATGAAAGTTCGAAACGAGCTACGGGCAGTCAGTCGTGCAGGAAAGGTCTCAGCTCTGTTTGCATTATTTGACATTAAAGGAGAAACAAATTTTGCTGGCACACAAAAAGTCAAAATGGCATACTCACGCTTTTTATTGTTAATAGCATTATTTTAACGCTGATTATTATTATCGTCTTAACGTTATTATCATTACAAAAAAATTTGTATTAGCGTTATTAACGTTATGTAAATATTAGCGCTTGAAACGCTAATGGACGCTAAGTGTTTGTTATCAAATTTCCCTGGACAGTCAGAAATATAGATCTCAGAAAAACACGGAGACACCTGTTTTGAAACAAACATCTTTGTAAAAACCTTTAACCCCTTCAGTGGCAGTTAGTGGAAGATTTTAATTTTTCTAAGAATAAGTAAGTGTAGATAAAGCATGACTATCCTTCTATATCATCAGACAGTATTTGTAGCATTAGCTCTCATAAAATTTGGCTCCTCAAGATAAAACTGGCACTTCTAGTTTACAGAAAAAATTCAAAAACCTAAAGCTTAAATGTTTCACAATTTTTTCATTTATTTCTTTATTATATAATACTTACGATATTTGACCTTCAAGAGGCAAAGTGTATTAAAAACCCTACTTGTTTATACGTGGGTTGAAATTCTCCCTTCTGTAAGACTGGGTAAAGTTATTTTTTTTACCATTAGGTTCACTGAATTTTTTTATGTTGACTAAATAAAAATGAATGATTTGTGCAACTTTAGATTTTTTTCTTTTGTTTTTTGTCCACAAAGTTTAGGTTGAACAAAATACGGCATTTTTTAAGTTTAATGCGATCACAATTTGGCCAGAATTTAATAAGATTAGAATAAAATTCGGTGAGGAAGATAAAGATAAGTTTTATGATAAGGTAATAGCAGTCACATCGAAGTTTGGAGACACTGAACTTGTCATAGTGGGCGGCCCCGTCGTAAAGCTGAAGGAAGGGATTGTAGCAAGACAATTTAGTGCAAAAGTTCAGCAACTAGCCCACAATGGTCAATGTGATAGTGACAATGTTGAAAGTACTTGGATTACTTTGAAGAATTGTCTTCTAGAAGCTTCTGATAATACCTGTGGGTGGACGAAAGGACCAGCTAGACATAGACAGACCTGGTGGTGGAATAATGAGGTTGACCAGTGTAAAAAAGGAGAAGAGGAAACTTTGGAAAGAGTGGAAGTCAGGTGGTAGTAAAAATATAGTCGTGCTCGTACAGCAGTGTAGCAAAATTAGAAGCAGAGAGAAACAGATTTGCAGAGGTGTTAAGAAGGGAAGACCAGCGCAATGAGGTATTCAAGAGATAGCAAAGCAAATAAAGAAGACTAATCAAGATGTTGTAGGTGAGAAGTGTATACGTAATGATGAAGGTGTTTTGGCTAGCACAGAGGAGGAGAAAAGGGTAGCTTGGAAGAATTATTATCAGAGGTTGCTTAACGCTGAGTTTGATTGGGATGAGGATAATTTGTCTGATGATGATGTTGTAGAAGGGCCAGCTACGCAGATCAAGACAGAATGGGTAGTGAAGGCTAATAGGAAATTGATGATTGGCAAGGCTGCAGGGATATCAGGTATTGTTGCAGAGATGGTAGAAGCATCTGGGTATATTGGAGTTGAGCTTATTACAAGTCTTGCTAATCACATTATAATTGGTGCTATTCAGGGTGAGTGGCAGTCAAGTGTAATAGTGAATTGTTTCAAGGGCAAGGGTGATGCATTAGAAAGAGGTAACTATAGAGGTTTGAAGTTGGTTGATCAAGTAATGAAAGTTATTGAAAGAATGATTGATAAGTTATTTAGAGAAAGAATTGATATAGATAAGATGCAGTTTGGGTTTGTTCCAGGGCGTGGCACTACAGATGCAATATTTTTAATCAGACAACTTCAGGAAAAGTATTTAGGAAAGAGAAAGAATCTCTATTTTGCCTTTGTAGATTTAGAGAAAGCTTTTGATAGAGTGCCACATAAAGTTATTTGGTGGGCTATGAGAAAATTAGGTGTGGGCGATTGGCTAGTTACGATGGTACAGTCTATGTAAAGCAATGCTAGAAGTCGTGTCAGGATTAACGATTCACATGTATTTAGTGTAAATGTTGGTGTACATCAGGGTTCTGTACTTAGTCTTTTGTTGTTTGTTCTAGTCTTACAAGCGCTGTCGATGGAGTTCAGAACAGGTTGTCCGTGGGAGTTATTGTATGCAGATGATTTGGTTCTCATAGCAGAGTCGATGGAAGAATTAGTTGAAAAGTTTGAGAAGTGGAAGAAAGGACTAGAAGAGAAAGGGCTAAGGGTGAACACAGCAAAGTCTAAAGTCATGATTAGTAGCATTACAGCCAAGTGTGATCTTGTAGTTGGAAATTGGCCTTGTGGAGTTTGCAGGAAAGGGGTTGGTAGTAACTCAATTTTTTGTCAAACTTGCAAGCATTGGGTACATAAGAAGTGCAGTAGTATTGATGGAAGGTTAAGAGCTGACATTTAGTTTGTATGCAAGCGTTGCAAAGGTGAGATTATAGAGAATGAAGTATTTCCAGCTTTAATGATGTACAACAGTGGCTTGTTAGAGATAGTTGAGAACTTCTGTTACTTAGGTGATATGTTGGGCAGTGAAGGGGGTGTTGGAAGAAGTGTTACTTGCAGGATAGGTTCTGCTTGGAAAAAGTTCAGAGAGTTACTTCCTTTGTTAAGTAGAAGAGTCTACTTAATGATACGAGAATGGTTAGGTGGATGTGTAACGCCAGTCTGAGAGACAGAAAGAGTTCAGATGAGCTAAGAAGCAGGCTAAGTATCCGTAGAATTAAAGATGTTATCCAGATAAGAAGATTGAATTGGCTGGGGCACTTGGAAAGAATGGAGGAGTATAATTGGGTATTAAAGTGTAGAGACTTGATAGTTCCTGGGGCAAAGCCCAGAGGCAAAACGAGAAAGACTTGGCAGGAGGTTATAAGGACAGACTTGATACAGAGGAAGTTGAGTTTAGATCTAACACGGTCTAGATCACATTGGAAGAGGGTCATTAATATACCCCGTCCAACCCATGCTAGCATGGAAAACGGACGTTCAGCCGAGAATGATGAGAATGATGATAAATACAGCATTAGGTTTCTTCAATACAAACTAGGCGTTTTTGCAACAAGTCTCAATGTCTATGTATCTTGTTACATAAACTACAGCAACCGAAACTACTATTTTTAATTGTGGTAAAAAAGTATTAAGAGCTGTTAGTGTGAAAATAAGGTAAGTCCCTTTCTTCAAATATATATATAAAAAAATTTTAATAGCTTTTCCCACTGTTAATGCTCTTATATGTAGCTTGCATGCAACATGGGGAACGAAATATTTTATGTCTTATGGTTATGGTTCGTGTATGATAATAACAATTCATGTGTAAAAAAAAGATATACAGAGGTTTTTAATGGAGATGCAGGACTATTACGCTACATAAGGGATGTGAGCTTTTTTTACCTGTTGCATATTTTGTAATAATAAAAAAGGTAAAAAACACTGAAAATTAAATTTAGTGCAGTTTCTATTTTTAAAATATTAGGTTTTAATCTGCAAATTTTACGTTTAGTAGGTAAATTTAAGAAGTATCTTTAACATCATAAATAATACAATCATCCTACCTTGCCATCATCACTAGAGCATGCAATGCATTTAACAATACTTGTGATTGATACCTCCTGGTTGGAAATAATTTGAAGCCTATTGAAATGGCTGTCCAAGATAACAACTTCATAACCAGACCCATACACCTGTCAAAATATAATTACAACAGTTATTAATAAATTTTATTGTGCTTTTAAGCTATGAGACAACAACTGTAATAGCTAGGATTCTATGTCATTCTTTTTTTATTGTAGACACATTGATCAACAGTCTGATTGCATGTTACCACATTCTGTTTGAAAAAACACTTGTAGTTTGTGTACTCTGGAGTTTTTATCCATGTATCCTATGAAGCGTAAACGCTACTCTTTTGTAATGGATGGGCTTGTAGAAAAACAACAACATAAATTTCCACTACAAAACCCCAATCTCATCCCCTGCTACTGTTTTCACTTTTTCAATTCATTTCTTATTACAAAGGCTATTGGAGAAGTAATTAAAAAATTTAAGAAATAAAAGATATTCAATGGTTTAGAGTAAGTGCAGGGACTAGAAACATTATGATATATTTTAGAGAGCTGACCTTCAATTTGTGTGAAAGCATTGCAAGATTATAGACAATCAATTATTCCCAGTACGGTACAGTAGTGGCTGGGTTATATAGGGATAACTGAACTGTTTCATTTGACCCGTTTTGCAGAAACAAAAGAAAAAGCTATTGACATTATATTCTTAAAGCTACTAAAAAGGAGAAAGAAAGAAATCAGAGCAAAAACTTATGCATGCATTGTTTTTTTCTTATTTAATAAGAAAATACAGCACGATTCGAATTTATCTATCATGTACGTGAAACTTGAAAGCTCAAAATGTTTGTATGTTTTTTTCGTTATATGAACGCTACAAAGTACTTCGTTTCGTTACACGAATGTCATACGAAATGCTTTGATTAAAATAAAAAATATAAACCAAATTTAAACAAACTTTTTTAATACATGATACAAACTTAAAAGAAATTTTTTTATTAGACAAAATAAAATGATACGAACTTTAAACTAAGTAAATTGCTATACAAACTGAAAGCGAACTTCAAAAGTACTGGCGTAATTGCGCATAATTATTTCAATTCGAAACCAGAAATAAAAAAGTAAAATATACGAGGTTGATTTCTTTGAAAAGACTAGCAAAATTGCGTATTCATAGGTTAAATCTACACAATCTACACAATTACAAAATTATTTTTATGATTTTTAAACGATCTACGGTGATCTTTTCGCTTTATACGATCCTGTTTTCATGATTTTTAAACCATCTAAGGCGATCTTTTTGCTTTCTACAGACCTGTTTTCATGACTTTTAAACAATCTACTGCAATCTCTTAACTTCTACGATCCCGTTTTCATGAATTTTAAACGATCTACGACGATCATTTGGTTTTCTACGAATCCGTTTTCGTGACTTTTAAACAAACTACGGCGATCTTTTCGTTTTCTACCATCCTGTTTTCATGATTTTCAAATGATCTACAGCGATCTCTTAGCTTCCACGATGCCATTGTCATGATTTTTGCTTTTTACGATCACGTTTTCATGATTTATAAGCGAACTACGGCGATCTTTTGGTTTTCTACGATCCCGTTTTCATGAATTTTAAACGATCTACAGCGATATTTTCGCTTTCCACGATGCCGTGGAGACGATCCCTAAAGACCTTATAATAATTCTATTAAAATAAACGAAGTTCGTATAACAAAACAAATTTTATAACTGTTGAAAAAATTGCAATATAAAGACTATAGATACCAGTCCAATTATAGCTAATAAACGAACTTCGTATAAGCAAATTTCTATATGAACTTCTTTGAAATGATACAAACTACATACAAACTTTATTAAAAATAAAATGATACGAAAGATTTAATAAATCAATACAAAGTTTTTGATACAAATTATACGAAATACATACAAACATTTTGAGACAATCCCTCATTAAATTCAGACAAACGAACATATACCATACAAATCAATTTTAAACATGTTTAGGACAATGCTTTTGAAATTACAAATTGTTCTAATTAAATTAGTCGTTAGCTCACGGAAAAGTCCACAGCAAATAGTTTCTACATTGCTATTTCATGCATCCCTGCGTACCTGTTAGCATAAAGTAATGCGATTTGCTTGGACAGTCTTATTATCAGGTTTGTATGTGCAATTTTAACAACATTTTCAATTACAAAACCCCCAGTTTTTAAATTGCATGAGGGTCATTACATACCAAATGTGTTTGGCCCTACACTCAGATTTTGCTTATTTTTGCATGTAAGATAGGATAGGCTAGAAAAACATGGCTGATTTTCCTAACTTTTGCGTTAAATTGACAATAACTAAAGGTCTGTTTATTATACACTAATTGTGACTTCATTTTCAGATTCCTCACCTCAAAAACTATGGGGTACCAAATTTCCGATCCATAGTACTTTAATGAAATATGAAGATTTGCGTGACGCTGAAATTTTTAGAGTGTCTGTATCTCAGGAACTGTAAGGAGTTGAAGCTAAAATTTGGTACACTTTCATTTCTCTAGAAACCTACCTTACATGCAAAAAATCAGCTAAATCTGAGATGGTGGGTGTCAAACTCACTATTTTAGAGCTGATTTGACATGGAACAAGAGCCTTATGGCGTGAACACGGTTGCAATTTCCCAAACAAAGATGGCGGATCGAAGCTCAAAAAAAAAGGGGAACAACTATAAAAAAGTTAGAAAAAATGTTTCATTTAGGGGCCGATTACATGGAGAATTTCAGCTTGGGTCGAAATTTCAACTCGGGGCAGGGCTGAAAAATGTTTTGCTATTACATGGAGATTGAGCACATGCGCATGGTTGTTTTCAATCCTGGTTAAAAATGATTTTGCGATTATATAACATTTCCGCCCGGGGCGCAAATCCTAGCCCGGTTAGTTAGCTCTACCCAAGTTGAAATTTCAGCCCCAGCTTAAATTCTCCATGTAATCAGCCCCAGACTTACTCCTGCTTTTCTTACCATACAACCCTAACCCACTAACATACGGGAGAGTGACCCGGCGTTAAACACTCTGTGGAGCGCTTAATAAGAGCCGTAAAATGTGCCACATAGTCAGGTGGAGCGCTTTAGTGAAGGTATACAGTATGTCGTAAATCAAATGAAGCGCATGCACCATTATAACACTGTAACATATTTTTCAAAAAATAAATTTCCCGCAACGATAGCTGAAATAAAAGTAGAGTTTACAAACTGTTGTTACCCTGTCATAGCAAAAACAATCAGTCAATATATTAAAAAGCAGACTGGGCTAAGCACTTAGTAAAGTTAAACAGAGCTGAACAGGCGTATAGAGGCGTAATACCATTTTCCAAAAAAACTTTATTGCAACTTTGGTTTATATAAAAACAAAGGGAAGATCCTGTTGTTACCTGTCCAACTGAAACAATTGCCCAGCCATTTTATTTGCAGAAAAGGTTTTCAGGAAAATAAGAAAAGATATAGCTACTTAGCTATAACTGCATTTAGCATAAGAATTATTGCTTAAGAATATTACAGTAGCCAAACTGCATTTTTTTACCTCACTTTTTAGTCAAAGATAGGAGCTAGCTAAATGGCTATAGTATCAACATAAAAATAAATGTGGGGTAGGATAAAAAGCTCTTTGTACCATATAGATTAGTAATAAGTAAGACTCTAGCTAGCTAGCCTTCAAAATCTTCGTTCCCAGCCAAAAATCCTAAAACTGGTGTTTTTAAGATCTGTACGTGACTAAAAACGTGACAATATATTTATCTTAACATTTTAGAACATGCAAAAAACAAATATTACAAAAATAAAAAGGTTATAGAAGACAAAAAGGTGAAAGACACTTAAAAAAAGCATAAGAAACAAAATGAATAGACACAGACCAACAATTTGAAGTCACGTTTTTTTGTGTGTTTATTTTGTGATCTGACTCACACAATTTAAATTCCATAATACACATAGAAAACATAAATGCGTAAGTTCGACGAATGATTCAGCATGTAGCCTCGACCCCGTTAAAGGCTAAAACACAGGCTACATTCCCATTTCGCGCGTCGTAGTTGTAGGAGTTGCCCGATGATTTTAAACACGATTCCATTGCGTTGCAACCGTGAATGACCCAAGAGTATTATAATATCAGTCTGTAACAAATAAATATAGGTGAGTGATGGCTTGCGAATTTTGAATTGTTGGTTTTAAAGATAAAAAAAATAAAAATATCTTTAAAACCTTTCGAGCGATAATGCTTTTACATTTGCAAACCATTTTTAAACATATAGACGTATAAAGTTTAAAAAAACGACCACAATCTTTCTTTTTACTATGAGGAACTCAAGATATAGTCTGGTAGAGAAGGGACCCTAACAGGGTCTGCGTAGCTCAAAATGAGCATTAAAAACTCCAAGACTCCCAAATAAAGCCATGGCCCCTCCTGGAAAAAAAAGACAGGGTAGGGATCCCTTAATATGCACATCTATCTATCTACCATCTATCTATCTTCACCTTAAGTCTGCATTTTATTGCCTGTCAATTTTTAGGATATTTTTTACACATACCCAAAAATCTTGTCAAAACATAGCTAGACATTGAAATTGTCTATGTGCAGGAAAAGAGGATACAGGGCATCATGTTGTGTCATTAATAAACACTTTTGCTACTAGGAAAGGCAAATTTGGCCTACACATTTTTTATTGGTAGACTAAGTAGATGTCGACATATATTTTGTATTTTCTGATGCAGAAAGTTTCTGACTGCAGGGTGATTTACTTTAAGCAAATATAACTTTTAAACTGGATGCAGGCTTTTCCAAAATCCAAATATTTAGTATATAGCAGAACAAAATAGTTACGTTTTTATTAAAATAAGAACATCTAAAACTGTACAAATAGCTTAAAATATAAAGCTTTTTATAAGAAGAAACAGTTATAGAGCTGACACTTAGAGACGGTTTATTTAGCCATATATAATGATAAATAATATCTACACTACAAAACTAAGACAAGACTATAACTGAATAATTGAATTTTGGGTAAGAAGAAGCTAAAACAGGGTAAGAAGGGTAGAAGCTAAAACAAAAAACATACCGTGAAAGGGAAACCAGTCACAGTTCCATGAGCTACGGCCACAGAATCGTCTGCAACATTTGCAGCGCCTGTTAAGACTTGATGAAGCCTCATTTTAAAAAGTGCAACTGTTGACTTAAACTATACATAATTCACCATTTTCTATAGCTAACTTCTGCAAAGATGTGAGGGCAAGTCAGGTCAAGAGGAAAGATGTAACTCGCAACAGCGCAATCTTGAATAGTCCATCATAGATGTTATTTGTGACTATACCTTTCAGTCTGCAAGGTGTTCGAAAAACCTTGGTAGACATTCCTCGGTTGTTCTCTTAGCGCTTTTTAAGATATTGTTAGTCTAAAAGTAATCTATGTCCGTTTGTCCAATGAAATAGCCTTATATGGTTATCTTTGCGGGGGATCTCCAAACCTTCATATTAGTGTGCTCCTTTCTCGAGACTATAAAAGAGGATTCATTTGCTCCAGCTGGCTCAACAGATTACATCACGGAGATTGTTATGTCTACGTCCAATCCCGTGGTATTTATTTGTTTTTATCAACTTTTACTGAACTTAAAATGTCGTCATTTTTATGTCACGATATTTTAAGATAGACGAGTTCACGAATTTCATTTTATGTGTTATGTTATTGTTAGTTTTAATTACTTTAATAATTTTCGCATGCTATAACGGCTATACAAACTGCTTTAGCTGACAGTCGGGGATAACTTTTCAATACGGCTTGTGTATTCCACAGGTCACTGTTCAAAATATATTACCATATATTTTTAGCTTGCTTTCGTTATTTTTTAACGTTTACTATGCACAATGATTTTGGTAGCCCTTTTCTGTGATGCAACACCATAAACACATAAATTCCACCTGTGATTACGTTAGACTAAAAAAACCTTAGGACGAGGTTGGTATTTCATTTCCAAAATTATCCACAGGCCCTTGATGATATGAGAAAATAAATTAAAACACAACACACAGAGCCCTGGTGTCATATTTGGCGATGTTTGTTCTGCAAAAATTATACAACATTTTATCTCCAAAATTTTGAGGGTAGGTAAACTTTGAGAACAGCTAATTTGATGTGGTGAAAAATGGTTGAAAAAAAATTTTACTTTGCCCTCGAAAATGCGTTTACGTTCCATGTTTTTATAATTTGACATGATTATCACTTCGCTTCATTAATGTAACATGTGCTTATTATAAAAATAATTTCACTTTCCATTGCCCCATTTTCAATCACTTGTGTATTCGAACCCAGCATGCTTGAGACACTTTGAACTATAAATGCCGGTCTGGGGATAAAGCGGTTAAACAGATATGGCTAATTCTTACAGAGAAAAGTCGATCAGGAAGATAATTGGGTAAGAAAGAGTAGAGACTTGATAGTTCCTGGGGCAAAGCCCAGAGGCAGACCGAGAAAGACTTGGCAGGAGGTTATAAGGACAGACTTGATACAGAGGAAGTTGAGTTTAGATCTAACACAGTCTAGATCAGATTGGAAGAGGGTCATTAATATACCCCGTCCAACCCATGCTAGCATGGAAAACGGACGTTAAGTCGAGAATGATGATGATGATTACCTTTGGCAAAGGTGTATTTCCTGTTTTTGCTGTATTTTCCAGCATAACCATTGTACCACAAAAGCATCAGTATTGCTCCAATATTCATAAAATATTCTTCTGGGTTGTTTCCTGGATCGCTTTTCATTGGGTAAATTTTTTAGTTTAAAATACTGAGTTCGTCCAAAGCCTTTATTTGGGCTTTGCGGCATTTCAAGTGGGATGCATATTATTTTTGGTGCAGTTATAAACATAACGTGTTTCAAAAAAGTTAAAGTTGTTCTGTATTCTCAGAGAAAGTCATAGGTCATCTCGTTTCTTATTTTTCTGTGCAACACGTCACACTTTTACTTGTTGCCTGGGATTAGATGACGATTGCATGTGAATTGTATA
This sequence comes from Hydractinia symbiolongicarpus, assembly GCF_029227915.1. Lineage (NCBI taxonomy): Eukaryota > Metazoa > Cnidaria > Hydrozoa > Anthoathecata > Hydractiniidae > Hydractinia > Hydractinia symbiolongicarpus. The sequence continues at coordinate 19,311,309 of NC_079875.1, read as the reverse complement.
ATTTATTACCACAAAGAATGGTTCAGTCTTCTATTCAAAAAGGTTGAGCCTTCATAATCAATGTAAAAAGGTTTTTTAAAAGACATCACCAGCAAAACTTTAACATCTGTTCTTAAATCGATTTGTGAGTGACCCTTAACTGGGTTTGCTGCATTGTTGACTGACCTATCCTGTTAAGGCTCCTTTAGGACCTCTAATTAATCTTTCTCTTTAGCCAAAAATTTATCGTGCTGTAATAGATGATGTCATAAAGAATGTTCGGGAAGCCTTTCTGAATGAAGGTGTTGATGATCAAGTTTTAAAGGAACTGAAGCAGGTAAAAACGTAATAGTAATAAAAAGGGAACTATATTTTGTCCTTTTTCAGTATGATTCACCCACTCAGCTACACACAAGGATTTATACTCTAGAATGACAGTTCAAAAGGAACAATGATGGAGAAAAAATATTCTAAGCATTTGTGCACTCTAAAGATTGTTTTGATATGACAATTCTCAACAAAGTTTTATCAATTTAGTCTTTTTTTCTAATTATTCTTTTCTAAACATATCAAATCAGTCTTACGTGACTTTACTGTTGCAAGGGTGCCAATATGACGAGAATTTGCTAACCGATCTGAGTTCCTCCTACTGCCCAGCAATTTGTTTTGTCAATAATAATTAGTTGTGTCACACAGCTTATGAAGTTATAAAGTCTTAGTAGGATAACTTTACAATAAATATGTGGGTAGGTTACAAAATGTTGAGTAGAAAAAAAAGATAAACCTTTTTTTAATATGTTTTTACATTGTTATTGTGAATAACTATTTTATTTTCAGCTATGGGAAAGCAAACTTTTGCAATCACGAGCTATAGAATTTATGCCGGCAGATGTAAATGTCAGAGTCAGCCTGACTTATCCACACAACATGCCACAAATGCAAGGTATGGCATCATTTTTTGTTTTTGCTTTGTGGATTAAGTCTAATTTTAACTTTTAACAAAACAAACTAATTTAGTGAGCGTTTTGTATATCAGGAATCAATCATGAACGACCTGGCCCTTCTCAAGCAAGTCAAGCAGTACCCCAATCCACAACTCATTTGATGCAAAATCAATCTGGACAATTGGTTTATGTTAGCAGCCATCCAACCCTTGGGAATGTTGGCCCAATGGTAGGTCAAACAAATGATTTTAACTCTGTCAGACCACTCAAATTACACTTATTTGCAATTGAGGTGTTTATTTTTATTTTGTTGTCTGTTGTTTTATTTTATTCCAGAGAGATCATTGGAAGGTCATGGATTTTTTGTATAGTTTTAATTGTATATTTTTTTCTAGCTAAATACCAACCTTTTGTTGAAAAATAAAACATGAGCCTGCAGAATTTAACACAAAATTTTTATTTCAAGTTTGAATTTTGTGAATCAGGGCAAAATATAAAAAGATGAATGGAAAATCTAGCAATGATAACCCTTGACTAAATGTAACTTTTAAAAGATCCCATGGTTAAAAGTTACTTATACAAGTCTTTATTTTTTAAAATATCTCTTTACATTCTTGATACATTTAAAGTTTTATATTTAATATATACAGCTTAAATTATAAAGCCATGTAGTCATTTTAGACCTGTTTTAAGATAAGTATTTAAACATCATTTTTCTCCATTCAAATTAGTTTCAGTTATTATATGCCATTTCTTAAATGTTAACCTAAAATTATTTTTTAATATTTAGACAGATGCGGGTGCCCAAGCTGTGATGGCTTTACAAAATGCACCAAGAACAACTGCACCTTTAATGCCTCAACAAATACATGGTATTCCACAGGCTCAAGTTATTCATGTTCAGGTAATTGTGTACATAAGATGTCTGTTTTATTAGACTAAAGTTAATATATAGCTCGTAATCAATAAATGAAATTACCCTTTCAGACAAGCGCGCCTCATCACCAGCAGCCAAACAGTGAGTGAATTATTAAAATTTTAATTTTATCAGTTACCGTAATATTTTAATTTAACACAGCGTACGTTTGAATGTGTAAAACAAACTTAAGTTTCCTGTAATACTTTAGTGTTTCCAGGATTTCATGGAGCCAGAGTGGCAACAGCTGCTGGCCCAACAGTAATCTATACACCTAACACACAGCAACAGCACCAACAACAACCTCTGACAGCTCATGTAAAAGTAAAAAAAAAGTTGTATCCTCTTAAACCGTAAAGTGTTTTTGAAATACCTTTGTTCTACCCACATTTAAATTTATTTTTTAGCAGCCTGTTATTCAGGTTGACGGAGCAGCTGATAATGAAATCACTAATTCTCAGTGTGCAGCTTCTGTAAATAATAAGAAAATTTTAAAACAATCACAGAATCGATGGAAGAATATGAAACATGATGAAATTGTAATACAACTAGATGGAAATGGAGATTTAAGTTCAGACGAGCTTGATGACGATGACGAAGACTTCGACCAAACTGTGATACCTGGTGCAGCAAATGCTGAAGGTGAAGATAATGTGCCTGAGGTAATTAGTTTATTTTTGTTAAAAAACCTTGCTAATTATTTGAAGCTTTAGTGCTCATCCTTTTTCTTTTGTAACTTTAAGGAAGATGATGAACCTTTAAATAGCAGCGATGATGTATCTGACGAGGACCCAACGGATTTGTTTGACACCGACAACGTTGTTGTATGTCAGTATGACAAGGTATCTTGTTAATACATTTTTGAATTTTTTACCACTCCTCAATTCTTCTTATGTTTGAAAGCCTCGATTTTAATTTTGCAACCTACCACCTGTTTTATTGCAAAATGCGGTGGAATTGCTACATTTGTACAACAATAATTTGTTCTTTAATCCAGCATCGTTTAAAATCCAAAGTAATCTCAATACTTATATATAAAAAAAGTACATAAAGTAAACTACATCAACTTTGCCAAAGCTTTGTAAAACCGTTTTTGTGTGTAAATATTGATCTGTTATCAAGATTGCAAGAACGAGGAATCGATGGAAGTTCCACCTCAAGGATGGTATCATGAATTTGAAGTCAAGAGATTTTGTTTTCCATAAAGCGAATGGAGATTCAGAGTGGTGATGTGATGTAGCAAGTACATTCGAATATTTGCTCGTCGTATCCAGTTGGTGTTCATGAGTAGTTATTACAATGAATTGTGTTTCGGCTGAGTCCGTTGAAAAAAATAAAGGGTAATGCATGTCGGTTTTGAAAATGACTATGAGGGAAAAGGAAATGTATAGCATTTGAAATTACAATAATAATGCCTAACCGCAAAAGGTTGGCGGGATAGTTGTGCGATCTGTTAAGTGTAATTGTGGTATCAATGTTTTGTTGAAGTTAAATACTCATTTTTCTACTTTTTTTATTCTTTTTTTATTTATTAGACTGTATGTATGCATATTCACGTTTTTCTTCATTTGCAATTTATTTTTGTGTTTCAATCAGATTGTTTTTTCTTTTTTTTAACATTTGGAACATTTTCTCGTGCGTGCTAAAAGATGTTACATGGACACTGCTACATAAACTAATAATAATAATATAATAATGGTATATTTCGGGCATATCCATATATTACAATGGCTCTTCATCCCTAATTAAAAACAGCTATTTATAATAAAAATTAAAGAAAATTTTAAAAAGCGTAATATATATTTCAGTATAAACATTAATCAACTAAAATTTGACTCGAAATGGACATGAGAATAGAGTAGATAGGACTAGTGGAGAAATGGCTAGAGGCATCAACTAAGTTTTGTTTGTTGCACATTTCTGCAAAACCTTTTTCCTTTGCAAAGGTATGCATGGACCCCTTTGTAATCACCTTTGCCTTCCCTAAATTAAGTCCAGCGACGCGATGGTTCACAGGTTTACTATACTTGCGTCTAATACTTGCAAACCTCTCCACCCTTGCATACAATATTTGCAATCGGTTAATGTAAACGCGAAATGGCGCAGGCAATGCAACAAGTTTCTCGTCTCCCCATGGTTTCCAATTAAGGCTAACGACTGGGACACCGTAGTCCATTGGGACTAAAAGGACTAGACCGATGGCCCCCTGTCGGCGCGTGGAACCACGTAATTTACGTTTAGGGCCTTAATTAGCCTGCAAAATGCCATATTGCAGTGTTTGGAGGCCAATGCACGTAGTTAGCGATATTCTACGGACCTGGCTTTAAGGAAAAAGACGTGGGACGTCGTAGTCCATTTTGTTTAGTAGACAGTTAGCCACCTGTCTAAGCGCGTGGACCCGCGTTATTTACATACAGGGCCTTTTCTTAGGTGCAAAAGACCATATGAAAATTCCTTTAGGAAAATTTTTTCCTAAAAATACGGAGGCTAAAATGTGCTAGTATCAGCAGCAAAGTTCTAAAAATCATATGGCAGAACCACATTTTTTCAAATTAAGCCACAATCTCGGACAGTGTGAATGGGATTTAAAATAATTATGACCTCCTCCCCCTTTCCCCCACAAACAGTGTTGATTGAGCACACCATCCAGGCCTCCCAACACTGTTGCAAAATACGACGACTTACCGGTTTCGGTAACTCGATGTTGTCCACCCTATTGGTTAGCGCTAAAACTTGTGAATGCGACACAAACTGAACTCCGCGATTGAAAGCTAAGGAATCATGACTTTGTGCAGAAGACAATGCAAAGAATTGCCATGAGTAGCGCAAGGAAAGAAGAGAAAGTTTTGAGCATTTTTTTTTTAATTCACACAATCCCTTTGGTTTAACCTTTCTTCGTCTCGGAATAAAAAATGAACACATTGGTAAATATTTTACGCGGAGCCAATTCATGTGCAAGATTACATAAGAAACTTGCCGGGGCAGTAAAAAAATTATTTATAAAGCGGGTTGACATTGATTTTTAAAAGAATGTCTTAAGATCTAGTGCTCATATTGTTGTATTTGTTATAGTGTAGTTAAGTCTAGCTAAAGATAAACGTATTTCATATTCCTGTACAAGTTACCGACTCACACCTGGTGGCTAGTGTTTGGAAACGAAACTAAAGGCTGAAATACACTATCATTTTTCAATGATCATTTTCCAATGATACATTCCAATGACATCAAAAATGACAAATTTTGGCGCAAACACACTATCATTAAAAACATGAAACTTGAGCATGTTTTCTTTGCAACATGGACTCTGAAGAAGAAATAGCAGCTGCTGTTGTTGTGTATATGTTATCAAAAAAGAGAGCTAAACATAAGAAAGAAAGCAAAGAAATGTATGGGTAAAGCCGTAAAGGCGAAATGAACTTGGCATCTACAATACTCTCATGTATGAACTGCGTGTAGAGGAAATTGCAGAGTATACGCGATTTTTAAGAATGCCGCCGAATATTTTTGAGGAGCTCCTAAATTTCATAGAAGTTGACATTGAGAAAAAAACAACGCATTTGCGAGACCCAATTCCTGCTAAAGTCAAAGTAGCTGCAATTTTGAAGTTTTTCTTATGTGGGATAAATTACGCCGAATTACAGTATTTATTTCGCGTTCACAAAAGTACTTTGTCACAGTTCATCGCTGAAGTTTGTAAAGCTATTTACATGCGATTAAAAGAAAAATACCTCAAGGTAAATATATATTTCGTTCAGTAATTTATCAAACAAACATACTAAACTAGCAGTCACACATTAATAACCTGCACTTTGTGAGCCCTCACTTTCTGGGTTGAGACCTGACAAACTTTCTCGACTCTGATAAGTGTTTTGATATATGTTCACTGGGTGTCGGTACATATTCTGTAAAACAGGCGATAACGGCGGAGACACAAAGGGTGGGTAATTTTGTACGGCATGTGTTGAAGAGTTCCTTGGGATCGGAGATTGAATGGGCGGTGTTCTGAAAGAGGGTACGGCGAGTAATCTCATCTGAACAACTACAGAAATGATGCGAAAGATATCAGGGATAAATTTTGTGCGGACTTCAACTCCACCGGTGCTGTTCCCTGGCAAGAAAAATTTGTCTGAAATTTATACCCACCATCGAAGAAGTTGTTGGAGTCACGTAGGAATAGCAAGGACTGAAAGTATGGTCATTTACTTTCGTAAACATCATCTCGTCCTGCTCCACATTTGTTGCTGTTGTTTACTTTCTTCAATTCTGCGATAACTTCGTAGTGTATTCATTTTACTCCTCACTAATTTCTCTAAAAAAAAAAAACAGATAAAAAAAAACATGCATGTTTTTCTTTTCTCATACAAACCATTCGAAATAACACAAACCTTCCATTCCTAGTCTGCCTTTGAATGTCTCATAACTTTTTGCCTTCTCCTTTTGTTCTTATAGAACGGGGATTTCACATCCCACAAACTGGGCTAGCTTCTCCAAATCTCAAAAAAAATTTCGGTCGCTTCTTGCGTCTTCATTCTCGGATGAATTACTTGTTCAAATCTTTGTTTTTATCTATGCTGCCTAAACTACATCGCGTGCGTCATTGAAAAATTAAAAGTTGAACATGTTCAACTTTTAATTTTTAAGGATCATTGGAAATGAGAGTGTAAAAAATGACATTTTTTTCTGTATACATTGTCATTTTTCAATGATAATTGGAAAATGATCATTGAAAAATGATAGTGTATTTCAGCCTTAAAAGTTGTTTAATGGCGCGCCGTTTATTCATTTTTGTGCAAAAGGCGCATATTTCGCTTTCCGTACAAAAGTTTGACTGATTTTTTCTGCCATTTTACAATGAGATACGAGATATTACAGGGAAATTACTGGAGGAAGTATGTAAAGATGTGAGAAAGGAACCACTGCTGTTACGTTTAAGCGGTGAAAGAATCCATCAAAACGGTATTTTATCACAGGAAGCAAGATTAGACGTCAGCGCAGTCGGTTTTTGGACCCCTGGTCAACGAGTATTTTTAGATGTACGGGTCTTTGACCTCAACGCTCTGAGATACAAGGGTCTCTTGACAAATGCTTCAAGAAAAACGAAGAAGAGAAGAAGAGAGGATACAACGAAAGAGTTATGCAAGTGGAAAATTGAACATTAACTCCCCTTGTTTTTGCAACAAACGGTGATATGGGAAGAGAATGTAAACGATTTTATCAGAGACTGTCTGGAATGATTTCAGAAAAAAGAAACATCAGATTCGCAGAAGCCACGAAGTTTATTAGAACTAAGATTTCCTTTAGTCTGCTGCGATCAACACTACTTTGCCTGAGAGGTTGCAGATCCTTCGCTCGGGACCACCAACTGACAAATATGGAACTCGGAAATGTTGTATCACTCATTCGATCCTGAATAATCAAGCGTTGTTAATTATTAAGTGAAACCATGTTGACCTGTAAATTGTTAATAACTTTTTATTTTATTTTGGTGTTGTTGTAAGTTTATTTATTTATTTGTATTTTTTTTCTGCCATTATGAGTCTTATCCCACCGTGTTGAGGATGTTGGATGGTTACTGGTTACTTGTCGTGCATTTTAATGTATGTATTTAGTCCTTATCTTAGTCTTTCAACTATGGTTTTACATTGATTTAATATCATTTTGGAGCTTAAAACATATTGATTGCATCAATTAAAAGGAATCGGCGATTCGGTTTGACGTCATAACAATTTTTTTGGCAGTACGGCACTTTTTTTCCCCGATCAGGTGAGTCTCACCCGATCGGGGGAGTCTGCAACTTTCAAATTAGTTGAGACTTACCCAGATCGGGTGGGTACTTTTGTGAAAAAAATTGTTTTGTAAAAGGGCAAGCCGCTGGAAACATTTTCTAATTTGTTGGATTTTTTTCATGTTCCCTAAAAGAAACAAAAAAGATGAGAAATTGAAATTCGTCTCCATTTTTATATTTTTAACGGACAATGCATTACCCCCTCACCCCCTAACGGCCAATTTGCCGTTAACGGAGACAAAAACTGTTTGTCGATGGCCCCCAACTAGGAAAAATTTCTACTTTGTTTACCTGCATTTTTATGGAATTTTATGTTATTTTATGGAATAAGAACTATGAGGGTGCCGATAAGCCGCATACACCGTGAAAAGTGCGGGCGAGTTCGCCGTTTTGAAAAAAAAATTCAGGTATGCGCTGAGAAAACCCACATAGAACCGAACAATGCCCGAACAAAAAAGAAGATTCACCACAAAAACACTTAATGATTCACCACAAATTATTTAAAAAAGTATAAAAATTAAAATGAACTAGCTATGTGGTAGCGAAGTGCTTAAAAGAACTGTTTTTCCTCATCATCATTCTTGGCTTAACGTCCGTTTTCCATGCTAGCATGGGTTGGACAGGGTATATTAATGACCCTCTTCCAATCTGATCTAGACTGTGTTAGATCTAAACTCAACTTCCTCTGTATCAAGTCTGTCCTTATAACCTCCTGCCAAGTCTTTCTCGGTCTGCCTCGGTCTGGGCTTTGCCCCAGGAACTATCAAGTCTATACACTTTCTTACCCAATTATCCTCCTCCATTCTTTCCAAGTGCCCCAGCCAATTCAATCTTCTTATCTGGATAACATCTTTAATTCTACAGAGACTTAGCCTGCTTCTTAGCTCATCTGAACCCTTTCTGTCTCTCAGACTGGCGTTACACATCCACCTAACCATTCTCATATCATTCCTTTCTAAACGGTCAAGATCTTCCTGCTTCACTGCCCATGTCTCACTACCGTACAACATAACACTTCTTACACAGGCCTCATACAACTTACCTTTTGCCTCAATTGACAGGACTCTGCTAGTCAACAAAGGAAGTAACTCTCTGAACTTTTTCCAAGCAGAACCTATCCTACAAGTAACACTTCTTCCAACACCTCCTTCACTGCCCAACATATCACCTAAGTAACAGAAGTTCTCAACTATCTCTAACGAGCCACTGTTGTACATCATTAAAGCTGGAAATACTTCATTCTCTATAATCTCACCTTTGCAACGCTTGCATACAAACTGAATGTCAGCTCTTAACCTTCCACTAATACTACTGCACTTCTTATGTACCCAATGCTGACAAGTCTGACAAAAAATTGAGTTACTACCCCTTTCCTGCAAACTCCACAAGGCGACTTTCCAACTACAAAGTCACACTTGGCTGCAATGCTACTAATCATGACTTTAGACTTTGCTGTGTTTACCTTTAGCCCTTTCTCTTCTAGTCCTTTCTTCCACTTCTCAAACTTTTCAACTAATTCTTCCATCGACACTGCTATGAGAACCAAATCATCTGCATACAATAACTCCCATGGACAACCTGTTCTGAACTCCATCGACAGCGCTTCTAAGACTAGAATAAACAACAAAGGACTAAGTACAGAACCCTGATGTACACCAACATTTACACGAAATTCATCACTAAGTGAATCCTTAATCCTGACACGACTTCTAGCATTGCTGTACATAGACTGTACCATCGTAACTAGCCACTCATCCACACCTAATTTTCTCATAGCCCACCAAATAACTTTACATGGCACTCTATCAAAAGCTTTCTATAAATCTACAAAGGCAAAATAGAGGTTCTTTCCTTTTCCTAAATACTTTTCCTGAAGCTGTCTGGGTAAAAATATTGCATCTGTAGTGCCACGCCCTGGAACAAAACCAAATTGCATCTTATCTATATCAATTCTTTCTCTAAGTAACTTATCAATCACTCTTTTAATAACTTTCATTACTTGATCAACCAACTTCAAACCTCTATAGTTACCCCTTTCTAATGCATCACCCTTGCCCTTGAAACAATTCACTATTACACTCGACTGCCACTCACTCGGGATAGCACCATCCTATATAATCTGGTTAGCAAGACTTGTAATAAGCTCAACTCTAATATATCCAGATGCTTTTACCATGTCTGCAACAATACTTGATACTCCTGCAGCCTTGCCAATCTTCAATTTCCTAATAGCCTTCACTACCCATTCTGTCTTGATCTGCATAGCTGACCCTTCTACAACATCATCATCAGACAAATTATCCTCGTCCCAATCAAACTGAGTGTTAAGCAACTTCTGATAATGATTCTTCCAAGTAACCCTTTTCTCCTCCTCTGTGCTAGCCAAAACACCTTCATCTTTACGTATACACTTTTCACCTACAACATCTTGATTAGTCTTCTTCATTTGCTTTGCTATCTTGAATACCTCATTGCGCTGGTCTTTCCTTCTTAACACATCTGCAAATCTTTTTCTCTCTGCTTCTGATTTTGCCTTATACACTGCTGTACGAGCGCGACGCTTAGCTTCTAAGTTAATATTTTTACTACCACCTGACTTCCACTCTTTCCAAAGTTTCCTCTTTTCCTTTATACACTGGTCAGCCTCATTATTCCACCACCAGGTCTGTCTATGTCTAGCTGGTCCTTTCGTCCACCCACAGGTATCATCAGAAGCTTCTAGAAGACAATTCTTCAAAGTAGTCCAAGTACTTTCAACATTGTCACTATCGCATTGACCATTGTGTGCTAACTGGTGAACTTTTGCACTAAATTGTCTTGCTACAATCTCTTCCTTCAGCTTCCAGACTTTTCGACGGGGCCTGTACTTTTCCTTGGCTTCTTTAACACTCTTCAAGATAATATCACAAACCAGCAACCTATGCTGGGAAACACACTCTTCCCCCGATATAACTTTCACGTCCTTCACCACTTTCTTGTCTGACTTTCTAACCAGGAAGTAATCTATCTGTGTCTTACAACCACCTGACTCATATGTTATCTGCCTACTCTGTCTCTTACTGAATGATGTGTTGCAAACCACCATGTCCGTTGCCATTCCAAACTCAAGCAATCTCTCCCCTTCCTTATTTCTGCTCCCAAATCCATAGCCTCCATGCACACCTCTATAACCTTCAGATGACTTCCCAACATGACCATTGAAGTCACCGCCCACCAAGACAAGTTCAGTGTCTCCAAAGTTTGATGTGACTGCTATTAACTCATCATAAAACTTATCTTTACCTTCCTCACTGAGTCCACACTGTGGAACATAAACTGACAGAAAAGTGACAATCCTATTACCTATCAAAAACTTTATCACTATAATACGACTATTAACACGCATAACATCTATTACTTTTTCTACCCACTTCTCTGCAACGAATATGCCAACTCCTCCATATCCATCACTATTACCAATCCAAAAAAGCTTATACCTTGCCCTCCTACCTTCCACAAATCTCACTGAAGCTCCTCTCCACCTGACTTCCTGAACACAACACATATCAACAGATCTACGTTCTAACATTTCAACTACTTCACCTGCTCTACCTCTCAGAGTACCAACATTTACACTAGCCATCCTCAACCTAGTGTTATCTACCTTGTGATGTGATAGCTGGGTAACGGTCTGATGATGCTCACACCTGACATCTGTCCTACCGTGCGCGACACCTTCACTCCTTAGAGTTCCAGTCCCGTTTACGCAGTTTGTCTGATCAACTAATCTTACGGCCATTAATAAAGAGTTTTGGCATTGTTTTACAGCTGGATGCCTTTCCTAGCGCCAACCGTTCACAGACCGGACTGGGTGTTTTTTAAAGTGACACCATCACTATGTGGCATTTCATGGGACTTCCACAATCGCCCCTTTAAACTAAGGTATGGTGGAGGACGTTCAACTCCTCTCTTGTCTCTTAAAGAGACCCTTCACCCTTTTTTGATGGTTTTTAATAAGATTTACTTGATAAATAACTTATACAAACTTTATTAACTCCTTTCTCTTCAAGCGCATGCTTTCAACTGTTGTCCGCCATGTTTATGTTACAAGGTGTTGCATTTCAAATTCGGGCGTGTTCGGGAAAGTTCGGGCGGTTTCGGTGGACAACTGTCAATTTAATACGAACAGTTGCCCGAGCTCTCCCTTATATATGTTAGCGTTTGCGGCTTATCAGCACCCTCGTTAAAAATGTTATGTGGTGAGATGAGTCACCAGATCGTCGCTGGAGTAATAAAAGGATGGTAGAAGACATATATTTTTTTTCACTTTCGAAATATGCAAAAAATATAAGAAATTCCAGCCCCGTGAATCTAGGTCGGCACTCGGCAATGACGACCTGAAAACCAACCCTCATTAAATTGAAGTCGGCTTGTACATGCCGATCTAAATTCTTTCCCTGGCCGGCATGCCAAGAAAATTAATTTATTACGTCGGCAAAACCGACCTTCTTTCACAAATAAGTATCAAAAATGTCGCTTCAGCGAACTGTTACCGTTTCCATATTTCGCTCAGAGCTTTACTTGCTATTAACAAGATTCTTCAAGAGCACTCAGTATAGCGTCTGTATTTTGTCAGTGTCAATCAAGTTTCCTGCATTTATCAGGCCTGGTCGAACGAACAAAGGAATGTTGGCTTGTCGAAGTGATAACTTTTTAACATTCGTAATTTACAGAATAAATGATTTACTTGACCAGTAAAATCCCCCGTTATGGAGCCCCCATGACAGAAATCCGCCGCAACAGGTTTTATCTACAATTAAATCCATGATATATGTCTGTTCCGCCTGAGGTGCAGTTTTGCAGAATTGCTTCATCCGTGCTCAGTCGGCGTTCAACTCCGCATTAGTTAAGAACCGTATGGCTGGATTTCTTGTGTTAGATCTGGTTACCAACGACGAAGAGGCCAGGCAATAGAGATTCATGTCTACGTAGTTCTTTTAACTAAGTCAGGAGTCGGTGAATTAGCTAGGATAGTCAGATTGGCTATGAATAGACTTGTTTGTGCCGACCTGTCAGATCAGTTTGCTGATCTAATTTGTGCTTTAGGTCGGCAAAATTTTGGTTTGAATGCTTCAGTTTCACAGGGCTGAAGAAAGAAAAACAATGTGGTTGCCTAATATATTTTATGTATATATATATATATATTAATTATTTACATAATATTGTTATAGAGATTTATGAGAATAGCTGTCGGCTCCATTTTCTCAGTTTTAACGTTTATTGTTGTATTAAATAACACAATTTTTGAGGATTAAAAGTCAGAAGTACCTGTACTTGTTTTCTGATGTTACTTCTATTCCGATATGTTTGTGAAGATTTTTGAGAATCACATCCAAGCTGCTACTTTTTATAAATTCCTTGTCTTTCATAAGTGATATTTTTTTTCTCATTTGCAAATGTGTTACTTTAAAAGAATAGAAATAAAAATAAATATAGCTATAGCTAGCTGCCTCAAAATGTACGTTTTAGCTAGCTAAACACTTAAAATTGTTTCGTTTAAGATTTATACATGGCTAGAAAACGTCATGTTATACTCACCTTAACATGTAAAAACACACAGAAACTAAATAATCCTATAGGATACAAAGTACTCAGAAGAAAAAACGATCAAAAGGAGACGTACAAATTTCAAACCATCACTTCCTAACCAAAATGACCTCCGTTGGCATGTTGAGGCCGCAAAGCACTAAGATTGGTCATTAGTGAAAATCGAGCCTCGTGATTGGTCTTTTACGCGATCAAAACAAAGTCGGTAAAAAGGGGTCTGCCGTGGATCCGAAATAAAGCTGCAGGGCCGCGGGTATGTCTTGCTATTTGCGACGCCATGTTGCGCAGGGACAGACAGACGGAATATGGCTTCTTCTTCTTCTTCTTAATTTATTTAACGTCGGAGAAATAACTATGTACATATAGCTTCCTGATATAAAAAAAATAAATAAATACATACTTATAAATATACAGGAAACTAATCAAATCCGACAAAAATTTGTTTATAGTTTTATGAAAAATGTATAAAAATTATGAAAAATTATTTAAGTGGACCGAGTGACTGAAATCATACTCCTTTAGTTTCGTTTTAAATTTTTTAAGGCTGTTACAACTTTTCAATTCGGAAGGTAAAGTATTCCAAATTTTAGGCCCCAATGAGCGAAGACATTTTTCCCCAAAATTTTTAGTATTAAAGTTCAATGTTTTAAGATTATTTAAATATTGACTTCGTACTGGCCTGTTTGTTTCGCTGCGTTGAAAGATGTCTAACATAAATGGCGGATTAAAATTATTAAGAGATTTAAAAATCTCTATACATAGATTTCGTATTCGCATAATTTTCATGTAGTTACTTTTGTTCTTGCTAGAAATGTACTTTTCTTTTCTCTCTGAATATCCGCTATCTACAAATTTTAGGGCTCGCTTATGGAGTTTTTCGACCCTAGAAAGTGATTTTGAAGATGAGAAATTCCAAATAAGTGGACAGTAGTTAAAGTTTGAATACACAAAACTTTCTGCTAAGACACTCTTAGCTTTAAAAGGAAGTATGTTTTTAAATCTATACAAAGCATTTAGTTGCGCAGATGCTTTCTTGCAAACCTCATTTAAGTGCTGATCAAATCTAAGGTTATTGTCAATTTTAACTCCTAACAGTTTGACTGTGTCTTGCGAATATATGTTTTTATCTCCGATTCTTATCAGTTTACTACTTGTGTTTTCTATCCTATCTTTGCTGATGATAATGCATTGAAATTTGTCAGGGTTAGCAATCGTTTTATTTTCATGTAGCCATGCTAATGCCTGCTCAGACTCACTTTCTAAAATTTTAATGAGGTTTGGAATTGAATTGGAAAAGCTTGACAATGTATTATCATCAGCATAGTTGTGTAGGTCACTTCTGATTATAAAAAGAAAAATATCGTTAAGAAAAATATTAAAAATTATCGGGCCTAAGATTGATCCTTGCGGCACACCTGAAAGAATCATTTGGAAAAGACTGTAGTGTCCGTTTATACGAGTAGATTGTTCTCTGTTTGTTAGGTATGACAGGACAAATTTCAGGGCATTAATTTCAAATCCATATGCCTCAAGTTTAGCGATTAGTAAATCATGTGGCACGCAATCGAAAGCTTTTGATAGATCCATTAAGACTGCACCAACCACGTAATTCATATCAAGTTTTTTTTCCATTCTTCTAGTAAACGAATTAAGACATGCTGTGTGTTATAGTTTTTCCGATAGGCTGACAAAAATATTAAAAGTTTCGATTCTATGAAAGACATGATTTGATCCTTCATTATGTTTTCATAGAATTTTGAAAATACATTCAACACACTGACAGGTCTAAAATTTCTAATGCTATGTTTGTCTTTGCCTCCTTTGTCAAGAGGTGCTACCGTTGCACGTTTGGCTCCATCGGGAAAAATATTCAATTTTATGCTGCTGTTTATAGCATTTTTCAATGGGCCAATCAGATATTCACTAGCTAACTTTACAAACTTTGGGGGTATTTTGTCTCTACCTGGAGAGGAATTTATGTTTAAATTAGTAAAAAGTTTTTTGATTGTGTTGTCATCTACCTCCTCAAAGTTAAAAAAATTTATATTTTCGTTGCAGGCTTTAATTTTGACAATACTCGGATGACTCTCGTATGTTTTAATTATCTCATTAATTAGTCTCTCTTTGTCTAAGGAATTTCGATAACCAATTGATATTGGCTTGGTTCCACTACTTTTTTCTACAATGTTAATATAGTGTTCATTAAATAATTCAGCAAGCTCACTGTCATTAATCATAATGTTATCATTGTTCAAACCACTTTTATTGGTTATAAACGGCTTAATAGTTTTCCAAAAAGTTTTATTTTCTACAATCCCAGAATCTATAACATTTTTAAAATACATTTTTATGGCTTTCTTTCTGAGGCCAACACACTTATTTCGTTGTTTTTTATATTTAATCTTGTTTTCTTCAGTAGGATCTTTATTGTATCGATTTTTAAATCTTGACCTGGTATAAATGGCTTGCCTAAGTTCTTTATTCATAAAAGGTGCTTCATTTCCCCTGAGCAGTTTCTGTTTTAAAGGGGCATGCTTTTCAATAATAGAACTAAACGTTTTTGTCAAGTGGTCGTAATTTGAAGCAGGGTCATTTTTATTAAAATCAAAACGTGTATTCCTAACATCAGAAAGAAACTTTCTCTTATCAAACTTTCTGTTACTTCTATAAACAATTAGTTTTGGTTTCAATCTCACCAGATGAGATCTTAGGAAAGTGGTAATCATCAGATGATGGTCACTGAGTCCAGTCTCAGTAACCATAGTGTTTTGAAAAGACCTTTGTTTATTTGTTAAAATAACATCAATTGATGTTCCTTGTTCACTTGCAAAACATGTTTTGTCTTTGACTAAGTTTTTCAGGTCAAAAGTATCGCAAAGAGAAGTTATGTAATGATAATTTATTATTTCATTTTTTTTATGAGTATCAATGTTTATGTCCCCCATCACAATGATGTTATCACAAAATGAGAGTGTTTTGTTTAGAATTTTCTCCAAATCTTCAAAGAAACTTTGAAGATTAGAATGACGTGGTGGACGATAAAGGGTGATAATAGTCCATTTTTTGTTTCTGATGTTTAGCTCAGAACATATAATTTCATTACTTGTAAGGTTAGCTATGTTTATTTGCTTACAAACCACTCTCTTTTTTACATACTCAATTAGCCCACCCCCATTTTTATCCCGATCTTTTCTAGATCTTAATTCATTATCATCAATAGTAAAATGACTATTTGGAAAAGTACTATCTAATTTTGTTTCAGATAATACGAAATAATCTGGAGCAAATTTCACAAAGATTTCCCTTAAGTCAATTATTTTTTTTCTTAAACTATTTATGTTCAAATATCCTATCAATAGATTGAAAGGATTTTTGATTCTAATATCACAGACATTTTTCAGAGAATTTTGTAAATTATATGTAGAATCATGTGATTGGTCAGTCTCAAATTGATCATTTAATTCCTTATTGCATTCAGAAGAAGTAACCCCATATGGATGTGTTACACCCTGGGAGCAGGATGCCGTAAGTTAAATTTTTCTGCAATTTCATTAACCGATGATTTATTTCTCTTTATATCCAGCAAGTCGTTTATTCCAACATGCACAACTACTATTTCTTGATTCTCATCTACTAAGGTTGGTAGAGAGTAATGACCCAAATTTTTAATATTTGAACCAGGAAAAACTTTAAATCTTGCATCACCGTTTCTCAAATGATTATTGAACTCTCGAGTGTTTATGCCTTTTGCGATGCTATCACTGATGATTCTAATCTTCTTTTTATTTTTACGGGTTTCAGATGATTTGATGTTACGTTTTAAAAGATCTCTTTCTGGAGAACGGTTAATAACGGGATTTGGTCTTCTTATAGATTTATTTGGTTGTGGTGGTGCGTAACTTTGATTATTCGTAAGTGGTTGTGCGTCATAGTGATTATTGTTGTTTTGTTCGTTCTGAAGTGTACTAAACCGATTTGAAAGACTGAATCTATTATTATATCGTTTCTCTATTTTTCCCGAGGGACCTTTCTTTACTTCGTTCCATTCATTGGTTTCTGATTTGTTTTTAATTTTTTTATGATTATTTTTGTTTATGTCTTGTAACAAAACGTCCCTCAACAAACTTTGAAATTCTTTTATCTCGTTTTTTAAAAAATCGTTTTCTTCCTTCAAGTGAACAACCAAATCATTTACCATATTTCTTCTTAATTTACCGACTTCATACGAGACGTATTCTTTCAGGTCCGATACCATTTTAACTATTTCTTTTAAAACTTCAAAGTTTTTAACCTGTTGTAGTGTATTATTATAGAGACTAGCCGGGAAACTCGGCGTCGAATCGCCGGGATGAGCAACAAGTAACTGTTGTTGAACGCCCTAAGGAGCGCTTAAAAAGAACTGCAAACTGTGCGACACAGTCAGGTGGAGCGCTTTAGTGCAGGTATGCAGTATGTCGTAAATCAAGTGAAGCGCACACACCATTATAGTGTTGCAACTATAACATATTTTCAAAAAATAACTTTCCCGCAACAAAGGCTAAAATAAAAACACAGTTTAAAACCGTTGTGACTCCGTCAAAGCAAAAACAATTGGTCAATATTATTTTATTTTGCGGAATAAGTTTTTGTAAAAGTTAAAAAATTAATCGTGACACTGGACTGAGCGCTTAGTACAGTTAAACGGTGTTACACAGGTGTATAGGGAAAATACCCTTTTAAAAAAAACTTTCTTGCAGACTCTATTTAATTGAAAACACAAGAAACAGTTCTTCGCTTCTTGCACAGGGCTAAGAGGTTAGTCCAGGTAAACATTGTTGCACATTCGTACAGGCGTGATTCCCAAGAAAGTTTAAAAATTAATTGTCACGGTGGGATTACCCGCATAGGCATAACAGCCTTTTCCAAAAAACAGGCTATTGTTAACACTGATCTAACCGCTTAGTACAGACTTGAACAGTACCCTTCTCAAAAAAAACTTTATCAACTTCTGTTATAATGACAACACAGGAAACAGCCTGTCGTTACCCCTCTAAAGCAATTGCTCAGCTATTTTATTTGCAAAAAAGGTTTTAAGAAAAATAATTAAAGATGTAGCTACCTAGCTAAACTGCATTTGGCATAAGATTTATTGCTGAGAATATTGCCATATTGATAGCCAAACTGAATTTTTATACTCTCACTTTTTAGGTAAATATATGAGCTAGCTAAGTGGCTACATCCTCAACATAAAAACAGATGTTGGGTTGGAGAAAAACCTCTTATACCAAACAAAATTAGTAAAAAGTAAGGCTATTAGCTAGCTAGCCTTCAAAATATTCGTTCCTAGCCAAAAATCCTAAAACTGGGGCGTTTAAGATCTGTACGTAGCTAAAAAACGTGACAATATATTTATCTTCACATTTTAGAACATAAAAAAAACAAGAAGGTGAAACAGACTTAGAAACAACACTGACCACCATTACTTTTTAAAAAACTAAAATGGCCATCATGTTTCTTCGTTGGCATGTCTAGGCCGCGAAAGTCTTAATTGGTTTTTCAAAGAATCAGGCGTTTTGATTGGTATACACGTGAGAGCGGTCAAAACAAAGTCAGTTAAACTGTCAGTAAAACCATCCTACTTGTTTTCTGTGGCTCCTAGGCGGAATCGGCGATTAAGGTCACGGGGGCAAATTATTATTAAAAATAGCGCATATAAATAATGAATTCATTTTAATCACTTAATTTGTTTTTTAAATTAGAGGTTTATTAATAAAATTAATTAAATTATGTAAGGAAATAAATTAATTTCTGTAATTTATTTTGATAAATCATAAGATTTCTAATTAAACAACCCCCTGGTTTCTAAAAATTCGTGGAATGATCAAAGGAATATCGGTAACCCTTTTGAACACACAAAATACGGCTATTATTATAGAGACTAGTCGTTAGCCCGTGGAAAAATCCACGGGGTCGCCCGTCGCATTCGCTCGTCCTTTAAATTTACCCGTCGCAACAAAGTGGATAAAAATATATCGCATTTGATATTCGTGCGCATTTTAAAAACTTTGTGTTTCCGTTACGGGACGCCGCTTTTGCGGACACAAAGACAGACTACGGATATTATTAAAGAGATATACTTATATATATAGTTAATTGTGTATTTTTTTGTTATTCGTGGTTTTTGAATTTATTAAAAGAAAATAAATAAAAAATATTACTGATATTTTTTTATAGTAAAAGTTCTTTATATACAGTGTTTTTTTACCACCATCTATATGCAAGTACTGATGCTACCCCTTATAATAGAACATTTCCACAAAAGCGTAGATAGTTGAAAACCTTGTTTCAACTGACAGAAGGTCAGAATAGCCTTCTAGCAGTTGTGAGTGTTTAAGCCGTCCCACTTTCTTGCATAGGCAGATTTTAACCATGTTCTAATTGATTTATTAGGATTGGATTGTGTGTTCAAACAGACAGGTTTTCTTGTTGGATTTAAAAGGCGCCCCACAATAAGAATTAAAGAACAGTCTCATGATGAGGGATCGTCGCATCTGGATAACATTTATTTGATTTTAAGCTGATTAGTACCATGCCAGCACTCCAGGGGCACATTTGTTATTTATTAAGGATACGGTGGACCCTTAAAGTTAAAAAATTTCAAATGTTTTTTTAACAGATGTAACTTCAATGCTAAGTTTCCAGTGAGTTTTGCAAAAAATATATTATAAAAGTGTTATTTTGGTGGGATAAAACAGGGAAAATGTATTTCTTCATAACATTATCTTTGATCTTGCCCCGAATATGAGTCACGAATTTAATTTTCTTTTAAACACCCACGCTCTATATTAACCCTATTTGGTATGGGCTTTTTTTACCCTTGTAAGTATGGGGGGGGAAGGGAGAGATAGAGAAATGTTCCTTCTGGCACAGTCGACGTCGACCAAAGGGAAATTCCCTAAAATGCTAGTAACCAACACATAATCATATGAAATAATATTAAATGCCAATAAGCAACACATAATAATATATAAAAGCTAGTATATAGAGGTAATTAAAGTACAGTTGCACCCTTCTACGATCAAACCCCCCATTAAAAACGCTGCTTTTAGACCCCTAAAACAGCTGTGACGTCACAGATTTCATCATTCCTCAAATGAGTAAACAAGTCACGTGACATCATGACGGCACTCGACAAAACTGCTGACATCAACAAACGCGCATGCGCAAATCTGTTTGAATAGAAAGGGAAATCGCCTACTCAAGTTGCGACCGCTATTAGTTGAAGTTTGAATGTACTTATAATAAAAAGAAATGAGTTGGTTCAAGAATGCAATTAGTAAATTATATAGCGCTGTCTCAGCGCCAGTAGCAGCAACTCGCGATGCTCTTGCCGATCGCCTGAAGAGCGTGCGAGACACTGTTAGGCATTATTATAACAGGGCGAGGGAGCAAATTGCTGGAAGGGCAACGCTGCACGATGAAATCGAAGCCGAGGCGCGAGAGGACTTTTACGATGCTGGAGACATACAAAACGAATACAGCGGAGTCGAAGACATCAAGCACATGTTCTCACAAGAGAAAAACCGATCCGAAGGCGTCGAAGACATTCAGCATATTTTTGACGAAAATGACACACAGATGTTGGAAGACGGAAATCATGTCAAGACATGGCGGTTCAACAAGAACCTTAATCAGCCATTGGTAGATGCTATCATGCGAAAAATTACGCCCTACATAGACAGGTAGTCTACAGTTTTGCTTGCACCATCTACGAAGCAGGAGGTGGCACGGCTCCGTATCACAAAACCAAGGGAAGCGGAGGATCACTTAAGACCCTAGCTAACATCGAGGCATTTGTTGGAAAATGTGAAATGCAGCGATTATATCTTGGAGATAACAAGTTTTGGGGGAAGGCGTACTTGCCACCAGAAAGAACAATCGAGACCCCAGGATCGTACGAAGGGAAAATAGTCTTCAACCATGTGCAGATCAAGATCATCTTCACAAGGGAGCCCCTGTTAGGTTGTGGACCTTTGTCAGACTGGTTGCGGGGCAAAAGGTGCATCTACAGCTTTGACAAGGAAGATGAAAGAACCGACAATTTGTGTGTCTGGCGATGCCTAGCCGTACACTACCGAGGAGAGCGAAAGCGGCGTAAAAAGCATATCATGCGAGAAGCTCTCGCACTAGCACGCGAGTACTACGAGAATCCCCAACTAGAGCGGGAAGAAGTACGTGCTACGAAGCTCGTTAACTTCGAGGGTATAGCGAAGCGTTTCAAGATCAATATCAGAGTCTTTGAACCGAAGACAAACTCTGAAAAGGCACCCTGGAGACTCGTGTACGGTCAGAATCAATACAAAAAAGATTTATACACGATCAACCTCGGCATGTTGGGTGGACACTGTTTTTACATTAAAAAGATAGGTGTTTTAACGCAACACTGGAAATGCGAAGCCTGCAAACAGCGATTCACCAGAGCTGAAAACCTAACAAGGCACACAAAAAAAGAGTGCGAGGGAAAAAAGCCGACTATCATCTGCAAAGGCAAGAAGGTCAAGCGCATGCCTAGCAAGTCAGAGAAGGTCTTTTTACGGTGATGGCTTCAGTTATGACGCTTGTAAATGGCTCGAGCACATGTCGAGGGAAACTGGAAGACACATCCATCACGCGCTGTGTGGGCATGGAGGAGAACGAGTCATACGCTATGGCAAAAAGGAAAACCAAGTCTACCTTGCAGACGGGTCTGAACCTCAGACCAAGACAGTCTATGAGAACCACGGCTGCAAGTGGCACGGATGCCCCTGCCAAGGAACAAACACGAACAAAAATCGATATATTGCCACCAAGTCAAAGGAGGAAGGCATCCGAAAACTTGGCTACAACCTCGTGGCAGTGTGGGAGTGTGAGAGCCCACCCAAAGCCAAGAGGTACTTCAAGAAAAAATTTCGACCCTACCCTCACTACATCGTGTTTGATTTCGAGGCCCTCCTAGCATCTTTACACCAGCGGCAAACATCCGATCTAACATACATCTCGGAGCATATACCGGTCAGCGTCGCCATTCACGATAGTCTGAACGGAGATCCAACGTTCCTGGAGCACGATGATCCCAAGATCTTGGTTGAACGATTTGTGGAGCAGCTCGAAAAGAGACACGCCCTCGTCGTGAAAGAGGTGGAGAGAATGTACCCGAGACCCGATGATTTTGACATGCTTCCAGACAAGACTCAGAAGGCATGGAACGAGTGGCTAAACCAAGTGGCCGTGATCGGTTTCAACAGTAGCAAGTATGACCTGAACATGATCAAAGGTACTTTGTCAATCAAATTGTCAGATACGATAGCGATAAGATCAACGTGGCGAAGAAAGACAACGACTACATGTTCTTCACGACCTCGAGGTTCAAATTTCTCGATATCAAAAATTTTCTCGCTCCTGGTCTGAGCTATAACCGATGGTGCAAGTCTCTGGATTGCAAGCTCAAAATGCTCGTGTTCCCATACGAGTAGCTGACGAGCTATGACAAGCTAACCCACGTCGGACCCGTGGCGTACGAACACTTCTATAGCAGTCTTCGTGGGAAAAACACCCTCTCTCTTGATGAGTACGAAACATTCCGTGCAGAGTTTTACAAGCGAGGCTGCGTCACCATGATGGACTGGTTGCGCGAGTACAATTTAGCCGACGTGGAACCCTTCATCGAAGCCGTGGACAAGACAAGGCTGCAGTACTACGACGACGAGATAGACATTTTGAAAGACGCGGTAAGCATTCCAGGCGTATCGATGCGCTACGTCTTGAACAAGTCTCTACGACTGAATTCAAAGCTAGAGCTATACGTGCCAGGAGAACCATGCAAGCACAAGTGTGAAAGCAAACCGTGTAAAGGGGAGGGATGCGAGGCGTGCAAGAAAGCTCGAGAACAGTGTAAAGAGTGTGAGGGTAACGTTTGCGAGGTGTGTAACGGCAGGCCATGCGAGGGTTGTGGTGGAAAGAGAAAGAAAGGTGAGAATTGCGAGACTCGCAAGGGGAAAAAATGCAAGACATGCAGGGGTAAAAAGTGCAAGACATGCAAGGGAAAATGTGTAGGGGGGTGCAAAGGAAAGAGTTGCAAGGCGTGCAAAAAGGTGCAAAAGGCTTGCACTGAGTGCACGAAGAATAAGGCGTATGAACTGCTTCAAACGGGCATGGTGGGAGGGCCTGCCATCGTGTTCTGTAGGTACCACGAGAGAGACGTGACGGGTATCAGATCTCACATCTACCAGGAGCCACGGAGGTGCAAAAACTGTCTTGGGGCTTGACGCGAACATACTGTACCCGAGTAGGTTGATGAACTACTTTCCATGCGGTAAAGAGAAGCTGATCAAGATCAACCCACCCACGGCTGAGTACAACATCAGACTGTTGATAGAAGGTATGCAAAATGGATCCCTCTTTGGTTTTGCGCAGGTCGACATCGAAGTGCCGAAGGAACTGTATGACAAATTTAGCGAGATGGCTCCGCTATTTGTGGTCAAGGAGATACCCGACGATCAAATCCCCGAGCACATGCACGAGTACCTAAAAGCAACAGGGCGCAAACGTATTTCAGGTACGCGTAAGCTCCTAGGGTTGATGAAAGCTGAAAAGATCTTGCTGTTCACAACCTTGCTCGAGTGGTACCTTGACCATGGCCTGAAGGTGACAGCGTTTCACCAATTTATCAAATATAAGCGAGGTAAACCGTTTGCGTGGTTTCCGGAGGAAATTGCGGATGCACGACGACAAGCCGATAAGGATCCTGACAAGCGTATTGCTGGAGATACGGCAAAGCTGAAAGGGACCTCGTTCTATGGGAAAATGATCAAAGATCAAGCGAGGCACGCGAACACCACCTTTACGAGAGATGAAAAGAAGGTGGATGCAGCAATGAGATCGCCATACCTTGAAGACCTTGAAGAGATAGGCGATGCTTACGAGATCCGAGAAGGAAAGAAAAAGGTGCATATCGACAGAGTGTACCAGTGCGGTATTGCGGTGTACCAGCTGGCTAAATTGCGCAAGCTTGAATTCTATTACAATTTTTTGGATAAGTACGTGGATCGTCAAAATTTTGAATATATTTACATGGATACGGACAGTGCCTATTTTGCCATCTCTGGAGAAGAGTTGCGAGATGTCGTTCGCCCTGAACTGCTTGACGAGTACGACAAAGACGTGAAAAACTGGCTCGTCACTGATAAGTACTCAAGTCGAACAGGAGGGATATTCAAACCGGAATTTATCGGGTTTAGGATGATTGCCACGACAACCAAGTGTTACTTTGTGGAAGGTAAAGAGGTCACAAAATTCTCCTGTAAGGGCATGTCGAAGAAGCGGAACGCTATGACATGGGAGAGGTATAAGAACGCGTTGAATGGCTCTATTGACACTGCGAAAAACGTAGGTTTCCGGGTGCGCAACCAGGGAATGGTTACGTACGAACAAAACAAGCTGGGCCTCTCGGCGTTTTATGATAAGCGGAAGGTACTCGAGTATGGTATACATACGGTGCCTTTGGAATTGTAAGTCGCGGATTTAAAAATGTAAAGGATGCACTATACAAGCAAGTAAAACAGGCTTACAGGTCAAGCTTAAGGGAGGTGTTGTAAATAGCATCCAGTTTTCATACCGACTTCACCCCTTACCACGAGGGTTTTGTTTTGAAAAATAAAAATGATGAACGACATAGGCCTCACTGTAGCAATAATTCTTCCGTACGTCTTGATCGTGCTCTGCTTTTTGCGCTATAGAAGGCTTCTAATAAAGATGAGTGAGATTACAGCTATATTTGATGTTGTAGACACACCTGCGGAAGCCTTTCAAGCCAAAGAAAAACCTATCGACAAACGTCAAGCTTTGAAAGATGCTATACGCAAAGGCAAACAGCATCTCTTGCCGAATAAATGTACTGAAAGCTTTGCTGACAAGGCACCAGATGAGGTGATCGAAAAAGCGTATGCGGAATTCATTCAACGAGAGCTCCACGAAAAGGGAGAAAAGACCGCCAAGGCACTATCTTCACAGGCGATTAACATGTACGCGAAGGCTGTAGGTAATGTTGTTCAACTCGATAGTGCGGAGGGTCTGAAAAAAGACATCGCGGAAGATCCGATTATCAAGGACTCCATGGCAGATTTGGGGATCCTTGTGTACTCTGCCTTTGGAAAATTTCTAGCGCCACTATTGGTTGCTGCTCATACCATTAATCACACTCTAGCTCATGTGTCCAAAACAGATGAAAAGCGAGATGACGAACTGCAAGAAAAAGATGGGAAACAGTCTTTCGAAGTTTCACATGAGCAATCGTGAAAATATTGATAGTGTAAGCAGGGGGAAAATGCTCAGAATAAGAGCACGGTACACAGATTGGTGTGGTATCTACGGTGACTCCCACTCACGCGGTTGGGTAATCCTGACACCAGAAGCTGATCACTTTCCACCACAAGCGTGTAATTTAGTGAGGACACTGTATAAGAACGCGATAGGATACGCTGGCAGAAACGGTTTGAAGGGTGAGCGGAAAATATGTCAAAACGATATGTCTCCTTGAGATTACAAGTGCATGTCAATGGTCGCTAACCATTTCCTACTTGCAGCCATGTACTTAACAAAATGGAAAACTCGAGATTGAAAAAGCAGCATTGGATGGCAGACAAAGACGAGTACCAGAATGTTTTGAGAAAGATTGCGACGCTAGCCGAACTCTCGCAAAGGCGGAAAAACCACGCATACGTAGAGGAATTTCTAAAAGAGTGGGAAGCCCTGTTCGCGTACGGAACCTACACATCCGAAGGGGAGGTGGACCCCAACTTTTCAGCATCTGAGACTTGGAACCTGATGCAAGATCCTGAAGACGCACATCTTGACGGCAAGACGAAAAATTTCAAAAGGCAGATGATAAACTTTATGCGCGCTCTAAAATGGATGCAGTGCTGCGGACGTCTTACGCCTGACAAAATCCAAGCTATCCATGAGATCATGATGCGCGGGGAAAAACACAGGGGCGGCAAACCCGTGCTGCCAGGGAAATACAGGACGACTAAGGTATTCGCTGGTTTTCACGAATTTGCCCCTGTTTCTGCAATACCAAGGTTAGTGACAGACGCCCTGGATCGATACTACTCTACAGAGACTGACGATCCGATATGGAACGCGGTGAGGTTGTTTATGGACTTGATTAATATCCATCCATTCGAAGATGGGCACGGGAGTTTGTGTAGGCTCGTTATCTCACACGTACTTGTGGAGAGTGGAATGAGTCTCTTTCCAGTTTTGCTTAGTTCGTTACACAAACGCGGCAGGCGCCATTACATTCAGGCTGTTAAAAGGTTCGAAGAGAGACCATCGTTACTTTACACGATGGTCTGTAGGTCTTTGGTGAAGGTATGGGATAATTTTGAGCAAAACTTGGCTCTATTAGAAAAGTCGGAAATTTACTGATTCGTCGGGGCCACTACGAGGAAATTTTGTAAAGCTCAAAACTTTACAAAACTTTAATTTTTAGCCCAAACTTGTTTAAAACACTATTTTTCCAACCCATGTGGGCAAGTCTCCAAGTAAATAAATAAGTGAAGAACAATCTAACCAAGTCATAACCATGAAGAATGATGGTCGTGTTGCTGCTGGCAAGAGACTTGCTGAATGGAATCGCAAGAACAGGGCTGACTTACAGAAGAACGTGGGCAAAAGTACTTCGCAAGATGATCAGGAACCTGTCGCAAGTCCTCACAAGTTCCCGGACAGTGTATATCTCTATCGCGCTGGAGGTCTCGCTGCCGTACTTGCCGTTTGCGTGGCATTCTATTACATACGTAAGAAGCCTGCTGAAACCCCAGAGCCATCGCCTAGCGTCTCCACGGGAGTACGTGCGCCCGTGTCAGCGGAAGGGCGAAGCCCGTCTCAACCCACGCAAAAGCAACGCAAAGAGCGTCAACCTGATATTGACATTTTTAAGATGAAATAGGATATAATAAATGATCTCTAACGTGACACCCTAGGAGAAAGAAATTATCGACATGATCTATGAAACAGTCGTGGACCTAGGCTTTACGTTCACTTACGCCATAACCAGGAAGAAAATTCTGGGAATCTCTAGCCCCAGCACCAAGATGGATACCAGCGACGTGCTGAAGATGTTTGCTTACTTTTCAGCGAGTCGAGGCTCGCGGGAATTTGTGGTAGCAAAGGGGTGGATTCCGGCATCTATCATACCAAAGCATATGTAAATCTACAAGGTTTATGTCTGCCCAAGGCATCTATCAAAGCGCTGCAATACCCTCAGAATAAAATGACTCTAGACATTGTCAAAGACCCGCATACAGCAATCTTTACTGGACCGACAAGCTGTGGCAAGACGCAGCGTGTCCTGGATTTGGTTGAGAACGAGTATAGGCAGCATTTTGACAACATTGTCATTCTCTGCCCTACCTTCCGTTGGAACAACACTTATCAAGAGAGATCCTCGCTATGGAGGGATGACTACGTGTTCCTGGTGGAGCCCAAGGAGCAGCTGTTCGAGTGGATCCAAAAACTGTCGTCATTGCTGGCGGGCGAAGAGACGTTGTTTATCGTTGACGATATGATAGCCGACGAGAGTCTCGACAAAACTCGTGGTGCGTTGCTAGAACTAGCTGTTTCGGGTAGACATCGCAAACACAGTCTCTGGCTACTAACACAAAGATATAAGAAGATCCCAATAACAGTAAGGGATCAAATGAAACAGCTTTTTGTCTGGTATCCGAAGAATCGGAAGGAGTTTGAGCTCATTCATGAAGAGAACGATGTATTTCCAAATAGGGAAGAAATTTCCATTATTAAGGCTCACCTCAAGAAGTCCAAGCATGCTTGCTTGTAAGTAAGACTGGAGCATCCTAGAAGTTACAAGATTGTTGGATGCAAGTTAGACTCTTGATATATAAGAAAAGATGGATCTTAAAGAAAAGATGAGCGGAATTAAAGATGTGTATCAAGCTCTTTTGAGAGCCCATGACAGACTGATAGATGCAGTGAATGATGACGCTGACAGCAAACTGGTAAACACGACTCGGGATATTGAAGAGTTATACAAAAAATATCCATGGCTTCCTCAGCTTGGTGTTCGTTATTGGACCTCGTGATGAGTTCTGTCCCAAGCAACCTGGTTGGAATTATTCCACAACTACAAAATGAGACCAAGATAAATCGTCTTCTCAGATCCCTTCCAGCCCGTTTTAAACAAACCCGCAAGCAGCTCAGAAATAACAACGGCAATCCCCACGATATCTTCATCTCTCTCGAGGGACACAAGTGGATGGAAAGCAATACAAGAGACCCCGATATTCGAGGTAGACTGCGAGCACTTATAGATGCATATAGCACGACGGCTTCGTCCCATTAGATGGTGCCCTGGGGACGAGGTAAGTATTAATGTGAACCTATGGCTCACATTAACTACCCACAGCACATGCTGTTTCAAAATCACGAGCACCGTCCATGCAACATGATCCCCGGAATTCCAAAAACTCACAAGCAAAATGTCTCTTGTGGTTGATTACTTTGAAGAAAACCAAGTCCGATCATTCTTTGTTCAGGATAAAGGTCAATGCATCGTTGCCTCCGATGTTTGAAGAGCCGCGGCCTATAAGCGGGAAGCGGGAGTAAAAGCTATTCAGCGATATGTTCCCAACAGGTACAAAATACGGAAAGACGACGCTGTTGTTAAGCTCCAAAGGGTGGACAGATCTGTCCACCCCCAACCAGATAAAGTTTTACTGACGGAACCAGGCCTTTATTACTTCCTCTTGAGGTGTGGCAGACCTGAAGCAGCACCATTTTTGGATTGGGTTGTTGAAGAGGTTTTACCTCGAAAGATCCGCAAGCTTGCTGGAATTGTAGAAGAAAATCAAGCGGCGCTGGCTCTCCTCAACGACGACTTGGAGGACAAAGATCGTCAAATTCTTACCCTAGAGGAAGATGTTGACGACTTGGATCGAACGATAGCCGTACATGAGCAAGAAATTGAAGAACTACATAAGCGAGCCGTTCCTCACCTTGAAGACCCTAGAAAGGATAACGGGATGGTTATAATCCAAAAGAATAACGACGATGAATATCCGTATGTCGCTATATGTGGGCAACAAGGCTATGTAGCGCAAAAGATTCGCAACAAGTTAACAGATCATCCCAACGGTCAACTCGTCGTTCTTGCAGAATCTCCAAATGCCATTGTACATTACAACTGGCTCCGAGAGCGTGGATGCATCAAAGTAAATGCCGAACGTCCAAGGCACTTTTGATTAGGTTGTAATTATACGCATCAGAGATTGATGGAGCTTGCCGAGATCTAGGATTTTTTTTGTAACCTTGATAGATTACAAAAACTACGCGAAGTTTGCCACTCCTTGACATGCTCGGGAGGTACTTGAACATCTTCCGGAATTTCCATGAGTTCTTCTGAAACAAAACTACGTTCGGGCCCACCTGCAAGATAGTACAACAGACGGCTACCCGCCTCGATGCGGTCGAGTCTATACGTCTTTTTGCTCCACCAGGCGTCAGTAGCACGTCTTCTCGCATCACCATGCTCTTCTCCCGGTTGTAGCAGGTACAAGTAAAGACCGTCCTGAGGTAGAGGCTTTTCCTGCTCCTGCGGAGACGGGCTTCGCCCTTCCGCTGACACGGCCGCTAGGCGAACTTGTACGCTGCAAAACCAAGGAGGGCTAGGGATCCTACGATAAACGTCAGCTCGCCGTCTTGTTGTTGCTTGGAAGGTGTGTAAAAATCGGATAGTTTTGGAGCTTTTTCGATCGTTGCGATATAGTACTCCCTCATGCCTTCATCGAGCTCCTTCAAGCTCTCTCCAGCTTGCCTTTTCAGCTCTCGTTGATGGTTATACCAATCGATCTTTGCCTGCCGATCTCTTACCCACTGTTGCTGAGCTGCTTGCAGTTGTTCAATCGCCTTGTCGTGCCTTTTACGCTCGGCCTCACCATGCCCACCGAGTTTACTGAACACGAAATTTGATCCGCTAAAGGCTAATGCATTTATCGCAGCACCAGCCACAAGAACACCGATAGTTGCCATTTATTGTTTAACCTTCTTGCATTCTTTGCACCTGTATTTCCTTTTTTGATGTTCACAAATGCCTCCGCCTCCACATTCCTTGCAATAGGATCTTATTCTTTCATGAGGGCAGATTTGACTGCCCTTGCACTCCTTGCGATAGGATCTTATTCTTTCATGAGGGCAGATTTCACTGCCCTTGCACTTCTTACATTGAGATCTTCGCCTTTCATGAGGGCAGATTTGACTGCCCTTGCACTCCTTACACAGGGCTTTCCTTTTTTCGTGAGGGCAGATTTGACTGCCCTTGCACTCCTTACACTGAGATCTTCGCCTTTCATATGCGCAGATTTGACTGCCCTTGCACTCTTTACACAGGGCCCTCAGCCTTTCGTTAGGGCAGATTTGACTGCCCTTGCACTCCTTGCACCTGGATTTCCTTTTTTCATGTGCGCAGATTTGACTGCCCTTGCACTCCTTACACAGGGCCCTCTGCTTTTTATGCGGGCACTTTGTACGTTCCCGTGACGCCTTGTTAACATCGAGGCATTTGATGCATGTTTTTGTCGTTTGACCATTTTTCGTCACCTTGAATGCATCTAGTAAAAGGCTCCTTTTACACTTTGAACAGCTCTTGTTTTCCATATTATTTTGTATTTATCCAATAGGGTAAATACAAAATTGTGGTCACTACCATTTATTTTCAGTATTCCACAGAGTGATAACGGCCATCTAAGATGTTCAGCTGAGCATCCTGAAGTAGGAAAACATAGCATTTAATATTCCCGGTTGTTCCGTCTGCCTTCTTTGTCATATGCAATGTTATACCGTCTGACAATCTCTGTAATTGCCTTCCGGAACCGTGGAGACTATGATCAGGTGATGCTCGGAAATCAACAAACAGGGCGTATCTCTCTGTGAAGAACTGCCCAATCGTCACCTCCGAATCGTGGCTACCGAATAAGTTTACGATCTGCTCGAGGGGATCTTTCGGGAGCATCGCGTGCGTGTAGAGCTCATTAGGCTCACCCTCGACAGTGATCGAGATTTTTTCGATCTTTGGGTTATAAAACACCTCGTTAGCGCCTGAGTAAGCCTTCACTTTTCCAGGGTCTACAAAGAGCAGTAAAACGCCTTTCAAACTTTTTGCAGGCGTATCAATTTGCAAATTGTAGCTTGTGTCAGCCTTTTTCATCGTGACAACCTTGCTACGGAATACCCTTTCATAGGGTAGCGCAAAACGACTATACCGTGACATCATGGCGCTCGCGAGACCCTCGTTATTAACCTTGTCAAACTCTAGTGCGATATTAGTGATCTTATACGTGGCATCCGGTGCTTTAGCTGCGGTATTTCCAACAGCTGCCGTACCTCCATCTTTGATAATGTCACCATATGATGCAAAATGTATAACGAATTGCAGCCTGTCGTATAATCCTCCCTGGTAGAACGCCAAGTCTCGTGTCAATTCAAACATTTTTCCCAAGGGCACGCAAAAGGTGCTGCCATAGGCTGCGACGATCGCTTTTTCCTCGTCCGTGCCTGCATGATCAGTCGCTTTTACCTGTAGGGCGCGGATTGTACCGTCGTTGGGATTGATCCCCTCTAGGATCAAGTTGTTTTCCCGATCAAACTTGGGCAACCATAGGTCCTTGTAGGTAGCGAGCACCCTGTAGTCGCTAATATTTTGCACCTCGTTGCCATTCAAAGTGATACGAAGATTTTGCACCAAGGATTTACCTATATTGCTGACGATAGTGCGCTTCGTGTTTGTTCCCGTAAGTTCCAGATCGAAAAGTAGTTTGATACTGCCTGGAAAAATTACATCGTTCTGCCCCATGTTGGGGATGTCAACATACAAGTCCTCGTTCTGATTAATCGTACTAGGCACATGACTTACTTTTACACGCTGCTTCTTCCCTTTCATAGCCATCATTGTTTTAATCTCCGCGTAGGGATCGAGCTTAGTTCCGAATATGTTACTCATGCTTTATTATTAGCTGATTTTCGTTTCAAATAAATGCCGGTTAATCCAATATACGAAGGAGACGACTTTACGCCAGAGGAAAACATTCCAGACGAGGATGGATCTTTCAATAGGCTCCAGCCTGATGCCAGCTCCACGATAACGCCAGATCAGGAGCAAGAGCAGGGTCAATCGCCTAGCGGCTCAGCAAGAGCACGAGACACCACGACAAGGCAGAGGGAAGAGCTACTAAAATCAAAGGTCGACGATCTTTACGAACACCTTGGTGAGGAGCTGGAGCAGCCAATCGCGAGATATTACAACGAGTTTGAGGCACGAGGAAACCAGCTTCTTTTCGATGGCATAGAGATCACGAAAAGGCATGGTGAATTGAGGAGCGTTGCCGAGATACGGGGGAGGTTAGGTACAAATCGCTTGCGAGCCATGCGGTTTACCGACTATACTACACCAAACAAAGGCAGTAAAGCAATGGCTCAGAAACTCATTAACGAGATTGTTCACGTTGAAGAGAAGGCCGATGATATCGAAATGATGCCGCTGCTCGAGAATGTCCTTGATGAAACGGAGAGCCTGATCGAAGAAACTCCATTTGGCGCCAGCGAAGCCTTCACAGAGCGTGAAAGAAGAGGGCTCAACCTCGAGCTTCAAACGCTAAGGGGTAACCTGAAGCACTTGAAAAGCAAGATGATCTTCTACGACAGCGAGATCGCCAAAGCAGAAGCCAAGGTGAAAAGGCTTGAGACGAAGAAAGCTACACCTGGAGTATCAGAGGAACAGCAAACTATCTGGAACGAAGACATTCCAAGGGCTAGGGAAGATCTAGAACGACTCCAAGATCAAAAGGAAGCAGTACGAGAAGCACACGGTTTACTATCATCTGACATTCAGAGCCAACTGAAATCTATTAAGGAAACGCTGATGAAAATCGCAGAAGGCGATAAATCTCTGGCTGAAAAGCTTAAAATCTTGTTCAAGGAGCAAGGGATTACTATAGCAAGCATCGTCTCGGCTGTTGGTCTAATGATTTCCACCATCGTACTCGCAGTTACAGGTGGTGGAGGAGCGGGTGCTGCTGCGGCAGGAAGTGCCGCAGGGAAGGGCTTTTTGCAAAAACAGCTGGAAAGGCTTGGAAAATTTTTGAAATACCTGGCAGGTAAGGCAGGTGCGGCGCTACCAAGGATTATTGGCACTGTAGTTTCCTTCTTTTTCAGAGTGGCTGCAAAAGTTGTCGAATATGTAGCCAAGCACCTATACATGGCGATCGCTGCCGCTGCTGTTCTTGTTGTGGCATATGTTGGGAAGAGAGGCAAACTATCGTAAATATTAGTCTAATGTGTTGATCAAAACACACTAGACTTTTTTATTTCTTTAACCAAATGTACAGTAAAATAACGACTACCCCAGTTGTAATTAAGGCAGCTTTGTTGTCATCGTATTTTTCGGCCTCTATTGCTAGCGTAGTCTGCGTCTCCACCCTGTGCTTCTCATGTTTAGGGATCACGTGGCTCACCTGTGGAGGGCGGCGCTTAATATCAACAATGATGTCAGCCTGCTTCGCGGTAATCTTCGGATTTATACCGATTGAAAAATAATCCTTGCTAATCAAAATTTTGTTCGTGAAATTCACAACATTTCCAATATGAAGGCTCATGTCACTTGGGATCATATAGACGCCATGAGCAACACTAAAATCCACCTTGGACCGCGCATATTTCAGCACATTTTGAAATTCCGCAATTTCCTTACCCGTGTCGCTAGGTCTAATTATCACATCCTAAAATGTCGTCGGGTACAGGCGTTGAGCATCAATTGCGCTGCCTTGGTTTCCAATGATTCCAGATCTTGCATTTGCCTGACTTTCGAGAATTAGGTAGGCATAGAAGCGCACGCTTTGGGATAACCGTTCAATACCAATACGAGTGAGGCCCTGGGATTTTTTAATGATCCAGCGACTCCACGAGTCCTCGTCAAGATAGCTAGGGCCTGAACCAGGATAATCTTTGCAATGAAGTTGCCAACTACTGAAGATGGTTTCGTTCCTCCACTCCTGCTCACTACCAGGTACTCCAAACTCGCGAGCCAGTTGCTGGAGTTTTTGTTTGTTGAAGGGGTTGTTTAGACGTCGAAATCTAACTGAGCCCGGTAGAGAAATGTCAAGCTCCGATAGAATTTTACGGATTTGGAAATAGGCGTGAAATCGATACACGGCACGAACCATAGGCAACTCGGAGGTAAGATGCTGCATGGAATACCGCAAGCAGATGTTGCACAGTAGGTAGCAAAATTAAGTTGCGTGGACCAGAGACTGAAAGGGTGGCTCTTCCACTCCTTCACTAGCCCGCTAGTGCCGGAATAGAATTCATAGTCGACAAAGATGTCTGGAAATTTCACCCTGAACGTGGACCCTTGAGCATCAATAACGATGTTCTGCACTGAAAGGTCATCCCCCTTAAGTCTCTCCAAATATCTCCCATGGTTGGGTGCATACTTTGCTTTCGGGTTGTATGAGTAAATACTCATCTTTTCTTTAAGAATAAACATGAGACAGCTGTATGTCACGGATATAGAGAAGCCTACGATTTTTGACGATTACCTAAGGCAGGACACGAGAATTGCCCTGAAATCGATAAGTATCAGGCCCGTATGGCTGAACCTTTACAGCGACAATGATTTTGTCATTCGTAGGATAGGGCCTGATCAGACAGAGACTAGAATTGAAATTATGAATGGTCTATACAGGATAGAGGATTTGGCAACCATCGTCAACAGTCAGGCAGGGGACAAGATCAAATTGTTTGTATTAAAAAATGGACTCTGCAGGCTTAGGGTTAGTGACGGGTATACTGTGGTAATCCATCGAAAACTACAGGAGCTTATGGGGCTACCCTACGACCCTGCAAAAAAGTACTTTACCAAAGGCGACTATGACAGCTTCTACAAAACTGACGTGTACCAAAGATTGAGACTCGTTTGCCCCCAGCTGGATGAAGACGATTGCCTACTGGATGGGAAGAAATCAAAAATTCTTGCTTTGCTTCCCACCAAAGAGTTAAACACCTTCCTTTGAAAGGCTCAACAGACAGACTGGAGTTCATGCTGACGGACGAGCATCATCATGAAAAAAATGTTTCGTTCGTCGGAATTACGATGCATTTACTCATAGAATAAAGATGAGTGATATAATGAAGTTATATCCGAGCTTACCGAGTGCTCCTGAGCATGAGCCTGAAGAAAGTCAGGTATACAGACTCAAGAAGATCGAGGAGGTGGAACAGTACTTGCGTGGTGAGATCAAAGAGCGTGACAAACTCTACAAAAAGTTCAAGATGCATGGTACGTGGGTTAGATTCACTGATCATGGATTGCTAGCTGTAAGTATTATAACTTCAGGTGTTGGGATTGGTAGTATGCTGTCCGGAATAGGTGTACCACTAGCTGTGGCGATGGGTGGTATCACGATCGCTGTAGGACTAGGGCAGGCAGGTTTACAGAATGCGGGGAAGAGGCTAGACGTTAAGTCAAAGAAGCATGAGGGCATCAGACTCTTAACAGAGACTAAGTTGAACTCCGTTGTCGACCTCATCTCAAAGGCTGTGGAGAACGGTATGATTAGTGATTATGAGTTCACCCTAATCATGCAGGAGAAGCAACGCTACATGTTGCTGAAGGAGCAGGTCCGACAACGAACGAGAAAGATCGTAGATTCCATCAATGATCGGGAGCGACAGCAGCTTGTCGCAAAGGTGCGTGAGGAGGCCAAAGAGGAGCTTATGAAAAAACTTCAATCTGCGCAGTATGTCAGCGCTACTTAGAGTCTCCACCTGCTTATTCGTAGATCTAGTGTATTATTCAAAACACTAGATCACCTACACAATCTCGATCACTTCTCCCGTATCTTGATCTATGAGCAAGTCGCCATCATGTACGACACGTCGCTGTTTTTTAGCGAGATCCCTCAAATATTGTTCAAGATTTTTCTCCCATGCAATTTTAGCACAAAGCTCGCAGTACGATCCGTCCGTTTGTGTCGACGCATCCTTATACTTGACTTTGCGTATGGCTTCGACAAGGTATATTCGCTTCAACGTAGAGTACCCTTTGAGACCTAAGGCTTTAGCTTCTTGTCGCAGTTTGTCCATTTGTTTATGTGGCTGAGCACAACCACATAAAGCTTCCACCTTTACTCCTTTACTGTTTCACCATCAAACTTAAACGTTGCCATTTATTTTGTATATTTTTGGGTCTTAGCTGCTTTGCCTCATGGACAAAAAAGTCTCACAAGGGCATTGGCCACCATTATAGTGACGTAGTCTGGGTAGCAGTACCAACAAAGCACCTTCTCTCCCACACGCAGACGTCTTTGACATCTACCACACCTATCGTAGGCATATAGAGTTCTTTGACAGTCATCGCAGATTTCTCGCATTTATTTTATGATCCACCAAAGATTATTAAGTTTTTGCGAGCAATACGTTTTTGTTGTTTTTGTCGCTATCCGCTTATCTGCGTGCGTTGGCGATTTACCACGTAAAGGGCTTGCCTCGCTTGTACTCCAAAAACTTGTGAAACGCTGTCACCTTCAACCCATGATCCAGGTACCACTTAAAAACTGGCGTGTAAAGCAAGATCTTGTCCGCCTTCAAGACCCCGAACAGCTTAAACTTTTCATGCAGCTCCTTCGGCACTTCGATGTCGACCTGCGCAAAACCGAATAAGCTGCCGCTCTGCACCCCTTCTGTCAACAGTCTGATGTTGTGCGTCGCTGTCGGTGTATTAATCTTGAAGACCCGGTTGCCGTCTTCTATCTGCTGAATGTCATTCTCATCAAATAATTGCTGAACATCCTCGACTGCGTCGTGGTAATCTTCCTCGGCTTCGGCTTCGATTTTATCGTGCAGCGTTGCCCTTCCAGCAATTTGCTCCCTCGCCCTGTTATAATAATGCCTAACAGTGTCTCGCACGCTCTTCAGGCGATCGGCAAGAGCATCGCGAGTTGCTGCTACTGGCGCTGAGACAGCGCTATATAATTTACTAATTGCATTCTTGAACCAACTCATTTCTTTTTATTATAAGTACATTCAAACTTCAACTAACAGCGGTCGCAACTTGAGTAGGGGATTTCCCTTTCTATTCAAACAGATTTGCGCATGCGCGTTTGTTGATGTCAGCAGTTTTGTCGAGTGCCGTCATGATGTCACGTGACTTGTTTACTCATTTGAGGTATGATGAAATCTGTGACGTCACAGCTGTTTTAGGGGGGTCTAAAAGCAGCGTTTTTTAATGGGGGGTTTGACCGTAGAAGGGTGCAATTGTACTTTAATTACCTCTATATACTAGCTATAAATGTAAGATACATGACGTCATCTGCCAATCACCAACACATAATGATATTAAATGATAGATACATTAAATACTAACCCATAATCATATAAATGAAAATCATATGACGTCATGCGCAATAGTATATACGCATATTATACAGAATATAAGTAAAGATTATCATGACCGTGCTAGAATTTTTGCTGATTGAAAAAAACATATATAATCATAGTTAATGTTTTTTCTATTAACTATGATATAATAAAGGAGATGGATTTAAATTCAAATACTGTAAAACAATTTCACGTAATTGCAAAAACACGTGGGCTTACGGGTTATTCAAAATTACGCAAAGCAGACCTTATTGCTTTATTAAAGACGCAGCCTAGCTCATTCTCACCACAAGCCATGGACATTTTTGAAAAACAAGAGATGGCCAGATACCGATCTATTAAGAGGAACATCGAGCCCCATGTACCCACGTTAGAGGAAATGAACAATTTTGAACGCCAAGAACTGAAGAGAACTCGTGCAGTAGTCAATAATAAGCTGCGAGAGTGGTCAGAGTGGCTATTATCACATGCACCGGAGAGTATCAAAAAACCAGTGCAAGTTATATATGCATCAGTTAAAAATCGTATCCTCTCACTGTATGATGGTGCTAAAAAGACACTGGTTGGCGAGGTCAAGGAAGAAGCGGGGGAAGATCATGCTTCAGAGCAACCTAATCAAGATTTTACGCCTCAGGAGCATAAGCATGCATTACATAAAACATTTAGGAGTTTCCGCATAGCTGGCATAGATGGAATAGATATTAATATCTATCTTGGTATGATACGATCACATGTAAAAAATTTGATAGAGAACCAAGTGGAAAAAATGGGATCTGCGAAAATTCAGTGCTCTCTATGGATCCTATGGCGGAAGCCCATCGATAGTACTAACGAGTTTATTGAAGTAGACAAGGTCTTTCACAGCAACATGGCATCTATATTCCAGGGCACAAACGTGGATGAAGTGATGGATACGATTTTTGCTCAAATTAAAACGCATGTGGAGAATCCTGCATTGCCCAAGAGTGGCTTTAGCATCGGTAGAATTAATAACATGGATATAGATTTTCATAAATTGAAGTTAACGAGAGGCTCATCATATATCGAAACACCAAAATGGATCTCGATGAAAAAAGCCATCATCAACCCTTTTAATAATGATGATGAATGCTTTAAATGGTCAATTATCGCCGCCATACATCACGAAGAGATAGGTACAAATCATCAGAGAATAAGCAAGCTTTGACCATATGAGGAGCGGTATAATTGGGATGGTATTGAGTTCCCAACATCCATCAAAGATATCACAAAATTTGAGCGGAACAATCCCGACATTGCCGTGAACGTCTTGTATGCAACAGATGAAAAATTTAATATCTTACGGCGATCGGCATTTAACGAAAGGGATACTCAGGTTAATCTGCTACTACTTACCGATTTGAAGAGGAACCATTACGTATCCATCAAAAATCTATCAAGACTACTAGGACGTGAGATATCGAAGAATCATGGGAAAATGCATTTTTGTCTGAGTTGCCTGCAGGGGTTTCAAACGATAGAATCCCGCGATAAACACTATGTATATTGCAAAGATAATGAAGCGGTAAAGATAACGATGCCGAGTGAAAAAGAAAAATGGTTATATTATCAGGACAGACAATGCCAGTTCATGGTTCCATTCGTGATATACGCAGATTTCGAGAGCTTGCTCATCCCGATGAAAGAAAATGCTCGGGATACTAAGACAAAGACGCTGAATAAGCATGTACCATGCGGATGGGCTACATATTCAACATTCGCATATGGAGAAGTACCAGATCCACTAACAGTCTACAGGGGTGAAGATTGTGTGAAAAAGTTCGTCGATCATTTAGAGGACGAGGTAAAGCGACTTCACAGCACCTCTACAGCACCTATCCTCAACAGAACATGTTACCACTAACGGAAGTACTAAAAAAGGAGCACGACTCCGCCACGTGTTGTCACATCTGCATGAAACATTTTGACAACGACGAATATAGCCGTAAAGTTCGAGACTACTGTCACTACACGGGGTTATACAGAGGCGCTGCGCACGCGATCTGCAACCTCAGATACAAGATACCAGGCCACGTGCCTGTGATCTTCCACAACCTATCGGGGTACAATGCCCACTTGTTCATTCGAGAATTGGGGGAGAAATATCATACCCAGGACATTGGTTGCATCGCTGAAAACACGGAGAAGTATATCTCCTTCAACGCAAAAATCAAAGTACCCATTGCAGGCATGGGATATGGCGATGGTGAATTTTACAAAAATATTGAAATAAGATTTATAGACAGCCGTCGGTTTATGGCATCAAGCCTTGAGAAATTAGCTAATAATCTCGATGATGAACAGTGCAAAAAT
Organism: Hydractinia symbiolongicarpus; assembly: GCF_029227915.1. Classification (NCBI taxonomy): domain Eukaryota; kingdom Metazoa; phylum Cnidaria; class Hydrozoa; order Anthoathecata; family Hydractiniidae; genus Hydractinia; species Hydractinia symbiolongicarpus. The sequence continues at coordinate 19,271,306 of NC_079875.1, read as the reverse complement.
CTCCGTTGGTATTTCACTGAGGATGATACCTTTAAGCTCATGCGTAGAAAGTGAGTTTACCTATATGAATACATGGATAGTTGGAAACGATTCGAGGAGACGGAGCTACCTCCAAAGGAAGCTTTCTGTAGCAAGTTGAACATGAATGGGATTAGTGATGAAGAATACGAGCACGCTCAAAAAGTGTGGAATGTCATCAATCCAAAAGATGATGAAACTACCATGGGGGACTATCATGATGTGTATTTAGTTTTACTACTCACCGATATATTCCAAAACTTTCGAGGAGTCTGCCATGCTAACTACAAACCCCATCCTGCTCACTTCTACAGCGCACCAGGCTTGGCGTGGAAGGCAGCGTTGAAATATACCGAGATCAAGCTGGAGCTCCTTACGGACCCTGATATGTTATTAATGTTTGAGAGAGGAATCCGAGGTGGTATAACTCAATCAGTGCACCGCTACGCGAGAGCGAATAATAAATATATGGGCGATCAATATGATCCTAATAAGGAATCGTCATACTTACAGTACCTAGACGCCAACAACCTGTATGGGTGGGCAATGCAACAATCCCTCCCAACCCATGGCTTCAAATGGGTGTCGAATATTGAGATTATCAATGAAAAGAAGATCGAGAAATTGGTATCTGATAACAAACATGGATATCTCCTTGAGATCGACATCGACTACCCGAAGAAGCTCCACGATAAACACAACGAGCTACCCTTCTTACTGGAGCGTAGGATGATTCACAGGGTCGAGAAATTGATACCAAATCTCGAACATAAGAAGAAATACGTGGTACACATCGCAGCCTTACATCAAGCCCTGAAACATGGGCTCGAGCTTAAGAAAGTCCATCGTGTTATTCAATTTAAAAAAAGCGCATGGCTCCGAGGTTATATCGATCACAGCACCAAGCTTAGGACTACCGCCAAGAACGAGTTCGAGAAGCGTATTCGGTAAAACGATGGAGAATATCAGGAACCATCGCAATATCAAGCTAGTCACCAATGAAGCTGCATATACGAAGCTGACCATGCAACCAAACTTTAAGAGCGGCACTTGTTTCAGTGAGAACCTAATGGGTGTTGAAATGGGTAGAACGGGTTATAAGATGAATAAGCCTATCTACATCGGCCAAGCTATATTGGACATGTCAAAAATCGTTATGTACGAATTTCACTACGATTACATGCAGCCAAAATATGGTGGAAAACTGAGGCTTCAATATATGGATACGGACAGCTTCATTTACCATATAAGAACGGAGGACTTCTATCGGGATATTGCCGATGATGTGGAGGCACGCTTCGATACTAGTGCTTATGACAAGGATGACAACAGACCCCTGCCCATCGGGAAGAACAAGAAAGTTGGGGGCTTGATGAAAGACGAAATTAGGTGGTAAGATCATGACTTCATTCATCACATTGAGAGGCCTAAGGCATATGCATACAAGAGCCTCACGAAAGAAGGCGGTGATCGAAAGGCCAAAAGAGTGAAGAGAACTGTCACCAAAAAATGTATCACCTTTAAGGACTATGAGCAATGTCTGAAAGAAGGCATTGATGTAAACAAAACTTCGCGTTGTATTAATAACAAAGGTCACAATATATACACGCAGGAAGTTACAAAGATCGCGTTAAATAGAGCTGATGACAAAAGGATCGTTCAGGCGGATCAGATCACCACACTGGCTAGGGGACATTACCGGTTGAAAGAGAAATAATACAATAGAGATATTGCTATTAATTGCTCCATACATATTGATAATTGCCTTCCTATATAGGTACCGCCATATAATAAATAGAATGACTTCATTAGCAGAAACATTCGACGATGTTGCCAATACGCCAGTAGAAGCGCAAAAACCTATAGACAAACGTCAAGCTCTCAAGGATTCTCAAAAGATCAAACCTCACCTACTTTCAAAAAAATATACTAATGGTTTTATCGATAAAGCATCGGAGGATGTGGTTAAAAAAATTCATACCGATTACATTCAGAATGAGCTAAGGGAGAAGGGGCAGAATAATGCCAGAGCTCTTTCGTGTTACGCCATTAGCTTATACACGAGGGCTATAGGCAACGTGGTAACCCTCGATAGCCCCGAAGGTTTGAGAAGAGACATAGAGGAAGATCCTATTATTAGGGAGAGCATGGCTGACTTGGGTATTCTCGTTTATACAGCCTTTGGTAAGTTCCTTGCCCCCTTACTCGTTGCGGCACATACCATTAATCATACTCAGATGTCTAAACAGGGTTCCCCCGAATCGGGGGAACTGGTAAATGATACAAGCTCTCCATCATAAAAGAAGATTTTATAAGTCTCGCGGCTTATAAAGAAATGAGCGTTGAACAACCACAAGAAGAGAGGGTAATAACAAAACCAGTAAAGCATTCTGGTAGAGTAGCCCAAGTCCACAAGTTGGCCGCACTGATGAAGAAGAGGAAAGAAGATCTAAAACAACAAGAGGACACAGTAGAATCTACAGTCAAAACCTCTTCTGGGGTGAGTTCTGTACAGTCAGGCAGTGGTGTATATATTGGTGGAAGCCTACTCGCGATCGCATGTATTGGTGGTGTCATATATTTTATCTGTAAGAGACCCGCGGTTACCCAGCAGCCTGCTGCAGTGGCTCAGCAACCAAACGTGAGGCAGGAGCCTAAGGCAGAGATTGATATTTTTCACATGCGATAAGCCCTATAATAAAGCATGAGCAGGAAAGAATATCAGAAAGAGGTTATAGATTCTTTATGGGAGTTCGTGAGATTAGTATCATATACTATCCTACTAGCGCTAGGTGCTAAAAAAGCATTTGGTGTTTCTCGACCAGGCGCGAAAATGGATCTGGAGGATGGGCTTAAGCTCGCTGGATATATGACTGGTGCGATCCTATTCGATGACTATGCCATTAAACAAGGCTAGTACAAGCGTTCGATGATGCCACCTAAGTAACGCATACAAGTTTCATGTATACCCACGTGAATACATGAAGAATAAATGACCTTGGATATTATACTACAGCCGCACACAGCGATCTTTAGTGGGACTACCTCGTGCGGTAAAACTCAAAGAGTCCTAGATCTCCTAGAGAATGAGTACAGGGGACATTTCAACAATGTTGTAGTTTTATGCCCAACAATTCGATGGAACACCACTTACCTCGATAGACCATCGCTTTCGAAGGATGATTATGTGTTCCTTATTGATCCAGGTGATAATTTATTAGATTGAATAAACAAATTTTCAAACCTCCTGGCAGGCGAAGAAACACTCTTTATAGTTGATGACATGATCGCGGATGAATCCATGGATAAAAAGCGGCAGCCCCTATTGGAATTAGCCATTAGCGGAGGCACAGGAAGCATTCGTTTTGGCTGTTGACTCAGAGTTATACCGCGATTCCCAAAAACCTGAGGAGACAGAAAAAAATGCTATTTATATGGTATCCCTGCGAGAGATCTCATACAGATCGATAATAAGAGCAACCTTATCGAGGATTGGGATACAAAGCTCAACTAAAAAAGTCAAAACACGCGTGTTTGTTTATCCGTCTCGAGTATCCTCGGGGCTGGAGTGTATTAGAATAAATATGTTATATATCAGAACATTAGAAAGACAATTGGAAAATTGTTATAAAGAAATGGATAGGATACCCTATCTGGAAAGTCGGTTGGAAGCTCTTCGTCAAGAGCTTCGTGATGTTCTGGAGAGAGAAAGAATCCATAGGAATATTAATCATTTTTTTCGGATTCATATCTGTCCTAATGATCACCCTGGTTGGGCTATGTCATATTAAATACAAAATGTCTTGTCTTGTTGAATTTAACACATTACCTGCTGGAGCTATTGAAATTCTATTCGATGATCAAGGTAAACCCATGTTCAAGCGTTCTGATTTGGGAAGGTTTTTGGGTATTGCTAATATTGCAGAGTCATATCGAGATATTCCAATCATTTCACGTAATGAAAAAGGGTTGGTTTCAAACCAACCCCTTGATAAAAACTAAAAATCCTCATGATGCCTTCATGACATTGAATGCTGCTCTTGAGATTTGTGCGCGTTCAAGAAAACCAAGGGCTATTGAGGTCATGAAATATTTGGCGCTAAAAGGTATTGAAAAATTAGAGGAGGCCATTGAGGAGAGGGATATGGCTATGGCGATGCTTAACGATGATCTTCAGGAAAGAGAGAAACAGCTAGATCTAAGAACATTGGAAATTGCGGGACTTCTTCAGAGATACGTACCACATGCCAATGATGCGAGCAAGGATAATGTCATCATGATTTTCCGCAAACATACCACACCGGAAGACGATAAGTACCACCATCTTCCGTATTACTGCGCCCGCGTACAAAGACGTGGTATTTTTAAGAAAAGGAGATGGATCAGGCTTCAATTTCCTGATTCAGAAGAAATCGTAGTTATTGATAATGCAAATGGGATGTATGCCTTTAATAGGTTTGAAGAGGAAGGTCATATGGAGCGATACATATGCCATTTCAGACTTTTGATCTTACTCGCGACGACTTATACGACCTGGGTGATCCGGCATTAGAAGATTAGAGACGCGTGGTTTTCTTTTTTTGTGGCTTTGATAACCCACAAAAAAATGCTCACAAGTGGCAACTGAGCGGTCTCAGGCTCGTGAAATTTACCATTGTTTCACATGCTCTGGGGGTATTTCAACACCCTCGGGTACCAGCATCAACTCTTCAGCCACGAAACTCCGATTGGGACCTCCATCAAGATAATATAGGAGACGGGTACCACCGGTCACTATACGATCCAGTCTGTACGTCTTTTTGCTCCACCACGCATCCGTTGCACGTCTTTTGGCATCACCATGTTCCTCACCAGGTTGCAAGAGGTAGAGGTAAAGGCCATCATCAGGCAAAGGCTTTTCCTCGGGATATTCCTCGATTTTTGCAAGTGGCACATCATCAAGCTTGATGGCAGATGAAGGTTTCATTCCGATCATAGCCGTCTTGGAATTGTTCATGGTTTTTTTAATATTGTATAAGTGTTTCACCCAGGTGGTACTCTGTTCGTCACTGACCAGCTCCTGCGCATCTTGACGCTTGAAGAGTCTTTCCGCTAGAATTTTGTTGTAGGACTCCACGAATGCCGCGAGAGTATGATGGTATTTGGTAGTTGCCCGTTTAATCTCGACACCCTCGCCTTCTAACAGCTTTGTCACGTCCGATTTGAACTCACTACCTTTGTCGCATTGGAAAGTCTTCGGATAGCGCAAAGGTCCTGCTTTGTATATTTCCTTGATCATGTCGGCTACTTCACCGGCCCTCTTGGTACGTAACGGCCGAGCCACCTTGAAGCGCGATGCAACATCGATGCCTGTGAGGATATATTTGTACGTATTGCCATACAATTTATCATGTGGCATGTATAAGAAATCAAACTGGTGCATTTGATTCGGGTTTGTAATAGTGAAATGCGGGTAATTGATCTTTTTCGGACCCGTGATATGCCTTAGCCATAAGAGCTGACGAGATAACTAATGTATAATTTTCTTTTTGGAAAGACTACTCTGCTCACTGAGTTTCCGTCCAGTCCAGAGATGTTCGGGCTGGTAGTTTATTTGACTTAACTTTCCTGCTTCCTCAGGAGTAATGATATGTGCTTTTGACATGTTTATTATACATGTCAAAAATATTCCTTACATATACTTGTACACCGCGAAACTTAGCAAAGCCAAGGACCCTACGATGAACGTCAGCTCGCCGTCTTGTTGCTCTTTGCTTGGTATATAGTAGTCGGAGAGTTTTGGAACTTTTTCGATCGTCGCTATATAGTACTGTCGCATGCCTTCATCGAGTTCTTTAAACCTCTCGCCAGCTTGACGCTTAAGCTCCCGTTGCTGATTGTACCAATCGATCTTCGCTTGACGATCGCGCACCCATTGGCTTTGAGCAGCTTGTAATTTCTCGACCGCCAGATCATGTCTTTTGCGCTCTTCCTCACCATGCCCACTTAGTTTGCTGACGAGATAGTTACTCCCCGAGAATGCTAGAGCGTTGATCAACGCCCCGCCAGCCATTATCGCGAGACTTGTCATTTATTTTGTAGATCCAAGACCTACAAAACAAATTTTTATGCTTTTAATATTCTACTGAATGAAAACGACCGTCGCGGATATTCAATTGCGCGTCCATTAAGAGATACACGTAACATCTAATATCTCCATTGCCATCGTTTTTCTTGCTGATATGGAGTGTAATCCCATCGCTTAGCCTCTGTAGGGGGCGTCCAGAACCATGCAAAAATTCATCGGTCGTTGATCTGAAGTCCAGAATCAACGCGTGTTTTTCACTGAAGAACTGCCCAATGGTCATATCCGAATCGTGGCTATCAAAAAGTTCAACGACGTTTTCCATGTGATCTTTCTGTAACATAGTTGAGCTATACAATTGATTAGGTTCACCCTCGACAGTGATTGAGATTTTCTCGATCTTGGGGTTGTAAAACTTCTCGTTATTTCCAGAATAAACCTTGACCACTGTAGGAATATCAGTAAAACACCTTTAAGGCTCTTCGATGGTGTGTCGATTTGCAGGTTGTAACTCGTGTCAGCTTTCTTCATTGTCACCACTTTGCTGCGGAGTACACGCTCATAAGGTAGAGCTAAACGGCTGTAGCGCGACATCATCGCACTCACCAATTGTTCATTGGTCACTTTATCAAACTCAAGCGCAATATTGGTAAATTTATAACTAGCATCAGCTGCTTTGGCTGCCGTGCTTCCGACGGCTGCGGTCCCGGAGTCTTTTATCACATCACCGTACGGAGTAAAATGCAGGATGAACTGAAGCCGATCATGGATTCCATGTTGATAAAACGGGAGATCCCTCGTGAGCTCAAACATGGATCCTAATGGAATACAGAACGTGTTGCCGTAGGTCTCGGCTATGGCCTTTTCCTCGTTATTACCAACATGGCCGCTGGCTTTGACTTGCAGAGCTCTTATGGTGCCGTCATTCGGATTGATACCCTGAAGGATCATGTTATTGTTCCTATCAAATTTTGACAGCCAAAGGTCGCGATACAATGCGAGCACGTTGTAGTCAGCGATATTCTGAATTTCATTACCGTTGAGTGTTATACGAAGGTTCTGTACCAATGCTTTGCCGATGTTTGATACGATGGTACGCTTGGTGTTAGTGCCTTGGGGACGTCCACGTACAAATCTTCATTCTGGTTAATTGTGCTGGGTATATGCGATATCTTCACCCTTTGCCTCTTGCCTTTCATGCCGAGCATAGTCTTGATTTTCTTGTATGGATTTAGCTTTCCGAATATGTTAGACATGTTTATTTATAGCAGTTTGGAGCTGAAATAAACTATGGATAATCCAGGATATGACTTCACAGAAGCCGAGGAGTTCAGCAGTGAGAGCGACATCCTTTGACCAGAGGATATTCAAGGGCCCAGCTCCGCGGGCATCGCGAGCTCCACGTTAGAAGGCTCGGAACTAGACACCACGCTAAGTCAACCGAAAAGGTTGAAAAGATCGTAGGTTGATAGCCTATACGAAGCTCTTAGTGAGGAGTTGGGAGAGCCGAGTGCGAGGTATTACAACATGTTTGAGGTAGAAGGAAACCAGCTTCTTTACGATGGAATAAAGCTCACGACGAAGGAAGGTGAATTGAGGAAAGCGTCCGCGATAGAGAAGGATCTAGGTGTACGCCGTCTACAAAACCTGGGCTTTACAGATTATACCAAGCCAAAAAAAGGGTGGGTGAAGAGGCTCATTAAAAGGTACGAGAAGGTTGAGAACACTGAAAATATTTCCATGCAATCGTTGGGGGAGATCGGGGACGTCGTTGATGCCACGGAGAATCTTATGCATGAGTTTGATGGCTTCAGCGATCGAGAGAGAAGGGATCTTGACCTTGAGCTTCAGACGATCCGAGGTAACCTGAAAATCCTGACAAGCAAGATGATTTCATACGAGAATGAGATCACGATAATAGAAGGGAATATCAAAGAGTTCGAGAGCAAGAAAGCTAACACACCCGGAGTATCCAAGGAACAGCTAACTATTTGGGACAGGGATATAGCCAAGGCTGAGAAAAAGTTAGAACAACTCCAAGGTCAAAAAGATGTCACAGTAGAAGCACATAACATACTATCATCCAGCATCCATACTCAGCTGAGGAACATCAAAGACACCTTGATCAAGATCGCGGGGGATGATAAAACCTTGGTCGAAAAGCTCAAGATCTTGTTCAAGGAACAAGGCTTGACAATCGCCAGCGTTATTTCGGCTGTTGGCTTAATTATATCCACCCTGGTCCTTTCAGTCGCGGGAGGTAGTGGGGCAGCAGGTGCAGGAGGAAGTGCTGTCAGCAAAGGGTTTGTACAAAAACAGCTGGAGAGATTACATTTACCTGAGGCCACCAACGACCGTTGGTGAGTGACGACATGACTGCTTTGAACTTGTATAAAGCGTTGGGATCCGCACCATACTCACGACATACCTGGGCATAGCCTGAGCTCGAGTATGGGTTATCGTACTGAGAAAAGCCTCCCTCGTATGACATGGGTACCTTCATCCTCGCGAGAATACGACGCATGTGATAGTACACGTGAAATTTAAAAATCGAGTTAACAAGGGATACGGAGCCACTCATGTGCTTGGCAGAGATCCCCAACACTGTTGTTGCGCAATGGCAAGCGAAATTGACCTGGATGTTCCAATAGTCCAGGGCTTGGCCTTCCCAATTTACACTTACGGGATCGTTCAACAGGTTAGTTGGAACTTTGATAGGGTATTTGGTGAATTGTGGGAATGCCACGGAAATGTGTTGAGTTGTACTCACGTAGAGGTCTTGATGCTCCAAATTAGTTATACCGAGAGGCCATTCGCCTCTATTGGACTTGTACTTTGCTGTAGGATTATACGAATATATATTCATTGTTTCTTTAAAGAAAAGAAACAATGAAGCAACTCTATATTACGGATATCGAAAAACCTACGATATTTGAGGACTATCTAGAGAATGACACGAGGATTGCTCTGAAATCTATAAGTATCCGCGGTATGTTGTTGAATCTTTACGAAAAAAATAATGATATTAAGATTTACAAAGCGACGTCCGGATCGACCAATGATGGAGATTTTAGCGTAGGGGCTTTTGAAACCCTTATCGGGATCGAGAAAGGCCTATATAGAATAGAAGATCTTGCTACTATAGTAAACGAACATGCGGGAGGGAGAATCAAACTTTTCGTACTCAGGAACGGAGTCTGTAAAATCAGAATAAGTAAGGGATATGTTGCGATAGTTGATAAAACATTGACGGATCTTATGGGGTATAATTTTGATACCAAGTCAATGTTCACCGAGGGCGACCATGATAGCTTCTACCGGACTGACGTCTACCAGCGGCTTAGACTCACTTGCCATCAACTCGATGAAGATTATTGCCTATTTAACGGGAAAAAATCACATATATTATCAATACTTTCACTCAGAGAGCTTACTGCTTGGGGAGATGAGATGAGATGGAGTTTCGACAACCCTGTTTACCTTCCTTTAAAGGGCTCGACCGATCAGCTAAATTTTATGTTAACGGATGAACATCACCATGATAAGAGCGTATCATTTGTAGGAATTACCATACATTTGCTTCTAGAATAAGTATGACAGATATTATGAAATTATATCCGAGCCTACCTTCTGCACCTATGGAGGGTACGGAGGAGGATAATTCACAAGTCTACAGACTCAAGAAAATCGAAGAAGTGGAACAATACCTACGGGCTGAGATTAAAGAACGTGATAAGCTCGCCAAAAAGTTTAAAATGCATGATACGTGGGTTAGATACATAGATCACGGGCTGTTAGCGGTAAGTGTGATAACTTCAGGCGTTGGCATTGGTAGCATGTTTTCAGGTATCGGTGTACCACTCGCCGTAGCTATGGGAGGCATCACTATCGCCGTAGGGTTAGGACAGGCGGTCTACGGAACGCCGGGAAGAGACTGGGTGCTAAGAGCAAGAAGGATGAGAGCATTAGACTACTAGCGGAAACCAAGTTGAACTCTATCATTGACCTAATCTCTAAGGCTGTGGAGAATGGTGTTATTAGCGACCACGCGTTTATGCAGGAGAAGCAGAAGTATATGCTGCTGAAGGAGCAAGCCCGGCAACGAACACGCAAAATCGTGGACTCTATCAATGAACGGGAACGACAGCAGCTTGTCGCGAAAGGGCGTGAGGAGGCGAAAGATGAACTGCTCAAAAAACTTCAATCTGCGCAGTATGTCAGCGCTACTTAGATGAGCCGCCAGCGTATTCATAATATAATGTATATTAACAATACATTAGATGGTACCAATTACTTCACCAGTAGTTGCATCTATCATTAGATCACCTTCATATATAATGATTCGTTTCTGTTTTGCCTCGGGGCCTCTGATATATTCATCCAGGATCTTCATAGGCATTCTTTACAATGAGGCCCAAGAGTTTGCGTTGCAATATCTCTATATTTTATCTTGTTAATTGCGGCTATAATTTCACCCTTCTTCATGGTGGAGTAGCCACGGATACCCAGCTCTCTGGCTTTAAATCATTCATAGTTTATTTTGTATACAACATTAATATAAAAAAAATCTATCGAGTTTTAACTATACTACAACGAATGGTTCTTCATTATCATCTAAATTAATAAGGTGCCTGGTCCTTAAAGGTTGCTGCACCGGTTTATACTTACATTCTTCCAGAAGAACCTGGATGAAATGCTTTGAATTCTGCCGATAAATGCTGGATATTTTTAGTATACAGATACATTCACATATCTGTCGTATAGGTACTTGAAGATCGTAGAAATACGTGTTTATTTTACCCTCCCATTCTTTTATTTTTGTGTTCAGGTGTCTACCGTTCTTCACTGATGAGGTCCTGAATTCACTACCATATAATTGCTGTATTCTGGCCAGAATACAGTTGTACTTTTCAAGCCATTCTGGATGTTCATGTATATCAAATTGCATGGTGAGCGAGGATCCATCATCATATCTGGATGCACCATTGCTATATAGACCTCTCGGTGTTATGATTAGCAACGATGATATCTTATTGTTATTTTTATAACCAATGACAAAGCGCTCATCCTTGCCTTTATTAGCATTAATCAGATCACTAACTACGATGTTCTCAATTTGAACCTCCTCGATATTAAGTACTGTTGGTTCACTATAGAAATCCCTTGTCTCTACGGATTCATTGTAAAATTAAAACATTTATTTATGGAAATTGAACCCTCAACTAGGAATTTTACAAACACAGTAACCTCCATTATACGTTATATACATCATATAGTGTTGCCAACAGAGCATTCTTCCTTTAATTATTAGCCTCCGTCCACACTTATCACATCTGTCATATTGATCGAGATCAATTGCACATTCATCACATTGTTCATTCCTCGTTTATTTACCCCACAAAAGCTCAATGTCTGCCTTTTCATCCTCTGAAAAACACCAATCAACGGCTCTATCGGGATGCCACGCAATAGGAAGTATCTCTTCCTTAATCCTAGCCTTTTCCTTCTTCCTCGATCGATATGCATCAAGCACCCGTGCATCGGTCTTATCCTTCATCGCTTGATTCAAGAACCAATCCGGAACATACTCGAGTAGATGAGGTCTATCTCGAACCGCCATATTACACATTTCCTGCGTCTTGAAATTATCAGGAACATGTCTGAGCATCCCTGGATATTCCTCAACTGTCTTTGTGCGCATGTCTCGCGTCTTGAACCTGTTGGGAATATACTTGAATAGCCAGGGGTTCTTTTTAACAACATTGTTGCACATTTCCCATGTTTTGAATTGGTCCGGTACATACCTTATCACTGGGGGATTCTCTTCAACTAATTTCTTCCCTATTTCTTGCCCCCTCATCTTTATTATTCCGACCTCGGCAAGGGATCCTTGAGTAATGGAATTTCCTTACTCAATTCTATTTTTTTGTTGATGTCAGCATTATTCCCGTTAGTCGCTAATGCGCATGACGTTATATGATTTTCATTTATATGATTATGTGTTAGTATTTAATGTATCTATCATTTAATATCATTATGTGTTGGTTATTGGCAGATGACGTCATGTATCTTACATTTAATATTATTATGTGTTAGTTATTGGCATTTAATATTATTTCATATGATTATGTGTTGGTTACTAGCATTATAGGGAATTTCCCTTTGGTCGACGTCGACTGTGCCAGAAGGAACATTTCTCTATCTCTGAGGGGATAAATGCCCGCGGGCTGTAACTTTTATTCAGTTTGGTTTTAAGTGACGAAACTTGGCACAAAGAAGCATCAATATGATGTGACTTAATTAGTGACAAAATATTTAGGTTGACATGTCATCACAGAAAGTGATGACGTCAGAATGAGACAATGGTTGAAGAAAATATGTCTTTCTTGGAAATTCTTGTTTTTTTATCCTTTTAAAAACTATTTACAGTACTAGTCATTAAAAAAGTATGAGAATGTAGGATATTATTAGGAACATTTACAGGTGTTATGAAGACAATTGATTTCTCTAAGGAGAAAATGGAAATCGATCAGAATTCAAATCTTCAATAAATTTTTTTGAAAAATCGATATTTGGTAACTTTAGTGTTAGTAGCTGTTATGTATGAAAACTTGGTATATCTATTAACACCCATGACAATAACTGCTTAATCAAGACAATTTGCGTTGTAACAAAATGACCTATGACGTCATCATATCCAGGGGCGGATCTAGGGTTAGGCAGCCTAGGCAATTGCCTAAGCCTAGTTTTGTGAACTAGAAAAAAAATTCTCTATAGATAGAATAATCTATAAAAAAAACTAAATTATTTTTATCAATTTATTTTTGGCATCCGCCGATTTCGACTATGACGATGCGCGGCGTGCGTGTTTTATTTTACTCAAATAAGCAAACCCGGGGCGATCTTAGGCAAAATGTCTATTCGCCTAAAACGTCCGCGGGTTTTAAAGTTCCGAATGAATGAAAATCACAGATGGAAGAAAAAACGCCTAAAACGTCCGCGGGTTTTCAAGTTCCAATGAATGAAATTCTGGAATGTGAAGAAAAAACGCCTAAAACGTCCGTGGGTTTTAAAGTTTAAACGCCTAAAACGACCACGGGTACGGTTACATGGAGTGGATGTTTCTTTTTCAACATGGTTTACCTGGATCAGGTCCAATTGCAGGGAGCACTTCAAATGTCTAGAATATTAAAGCAATTGTATGCCACCTAAGTTAAATAAAGAAGTTTTGAATTTGGAAACCTTTTCAGATATTGAAAGGATTGGAAATGCTGGAGAGAAGTATTTTGGCCACGTGTGCCGTGTTGTTGTCTCAAACCAAACCTTTATCTTCCACTGCAAGAGACAATAAATTCAGTAATACTTGAAATATTTTAGTTTTAGCTGCTCCTGAATTTTAGGCACTTTTGTGTCAAGAACTATTCTTAAAAGTGGTAAACCACCAGATGTTCTTACAAAACGTGTAATTTAAATCTTTTTCTTATCAAAACAAAAGGTTTTAACTTGGCCTTGATCAAATGCATTGTTTATAAACATAAAAGCCCAATGCTAAACGAGATAGCTAACTGAGGCAATTTATGTCAACACTGTCTTGGCGGTCGAGAGATGTTTTGATGTGTATGTTAAATTCGGTATAGAGTATTACTAGCTACCTGTATGTGTATTAGTTGGAATTTTGTTAGTTTTTTTTCTTTAACGTCTTAAGGGTCACTGGCTTCGTGTAGGCTTTGTGTAGCCGTTTATGCAACTGTGTATCTTTGTTTCTGTTAGGGAGAGAATACATTCTTGTAAGATAACTAAGGGACAGCTCTTTCATGAACGCAAAAGTCCAAGCTAAATGTTAGTAGATCTGCAGATCCCCTTTCCCTCCCCTAAACATCAAATCAGAAAAGGTAATCTTTGAATGTTGTCAGTCCTTGAAACCATAAGCACTCGGCCATGTGTCCCTGCTAAGCAGGTAGACACTAAAAGTTATTAATACTTTCTGTTCTCTAAGAAATCGATGTATACAGTATGAGATATAATTAAACGGCAAAGGATTCTACCTCGTCCCACCGCCAAATTTATACGCTTAGCATATACTTTTTTATTGTGATTGTCCCTAAGAACTTTGACTTTGTGGGAACTTTTAAACAGTGCATTTTATATGCAACATCCCACTGCTCATTTTAAAACTTTTAAGAACACGAGAAGATCTCTTTGACTTTCCCATGTTACTTTTAATTGTAATAAAATTGCTAAAAACAAAAGAATGAAGCAATACCTAATCTAAGAATAGTCCAAGTTTGTTTTATAATATTTCTTATTCTCATCTTGCTGAGCAATACAACGTATATAATTTTGTTTTAGGATAAGATATTTTGATGTCACCCTGGTACCTAAGATGAATATTCTTCTAACAACGAAAATCACCATCAATTAAAAGAACACATTTGTTAATCCTTATAATATTGGAAAACTGTAAACAATGGATATATATCTGGTATAATCCACAAAGTTGTGTTTCATAAGAGGAACTAAGAAGGTGAAAAAAATCAATCAAAATAACTTGTATTTTGATGTCACCCTGGTACCTATGATGAATATTCAAGTAAATAACACAGAAGATTTGTTCTGAATCCTTATAATATTGGAAAACTGTAAACAATAGATATATATCTGGTATAATCCACAAAGTTGGTGAAAAAAATCAATCAAAATAACTTGTGAATATTCAAGTAAATCATAGAAATGATTTTCACGTAAAACATATACAGATCGAAACAAGAATTGCATGTTAAAAAACGTTCTGTTACAGACTGTAAACTAACAAAATGTCATGTCAACTTATGGGTATGAGTAGGATTTGTATATATGTTGCTTTTTATATGAGAATCTTCATAATTGGCTTATAGTTACTAAAACTTTCTTAAAGATTTTACAGTATTAAAATATTTTTTAAACATAGTTGACAGGGACATGTAAGGGTAAATAATATGAGACATGTTAAATGTTTTGATGTTATTTTTCTAATTTCTAACTCTTTTCTGGCTTAATAAACTGCCTTTCTCTTGTGGGAATTTCATAGCATTAAAATTAATGCTTAATAGAAATTGGTGCAAAACTACACCAGTAACCCTAATGCTAAACTGTATTAACTTCATGAAGAGGTGATTACTATATACTTTTTGTACACGTTTATTATATGTTGCGATCTTACACTGTAAGTCTAACTGGAAATCTTTCATTCTTTTATATGCTGGTTTTCTTTGTGCATTTGCAGGTTGTTAACACAGACTATAATTTTCCAAACAATATTTCTACGTTGCACTACTGTTGACTATCTATTCCTAAAATTGTCTTGTAATGTAATTTTTTGTTGTATTGTTAGTTATTAGACTTATTGCATGTTTTGAAATGAAGCAAATCCCCAACTTATTACTTGTTCTCGTATTATGTGCGTAAAACGAAAAAAGATGCTAAGATACTTAATACCAGTATGTGATTCAAAGAAATTATGGAAACGCTAACCCTGTTTCAAATCGAATTTGCTAACCGGACGCATTTTCCATCCGCATGTTTTAACAAGGATAAAGTGGTAAAACTACGGGGGTTACTGTTATTTGTTTGGCTATAAAGAAACTTTCGTTTCTAATCTAGAAGGATTCTTAATAACTAAAAACCTTACTTTTGGGAAAATTTTAGTTCCTTTTACAGCAAAAACACAAAACGGCCGATTTACCTCGTACAACACCACAACCCTTGACATTACTTTGCCAAAAAATCTATGAAATTTTGCCTAACCAAAAAAAATTCCTAGATCCGCCCCTGATATCACAATAGAAATAGAGAAATAGGAAATTACAAATATTCTGGCCTGTAAATTACCAATAATCTGGTCTGCAAATTACACAGTATACATGTCAACATTGATGACTTTTTGTCACTGTCACATACATAATAACATATTCATACAACTGGTTAGTTTAGAAGGCATTTAATTTTACCACTACAGAAAAAAGTTGATATGACCACCTGTCAATAAAGGACAAAGTGACATTGACAGCAAAATCTTTGGAAATATTTTTTTTCATTTTCTGAAAGTCCATTTAAAAGTTAGGAAATGTCACAAAATTTCAGGGAGTTTCATCCAGTATTTAGAAAGGGTTTAAATTAAAGACTTTAAAGTATTAGAAATATAATTCACCATGCACACTATTATTAGCAAGCTATAAATTATTCTGCATTTTTTATATACTGTGAAGTTATGCTGTTAAAAAGCATAATTTATCTTTTCTTTTAAATGCTGCTTTTTAAATATTTTTAATATCTATTATCATCGTTTTTATTTGTATGTGTAAAAGCCATGTTTCTTTTTTTTTCTTTTTTTTTTTTTTTGCCGTTGAAGAATTTACAGTTTTCCGTAAAAACTAAAGAGAGGTTTGCATATGCTAAAAATGTTAGCTAAAGAGGTAAAAAATGACGGGAGCCAGAAAAAGGCTATAATAGCCAAGCCCCAGTCTATATAAAAGGTTAGCATTGAAGATAATAAGGAGTTGTGTTATATTTGTGGTACTTTGTAACTGTCGTATGTTCTAAAATAAACATAGATTGTCAGTAGTCAATAGTTTATGTTTTAGTTTGTGTTTGAATTCGTTAAGTGATGTAATAGTTTTCATGTCGTTATCAAGAAATGTATTCCATAATTTAGGTCCTGTGCTAGTTATAGAGAACTTTGTGATTGTATGATTAAGCCTAGGTTGAAAAAAACTGTTAATTAAAAATCTGGATGGATATTTATGTTGTATCTTCTGAAACATATTATTAAATACTCTTGGTAACATATTGTTTTCAAGCTTAAACATAAAAATAAGAGTTTGATAAATGTTTAGTTGGTGTACATTCAGTACACTGATCTTTTTTAATAACTCTCTGGAGTGAGTGTACCTGTCAACATTTAAAATAATTCTGATTCCATGTTTTTGTTTATTTTGTCAATTTTGTAGCGTTGGTGCTGCACCACGCAATATTTGCACAATTTAGATAGCAGTGTATGAAAGAAGAATATGTGTGTTTTTAAACAATTCTTATCTAGAACAAATTTTGCTTTAAGTAGGATGCCAATATTCTTTGCGACATTTTCTTCTAAAATATTTATATGTTCTCTCCAAGTAACATTTTCATCAAGAATAACTCCTAAAAATTTCATAGATTGTGCTCTTTTTATACTTATATTATTAATAGATAAATCAGGAAATTTCAATGGTATATCATTTTTTTATTTTGCCTGTGAAAAAGCGTTTTAGAAATATTTAGGGACAGCCTGTTCGCCTTAAACCATTCTGCCAGCTTAGAGAGTTCATTATTGACTGTGCGAAATAATGTTTTTATATCTTTATGTGCACAAAACAGATTTTTGTCATCTGCAAATAAAATTGAATGTAAAATATTCGAAGCTTTGTTTAAATCATTTACATATATAAGGAATAAGAGTGGTCCTAATATGGAACCTTGTGGAGCTCCGCAGATGATTGTTTTGTAATTTGTACTTCCACCGTCAAAGGAAATGTATTGTTTTCTATTGGATAAATAACTTTCAAACCAGCAAATGTTGAAATTGTGGATACCATAGTTTTTGAGTTTTTCTAGTAGAATTTTTTGATCTACGGTGTCAAATGCTTTGCTTTAGATCTATGAAAATTCCTAGCATGTACATGTTTTCGTCAAACGCTTTTGATATTTCATTAACAAGTTTAACTATTGCATGATCATTAAAATGACCTGCTTAAAAGCCAAATTGATTGTCGTATAAAATATTATTAGCAGTTAAAAAAGAGTAAAATCTATTGTACATTATGCGTTCTAGTATTTTTGAGAAACATGGAAGAACTGATATTGGTCTATAATTAGACACATTAATCATTTCGCTTGTTTTATATACTGGTAGAACTCTTGCAATTTAAGTTTGTCAGGAAAATATCCTTGCAGCAGGGAAAGGTTAAATATATGCATTAGTGGAATTTTTATGGCATTTTTTGTTTGCTTAACAACGTTACTATTGACGTCATCAAAACCTGGACTTTTATTTGATTGTAGTGAGTCGATCGCTTTGAATAATTCATTTTCACTTAGTTCGTTATTTTCCATTTGTGTGTTATTAACAGTGAGAAAGGATTCAATTTGAGATGCCAGATTTGAGCCCACTTTTACAAAAAAATCATTAAGCTCATCAGCTATTAGACACTTGTTCTCGATTTTATAACACGTTACTGAAGTTTAGGACCTTTATTAAGCCGATAAAAAGATATATTACAGACTTTGGAGGTCTGTTCACCTAGATATACGACTGAAAACGTCGTAGTTTATTGAAACTGGAAGGAAACAGCCATGGCCAACAGTCTGGGCTCGTGGAACCACATGATTTACGTACAGAGGTCTTGTTTGGCTGCAAAAGCCGTGTTAGTAGTTAGCTATGTACTAAGGGCCTGACACAAAGAAAAACGAATTAGGACATTGTTGTCCATTGCGATTGGAAGGATTACAGCGATGGCAACCAGTCTAGGCTCGTGAAACCACGTGGTTTACGTGTATGGTCCTTAGTAGTTTCTAAATGGGCATGCAACAGCCATTGGAGACCTGCGCACGTAGTCAGGAGTGTTCTAAGGACCCGCCTCTAAAGAAAACAACTTAGGACGATGTAGTTTATCGAAACTGGTAGGACAAGGCGATGGGAAATTGTTGTTCTAAGGACCTGGCACTACGGAAAACTACTTGGGATATCGTAGTCCATTGAGAACTGTTTGAGCTCGCGGAATCATGTAATTCATGCGTAGGGTTTTTATTAGACTGCAAAAGGCCGTATTACGTCGTTTGAAGGCCTGTGCAGGAAAACGACTTGGGAAAACGTAGGAAAGATTAGACCGATAGCCATCTGTTTATTATTTTATTCTTCTAGTCTAATGTAAAATTGGACCGGCTGCAATCCTGGCCAAAATTGTTGATAAAATTTCCGATGCAACACAAGTTCATAAGATAAACAAAGATGCAAGCCTCCCTATCCCCCCATTTCAATGTTGAAGCCAATGACTGGGTGTATGTTGAGTGGCCAGCTGCATTTTTAAACTGTGACAATGACTTCAACATTGAAATGGGGGAGAGGGGGAGTGGAAACTAGCTAGTATTCTATAAGTGGAAGCCTGCACTCTTTTAGTATACACATACCATAATTTTACTGGCTAGTTTATGTCAACAAAACAGAGAATCTCCACGTATGGGACCACAGAAACAAAAAAGATAATAAAATCCACGTGTTGGGCCTTTTCTCAACCAATTTTGGCCAGGATTATAGGTGGGCCAGAAGTTTGTGTGGTCCAGAACTTGTTTGAGTTATTTTACGGCTGGTGTATTCCACAGGTCACACAGGTCACAGGTCGCAGCTGACATGTCACAGGTCAAAATATATTTCTTATAATAATACGGAGAGTGTGTCTGTAACAGGCAAAGTGGATGTGTTTACTTTCCTTTGATGTCGCCGAAAAATGCATGTCTCAAATGTTAAGTTATCTGACGTTACGGCGCGACATCAATAGCACTAAACGTTAATATCTTCTATTAAATTAATGAAGCCATTATAATGCAATTGAAACTTTGAAGCTAAATAACTTAGAAACAAGGTGGTGACGTCAATGATTTTTCACTGCGTGGGTAACTAGGGACCATTTTTTTTATTTTTTTATTTTTTTTTAAACGGTTTATTCGTAAACGAGTTTACATTGCCGTGCATATATTTACAATTTGAGATAGGTCTATTTTGTAAGTTGTTCCCATATCTCTTTTTTTTTGCAATTTTAAGTGCTTCTGCGATGTTAATGTTCAGCGTGTCTTTTAGTTGCTTATTCATCATTTTTAACCAAGTTGTTTTCGGTCATTCTTTTGGTTTGTCGTAAAGTTGCATCGCGTATGTCATGGCTTGTTGTAGTGGCGTATCTTTTCGCATTCTAGATACTTTTCCGAATCACTTTAATCTTCTCTTGGCTATGTTATTGGACCATTTTGTAATGTGTGTTTTAGCATATAGATTTCCATTGCTTATGGTATTTTGCCATTTTATGTTTAGAACAAAGTCTTTAAGTAATTTTCTGTGAAATAATCTATTTCTTCATTTATTGTTGATGTTATTGTCCATATTTCTGAGTTGTAGAGGAAAATAGGTTCAACCATAGACTCTATGGTTTAACTTATGATTGTAAGGCAGATATTTTTGTCATGTTGTTTATTTTTTTACTATTAAAGATGTGTTTTAATTTTTTTGCGGATGTTATGGCAAGCTATTTTCTCCTATTGATGTAATCTTGCGCATCCAATAGTGACCCTAGTAATTTGCATTTTTTCCTTTTGTTTTCACAGTTCTTGTTACTGATTTTATGTTCCACTGTTTTTATCTTCATTTATTTTTAACCCTCTCAATCTTAATTTTTCTGGTTGATCACTTTTGTAGTTTGACGTTATTTTACTTATATAATCTGCATATTTCATATCAATGTCTATGTGTTGTATTGGTGTGATTTGTGAGTAGTTGTGTTCTGTTTGGTGATCGGCGATTGTATTTGTAATGTTTTGACTATTTTCATATGTATGGTGTTGTATTGGTGGTGTATAATTATTGTTGTCTGATTCGAAAGATTTTGCTAGATAAAAGGTAAACTCATTTCCACTAGCACAATCACCTTGTGGTGCGCCAGTATCGGTTGAAATATATTCGCCCATGTATTGACCACATTTTGCTGCTAATTTCACATTTAAGAGAATCTGAACTAGATGTAATT
Source organism: Hydractinia symbiolongicarpus (assembly GCF_029227915.1). Taxonomy (NCBI): domain Eukaryota; kingdom Metazoa; phylum Cnidaria; class Hydrozoa; order Anthoathecata; family Hydractiniidae; genus Hydractinia; species Hydractinia symbiolongicarpus. Next base: position 19,250,420 of record NC_079875.1, on the reverse strand, counting down.
CGTTTTTATTAATAACAATGTTAAGGTCGTTTTTTAACATTTGACGGGTGATGCTGTCAAATGCCTTGCGCATATCTAGGAGAATAAGGTATACAGTTTCGTGTTTTGATGTTATTGTTCTATCAATTATCAGTTTGGTGGTAAATACGTGTTTAGTTGTTGATCAATTTTTTTTGCAGCTTGATTGATTGGAATTTTGTCGTCTAGTCTTGATCCAATGCGCTTTATTAAACACATTGCTAGAATTTTTCTAAGAATGGATAGTAGTATGATTGGTCTCAAGTTAGAAGGCGGTCCATTTGGTTTTCCCGGTTTTTGTAGTGCTCGGATTAAACCATGGTCTATTTCGTTTGGGTGTTCACCTGTTTCTGCAATGTTATTAAAGATATTTGCTATGATCTCGTATATTATGTCTGGTGAGTTTTTGATTAGCTCTCCATTGATGTTATCTTTGCCAGGGCTTTTGTTGTTCTTAATTAGTTTTGCAGCTGGATTTTATTTCCTCTTTTGTAAATTTATTTGTCATTGGAGTTGGTGTTATTGGTTTTCTTACTGTTGTTTCATTTTTGTTGAATATTTCTTTAAAGTATTTTGCAATGAATTTTGTTTGTTCTTCTTCGTTAGCTGTTAGACCGTCGTTATTTTTTAGAAGTACACGTTGCTTTGGTGTCATTGTGTTTAGATGTTTGACAGCTTCATATATTTTTTTTTGTTGTCATGATTTGCCTTTAGGTCTTTTAATAGATCCTTGATGTTGTTGTTTTCTTTGTTTAATAAAAATGTATGGATTTCAGTTAGAATTCGATTTCGTTTTTTTTTTCATTTCTTTTCGTTTTACTGGATCTTTTGTGGCGTGTTGATATTTATTTGTTTTTGTTGAATTGATAGCATCTGTATTTCTTCATCTTCGTGTTTTAATTGATACTTTTTATATCCTATGATATTTTCTGCTGCTGATTTGAGTGTTTTGGTAATACTGTCCCATACTTCTTGGTTTGATTGTTCAGGTTGAGGTGGATAGTCTGTTAGAAGTGTTTCTACTTCGGAGCTGTAGTTTCTGGCAGTTTGTTCATTTTTCAGTTTTTCGATGTTAAAAAGTTTAGTTGATGTAATATTCTGGAATTTATTCCATTTAATTTTACCAGTTGCGATGACTGGTTTATGAACTGATTTCGTTTTAAAGGTGTTGTATGATCTGGAGTCGAAAGTTGTTGTATTTTTGCAGTTCTTTATAAATATGTATCGATTTGATTTCTGTATGGACTTTTGCGATTATTTTGAGCGTTTACAGGTGATTCCCATGTGGTGCGATGACTTGGTTTGTGTTTGAAACATATGTTAGTGATTTTCAAATTATTTAGTTTACAGAATTCAAGTAGTATTTCTCCATTCTTGTTTATCGGGCTTTTAGCATAATCTCCAATAATGTTTTTGTTGTTGTCGTTTACTTGTGTTTTTGTTTTTGCATTAAAGTCGCCTAAGATTACTAATGCTTGTCGTTTAGATGGAAGTTTAATGACATCGTAAAATTTGGTTGTTTCATCAGGTTTTTTCATTGTTGTTTCTAGCGTCCGAGCATAAGAGCTAATATAGATACATGTAACGTTGTTAGCATTTTTCATTGTTAACATGCAAATTCTATCTGAGATTGGTTTAAAGACGACGTTAATGTTTGGTTTAACAATGATTCCAGTCCCATTTCGTTGAAATCAAATTGATGATCTGGTTACCTTTATTATGGGTTTCTTGTACCATCATAATTGATAGATCATGTTGTAAGAAGTCGTCTGCGATCTGCATTTGTTTTATTTTGCTATTTAGACCTTGACAGTTGAATGATCCTGTTCGTTTAGTTTTCATTTTCGATAATTGTAAATATGGTAGAGATTCCAGTTGTTGAATCCAAGAGTTGCTACTTCTTGTTGTTCGCTTTTTATAGTTGCAATAAAATTCCGTTACGGAAAAGTGTCTGGGACCAATTTAGGTAAGTTTCCCGAATGAATTTTTCGGAATGAACGGGTTGATGACGTCATCAAAACACCTTTAAACGCCAATATCTCTGCAAACGTTTGTCACAGATACACGATCCTATACATTTTCTTGATCAGCGTTTCAAGACCTATACGATGAAGGTAACAGGTAAACAAATTTCTTAAAAATATTTTTGTGTGTTTTCGCAGGTCTTTGCTGACGTCAGCAAAGTTTTTAAACCCTATATCTTATTAACCGTTCATCAAAAGCACATCATCAAATGCATTTTCTTGCTCAGCAGTTTGAACTCTACACAATAGAAGCAACGTGAAAACAAAGTTCTAATTTTTTTGGTGGATGGGTTGCTGACGTCATCAAAATTCAAATGACGCTTTTTTTTTCATTTTTATCCTGCCTCAGTGAACTTTTTCACGGGTTTTATCGACTAGTAACCATATGTTTTTAGCTTGCTTTTGATATTTGTCAACATTCAACATACTCAATCATTTTGATAGCCCTTTTCGGTGATTCTGCGCCATAAACACATAAATTTCACCTGCGATTACGTTAAAATAAAAAGACCCTGGGTTGAAATTGGTATTTCATTCCAAATCAAAAAACAATTGCCAGTTTATCAGAAATACTCACACCTACATGGTACTATCAAAACCATTGTTTGAGGGTGTTTTATAAGTATTTAGTATTTTTTGTTTTACCCACCTTTGTTTCGTTTGAAGTGACAATTTGACCTCATCCCAAGTATGTATGATAAATTCTCACATTTGATCGCTGGTGAACAAATACCTTTTTACTAGGCACGAGGTTGACTAGGTATTCTGCTTTGTTCTATGTGATATAAACTCTTATCCATGTATATATTTCGTAGTATTTCCACTTTTAAAAAAAAATGTTTTTTAGAATGCGTGTTTATTAAAATCAATCTCAACACTCTCTCAGGTTTAAGTGGCGTCCATGGGTCTATTAAGTCAAAGGCCACATGTAACATCGTTCTGAGCGCATGTTGTCTCTTTTTTTCATCTCAGGACAGCAAAACGATGTTCGTATCGCCATCCCTGGATCAGAAAAGATACAGGATGCCCTGGGAACGAGGTTGGGGAAACATGTTGATCTTTAGCCTAATTATTAAAACCCGGGTCCCCAGCGCTCTTCCGATGTCCCTATCAAAAAATAAAAACAGCGGTTATAACGTCATTAAGAACTCTGAACACGGAAATTCTCTAAAGGACCTGAGGACTAAGTTCGTTAAGAGACTGAAATGCTTGGGCAGTTAAGCAGCGTAAGGTGCTTACATGCAGCTTATACATACATTCTAATTAAAATATAAAAAGGGAAAGAGTGTTAAAAATTCTCTGTATTGCGTATTTTGTAACAACGCTGTATCACGAAACTGGAAATGGCTAAAATTATATGCAATGTCATCATGTCATAATTTCGAACATTTTGAAATTTTGACCCGTGTGACCTGTGTGACCAGTGGAATACACCACCCAGGTATTCTTTCAACTGAAAATTATTTACACGTATTTTGAAATTTCAAATGCCAAAAGTCACGTAAATTAAGTAAACTTCGTACCCAATCCACTATCTTTCACATACTACATGCTTTTTTATAAGCATATTAAAACTCCAAACTGGTCATTATTCTTATTTCTCTATTGTTTTTAAATCTAAAATTCCATTTTTAAAAAATAAAAAGCGTGTTTTAATACCCTAGTAGAGTGAGACTAAGAGCAGCGGTAGCAGGGCTATTTTTTCTTGCCGTCCTGGGGACGAAGTTAAAACTTACCTTACCGACAGGGCGAGCGCTTAATTAAAGGGTTTACGTTCAGTGGAGGCTTTACGGTATAAGTGACAAGATATTATAATGTTCAAGGTGCTCTTACTTTTTAATTGTTCAGTACAAATCGTTTTCACTTTGTTCTTGTTATTTTGATTATTTGTTATATACTACATTTGTATACATATATACATTTGTTATAGACAGACAGACAGACAGACAGACAGACAGACAGACAGACAGACAGACAGACAGACAGACAGACAGACAGACAGACAGACAGACAGACAGACAGACAGACAGACAGACAGACAGACAGACAGACAGACAGACAGACAGACAGACAGACAGACAGACAGACAGACAGACAGGTAGACAGACAGACAGACAGACAGACAGACAGACAGACAGACAGACAGACAGACAGACAGACAGACAGACAGACAGACAGACAGACAGACAGACAGACAGACAGACAGACAGACAGACAGACAGACAGACAGACAGACAGACAGACAGACAGACGTATACGGGTATTATAATATAGATTTGTTAAGACGTATACGGGTATTATAATATAGATTTGTTATGCTGTCTTGAAAGATGTATTTACCCGTGTTTTTTTCTCCTTAACCCTATTCGGTCCGGGGTTTTTCGAACATACTATGACCGGGGGGGGCGGATTCCGCCCCCCCTCAATAACTTTTCATAGGATTGTTCAAATTGAATCAAACTTGGCACACTTATAGTACGTCATAAAAGGAACAAAATGGCGCCAATAAACTTTTGCTTGCGTCAGCACATTTTGTTGTGACGTCATCAGAAGCTTGAAAATTGTCAAAAATGCCACTATCTGCTTAAAATATAATTACTTTCGTTCTAGAGCGAATTTTTACATTCTGTTTAAAGTTTCTGAAAGCTAAATAAAAGTTATTTAACATATCTTCCGGTTTTTACATGGATCGCATAAAAAATTGCCAAAAATTGCCCGAAAATCCGTTTTTTCCGATTTTCGGGTGAAATCCGACAAAATCGGGAAATCGGATTAGTCACGTGTTCAAATTATTCAAAATGATTCTTCTTGATGAAATAAAGTTGTGTTGCAAGTTTCAAGATCTAAGGATAATTCTAACAGGAGTTATTATATTTTCCCCATTATAAGGATTTCATAGAGATTTTTAGGGGTAGTTTCGAGTAATGGCCAATATCAAAGCCTCTGAAAGGTATGGGACCTAAAAAATTAGCATGCAGGTGTCTAATAGATAAATGTTGAAACTCAGTAAGTATCATAGCCATATAACAAAGCAATCAGGAGTTATTAAAAAAAAACCGTCAGGGGGGGCGGAATCCGCCCCCCCCGGACCGAATAGGGTTAAAATAGACGATAACAGGTTAATCTTTTGCAACTCTGTCATATGACTGACAGAAGATCGCACCTGGTATCTTAATCTTGAACATAAAACCTTATTGAAAGCAAAACCTTGCACAAACATATTGCATTTAACGTATCCATCTCGTTTCTAAGGATAACCATCGTGTCTTTTGTGTGTTATACATTAATAGGATTAAATAATGAAAAAACAGCAATGGTGGAGAGTTTGAGTTTTAAGATGATACTTGAACAACATAAAGCATAAGCATTAAGAGTATAAACAAAGTTTTTTGTCAGGAAAATATTTTCAGGAAGTACAAATAATTTTTTTTCAACATTTTAAAGGTTTACGGTAAGTGTGACTTTTTTATAGAATGTACACGATTATTTTTACTAACAGCTGTTAGCTGAGCGCGTGGGGGCGATTAACTGTAAAAATTTTGAAGCGCTGTCCATTGTTCTTTCCTCTAAATTTTTGACGATGTCACACTTAGAGGCTATAATATAAACACTCCAACACGAACTTATTCCCTTAACTTCGCAGTAACTATCACATCGGCCCGTTACGTAGGTTTTCATTTAGCTCTTTTGATAGCTCGTCGTAAAATTTATCACAAAAAATAGCTGGCAACTTAACAACTTCGTTGTGAGGATTTTCTCGACGATCACCGTCGTGATAGAGGGAAAAACTAAAAGCGCTGGGAATAGTTTAGTACCTAAAAAGCAAAGATATTTCGCAAGAAATAATTTTAGCGCGTCGCACTTAATATATAAAATACTGTATAAAATATTCTGATTTTAAATAGTCTGTTTTTAAACAGCATCTGTGAAAATAACATTAGCCAGACTTACTGAGAGTGGTTTTAAAATAGTAGTTTATTTTTTCCAGTAGTTTTGGAAATATGTATAACTTACATTTTACACATTTGTGATTTTAGAATTAGGATACTAATTTGACTTGGTGGGGAAAGTTGGACTTTAAACCTTTCTTGGAATGTTCTTGCTTATTTGGGTCACATTTTAAGCCGCTATCATAGATTATATTTGGTTAAAAAATAATTTAAAATTCCAAAATATAAGCTTGACAAAAAGGATGATATCCTAATTCTTAAATTTTATATTCAGAGAGTTACCATCTTGGTATTTTTCAGGGAACTGAAAATGTCCAGTGATTTTTCTCAGTCAAAAACACATTTTTCAGTGATATCACTGGACATTTTCATTTGCCTGAAAAATACCAAGGTGCTAATTCTCTAAATATAAAATTTAAGAATTACGATATCTGGTTTGTGGTTTCAAGTTTCTATACGCCACGTGATTTGTTCCCTTTCTGATATTCAGGAGTCGTGTGTGTTTTCATTGCTTCCCTCACAACACCAAGCTTTTATTTTTATTTTATTTTTATCTAGTTTTTAATTAAAAACAAAAAAAAATTTCATTGAGAGAATCAATTCACAAAACAGTTACAAAATGGTTACTTACATATTGCCTTGATAAAAAGAAATTTCAATTTCTTTTTATTCTTTCTATTTCTTTCTATTTCTTTCTATTTCTTTCTATTTCTTTCTATTTCTTTCTATTTCTTTCTATTTCTTTAATTTTAATCAGTGAAAACAATGTAAAATTTTTTGGTTTATATTTTTACAAAATCGGCACTATGGAAGAATTTCATGAAGATTATTTATAAGATTTCGGATTACATCCGAGATCTTATTAAAACGGACGGTCTTTTTCTTCCCCTCCTTCTTCTTCTCCTTCTTCTTCTTCGACAGATTTTTTAACCGACCTGGCCCCGCGTCCTAGCTCTACGCCGGTTTTGTGCGTATCTTAATGTTCGTGAAATTGGGAAAGAATGAAGACTGCGTTACAAATTTGATCACACATATTGTTATTTTTTTATTATTTGATGAGCAATGCTAGATACTCCTTCAAATTTTTTATTTTCAGTTATTTTTTGTAATGAGGCGGAATATACTCAACTATGACTTAACCGAGCTCCAGGAGTCAGTCGTTGTTTTTCGAGTGACCGTGTTCAAGCGCGCCATATTGATTATATTCCAGCTTGTTCACCACGCTGCGAAGAGAAGTTATTTTTTTAAAGCAAAGAAAAATATTTGATTGGGTTAGTATAATTATTCAACTGCTTAAATTTCAGTTCTATCAACGTTTAAGATATTCTCTGTATTGTGTCTTGCTAAGCGACTTTCTTAAACCCCTTTCTTTTGCCAGGGGTCTTTTGAATTTCGTTGTGTTTCAGGTGGGGGGCACAAGGTCTTTTCCTTCCTGTCAGTTTGCTCCAAACTGACCAAAGAAAATTACTGATTACTTATTGAATGAAAGAACATATTGAATAAAAATACATGTTGAATAAAAATACATATTAAAACTATATAACTGAAACTTGATAAAAAAAAAGATTGTGGAAGCTTACATTGTTTATACCCTTGTGTTATTTCAGCAGGTTTTTAGATAGATAGATGTGCATGTTTTGCATGGCTAGCCTCACTAATACCGATGGATATACCCTGTCTATTATTTCCAAGAGGGGCCATGGCTTAGATGGGGAGTCCTAGAGTATTTAATGCTCATTTTGAGCTAAGCAAACCTAATTAGGGCCCGTGCTCTACTAGACAACTCCCGGCAACATCCAACGGCCCACATAGTGTGGTGCCATCTCCCCAATTTCCCTCACATGGCGTGGGTTAACACGGGGCTATGATAACATTCACTCGCCCATGTTGAAGCGCTGTCAAGAGGAATCGAAACCCTGTCTCCCGCACAGAGTACGAGAGCTATAAACACTAATCTACGGCGCCACTGTCTGTCACCATAGGCTACAGTTTATATAGCTAGCTAACTACCCTCTCGTTTATATTTTCACAATTTAGTATAATAACTCCCAAGGTGTCTCGTGCAGAGATTAACCCAGGCGATGCTTACAGTATTGTCAAGTCTGTTCAAGGAAATTTTCATTCAGGCAATGAAAAATTTGGCGAAAGTGCTGGTACTCAATGTGTAGCAAATGCCATGCATGCTATCATTTGGTCAACTGTTCGCAAAGCTTCACTCTGGACTGATTGGGATTTAGTCCATATTTTGGATATTTTTTGATCAACTTCCAAACACAATTTCTATAAAGGGCACTCAATTATCTATAACCTTTTTAGAAAATTTACATGGTGAACTAACTTTATTGCAAAATAATTTTTTAAATTTTACAGAATGTAGTGGAATGATGTTTATGATAGGTGGTTTCACAACATCACTTTTATATAACAAGTCCTGCTTTTTTATATTTGACTCCCATAGTCGGGGAAATGATGGTTCATTTACTGCAGATGGTTATTCTGTGTTGAAACAAGGACTCTTGTTTGACGAAGCAAAACAAGTCTTCTCTTTAATATGAGTTACAATCTGTTAAGGTTCATGTAAGTGAAAAACACTTGACTCAGATTTCTGCTTCTATTAAAATAAAAAAGAGGAGAGAAAAATACCAAAATTCAAAGGAGCAAGTTACACAAAGGTTAAGAGAGCAATATGCTACTAACGAAAATATTAAATCTAGAAAACGAAAACAGAGTAAGGAATACTATGCCGCGGAACAGGAGCAAATAAAACTAAAAAGGAAAGAACAATATGCAGTTGAACACGAGCAAATAAAATTAAAAAGGAAAGAACAATATGCAGTTGAACACGAGCAAATAAAATTAAAAAGGAAAGAACAATATGCAGTTGAACACGAGCAAATAAAACTAAAAAGGAAAGAACAATATGCAGTTGAACACGAGCAAATAAAACTAAAAAGAAAAGAACAATATGCAGTTGAACACGAGCAAATAAAATTAAAAAGGAAAGAACAATATGCAGTTGAACACGAGCAAATAAAATTAAAAAGGAAAGAACAATATGCAGTTGAACACGAGCAAATAAAATTAAAAAGGAAAGAACAATATGCAGTTGAACACGAGCAAATAAAACTAAAAAGAAAAGAACAATATGCAGTTGAACACGAGCAAATAAAATTAAAAAGGAAAGAACAATATGCAGTTGAACACGAGCAAATAAAATTAAAAAGGAAAGAACAATATGCAGTTGAACACGAGCAAATAAAATTAAAAAGGAAAGAACAATATGCAGTTGAACACGAGCAAATAAAACTAAAAAGGAAAGAACAATATGCAGTTGAACACGAGCAAATAAAATTAAAAAGGAAAGAACAATATGCAGTTGAACACGAGAAAATAAAATTAAAAAGGAAAGAACAATATGCAGTTGAACACGAGCAAATAAAATTAAAAAGGAAAGAACAATATGCAGTTGAACACGAGCAAATAAAACTAAAAAGGAAAGAACAATATGCAGTTGAACACGAGCAAATAAAATTAAAAAGGAAAGAACAATATGCAGTTGAACACGAGCAAATAAAATTAAAAAGGAAAGAACATTATTCAGTTGAACACGAGCAAATTAAATTAAAAAGGAAAGAACATTATTCAGTTGAACAGTAGCAAATAAAATTAAAAAGAAAATAACATTATTCAGTTGAACACGAGCAAATAAAATTAAAAAGGAATGAACAATATGCAGTTGAACACGAGCAAATAAAACTAAAAAGGAAAGAACAATATGCAGTTGAACACGAGCAAATAAAATTAAAAAGGAAAGAACAATATGCAGTTGAACACGAGCAAATAAAATTAAAAAGGAAAGAACAATATGCAGTTGAACACGAGCAAATTAAATTAAAAAGGAAAGAACATTATTCAGTTGAACAGTAGCAAATAAAATTAAAAAGAAAATAACATTATTCAGTTGAACACGAGCAAATAAAATTAAAAAGGAATGAACAATATGCAGTTGAACACGAGCAAATAAAACTAAAAAGGAAAGAACAATATGCAGTTGAACACGAGCAAATAAAATTAAAAAGGAATGAACAATATGCAGTTGAACACGAGCAAATAAAACTAAAAAGGAAAGAACAATATGCAGTTGAACACGAGCAAATAAAACTAAAAAGGAAAGAACAATATGCAGTTGAACACGAGCAAATAAAATTAAAAAGGAAAGAACAATATGCAGTTGAACACGAGCAAATAAAACTAAAAAGGAAAGAACAATATGCAGTTGAACACGAGCAAATAAAATTAAAAAGGAAAGAACAATATGCAGTTGAACACGAGCAAATAAAACTAAAAAGGAAAGAACAATATGCAGTTGAACACGAGCAAATAAAATCAAAAAGGAATGAACAATATGCAGTTGAACACGAGCAAATAAAATTAAAAAGGAAAGAACAATATGCAGTTGAACACGAGCAAATAAAATTAAAAAGGAAAGAACAATATGCAGTTGAACACGAGCAAATAAAATTAAAAAGGAAAGAACAATATGCAGTTGAACACGAGCAAATAAAATTAAAAAGGAAAGAACAATATGCAGTTGAACACGAGCAAATAAAATTAAAAAGGAAAGAACAATATGCAGTTGAACACGAGCAAATAAAATTAAAAAGAAAAGAACAATATGCAGTTGAACACGAGCAAATAAAACTAAAAAGGAAAGAACAATATGCAGTTGAACACGAGCAAATAAAATTAAAAAGGAAAGAACAATATGCAGTTGAACACGAGCAAATAAAACTAAAAAGGAAAGAACAATATGCAGTTGAACACGAGCAAATAAAATTAAAAAGGAAAGAACAATATGCAGTTGAACACGAGCAAATAAAACTAAAAAGGAAAGAACAATATGCAGTTGAACACGAGCAAATAAAATTAAAAAGAAAAGAACAATATGCAGTTGAACACGAGCAAATAAAACTAAAAAGGAAAGAACAATATGCAGTTGAACACGAGCAAATAAAATTAAAAAGAAAAGAACACTATGCAGTTGAACACGAGCAAATAAAATTAAAAAGGAAAGAACAATATGCAGTTGAACACGAGCAAATAAAATTAAAAAGGAAAGAACAATATGCAGTTGAACACGAGCAAATAAAATTAAAAAGAAAAGAACAATATGCAGTTGAACACGAGCAAATAAAATTAAAAAGAAAGAGCTCTATGAAGATAAACGTGAAATAATTAAAATGAACAAAAAAAAGCAGAACATTCTAAACTCTAAAAACATAAAATTAAAACAGAAAGAGTATTACGAGAGTGAGCATGACAATGTATTGTCAAAAAGGAAAGAAAATTATGCAATAAATAGTGAGAAATTCAAAGAACGATTCTGTAAAGCATTTGATCATAAAAACAGTGAGGTTCAGGAAAGGCGGATACTTAATTTCAAGAAAATGATTAAAGGACCATATTATATTTGTGTTGTATGCAATAGGTGTTTGTACAAACGATCTGTTTCGAAGTTTGATGAATCAAAGTATAATATCACAGATCTAAAAGGTTTCCAATTTTTCCTAGTTTCAAGCTATAATGATAACTGTTATGTCTGAGAAACTTGCCATAAAAAGATAAAAGCTAAGAATCCCCAAATACCATGTCAGGCTGTTTCAAATAAGTTAGAGATTTTTGAATTTCCCTCTGGGTATCCACTATTAAGAAAACTTGAACGAGTTTTGATTGCACAAAGCTTATTGTTTAAAAAAGTTGCAATAATGCCAAAAGGACAATCACCAAAACTAAAAGGGGCAATATGCAATGAACCTGTAGAAAATACAGAAATATATGAGGTGCTCTTCTCAGATCAGCTGACTGCAGCGGGTTAGTGTTAATAAAATTGAAAAGTAAACTAATGCATAAGACCATGTGTACTTTAAACCTGTACGACCACAAATTTTAAAGGATGTTTTACAATATTTAAAAATTAATAATCCTTTTTATCAAAATACTGTCATTGATATGAATACATTACCGACAGAGTTATTACGTTTTACTGAAAATACACAACTGGAAGTAATTGTTAATAAAGGGTCAGAAGATATTATAGATTCTAATGAGCAGGAAGAAGAAAACCCATTAGATTTATTCAGAATGGCTGCAAATGAAACTGTGATGACCTCAAAAATTCCACATGCAATAGATAATGACACACTAGTTGTTGCTACTGGCGAGGGGAAAACACCTTTATCCACCACAAGTGGACTGGTAAATTTGGGTACAATGTTGAACGCTGTTTAAAGCTAAGCCCAATATTTCGACCATTCACCGATATTTATGTGGTAAAAAGAAACCTTTCATCAACGGTTATCAAAAGAACTCAGTTTCCACTGATGCTTTCTTGGGCTTGCACTGTCCTTAAAGTTCAAGGGATAAGTTTACCCAAGGCTGTCATTAGTTTTGATTTATTCAGACAAACTCAATTCAATCCATGCCAAATGTATGTTGCTATGAGTCGTGTCACATCTTTAGCTGGATTGTATTTAACAGGTGAATTTAGGCAAAAGGCAATCAAGGCAGATAAACATGCATCTGATGAATATGAAAGGTTGAGGTTGAAAAGTATATTACCACCATTATTATTTTGACCTTTAGAGAAAAGTTCTTTGGTGATCACTTTGTTGAATGTCAGATCTTTATCGAGACATGCTATTGACATTCAGCATGATGAAGAATTGAAGGAATCGGACATATTATGTCTAACTGAAACCCAGCTGTTACCTGACCATGACATGGCAGAAATAACACGTCAACTTCCTATGTTTGATGTTGCTCCCAATTCTGATGCAGATAAATTTAAAAGCATTGCAGTGTGTTATAGAGGTTGTTTTCCTTTTATTTACCAGAATGATACTCCTGGTTTCTCGTTAGTACAAAGTTCGTTTCCAGAGGAACTTATTTCTGTAGGAGTTTTGTACCGGTTAAATTTTTTATCTTTATCATCTTTTTGTGATGACCTATGTGAGCGTTTGAATGCACAGGACTTGCAGACGTATTAAGTAACTATACTATGGTTGTGCAAGAGCCAACTCATATTGACGGTTCTCTTCTTGATCACGTTTATATTAATAATAATGTATTTGACCATGCAGAAATTGAAACTGTAGTAAAATGCGTTTATTTTTCAGATCATGATGCTGTGAAGATCAGGCTGGCCTGTAAATAAATATAACAAAGAGAAGCAAATTATGAAATGACCACGTGTATCTATTAGCAAGAAATGAAATTAGCAATTAGCGAAGAAAATGAAATAATTTAAAAGTAACTGCAATATATATGTATGTAGATAGCCACAATGATAAGAGCGGGAGGGGGGAGGGAGTTCTTTTTTTGTTTACATGTGCATGTTTTCATTGGAAATTTCTGACTCACAGCGTGTTGTTTAGCTACAGTAATAAAATAAAATAATAAGTTAATAAATTGTTTACAAAAGAACAAAAGAGAGTTTGGATTTCTTATGCAAAACATGTACTTGTTCAATACGTCAATATTTTGAAATATTTATTATTTTGTATTATATCTGTATCTTTTTTATTTTTGTATATATTTATATAATATATAGAAGGAATATTTTTTCATTAATATGATTTTACAATTTTTTTGAAATAAATTATTGGATATACAAATATATCTTGCATTTTATGAGCTTCCATTTATTGTGTAGTACTAAAACTTTTAACTCTAAGAGACAGTATTATTGCGATATTTTCTTTTCCTTCTAAATTAATTTAATGCACTTTTGTTTGTTATTTTATTTATTTTAAGTTTATTTTAAGAGCAGTCGTTATAAATTATGGATTGAAAGTAGAGTTGAGCTGCAGGTTATACCATGTGACAAAATGAAGAATCAACTGAGAAATTAATTTTGTTATATGGTAATTCCTTCAAACCCTATGCTGCTGTGTGGCGCAAGTGTAATGTTATTGATAATGAATGAACTGTGTACATAAACTATTGGATACATAAACTATTAGTTCCGGATATATAATTTTCTCCCCTCAACAACAAATATTCCCTGTGAAATCGAGGCGTTATATCAAAGGAAACCTTGACCAGCTATTGCGGGGAATATTTGTTGTTTTAACTCTGCTGCATTTTTATATGAGAATAACTTTTACTTCATCTTCATTTAACGTGCACACATATTTTCAAAACTACCCAGTCTATCTTGAAGTTTAATTATGTACTTTCGCATTAAATTTGCGCACCTTTTTATGTAATTGATGCGGCAAGGTTTTCGACTAAGACTGATGTGTAATGATTTCTGAGTCGTAATATCAACTTTTAGATGTTTTTGTTATTCTTCCACGTACAATGTCTATGCATTTTCTGAATTTATAGAATATTTTATGGTTATTTCTTTACGGTTTTTTGTATTTTGTGATACAGTGAAATGTTGAAAAATTTGTAGATGTGGTGAAAAAACTTTCTGTTGAAAACAGCGAGGAACTGCATGCTTAACTGGATATGGTGATTAATATGATGGCTAAAAGGAATGTGCATACCACAAGATGTGATAAACAATAAAATGATTTCATGTTTACGGTTTTATTTCCATAATACAATATCAAATTAGTACCATTCACTGAACAAATTCTTCGTATTTTAGTGCACATGTGCAATTTTGGGGAGATCACATTTGGGAAGAAGTACGCTTACTTTACGGTAACAAAAAGCACCATGACATAATTATTTATTCATCTTGTAAAGTTTAACACGATGCTAAACAAGCAGAATTCTTCCATATTGTATTCCGTTCATCATTCGGAGAAGTAAAGCATGGAGCATATATCCCTGCTCGCTTTACGTACCTTTAGTATTCTACAACTGTTGAATCCGCATATAACTTCTACCGGTATAATTTGAATATCATTGTGTTATAAACACACTTCCAGTGCTTTCTTGTTACTTAAGACCGATAACACAGCGGTATACTGTGGAGCCTATTAAAATGTATTACAAATCATTGTTTCACGGCCATCAGCCAGCGATTAATCTACATTAGTTTGCTGCCGCCTAACTGGACAGTATTGACTCCCAACTTGCAACCTATTTCACCAACCTCGAAGAACAAAACGCACATTCTCAAGAACATTGATTGTACGCCATGTTGATACATACAACTGCATAAACTAAACCGGCACGAAAGACATTTTTACGAAAACTCTATTTTCTGATCGTTAATAAATCAACTGTAGTCAATAATTGCTTTTTTATCGTTTGTGCATTGTTACATGGTTAGATATTACAACCACCTGCTTATAAGTGTGTTGACCCGTTCCTTTTGCTCACGAGAACCTTCGCGCGTATTATTTTTCGCGCAAGTTTTGGATAGTCTTTTTTATTATTGTTCTTTTACCGCTTTGGGCTACTTAAACTAATGACTCTCGCTTTGCCCTAAAAGTAACGCGTTGGTTTGTTCTATCCTATATCTCACGCACTACATAAAACTTTTTGCAAGTTCTATATAATACCATGGGATAATACTTATTCATTTGAAGTGACAGTACAACATTGTAAAAGTTTTGTTCTGAAATCTTTTAGCCTACAAGGGCTTTTCATTATTGAACAATTTTGCATGGTTAATTTTCAAAATTTTCATTTAAGCAAGAAAACAAAATACATAAGAAAAAAATACATGATGGTTTTTAAGAACATTCAGACTGAGATTTTGTCAAAAACCTAAAAAAAAGAGAGCCATTTAAAAAAAAGACTTTACTTTTTCTATATATAAAGATTTATGATATGCTCTGTGTTCTGTCAATTCATATTACTTACAAACAAATTTCTACATACACATAGTTTGTCTAACAGATTCATCATAAATCTAATTGGGTTTAAAAATTAAATTAAATTTTAGATTTTTGTGGACTTTTTCTGGCTGCCTTCTTTTTTATGAGGACAAGCTTTTTGAGGTGAGAAGTACACGAATTGGCGTCTCAACAATGTCGGAATGACGTCATGCCGTCTATTAGCCATAACTCGTCATCACTTTGAGATATTAAGATGGTCTCCCCCTCTACTACGAAAAAGAATTAAATTTCTCAATCTTTTTGTTAAATTTACTAACCTTGAAGTAGGAGGTGGCCAGAAATCGCGTTTAAAGTCGGAAGCTTATCGTCGAAAATATATTAGAAATTTCAGGTTCTTTAAAAAAAAAGTGTGCAGTTAAAAATCCAACCTCGTCCCCAGGGTCTTGTGACCCCTAGGCAAAATGCCTTGGAAAGGAGGTGTTAAAAATCCTCTTTTATAGAAATTGTGCGAAACACATTTTATCTTCTTATCGTTTTTATGAAAGTCATCGAGGAAAATTTCAGGAAAGATTTTGAGCAATCTAGACGATGAGCTTTAACTTTAAGTTTTAACTTTCAGGTCCAGGTTAAAGTAAATCTCCCCTATTTGTCTTTTCTGCCGGGGTAAATTTCCCTTTCTATAAGACAATCAGAGTGTATTAAAATAAAGTACAGTCGAACTTAATGGAAGTGAAAGTAATATAGAAAGGATATGATTAGTCAGCTGCAGATGAAATTCAATTAACACCAACCACGTCCCAGGCTTTTTTACGGTGTCATTGTAACATTGATAAAACTAAGTAAGAAGGCTTGTGCCCGAGTTTGTCTTTAATGAAACAAACTGTAGTATTTTTGTCATCTAAAAACCTTTAAGTGTTTTAGAGGGGCAGTAAAGATGGCAGTCGGATTGTGATGTGATAGCAAGATGAGAAGAAACAGTGATTATCAACGATTGTTGATTGAGGATGATGAAGCGGAGAAAAGATCACCAATTACGGCTTTGTTAAAACCATTCTTGAAAAAAGGTAGAAGTACTCTTTAATTACATAAAATATAAAAACTTTCGGAGATAGCTTTAAAAGTTATGTTTTTCAAGTTTTACTGTCATGCATTTTCTGAGTACATGAAATACCTTATAATCAAAAATTGACAAATTTTATTTGGTGACTAAGATTGTTTTGACAATGCAAAGAACCAAAATGTATCAAAAAAAGCAATACAAACGTTGAATATTTGTAGTTTCTCTTTCGAGTTGAAATTTGGTATGAAAAAAAAACAGTCTAGTAAATTATTTGTAACTGCATACGTCTGAAACGAAAGTTTTTACTTTTTTTTACTAAACAATAAAATAACAAAATAGGTCTTTGTTGACCATTAGCACCTCGATGCCAAAGTCAAAAAGAGAGCACTGACCACTGCCACTTACAATTTTAATTTCGTGATTTAAATAGTGGTGAACCAAACATAAAAACCAATCACAACAACAAATAAAAATTTGCGTTGAAAACAACATACTTTTCAGGCTCTTTTTTCGCTTTTTGATATCAATGATAAAAAAGCCTTGGGAACAAGTTTGTGCTTGAAAGACACAAAAACCAAGAAAATTTAAAAAACTTGGCAATTTCTATCAGTTTTCTATCTATTCTATTGTAACTCTGTTTAGACAATAGTAAATATGAAACTGATATATATCTTTTTACGGGGTAATATTAAACGATCACTTTGAATCGATAAATTTGCTCAATGGATAGGTTAATTTCTTTCTGTTTCGTTTTGTTCTGCAAAGTACACTGCTGTAAAGTTTAATACAAGAAGCCTTGAAACTAATTACTAGGACCTAGTTGAGTTTGTTTTAAACAACCAAATTGTTTTCCGTTTAGACACATCGCCTAACAACGATTACGATTTAGAATTAGATCAATACCTTCCTCTCCCGAACGAAGAGGCATCGGATAACGATTTCTTTGTGGAATATGTTTACTTTCCTAAGGAGATTGGAAAAAGACAGGTGCGTAATATAAGGGAGATAAAAGCAACAAAAGGAAACTTAATTAAATTATTTGCAATGTATCGACTTTCTAAAAGCGTTCTGCTATGATGAGACTAGGCAGTCGGGGCGATATTTAGTATCAGCAAAAAAAGTCTAAGTTTGAGGTTGTTGTTGAATTCTTGTTTCCATGTCCTTCATTGAATACAGATGTTAAACGTTCTGGTGACCAGTTTTGTTTTGAAAAGGAAACTACATCACGACTTACCAAGAAAATGACTCAAAATTAAATTTATTCAATGGTGAAAGTATGAGTTGTAAATATTTTAGAAAAATTTAATAATATTGAAAAACAGCGTACTTTTCACAACCCACTTCTGTTGAGGAAAATTACTACCTTTTTGTGAAAAACATTGTTGCATGACATAAATAATTCTAAAATAAAATAACTGCGGTAAGCCTTGCCATCATGCTTATTATTTAAGACTTAATGTGTAAAATTCGAGAAAAAATGTTGATTAATCATGTTTTTATTTTTGATGCACGTGAACTCTAACTTTTGTATTGTGCTAAAAGCTTTTGAGCGTAAGCAACAATTGCTAACTACTTTGATCATTACGCACGAGTATCTACGCCGTCAGGGCGTTTTATTCCCATATTAGGTGCGGTGCAAGGGTGAACTAAATCAACAACGACTAGATCTAACTGCTGCTAAGATAAAACTGAATCTCATGTTTGCAAATCCAGTGACCATTAAAGAAATCTTGCGTATTGAATTACAAGTACACCGAGCAAATTCTGTTCCCAATCATATTAACCTTTTCACTGGATATGCAACTCTCGACAAAGATCGGACAAGATTTTTTCAACAGGAAGCCGGTACGAACGAGGTATAGAGTTTGTTTGTTTGTTCTTGATTATTTGTTTGCATATTTATTCTCTAACTCAATTATACTCGCCGGCACGTCGTTATCTCGAAGATACCAACGTCAAATTCCCTGGGAGAGATACAATACTCTACAAAACCTCAATATCGCTATTTCTACACACTCGCTAAGTAAACCTAACGTTATTGTAACGTACAGTAGCAATATAAACTTTCTTCTTTATTTTTCGGAGGGTGGGAGAGACCTTAAATAGTGAAAGTTTATTGACGTGTGACCGAATTTCTGTAACTTCCGCTCTTTCTCTTAAAAATCACGTGACAACGTGATAACGAGGTTATCTCTCATGCAACAGTTGATTGAAGAATTCATTCTTAACAATATTTCTTCGTTTCTAGATTGTTGTGATTTCTGATCTTGACAGTGTTTATACAGTGGAGGGGAAGAAAGTTTACGAACTTTCAAAAACCACCGCCAAATATAACGAATTTGAAGTGCTCATCCATGTTTATTTTCACAATGGAGCCAAATCATCGTTTGGAACCCAAAAATTCATTGTTGTCGGCAATAGTAAGTTTCATGTGACGTCACACGCCATGTATTAATTTAAAGTTGCAGTAATCTTTAATGCTTTCCAAAACAGTAACATTTTTATAAAAAACCGAGGTTTTTTGTGACAAAAGTTTTGACGAGAACCCCGTCCAGTGATATAAAAAATGGAGCATCGTAGCTGCTATTACGTTTAGCTGTTATTACTTGGAGATATTCCAGTCTGGAATAGCCTGCGTTCCTCCGCAAACTCTGGACTTTATCAACCCTTTGCGACTCAATGCTTAGTTTATGGCTACTTTCTCGCGATTGGTGTTTTTATCTTGAAACCTTTAAGGCACATTCTAAAAGGTTATTATTGTTAACCGTCCAAGTTATAGTTAAGCTGGTGTGACCACGACTTTTTAAAGGTCGTAATACTACGTATAATTTAAAAGCACGTATTATGCTAATATTTGATTTATCTTATTATTTAACAGACACGTGGCGGGTTTTCAAAAAACAGACCCTTTCGGAGAGCTGTGCATGGTAAATAAAATTCAGAAACATGCACAAACCTTGAAGCATTAGGTTTCGATGTGGAAAAATTTTTGTTTCTCAAAACCGTCTCTCTTTGCATTTTAAAAAATGTTTTATTTGCTTTCATGCAATAGCCCATATCTTCCGGTTTGAATGTCGAGCGGCTTCTTGTTCTGTATTATCATGTCATTTAAAAAAAGCTCTTTCTTAGAAGCGGAGCAAACTGGCATTAAGCGTCACGCTTCGTCACCACAAGACGATGTAAATGACAGAACGCTACCACGAAGCAACAAGTATTTTAGGGACCCAAGCTTAACAGGTAAAATATTTGTGGAAATTGAAAGCTTACGGGTTAAAAAAAAATGCTTCTTTACAAATAGTTTATACTTTATATATTCATATTAACTGTTTAGAAAACTTCCCACATGTACAAAAGCTAGTGACGGATATGATTGAGGCAAAACAAGGAAAATTCGATAGAATATACGCCAATACGATCATAAAGTCCGGCAATGGAGACATCGCCTACCATTTTAAGTTGAAAGATCAATTTAGCAATGAAGACTTCGGCGAAGGTTTGCTTTGATCATAAATAGATCTGATTAACATCGTTCCCAGGGCCTCTCCTACAACAGAGTACCTTGTTATAGCTTATGGTTTTGCGATATATATTTGCTGAACAAACTCGTTCCTAGAACCGCCTCTAAGAAAAATGGATCCTTCTGAAATAAAATTTGTTTAGGGATAACCTTATTCCCAGGTATAAATTTATTTTTGTTCACAGGGCTTCTTTTTCGCTTTTCGATATGTGACGAGCACGCAGAAAGACGTCCTGGGGACAAGAATGGCCCAAAACAAATGTTCCATAAAAAATGGGTCAATCTTTAACCTTGCGTTAAGGCTTTTTCTAAGACTGAGGGCAATGGAAGCGAAGGTGAATGATCGTATGAATTGAGTTTATTTTTGTCGTTTTTTTTTATTTATTTGCACAGGGGAAGTGATCGGTTTTACTGTCGACCGTCTTGGTCACGTTGTTATACAAAAGTTAACTTTACACAATGCAAAAGATGTCTTTCTGATGGGCGTGGTGACGAACTCGCAGTATTTAGAATGCAACTTTAAGCAAGAAGGTGGGTGACTTGTGTTGTGACATAATGCTGAAAATATTCCGGTTTTGCAAGCTTTACCTTAACCGATTGGTTAATATTTTAACTGAACGGTTTTTGCTTAATGACACCAGAGTGCCTGTTATTCTTTCCAATAATTTATGTGTTTAGGTAGAACTGCAACGATATGCATGCTGGGATTAGTGAAAGTGAAAGTTGTTGGTTCAGTCTACCAGGGGGAAGGACTCTATGCTTCCCCTGATCTCCCAGGGGCAACCGTGTCTCAACATCACATAGAAAAGAGGCAACAAGAAGAGCACCAACACGCACTGATTGGGCATGCATTTCAGAAAATAGAGTGCGAGGATAATAAAGTTAGTGTCGTTCGTTCGTTCGTTCGTTCGTTCGTTCGTTCGTTCGTTCGTTCGTTCGTTCGTTCGTTCGTTCGTTCGTTCGTTCGTTCGTTCGTTCGTTCGTTCGTTCGTTCGTTCGTTCGTTCGTTCGTTCGTTCGTTCGTTCGTTCGTTCGTTCGTTCGTTCGTTCGTTCGTTCGTTCGTTCGTTCGTTCGTTCATTGCTGTTTTCACTTGTTTGTAAATGTTTCATCAAACCTTAGGAGCACTCCGTACAAGCACTGGTATCAATAGTTGATTGTGCTAGTCATAATTTGATGCAAAGTAAACTGAGCGGATTGGAATCCAGGCTAAAGGTTGATATGTCAAACAAATTTGAAAGAAACAAAAGAAATAGCAGGACACGTGAGTAAAAAATACTAGTAAAAATTTAAATTATCCATGTTTCTTGACACAATAATCAACCGCACATTTCCTTGCTACGTGTAATGTTTCTAATGCATCGTTAGTTTACACCATACATAAAAAGGAAAACAAGAAACCGCGGTTGGTTTGAAATCACGCATCGAAAAAACATTTTATTCTACGTGTTTCGGCCAAGAATAGAAAAATGTTTCGCTAGGATACCAATCTGGATATTAATGAAAGGGTAATTAGCAGTATTTAGTTGCATCAATTCCATGAAATTCTGTATAAGGGGCAGATAAATAAAATTAAATAATTTAAGTTAAACCAAATTGTTCATAAAAATAATTAGAACATGGTGTCAAAGGAGAAAGAAAAAACTAGTGAAGAATAAAGTCAAACTCTAACATGCAGTTTGAATAAGATTTTCAAGGGGCTGTTCATACGGGAAATATTTTCTTGGTTAGTCGGGACGTCAAACTTCTGCGTGCTTTATCATCTCGGACAGGTGCTAGCGCGTGTGAAAAATTCAAATAAAAACATGAACTTTTATATTCTTCAAAAAATTCGAAACTTTATGTTAATACAACATTATCCGGTTAAAACACAACAAGTTATCCGACAAATAAATTCTTAGCTACGTTTCTTAACTACATATCTCTAGCTTTATACAGTTGACTATCTATAACTCAAACCCCCATAACTCGAATCTCTCCTTAACTCGAACGATTTCGCTGGCACGGTGGGAATTTTCTAATAAACTCTCATAAAAAACTATATATTACTCGAACCCCTATAACTCGAATCTCTCCTTAACGTTTTTTGGTCTGTTCGGGTATTTATAATTCGAATGTCGCAACATGTATCTAGAACTTTATATGACACAAGCAGTTTTTTTGCATTGTTTTGGCTCTGTTAACGTAAATAGAGTCTTAACTGATTCGAATGTTTCATATCTACATGTGTGATGGGTCTTAAATGATTTGAATGTCATTTGAACAAAACGCAAACATGATTCTTTGGTGTTTTTACAAGCTCGTGAGCTTGTATTAAAACGCAAATGTGTCCTACAAGAATGGAAATTTTTGCCTCTCTGAGCACCAACACGGGAGTCGTCGTGTGTTCGAATCTCATCTTGGTAACTATTTTTACTTTTTTTTTCTTTTTTCTTTTTTAAAAAGATAAGACAAGTGTTCAAAACACTTGTTTAACTAACTAATAAATAAAGGTGTTTCCACCAAACTTTTTAAAAGTGAATGTAGGCAGAATTAACTGAATTAATGAATTTCGCAAATTTTGGGGTTTGTGGGTTTGTGGTCTTTCTTCTTCCTGTCAGTCGGTTCACCCAAGACGGACCCATCGAAAATTAAAAGTTCGAGGAATTTTCCGTTCAGGAAGGTCTCACAAACCAATTTTGAAAAATAAGTGTGTAACAAATATTATTGCGTATCTGAATAGTAAAATATGTCGTGTCTAACTTCGTAACAAAAATCGCAATTTGATAGACAGCTTTTTGTAAACTTTATTCGCGAGGTTGTTTGCGTATATCATACGTCTTGTTTATTTTTTCAGTCCGTTCTTAGCCTACAAGATCGAGATTTTATCCTGTACAAAGAAAGATTTTGTCCCCATTCCATATAAGGGAGAAAAATCGCGCTTAATTGGCCATTTATACAAAATTTATACAAAAACTTGGAAAAACTCCCAACTCTCTATTACCCGAATCTCTCTATAACTGGAACGGTTTTCGATCCCCCGTGGCTGTTCGAGTTATATCTGTACACATCATAACAAAAATTGGTTTGTTTGTTTGTTTTCCTGTTTGTTTGTTTTTCTGTTTGTTTGTTTTCCTGTTTGTTTGTTTTTCTGAAAAGAAAAATTAAAATAGGGCCATGTTAATAAAAACAGCTAAAGATAAAGATCTTTTTCTTAACTTTATGTCAGGAAGGCACAACAACATCAGCTTTCCGTTTACACGACAAAATAGAAGAGAATTTTTGATCTAGTGACATGAGCAATAACAATGACTCGAATCCAGTGTGATAAAAAACTAAACTGCGTCGCCCCCGCAATTAAAGGGTAAACCGACATATCACACTACTCCGTACGTGTGATTTAATAATTTAACTAATAAAAGTTTGATATTTGTTAAAAGACATTTACCACTTTTTGTTCATTATCAGGCTGCTGTTGCATCACGGGACTAGGGATTTTCATAACTTTACTAGCGATCTTACTATATCAAATCACCGTACCAGGCAGCGCATACAAATTATGGCTTTGCAGAAAAGGCTCCACTGGCACATCAAAATACTGGTATTGGCTTCAGGTAAAAAGTGTTACAATAAATGTTAAAACATGTTGTAAAAGGAATTTGGAAGTGTTTTTCTAATTTTAACCTCTAAATTTAACGATTGCAAAGAGTTAGAAAAAAACATCGCTTATGAGGGTAGACATGCACAGCTTTTTCACTGAAGCATGCCTGATTTTTTTAAGGGCAATGAATTTAAAGGCGTAGAATTCGGCGGATGTGAGGAAGTATGGAAAAGAGCGATTGGTCGTTTTCATAACGCGCCAAAGCAGCAACATTTTCATCAACAACATCAATGTTTGAACGGTAAGTGATCGACGTCAACAGGGTGGTAAGAAGGTCCCTTTAACTTGCTACAACGATCTGGGAACAAGGTTGGTAGGGCTAATATTATGTAAATTGCCTTTTTAAAAGCATCTTTTTCCGATGGGTGCAAAAAGCAGCTTAATTTTGGGACAATTAGTTTCTGCATACGTAAAAATCAAGAAGGCTTGGAAGAGACACGATGAGACATGCATCTACGAATAGGACTTTGAATGTTTTTGCTAAGTTAAAACATTTTGAGTAAAAAATTATGTCTCATCTTATAGGCACTAACACAAACCGATTGGCTTATGTAAGCAAAAAGAGCAATGCTTCGCGTAAAATAAAGATTTCTTTCCGTAATCTGTAAGCTTGTTATTGCGGAAATTCCCACTTTAGACAGCCTCATACCCAGAGCTCTCTCTACCACTTATTCACAGACAAGAAGGCGGCGAAAGATTTGCCTCTTTAGGTAGGATAATGTCATTCAGTTCATCCTGTTAAGTCATTACTTTTCATTTTAGGTACGTTTCATTATTATATAAATCTCGATTCGTGTGCTGGTAAGATCAATCCAGGCGCTCGCTATGTTTTTGCAATTGACCGCGATTGTTCGCGAGTTTGGCAATTTGACGAGAAACTCGGAAGCTGGAAGAGAGATGAGAAAGTTTGTAGTACTCCAAAATGTAACGTTAAATGTTCGTTCACAAGTACCACAGCACCGTCAACAGAGACATGCGATATTGACGAATCCTGTAAAAGGGATACCCTAAACAATACGTCCAAGTCCAAGGTAAAACAAGGCGAAAATAGTTTAAATAAGATGTAAATCATTTTAAAGATGGAAAATTAACATGAGCCTTAATATATGAAAAACAGAGGTACTCGACAATTATAAGACAAGAGGGAGAGTGAAAAAAGGGGCGATCGCCCTTCCCGCCCCTCCTGCCCATCTCCCTCAATAGGAAATATCAATATCCTAAACATTGATGCTTCATACGCAATATATCGTTATATTTTCCTTTGTTTTGATATGGTAGTCCTAAAATTTGATGTGTGTAGTTTAGTCGTTCTAGAAAACTGAAATTTCAAAACTTTCGGCCCGTAGCCAACCATAGTGGGGCGGTTACTTAAGTACATAAAAAGGTTTTATGATCTCCACCTTAACAGGAAAACTTGTGGATACGCCTCTGTAATAGGAAACCTTTAGTCGACTGTTGTTTTTTGTTAGGACAGCGTTTTTACTAGTGTTTTAATGCATTAATAGGAATTCATGTATTTCTTTGTAATTGTATTTTTAATTTTATTATTATTATTATTATTATTTTTTTTGTTATATTTATTTTTTATTTCCTGTTGCATTTCTATAAAATGCACGTAGTCATTCTTTTTCTTTAAAAATGTAAAAAAAGTTTAGGAATTTAGTGTTGGGTCATCCTTAAAACTATCCTTCGCACCAGGCTCGTAGTATCAGGAAACAGAAGTGAAGACGTGGAAGCGTGATTGCAGACTATACAAAATTTGAAGTCATGTAATAAAAAGTTCTCCTACTAAAATATTTATTAAAAATTCCTTCCTTTCTCCCTCTCCCAACCTAAATAACTTCTTTATAAGCGGCTTTTGAAATGTTTCCACCTGCCCAAACTTGTTCCATACACGAACAAGTATTGATACAAACAACCACTGCTGTCATTGGCCGCTTTCACATGTATTTCGGATGGTTTGTCTCCTAATAGAAAACAACTGCTTTTAATAATGTTATGTTGGACAATCACCATGCACAAATCAAGTATACTGTCCCATATAAATTAAAAGGCTTTTCTTTTTAAAACATGAAATAAAAAAGTTATTCTCATCATCAATGGACACGAATTATAGAGTATGCTGGACAACAGAGATGTTCTTCATGTGACCGTGTCTTTTATTCGTTGACCGTGTTTACTCTGTGCACCAGTCGCCTTTACTCAAATGGAAGTAAATCTGAGCTGGAGGCAACTGTGGCAGATACAGTAACCAGAAAATTTGACCTCCGGCGCAGATACTAAATTTCTGTTTTGTATCTTTCTCATGCCCCACGTTGATGATAAATAGCCCATCTTGTTCTTAGGCTGTCATTCTTTTGCTTGATAACCCTGCATTGGCTATTACACACTTTGTACACTTTGCACAAACTGACCATAGAAAACGAAGAAAAGGGAGAAGAATGAAGAAACTTAGAAATAAATTTACCTGTTAAATTTTGAAAGTAAAAAACAGAGAAATGTTTTTTTAAAACACTTGATATTTGAGTTTGCTATACACTTTTATCATATATCACTATAATCATATGGAGTTTTTCTCCCGCCTTATTGGCTAATCTACACGATATATATATTTTTATTTCAATCGAGAAACAAGTGCAATTTTTACTTAGTCTACAATTCCACAGTGCAAAATCTGATATATTTTTCTTTGATTGGTTGAAATAGCGTGTAAAAAGCATTTTTTTCCTGATTAGTTACTACATCGCTGGCAAAGTTATTGTTTTCTTGAAAAACAAGAACTTGTTGATAAATTTGTTCCATAATTTTTTTTCATAAAAAACATGAATTATTAAGAAACAAGAAGCTCGATGGCTTAAAAATTTTCGCCATCAGCATAGATAATAAGTATATAGTGCGAGACTATTCTAAGAGAACAATAAAGTCATCCCAGCGTAAATATCTTTCGTTCTGAGGACGAAATTGATTTGAAGTAGCCCTTTTAGAAGATTTCATAAGCATTGTAGTGGAGAAAGTTTAAGCCTGACTGTGTCATGATCACTGAAATATACATTTTTGACGAGTGTATCGACTTCAAAGGTGTTGAGGACATTCTCATGGACATATGTGTGGTCAATAAGTGAACCGGATATATAATTTGGAGAGGTTACAACTTGTTTATATTCAGTGAGAAAATCAAGGAAATAGTTTCCGTCACTGAATACATTTACATTAAAATCTACGAGTATTGCCAAAATATCTTGAATAAGGTATAATGACTCATTTAGATTAGGAGAATTTTTACGATGTAGAAGTAAAAAACTAACAGCATTCTTTTGAAAGGTTTTCTTCGTTATTTTAAAAAATATTGCACCTGGAATCTTCACAATATCAATCAATTCTATAGTTTCATTATGACCAACTAAAAGACTAGAAAACCTATCCACATTGTTGTTTGGAAATAAAGTAAAGTAGTCTAGTTATGTGTCGTAGTGTGAGTTAAATGGCATCTGGGTTTCTGTCAGGCATAATAAATCACTTTCCATGAGAACGCGGTCGGACTTAATATCATTTTTATGTTTGTTGTAGGATCTTGTATTAAGCAAAGTTACTATAATAGAATTTTCACTAATTACGCCAGTATCTTTTAATGTGGTAAACTTAAAATTTCTTTTTTTGTTACGACATACCCTATATCTCTTCTCAGGAATGTTACTGCTTGCAAAAACTACAACAGGAAATGTTTCGTAACCATATTTCTGGCATTATAATAGCAAGTGCTTCTTGAACTGACATTTCGAGATGATTTCGATACGCATTCTCAATTGATTTCATTTGTACAGATAACGGATCGCCAGTTTCTAATGCTTGTGATGCCGCTTTTTTCATCGCTTCTGAAGATTCGTCTTCAGCTTTAGACAAATAAGCACACATGTAAGAAACTGCTTTATAATAATCAAGAACGCGTTGAATGTCTATGTTAGCTTCCCATGTCATCAAACCTTCAGTAAAATAAGTTTTAATAAAACAAGAATCTGGAAGCCTTCGAAAGTAAATTTAAAATCCTCAATCAGGAGATATGCTCAGTGCGTTTTTTGTAATGGCTAAACTTTGAAGAATTTCTTCAATTGTACCTGGTTGGGTAAAACTAAGTTCATTTGGATGCAAAATCTAGTTTTAATCTTGGATTCAAATTTGAATCTATGTAAGTTTTTACATTTTCTAGTATAGTCTTCCTTTAATTCAACTGTGTTTCCCTATCTCCTTAGAGATGTTAGCGATAATTGTATGGTCTGTAAAAAATTTCTCGAAAGAGTATCGAAAATTCTTTTTTTTATATTTACGAGAATGTGTTTGATATGTCGAAACTAGTTTGTAGAGATCTGGGTGTTGTCTTTATTAGGAAGCTGACATTTAACTATGTTATCCACAAAGGCAATATATTCTTTCTTATTATCGCTACGGAAAATTGGTGCATTAACAACCAATAATAAAAAGTGGATGTGTAGGCTACCTCATACCTGAAATTCAACTCTTATGCGTAGTAGTTTACTTTACCTAACGGTCCGTTGACAACCATGGTTTAAAAAAATCAATTTTAAATGGTATCTGACACTAGAATTTATTAAAATTTGCACTTTTAGCTTACATCCCACTTCCAATTAATTTATACCCTCAAAAATGTTTATAACATACCAGTTAGCCTGGTGAGCCACGAATACCCCTATCCTAACATATTCTGGTCTTTAGGTTAGCCTGTTGTATAAGTATATATACGGGTTAGCAATGACCCGCCCATACAGGAAAAATATTTTTTTGCAACTTGTTTCCTTGTTGCCTCTATTGTGTAGAGTTTAAAGTGCTGATCAAGAAAATGTATATGATCATTGTCGATCTCGCTTCTTACAAATGCTTTTTTGCCTGATGCTACCCTATGTAAAAGATCATCATCCGTGGGGTATTCAAAACCTTCCTAGTATACTCCACCTCAATACCTAACATTTTCCAAGCAGGTACGGCGATATCCGGTCGCTGATCCTGTCTTGATACAGCAATGTTGTATATTGTAGTTGATTGTAAATTGATTTTGTTTTATGCATGCTTTCATACTGTTGATATTTCAGTATCTTTTAACATACAGCTGAAATGGTCAAAAGGGTATATTCCATAGGGGGGGGGGGGTATTTTTACTACCCGCAATGGTAGTGAAAATTAGCGTCTGTCTAATCCTCTAATGCCGGAACACCCAGATCATACAGGTCATTCCGAGATAGATCGATAAGCCTGAAATGGTTCCTGAAACGTTCTACATGCCCCTCCTCCTCAAAACGATTAAAGGCGTGTATGCCATTGGGGTTGTCGATGACGACAATTTCCTCTGCCACCGAGTAGTTGTCACTGAACCACAACCTCTTCTTGCTAATATCACGCCTCTGAACACGCGTGCAATAATAGGGAAGATGATGGTATTCATCGTCATCCTGTGCACTATGCTTTCAATGGATTATGATGACGTTGTCCTTACCGGCGCCATGGACATTTGAGTATATGCTTTTGTCGAAGCCTTGCATTTTCCTAAGCCTGTGCTGCAAGCTGTCGATCCCTGTCCTCAATTTCATCCCCCAATGAGCTAGTTGTACCTATCCTCCATTTCATCATTGAGGAATACCAGAGCCGTCTCTCTTTCCTCAAGGACCCGGCGCTGCTTTTCAAGTTCGTCTTGTAATTTTTTAACACCCGCCATGGCCAGCCATCTGATGACCCCCACGGCTTTTGGTTTCCAGGAACAACGAACGATTTCCAATGCGTCGTCCAATGTTACAAAAGCGTCATACCTATTTTAGTCTCCTTTTAGTGGTTGGTTAGTAACCAATCTTATCTCATGGCGTGCAAGGGTGGAAATATCTCGATAAGACTCCGCAATCTTTTCAATACCCAGAAAGCGTCCCAAATCAGCACGTTAGAACATAGGTTGATTTTGATTATTGGATAGGGTCTCGATGGTTTCTGCGTTGAACATAACTTGCGACGACATCTTTCTATATGTCGATGCCCGGCCAGAGGATTTCACTCAAGGATTTTCCAGGTTCGGGGATGTTCGAGCCTCACATATAAGCATGCGTGATTTGATTTTTTCAATTCAGCCTTGATATCATCCCAATTGGAAATCATGTTCGTCTCTTCGTCGATTAGGCTCATGTCGCTGCGTTCATGTGGGTACCACATAAACAGGGCTTTTTTCTGTCTCCTCAAATTTTTAGGGAGAGCAGTATACGACTGCGTGAGTAGCCATAAACTATGTTTTCTGTGTCTACCCGAAATAGCTAATTCAAGCAGGGATTGTCGACGTTTGTCAAGGCCTTCATCGGCTATGACGTCATCAACCACGAAAAAACTCTCCTCCCCCGCCAGCAATGAGGATAATTTTGCTATCCATTCAAAAAGCTCATTTCCGGGATCTATAAGGAACACGTAATCATCCCTCCATAATGAGGCCCTTTTAAGGTAAGTGGCATTCCATTTCAGCTTAGGGCACGGCATGACAATATTGTGGTAGTATTTTTTATACTCATTTTCCAGGAGGTTCAGTACACGTTGTGTTTTTCCACAGCTTGTAGGGCCGGTGAAAATTGCCGTACGGGGGTCACCCACAATGACCAACATTTTATTTCAATAATTCGACCACTTCCTGTCGTGAATTTTGGGGTATATTGCCGCATATGCCCCACAAATCCATACACCCCTATGCTTGTTTTCCAAGGACCCTCGACAGGCGGGGCAGAGCTTGGTATTTCGAGCCTGGTATTCGAGGGGTGGTGGGGTGTATATTAAATTTCCCCGTAGACATTTTAATGCCTTGCGATACCTCTCGACAAGCCTTGCCTTCTCGGGGCCATCCTCGATAAGTTCGGCGTACCGGGGTATAATGTTGTACGTCAGCAGATCATAGAGAATGAGGTAATTCTCATTTTGTTGAACATCTTTAATTTCCCTATCAATAGCAAGGGGGTCTATTTCAACATCCTCAATGTCGTTTTTAACAGCTCGCCTTTCCTTCGCTTTAGCCAGGCAGGCCATGCAATTTTTAGTTAAAGTATTGCCCTTAATTTTAAACTTGTGTAGTGGTAATAGATTTTTGCACCTTCTACAACATCGAATATTCATTTAGTATTACGTCTTCAGCACTTGACTCCTTCCATAACTCATGTTTGTCCACTCTATTTAGGCTTCGACACTATACTTGCCGGCAACCATCCTTTGGATACGGCCATTTCACAACTTGCCCTCCCTGCCGCGAAGTACGCAACCATTTTGAGGACGTCTTCGGTGTCCATTTTTGTAGAGGGCCAAATTTTTTACCCGCCATGGTATAGACAAAGGTGAAACCAAGG
Source organism: Hydractinia symbiolongicarpus (assembly GCF_029227915.1). NCBI lineage: Eukaryota > Metazoa > Cnidaria > Hydrozoa > Anthoathecata > Hydractiniidae > Hydractinia > Hydractinia symbiolongicarpus. The sequence goes on along the minus strand of NC_079875.1, from coordinate 19,219,042 downwards.
TCCACGACCGTCTCGTACAACATATCCAAAATTTCCTTTTCCTTCGGTGTTACGTTGCTTGCACTCATTTATTATTATTACCGCATTTTGAAAATATCGATATTTGGTTGGGTTTTGCCTTGTTTCCCCTGCTGAGGCTCCGGTACGGGGTTTTGGGGTTTGTTTTTACCCCCGACAAATATATACCAGACGCCTACCCCTACAGCAATCATGGCTATCGCTCCGACCCCATAGATGTAGGCACTGTCAATCGACTTGCCAGGGGTTGCGGCAGGTTCTTGATCATCCTGTGAGGTACTTTTGCCCACGTTCTTCTGTTGGTTAGCTTTGTTCTTCCGGTTCCATTCCGCAAGCCTCTTACCTGCTGCAACACGACCCTTATTCTTCGGTGGTTTTGTTATAACCCTCTCCTCTTGCTTTTGTTCCTCTTTACTCATTTGTTATAAGTCCTAAATATTATAACAAATTACTTCTTTTTTACATCAAGGATGTTCTCGGGTTGCTGTTGATTGATGATAATGCTACACGCGCTGCTCATCTTTGTTATCTTTGGCCTCCTTCGCATCCTGTTTCCTTTTGCTCATATGCCGGGCCGTGTGTCCTGCTACAAGCAGTGGGGCTAAACACCTCCCAATAGTGCAATATACAAGGATACCTAAGTCCGTCATGCAGTCGCAGAGTTATAGGGCCTTCTTCAAGATCCTTTCGCAGCTTCTCCACGCTGTGCCCTGGCCGTCTTCTCCCCTTTTTCCTGAAGCTCACGTTGTACGTAATCGGTATGGACTTTGTCGATGGCCTCATCAGGAGCATTGTCAACAAAGCCCTCCGTACACTTCCTTGGTAAAAGTTGACCCTTACCCTCACGTAGGGCTTCCTTTAAAAATTGGCGTTTATCAATAGGCTTTTCAATATTTTCATATTCTGATGAGGTGGCTGGGTCGAATACTTGTGCGATATCGGACGACATCTTTATTATACGTCTATATCTGAGGAAGCAAAATGCGATCAGAGCTAAGGTAGGAGTATAGCGATATATAAGCATGCCTCCATTTACAGCAAGTGTGTTTGATCAACCGCGCTAGGCTACATTCTACTCGGAGATATATTCGTTCTATATTCGGCCCTTCGTTTGGTTATCTGAAACCCACATGGGCTGCATGTTGGTGTGGTGCAGTCTTTTCAATTGTTCTTACTCGTTAGGATATACCCCGTTATCCCAATACTTTAGCGGCACCTTGTGATCAAACTACCACTGCCCCCTATTCCCCCAATTCATCCCACCCCTAAATTGGGCCTGGATGTGCCTCATGAATGTTACAATATCGCACCCCATATATTCCGTGGAGGCAATCTCCGTATCGCAATTTAAGGCATGATGAATCCTAACTAGAATGAGGTTATACCGATAAGCAGGGTGATCGCATATGAGGCAAAATTGTCTATTTTTCTTATGCGGGCATTTGCCACCTTCCCTTGATGAATTATTAATATCGCGGCATTTGATGCATTGCCTTGTTCGTTGTCCGTTACGTTGGATCACCTTGAAGTTGCATAGTAGTAGGGTTTGCTTACATTGGGTGCATTTTTTACCCTCCTCCATATTGTTTTTGTTTTGTAAAGTACTACCTTTACAAAACTTTGGACAGCTTTTGGAAGATCACACCTCCATTTATTTCCTTGCAGACACTAGGCGGTAATGGCCTCTGGCAAGCGTTGTAATCTTGTCCGGTTGTACGATCCGCTTGTCATCTGCCCTGTTGAGTGCCAACTTCTTCACCTCTTGGGTATATATCTTATGGCCCTTGTTTTGAATAAGCACTTGGCTCTTGTGGATGTCCCCGCCCTCTTCCAGACATCGCTGGTAATCATCGAAAGTGATGGATTTCTTAGTGACGCACCTCTTCACACCTTTGGCTTTCGATCACCGTCCTCTTTGGTGAGGCTCTTGCACGCATAGAGTTTTGCCCTTAGGGTGACGAACTCGGTCATGATTTTGCCGCCCTTCTCAACCTTCATCAAACCCACCACCTTCTCGTTTTTCCCTATAGGAAGGGGACTTTTATCATCAGGATTATTGGCACTTGTGAATCGAATCACCCTGCACACCTTCCTCAATTCAAGCCCATGTTTATTGCCTCGCAAAGGGCTCTGATATACACCACATATCTACGCTTGTGTTTCAAATTTGATACAAGTTTCTCTACCCTATGAACCATAATGCGTTCGGGCAGGAACGGCAGCTCATTATGCTTGTCGTGTAGCTCCTTTGGGTAATCGATATCTACCTCTAAAATGTACCCATACTTGTTCCCTTTAACGAACTTCCCAATCCGCCTTTCGGTGAATGCCTCGACGTTCGATACCCATTTAAAGCCATCTGTTGGTAGGTCTTGACGCATCGCTTATCCGTATAGATTGTTCGCATCCAGATACTGCAGGTAGGAGGACTCCTCATCCTGGTTATACTGGTCCCGCATGTACTTGTTATTTGCTCTCGCATATCGGTGTACGACCTGGGTTATACCTCCTCTTATACCCTTCTCGAACATCAGGAGCATGTCAGGATCGGTGAGAAGCTCTAACCTTATACCTGTAAATTTAAGTGCAGCCTTCCATGCTAAGCCGGGTGCGGAGTAGAAATGGGCGGGATCAAGGCTGTAGTTGTCTAAGCAGACGCCTCGAAACGTCTCGAATATGTCGGCCAACAGCAGTACGTCTATTGTTAAGTAGACATCGTGATAGTCTCTCATGGTAACATTATCACCCTACGGGGTAAAGACATTCCATACCTCTTTCGCATAGGTATAGTCCCTGTCGTTGATACCCTTCATATTCAGCTTGCTGTAGAATGCCTCCTTGGGAGGTCGTTCCAGCTCCTCGAATCGCTGCCATCTATCCATGTATTCATTGGGGTACACGCCTTTTCTCAGCATCAGCCTGAGGGTATCATCCTTTTCGATGAATTTGCCATGGACGGTACGTTTGCCCTTACCTGGTCTCGATTAAGCTGCTTAGTGGTACTCGAGTCGCAATTTTTGCACCAAAACTTTGCCATGTACCGGCGTATATGCTCTGGAATTCAAGACAGGTATCTGCACACTGTTGACATTTCATACCTGCGGTGTTTGTTCCAATGAGGTTGCTTTCCAACTTATCCAGGCTTGAGGCCATGAATCGACAACTATCGATAAACCGTATCTCTATGGTCTTGTATGTCTCGCCATCACCATGCCCCAAGGGGTACCTTAATTTTAACGCTGAAGCTTATATATTTCTCCGTGTTCTCCGCTATGCATCCAATGTCCTATATGGCATTTCGATGCCTCGTCATGACGCGTTTGTTCTGCCTCTGTTAGGGGCAGCATGTCTTTCTGCGGGTAGGTATTATATAACCTCTTTACCTCATCCTCTAGGTGGTTGACAAAGAGGGTTACACAGGCCTCTCCCCTGTATACTTTTAGAGGATCTGGTACGTCTCCGTAGGCAAAGGTACTATATGTACACCAGCCGGACGGTATGCGCTTACTCAGCTTTTTGGTCTTTTTGCCTCTTGTATCGTCTACCGGGATTAGTAGACTCTCGAAGTCTGCATAGATAGCAAAGGGTACTTTGAATTGCTGTTGGCCATCCCTATAGTATAGCCATTTTTCGGGCTCCGTTGGCATTGTGATCTTGACTGCGTCGTGGTCCTTGCAGTAGCCATGGTGCTTATCTCTCGATTCAATTGTGGGAAACGCCTGCAAACAATTCAGGAAGAAATGCATTTTTGCCGTATTTTTTGAGGTCTCAATACCCAGGAGTCGCGATAGGGATTTGATGGCTGTGTAGTGGTTCTTCTTGTCATCAGTGATATACAGTAGATTTACCTGCTTGCTACGCCCGGTATGATGTGATCGCCTCAGGATATTGATCTTCTTTCCCGTCACATACAAGACGTTTACCGCAATGTCCTTGTTATTATCCTCGAATTTGTATATATTCTTGATGCTTGTAGGGAACTCTATACCCTGCCAATTGTAGTGGTCTACGTAATGTCTCAGCTTGGTGATTCTTTGTGGATCTCTTAGTAGACCAGCAATGTTGCCCCACTTAAAACACTCCTCATCATCATTTTTTGGGTTAATAATGGCCTTCTTGGAGGCTATCCACTTGGGTGCTTGTATATATGATGAACCCCTTGTTAGCCTCAATTTGTGAAAATCTCATGTTGGTGGTGAAAACCTTCTCTACCCCAATATACTCCTCATCGCCGGCCTCCTCCAGGTTCGTCTTCTTCTTCTTCCACATAATCCATAGGAATATCCGTACCTTCGCGACCCCATATCTTCTACCTGCCCTTCAACTAAGGTTTTCACGTTGGGTCTTACCCTGCATTGGCTATTACACACTTTGCACACTTTGCACAAACTGACCATAGAAAACGAAGAAAAGGGAGAAGAATGAAGAAACTTAGAAATAAATTTACCTGTTAAATTTTGAAAGTAAAAAACAGAGAAATGTTTTTTTAAAACACTTGATATTTGAGTTTGCTATACACTTTTATCATATATCACTATAATCATATGGAGTTTTTCTCCCGCCTTATTGGCTAATCTACACGATATATATATTTTTATTTCAATCGAGAAACAAGTGCAATTTTTACTTAGTCTACAATTCCACAGTGCAAAATCTGATATATTTTTCTTTGATTGGTTGAAATAGCGTGTAAAAAGCATTTTTTTCCTGATTAGTTACTACATCGCTGGCAAAGTTATTGTTTTCTTGAAAAACAAGAACTTGTTGATAAATTTGTTCCATAATTTTTTTTCATAAAAAACATGAATTATTAAGAAACAAGAAGCTCGATGGCTTAAAAATTTTCGCCATCAGCATAGATAATAAGTATATAGTGCGAGACTATTCTAAGAGAACAATAAAGTCATCCCAGCGTAAATATCTTTCGTTCTGAGGACGAAATTGATTTGAAGTAGCCCTTTTAGAAGATTTCATAAGCATTGTAGTGGAGAAAGTTTAAGCCTGACTGTGTCATGATCACTGAAATATACATTTTTGACGAGTGTATCGACTTCAAAGGTGTTGAGGACATTCTCATGGACATATGTGTGGTCAATAAGTGAACCGGATATATAATTTGGAGAGGTTACAACTTGTTTATATTCAGTGAGAAAATCAAGGAAATAGTTTCCGTCACTGAATACATTTACATTAAAATCTACGAGTATTGCCAAAATATCTTGAATAAGGTATAATGACTCATTTAGATTAGGAGAATTTTTACGATGTAGAAGTAAAAAACTAACAGCATTCTTTTGAAAGGTTTTCTTCGTTATTTTAAAAAATATTGCACCTGGAATCTTCACAATATCAATCAATTCTATAGTTTCATTATGACCAACTAAAAGACTAGAAAACCTATCCACATTGTTGTTTGGAAATAAAGTAAAGTAGTCTAGTTATGTGTCGTAGTGTGAGTTAAATGGCATCTGGGTTTCTGTCAGGCATAATAAATCACTTTCCATGAGAACGCGGTCGGACTTAATATCATTTTTATGTTTGTTGTAGGATCTTGTATTAAGCAAAGTTACTATAATAGAATTTTCACTAATTACGCCAGTATCTTTTAATGTGGTAAACTTAAAATTTCTTTTTTTGTTACGACATACCCTATATCTCTTCTCAGGAATGTTACTGCTTGCAAAAACTACAACAGGAAATGTTTCGTAACCATATTTCTGGCATTATAATAGCAAGTGCTTCTTGAACTGACATTTCGAGATGATTTCGATACGCATTCTCAATTGATTTCATTTGTACAGATAACGGATCGCCAGTTTCTAATGCTTGTGATGCCGCTTTTTTCATCGCTTCTGAAGATTCGTCTTCAGCTTTAGACAAATAAGCACACATGTAAGAAACTGCTTTATAATAATCAAGAACGCGTTGAATGTCTATGTTAGCTTCCCATGTCATCAAACCTTCAGTAAAATAAGTTTTAATAAAACAAGAATCTGGAAGCCTTCGAAAGTAAATTTAAAATCCTCAATCAGGAGATATGCTCAGTGCGTTTTTTGTAATGGCTAAACTTTGAAGAATTTCTTCAATTGTACCTGGTTGGGTAAAACTAAGTTCATTTGGATGCAAAATCTAGTTTTAATCTTGGATTCAAATTTGAATCTATGTAAGTTTTTACATTTTCTAGTATAGTCTTCCTTTAATTCAACTGTGTTTCCCTATCTCCTTAGAGATGTTAGCGATAATTGTATGGTCTGTAAAAAATTTCTCGAAAGAGTATCGAAAATTCTTTTTTTTATATTTACGAGAATGTGTTTGATATGTCGAAACTAGTTTGTAGAGATCTGGGTGTTGTCTTTATTAGGAAGCTGACATTTAACTATGTTATCCACAAAGGCAATATATTCTTTCTTATTATCGCTACGGAAAATTGGTGCATTAACAACCAATAATAAAAAGTGGATGTGTAGGCTACCTCATACCTGAAATTCAACTCTTATGCGTAGTAGTTTACTTTACCTAACGGTCCGTTGACAACCATGGTTTAAAAAAATCAATTTTAAATGGTATCTGACACTAGAATTTATTAAAATTTGCACTTTTAGCTTACATCCCACTTCCAATTAATTTATACCCTCAAAAATGTTTATAACATACCAGTTAGCCTGGTGAGCCACGAATACCCCTATCCTAACATATTCTGGTCTTTAGGTTAGCCTGTTGTATAAGTATATATACGGGTTAGCAATGACCCGCCCATACAGGAAAAATATTTTTTTGCAACTTGTTTCCTTGTTGCCTCTATTGTGTAGAGTTTAAAGTGCTGATCAAGAAAATGTATATGATCATTGTCGATCTCGCTTCTTACAAATGCTTTTTTGCCTGATGCTACCCTATGTAAAAGATCATCATCCGTGGGGTATTCAAAACCTTCCTAGTATACTCCACCTCAATACCTAACATTTTCCAAGCAGGTACGGCGATATCCGGTCGCTGATCCTGTCTTGATACAGCAATGTTGTATATTGTAGTTGATTGTAAATTGATTTTGTTTTATGCATGCTTTCATACTGTTGATATTTCAGTATCTTTTAACATACAGCTGAAATGGTCAAAAGGGTATATTCCATAGGGGGGGGGGGTATTTTTACTACCCGCAATGGTAGTGAAAATTAGCGTCTGTCTAATCCTCTAATGCCGGAACACCCAGATCATACAGGTCATTCCGAGATAGATCGATAAGCCTGAAATGGTTCCTGAAACGTTCTACATGCCCCTCCTCCTCAAAACGATTAAAGGCGTGTATGCCATTGGGGTTGTCGATGACGACAATTTCCTCTGCCACCGAGTAGTTGTCACTGAACCACAACCTCTTCTTGCTAATATCACGCCTCTGAACACGCGTGCAATAATAGGGAAGATGATGGTATTCATCGTCATCCTGTGCACTATGCTTTCAATGGATTATGATGACGTTGTCCTTACCGGCGCCATGGACATTTGAGTATATGCTTTTGTCGAAGCCTTGCATTTTCCTAAGCCTGTGCTGCAAGCTGTCGATCCCTGTCCTCAATTTCATCCCCCAATGAGCTAGTTGTACCTATCCTCCATTTCATCATTGAGGAATACCAGAGCCGTCTCTCTTTCCTCAAGGACCCGGCGCTGCTTTTCAAGTTCGTCTTGTAATTTTTTAACACCCGCCATGGCCAGCCATCTGATGACCCCCACGGCTTTTGGTTTCCAGGAACAACGAACGATTTCCAATGCGTCGTCCAATGTTACAAAAGCGTCATACCTATTTTAGTCTCCTTTTAGTGGTTGGTTAGTAACCAATCTTATCTCATGGCGTGCAAGGGTGGAAATATCTCGATAAGACTCCGCAATCTTTTCAATACCCAGAAAGCGTCCCAAATCGGCACGTTAGAACATAGGTTGATTTTGATTATTGGATAGGGTCTCGATGGTTTCTGCGTTGAACATAACTTGCGACGACATCTTTCTATATGTCGATGCCCGGCCAGAGGATTTCACTCAAGGATTTTCCAGGTTCGGGGATGTTCGAGCCTCACATATAAGCATGCGTGATTTGATTTTTTCAATTCAGCCTTGATATCATCCCAATTGGAAATCATGTTCGTCTCTTCGTCGATTAGGCTCATGTCGCTGCGTTCATGTGGGTACCACATAAACAGGGCTTTTTTCTGTCTCCTCAAATTTTTAGGGAGAGCAGTATACGACTGCGTGAGTAGCCATAAACTATGTTTTCTGTGTCTACCCGAAATAGCTAATTCAAGCAGGGATTGTCGACGTTTGTCAAGGCCTTCATCGGCTATGACGTCATCAACCACGAAAAAACTCTCCTCCCCCGCCAGCAATGAGGATAATTTTGCTATCCATTCAAAAAGCTCATTTCCGGGATCTATAAGGAACACGTAATCATCCCTCCATAATGAGGCCCTTTTAAGGTAAGTGGCATTCCATTTCAGCTTAGGGCACGGCATGACAATATTGTGGTAGTATTTTTTATACTCATTTTCCAGGAGGTTCAGTACACGTTGTGTTTTTCCACAGCTTGTAGGGCCGGTGAAAATTGCCGTACGGGGGTCACCCACAATGACCAACATTTTATTTCAATAATTCGACCACTTCCTGTCGTGAATTTTGGGGTATATTGCCGCATATGCCCCACAAATCCATACACCCCTATGCTTGTTTTCCAAGGACCCTCGACAGGCGGGGCAGAGCTTGGTATTTCGAGCCTGGTATTCGAGGGGTGGTGGGGTGTATATTAAATTTCCCCGTAGACATTTTAATGCCTTGCGATACCTCTCGACAAGCCTTGCCTTCTCGGGGCCATCCTCGATAAGTTCGGCGTACCGGGGTATAATGTTGTACGTCAGCAGATCATAGAGAATGAGGTATTTCTCATTTTGTTGAACATCTCTAATTTCCCTATCAATAGCAAGGGGGTCTATTTCAACATCCTCAATGTCGTTTTTAACAGCTCGCCTTTCCTTCGCTTTAGCCAGGCAGGCCATGCAACTTTTAGTTAAAGTATTGCCCCTAATTTTAAACTTGTGTAGTGGTAATAGATTTTTGCACCTTCTACAACATCGAATATTCATTTAGTATTACGTCTTCAGCACTTGACTCCTTCCATAACTCATGTTTGTCCACTCTATTTAGGCTTCGGCACGATACTTGCCGGCAACCATCCTTTGGATACGGCCATTTCACAACTTGCCCTCCCTGCCGCGAAGTACGCAACCATTTTGAGGACGTCTTCGGTGTCCATTTTTGTAGAGGGCCTTGTTATGCCCAAAATACCCGCCATGGCATAGACAAAGGTGAAACCAAGGTCCACGACCGTCTCGTACAACATATCCAAAATTTCCTTTTCCTTCGGTGTTACGTTGCTTGCACTCATTTATCATTATTACCGCATTTTGAAAATATCGATATTTGGTTGGGTTTTGCCTTGTTTCCCCTGCTGAGGCTCCGGTACGGGGTTTGAGGTTTGTTTTTACCCCCGACAAATATATACCAGACGCCTACCCCTACAGCAATCACGGCTATCGCTCCGACCCCATAGATGTAGGCACTGTCCATCGACTTGCCAAGGGTTGCGGCAGGTTCTTGATCATCCTGTGAGGTACTTTTGCCCATGTTCTTCTGCTGGTTAGCTTTGTTCTTCCGGTTCCATTCCGCAAGCCTCTTACCTGCAGCAACACGACCCTCATTCTTCGGTGGTTTTGTTATAACTCTCTCGTTTTGCTTTTGTTCCTCTTTACTCATTTGTTATAAGTCCTAAAACTTATAACAAATTACTTCTTTTTTACATCAAGGATGTTCTCGGGTTGCTGTTGATTGATGATAATGCTACACGCGCTGCTCATCTTTGTTATCTTTGGCCTCCTCCGCATCCTGTTTCCTTTTGCTCATATGCCGGGCCGTGTGTCCTGCTACAAGCAGTGGGGCTAAACACCTCCCAATAGTGCAATATACGAGGATACCTAAATCCGTCATGCAGTCGCAGAGTTATAGGGCCTTCTTCAAGATCCTTTCGCAGCTCCTTCACGCTGTGCCCTGGCCGTCTTCTCCCCTTTTTCCTGAAGCTCACGTTGTACGTAATCGGTATGGACTTTGTCGATGGCCTCATCAGGAGCATTGTCAACAAAGCCCTCTGTACACTTCCTTGGTAAAAGTTGACCCTTACCCTTACGTAGGGCTTCCTTTAAAAATTGGCGTTTATCAATAGGCTTTTCAATATTTTCATATTCTGATGAGGTGGCTGGGTCGAATACTTGTGCGATATCGGACGACATCTTTATTATACGTCTATATCTGAGGAAGCAAAATGCGATCAGAGCATAAGGTAGGAGTATAGCGATATATAAGCATGCCTCCATTTACAGCAAGTGTGTTTGATCAACTGCGCTAGGCTACATTCTACTCGGAGATATATTCGTTCTATATTCGGCCCTTCGTTTGGTTATCTGAAACCCACATGGGCTGCATGTTGGTGTGGTGCAGTCTTTTCAATTTTTCTTACTCGTTAGGATATACCCCGTTATCCCCATACTTTAGCGGCACCTTGTGATCAAACTACCACTGCCCCCTATTCCCCCAATTCATCCCACCCCTAAATTGGACCTGGATGTGCCTCATGAATGTTACAATATCGCACCCCATATATTCCGTGGAGGCAATCTCCGTATCGCAATTTAAGGCATGATGAATCCTAACTAGAATGAGGTTATACCGATAAGCAGGGTGATCGCATATGAGGCAAAATTGTCTATGTTTCTTATGCGGGCATTTGCCACGTTCCCTTGATGAATTATTAATATCGCGGCATTTGATGCATTGCCTTGTTCGTTGTCCGTTACGTTGGATCACCTTGAAGTTGCATAGTAGTAGGGTTTGCTTACATTGTGTGCATTTTTTACCCTCCTCCATATTGTTTTTGTTTTGTAAAGTACTACCTTTACAAAACTTTGGACAGCTTTTGGAAGATCACACGTCCATTTATTTCCTTGCAGACACTAGGCGGTAATGGACTCTGGCAAGCGTTGTAAACTGGTCCGGTTGTACGATCCGCTTGTCATCTGCCCTGTTGAGTGCCAACTTGTTCACCTCTTGGGTATATATCTTATGGCCCTTGTTTTGAATAACCACTTGGCTCTTGTGGATGTCAACGCCCTCTTCCAGACATCGCTGGTAATCATCGAAAGTGATGGATTTTTTAGTGACGCATCTCTTCACGCCTTTGGCTTTTCGATCACCTCCCTCTTTGGTGAGGCTCTTGTACGCATAGAGTTTTGACCTCAGGGTGACGAACTCGGTCATAATTTTGCCACCCAGCTCATCCTTCATCAAGCCCACCACCTTCTTGTTTTTCCCTATAGGAAGGGGCCTTCCATCATCAGGATTATTGGCACTTGTGAATCGAATCACCCTGCACACCTTCCTCAATTCAAGCCCATGTTTTATTGCCTCGTAAAGGGCTCTGATATGCACCACATATCTACGCTTGTGTTTCAAATTTGATACAAGTTTCTCTACCCTATGAACCATCATGCGTTCGGGCAGGAACGGCAGCTCATTATGCTTGTCGTGTAGCTCCTTTGGGTAATCGATATCTACCTCTAAAATGTACCCATACTTGTTCCCTTCAACAAACTTCCCAATCCGCCTTTCGGTGAATGCCTCGACGTTCGATACCCATTTAAAGCCATCTGTTGGTAGGTCTTGACGCATCGCTTATCCGTATAGATTGTTCGCATCCAGATACTGCAGGTAGAAGGACTCCTCATCCTGGTTATACTGGTCTCGCATGTACTTGTTATTTGCTCTCGCATATCGGTGTACGACCTGGGTTATACCTTCTCTTATACCCTTCTCGAACATCAGGAGCATGTCAGGATCGGTGAGAAGGTCTAACCTTATACCTGTAAATTTCAGTGCAGTCTTCCATGCTAAGCCGGGTGCGGAGTAGAAATGGGCGGGATCAAGGCTGTAGTTGTCTAAGCAGACGCCTCGAAACGTTTCAAATATGTCGGCCAACAGCAGTACGTCTATTGTTAGGTAGACATCGTGATAGTCTCTCATGGTAACATTATCACCCTGCGGGGTAAAGACATACCTCTTTCGCATAGGTATAGTCCCTGTCGTTGATACCCTTCATATTTAGCTTGCTGTAGAATGCCTCCTTGGGAGGTCGTTCCAGCTCCTCGAATCGCTGCCATCTATCCATGTATTCATTGGGGTACACGCCTTTTCTCAGCATCAGCCTGAGGGTATCATCCTTGTCGATGAATTTGCCATGGACGGTACATTTGCCCTTACCTGGTCTCGATTAAGCTGCTTGGTGGTACTCGAGTCGCAATTTTTGCACCAAAACTTTGCCATGTACCCGGCGTATATGCTCTGGAATTCAAGACAGGTATCTGCACACTGTTGACATTTCATACCTGCGGTGTTTGTTCCAATGAGGTTGCTTTCCAACTTATCCAGGCTTGAGGCCATGAATCGACAACTATCGATAAACCGTATCTCTATGGTCTTGTATGTCTCGCCATCACCATGCCCCAAGGGGTACCTTAATTTTAATGCTGAAGCTTATATATTTCTCCGTGTTCTCCGCTATGCATCCAATGTCCTGACTATTATATTTTTCACCCAGTTCCCGGATAAGCAGGTGAGCATCATACCCACTTAAATTATGGAAGATGACAGGGATGTGGCCGGGTTAAGTTACAGCTGTTATGCGCCACACCCCTATACTCCCGGTATAGTGACAATGGTCCCTGACTTTACGGTTATTCTTGCTGTCATCGAAGGGGTTCAAACATATATGGCATGACGCCTTTGTTCTGCCTATGTTAGGGGCAGCATGTCTTTCTGCGGGTAGGTATTATATAACCTCTTTACCTCATCCTCTAGGTGGTTGACAAAGAGGGTTACACAGGCCTCTCCCCTGTATACTTTTAGAGGATCTGGTACGTCTCCGTAGGCAAAGGTACTATATGTACACCAGCCGGACGGTATGCGCTTACTCAGCTTTTTGGTCTTTTTGCCTCTTGTATCGTCTACCGGGATTAGTAGACTCTCGAAGTCTGCATAGATAGCAAAGGGTACTTTGAATTGCTGTTGGCCATCCCTATAGTATAGCCATTTTTCGGCCTCCGTTGTCATTGTGATCTTGACTGCGTCGTGGTCCTTGCAGTAGCCATGGTGCTTATCTCTCGATTCAATTGTGGGAAACGCCTGCAAACAATTCAGGAAGAAATGCATTTTTGCCGTATTTTTTGAGGTCTCAATACCCAGGAGTCGCGATAGGGATTTGATGGCTGTGTAGTGGTTCTTCTTGTCATCAGTGATATACAGTAGATTTACCTGCTTGCTACGCCCGGTATGATGTGATCGCCTCAGGATATTGATCTTCTTTCCCGTCACATACAAGACGTTTACCGCAATGTCCTTGTTATTATCCTCGAATTTGTATATACTCTTGATGCTTGTAGGGAACTCTATACCCTGCCAATTGTAGTGGTCTACGTAATGTCTCAGCTTGGTGATTCTTTGTGGATCTCTTAGTAGACCAGCAATGTTGCCCCACTTAAAACACTCCTCATCATCATTTTTTGGGTTAATAATGGCCTTCTTGGAGGCTATCCACTTGGGTGCTTGTATATATGATGAACCCCTTGTTAGCCTCAATTTGTGAAAATCTCATGTTGGTGGTGAAAACCTTCTCTACCCCAATATACTCCTCATCGCCGGCCTCCTCCAGGTTCGTCTTCTTCTTCTTCCACATAACCATAGGAATATCCGTACCTTCTCCGACCCCATATCTTCTACCTGCCCCTTAACTAAGGTTTTCACGTTGGGTCTTACCATCCCTATATACCCGTCAACGTCGGCCCCTCCTATGCCAGGAATTCGGAAACTTCGATACGTCCTATTATGAGCATGCTTATGTTCCTGTGGTGTAAGATCTTTCCCCGGCCGTTCATATAGATAGTCTTCCTTGGCCTCTTTTTCTACCTCATCATGGAGTGTAGGCCTTGTGTTGGCTGTCCCGTTATAGAACCCCATCACCCTACGTTTAAAGGCTGCATAGGTACTCTTGACCCCCTCTCTTATAGGTTTTGGAAAAGCGTCTACAAGCCAATTATACCACCCCTGTATTTTATCTCTTACAACGGAACGATTTTTCGACAGTTCTTGTTTCTCGAATACATTCATCTTGGATGGAGGCAATACCCAGTTGTACCATTCCCTGATTTTACCCCGATAGTTGGACGGGTCTTGGCCATCTCCTGTCTCTCAAAGAGGTCCATATCCTCCGATGTTATAGGTCTGACAGGTTTCTGTGATATATTCCCCAATAGGGCAACCAATTCAGCCTTGCGTAGCCTATAATACCCCGTAAGTCCACGACCTTTTGCAATATCACGTAATTGTTTCACAGTATGTGTGTTCATTCTTTATTGTATGGATTTTAACATTGTCGGAAGATTTCATAGCGGTTAAAAATACTAACGCAGTTTAGTCTTTACAGCGCATGCGTTCATTTTTTATGAATACCAGGGAATTCCACCTGCGCTAGAATTTTGGACTCATTTGCTGCATTTTATGACGTCATTACTTATTAGGGAATTCCCTTTACTCATTGCTGTATGATAGGAAATAGCCATGGCTAAGCATGGCATGGTACCGCAGGATGCTCGTTGGTACTGGATTTGCTGTGACGTCAATGCATTGCACGCACGCGACTGCGCTAGAACATACATTTTATATTCTCTCATAGCATCACAAGCAACTACACAAAACAAAAAGACTTACAACAGAACAAAATTATTATTAAAAAATATGTATCTTCAGACGAGCTGTTAAAAATAAAAACATGTACATATTATTCGTCTCAAGAGAATAAACTACAAACGAAAAAGAATTTGTTTTTGTTTTTATTTTCGTCTTTTAATAACCAGTTTTGATTCAAAAACTGGTTATTTCTGTTTGTTTTTTTAATCTCAAGAAAAAACTCGTTCCCAATTCAAGAGTAAGTTTTTTCTTATTTGTACTTGGTACCAGCCAAGTTTTGTACTTACAATAATATTTTTTTACCAGGGTGGCCACTCAGTTTATTTTTAGGAAGATTGCAAGATTGCCTCCACATGAGCAAGTGAAATCAATCACTTTATCGGCAGAAAAATTTGCGGTTTTGCGGGTTCTTCAAAAATTTGCTTATCCACAAGTCCATGAAAGTAAATTTGCACAAAAAAACTATTATAGATAAAAAAAATTCCAAAGTACAGAAATCTCCTTAAACATTTATGGTAGAATTTTAGGACAGTGAGCACCTTGTCCTGTATGTTTTATCCCGAACATCTATTCAACTTCAAAATATTTAAAAGTCAGACCACTCTATTTTTATGCAACGACATTACTTGATCTGCATTACAGTGCCAGGCGCAAAAATCCAAAGCAGACTCAGCCAGGTTAGTTAAACATGTCAATATTTCAACCTACGTGGAAGAATTAACGTGCAGTTTTTACTGTAATTTAATTTGCTACAATTTGAGTCATCTCTCCCATCGGTGAATGAGCATTGTATGTTACATTTTGGATCCCAACAAACCAGCTTTTCGACGGTCCATCTGCCAGTGTTTTCACGAAAGGTGTACACGTGGGTGCAGTTGCGATCGATGGCAAACATGAGAGGATTATTTCCAATTCCAGAACATCTTTCCACGTTCAGGTAGTAGTGATAGTTGTCTAAGAAAGTACACACATCATTTATTCCATCATATTGTTAGCTTCTCTCCATCCGCGTTTAAAAAGCAGCTAAACCTACAAACTTACCTGGGCAACGATAAGCATGAATGTTGCGTTCGTCTTCGCTTAGATAAAATCGATCCTTGACTTTTTCCCACAACGCATTGCATGTAAATTCTATTCCTTTGTGACCCATTTCCTGGAAATAAATGTACCTTAATATAGTTTAGCTCACTAGCTGGGTACTTCCTGAATGAAAATTTTGTTCGCTAACTTAAATAGTTTATTGTTAGATTTCGAATTCAGTTTATGGAAAAAAAAATATTTTTGTGGCGTTCTGAATTCTATGGGAAAAAGTGAAAAGAAGAGTAGACTAATTTTTGGATATATGTAGACAGCTTCAGGTATTATAAAGAGTTGACATTCTGTTATGTTAAAGAAAATAAACATTAGGGTATATTTTAGGAGAATTAATTTTTGCAAGAACTAATTTTTGAAGTACTTTTAAATTTTTACGAGAACTAATTTTAAAATACCTCCTTAATCTGGCTACATAACAAGTATGAGTATGTATATATGTACTGAAAGGGATATAAGCTAAAGGCTATTTCCCACTTTAAGAAAATTTTCTGTGAAGTGGAATGAAAAGGAACAGAAAAGCTTCTGAGCAAGTGTAATTAAAATGTTTACATTACATGAACAGAAAATTCTCTTGTTCGTTCTGAGCAAAGTAGAATTAAGTTTAACTTTTTTCTTTGTGATGTGTACAAAAATGAGCTTAATATTAAGTGGAAATTACAAGTAGAAAATTTTCTGTTCTGTTCTGCTCCCGCCCGTTCCGTTCTGCGGAAAATGAAAACTAGTCTTAAAAATAATTCTTGTTCGAAACCATAATTTTTGCTAAAGATAAAATTGAAATAAAGACATGAAACTTGGTATGACATGTTTATTATTATCATAGTTTCTGAGTTCCTGAATTTAGATGTTTTCAGGGAGATATATAAATGACAGTATATCAATTTTGACAAAGATACATGTGCCAAAAAAAACAACATTACGAGCAATTCTCATGATTGAAATATGTCAAACAGGGTCTAGATAAGAAGGTGGGCCATGTTTGATTAATGCAACCCAGTTTTCTATTTGCTTATATATTTAAAGCAAGAAAACGTAATTTCATATCTGTCACTCCCTCACTGAAAGCTACTCTGCCAATAAAAAAATTCTGCCAAAATTTTGTTGTAAAATTCTGTTGCAGGATACCCATAAAAGAAAAGTCACCAAATTTCAGTTTGAATAAGCAAATTTTTAACATACAGCATCTTTATAAGTTGCGGGTAGGTTGATTTTACCCATCCCTGCATGAATGCGGTTAAGGTATTAATGAAATTTACTTCTCAGAGCCCCCCTTCCCCAATTTCATTAATTCTATTCTCTTTCCTTGAAAAAATTCGTCAATTATGTTGTGATTGCATGTATTGGGAGAAATTTCACTGAGGATTAAAAACACAAAATTTTTAATCCTCTCTAAAATTGCAAATTTTGCTTTAAATGTTTAGCTAGCTAAATAGTTAAATGTAGCAATACTAAGCCAAAACGCGTAAAGCTAACTGATATCAACACGTCTACAATAGGTTTTTCAAAACATACTACGTACTAAGCACATTAAAAAGCTTGTTAGCTAGCTTCGTACATGTTCTAAAAGAAAGGACTGTTGTTGTTTTTATTTCGACAGTCCTTTTTATGCCGCTATTTCCTTTCTTCATATACAATGCAGCACCAACACCGAATCAGTGATATTTTAATAAATCCAATAAGTAACACCAAAATGTTTTTCACAAATTTGGCTTGCTTTAATAAAGTTTTGTTTACAAACATAATCGACAACGGCTCCATGCGCCATTTTAATCTTAAACCGAAAAGGGCTGACTTAGAAAAAACACGTAATAATTATGCAAAAATGTGAAAGCCAATAATATTTCAATATCCAGTTAACGATACCAGGGTATTTTTCGCCGTCTTCTCTGATTTAAAAAAGACGAAAACCCTGGGGAGGAGGATGATGAAACCAAGTACTAAGATTTTTTTCCCATTAACCGCACGGACGTTTATTAAATTTTTTCGAGAATTAGGAGCGGTTATCAGAGGGGGCTGTTAAAGGAGAGGCGGTTATAAAATTATTTAAAAAACTCACTAAAACTTGTGAAAGGTGTAAAAACAACGTTGTGAGTTTTATGTAAGAATATACCAGATAAATATACCAGAAAATAGTTAATTTATATTTGCCTATATTTAATAACACAAAGAAAATTTGTTTATTTTCCAATAACCGCCCGGGTACTTATTTCCAAATTTGGTAAATATTGTATCTCTAATAACTCCCTGGGCGATCTCGGGGTTACAAATATTTTTACAGTTAGTAGTGGGCGTTATTACAGAGGGTGCTTAAAGAAAGGGAGCGCTTAAAAGAAGAAATACAATCCAAAAAATTGTTTCAAAAAGATGTCTTACTTCAGCCCACGTCCAGTATTTAGCATGATTTACACTTCCAGCTATGGAACCTTTACGACACTTGTATCGTTTGTACTCCGAACCTGGCAGGTAAAGTTGCCAAAACAAAACCAGAAATAAAGCCAGTAGGATAACCACAAGGACGGATGCAATACAAATACCTAAAATTGCGAGAGGGTGTGTCATTATAAAACATTTAAGAAAAGGAAAAAAGTAATTAAGGAAAAACAAACAAACAAAACAAACAAACAAACAAAAGAACAAACAAACAACATAACCATACATCGACGTGATCGTCTTCCGCCCACTTTCAAATTAACATGCATACTCTCTTCTATTTCAGATAATTCTTTGCGCATCACTTTATTCATAGCTCCACCCACTAGCGAGACCAACGCTTTTATCGAATGTCTCTAAAACAAAATTAATTCACTGATTACATATGAAAACTAATCACTTCGGCGGTTACATTCCAACACGAAATCACTTCAGTGGTTACATTTCAAAACGAAATCACTTCGTACATTTCAACACGGAAACATTACCAGATAAAAACTTAAACATGCAAGGTGTATCTAACAAAACAAAAAACGACACAGTCAACAGCATCAATTCTTTGTCTGCTTCAACAAGAGCAGCACGAACAACGGTAACCGACTTACCTCTGATTCTCGTGTGCATTTTTTTCTTTCCAACGCTTGGCCAATATAAGCGTCTTTATCAGAGAAGGAATGGGTCGAGTGGTATTCAGAGACAGCAATTCCGGGACACCGTTGTGAGGCGTATAGCGATTCACCAGGTTCTATAGAACCCATTGCGTTGACATCGACCAGTCCTAACATGCATACTGTGGCTGTTTTTACTAAAATAAATATTTCAATAGTCGTTACAATAATTTACTACATTTTCTCAGGTTAATAAAATATCAACTATAGTAAAAAAATATGCATAGAAAATAAAATAAAACAAAATATATAATTGATAAAAAAGAATATTCTCTCCCATTCACACTATAGTTTAAAGAAATCTCTGTAAGGTTACTAACCGTTTTCGTCTGCCGGTTTGTTAGCCTCGATATATTGAGAATTTGTTACAACACCTTTCATGTAAGCTCTGGAAGCATTTTCACCAGTTAGTTTCTCGATGACTGTCTTACCAAGCTTGTCACTAAAGAAACCAATCACTTCGCCTAAACAAAAATAACAATGATCATTTCTTTGTCATCACCATCATTGGCGGCGTCGTTATCGACTCTGTTTTCAAATTTTTCTTTTCTCTAAAACATGTCTCTAAGCCACAAAACTTATTGTTTACCATACGACGTTATTATAGGAAATGTGAATATAAATGTGGCAATAAAGACAATTCTTTTTAAGTTGCTTTTTTTTTCGAACGTATTCGCAAAATCGAAAAACAGTAATAACTATATTAACGCAATAAAAAGTGAGAAATAAGCTTATCCTAAAGCTTATCCTGCAGTGTGGTTCTTTTTACCCTTAAATACTTTAGTTGAATCTTTACTTGTGAGAGGTTTAATATTGTATTATTAATTTATCTAACGCACAATCCTGGTCATCGCGTGTCAAAAGCTCCACGTGGTTAAGAAACGATTGGTTACAGTACCAACCTTTGCATCGTTAGCTTAAAAACGCATTTGCGACACTTGCGGAGGTTAGTTACGAAATATAAAAGCGCAAAATAGTAAGTTGCGAGATTACCAGTTGAGAAGTCGGCATGAACGTTGGGGTTGACAATGAAGTGATACGCGATATCGCCGTTTTTAGTTGTTAACAAGCTACCACGAAGCTCATCAAACTCGCCAACTCTTGCCTTTAGATAATCAAACACTTTCTTCTGTACTTTCGCGTAACGTTCTGTAAGAACAAAATAAATAAATAAATGAAAAAATAATTGAGTATAACATAGACCACACCTAAGACCGCTGAGTTGATTATTGAAGTAATTTTTTGTCTTTTTCGTCGTTCCACTCAACGTTACTTGTCTAAATGTCACTCGTTAAGCAACGCGGTTATATATGGAACATGTGCAAATTGAATACCCTACCGTCAAATCGCTGAACAAACGAATTTGTTCCAGACGAGTCGGACTCGTAATAACTATTTATCGGGCTACCATTGATACTTCCCCGAGACTCCACAGAACATGGATTACTTGACACTAAAAAAAGTCAAAATGAATGAATAACTGAATAAATAAAAGAATAAATGAATGAACAAATAATGAATGAATGAATGAATGAATTTAAAAACCTACCGCTTGATTCCAACCGTCTTTTTTTGACAGCAGTATAATTCGGGTTCAGTATACCTAAATATGAAATCATTTCGTCGTAAACAAAAGTAACCATGATCTTAGTCTTTCAATACTAAAGGTCGGTTTCCATACAACCGCCTTTTGCGCCCGGTCGTAAAAGGCGCCGTGAATTTTGATCTACGCATGCGCATTATCGGAATAATGCCACCGACCTCGCGCTTTTGCATGCACTGGGGCGATTTTAATAAAGTTGAATGGGCTCTACTTTTTGCGCGCTACATTTTGTGCTTCAACTTCAACAGCCAATCAAAACGCAGAATTGTATATGAATTACGAAAGAATTTTTAATTAGATTATTTTCAAGATGGCTAGCAACAACATCGGATCTGTAATAAACTTTTATCAAAAGAAAGTAAATTTAGAGAATGAAAATATTACTTATTCAACTAAAGTAGAGCAAAATAACGTTAACGAATCTGTGAAGGCACGAAGCAACAACCTAGTAAATGAAGGGCGGAAATTGTTAGAAGCAGCCAGGCAGGAATATGATGAAGCTGTTGTTTTTAAATATGACGTGAAAGTTTTTATTAACGAGATGGAACGCTATACAGCGTTATGGAATACCTCTGCGCGGTCTCATCATGACCAAGACAGTTATCCAAAAAATTTAATAAGCCAGGTAAGATAGCTAGCTACCTGGCTCTAAAGGTTTGCCACAAAACTTTGTGTCTATAAAAGTCTAGCTATATATAAGGATTGTAACCTTTTTTACACAACTAGCAAGCTACTCTTCTGTGTTTCCTACTTATTTCTCAGCTAATATATTTTCTTTTTTAGTTGAATTCCTCAAAAGTCAGTGAAAAATCTTCGGGAAAACCTGAAAAGGTGCATTGTGAAACGTTCAAAAATGACGAAATATGGGGCAGCATACCACACTTTGTCAAAATGCAAATATTTGGCACAACTACAGTTTATTCGAGAAAATTTAATAAACAAGGAAACATGTAGTAATGTTATGAGCTCACCACCGCCAGTTGATATGTTTTCTAGTCCCGAAATTATGGAACGCCAAGGCTGTTTATACGATGATTTGATTCGGTCATAAAACACTATTTGTCGCTATTGTATTCGATCTTGTTATAAATTTATTCGATTATGCGCTAAATTCATTCGATTATGTGCTATGTTCATTCGATTATGCGCTAAATTCGATTATGCGATGAATTCATTCGATTATGCGATGAATTCATTCGATTATGCGATAAATTCATTCGATTGTGCGCTGTTTGCATGTCATAAATTATTCGATGCGCTGAATTCATGCGCTAAATTATTCAATGCGCTGAATTCATGCGCTAAATTATTCAATGCGCTGAATTCATGCGCTAAATTATTTGATGCGCTGTTTGTATGCGCTAAATTATTCCATGCACTGAATTCATGCGCTAAATTATTCGATAGTTTTGGCGCCTCAATCAAAATTAAAATTAAAAAATGGTAGCCTCTGAATTTCTTAGAAAATTAACAATTTCGCGGTAACACTTTACCGTAGTGTTACGATTAAGCGTCAGTCTAATCTTGCAAAGTACATTGAAAATTTCTGAAGAAACTATGGAATATTTATTCTCCTATAATATAAAAAAATGAATAAAACAATAAGAGCTAAAATATCAAAAATATTCTCTCTGAATAAAACAAAAATTAAGTGTCCTTTTGGAAAGGGACACCGTAAACAAAACGAAGTTTACAAGTAAACAACTACCAATTACAAAATAAGTTTTGAATCAGTGAAAAGGTAACGAAAGAAAGCATAAATGTTTGCATTTAATCTCAAGAGTTAATTCCTAATAGGCATAAATAATAAAACTGTCGACGACTTTTAAATTTGTCTAAAAAATCAACTAGAAAAGGCGAAGTCATATAAACAAAACAGAGTGTTTTCGTCTGGAAGGGAAATAGCATTACTTTCCATTGGTAATTGCAATTGATTAATGCAAGTGTTATTTGTTGGAAGAAATTAGGAAACTCTTGTGTCACAGTGCTCAGAATTGAATCAAACTCTCCATTAGACATTTCTGCAAAGTTATGCTTTTTAAGTCCATACTCTTCTATTCTTCTATAAATTGTTTTCTCTGAAACGCATTAGATATTGCTGATCTCCGAAATAAGACAGCCGTTATCGAGTAGGTTTTGTAGGACTTCTTCAGGTATTAGGAATTTTGGAGCTCCTCCATTTTCCCACTTTAACTTTTGTGGTTTAATTCCACCAAAGCTGCAAAATTTAACCCTCAAGTTCATTATAACTCCATTATCTGTTACACCTAAGATGCTTTAGAGAAAACTACCAAAGTTTTCTCTAAAGCATTTCGAAATCAGCGGTTATATTTTCTTCACTAAACTTCAAAATAAGATGTTTCAATCCAGATTTCTCTAATAACGCTCGTGTTCTTTCGTCAACCATATTAATTTTGTAATCCTTGAATTTTGATTGAGGCGTCAAAACTATCGAATAATTTAGCGCATGCAAACAGCGCATGGAATAATTTAGCGCATGCAAACAGCGCATCTAATAATTTAGAGCATGCAAACAGCGCATCGAATAATTTAGCGCATGAATTCAGCGCATTGAATAATTTAGCGCATGAATTCAACGCATCGAATAATTTAGCGCATGAATTCAGCGCATTGAATAATTTAGCGCATGAATTCAGCGCATCGAATAATTTAGCGCATGCAAGCAGCGCATAATCGAATGAATTCATCGCATAAACGAATAAACTTAGCACATAATCGAATGAACTTAGAGCATAATCGAATGAATTTTTACAAAATCGAATGAATTATAACAAAATCGAATACAATTAGCAACAAATAATGTTTTATGACCGAATGAAATCATCGAATTAGGTCGCCTTGGCGTTCCATACAAAATGGTTTCAGACTTTTCCGTGGTAGCATATTCCCCCGCAAGTGATGATACTCAAACTACACGTTCTGCAAAACGCTCAAATTTGGAAAGTAGTTTTAGCAGTGGTAGTAGTAGTAGTAAAAAATTGAAGGAACAGACAGCTGCTTAAATGGACATGCACGTCCTCAATACTCTTAAAGATATTAGCGAAGAAACGAACACTATATCCAGTGGAAAAGTTGCAGATGAAGAGGATTGATGAAGATATGCACTTTTGTAAGAGCTTTGTTCCAACACTGAGAAAATTTGATTCTCGAAGGAATAAATTGGCAAAAGTCAAAATACAACAGTTGCTTTTCAAACTTGAATTTGGAGAGACTGTATAGAGTAAACTTTATTATTTTATCATATTTTTGTATATACTTTTCATATAAATATTTCAAACATCAAATGGATCTATTGTTCTATTGACATAATTCCACTGCCAGCTAACAGCACCATTTGGAGAGTTAAAATAATACTTAAAATCGTCTCGCACTCCTTTGGCTGCTTTATTATAGTTATTCGAACCCTGTACTCCAATATCAACTAGGCCAGTGTCACCAAGTGTGTCAGTTCTCCATTCGCCATGTTGTATAAAGTCCACATCTTCGCGGTCAGTAAATCCTGGCGGGCAATAACTGCTTTCTCTGTGCATTCTTTGACTAATCATTAAAAAATTGTGCAAAGCAACAACAGCTTTTGTTATCGAGTTAACAGTATCAATTTGTAAATCCTGGCGGGCAATAACTGCTTTCTCTGTGCATTCTTTGACTAATCATTAAAAAATTGTGCAAAGCAACAACAGCTTTTGTTATCGAGTTAACAGTATCAATTTGTGCAATTATTGGCCTGCGAAAAACTTTAAACCTTGCTGCTGCAATACCGAAACAATTTTCAATGACACATCTAGCTCTTGATAATCTGTAGTTAAATATTTTTCTTTTCTGGCATGCTTCCAAGCGAGCAAATGGTTTTAACATAAAAGGTTTCAACATGAATGCATCGTCAGCAATAAATACATAGGGGTACAATTAAGTTCCCGCATTTTGGATTGGGCTAGGTGGTGGCATATTTATTTTATTATTATCAATCGCAAAGCCTAATTTGCTATTTTTGTAAACACCACCATCACTTTGTCGTCCAGCATCTCATCTGTCAATCAACGTAAACTCGTAATTTGCATTACGTACTGCCATTAATACTATACTGTGTGGTTTTTTATAGTTAAAATAATCTGAACCACTTCTTGGAGGGGCCTGCATCACCACATGCTTGCCGTCGATAGCTCCTAAACAATGAGGAAAATTCCAATTTGTTTCAAATTCATTGGCCATTTTTCGCCAGCTGTCTTCAGTGTTTGGTTCTTTTAAAAAATCCCTTTCTTTGAGTTCCAACTATATAACTTCGCAAGTTTCCTTTACTATGTGACTTACTGTGGGTGGACTAACTCTGTAGCTACTAGCAATACATGGAATCACAGTCCCGATATTTACTTGCGCGCGCATCTGAGTGATTACGTAATGCCTGATGCGCGCGCAGAAATGGAGGTAAAAATGTAAACAAACTAAGCGGAAAAGTTACCTCTATTTCTGCGCGCGCAGGAAAAACACGGCACTATGATTGAGTGTATTGTTATTTGTGCATCCCCTGTGACCAAATACCGTAGTGTTATACATAGCCTCTCACTTGGACTAGTGACATCTCTTAATTTGGATGGCTTTTGGATGTGCTGAGCCTCAAATGAAAGAAGTTCTTCAAACCTTGTTGGACTCATTCTGAATGACTTAAAAAAGAACTCATGATCTGATAGCATTAAAACTTTTACTAAAACGTTGTATAGGCCTTTAGTTCTTCTTTCTAAGAACAATCGTCTCATCCACATGTTTTGTTTACGTACTATACGACGTCGTTTATTTCTATGCCATAAGAATATTGCTAAAACTAATTTCATATTTTGTACCAACAAATATCGTCTGTGTACGGCAGCCATGTTTTGCAAAAGCATGTAAGCAAAAAATAACTGAATGAAAATGGTTTCGGTGCATGCGATAAAAGTCGCGGCGCTTTTTCCGACTGTGCGCAAAATGCAGCTGTATGAAACCGGCTTTAAGCTATGTATGCTGTTTGCCTCCAAGTTTACATGCATCCTGAAATGAATCTGACCAATGAAATTGGCTGTGTGAACGCATGTGATATTCGAAAAAGAATATGATGTAAGTGGCAAGCTAAAATAATAATTTTGTGAGCTTTTGTCATTTCCCTTTTTTAAAAAATGAATTAAACTAATTATTTTCTTCTGATGTAGAACTACACATAATATATAGCATAATATATATGTAAATTAGGACTTGGCAATTTCGCAAAAATTAGTTCTCGTGAAAATTAAACTTTATTCCAAAATTTATCCTTAATGTAGTTATTCCGTTTAAAATCAGGAAACAACTGTTCCATGAGTGTAAAAGATTATCTTACTAAACAGGAAAGCAGTTAAACAAATCAATGTAAATCCGGTTTCGCAACCGCAACCCGAACATTTATTGTTTATACTAAAGTTGTTAGTTAAAAATTATGTAGATATTAGTGCGTAAGCATAGTGGTTGCTTATAAAGTGGTTGCTTATATAGTGGCAGCTTATAAAGTGGTTACTTATATAGTGGTTGCTTATAAAGTGGTTGCTTATATAGTGGTTGCTTATATAGTGGTTGCTTATATAGTGGTTGCTTATATAGTGGTTGCTTATAAAGTGGTTGCTTATAAAGTGGTTGCTTATATAGTGGTTGCTTATATGGTGGTTGCTTATATAGTGGTTGCTTAAAAAGTGGTTGCTTATATAGTGGTTGCTTAAAAAGTGGATGCTTATATAGTGGTTGCTTATAAAGTGGTTGCTTATATAGTGGTTGCTTATATAGTGGTTGCTTATATAGTGGCTGCTTATATAGTGGTTGCTTATATAGTGGTTGCTTATAAAGTGGCTGCTTATATAGTGGTTGCTTACAAAGTGGCTGCTTATAAAGTGGTTGCTTATATAGTGGTTGCTTATAAAGTGGCTGCTTATAAAGTGGATGCTCATATAGTGGTTGCTTATATAGTGGTGGCTTATGTAGTGGTGGCTTATATAGTGGTTGCTTATATAGTGGTTGCTCATATAGTGGTTGCTTATATAGTGGTGGCTTATATAGTGGTGGCTTTATAAAAAATTTGTATTAAACTATGAATTTGCTACTTCTGACGCGAAAATGTTCGTCACCTTCAAAAGTTTTTGTCAATTCATTTATTTGCGCCGATAGTGAGATGTTGAAATAAAATAAAGCTGCAAGTTTCTTTAACTTTAAGCCTGTGCTCGAGCTTTTATTAGCATTATATACTTACCAGGCAAGTCAAACTTGTCGTTTCGCCCGACAACCAAGAACGGCTCGGTCGTATTTCTTGTTGTCACGCCGTTTCGAAATATTACTTCGATTTTAACTACGAACATATTATGCTCGCTCATCCCAGTCTTTGCTAGTTTGTACACTTCCTCATCGCCAACTTTGTATACGTCTAAATTACCTTTCAGAGTGACCTATAAATAAATATTTTACGTACGGCTAATATTAAGTATTTTAAAGAATGTGGTCCTATGAGAAAATCTCAGCGGTCTTTTATCCACAGACCCTATTATAAAAAGATTCTCAGCTTCGTTTAATTTCATGCCTGTAGCGTTTTTATAATTAGGATGGATCGCTGCAGACGATGGGTTTGAGGTTAAAGTGTCGTCTTTGATATCTGAAGACTTGTTAATGGTGAGTTCATAAAAAGCCTCGTTGAGTGATTTAGCTTGTTTATATTCATCCCTCCTTCCCAGTTCCTATTTCATAGTTCAGGGTAACTGTTATTTTGACTATTTGTTATTTTCACTTTTTCTCCACTTTGTTGTCAGGTCCAGAAAAAGAAATACTTAGATAATAAAATAGCTTTATCCCCATTGGAAAGTGCAGAAATTGTCTCCATTGTATTCTACATCTGATCATAAATTTCCGAATTTTACTGAGTAAAGCCAAACGTGCAATATTTCTATTTTTTTCGGATTTTTCATGGGTTGACAAAGGGTAGCCAAAGAAATTTAAAAGACTATTTTTCCGAAAGGTTTTTTTGTAACAACATAAAAAAATATATTCACCCCTGTGGAATTTGGTTGCTCTTGGTACCAATTGCAGTTACTTAGCAACGCTTCACCAGTGAAGAGC
Organism: Hydractinia symbiolongicarpus; assembly: GCF_029227915.1. Classification (NCBI taxonomy): domain Eukaryota; kingdom Metazoa; phylum Cnidaria; class Hydrozoa; order Anthoathecata; family Hydractiniidae; genus Hydractinia; species Hydractinia symbiolongicarpus. Next base: position 19,191,283 of record NC_079875.1, on the reverse strand, counting down.
TTCATTTGAATTGGGACCGGATTTTGACGAAGCACTTTTACTTTGATATCTTTAATGTCTCTGAGAGCGTTGGGTCGATTAAACATGAGCATCACTTTAAACTGAGCTTCATCTTCTTTCAGTCTTTGTTGTGATGTCTGCTTCTTGTCGATCGTCATTCTTCTCTGGAAAAAACAGGGTGAATGAATACCGTCAAAAAAAAAACTCGGATGAATGCATACCGTCAAAATACCGGGTGAATGAATACCGTCAAAAACAACTCGGGTGAATGGAATACCGTCAAAAAAAACTCGGGTGAATGAATACCTGTTAATCAGCTCCTGTGAAGTCATGCATGACCCATATGTCAAGGTTTCTGTTTTACAATTGAAAGTTCATTTTAATTTTTAGTTTACCTGAATTTACCATGACTAAATATAAATTCCCGTGACTTGCGTATTTAAAACTTCTTATTACTAGAACAAAAATTTCAAGGCTATGTTCAATTTTTACTTTGATGGTTCATAGTTATTATTATTATTATTTTACTATTATTTACCCAGGATAGCCTCTTCAGTTCCTAATAGAACTGTTATCAGTCAGAGTCCTGCGAAGGAGGATCCTTAAAGCTCCCATTTGAATTACAGAAGGCGTGTAAGCACAACAACCGCTCAACTAGACAACCGTCTAAAATATCAATCCTATTCTCATGATAAACGTTAAGCAGAAAGGATCGATTTGCACTTTTACAGTCTCTGGCATGACTCAACCGGGGTTCATACTCAAGATCTTCCGTACTGGAGGCAAACGTTCTACAACAAGGCCGCCAGTCGGTCAGTGAGTTTTTGCAAAAAAATTCTCTGACTTTCTAGTGCAATTTTGATATGCTCAGGTCTCCCAGGTTTTTCAGATGGCTGGTCAACCTGATTTTTTCAGAACCTACCTGCTTTTTGTAAATCTTTTTCGGAAATTGAACACATTTAATGTCAAAGCAAAAGTTAGTGGCATCTATCGACAGGTCAGATGGAACTGGATACTCAAAAGGTAGCTCTTGTTCGTAGTTGTTATCTGTCAGATCTTCGTCATTGTTATCCATTGTTGGGTTGTAATTGATCAATACAGAATCATTCACTAAGTCATCATTCACTAAGTCATCGAAAGATGTCGGCATAAGATTTTCTGGAAAAAGAGAATAATATAATAAATAAAGAGATAAAAATATTTTTATTTTTTATTTTTATTTTTGTATGTTACGACCAATAAAAGAAAAATATTTTTGGCTTCATAAGAATAAACATGGATGATAAAAAGGTATCGAATATCTTTTGACTATCATTATTCCAAATATTTATATGATGAACCACTATAATGTCGGAAACACCGTTATCAATGTGGGTCCTGTGATAGCGTTGGAAACATCGTTATCAATGTGGGGTCTGTGAAAACACCGCTATCAATGTGGGTTCTGTGTTTGGACTCTAAGCATTAGTTATACATCGAAATTTTCTCTTATGGCATGGGTAAACCCGTACCTATGGTAAATGCACTTGGTATACCTGTCCGCGCTCTGGACTCAACCACGCACCTTGTGGTCACCCTTCCCTAACTCAACTTTATTTTGCTTTAAATTATTGGCGGCAAATGTAAGATGATTCACGCCATTGCTAAGCGGGCCCTGTTTTTAGTCTAGTTGGAAAAAATAAGAATTTTAGATATGCATGCATGAAAACTCAATCCTAAAAAAAAAATAACCCATCATGGCTAACTTATGAAATCGATTTTTATTATTCATTCTTTTATTTGGCATTTTTGTACTTTTGTACTTGAGAGATATCAAAACTCAATCACTAGGACAATACCTGTGTCGATAATTGGTTCAAACGGCCAATCCAATAGCGGATCATTGTCGCAGGCGGCGTTGTTGTTAGAAAGCAACGGAGTGCGCAAATCTTCAGACATGTCTGTTCTTTTTAAAATTGTAATAGCTCAGGTGTTACTTCTCAAATCAATCTAAATGTGAAACGATATTTAAGATAAAAACAAATATTACGGGTCAGACTTTTTTAGACTAGGTAGAAAAAGTATTTATTTTTGCAGCGTGAATTGCGTTGGTTGTTTGTAGATGAAGTTTTAATTGTTATGGACAATTGAGTCAAAAAAATTTACCTACAGAATTTAACAAACAAAAGCCTATGGAGAATACAGTTGTTCGACTTGCCGAGATAATTTTTTAATTTTCAAGAACTTTTCTACCTAAAAGGCAAGGGACCAAGTAAAAATAGTTCGAGTTTCCAAAAGGTTTCAGTATTTCAGTTTACTAGAACCAAATGTAAGACCCTGTATAGATCGAGGTCCCAATAATACGAAGTGTACGAATCGATTGATTAACACTTATTTTTCGTTCAGACTGGATTTAGCTAGCGAATGTGCATTATCTTTTTAAAACACCACCCAGAGATGTTTATTTGACAGGGGCGGTTTTTTTAAAAAACTTTAACTTAAAAGCGCGATTATTCAAATTGGGGGGAGGCTAACTACACCGTTAGTAAGTTTCGTTTCTGTGTATTTCTTACATTGCATTTTTTCAAACAGACTTCGACCTAAAAGCTTCGATTTTGTAAACAGTTTTTTTCGTATTTTTTATCCGCCACATATTACCCATTGAATAAACAAGGCGGGAAATTTGCTTGCAATATGTTTAATAATGTTTGCCAACTTTTGCTTATGCTTTCTGCGTAGTTTTGCCAACATTAAAATTTTAGGAAAAAAAGATTTTTCGAACACTTAAAATGTATTACAAGCAGTTCAAACTAATTTCGTTTAGTGTGCTGCTGTGCACAGGGTAACAACATATTAAAGTTTCTTTAATTTTGAAATGTCGTCTCCGTTACTAAAGCTCTTTAAAATTATGCTTCAATTATGGACTTTCAACCCTTGGTATGGCTATATAAAGGTGATGTTGTATAAAATAAGTAAACATTGGAATTTACAAACGGATCGCGAATTTAGATGCACCAAATCGTAAGATACACCAAAGAGAAAATTAAAGAAAAATAGAATGACAGACAAAAAATTGGAAGCAATAACATACCTTCTACACTCGCGAGAACTAAAGAGAAAGTATAGTGATTCGGCTTTTCGTGCATTCGTGAAATGTAAAGTCTCACAAAACCCACCCATATATGTTCATTCGTTTAATATCTCCAACTGTTTTTTCAGCTCTTGAAAAATAATAGACTTTTGAAATGAAAGTAAAAGTTGAAGAAGCTGCACTGAATTTCCCTTTTTAACAAACGTCATATTCTATTAATTTCATTGGGAAAAGTTTGTTTTCTAATTGGAAAATTTGAAACCTTTCTTCGTAATCTGCTTAAAATAACATAAGAACAAAACACACAAAAGAAACTCATGTGAGCTTATAAACCAATAAAGCTGGGCCAACAAGTACAAACTACGAAACTGGGCCAGCAAGTTTAACTCAAATTTTCTCTCGTCGGCAAATAATTGCCACGTAATATTTTTTGCCTGCCTGCTTTGTTAGCACGTTAGCATTCGCGTCGGCAAATTACCGCATGCCGACGTGAATTATAAAGGTTGAAAGTGGACAAGAAAGTCCAAAATTTAAAACTGGACTAGTCAAGTACAAACTACCAAACTGGGTTAGTAAGTCCAATGCGTCATAACATTTGTGGAGAGAAAGAATTTGTCTCATAAAACAGGTCACTGATAGCAATTGCTATCACTTCTTAGAAAGATTTTTAATTAACAACTATAATTAGAAAAATGACGCAATTTTGTTGTTATCGGCGCTGTTTCCGACGTTCTGAGATAAATCGGGAACGAAGTTTCTTTTCGGATTTTACACTACAATGTAACCCGACTTTTCGGGTTATGCGCATGCGCATGAGAATAGTCGGCCAAGCCTCGGTCTTTTGTCGCGTGGAAAGAATCGCAAACTTTAACTGTCATTAATATTGATTGATACAATTTTCGTTTTATGTACCTCACCGGCGCAAATAATCAAGAAAATGTTGGCGTGAAAAAGAACAGACGGACATCGACAACTGTAAAATACGCACAAAAGATGAAATCCACATTTGGCCGTGGATACCGAGAAAGTTTTTAATCCAGTTGCTGGTCACAAGTCGGTCGATGTCAAGTGCAAAGATCTGTGATGCATATGAAATATGTTTTATAAAATATGTCATGCGATGTACCACTACACCAATATAACCAATATAACCAATATTACCAATATAACAAGTTACTCCAATACTGTTTTTTTTTTCTGTTCCAATTTATTATTAGGAAGATGTGAAAAGAATTTCAATATGAAACAACTAGTCGATAAAACCCGTGAAAAAATCCACTACTAAGGCTGAAGAAAATTGAAAAAAAGTGTCATTTCGATTTTGATGACGTCAGCAACCCATCCACCAAAAAAATATTTAGAACCTTGTTTTCACGTTGCCTCTGTTATTGTGTAGAGGTTGAAACGGTGATCAAAATATTGTATAGGATCAATGTTTTCGACGATCGCCTAAGGGATATAAGTTTAAAAATTTTGCTGACGCCAGCAAGGACACGTCAGCAAAGACCTGCCAAAACAAAAAAAAATATTCTAGAAATTTGTATAACCGTTGCCTTCATCGTATAATTCTTGAAACGCTGATCAAAAAAATGTATAAGATCGTGTATCTTTGACAAACGGTTGTGAAGATATTTGGGTTTAAAGGTTTTTTGATGACGTCATCAACCCGTCGAATTAGGGGACCCAGGTTTAAGAAACTTACCGAAGTTGGTCCCAGGTGGTCCCTAGTTACCCACGCGGTAAAAATGACTGACGTCACCACCTCGTCTCCAAGTTATTTGGCCTCAAAGTTTTAAGTGCAATGTAATGGCTTTATTAATTTAAAGACTTACACCATATCACGTTCGAAAACAAATTGCCGAAGCATTAGTTCTAAGCAGAATCAAATATGGCAACGCAGTTTTTCACAGTGCTCCAGAGTACTTGAAAAGACGTACAGAAATTAATCAACGCATGTGCTGGTTATGTCCGAGGTAGATATTCTAACTACATGGACGTGTTAAATCTCAAGTGGCTACCTGCTCCAGAACGATCAGAATTATCTACCGCGAAACTGACATGAAAATCGGTTAACACACCGCAATGGCCGAGATTCGTACCAATGGAAAAAAACACTCAAACAAGTACAAGGAGAGGACATGCAAGAAACGCTATTAAATGCTCCACAAATCTGCATACGACCTTTGGATACACTACATCGTCGATTTTCAATGACTTACCCGCTAATTGCCGTTCAAGTGATAAATATGGAATGTTCTATAATTTAGCAAAAAAATATTTTTTTGATAAAGCACTTGCCAGATGAGTAGCTGTGTTAATTTTTTATTTTCTATGTAATATCAATGGTCTAATATTATCGTTTACAATTTCGTTTGCCAATTTACCTTAATTTTTGGTTCTTTATATTCTTTGATTCGTCTGACCAAATTCCTATCCAATATCTTTGGCACTGGTGAAAGTGCTTTGTATACAATAGATTTCATAGATTTTATTTTAGGATTCTAATAAATTATTTCGAAATATATAGCAAGTAAGATATTGACGTTACAGTAGTGATACGGATGTCGCGCCGTAACGTCAAATTTAACATTTCAGGCATAAGCTTTTCGGCTACATCAAAGGAAAATGAAGATATCCACTTTGCCTGTTACAGACACACACACACACTCTGTATTATTATAAGAGATTATTTTCAGATCAAACTAATTTACACAAGCCGTTCCTATTGTAAAAAAAAAAGGAAAACTTCATCTAGCAACTACATCTGAAAGGTTAATTTGACATATTATATCAGCAGAATGGTAATTTCCCATATTATAGGGAATTTGATTTGAACCGTTACAAACATTTGTGGAGGCGTATTGTTGATTTTGTAGTATGTTGTAATGATTTTACTGTCAGCCTCAAGTTGTTAAACTTTTCACGTTCTTATAACATAAAGATTAGACGTCTCTATAAGGCGGACACCTCTATTATAAAGCAGAAACCTCTACAAAGCGGACATCTCTATCAGGCGTACATCTCTACAAATCGGAAATCTCTATAAAGCGTACATCTTTATAAAGCGTACATCTCTATAAGGCGTACATCTCTACAAAGCGTACATCTCTATAAAAGGAACATCTCTATAAAGGAAGTTCAAAGTGGATACAGATATGTGAATATAGAAAAATAAAGACAGAATGCAACCCTAGTCAAAATACAGTTTAAAGTTTCCGAAAACTCTAAAAATAATTAATCACTGTATAAAGAGCTATCGTCCGATAAGAAGGAAATAGTAGAAAATTTGTAAAAATTTTTTATGTTTTTTAGACTTTTATATATTGTAAAAACGTTACCAAATTAACAGTCCTTAAATTAACACTGCATTTAATTAACACTCATTAAATTAACGCGAATTTTGAAGAACCTGCGTTAATTTCATGACTCGTTAATTTCATGAAATAAGGTATATAGCATGCCTACATTACACTCTTTCATTTAAACATAACGGACTGTTTCATCCAAAATAAAAGTGTGAAACACAAAGAATTTGTGAACGTCAAACAGTTTCCTGGAAAGACTGGAACTTCTACTTTTTGTATCATTATTAATTATCGTTCATGTACACATTTCAATAAGATTGACGTCTCGTACTGACATTGGCCATTTTCAGCATATTTAGGTTCTTCGTCGGCTTTATTACAATACTTAGCTTTTCCCTTGCAAACCTTTTTTTATTTTCATATGAGGTTATATAATTTAGATATTTTTTTTTAAACTTTGTACCTGGTAAACAACTATAATTACTAAAGTAGAAAAATGAAGTTTCCCAATCGATTAAAACAAAAGCTATAATTTTCAAACGTAAACTATTTTGGCTTTCCTGTCAGTAAAATATATTCAAAAACAAGAGAGACCAAACCGCAATACACAACCCATTCAACAACTTGATATCTTCTTGAAATAGATGCCAGTACATTATTCACATTCTATTTATAGAAAAACAACATGATGAAAAAATGACCTTCGTAAAATCAACTTATCTACGTTATAACAACAGAAAACAAACAACACTCTTTTCATTTCAGTAAGAGCTTTCATATCGCTTTCCCGTGCACTTGCTGTAAATATTTTTAATAACCAAGCTGTTACGTCATGCTAGTAGCAAGCTAAAACGAATTTTTGTTGTTAGTATTTGTGATGCGTGTAAATCATGTATTGTTTGCATCAAAAACGTTATGCATTATGTACTGGTGATTCGCCCGTGGGAAATTTCACGGGAATTTGTTCGTCGTTACTTGAACAGACAATACAGTTATTACAAACTTTTTTTATTAGAATCTTTAACTCAATTTCCAATTTCCTCCCCAAAACATCAGAAACAACTTAATCTAAAATAACCAATTTCACATTTTTCTTAAAAAAATAATGGCGTAGAAGTAATAATGTTAAAGTATAACCAATTTTTAACTAGATATTAGTCTTTCGTGATATTTTAACCACGTTAAATGTCATCACAGGTTTTCACAGTTTTAGTATTTTATTTCTTTCCTAGAAATTGAGAATTATTTAAAGCCCAAAATGTCAATTTTTTAAGAATCACGAAGGTCAAACCAAAAAGTAGGATTTTTATTAAAAAAAGTATGTTATAAAGACACAAGTTTAACCAATAAAATATGAAATTATTTAAGTTTGGTAACCTATAGTGAGAACCAAGTCTTCCAACTGTAAGAAAATTCAAAAATGCTAAATACCTTTTGCACTAGTTGTCAATAATCGATTCAGTACATCATCTATATAACCTTTGAAGAAAGTCGTTTTTTAAAAAATAACTTCGCAGTAACATGTTTTGTGGAGAATTAAAAATGGCGTAGGCTACTTAGACGCAGTTTCATGACGGTCTGTTTGGGAATTCCCACATAGCTTCGTTCGATTTGTAAAGATGAATTAGAATCGATAACATTTTTTTATTCAAAACACGGTCATTAAAGAGATCCTAAACAGGAAAAACAATTAGTTTTGACTTTATGTGAAAGAGTGGTTGGGATAATTTTAGAAAAAAATACACGCAGATCTCACTGTTTCTAAAAAGCTTTTTTCACAAAAAATATCAGCACTATGTGGACATCAATTTTCTGTATTTTACTTAAAAAGAAAATTTTATTCTAAAAAGATAAAAAATAATAAAAAATAAAAAAATTAATAAATAAATAAAAAATAAAAGCTTGTACAATGTCCAGCATATCTTGTTCTCCCATTGTCCGACTAGACGGTAATTTTACCAATTCAAAACAAGTAAGAAAAATTATTTGAATTATTTACCAGGGAGAACACACAGAGATCAGCATCTCACAAAGCTTCCCTACCTCCCTTTTGCTTCGTACACCTCATATCTGTTTAAAACATTTCCATCCCATTAACCATTAACCATTTCCATTCCATTAACAAAACAATATTTTTTTTAAAGTTTGTTTCAGTTGAAACGTTTAAAAAACAATTTATACATTTCATTATCTGCTGTCAGCATTGTGTAACACTCCACTGTAGCTGTTGTTCTATCACTATCAAAGATTTCATCTAATCATCCAATCATCTCTACGACAGAGTGCATTAATAAACTAAACAAGGAGATGTAAAAATAAAGAGGCGCATACATTTCTTTTATTATGACATTTCTTCAGAACAAACAATAGACCTATTTCCATATCCAGTTGGTCGAGATGCTGGTTGTTTACATGCAAGTTTGAAAAATGTATCAACAACATGTTGACATTTACAGCTTTTTTTAACTGGCAGTTCCACAAGATCAAAGTTAACACAGTTATAAAGGGGTATTGGTAGTGGTAGCGTCTTGCGGCCAGCTGTTGGAACATACTTTGTCTCTATGGCCGCCGTGAGTGCCTGCATACTTGGGTCTGCTGACATGCTGTTCTTTACCTCGTCGATAGTGAGGGCCGGTGGCGTTCTCGTGGTTACTACGGCATTAACTAACCTTTCAGTTTTCACCACTTGCTGCGGTTGTGATGGCGCGGATTGCGTTGTGTGTCGCGAAAGGTAATCATCTGAGTTGGCCGCGCCACGCAGTGCATATTGCAGCATGAAGTGATAACCTTGTAGCTTGATTTTGTGCTTAGTATTCATGGACGCTGTTCCATTCTTTAGCTAGAGTATAGTGGTAGCAGTGACGTATGGCCGGTAGTTGCTGTAAATTCCAGTAGTTCATATAGGTAGATGTGGTTTTTGGTGATTGCAAATTCCACTGCTGCGCTATCTATTTTGATTTGTTGCTCTTGAGGGGTGGTTGATCGGCTGTCGTATCGAACCACTTTGTACTTTCCAGTGTCTGGTTCTTAATGTTTTAGCGCGCTTGAAAGTTCCGTTTTTTTGGAACGGTATACGATAACTGTACTTTTTTGGATTGGCTTGAAGTATGCCATTACTGGTTTTTGTAAAAGTGCTTTCCTGATATAGTTAAAAGTGTTATCGCATTCTTTGTCCAGACGAATCTTGCGTTTTGGACGGTCAATGCTCTGAGTGGGGCTGTGATAGTTAAATATTCTGGTATAAGGTGTGAGCTGAAATTTGCTATTCCCAGAAATTGCAATCGTGCAGGCATTGTAGGATGCGACAGAGTGCTTCGTTATGTTTTTTCGTTGTACATCCGTATACGATGGTATCACCGTATATGTTTTGGATGTTTGATATGTTGGAAAGTGTTTGGTGGATTTCCTCGTAGAAAGCTTCTGCTGCGGAGTTCATTCCGAATGTAAGTCTGCATAATCTATAAGTGTAGAGGGTGGTTATCGTCGTAATTCAGCGTCCAGCTCCAATTGCATGTAGCCGTGCTTCACATCTAGTTTGCTGTAGTATTGTGCCCCGTTAAGCTTGTATCGTAACTCCTCTGCCATTGGGATGACTTGTCGTATACATCTGATGACTGTATTTGCAGTGGTCATGTCTACATTCATCTTTAGCTGGTTAGGGTAAACTTTAGGTGTCAACACTAATTTGGATATGCAATCGGTGGGTCCGTCGACCAGTTCAATGACTCTTGACTCCTTGAGTTCGTCTAGGATGGTATCCAGTTTTTCTCGTTTGGCGAACGGTATTTTCCGCTGTAGTTCAATTATGGCTTTGATGTCTCGGTCTATTAGAAGGTGCAATTGTCGGTATTTCTGTTTGCTAAGCTTTTTGAATACTGTTCATGTTTCTACGTTATTTTTTTTATCTTGGTTGCTTGTGGCAGGTTAGATATTTGTTTAAGGTACACATAGCTTGTTTTCTATGGCGTCAGCTTGTTTTCAATGGCGTCCGCTTGTTTTCTATGGCGTCAGTGTGACCATGTCTTTGTAATATAAGTGCTCGACATCGTTTATGGAGTCCTGATTTTTATCTTGATTGGTGTTGCGGAATTATCGTCTATGGTAATCAGGAGAATCTCTAAGTCAAATGCGGCGTATCTGTTCATTAGCGAGTGTGTCGTGTCGTTTTTCGTGACGTAAATGGTGGTTTGGTGGCTTTCTGATTAGCTCTGATTTTTGACTTGAACTGGCCGAGTAGTTTAAGTGGTGGTAAGCCATAAGGTTTTAAAGTGGTAGTACATAATCGTATTGTACTAGCATCTTGTACGTTGCCGCTAATATGATGCTTGCTTTAGCGCACGAGTCGACTTTCATGGTTACCGATTGTTCGTTCAGGTGCATGGTAACGTTGGTGCTGGGATACTGACAATTTTGATTTCTCTGTCAATGAACGTTGTCTACGTGTTGGATGTCGTCTTGAACAGTGTTGATGGGCTTCGTTGTGTTGCGCACCTTTGCTACGCACACTTTTTCTAAATATCCCTTCTTTCCGCCGTGATTGCATGTTGCACCTTTTGCTTTGCATCTGGTGGCGCGTTCTTTTCACTGCAATACCTGCATATCTCGATGGTCCTACTTTTGCAGTGATTCCAGTTCTGAAGATGTATATTCGCATATTTGGCGGGTGGTGCATCGAACTTGTTGGTCTTCCTGAAATGCAGCTCTTTTTTTAGCTCCAAGGGTCTCGCTGTTGGCACGACCTTGCCAGGTCAATGTCTGCAGTTTTTCGGAGTGTGTGTGTAGATTGAGGACGAGTTTTATAGCCTTTTCGTCATCCATTTCAGCGAACTCGCGATCATTAACTTTTGTCCTTAGTCTTGTAATCCAGTGGTCGTGCGATTATTTGACCTGTTTTCTGGCAACATTTGGAGTTTTCTAACCATTGTTTCCATCTTCGTTCGGTATTTATGCCTTCGTCAAGAAGAGCTTCGGGATCGAATACGGGAACGCATGCTTTTAAAAATTTAATTTGCGAGAGAGTTCGCTACGGCGGTATTTAAGTCGTTTGTGGCCGATACGTGGGTGCCTAGCAGTTTAATGCGGTTTGATCGCTCACCCAGGTCCGCTACGTGACCACGTATCGGGGATCTGGTTGAGCGAGACGAAACTAGCGATTTTCGTAGTCGCTAGTTTGTTGTAACTTGAGTTGTTGTCGAGAGATCAATATAGAAGGAGAATTTCAAAATCTTACCGATCTTATGGTACTGTTATTTGCTTGTACTGACTGTGGTGATTTTTTGCCTGTTTTTTTGGTTTTAACTCGGCAAAATAAATTTCACTTGCCTAAAAAAATACCAAGATGCTAACTCTCTGAATACAGAATTTAAGAATACCAAATACAATTTATGACAGAGGCTAAAAATTTGACAAAAAAAACAAAAACATTGCAAGGAAAGTTTAACGTCCAGCTTGCCCAACCAAGTCAAATAAAATTCCTAATTCTGAAATCATAAATGTGTAAAATGTAGGCTTTAAATACTTCCAAAAGTACCTTCACTTTGGAAAAAATAAACAGGGTAAGGCACCCAAGAGTTCAACTATTATTTTAAAAGCACTATCAGTAAGCCTGGCTAATTTTATTTCTACAGATGTTGATTAAAAAATAAGGTACACTCAATCACAGGAAACACAGGATTTATACTAGCAACATCACCAATTTTGGTTACCTGCTTGAAATTTACGTTTGTTTGCAAAGCTAATATCAATCTGGTTCACTTAACACCAAAGATAACAAACAAAACCATTAGAACGGCAGATACATGCTATTATCCCACATTATCGCCAAATTTTAATAACAATTTGTATGACAAATTAAACTTGCAAATATTGCAAGTAAACAAACCATATCTGCACTATTGCACTGCAAACTAAAAATTTGCTCATAACTAATCTCGTTTTCATGTTATTCGGTATTTTTAGCCATATAGAATATAAAAGCAGAAAGAACGTTTATCAGTTAATATCTGTTGAAAAGTGTTGCGCAAGTTTGCACAACATATCAGGCATAGTCAAGAGATTTTGGTGGGTATGCAGTGAATAGCACGCCTTAAATTCAACATGATTTTTTTTTCTGAGTGTGTGTGTGTGTAGGTGAAAAAAAATCATGATAGAAAATCGATAAAAAATATACCAACCGAATATGGTTTTTAAAAATTTGTGGCTATAAAAATAGCCTTTTTGACAGTTTTATAGTCTACGTCCGGGTCTTTGGTGTTATTAATTTTTTTCTGTTCAGTGCTTAAAGCACGATTTCTTAAATTCTGCTTTGCACCTTGTGTTTTTCACGTATATCTTTGACATATAAAAAAGTTCGGACTTTAGTAGAAAGAATTACCATATGCTTCCACAAGCTTAAACTTTGGCTCTACGGCATACCAGACACTCTTAATTTTGACAACACTGAAGGATTCACATCCTATGGACCATGTCATTACATATCAATTTTATTCGAGAATAAATGGTAGATTGATGATGAATTGATTTGTTTACATTTGACATAACCGCTTGAAATTTTTTTTGTTCGCTCTCCACAACCCACGATCATGAATATTGAAAATCTCTGGGAATAACCGTTATCAACTTTGCATGCTTGTAAAAGTGCGATAAAAAATGTGCGACTTGTCGAATTTGTTGGTGAAGGTAATCCATGTTTGATATTGCAGTGCCTTGTGAGACCACGTTGTAATTTGCAAATTATTTCACAATGTTTATAGCGATCAACAGTTCTATTATTTTGATGATCTTCCACCTTCGTTACAGGATCTTTATTAATACCTCTATCATCGTCAAGAAAACCACCATCAAGGTAATTTTTCTGCACTTCAACAATATTTTTTTAAATTCTGTGCAGGTTTCAGCATAGATTTAGGATGGCTTGCGGAAACAACCTTTCTTTCTTATGACTATCGTGATGCATAATGCAACGATGCTGCCATCGCGCAAGAGACAAAGGAAGACAACTGAAGTTTGGAGATAAAAATAAAGAAAGGATTTCAGTCGGAAAAGGAATATCTAGTTTGGCTTACAAAAAGAAGTACAGAAACACGAAATGGCGAAAGACCACTTGAACACAAAAGGTCATTTTTCTAATATTCGAGTATGCTATTTCTCATGTGGGCAAAAAAACCCGTCATTGGATGGAATAGAACTCGATTCAACGTAAGTTTTCTTTTTAAAGTAAACCCAGGTAATACTATCCATATACTAAATGTTTTTTTCGAGCATTTTTGGAGAGGTAGCCTTAGTACAAAATTATGATACCAACCAAACCATCTACGTTAATTTAAATTATATAGAGCCTACTGTCTATAGTATTGACAACAACACAGAACATATCAAGGATTCAGATAACAAAAAACTCTGTTGTCGGTCGAGTGACATAGGCCTGAGAGGAAAGATGTTTCTGAACGGCATAAAATTGTTTCTTTGTACTTTCTCTACCTTGAGATATCACCACCAATGTGGCCAACCGTTTTAAAGTGAAGTCTAACTCCAAAATAGACACCAAATCATCGCATTTCATATTACACAGTGGGACGGCGGCATCCATATATTTAAAACGGTGTGTCAGTGTTTTTGTGAGGGACAATTTCGACGTATTCATTGTCCTCTGATGTCGCCGAAAGGCTAATTTTCTGACGTTACGGCACAACGTCAATAAGTTGAATTTGGTAAGTATAAGTATATATTTTGCAGATTACGTTCTGTCCTCTCTCATGATCAATGTTTATATAAACGTATGTCACGTGTAATCTTTTACTTTGCTGAGCATTAAGGGACAGTTTTTAACATGAGAGGGAATAGAGAGCCATATTTTTGTGGACGATTGTAGCTATATTGTATGTACGATTGGAAATACAATTTTTTCAATCCTGCCGGTGAGCATACACCAGTGCGGCTCAAGTTACAGTTTGATTGTATTGTTTTTCTGGGCCTAAATTGTACCAAGATCGAAGACAGAGATGGGTTAAATTAATGAGGAGAACGACTGCCAAAAATACTCCCTGGTTACCAAACCCAAGTGATAGAGTCTGTTCACTTCATTTTGTTAATGGTGAACCAACACCTCAGCACCCTGATCCTTCTTTGCATCTTGGCTATGACACAGCTCCAGTGAATCTGAGACGAACACTATTCCGTCACTCTTGTCCAAAAAGGAAAAGATCGTCATCAACTGATGATGCCAATTCTTTCTTTGATGAACCTGGTAGCTGGCTGATAGGGGTTTTCAGATTAGAGAGAAGAACTTATTTTAAGGTATTGTACACTCAGTGTTCCACCAGGTGCAAGAGTTAAAGCTCAGATGACAGCAAGTGAATGTAAAAGTACAACCTTCGTATCCATGTTGAACGTGCCAACCTTCGTATCCATGTTGAACGTGCCATCAACAGAATCAAAACGTACATGTGATTCTTTAAGCTTAAATTTCCCATCAACTTTGGTTAAGTAAGACAAGGAGAATCTTGGATCTTCAGGTGAAAAAAATTAACCGAATAAGGACATTTCATTTCCAAACAAGCTTTTGGACAACAGGAGAAGGTGACTATTCGACCAGGGCTAGCACCGATAAACGGTAGATCTGTTTCTAAATACAACCCACATTCTACAACTTGAAGATCCTTGTGATGTTCACCTTGGATAGCAACAAATTATTGACTGCATTAATTTCCATTGTGCGACCATATTTTAAAGCGGGAATGTTAGGGCTGACAAATATTAAACCTTTTTTTAACAACTACCACAGATTATCAGTTGAACGATTTCTTGAGCTGCTTTTCATTTTTGTTTTAACCTCGTGTCCTTTTGAACCAGTTATAACACCTTTTCGTCATGCAAACCACAAGCTGTTGTCGCTCTGACTTATTGTTGCTGACTCTATTTTTTGAATGACCTTGTGTGTTAAGTTTTGCTTCAAATTTAAATAAAAAGACTCCTTTGAATTGGACATCAATAACACATCATCAACAGTAACAAGTTCTACAGGCTTCTCACGAGCTTCAACAATTTCTCTAAGAAAGTCAATTTTTGGTTTAGGCACTGCGGCATGTACAATGCTATCAGGTAAGGACTCCTTAAGACTGTTCGCAATATCTTGTACACAAAGCGGCTTTACTTTGACTCTAAATGGGTTGTACTGCTTTTTAGGCGTTGAAACTAGCGTCCTAGTCTGTTTTCCACGTTTACCAAAATCATCACGACTAAAAGATAAATTTTTACTTTATCTGGTTTTACTTCCTTTCGGTTTGGAAGCCATTCACAACTTTTAGCTGTACATGAAGGATTTGTAAGCCCCAACCTGACAGCTGCCTCAATACGGAATAACATGGCTGTGACGTGATTACACGTGCCTGACATACCCGCCATACAGGAACAATGGGCTGAAACAATGTTTGTTTTGTTCTTCCTGACACATATCCAAAGTTTATGTGGTGCATTATTTATCCTTTTAGACTGTTTACAATCAGCTTTTGAAAAACAATATGCTGATGATGAATCAATGCTGTGGTAACTAACATCTGCAAGCCACCCCCTGTTAAAATAACTGTAAGCTTTTGAGTTCTTGTAGTCGTTCACATCCGCACTGCCAAGCTAGTTGGGATTGAAAGCTAAGTAATTGAAAATATCAGGGTATGTTATGCAAGGCCACTGAGTAATACCATCAGTTTCACAAATCCAACCAGACGTTAAATAATTGGGATCGGGCAGTAGTACCTCACCATGTAGGAGTTTGGCTTGATATTCTTGCATCAGTTGACCTACCTCCTGTGCTGTTTTAATAAGTGGAACATTGGTCTCAGCAGCAACAAACACTCTAGCTACCAATTCAGCCTCTCTACCTGAAACCTTTAAACCACGAAGCCTGAGGAACATCTTTAACTCATCCGCATCCATTTTATTGACCATTTTGTAATCTATGGCAAATTATACCTTAAAATAAAAGCTGCAACTAAAAATAACAACCACTCTTCCCAGCTTGAGCTTCAAAACTACTGAAGGCGCTAGAAATTTGTGTACACTAACTTTCCCCCAGACCCTTTTTCCCGCACGGTCCCGGGAGATGTCGGGTTAGTGTATTCAGAGTGTGATTTGGGTATTCTAAAAAATTCATGAAACCAAAATTATTCATTATCCTTTAGATCTACGAGCTATGGAGGATGTTACTCAAGAAGCGCAGCAGCCAACAGCATCTGAATCGCCTTCATCCAGCTCGCCTTCTTCTTTTAGTTCTTCCTCAGCACCAAGTATAGATCTTTGGCACAAGCCGGGAAAAGTCTTTCCCAAAGTCCGCGTAAAAGGAGCGAGATTGTTAAGCTAATTGCTTCCAAGCACTTCAAAATTCAATTTAAAAGTAAAGGTGGAAGTACTAAGCAAACACTTTCAAACACGGAAGAAGAATGGATTTTTACATTTCTGGATCGCCCTGATATTTCACGTCAAACACCGGGGCGCAAAGATCATATTTACATCGGGAAGGTCGATGGGGAAAGGAAATACATGCAAAGGCGTTACCTACATTGGACTTCACCCAAGAATGTCAAACATTTCCTAATTACTTTGAAAGAGAACTGACGTTCAGACAATTGTATGATTTTTCTTAAGCATAAACAGTGCAAGTATTCTAGTCAAACATCATTTGCCTGTAAAATTTGTGAGAACATAGCTGTAATCACTAGCTGGATATCTTAATTTTCCTTCGATGTCACCGAAAATGTTATGTTTTTCTGACTTACACGACTTTAATGCATTTAGAATGACGTCAACGTTTAAAAGATTGGTGAAGCCATTGCATTGCAGTTATGACTTTAAGGCCAAATAACTTGGAAACGTAGAGGTGACGTATTTTGCACCGCGTGGGTAACTAGGAACAGCCTTGGACCAAATTGGGTTAGTTGTTGGGACCAAATTGGGTTAGTTTAGGCACCCAAGCCTGGGTGCCCGAATCAACCGTTCGTCAAAAGTACATGATCGTATATATTTACTTCATTAGCGTTTCAAGCTGTACACGATAGAGGAACGGTTAAATAAATTTCTAAAAAAATATATTTTTTTGTACATTTATAAGACTTGCTGACGTCATCGAAATTCGTGGCGAAATCCGAATAGCTAAATCCGGTGGCAAAATCTGAATGGCGAAATCTGGAGTCGGTGACTGTTCTCCTTTCCATTGTTCTCCTGCCTAGGTGGTTTTTTTCACGGACCTTATCGACTAGTTGCTAATAAAGTTAAAAAACATAGCTACTAGTTTAATAGTTTTTATAGATTGCTATCCAACATGGTACGCTTACAGTTATTTCTTCAATAACGTTACCAAATAAGTCAAAAAAAGAGAGAAAAATGTTCAAACAAAACACTTGGTTTTATCCATACTCTACCAGTATATAAAATACTATATTTTCCATTAACCTTATTCTTTACAAATGCAGACTGCATTTTACATAACATGAAACAAGAAGATATTAATGCACATACAATATGAAATAATGAAAAATTATTCACATCAGCAAAGCTGTAAAATACATGCTTTAATAAAATACAAAGAATCGAAAACTAAACACAATCTTTCGTTATTTTATAATACCGTCGGAACATTTGAAAAAGAAAATATTTTTACAAAAGGACGAATTTTAATACTGCAAAAGCAATATCGCAACAACACCAACTACTTATGAATGTAAACTATATAATGAAACACATACTCAATATTATTGAGGCTCACAGATGCAAATAATACACACAAATAATCATAAAAATAATACAATTTACAAACTGTAACATTATTAGTTGGTGGACCCGTTGATAAATCCACGGGTTCGTCCGTCCTTTATATATAGCATTTCGGGTTTCCATAACACGACTTTTTTCTCGCTTACAAACAGACTGGCGGCTATTATTAAAGAGATTATATATTTTTTAATTCTCGAGGTAAAATAATGCCTAAATAATAAGATGCTCTCTCCTAATAGAATCTCTCTCCTTGTTATCAATCGAAAAAAAGTATTAAAAAAATTACGCTAGGTCTTCACTAATTTTTAATTGATTAGTTCTCCTAAAAACTTTCCCCAGAATTTATGTTAAGTTGTGCTATTTTTAATTTTATACAATTTGGGGGATTTTGCTAGAGGCCTGACAAGGGTTTCCCACAAAATATTTACAACGAAAATTTTCACCCTTTGATTTGGTACTGGAACCTAATCCAGCAGGCGAGTTGACCAATCTATTTTGTACCCAAAGAAAATTGTTCACGTATTTCATAGCTAACACCTTCTGTCGTTGTTTAAAAAGAAAATTCGTGGCTAGCCTTTGAACTAATTTTATTTCAGCCTAGCTAAAAACAATGGCAGAATCACAAGTTTCACTTAAAGTGAAGGTCTAACTTTCAAATTTCTATTGTTTCACCTGGAATTTATTTTAAAAAAAAGAAAACAATCGAAAATCACCAAAACTCACTCTTTAAGCATGACTTAGTTAACGGCGAAAATTGATTGCAAGTGTATCAACAAATCTAAATTTACAGCATGCTATTTTACCCATGCAATGCTTTCGTGTCAAACTAGATGCAGCTTTTTCCCTGGCCTATTTTAATGTCTGTTTAAACTCCACAGAAGTGTCAACGTTTGTATTATCAGCAACACACTTCCAATGAACTCATTTGTATTACACTTTGCATGAAAATCTAAACATTATAGAACACAAAACCGAGGTATAAATATTTCTACTACTATAGTTTAGGTATATTGTATATTTAAACAAAAATGTTCAGTAGCTTGAACTTGTCACATTGACGTCCTCACTGTTGTTGTCCTCTTCGTCAGCAGGGCTAACAGTAGTTTCGATCGGACCAGTCACATATTCCGCTTTCTTTTTGCCAGTCACAACATCTTCGCTGATGTAAACAGCCGTTACGTCGGATCCAGGAACATCAAACATGGGTTCAAGTAAGATTTTTTCCTAAAACATATACATCGCATAAACACTGACTGTCAAGTATTCTATTAATAAAATGGAATCTTGAATTCACTGCATAATACAGGTTGCCCTTTATAGAGAAAACAGTTGGTGACATATGCTGACAGATAATCATCACTTTATTTATTAAGCACGAATGCAATGCAGAAAGGGTTTATGAAATATAAAACCTAGTCGGTAGCCCTTGGAAAAATCTAGAATTCCACCCATTTCTACCCATGGCTATTTTATTTGACTATTATTACACACAATAATAGTAATATGGATTTATTAGCAATGTGATAAACATGATTTTGTTAAAATATTTCCGAAATTCATCCAATTTGATTTGATTTGATTTGTTAAATGATATATTGGGAATTTAAATAAAATTTAGGACGGTAACAAAAATAGTTGCAAAAAAGAAATACTGGGTACTCTGTGATATTGTTATATTAAAATCGCTTTGAGTAGGAACTATTTTAATATTGCTCTCCCTCTGCGTTTTCATTTTTTGACAAAACATTCAACGGTTTGTTTTTCTCTGCTTAAGAACTAAGATTCTACTGCAGGCACATTCCATGTACAAAAATAAGCATCTTGGATGTTTAAAATCTCAATGAAAAATTAATTGAAAGTTTAACTGGTTTAACTTTTCAAAAATCAAAATTTACAAGATAAAGCATGAAGAAAAGACACGATTTTTCAACATTCAAAAATTAAACTCGATTTATCAAATGCGATCACCGCGTGAAGGGACTACATTTAGCTGACTCTTGCATGTTTTCACACACAAAATAATTGGGTAAGGTACAGTTCATTTGCAAAACTTTTCCAGTTTGCAAAATCATAATGAAAATTTACATTGAACTGATGTTGTAGAGCGTAAGAAAAAAAACTTTTAACCACGCACCATTATAGCTTTGAGTCCACGGGCTCCAGTTCTACGTTCTTTTGCTACTTTAGCTATCATTTTTAATGCTTCTTGTGAAAACTGCAAGTCAACCTGAAATTCAAAAATAGTTGATTGAAGATCAAGAAAGTAAACAAAAATACAATGGTGCTATGCCAACCAAAGCCAAATACTGTGCCAAAACACAAAAGTAGATGCTCATAACAAAGTTTCGCGTTCTTCTTACGCAGTACATGTAATGTTGCAGCATGCAAATTTTAGGCAGAACAGTGAACTGGCTTCGAAAAACACACAAAACAATCACTGTATTGGTACTGTACTAAACATGTCATACGACGATGTATCTTTTTTTTCGCGTAGTTTAAATGAAAAGAGATGTAAAGTATAAATACAAAACCATGTACATTGTCCATCTTGAATAAGTGTTGATATTGTGGTATAAGAGCATTTCTTGGTTCTGTTAAGATGCGAATCAGCGACTCTTCACTTAAAGAATTGATGGATACTAAAACAGGCAAACGTCCAACAAACTCAGGAATCATTCCAAATTCAATAAGATCTTGTGCTTCAATCTTGGACAAAAGTTCGTCTTTTTCAAGCAAATCGTCGTGGGACTCTGCCTTAGTCATTTCTTTCAAGTCGTATTGAACATTACGCAATTCCTTACTCTTCGGTGGTCCAAATCCGAGTACCTGTACACATCCAAAAAGATTGTTACACTGTTGATAACAACATTTTTTTCACATGCACATACAAGTCCATTATAAGATCTATCACTGTGTTTTAGAGATTCCTTGCTACTTGCAAATGAAAATAATCTATTGAACGACTTTAAATTTTTTTCATTTACAAAATCTGATAATTAAAATTTACCGGTGGTTTCCAACATGAGGTACCTTATAAATCCTGATATTAACTGTGCCTCTAGACAATAAATATTGTACACCCAAAACCTTGAGACCTAAACACGTCCTACTTTTCTTTCAGTGCCAATAACGTTAAAGTTGTATAATTTCAAAAGATAACCCAATTTTTAGGATGAGTAGCGACAATCATTAAGTGAAAAAGAAAGAAAATATTGTTTTCAAATGCGGGTGATCTAATTAAAAATTACCTTGTCCTGTCGTCTCTTCCTTACAATGTTGTCCAAACCATTAAATGCACCGGAAGCAACAAAAAGAATATTTGATGTATCCACTGGCACACTTTCACCTCTCATTTTTCGTGATGTGCGCTCAGGAACATTAACAACAGTGCCTTCTAATATTTTCAACAGTCCCTACAAAAATGAAAATAAACATAAAGTTTTATCAAAATACCGTATTTTATCGAAAAATATATATATATATACAGCCCTTAAAAAGCCTTGAAAAGTATGGAAAAAAACCATCAAAATTTAATACGTTTCTAAAAATTAAAAAAAAGAAGTTTTTGTATACCTGTTGGACACCCTCGCCACCTACATCACGCACTTGATGGAAGCCGGTGACACAACTAATTTTATCAACCTCATCCAAGAATACAATACCTGTGACAAAAAAATGAAATGAAATTTAACTCAAGCAGTGTCCTTTGAAATATGAGATCATGTTAGTACATATGACATACCATATAAATTGTGAAGTAATTTTAATGATATTTTATATGCTTTAAATGAGAAGTTGTATGACCATTGAATAGCAGTAAAAATATCTTTCAAAATTAAAAACTAAATAAATAATTCTTATAATAGCAATGGTAATGAAAGTCAAGAAAACAGATAACAAAAAATCAGAACAAAAATAAACAATAAACTAACTAACTGCCATTGTGAAGACGCAGTTATTAAAAAGAAAAATGTAGTAAAACATTCTCAATGTAAAAAAAATCTATGGCTTTTTTGTTAAAAGGTGTTTTCATTGCCTTTTTTTCAGACCAAACAAAATCCTATGACTTCTTCTTCTTGTAATCACCCTGAACAAACAGTTGACAAAGAAAGTGTACCTTGCTGTGCTCTATCAACATTGTAATTCGCATCTTGCAATAATTTTGTAATCACAGACTCGATATCTTCACCAACATACCCAGCTTGGGTAAGTGAGGTACAATCGCATATTGCAAATGGTACATCAAGACATCTTGCAATAGTTTGTGCCAATAATGTTTTACCAGACCCTGTGGGACCAAGAAGTAAAATGTTGCTTTTGTCAATTTTCATAGATTCAGAAGGCGAATCCAAAAACTCGCTTCCACGGGGAACATCATTAGATTCCTTCTGCTTGTCATTTGAATTTACCGAACCAGCGCCAAGCGGATGCATACTGGTGTGTAGCTGCAAAAAATCTAAGAGAAACAGAGAAGCAGTTACAACCTTTTTTTTACAGCGCCTGTGGAAAATGACAAAAATATTTACCCTTTGCTGATTTCACTTTCACGTTATTGCCACTTGGTGGTTGCACAACATCTTTTTCTACAGCTGCTCCTTCATCTTGTGGCAGGTTAACATTTAAGCGTTTGTAATGGTTATATACAGCAACAGATAAAACTTTTTTTGCAACTTCCTGACCGACAACGTATTTCGATAAATATCCATAAATCTAAATGGATAAGTGCAAGGTTATACATTGCGATACACATCATCAAACAAGTTACAAAGATCGTTTAAACATTTTCAGAATCTAATAGGTACGCATGACATGATTTGAAAAATACCAAATTGTCCATAAATATGTTTTCTTATTTAAAGGAGATCTAACGATTAATAAGAGATTGCGCTTAACTTGTATATTATAGTGTGAATAAGAAGTGTGTACATTTTTTATATTTCTGAGCCTTGCCGCCATTGTAGTAAGGACTTTTTGTTGAGTAAATTACTAAATGGTGCGACGTTATCCTACAGGGGTGTAAACAAATGCATTCCGAATGAAAGAAGAGAGGGAATGTTAAACGAACAAACTAAAGTATATCTCCCTGCAATTATCTGCGATAAATTTTATGTTTGGAACAAGAATATTTCGTTGTTAGTTTCACTGTTAAAAATATAGTTTGTGAGTGAAAGTTAATCCATCGCCTTATAAATTTTGTTGAGCTTTGTACTCCGTGTGACGTCACAAATCAAAATATCTACGAACCAAATTAGCTTTTGTTCGATAATGGTGGCAACCGTTAACTTAATTATTGCTTTTGGGGATCAAATTTAGACATGAAAGAATATGAAAATTAAAAATTTTTATGCCATGTTTTTGTGATATGTAAGAATGTTTTTATTATATATATATATATAAAAATATATATGCGTAGTTTTAATTCTTCTCCTATATGGCAAACACATGTTGACAACAATAATTCTGTCATCGTGTGTTTTTTTTTACAACCAAGATAAAATAATAAAATATAAAAATAATGAAAATGGTTATTGTGAAACAAAACAGCATAATACTTTAACAACCATTATTAGTTGCCAACATGAACTGATTGGATGCTGTATATATTACAAACTGAAAATAAGTTACGAGAGCCTAAATTATTTTAACTTTTGAAGTTTAAAGGGATGTTACAAATCAACCTTGCAATGCTTAAATGTACCATAATTTTGATTCTAATTTAAAAAAAGTTTGTGCATACAATTTTGTACCTTTCTGGGAGGGGGAGGAGCTTTTGGAGATATTGATTGATTACTTGATTCTGCATCTTGATGTCCTTTTTCAGAGAACATAGATCGTTTAGAATCAAGTTCTGAAAGTACCACAAAAAAATGATGGCATTTTTCACACTTTACAAATCTCGTCGAAGCTAAAAACAAAATAAAATCTTAATTTGAAACAGTTATACTTTACTACTCTAAAATGCGGCATTCTCATTTCACACATAAAAAAACTGAAAACATACTGGGGGAACGCAAGGATATTTTTCCATAACTAGACAGAAATGTTTTCGCAGATATTCATATTACATCAAATCAAGTATATATAGTTTCCAAAGTGAGTGTATCAATATTTTAACTTTGCACGATCTTGTCTAAATGGTTTTCAAAAAAATTTCAGTTATCTTTTGTCTGATTCTATTTTCATAATGTATAAAAACCGAGAGAAATGAATTTTTTTTTTTTATAAAAAAGCTATAAGTTTAGAGTGAAATGGTGCCAAGGTTGATTACATTTCGGGCCTATCAAAGGTTAAGTATAGCCCCATTTAGAACATCAAAATTAAGTAGCTTTACAAATAACATGAAAGCAAGATACCTTCTCAGTATCTAGAAGACACTATTTTATTTAAATCAAGACTGGATACAAGATAACCCCTATGAAATAATAATAACTTCAAAAAACATATCAACTTACAGACAAATGTTTCGACATGAGTGCACGGCTCTCCACACTTAGGGCAACACAATTGATTTCCCTTTCCTCCTCCACCACCACCACTAGATTTTCCACCATCGCCATTGGAACTACCATCTGAAGGAGGCAGACTACCACTTTTCTCTAGAGTATAGCTGGAACTGTGGATACATCTTATGGAACGGTGTGGTAAAATGATCCTGACTGATGCATACCTAGTGAACTTTCTATTTTGAGCTAAAAAATAAATAATCAAAACAAAAAAAAGAAAACTCAGGCAATATATATATTTACAAAAATACAAGGTAATTATAAACAAACCTCTTTGATATAAGTGACTTTGTTTTCCCTCACATCTGGTTTTACCCCGCGCACCAGACAATGAAGTCAAGGATAGACAAGAGGTACGACGCAATAAGAGCACTCTTGAAGATGAACTTTGCATTGTTTATAAATTTATTCTATGAAAAGAATACACAAAATAGAATCAGATACAGATGAAACAAAGGCAATTTTTACATAAAAAACTTGCAATTTTAAGGAAACATTAACTACCAAAGTAAAAAAAAAACATTTCTGAGACATTCTTCTTCAGTAAATATTGGAGTTCTTCTCCTGGAATGTTCTCCATAATAAATTATTATAGCATCTTTGGATGAACAAAAGAAAGCACGTAAATAATTGTAAAATAAAATTGTAAAATTGTAAGAAATCTGTGTTTTGTTTGGAATGAAAAAAAAAATGACCAGTAGGTTGCTTAGTAAAAATCACCGTATTTTGTTCTGGAACGATAAGAAAAAGTTCTGCTTTTTTAATTGTTGTAAAAATTATCGAAAGCAGTTGATGTTTACAGGCCTATCAATAACTGCTTTCCAAGTTCCACAAAAAGTTTTGTTAGCTGAAAATTTTGATTTCTCAACTTGGCACTCTGAACTTGTTTTTTTAATGATTCGTTTTTTATCAACACGGAACATATTAATATGGGTTCAAAAATAAAAAAATAACCTTAAATGGAATAACACCAACGAGATATTGCCTGTTCTGTTTGTACGTGCAATTATGCAGACTTGTTTCATGTCTCATTGACATTCATTTTCTTCATCTAGAAAAGGATCGCATGGCCAGGTAACAGCGGTTACCAACTACGAAGAGACAGTGTTGACGATATCTTAGTCTACGAAATTTTTATCTAGGTCAGGAGTCGGGGGATTAGCTAAGATGTACAGGTTGGCCTCAAAGAGGCCTTTGTTGGTTAATTTCTTCACAAGGAAACAAAAATGATTATTCACAAGGTGCGCCATCATTACGTTTCAAAGGAAGTTATAATCACAAGGATTTTGAAATTATCGATATTAGCCCTGGTATGGTTGTCTTTTGGGGGAAAAATAAAATAAGTAAAAGATAAAAAAAAACTTTGACAATAACAGAAGTTATTTTGAAGTAAAGATTTTCATGATTTAATTTACATTATATCGTTCAACCCCAATTTTTTGAACAATGGAATATTCAAATTCCTTGATTTTTCGAATTATTTCCTTGGTCCCTTGGTTTTCCCTTAAAATTTACCCCGGATTTTTCGAACTCCAGCTTTTCGTATTCCCCAATTTTTTCGAACCTTTTAGGGTCCCTTCGAAAGAATACCCTCGATATTTTGAACTTATTTATGGAGAATTCTGGAAAATATATATGTATTAGAAAACAAGTTCTTTGTTCTTTTAAATATGTAGTAGTTATCGCAGTGGTGAGAAAAATATGGGAAATATTTTTTAGAGTGAAATATACAAGAACTAAAAAACAAAAAAAATATGACAATATTTTTTAGAACAGGTGCGATAACTAGTTTATATTTATTACAGCATTGTCTGGCTCTATTTGGCATTGTAAGACGTCTCCAACAATAGGAGCCCATGTCTCACAATACTCATGGTAGCCCATCACAAAGGCGCTATTCCTGCACAAGCAGAATTGACAATTTTCATTGAAATAAGGAATAATACATGTTGACCTCTCAAACGTATTGTCTACGTTTAACGCTTCTGAAACTCTTTAGCCCAGTGAAAGATAAAATTCGAAATTCGAACGTTTTGAACATTAAAAAGTTTTAAGTTTTACTAAATGCTTGCATACAATTTTATGACGAAAGAAAGATGTCCACGTCGCAAAAGAAAAAAAAAATCCATTGATCTATCTATTTCTTGTTACGCCTTAAATATTTTCAAGGCATAACAAGAAATAGAAAGTGGAAAACCTAAACTATTAGTAGCTTAACCCTATTTTGACCAGGGTATATTTCCAACATTTAATGACTAAAACTTTTGACAGGCTTGTCCAAATTGAATCAAACTTGACACACATATACATAAAAAAGCAGAATGCCAGCACTTCTTCTGTGTTGTTGTTGAAGGCTTGAAATTGGTCTAAGTTACCACTATATGCTTAAAATTTAACTACTTAAGGTTCTAGAGCAAATTTTTTTTACATTCTGTTTAAAGTTTCTGACAGCTAAATAAAAATTAACATTTTTTCCGGTTTTTACATAGTTCAAATAAATAAGGGCCAAAAATTGCCCAAAAATCCAGATTAATCATGTCACCAAAATTCTCAGAAAGATTCTCCTGAACGAAATAAAGTTGTCTTGTAAGTTTCAAGTCCTAAAGATAATCCTAACGAAAGTTATTATATTTTGCCTATCATAAGGATTTCATAGAGATTTTTAGGGGTAGTTTTGAGTAATAGTAAATATCTAAAGCTCTGAGAGGTATAGGACCTAAATACTTGACATAGTTAAAAATAAAATGTGCCAAGAAACACTTATTTCCACATGGATTTTACATGCAAATAAAGACAATATAATGACCACATATTCCTCTGGAACAATTAGCTGGAAAAGAAAGAATGTCAAAGCAGGGGAACATAAAGACTTAAACTAAGCTGTTTTTAAGTGGTTTATGTCAGCAAAATTGAATAACATAATAGTCTTTCATGAGGAAACAAGTGATTTAGCAAAGGCACTTGCTATAGATGATTTTAAAGCATCGAATGGATGGATTGACAGATGGAAGGCATGGAATAATGTCATATTTAAGATGGTGTAAGGTTAAGCAAATCACACACACCAGATATGATGGCACACTGGAAGAAAACGCACCTACACCAACCATACTACCAAAGTAAAAATTTCAAGGTATCTTTAACACTGAAGAGTTTTGGTCTTTTCTTCCAAGCACTACCAAAACAAAACTCTTGAATTGAAAGGTGAAAAATGCACTGGTGGTAAGAACAACAAACTCAGACCCACTGGAATAAGTGCAGGGAGTGCTGCAGGTAAAAAAACTTACACAAACAAAAAGTTGGATAGACTCTGACATTGTCCTAGATTGGATCAACCAGTTAGATTGAAAGTTCATGGCATATGGACACACCCACATGTGCCTTTGTTTCCAAATACAACCTTTGTAACACAGCCTATGGATCAAGGTGTTATCAGATCGTTAAAAGCTAAATACCATGCCAAAGTATTTTGCAAGTACAACAACGCCATGGATTCCAACAAAGAATTGCCAAACATTACCATATTGGATGCCATGATTATGCTTGAGCATACATGGTCTACACTTCTAGGCACAACCATCATTAATTGCTTTAAATAGGCAAGGATTTCAATACAAAATCAATCGAGTTCAGCCCAGGACTCCAATGATCTGTGTCACAACTGACAGAGTGTTGAGGAATTGAGACCTCTATTGCCACAGATGAAGAAGTGGCAACTTCAATTCAGTCTTTACCAAGTGATGAGAAACTGCTGCACAAAAAATTGATGATTAAAGTGATAAAGTGGAATCAATAAAAAAAGAAGCTGAGCAAGAAGGTGCTATTCGAGGCAAGAATAAAGAATAAATAATAAAGGCAAGAAAGAAGCTCTTTTCCAAAACAATGACATTGCTAAACAATTGCGAAAGCATACTGCACAGCTCAACCAATTGCTTATGTTGTCGTCATGTAAGAAACAAGTACGATTCACAGTTATCTTACCAGTGTAACTGAAGAATAATTTTATTGAAACAAAGGTGCAATACGTATATTTGGCGTTATTTAGTTAATTTGACGCTTTTATCTAAACACCTCACTTTTCGAACCCAAAATTTTTCGTCCCTTGGAAGTTCGAAAATTTTCCAATGTGTTCGAATATGCAACTTATAATATTAGCACATATGAATGTGTTAGTCAAGTTAGAAAATGTGGTCAATAAAGATTTATCAGGAGTAAAAAGCGAAAGTTACAGCTCGTTATTGTCATCCATGGTTATGAACAAGCTCCCCGGAGATGGTTAATTGTTAGTCGAAACATTAAACAGAACACTTGAACACTAACTATGTTCTAAACGTTTACAAGGTTAAACTTAGAGCTCAAGAAACGTGTGTCATGAGCAGTCACAAGGTGGTAAGAATTTAATCGTTTTATAGGTTCATCGTTATTTGTATTTTAATCTTGTCACCACACAGTAGTTTGTGTGTTTTGCAAGGGTGCACATTAGTCTGATAAGTGCAAGGCAGTGTCAGACAGAGGCTGGAAAGGATTGGCTGAAAATGAAAGGCTATGCTTTTTGTGTTTAAGACCAGACCACAACAGTCAAAATTGTTTGAGAACAAAATTATTTATATGTTTTTTTCAAAGGAACACACAATTCTGCTATCTGTTATAAGCGCAAAAAACAAAATGAGGATTCCAACGACAATAAAAATACCTTATTGAATTATTCTAAAAACGGAATGCTCAAAATGAAGGCTCTTTTCCACCAGGGATCACAAAAATTGTTGTGTGACCAACAGAGTAAAACAAATTTTATTTTTGACACCAAATAAAACAAAAAAAATAGGATTTTGACGTTTGGTAACAAAGTTGCGAAAAACGAAAATTTGGATAAGGTTGCCATTCATTTGCAAGGGGGAAGAAGTTTTTAAGGTTGAATCTGTATGTACAAACATGATTTGTTTACCATAAAAAACCTACCTGTTAGAGTGGGAGTGTCAGAGAGATCCAGAGAGGGAGATATAGAGAACTTTTTGCATAAACTTTGTTATTTAGAGACACTGGGAACTGCTGAGAACGAAATGTCTGTTTTAAAAGATATTAGTGATATCTGTAAAACAAAGAACATGGTAGAAGACCAAGTTGCTTTTTAAGGACAGTCACACAATTTTGTATGTTATTGCAAGTTGTGTGAAAAAACGTTTAGAAAATTTACATTCACGGTTAAAATATAACCCAGAGTTGTTAAAACAGTATAAAAACATTTTTTTTGAGCAAAGGGAACAAGGAATAATTGAGGTGTCAGGATTTAGGTAGCGAAGGGAATTCTCATTATATTTTGTGTCATCCTGTAATTAGCGAAGAGAGAAATACCAGAAGGTTAGAATAGTGTTTGATACCCCAGCTAAAACTTTAGGTCCAAGTCTCATTTAAATGTTTGTATAAGGGAACTTATTTGACATTTTGAATATATAAGATTTTATTAAAGGGTTCCCAAGGTACTTTTACAAGTTGGACTCATCTAAAAGATTTTAATGATATATTTACTTTTTGTTAAAACTTCATGTAACTCCAGATATAGCTTTTTAAATGTTTATTTTTCTTGTCGCTCGACCGCCATCTTGGTTATTTTCGACCTTCTTCTTTGTTAAAAAATTTCATTCTAACTCCAGTGGCACGTGACCCTGTTACGTGTTATTTCAGTAGCGCTTTAATTATAACTGACTGCATAGCCAGAACATATACCTTTGTGCTGCAAAGTGAAACAAAAGCTCTCTACGAACAATTATTTAAACTAAAATAATTCTGTTCTTTACCAAAGATTATTTTTTTAAAAAAAATGGAAATAATTCTGCATATGTTCTCACATAGCTGAGCAATCAAAAAGGAAAAATAATATGTGCATGATTTTTATTTCAAAGGACTTTTATTTGAGACACTGGTTGTGAAAGTTACTGATCATTCAACATGTCACACATTTCATCATCATCATCATCATCATCATTCTCGGCTTAACGTCCGTTTTCCATGCTAGCATGGGTTGGACGGGGTATATTAATGACCCTCTTCCAATCTGATCTAGACTGTGTTAGATCTAAACTCAACCTCCTCTGTATCAAGTCTGTCCTTATAACCTCCTGCCAAGTCTTTCTCGGTCTGCCTTTGGGCAGGAACTATGAAGTCTCTATACTTTCTTACCCATTTATCCCCCTCTATTCTTTCCAAGTGCCCCGGCCAATTCAATCTTCTTATCTGGATAACATCTTTAATTCTACGGATACTTAGCCTGCTTCTTAGCTCATCTGACATTACACATCCACCTACAGTACAGTCCAGATGTAAGCGTACGCACACGCTCAAGTTTCACACCTTTTTCTCGGAGGCGGTAGTTGTTTGTCTTTTGTTCTTATTAATTATCTTGCGAGTCTTGTTAGTCATTAACTTGCGCGTAATAAACAAAAGATTATTGAAGAAAAAATAGCTTATTATAACTGCGCGTAACTATTGTTAAATAGTGTTAACATAACTATTCCCAATAGCATAATTGCAAATGTTATCAACTCTATCAATGAAGAGCCATTGTTTAATATTTTTATTAAACAAAAGTGGAAACTAAATAAATTAGCGAGAAGGCATTGTTGGTTGCGCGGGTTAAATAAAGCTTTTAAGCGATAGAAATTATTATATTTTAACAAAGATTGAAACTTTAATTTTGATAGAAAAGCTATTTTAGATCGTGTTTTAGAAGTTTAAGAACGAAAAACGGTGATAGAAATGTATTTTAGATCGCATTTTAAAAATTTAAAAACGAAAAACGGCGATAGAAATGTTTTTTAGATCGCATTTCAAAAGTTTAAAAACAAAAAACGGCGATAGATTTGTTTTTTTAGATCGCATTTTAAAAGTTTAAAAACGAAAAACGGCGACAGAAATTTTTTTTAGATCGCATTTTAAAAGTTTAAGAACAAAGAACGGCGATAGAAAAGCTTCGTTATATCACATTTTAAAAGTTCAATAACGAAGAGCGGCGATAGAAATGACTTTTTAGAAAGTTAAAGAACGAAGAACGGCGATAGGAAAGCTTTGTTAGATAGTGTTTTAAGTATTTTAAAAGTTATCAACTCTAAAACTAAATAGACAGCGAGATGCTTTGTTTAAATCTTTTAAGAGATAGAGCTGTTGCGCGCTAGAAAAAACAAAGACAATGTTTTTAACAATAAAATGTAGCGTGATACTTTAAAACGTCAAAAATTATATTATTAAAATTTAATTTGTTTTCGAACTCTTATCGCGAAGGGAAAAGTCCCGAACGTAGGGTTTTTCCGTTTGCGTTGCTAAACGTTGCTTTTTATAAAAAGAACTTTTAAAAGTTTCGTATGTTAAAAAATATGTTTCGACGATAAAGAAATATTACTAAAAGTTTTAAAAGTAGCATTAGTTTTTTTTTTAAATATTTAGATCATTGGATTTGTTGTTTTTAAAAGAGCTTGTGTTTTTTAAATAAATCGAGATTAAAATCGCGTTACTATAATTAGTTTCGTTGTTAAAAAAAATAAAAATTCAATGGCCTTCGCGTTTAATTTATTCTCGCGCAGAGTATTGTTTTTAAACAATGTTTTTTTACTATGCTTTTGTTTTTAACACGAAGCAATTATTGTCGCGCAATTTGAAAGGAACTCGCTATCCTATTGTTTTTTTAATAAAAGCAATTATTTTTGCAAGTTGAGCGTACGCGTACGCTTACATCTGGACTGTACTGTAACGATTCTCAAATGTATCATTCCTTTCTAAACGGTCAAAATCTTCCTGCTTCACTGCCCATGTCTCACTACCGTGGAACATAACACTTCTTACACAGGCCTCATACAACCTACCTTTTAACTCAATTGAGAAGACTCTGCTAGTCAATTTGTGTATGGTTTTTATTTCAAAAGGATATATTATGTAAGGCAAATAAAAGTAACAAAATTCATTCCACTTTTACGTCTATTCAGTAACTATCCAAGCCTTGTTGAACTTGAGTCAATCGTTTTTATAGACTTTCGCGTGGCTCACAAAGTGGTACATGTCTTACTGTATATTTAAAATTATAAATCCCCCAAAGGAAGCAAACGTAATAGGGGTTCTTTGGAAATTGAATAAAGTAGTATATGGCCTTGCTGATGCTTCAAGAGCTTGGTATTTACGAGTAAAGGAACAGTTATTTGGTTTGGAATGAAAATGTCTTTATTCGATGAGGCTTTATTTTATTGGATTCAAGATGACTGTTGTCAAGGATTGATCGTAATACATGTTGATGATTTTCTTTGGGGAGGATCAGAAGATTTTCAAGTAAAAGTCATTGCATCCATTAGAAAAATATTTCGGGTTGGGTCAGAGAATTGCAGTAATTTTAAATATGTTGGAGTCAACATACAACAATTCAATAGTTCTATTGAGTATGACCAAAGCAAATATGTGGCAAGCATGGAACAGGTTGAGATTCAAAGCACCAAAAACAAACATCAAGAACTCTCACATGAAGAGCAATCTAAGTTTCAATGTATTTGTGGTCAATTAAATTGGGTATCTTCTCAATCAAGGCCAGATATTTCTTTTGATGTTTGTCAGTTAAGCACAAAGTTAAACCGTGCAAATGTTGGTGATGTTATGAGAGCTAATAAATTGGTAAAGAAGTTAAAATTGGATCCTGATATTTGCCTAAAATTTTGGAAGTTGAAACCTCCATTACAATTAATCTTGTACGCTGACGCCTCATTTGGAAATCTACATGACAGAAGCTCTCAAAGTGGAGTTTTTGTTTTTCTTAAAGGTGTTGAGAACACCATGACACCTATAACATGGCAGTCAAAAAAGATTAAGAGAGTTGTGCGTAGCACACTTGCAGCAGAAACCTTAGCACTTGTTAATGGTATTGATGCATGTATCTGGGTGAAAAATGTAATAATGGAAATTGTGAAGACAGATCTAGAAGGTATCTTGTGCTACACAGATAACAAATCTTTGTATGAAGCTGCATATTCAACAAAAGCTTTAGAAGATAAGGACCCAAGAAAGAATAGTCTTCGGTAACTGTTTGATCAAGATATGTATAGTAGAGGGCATTGGTGAAAAGCCAATTTCTCCCCAGGACCACTATACTAAGCGAGTAGGAGTCGCTATAAATTCCTCTCATAGCAGCATAAACTGAACAACGTGCAGAAAAGAAAATAGAGGGAGATTGTTAATCTTCCATTCTAGGCGATTACTAATAAGAATCAATTGGTGGTGGGGTTTACTTGTGTTGAACCAATCTTGCTGGTGAAATCATTGTGTTTATAATAGTGGTATATATTGTGTTGTGTGTAAATCAATTGGGTTTATTTGGTGTTGCGTTATTAGGAGAACTGCGAAGATAACCTACAGGTTAGTCATACACATATTGTGAGTTTAACAGGAATCATATCAGTTTCTTATCCTAGACATATTAGAAACATGTGAAGAAATCTCATTATAATGAGAATCTTGATTGCATTAATGAATAAATACATTATAATGCAATCAAGATTTGTGCAATATGGAAGGTGAAACAAACAACTTATACATGTCTATTGTCTGCCTATTGTCCCAGTCAGCTTATTGACCAAATCAGCCATGCAACACAAGGTTTCAGTAATTCCATGTAATCAAGTACAAAAATATATACACAAAGAAAACAAGCACTCAACTTCATCCCCAAGGTCTCTATGCGTTTTGCAACAAACCAGGTCAAGTACACTTTGCATAGTCAGCCTGTTCTGCCCAGATAATAAACGCTGCCCTGATTATGTACGGCAGCTTACCCCGGTTAAAAACAGGGCAAAAAATACATAATCAGGGCAACATAATCAGTACAGGCCGGCTTATTATGTACGGCAGTAAAAAAATATTATTTTGCACTTATAAAAGGAACATAATCAGGGCAGGCCGGTTTATGTATGACAGTCTAATATGATTTGTTGCATAAAAAACAAACATGATCGGGGCAGGCAGAGACAGTGTAACATTATTTAAGACTTATAGAATAAACATAATCAGCGCGGGCTGGCTATGTACAACATTTTTATATTATTTCTCACGTATTATAGAACGAACATAATCTGGGCCGACCGGCTTTTATATCATCATTCGTGAGAAGCAAATAGCCCTGCTGGCAAAGTTGTTGTTGTGTGAAACGAAATTTCGTGGAAACTAAATATTGGGATTCCCAAGTTTAATAACTTTTTACCAAACTTAACTCCTGCAAAACGATTAATTTAGGTTATCCCCAGAATTCAATTCCTGCGAAAAATAAAAATGAACCCACCCATCGGCAAAATCTAGTTAGTTTTCAATGATGTTTTATCATGCAGAGAAAAATTACGCTTAAGACTATTTTTTTTTGCTAATGCCGAGTTTTTAATGGTGTGTTATCTTGCAGAGAAAAATGGCATGTTACAATGTGTTCGAAGAAAATGCCAACAGCCTGCCTTAGCCAGCCATTATATCAGCGTTTATAATCCGGTTACCGCATGACATACAGGGAAAAAAACATAATCGGGCCATGCATACATAATCTGGCCGTCCTGTTTATAAACGGGCCGTTTTTTTGCAATCTGGGGCAGAACAAGCCCACCTTGCAAACTAAATTGGATCATGTCTTTTGTTGAGCACTTGCTAAATAACACCCTGGGTAGGGAAAGAATTTTGTTTTGGGAAAAGAAAACGATGAAATGAATAATGTTATATATATTTACATCAAAAATGTAAATATATAGCTATAGCTAACAAAAATTTGGGAAATTTTGACCTTTTTTGTTTACACCTTACCCCCAAACACATAAGGTGTAAAAAGAATTACTTTGCCCGTCTCATTTCAAATTTTAAGGTTAGCTAGCGATAACTTAGTAAATGTGAAATATCTTATCTGTAGCTACCCAGTGGAAATACATGTTGAAAGTGCACACTGTTTACCAATGCTAGCTAGCCAGCTAGCCAGCTAGCTAGATGTGAAAAATTTAGCGAGCTAAGAATTAAATTTTTCCTAATCAAACAAGTAAGCTAATAGTGGGTAGCTTAAACGCTCGATTTCCTAAAGAGCGTCAATTCCAAGAACATCTTTTAAAAATAGTCTCACGTTTTGTTTACAGCATTTTTCCTTTTATTCGTTTAACTCAAAACAGAAACAGCAATGTGACGCAAAATTGTTTGTTTTGATTCGATTATATAGAGGTCTGGACTTGCTGAACAAGTTAGATATTATTTTCTGTTTAGCCGGGCGCTACGAAAAATAGCGACCGAGGCTGTGACGTCATGGACCGAACACTGATGTCCATGCAAATAACTGACCATTTAGTACCTGGTACCCTGATCAAAACAAAGGAGTTGAAGTGATCTATAGCTAAAGTAGATCTAAGTCACAAAAATTTTGGCATTTAGATTAAAAAGAAAATACATGTAAGTAGAAACCATGTGTTCTGATAGTACACACGTTCCATAAATCGAAGAAAAAGAATTTCATTTCGAACACAATAAAAACATTTTCACGTTGGTGGAATGTTTGTGTTTGGTGTGGAATTAAACGAGCAATTGTTGAAATTTACCAGAAATTAACGAAAAACATGTTGAGGAGATAGTTGATGATGATTCGAAAGTGGTGTTTAGTGAATTTCTTTTATCCTTTTTTTGCAAACATTAAGATGTGAGATTTTTGAACAGGAGTTTTGTTAGCTGTTTTGTAGTTTTTGAGAAGTCTTTATTTTCATAGCCACTATATTTATATTGCTTTAAAATAACATATTGAAGGTATTGCTTTCATATTTCGTAGCATACTTCGTTTTGAGAGACTGTTGGTTCAGTATAAATTGATCTATTCCACCCATTTCATTGATCTATTACTCCCAAAAGCTTAAATTAATTAGTTCAAAACTTAGATCTTATTTGGACTTTGGACGTTTGACAGCGTTCAAATCTCACGAAAGTTTGTTTACTTTTGTGTGTACATTTTAGCCGGTTGCTACAGAAAAATAGCGCCCGCTCAAGTAGAGTCCCGGTTATTCAAAGCTTCACGGGGGATAAGAATTTACTTCAAATGACCGAAATTTTGAATAACTGAAAATTTAGTTCTTTTCGGTCAAATTTGATAAAAAATGTATATTTAGATACTATTGTACTGTTTTAACTAATAATAATAACAAAAATTAACAAAACAAAACTACAGTATTCTCTCCAATTAACTGACACTCTAAAAGGCGGACACCCCTGATTAGCGGACACTTTGTCCATGCACCGGCCATTTTCTGGTCAAAGTCTCATAAAATATTATCTCATATTATTTTCTTTGTGGCTGTAACTGAGATTTTCTCCTCCCTATGGAGAGCAATACTTTATGAAGTAATGAAATCCACACACGGCGGCGTTAAGTTCTTTGATCATCATATTGATTTTGAAACAAGCGCACGAGATTTCAGCTAAATGGAATGCTCACGGTTTCTCTGCAATTACAGTAGACTCTCTACAATTCAAACGCTAATGGAGACAAAAATCCTTCGAATTATAATGAGTTCGAATTACAGAGAGTCTACTTTAGTTATTACAAGCATTTCGAACGTGAAACATTCGAATCTTATATAGATTTTGTTGATTCTTTTACAATGCATTTTCTCTTCCCTTTCAAAGTTGTTTGATTTCGCATGATGCCGTTTCTTAGAGCATCCGTAAAACAATCTTCCAACGAATAAAGCAAAGCAAAATGCAAAGATGAAGGTATATTTTCACGAATCCTTTACCATGCACAAACCATTAATAATACATTTTTCTTATTGTTATTACTATAATATGTTGCTGATATCCTTATCTTTTTTTCAGGAAAAAATTTGCAAACAACGAAATATGTGACGAAAATATCCCCGTCCTTGGTGCTGTCTATATTTCGTTAATAAAAGAAAAACCCGTGAAACTTCAGTCTTCGTCTTCTACCTACATTAAATGAACCGATAGAAAACGATACTTCATTGGAAAATATGCCTCTGAGAATGAAATGAGCCACGGTTCGACATTTTATTAAGTAATTTCCTAAGCTTGAAGATAGTACAGTGAGAGAATTTAACGAAAGATATGAGAAACAACACCAAGAAGCAAAAAGGACACACATCGAACGAAAGAAATCCATCTTTAAATACCAATCGAAACCTGGGAGACTTTTAATATTGAAGAAATTCTATTCAATGGTGCAAAACTACATTCAAGGCATGAGAAACCGCGGTGTTGTCATCACCTGATCTGTTGCTAATGCTGCCGCCAAAGCATTGTTAAGAAAATACCCAGGCGTTATCGGTGATATAGATGTCGATTCTTCCTCTTGGAAACAAGGTTTATTTCGTCGAATGGGATTTTTCCCGACGCTGAAAGACATCAGCCAAAATTGACATTCCAACAGCAGCACGAAAAGAAATCAATACATAATATACAAGCCAATATGACGCGATTTTACCAACACCTGGATTTAACTGTAAATGGAATTGCCAAACGTTTTATCGCAAATAAATTCAATGAATGGTATGCCAACAAAATTGCTGCCGAGTTGGAGTCAGGCAAGTCGTTAGAAGAAATCGATATAAAATTGCGCCCTCCAACATTGAAGCCTTTGCATGCCAGTTGGGTATTGCCTTTTACAACTACAACATCAGTCGATGGTAAAGATATTATAATTAATTAAATCAATAATAATAATAATAATAATAATAATAATAATAATAATAATAATAATAATAATAATAATAATAATAATAATAATAATAATAATAATAATAATAATAATAATAATAATAATAATAATAATAATAATAATAATAATAATAATAATAATAATAATAATAATAATAATAATAATAATAATAATAATAATAATAATAATAATAATAATAATAATAATAATAATAATAATAATAATGATATTAATAATAATAATAATAATAATAATAATAATAATAATAATAATAATAATAATAATAATAATAATAATAATAATAATAATAATAATAATAATAATAATAATAATAATAATAATAATAATAATAATAATAATTAAAATAATAATTAAAATAATAATAATAATAATAATAATAATAATAATAATAATAATAATAATAATAATAATAATAATAATAATAATGATAATAATAAATCCGTTAATTAAAAACATTGGTATAAGGATTTTGGTGGCACTAGTGGACCACTTAAACACACACACAAAATAAAATACTTAAATAAATAAATACAGTTTAAGCATAAATACTTGAGTAACCGAATTAAATTTTAGTTAGAATAGAAAATTGGTATATTGATTAGGATAGATGGAAAGCCGTTGAAATATACGACGACATTGTATTTGGATTAAGTAAGCTACTAAGAAATTGAAAAGAGCTGTACATGCAGGGGCGGATCTAGGATTTCTGATGTACCCCGTCGTAAAATGTACTTATATTAGTGACACGCGAAGGCCCACCATGGTTGGGCCTGAGGGGCCAGAAAATTTTTAAACATTGGAGGATCCTAGATTGTCTGAAAACAACATTCCCGCATCTAAATTGTAAATTATTGGAAAATAAAAAGGCTATTTGTCATTCATACAGCATAAAACGAAAATCGTTACCGTGTCATCTTTTCAACAATGTTGTTTGGTTGCTTCTCTTTCTTGCTGAGTTTCTATTGTTATATATGAAGCCTATGAACTAAAGAAACAA
Source organism: Hydractinia symbiolongicarpus (assembly GCF_029227915.1). Classification (NCBI taxonomy): domain Eukaryota; kingdom Metazoa; phylum Cnidaria; class Hydrozoa; order Anthoathecata; family Hydractiniidae; genus Hydractinia; species Hydractinia symbiolongicarpus. Next base: position 19,151,922 of record NC_079875.1, on the reverse strand, counting down.
GATTATCTCATATAATTTATAGATGTTAATAGGCCGTTTCGCTCAATATCAGAGCTCATCAGCATGCCTAGGATAACAAAAAATGTCATCCAGACATGGACAGCCAAATAAAAAAGAAGTAAAGAATTAAGATAACAAGATACAATGATAAGGAAAAAATAGAGAAAAATTTAGTTGTCATTGGCATATTTATATTTAAAAAATACAGGATAACTTGACAACTGCAACTATGTTCTACTATTTCTTGACAGTTTTCAATTAAATGATAATGAATATTGCAATGAAATGGTTTGATATGAATAAAAATGAATGCAGGATAAAATGACAACTGAGTAACCCCATAGTCCCTGCAACAGCAGCATGAGATACTGACATTGCTAAAATATTTGATGGACTTAAATATGGATATTTGTCAACAAATAAATTGGGGTGAGAACTATAATACTCAGAATTGACAAAAAGTTCAATGCAAGCAAGTAGCCTTAACTGTTGCGTCAAACTATTATCACCTACCAGACATAAGGATATGAAGCTAAACAAACAATTTCCAGATGATTCGGACCTAAACAGTGAAAAATAAATAAATATTTCTTAGAGAAATTAAAGAGAATTCACTCCTCAGAGCAAAGACACTAAGTTTTAACATTTTGAGAAGAATCAAAACCATTATTAATTCCACACACACACATCCCAGCTAGCTTGTGGCGCCGTAGATTAGTGGTTATGTGGCGCCGTAGATTAGTGGTTATGTGGCGCCGTAGATTAGTGGTTATAGCTCTCCTACTCTGTGCGGGAGACAGGGGTTCGATTCCTCTTGACGGCGATTCAACATGGGCCAGTGAATGTTAAATTGGGAAGATGGCACACTGTGTGGGCCGTTGGATGTTGCCGGGAAAGAAACTGATGCAGGAAGATAATTCAAAGCATCTTCATTCACACTAATTACTCCACAAGAAAGTACAGCATAAAGCTGTTCTGTGTTTAAAAACACATTTTTATTTAAATTTATCCATTTATCAGAATAAATATTAAATATTTCAATCAATTTCTGCAAATCTTTGTCTTGAAATAATTTCAAAACATCTTCTCTCACTGAACTAAACGCCATGTTGAGCAATGATGTTGAGGAAGATATGAAAATGAAGACTAGCGTGAGCATTTTGGCTTTTGCAGGGTATTGATTTTTAGCCAATCACAACTTAAAAAAACTTCTGTAATGACCAATCAAATCCTGCCGGTGTTCTTCTCCTGCAAACCCGGCACTCTAGACCAATAAGAGTTAAGAATAACCTCATTGCTCCGGCAAAAACCTGCAGGGCCGGGTCCATATTTTTCTATCCGCCATCACGGCAGCAACAGCGGCGGCAATATTATTAATTTTTATATTGATGAGCGCTCAAATGAATACATTATTACACGCCCCAAATATTACTGGTTAGTACTAAATATTTGAAAATTAGATAAACTATACTTGTTATTTTTAAACCCCGTCCTTTGACCCAATTGACGGGGTTTGGATCCGCCCCTGACATGGTCTCATGGATGAAACTTCTATCAATGTGAAGGCAATAAGCGATGCTGAAATTATGAGGAGATATTTAGAATTACCAGAAACAGAAAAAAAAATGAAAAGCATCACAAATCAATATAATTGAAGCTCTTCCGCAGTTAGATTTAACAATGAATATTTATGATCTTGAAAAAAGGAATGAGACTGTTCATGTCATTATCAAAGGATCACAAAATAGAAGTCAAGTTATACAACGGAAATGCGATAGACAGAATCTATGGATTGTTAGGAGAAAGTCGAGTCACAAGATGGTTATCTTTTTCATATGGTAAGAACATTGATGGCGAAGAATTATGGCAGAAGCTGATAGATTTTCTTGTAAAAGAATAAAAAATTCAACAGGAGAAACTTTTAATACAACAAAAATTGGGTGAATATAAACTAAAGCCTCCAGCCAGAGAATCACCAAAAACAGACCAGATGAACAAAAGGTATCTATCACATTCTGCTAACACAGGAGACCAGGTACTGCATAACAATTGTTCTTTTTGTGGTGCTTCAGATCATGTCTCTACTAGTCTACTAGTTAATCCAGTACTACGCATTAAAACGCTTTGTTGAGATGACTCCTCATAATAGATTTTCAGAACTTAAGAGAAAGAACTTCTGTTTTCCAATGTCTTTATCCTGGAGCTGATGTGATAAAAGGTAGACATAAGGACGGGCGTTGTCAGCATGACTTCACCTGCAAACATGAGATTCATGACAAGTTTCCCATCAAGAAACATGTGTTAGTGCGTGAACAGCACAAAGAGCTCCCTCAAAATCAAGAGCCACTTCAACAGCACAAAGAGCGGTTTATCCTAAGACAGAGATCAGTAGAATTACCTAGCTATTCAAAGGATATTAAACTTGTATTTCATGCTAATGAAATCACTTCTCCTCCAGCTGCAGCTTGCAACACTTCAACAATAAGAGATTCAGCAATCTATCAGCTGCAAGAAATAATGGTGAATGGCAAGCCGTTTCTCATATTTTTTGATAGTGGTTGCAGCGACTTCGTATCACGTCTTGATGCTGCAAAGAAAATTGGAAGCAATGCAAACATTGAATATCCCGGACCGATCAAGCTGGGAGGTGTTGGAGACGTGACAACAGAAACACCACACGGTATTTATACAGTTAAACTACCTCTTCACAATGACTCTAATGCTGTATTCACTGGTGTTTGTTTAGAAAAAGTCACATCTACACTTCCAGTTCACCAATTGAAGAATGTTGAGCAGGACCTTCACCGAACATTCAAGAAACAAGGTGGAGATATCAGAAATCTACCAAAATTGCCAGAAGCTATTGGGGAAGATGTAGACTTCATGATTGGGATCAAATTTTTGAGGTATTATCCTAAGAAAGTGTTTCAGATGCCGTCTAGACTCACCATGTATCGTTCATATTCAAAAATTCAGATGGTAGTAAAGGTATCATTGGAGGACCTCACCACGTTTTCAATGCAATAAAAAATCATAAACAAATTGGAATAAGTAATCAACTCACATTCATCATAACCAATATCAGATATACAAAACAGGATATCAAGTGAATCCAGACGTTTCATTGTTGGGCTACAAGGATCCAATTTCATCAGACACAATAGATCTTTTTGATTGCGAATCATATGTATCAAAAGTAAACAAGCGTTTTAACGAAGCACAAGACGCAGGATCTTCAATCACTTATCGTTGCATCAAATGTCGTTCATGCAGAATCTGCAAGGAACACAATGAAATTGAAACTTCCAGTATAAGAGAGGAAATCGAACAAGGCATAATCGATAAATCAGTCGTTGTAGATACCACCAATCGCATCACCATGGCTTTGTTGCCACTCATGCACGATCCCGTTGTAAAACTTCATCAAATTAGAAACAAAACTCTGAAAGTCTACAACCGTCGAGTAAGAAAGCTGAACAATCTCCAAAAAGATAAATGCGACGTCATCCAATCAGAAAGGAAACTTCAATCACTTGGACATGTAGATTACGGTAGAAATTTACCATTAGATCTTCAACAAATGCTTAAAACCAAGAAGCTTCAAAACTTTATACCATCATACCATCATACAAAGCTGTATGGAAAACCAATTCTGTCAGTACACCATGCAGGATAGTTTTTGACGCTTCACAACCTACAAGCAAAGAACTACTGAAACAGCCATGGAGAGAGCAGACCAAATCGAGATTGTCATAAATAAGGGAGGATAGGATTCTCGTTGAAAGGATTCACATTTTCTGGAATAGATCCAACAAGCGATTTATCGTCTGATGGTCGAAGCATATGTGTAGCAGGAATGCTCTGGTATCCCAATGATGATTTGCTATCACTTGATATCAGCGATTTGAACTTCGCACGGAAAGTTAAGGTAAAAAACCAACTCAATCAAGTGCAGAAATTCCTATCGGACTCACACGTCGACACTGTGTTTCAAAAGTATCCGAAATTTTTGACATACCAGGCAAAATCACACCGATTGTCGCTGCGATGAAACTTGACCTACATGATTTAGTTAGCAGAAAACTCCAGTGGGATGACGTAATACCTGATACCTTGAGACAAGTTTGGAATAACAACTTCGAAATGATGGCTGATATAAAAAACATCAGATTCGAACGTGCTATCATTCCAGAAGATGCAGTTGACACAAACATCAATAGTATCGAATTTGGTGACGCAAGTGGGTCAATTGCTTGTGCTGCTATTTATGCCAGATTACTTAGGAAATATGGTAAATATTCTTGTCAGCTAGTGTTTTCACGATCAAAGTCATTGTCTGACCTTTCTCAACGTAGAGATGAATTACAGGCTGCGTTGTTGAGCGCGCATACTGGAGAAGTTGTGAAGAGAGCCTTTCAACACTGACATCAGAAATTCGTGACACTTACTGACAGCCAAATCGTGCTTCATTGGATAAGCAATAATGATAAAGTTTTTGAAGCAGTGGGTAAGAAACCAAGTCATTGAGATACGAAGGCTCACAAAGATAGAGGATTGGAAATACATCAACACCTCCCACATGTTAGCTGATATTGGTACTCGCGGAGGTGCTTCCATTAAAGATGTTGATCAAGAATCGAAGTGGATAAATGGTGAAGAGTGGATGAAAGCTGAAGAAGAGGAATTTCCAATAAAAACTGTAAGTCAGGTTATTCTCAGTTCATGTGATTTGTATGAAGCATCTAAGGAAGCACCCTCATTGACACCATCTGTATTAGAAGAGGAAGTTTGCAATGTTAATGTCATGTCAGACTCGCATATTTCTTGTGCCTCAGATGAAGTACAGAAGAGATATTCATACTTAAACTATGTAATAGATCCTAACAAGTTCCGATATCAGAAAGTGATCCGCATACTTGCAATTGTTCAAAAGTTTAAAAATCTTATAAAATGTTCAGTTATTCGTAGGATGCAGAATGTTCACACCAAAAATGACCAAGGGAAGCAAAAGAAATGCATCACAATCCTGAGTGATGACAAATTGAAACAAGCAAAAGATTACTTTTTCAAAAAAGCAACTTTGGAAGTAAAGACTTTCGTTAAAAGAAGCAAATACAAAAATGTGTCTCAAGAAATAAATGGAATTTTGTACTATTCTGGTCGAATTCTACCAATAGATAAAATTGACATCATTGTGCCTATGAAAGGAGTGATGCAAGACCTTCATGCAACTATGTTCTGTGTTCCAGTTCTGGATAAACATTTACCATTGTCATACAGTATTGTCATGGACATTCACTGGCACAACAAAACCGTCCAACATGCTGGTATCGAGAGTGTTTGGCGATACATTCTCAAAAAGGTGTTTATAATTGAAGGGAGAGACTTGGTGAAGAAGATCAAGCAATCATGTGTTCGATGTCGTTACATCAAGAAGAAAACAGTGAGTGTGTCGATGGGTAAGATCTTGGATCATAATATGTCAAATTGATTTTGCAGGACCGTTTAAGTCGTACTCAAATTACTACAGACGTACAACGATCAAGGTGTGGATGATTATCTTTTGTTGCACGAAAACCTCTGCAATATCGATCAAAATGAAGGACAACTACAGTTCGAATGCATTCATGCAAGCTTTCACCAGATTTTCGTATCAGTTTGGTTATCCAAAAAGGCTTCTTGTAGATAGTGGAAGTCAGCTGATCAAAGGATGTAATAGTGTCTTCCAAGATTTGAAATTTTAACTTCATCGCAATGTTTCAGTCGACTTCGATGTTTGTCCTGTTGGTGGACACAATATGTATGGAAAGGTTGAAAGGAAGATACAGCCGATCAAACAATCTATGGCAAGAACTGTATCCGACTACAGACTATAAATTATCCAGTGGGAAACTGTGTCAGTAGAGATAGCCAACAGTATTAATGATTTGCCTCTTACATTAGGTAATATTAAATCTGATTTTGATGCGCTGGATCTAATCACTCCAAATAGATTGCTTTTAGGACGCAACAACGACAGAAGTCCAAGTGGTTCACTTCAAGTTGCGAATGATGTTACAAAAATAATTGTTCAAATACGAAGATATTTGAAGTTTGGTTCGATGACTGGTTGATTTCCCATGTTCCAAATCTTACGAATCAGCTGAAATGGTACACACCTGGAAAGAAGGAGATTTGATTTTGTTCTTGAAGAATGATTCAATTCTGACAAAACGTTATCAGTTTGATCTAGTAAAAGAGATTTATCCTGGAAAAAATGATTTCATTCGAAAAGCGAAAACTACCTCTCAAAATCATGATGAGAATATTAAACGTGAAACGTATCCAGCTGTGTGAGAGATTGTCGTGATAATCATGTGGACGAAATTGATTTGGTCGATAACTTCGATGAAGAGATAGGGAAATGTTCCCTCTAGCGCAGTCGCGCACGCAGTGACGTCACAACAAATCCCTGCTAATCCAGTACCATCCAGTACCCTGTAGTGTTGAGCCATGTATATCCAGTACCTATCAAGGGTTATTCCCTAATAATCCATGCTGACGTCACCAAAAAGGAGTCCAAAAATTTCTAGCGCAATTCCCTAATAATCTACCCACATTCCCTAATGATACTAATAATCATCAAAAATCAACGCATGCGCAGTCAATCTCGGCAATCTTCGGACCTTGTTGGAATGTATATAAAATGGTACTCTGTTACTGGTGCTCTGTAAAACTATACGATAAAGTCAGGTGCCCCATGAGATACGACCCTTCACAAGTGAGTACAAAACATACGACGAAATCTGGATTTTTTCATATACAAAACATGGCTGCCCATATGAGCGATGGTGGTGAGAACGTGTATGAGGGCTACTATTTTAGAGATGCGTGCTGCCTGGCTTACGTGGAGGAGCGAAAGTTGTATGACTGCGCGTATGAAATATCGCTGTGGCTGTTGAAAAAGCGCTACAAAGGAAGGCCTGCCCCAGATTGGAGACGCGTCAGAAGATATGGTGGTGACCTGACGCAAAAAGAAGTCACGGCATTGATATAAAACCAATGTTATTTTACAATCTTGTTGTAAGATACTACTATAATAAATGTGCATTAACTGTCAGCAATCAAAATTTGATATCTTCGGAACTGCAGCATTCATGACCTTTATGGCTGGCATTGGTCTATCCCTGCCACTAATGGCGTTGGCACTGGTACAAGAATCAGAGAAGGAAAAGGAGAATGAACGAAAGATTCAGGACTTAGAAGATCGTCTTGAAGACTATAGAATAAATGGAGAGCTGTAATGACTGTAAAGGGGTACTTGACGAGTATGACAGATGTACCTGCGGGCGTCGGTTCGTGCTAAATGGTAAATTGTTGTGCTGGTACTGTTATCATGAATATATCACATATAATGGGGGCGGCTGCGTATGTACAATGACATCAATTTGAGAATGAGCTTGTCAACCCTAAATTATTCTATTCATTTGCAGCTACTTTCACAGACATCAACGATATCAACGTGAACTACCTGACAGTATCAGATCCCATTCCTGCTAACGGGGGTAAGGATCAACGGTACATTATAGGCTACCATACACGAGACCTCGTGGTAGCCCTCAGGGTAAAAACACCAAAAATCTGGTCCCCGCATGGAGTGACCCGGTAAAACGCAAATGCGGTACCAGCGTTGAGTCTTGATTTTGAAGAGTACCCTGATTGGGTTGCGAAGTATCGCCAAATCTGGTCCAAGATTGAGGAGTTGATTTCTTAGCAATTGACGACAGAGCCCGTGAAAAAGGACCGTTACGTGAACGCCAAGCTTAAATACTACAAGGACGCGATCACGACTAAATTCTATGGTATGCCAGTACCATACGATGAACCCTGCCAAGCCAGTGCCATCATGGCTATTTCATCGGTGTATGTGCTAGGTAAAAATTACTACCCTCAGGTACATGTTGTGGAATGTCGATATAAGGACTTCAAAAAAGAATGGCTGCTAAGTGAGGATTAAAAAACCATATATTTTATAGGCCTTGTAGACCCATAAAATGTATACAAATTAAGGCTTATACTCAGGCGAAGATTCTAGGTACCGCTTGCATACTGCGCAGGTCGAACGTTTTTTAAAATTTCATCCTGCATCTCTTTCCTGCCTTCATCCCGGCCTTTCGCAACTAGTTAGCACGTTCTTGTTCGTTAATGGCGCTTACAATACGATTAAGACGCTGTCGCATCTGTTCCTTTAATAGCGTATACCTTTTTTTTCACGGCTAATCAGGTTGTACTCGTAGTCACTGATGACACCGTTTTCCATTGCTTTTGATATCAGATCAACAATAGAGTTCAATTTCGATTCGGCGAGTAGCCTTACACATTCATGTTTTTTGGATTTGACACCAAGCTGTTTTGAAGCGTTTGTAAGGCCTGCCTGACCTATCCCGGCTGCAATCGTGAGTCCCCCCATCGCTATAGCAAGGGGGACCCCTAGGCCTGATGCAATGGCCCCAATGCCAAGCCCCGACGTAATCACACTCACGCCAAGCAGACCGTGGTCACAGAAGCGTGCCCACGTACCATGCATTTTAAAGATCTTTGCAAGCTTATCCCACTTCTTGATCTCATTTCGCAAGTACTTTTCAATATCATCGATTTTTTGAGTCTGTATATTTGGCTTTCGTGGATGGTATCGTCCTTCGCAGGTGCTCTCGGTAGGTTTGGGTATAGCTTGGTTACATCATTCATTTATTCTATCAGGATCTGCATTGTGAGGCTGGTTAACGAATTTCATGGTGATAGACGTCTGTTAACATGAACTCTGGACGGTCCATGGAGCCCTTTAAGGGAAGGTAAACAGGGGTGTCAAAACTCCAGGTTAACATATCCCCCCAAGCGTTCAATTCTTTGGTGGAAAGTAAGGCCAGAATCTTCGACTTTTTACCATCTAGTAGGCAGTCGTCTTTGTCCAACTGTGGACAAACGAGTCTCAATCTATGGTAAACGTCAGTCCTGTAGTATGGATCGTAATCACCCTTCGTATAATACTTTTTCGCGGGATCGTAGGGTAGCCCCAAGAGCTCTTGCAGTTGTCGATTCATCACCACCGTATAGCCATCGCTGACACGGAGCCTACATAGTCCATTTTTCAGGACAAACAGTTTAATCTTGTCCTCTGCTTGGCTATTGACGATAGTCGCCAAATCCTCGATCTTGTACAGACCGTTCATGATCTCGATTCGAGTCACCCTCTGATCGGGCCCCACTTTACGGATGGTAAAATCATTGTTGCTGTACAGGTTCAGCCATACAGGTCGAATACTTATCGATTTCAAGGCTATCCTACTATCCTGTCCCAGGTAGTCCTCAATTATAGTAGGCTTTTCGATATCGGTGATGTAAAGTTGCTTCACCTTTCTTTAAGAAAGGATGAACATATACTCATACAACCGCAAGGGAAAGTACAAAAGTAACAGGGGAGAATGGGCACTTGGTGTAACTAACTTGGAGCATCAGGACTTGTACGTGTCTACAGACTCGCATATTGAGGTTGCATTCCTTGAATTCACCAAGTATGCCATCAAGATCCCTACCAACCTTCTGAATGACCCTGTCAGGGTGGGTTGGACAGGACAAGCGTTGGACTACTGGAACATCCAGGTGAATTTCGCTACCCATTGTGCAAGCACTGCCTTGGGCATATCTGCCAAGCATCTGACGGGTTCGGTACCCCTTGTCAACTCGATCTTTAAATTCCATGTCTATTACCACATGCGTCGTATATTGACAAGAATGAAGGTCCCCATGCCTTACGATGATCGGTTTTCTCAGTACAAAAGCCCCTACTCAACCTCTGGATACGCACAGGTATGCCGCGAATACGGTGCAAGTGCTAACGCCTTGTACAAGTTTAAGGCTGTCATGTCGTCATTAACAAATGGTAGATGGTGGCCCAAGGTATATGGTGATTGGGCTAAATTCATCCTACCAACAAGCCAAGGTCTAACATCGGAGGGTCTGACCAAGCTAAGCGAAAGTATTCGGGTTTACGTGGTTTTTCTCTGAGGTCTCAAGCAGGGGCTAAGGCTAGCCTTCTTGGTTCCGATGCTGACAACTACACAGCAAGGCAAATCCTATTGCAAAAATTTGAGGCCATAGTACAACGCCAAGAAAATGTAGGCCATGACATCACGGAATTCCAGAAGGTATTGCAATATGCCGGAACCCCAGTAAATTTTGCCGTCATGCCAAGCTTGTATAAGCTGCCTTCTGATATGAACTTGCGCATAGGCAAAATTGTAGGGTATAACAACAACATTCTCATAGCACCTTCCAATGTAAATGTGGGGGTCTATGTTGATTTGAACAACAAGCCTATTGTCAAACATACTACGCCCCCTAGGCATAGTACACCTCCCATACCTCCCAAGCATACTACACCTCCTAGGCATACCACGCCACCTATACATACCACACCTCCAAAGCATACTATCAAACCACCTCCTAAGCATACTACACCTCCTATACCTCCTAAGCATACTACACCTCCTATACCTTCTAAGCATGCTACACCTCCCATACCTCCCAGGCATACTACAAAGCATACTATACAGGCTATACCATATACACCCTCCAAGCATGCCATACCACCTATACCTCCTGATTATACCACATCGCCCGAACAACCCCCGCAAAACCAACACCAGGATACCAAGACAGTGCTCTTTACTATCAGTGTAGGCCTCATCATAGTCTACATCTGAGTTAGGTAGCTTAATTCCTCACGTACAGCACGACAAAGCCAATTACTGCCGCAATGGCCATGTACAGATGTTTTGCAGCATATCCAACGATGTTTGCCGCTACTCTCAAAAAGAACGAGACAACCGTACCAATAATACCGGGTAATGCGGCGTCTGCCTTGCCTGCCAAATATTTCAGGAAGTTTCCAAGCCTTTCAAGCTGCTTCTCCACAAAGCCTTTTCCACCACCTCCCGCTGCACTTCCTCCCGTAACGGATAGTACAATGGTGCTTATCAATAGACCAATAGCAGAGACGATACTAGCTATAGTCAGACCCTGCTCCCTAATGAAGATTTTAAGCTTCTCAAGCAGGGACGTGTCATCCGCGGCAATTTTCATCAGCGTATCCTTGATGACACTCAGCTGGCTGTAAATCTGTTGCTTTTGTATCCTCTCCGATTCCTCGGCGGTCTCTTTTAAATCATTCAATTTTTCAAGGTCCGCCTTCACCTTTTGTATCTCTTCATCATTGCGGTCTTGATTCCACTGCCCCCCATCTTTTCCGGCCTTCCGTTCCTCAAGCTGTTTCAACTTACCCTCCGCTTTGCTAATCTCGTCCGCATATAGGATATGCCTTGCCTGCAGTATCTTCAGAGCGCCCTTGATAGTTTTCAATGCCTGATGAATCCCATTTATTTCACGCTCATCAAGGCCTTCGACATTCCCTCCCAAAAAAGTTTCTTGAATAAGTCTTTCCGACTCGTCTACGAAAATCCTGGCATTTTTAATACCATCTAATGAATCCATCACAATATGCTCTTCCCTCTGCAGAAGTTTCTGGGCCTCTGCTTTACTACCTTTGTTAGGTGTTTGATATTTGTCAAAACCTAAGGCCTTCAGACGCGTAGGTCCTAATTCCGGTCTCTATGGTGTTAAGGGATTTCAATTTACCCTTACTAGTCGTAAGCACTATCTTCTTATAGGCTTTCTCTCCCATCGTTATCTCCCTAAAAATAAGCTTTTTGCCCTCACCTACCCTGAAATAATCCTACTCTTTATCGGTTGACGTCAAATTCAAATGATTGCTGAGCTTATCGTAAAGGTCTTTCACAACGTCCTCCAAATTCTTTGCCCCCAACCCCAACCCCAATCGCCTACGCGCACCTCCCTGCTGCTGTCCTGGCGTCGAAGTCCCCGATGTTCGGGGGAGTTGTTGCGTCGATGGCGTATCTTCCTTATCACCCCTATCATCCCTACCAATATCATCTTCATGCGTAAATACTGGGTTATCAGCCATTTTATTAGAAGATTTCCTATATAATAAACATGACTGCATTCGGAGACAAACTCAACCCATATGTGGAGACCAAGCAGCTCTTCGTTATTAAAGGCAGAAAACAGAGTGTTCAGATAAGCCATATACCAAGCACGATAAACTAGAATGAGGACCTTTATGTTGAAGTGCCAAACATGTCGCAGAATGATGTCATTTTTCCAGGCAGTCTAAAGCTCTTATTCGACCTAACGTTAACAGGGACCAATACAAAGCGTACCATTGTCAGCAACATTGGCAAAAGTCTGGGAAAAATCTACGCTCACTTTGAATGGCAAAGAGGTACAGAATATTAGCAACTACAACACCCTGGCAGTGTACCAGACTTGTGGCTACTCAAGTTCGATCGTGACAACAACCTCATTTTGGACGGCATCAACCCAAATGACGGGGCCATCAGGGCCCTGCAAGCCAAAGCTAGCAACCACGTTGGTACGGATGAGGAAAAGGGGATTGTCGCCGCGTATGGCAACACCTTTTGCATACCCTTGGGGAAAATGTTCGAGTTGACGATGGATTTACCCTTGTATCCGGCGGGTTTATATGACAGGCTGCAATTTGCCATACATTTCGCAGCTCATGCCGACGTCATTAAGGATGGAGGTACGACAGCATCGGGGATCACGGCGGCGAAAGTAGCTGATGCAACGTACAAGATTACCAACATCAAGCTGGAATTTGACAAGATCACCCATGAAGGTCTCGCGAGCGCTATGATGTCAAGTTATAGCCGTCTTGCCTTGCCCTATGAAAGAATACTCCGTAGCAAGGTTGTCACCATGAAGAAAAGTGACACCACATATTATCTCCAAATTGACAAGAGTCTCAAAGTCTCCTGCTACTCTTCATAGACCCCGGGAGGGTGAAACCCTATGCTGGTGTGAATGAAGTATTCTACAATCCAAAAATTGAGAAGATCAGCGTAACCATCGAGGGAGAGCCCAATGAACTGTATAGCCACGCCATGCTCTCAAAAGACCATCTCGAGCAGATTGTCAACATTTTCGGTGCCCACGATAGCAATGTCACCATTGGGCAGTTCTTCAACGAAAGATATGCCCTCTTCGTCGATTTCAGAGCCGTTCCGGAAGGTACCCCACATGGTAGCAGAAGACCACTACAAAGGCTTTCAGACTGCATCACCCTCCATATGAGCAAGATAGCCGATGGAACTGGGGATTTAATATGCTATGTGTACCTCCTGCAGGACGCGCAACTGAATATCTTAGATGGCAGGCTCCATAACGTGGAGTATTAAACTAAAGAGAGATGGCAACGATAGCTGTTATCGTCGCTGGCGCCGCAATAAATGCATTGGCCTTTAGTGGGACCAACTTTCTATTCAGTAAACTTGCAGAGCATGGCAAAGCGGAACGTAAAAGACACGACAAAGCCATGGAAAAGCTTGATGCGGCCTAAGCAGAGTGGATACGGAAACGGCAAGATAAGCTTGACTGGTTTGCCGGGCAAAGGGAGATACAGCTCAAGGAAACCAAAAGCCTAAAAGAGCTGGACGACGACATAGTATTACATTGCTTCGGACAAAAGGGCCCCACAATTGAAGGATTTTTACACACCATCGAAGCAGCAACAAGATAGGGAATTGGCATTTGTTGTTGGCTTATTGTCCCTGCTAGGCTTCGCGGCTTACAAGTACTTGTAAGAACGTTTTCTGACATATAATAAACATGTCAAAAAAATCACCACATATCGTTAATTAACCGATGAGGAGGCTGAAATATTAAGCCAAACTTACTGTATGCCAGAACATGTGTGGATCGGGCGCAAGAATATTAAATTACTCGCGAAGGAGAGCGGTCTCTCCTAAAAGCTGGTTACCCACTGGCTATCCAGGCAACTCTTGTGGCTACGGCATATTCGAGGTCCGAAGCGTATTGACTACCCCCATTTTACCGTTACAACATCAAACGAAATGCATCAGTTTGATCTGTTGTACATGCCACATGACAGGCTATATGGTAGCACCTATAAGTACATTCTCACAGGTATTGACGTTGCCTCACGTTACAAGGTGGCCAGACCCCTGCGTACCACAAAAGCCAGCGAGGTCGCGGGCATGATTCAAGATATATACAAGGCGGGACCTTTACGATACCCTAAAACCTTCCAGTATGACAATGGTTCTGAATTCAAGTCAAATGTAACGAAGTTGCTAGAAGGTAAGGGGGTTGAAATCAAACGGGCTACCACCAAGTATGACCATACGTTTACGCCCTTTGTCGAGTCGTATAACAAGGTCCTCGTCGAAAGACTCTTCAAACCCCAGGATGCACAAGAGTTGGCTTCTGATGAGACTACCAGCATATGGGTGAAGCACTTATACACCATCGTCAAAGGTCTCAACAATGCCAAGACTACTATGATCAACATGAAACCAAACAAGGGGATGAAGCTGGATGAGGTACCACTTGCAAAAAGTCAGCAATATCCCGAGGAAAACCCCCTACATGAGGATGGCTTGTATCTCTATCTGCTACAACCAGGAGAGGAGCACGGTGACTCGAAAACACGCGCCACTGACGCTTTTTGGAGCAAACATACTTACAGGTTGGACCATATAGTAGCAGGTAGCCGTGTTTTATATTATTTGAAAGATGGTCCTGAGAGAAGCTTTGTTTCAGAGGAACTCATGCAGGTACCAGAGGATGTTCGGGTGCCTCCAGGGCATGTAAGGGATTGGTAGACATCCTCAATTAGCATACCTGAACAACTGTAGTCGCCCGCTACAGTTGGCATAAATCCTACAAGGAGGCGGTGGCACCGCCCCCTTTCAACCCCATAATTTTTACTACCCGCAAGAGTAGTAAAAATTAGCGTCGCCTAATCCTCCAGCGCCGGAACACCCAGATCATACAGGTCATCCCGGGTAAGATCGATAAGCCCAAAATGGTTCCTATAACGTTCTACATGACTCTCCTCCTCAAAACGATTAAAGGCGTGTATGCCATTGGGGTTGTCGATGACGATAATCTCCTCCGCCCCCGGGTAGTTGTCCCCGAACCGCAATCTCTTCTTGCCAATATCACGCCTCTGAACACGCGTGCAATAATAGGAGGATGATGGTATTCATCGTCATCCTCTGCACTATGCTTTCTATGGATTATGATGACGTTGTCCTTACCGGCGCCAGTGGCATTTGGGTATATACCTTTCCCGAAGCCTTGCATTTTCCTGAGCCTGTGCTGCAAGCTGTCGATCCCTGTCCTCAATTTCATCCCCCAGTACCATGAGCTGGTTGTCCCTATCCTCAATTTCATCATTGAGGAATGCCAGAGCCATCTCTCTGTCCTCGATAGTTTCCTGTAATTTTTCCACCCCTTTCCCGGCCAACCATTTAATTAGTTGTACCGCCTTGGGCTTCCTAGAACGCTGTACAATTTCTAATGAGCCGTGAAGTGTAACAAAAGCATCATGCCGATTTTGGCCTTGATATCACGGCGAGGTATGGTTTTCACGTCCCTGTATGTTACTTTTATATCATCAATCCCTACAAATCTACCCAAATCAGCAGGTTTGAACAGGGGCCGATTTTGCCCATCAAAGAGAGTCTCGATGGCTCCGGCGGGCACTGTGTTGAATAGCGAAAGCTGCGACGACATCCTTCTCTTATAAGCAACGTAAGCCAGAGGATTTCACCCAAGGATCTTCCAAGTCATAGGGTGTTCCAACCTCCCATATAGGCATGCATGTTTGGACTTTTTCAATTCAACCTTCTTCAATCGGGGATGAGATTCGTCTCCTCGTCTATCATCTTCATGTTACTTTTTTCATGCGGATACCACAAAAACAGGGCTTTTTTTCTGTCTCCTCAACTTTTTAGGGAGAGCAGTATACGATTGCGTGAGTAGCCACAAACTATGTTTGCGATGCCTTCCCGAAATAGCCAGCTCAAGTAAATTTTGTCGACACTTCTCAAGGCTCTCGTCGGCTATGACATCGTCAACCACAAACAACGTGTTCTCAGCCGCCAATAACGACG
Source organism: Hydractinia symbiolongicarpus (assembly GCF_029227915.1). NCBI lineage: Eukaryota > Metazoa > Cnidaria > Hydrozoa > Anthoathecata > Hydractiniidae > Hydractinia > Hydractinia symbiolongicarpus. The sequence continues at coordinate 19,135,867 of NC_079875.1, read as the reverse complement.
ATAATTTTTGGATCCATTCGAAGAGTTGTTCCTTAGGATCTATAAGGAACACATAGTTATAATGAAACCCTTTCGAGGTAGGTGGTATTCCACCGTAGGGTAGGGCAAAATATCACTATATTGTCATAGTGTGCCCTATACTCATTTTCCAGTAGGTTCAAGACACGTGTTTTTCCGCAAGAAGTAGAGCCTGTGAAGATTGCTGTATGCGGATCTCTTAGGACATCCAACATTTTATTCAATAGTTTGACCACTTTCGATCATGAATTTTTGGGTATATGCTTGAACAGATCAATACACCACCATGATTTTTCACCGAAGAACCCCGGCAGGCAGGGCAGAGCTTGGTATTTTGAGTCTGGTATTCGGGGGGGGGGTAGTGGAGGATATTTTAATTTACCCTGTAGGCATTGCAACGCCCTGCGATATCTCCCGACGAGAAGTGCCTTTTCCAGGCCCTCGGAGTGTGCTTGGCGTACCGAGGTATAATGCCATATGTTAACAGGTAATTCTCATCCTGTTGGGACCCTATAATTTCCCTATCAATGGTAAGAGGGTCTATTTCATGTTCGATAACATGGTCCTTGCAGGTACGCCGCCCCGCCTTCGCTTTAGCCAGGCAGCTTATACAGCTCTTGGTCCGACTATTACCTTAAACTTGTCAGTGAATAGAACGTGCTTGCATTTTATGCATGTCCTATCCATTTACTATCCATTTGCGCGCCTTGTGTATTGCTTTAGGAACCTCGGCAAGCGTTGGACTAATACCGGTCTCAATATACTTAAACGGAACCTTGTTATCTATATACAAATATTTCTTAGAGCTCCCAGGTATAACCCTCGGAAAACTGAGCTTCAATGTGGCCTCTACATATGGTCATAAGCTCATACAGAAGCTAATACGTGCCGCCCCCTTGACAGTTTCTTTCCAGTTAGGCACCATATGCATGCCTTTGTAGTTTCACCATTGCCCTTGATGTTGAAATTGTCTAGGGTTAAAAGGCGTTTACATCTCCGACACTTAGCCTCCTCCATATTGATTTCTATATCTCCCGGAGATATAGAAACTTTACCATGCGGTCTATTTTGGGGGTATCAATGACTTTTGTACCACCCCTGTTTGATCGCGTATTCGTCGAATAGAATTGCTGCCGTCATATAGCCAGCAAGCTTCAAGCCGTCCTCCAGGTCCATCTTAGCGCCCGGCCTCAAAACTCCCAGAGGCCCATATTGTTATCATCCATATGCTTACTTGTGGTCATTTATTAAGTGTAATTTTTTGAAAAATTCAATGCATCTTAAATATTTCGATATTTGGTTGAGTTTTGCCATGTTTTCCCTGCTGAGGCTCAGGTGTGGTGTTTTGAGATTTGTTTCCGGACCTATACCACCAGACGCCTACTCCTATGGCCAATATGGCCAAACTCCCTACCCCATAAAGGTATACATCCGCTGACTGTACGGAACTGGCCCCAGAAGAGGTTTTAACTTTAGGCTTTACAGTACCCTCTTGTTGTTTTATTTCTTCCTTCCTCTTCTTCATCAGTGCAGCCAACTTGTGTCCCTGTGCAACCCTTCCCGGATGCTTCGGTGGCTTTGTAATGACTCTCTCTTCTTGTTTCTCTTCACTCATTTTATTATAGCAACGTCTCCGCCTCCTCCACCTCCTCCTGTTTCTTCTTGCTCATATGCCGAGCTGTATGGCCTGCTACAAGTAGTGGGGCTAAACACCTCCCAATGGTACAGTACACGAGAATACCAAGGTCCGCCATGCTATCCTTAATAATAGGTTCCTCTTCGATATCCCTGCGCAATTCATCTACACTGTCAATATCTACAAAGTTCCCGATCATGCTAGCATACAGGCTAATCACGTGAGTAGACAGTGCTCTAGCTGTTTTCTCTCCCTTCTCCTGGAGCTCACGTTGTACATACTCGGTATGGACCTTGTCGATTGCCTCATCGGGAGCCTTGTCAACAAACTCCTCTGTACACTTCTTCGGCAGGAGGTGCCCCTTGCCTTTGCGTAGAGCCTCCTTCAAAGCCTGACGTTTATCAATAGCTTTCTATATCTGCTCATAGGTTTCTGCAGAGGCTGTGTCGAATACTCGTGCGATATCTGACATTCTCTTTATTATACGTCAATATCGAAGAAGTACATAAGCGATCATGGCATAGGGTAGGATTATAGCAATATACAAACACACCTCCGCTTTATTCCCCTGTAGACGCTAGGCGGTAATGGCCACGGGCAAGCGTCGTAATTTGATCGGGTTGCACGAGCCTCTTGTCATCTGCCCTACTAAGGGCTAGCTTCGATACCTTTTGGGTATATACCTTATGGCCCTTGTTCTGAATCAAGACCTGACTCTCGTATATATCAACGCCCTCTTCCAGACATCGCTGATGTCGTCGAAGGTGATGGATTTTTTCGTAACACATCTCTTCACGCCCTTCGCTTTGCGATCACCGCCCTCTTTGGTAAGGCTCTTGTAAGCGTATAGCTTGGCCCTTAGGGTGATGAATTCGGTCATGACTTTCCCACCCAATTCATCCTTCATCAAGCCTACAACCTTCTTGTTTTTCCATACAGGGAGAGGCCTCCCATGGTCGGGATTATACGCGCTTGTGTCAAAGCGTGTTTCAACATCCTGCGCGATATCTCTATAAAAGTCCTCTGTTCGTATATGGTACACAAAGCTATCTGTATCCATATAACAGAGCTGCAGCTTGCTACCGTATTTTGGCTGCATATAGTCATAATGGAGCTCGTACATTACCATTTTTGACATATCCAATGTAGCCTGCCCTATATACACAGGCTTATTCATGTTGACCTCCGTCTTGCCCATCTCTACACCTAGAAGGTGCTTACTAAACCGGCCACTACCCTTGAAATTTTGCTTCATGACAAGCTTCATATGCTTGTCCTCGTTGGTGACCAGCTGAATGTTGCGGACTTGTAGAAGTCCTTTTCAAGCTCGTTTTTGGCAACCGTTCTCACCCTAGTGTTGTGATCGATTTAGCCCTTCAACCATGCCTTCTGGTTAAACCGGATAACCCTGCGCACTCTCTTCAATTCAAGCCCATGTTTTATAGCCTCGTGGAGAGCTCTTATGTGTACCACGTACTTTCGCTTGTCCTCCAAATTTGGTACCAATTTTCTCTCTAGGTAGTCAATATCTACCTCTAAAATGTACCCATGTTAATTGTCTCTAACGAGTTTCTCGATCCGCTTTTCTGTAAGAGCCTCGACATTCGATGCCCATTTGAAGCCATCCGTGGGTAGGTCTTGACGCATCGCCCACCCATATAGGTTGTTTGCATCGAGGTACTGCAGGTATGATGACTCCTCATCCAAGTTATACTGATCCCCCATGTACTTGTTGCTCTCGCATACTTGTGTACAGGCTGGGTTATACCTCCTCGCATACTTTTCTCGAACATCAGGAGCATATTAGGATCCGTGAAGAGCTCTAGCCTAATAGATGTGTACTTGAGTGCTGCCTTCCAGGCCAACCTGGGCGCACTATAGAAATGGGCAGGATCAATCATCCCGAAACGTCTCAAACACGTCGGCTAATAACAGGACGTCTGTGTTGAGGTACACGTCGTTATAGTCGCCCATAGTGACGCTATTACCCTCTGGAGTAATACAATTCCACACCTTTTTTGCATATTGATAATCTTCATCACTAATCCCATTCATGTTTAGCAAGTTTTTATAGTCTTTATGCCATAAATCGACAGCTATCGATAAACCTGACTCGATCTTTTTATACGTTTCACCGTCGCCATATCCCATACCTCCAAGGGGTACCTTGATTTTAACGTTGAAAGAGATATGTTTCTCGGTATTCTCTGCTATACAACCAATGTCCTGGGTGTCGTACTTCTCGCTTAATTCCCAATTGCAGAGATGGGCATCATACCCCGACAAGTTGTGGAATATCACGGGTATATGGCTAGGTATCTTGTATTTTAGATTACAGCTGTTATGGGCCACGCCTCTATACAACCCTGCATAGTGACAATGGTCCCGAACTTTGCGGTTATTCTCACAATCATCGAAGGGTTTTAGGCAGATATGGCATTCCATGGCCTCGTTGTACTCCTTTTCCAGGATCTCTGTTAGAGGCATCATGTCCTGCAGCGGGTAGGTATAGTATAGACGCCTTACCTCATTCTCCAGATGGTTAACGAAGCGGGCTACACAGTCCTTACCGCGGTACACTGTTAGGAGATCTGGTACATCCCCATAGGCAAAGGTACTATACGTGCACCAGCCGGATGGTACATGCTTGCTCAGCTTTTTTGTCTTGGTCTCCCTGGCATCCTCTACCGGGACTAGCAGACTCTCGAAGTCTGCATATATTGCAAAGGGTACTTTGAATTGTTGTTGGCCATCCCTATAGTATAGACATTTCTCGGCCTCTGTTGGCATTGTTATTTTAACAGCCTCGTGGTCCTTGCAATATCTATAATGCCTATCCCTCGATTCAACTGTTGGAAAGCCCTGTAGGCAGTTTAGGCAGAAGTGCATTGCATTCCTATTCTTCGAGGTCTCCTTGCCTAGGAGCCTTGATAGACTCTTAACAGCTGTGTAGTGGGCCTTTTTATCATCCGTGATAAGCAACAGAGTCACCACTTTGGTACGTCCGTTGCGCACCGATCGACATAGGATGTTGATCTTCTTTCCCGTTATATACAGGACATTCACCGCATGTAAGGGTTATTCTCTTCGAACTTGTATATGCTTTTGATACTTGTTGGGAACTCTATACCCTCCCAGTTATAAAGGTCTGCGTAGGGTCTAAGTTTGGTTATTCTTTGTGGATCTCTTTCAATCTCGGTATGGTGTAAGGATGCTATAACAGCCCACTTAAAACACTCCTCATCCTCATTTTTTGAGTTGATGATGGCCTTCTTTGAAGCTATCCATTTAGGTGCTTCCATATACGATGAGCCCCTTGTTAGACGCAGCTTATAGAAATCTACATCGAGGTTTAGAATTCGATTAATCGAAAAGCCACTTTGGAGTAGTTGCTGATGCTCCACATGTGTTTTAATTTGGGTAAACACCCTATCCAGCACCTCGTCTACGTCGCTGCCCTGGAAGACTGAAGCCATATTGCTATTAAAGGCCTTCTTCACCTCAATGTACTCATTGTTGGCCCCCTCCATATTTGATGGCTTCTTCCACATAATCCAGAGGGACAGCTGTATCCTTGCCGACCCCATATCTTCTACCTGCCATTCAACCAATGTTTTCACGTTTAATCGCACCATCCCTATATACCCGTCGACGTCGGCTCCTCCTATACCAAACTTCGGAAGGTCCTGTGGAGAGCATGCTTATGTTCTTGAGGTATATAGTCTTGCCCCGTTTGTTCATATAGATTTTGGATATATGGAAGATAGTCTTCCTCAGCCTCTTTTTCCACCTCTTCATGAAGCGTACGTCTTATGTTGGCTGCCCCGTTATAGAGATCCATCAACCTATGTTTAAAGGCTGCGTAAGTTCTCTTGACCCCCTCTTTTATGGGATTTGGAACAGCGTCCACAAGCCAATTATACCATCCCTGCATCTTATCCCTTACAACAGAACGATTTTTCGACAGTTCCTGTTTCTCAAATAGGTCCATCTCAGATGGGGGTAATACCCAGTTGTGCCATTCCCTGAGTTTACCCCCGATAGTTAGACGGGACTTCGCCATCTTCTGCCTCTCTAAGATATCCATATCCCCCGATGTCGCAGGTTTAGCTTGTTGTTTAGGTGGCCTCCAAGCGTACCGTGGTACATCCTCCGATGTTGTTTTAACCGGAACCCTTTTAGGTGGTCTCCAGGCGTATTGCGGTACACTCAATAAAGAAATCAGTTCGGCTTTACGTAGCTTGTAATACCTCCACGGCTTTTTGCAATATCGCGTAATTGTTTCACGGTGTATGTATCCACTTCTTTATTGTATAGAGTTTTTTTTACTTTCCCGGACTATTTCATCCTGCTCGACTAACGCTTTTTTACTGCACATGCGTTGATTTTTGATGATTATTAGTATCATTAGGGAATTCCCTCTTTTACTCATTTGCTGTGTACTTTGATGTGCGTAGATTAGAGAATTGCGCTAGAAATTTTTGGACTCCTTTTTGATGACGTCAGCATGGATTATTAGGAATAACCCTTGATAGGTACTGGATATACATGGCTCAACACTGCATGGTACTGGATGGTACTGGATTAGCAGGGATTTGTTGTTACGTCACTGCGTGCACGTGCGCGACTGCGCTAGAAGGAACATTCCCTCTCTGATGAGATGTACCGACGTGTGAAAGAGATTTAAGTTTTTTAAAATTTATGTTGGAAGTGTTGTGCCTTCTCTTTAATAATAGCCGTATTTTGTCTGTCTCTGCGCAGACCCCCCGCTGAGTTAGAAAATCGTACTACGGAAACACGATTTATTTTTTACTCGATTGATTGCTAAAAGAACGAACTTTGTAGATTGTTTTTCCGCAAAAAAGAAACAGTAGTTATCGCTGCATAAAGCACGTTATTTTCCCTTACTTTATTTTGATAATCCTCGTCCAAAAAGGCAACAAAGAAAGCTAGGAATTAAGTTAAGATCCTGTACGTGCACTAGATTTACAAATATGGGGTCCGGTAGTAAAGTTTCATTACCGGTGCAGCCAGTTCTTAAATCTACGAATCCGGTACCGGTTCAGTAGTTTTTCTATGTACGATTCCGGTACCGGTGCAGCAGACACTTCGTATCCAAAATGGTTGTGATACGTGACAAAAGCAGTTAGTAACTTTTTATTTTACGTTCTAATATAAGTATAGCTGGCTAGCTAGCCAGAGAAGATTCGACTTTTCGGCATTCAGATATAACCTAATACTTTAATCTTTTTACTATGCTAGTTGTATAAAGTATATTATGGTAAGAGCCAGCCATATAGCTTGCTTGTGCTGAAAAGTTTAAAATCAAAGTTTACCTGATATCCCACTTGCTGTTAAGAGGAATGCCTAGTAGTACCTAGCTATCAAAACAATCTGTATGCATCTTGATGATAAGTGTTAAATTCACAATTTAACTGACACAAAGTATTCCTCCTAGCTATGTACGTACAATGTTTAAATTTCGCCACTTTTTCAAAAAACCTTTGGTGGTGACGAGGGTGCCGATAAGCCGCATACGCCGTAAAAAGTACGGGTGTTTTCGGGCGAGTTCGGCGTTTTCAAAAAAGTGAAGTATTTGCCCGAATAGACCCGAACAATGCCCGAAAAAGAAAGAAAAACAGACACTAATGATTCAAAAAACTATAAAAGTTAAAAAGTTCTTAAAAGAACTGTTTTTGATAGTTTAAAATAAGATTTACTTGATAAATAACTTATATATAAACTTTATAACTCCTTTATCTTCATGTGCCTTCTTCCAACTATCGTCCGCATGGTATGTTACAAGGAATTGCATTTCGGAAATGTTCCGGGCGAGTTCGGGAAAGTGCGGGCGGTTTCCGGGTGACAACCGCCAGTTTAATTCGAAAAGTCCCCGAACTTGCCCTTATATATGCGGGCGTTTGCGGCTTATCGGCACCCTCTTTGGTGGTGATGTTCTGCCCAATCTTAGGACGCTGCCCAATCTTTGAACATAAAATCTTGACACCCTGCCCAGTCTTAAGACTGGCCGGCCAGTCTAAAGACTGGGCAGGGTGTCACAAGATTGGGCAAAAGACCATGTTGGGCCCATCTTTGGCGCCTTTTAGATTTTAAAAAAGGGATGTACCACATGAGCTCTGTTTTTTGCAAGACCCAGAAAACATTCTCAGGCACATTAAAACATCATATTTTGGGTACTGTTGAATTGACGCTGCCAGTTTTTGGACACAGTAGAGTAAAAATTATAGCTAGCTAGCTAGCTAGCTAGATAGCTGGGTAAAGCATGTGTTATACATTTAGCATTTATATGCAGCTTGTAGTAGTGGCTAAATTTAAAAAATAAAATGTTTATGTTCACGAAGAATCAGAAAAATCGTATTCAACCATATTATTAGTTAGCTAGCTGTTAATATCATTGGATGAGATGTTTAGCCAGCTAGCGAGCTGTAACCAGCTAGCGAGCTGTAGCCAGCTAGCTAATATGGTTAAGTAGTTTCAATTTTTTTAAACATAACATGGTATACAAAATTTTTTGGCCTTTTGATTTTCCAAGAAAAGTTTCAATTTAAAGTTTCTATTAAGAGGTAAATTCTAAAAATCTTCTTGTTCTGTTTGTCTACCAGAATTGTTCAAAGATTGGGCATGTACGTCCATAGATTGGGCAGTCCAGTCTTAAGACTGGCCACCCATTTTTCACTGTCGGAAGATTGGCCTGGCCATTCTTAAGATGGGGCGCGTTCCAAGATTAGGCAGAACAGTGATGTTCTGACACAACGATGGACACCACCCCAACTTTGGACGCGGGACTGGTCTGTCAAAAGACGGGATGGCCCGTCAAAAGATGGGTTGGTGTGTTCGCAGTTGGGATGGCCCATCTATTGATCGGCCAGGTCCGACTTTTGACAAATGTATGCAAATCCGTCTTAAGTTGGTACAGACCCAACTATTGACAAACGAATCTCCCGCTTTTAAAAACCGTGACATTGAATGGGACAAACTCAAATGTACCAAAAGACTCTTGCAATATTAGAAAATGTGTCATGAGATGGGACAGGCCTAGCTAACTAGTGTTGACAAACAATTCCCATGCTTTTTAAAGACTGTGTCACAAAGATGGGACAGGCCCAACTATTGACAAAGGACTTGTGCTTTCAAAAAAAGAAACAGGCCTAACTTTTTAGAAGCAGCCACAACATGGGCCAGACTGAAGACTCTAGAATAAAGTTAAACCTTGTACCATGGACAACCACACTGTTACAAATTTTAAAAAAATTGAAGACAGGCTTAGCGCAACTGTGGACAAACGCAATGTCTATAGGAGAAGACTAAAGAAAACAAAGAATGTATTGAAAAGAATAAATCATGAATTCTCTAAATATAATCTATTACAAATATAGCTAAAGTAATGAGCAATACTAATACCATGTCATAAATTCTTTTTTCCTAAAAATTGAACAAACACAGACATCAATTGACAAATAAATTTAATAAATGGGGATAGGTAGCATGGTCAGTAGAGCGTTCGACTTGTGTCCAAGTGATTGTGGCTCAAATGGGAGCTTTAAAGACTCAGCTAGAAACTGGTGAGACTGATCACACAAAATAAAATCATAGTTCCTGTTTCTTGAATATATGCCAAAATATTTTAATTGTGGCTGCCCAAGCCAAAATGATTCTGCCTCTCAAGTTACGTAATAGGTCGAGTTGCAATAATTCCATTGAAGATTATCTTGAAAAGTAAACATAAATAGCTTAAACAATAGCTAAGCTAGCTATACCTATGTATATATATATATTACTCTGAGTTAAATGTTATATCTTGATATCTGAGTCATAATTATTTAGTTAGTCATTATGAACACAATAATACAGGTAAAATCATCTCAAATCATGCAACAAAAAGTCTCTAACTGCTTTAAAAAATTCATTCGCTGATATGGTCTTGTTTTTGGTCTTGCTGATATGGACTGATAGCTATGGTCTTGTTGTTGTGTTGTTTTTGCTACCCACAACGATCTTGAAATGCATAACTCGATTTAATCTCAGCTAGCATATACAACAATACACCAGAAAAAGTTGCAGCAGTCCAGATTTTTTCACTTTATTGAAGTTTGTTTACAGTGAATACAAGGTCTTGATGGCCACCCTGTCAAAAGATAGGCCACCATGTCTATAAATGGTCCGTCCTGTCTTTAGATGGGCTGTGTTCTAAGTTGGGTCAGAATATTGATATTCAATATTGGCGAGTGAATGATACCAAAGCCTTGGGTTAGTCCAAGCCATGTCAAGGAAATTAGGGCAATGTTGTTGACGAAAACATACTAACTAAAATGAAATACTGTTGTTAAATAGACCACCGTATGGGAAAAATACATGCAAAAAAACAAGGCAGGATATACCTGCCATAACACCCTCCTTCGTCATATGAAATTTAATTTTTTATGCTGTGAAAGACCTTAAATATTGCCAACAATTATATTCCCTCAAAATGTTTTGCACATGTTGGGGCTTCACTTGATTTTCTGCACAAAAAACAACGGAACAACAAGAAAAAAAATAGTAAAAATTAACAACGGATGAGGATGTTACGACAGTCATTTTTTTGGCATATTGGAAAAGTAGGATGTGGGATGATCTATCGGGATGACCTATGGGGATGCGGGATCCAAAAAAATAATCGAAATAAAATACTGACCATGTCGTTACCGAACATCGCATAGACATTAAAATAAACTACCCCCGGAATTTTTCTAAAAAGAATACAACAGCTGGAAATACATGACTTAATTTTTTTTCGCTTGGTGAATTTAATGTGATACGAAACGATTTCTGTTTATTTCATTGAGTAGAAAAACGAAAATTTTCGTGAATACGAATTGCCCTTTTTCTTTTTAATAAGAACCAGGAGTAGAAAATAGGTTTTCACAGGTTATAGAGCATAGAAGAGTAGACACAACTCTGTCTTGTTTTCTCGTATCTAAACTCAACTATTCGCGCTACAAATTATGGTCTACCGGCCGAAATGATCAGGAGAATTAATTTCTGTTTCGTTAATATTGGTTAGTACGGATTCCCATTGGTGTTAATGGTTGACTTAAATGACCAAGTAAACAAAAGGAAATATAAAAAAAAAATTTGGTGAGCATTAAATTTGTCGCGAAATTGTTTTTGCATTATTTTTTAAAGTTTTTAAATCCTTTTAAAAGGGCAGAAATTAATATTTGGTTATTATTTGTGCTAATTGACCAGCAAAAAGTAAGCAAAGTCGCCTTCCCCTATCCTTTGGGTTTTTCATAATTCACATTTTTTTGAATTTGTTAAAATTCTGTTATTTTTAGTTATACTTTGGTTAAAAATAAACGAAAATGTATTTATTTATTATCGAGTTTTTCATGCGTTGAATCAATGACAAGAAAAAATAACTTTGGTGCGGTCATTATTTTATTTCGAAGATTTTTTAGCATCCTGCATCCCGCATCCCACTTTTTCGATATGCCTTTTTTTCTCTCTGTATTTTCGCATAACGCATGCAGATTATATTTTTTAGTTGCGAATGAAAAATAATAATTGTCTCACTGAAATAATGTAACTAACTTCAAGTTGCCTTACCAATGGTGGTCCTAAAGTAACGTTATTGATTCACCTTGTTTAGTATAATTGTAGATTAACATTAAACTAACAAAAAATAACATTGATTATCTTCTTATTTTTTTTTCTTTTTTTTTCTTTAAAACTTTTTTGCTTGATTATTTTTTTGTTTTCGTGAAAATAAGGGTTGGTCGAACACTGCAGTGATGAAAACGTCTGCACTCTAACTGCATAATATAAGGCTTTCAGAACATTGTTCATTATATTTGGTGAACTGTTTTTTACTTTAATAAAATAGCACATAATAAATGTATAGCTACAGTTGCAATGATATGTTGACATGAGTGAAAGTGATACCCTGGCAAAGAAAAAGCAAATCAGTCGTATACTTGATATCGTTGATCAAGATGTTGAACCACACAATGCGATGCAAAATGTAGTACAATACCTGAACAGTGTGTCACAAGACTTGCCTAACAATATGACAAAAGAGCAGTATTATGAATTACAGCAAACAAAATTCCGGACTAGAAAAAGAAATTTATCAGGTGGTAGTGAAAGCTCAACTGAGTCAACTGCAGATAAACCATTGTTTGGTCGTAAAGAATGTATCTATGTGGGTGTTACTGAAGAGGACAGCCTGGTTAAGTTGGCTTTGAAATATAATTGTCATGTAAGTTTTTTACACTCCATTAACACATAATTTTCTTGTATATGCTGTTATAATTAATTATAATTAATACATATTTTTTCATAACCAACTTTTCATTTCAGTCTCAGTTGCTAAGGGTAAACCCACACCTAGAAGATGCTGATTCAGTATTTTTTGTTTTTAATGCATCCCTAACAGGTATTTTTAAGATCAGGATTAGTGACTTTTATTTCTCAAGAATCCTACACCTTCTGTACATGCAAAAAACTAGCCTAATGTGAGACAGCGGGTATCAAGCCAAACTCATTTTGTCTGGAATGACCCTATGTTTTATTCCTATATTGTTAAAAAACTTTTCATTAATTTCAAGAACTGTTTTTAGGTTGTTTATTATACAGAATAAAGCATTAGCAGTTTCAGCCTTGCTAGTTGTCTAGCAGTTTCTCAGGTTTTGGCTTGTATTTCAGCTTATGAGCCATTAGCGATTATGGTTTATCAAAATCTGTAGCTGATTAATGTTTTAAATGTATAAAAAAAAAAATGAAAGACGGACATTTCTCTGAGTTCTTAGCCATTTATTCTATGATTGTTTTTTTGTTATTATTTCAAAAATATTGTCAAACTGATATGGAATTACAGACTTTGGACATAATTGCTTTAATTGAATTTTTTCTTTACAAGCTTATTCTCTGTATTTTCATATATTTATTCTTATTTATTTGATACAGGTGTCTGAATTAAAGTATGCCAACAAGATTTACAATGAAAAAGAATTGCATGCTTTGAAAACCATAAAAGTACCAGTCGTAAAGGACGGCCTTATATATGGTGAATATCATCGTGCACTGAAGCAAGGAATTAGGGACCAAGTATCTGAACTTAATTCAGCAGTTAAGTTGAACTATGTTAGTAATGAAAGAAAATTTGACATTCCCAAACCGTACGTGTTTAGTAGTAATCTGGATTATATGTCCAGTGACGATGATGAAGAACTTGAAATTTTCAGTAGCCGCGATCGGCATTTTTCAGAGTCAGCTCATTTGTTAGCTGAGCCGCTAGTAAGACAGAACGGGCGTTCTGGTAATATGAAAGATGCCAGTGATGTTACTATTCACGAATACATGGAAAATATGGATAAAGTAGTGCAAGAAAAAGTGTCTGAGATGGAGAACAAGGAGGAGAGTTTAAGAGATATTGCAGACTCTCTAACTGGCCAAGTTATATTTCCTAGCGGAAGGAAAGAAAAACCAGAACAATACGGTTCCGTGTGTTCGATTACATGGAGCCACTGTTTAATGGTGATTTGTCTTGTAGCTGTCGTTGTCCCTGTAGGATATCTTATTTATTTTTATAATTCGAAAAATCATTCAAGCTGACACCGAGGAAGGTGTCTTTTTTTCTCATTTTGTATATAATTTAAATTTTATTGTTTTTTTCTTCTTTTATATCTTAAGCAGTTTCATTTTTGCAATTAATTTCTACAATGCTTGGCATTAGGGTTGTTTTCACTACTTTAGATGAAATTGAACGTTCATGGCTATATATTTTTGCGATGATTTTTTACTCTGTTTTGCATAGTTTTATAAACTGTCTGTAAAATTTTGTTGACTTCACATGATTGAAGCTGGTTCTTCAATAGTTGAGATGAGTTTTCGAATAAAATTTTAAGAAATGACTAAAGCTATCATATCTTTTATTTTTGTTGTATTTTATCAGTCTTCTTGGTGCTCATTCAAGAATGTATGCAGGTTTAGCTGTTATCAGCAAACACACTGGTCAGAGGGAAAACAGTTAAAATTTGTATAATTTCACCTTAATGAAGAAATTTTAACGGCTAGAATATTTTAGGGAATTAGTGGATTTGACAAAATCCACCACATTAAATTCCCGCCATTTTCTTTTTCTTTTGATGTCTGCCAAATTAAATTCCTGCCAAATTAGTTTCTGCCAATTCTATCATATTTGCTTTCCAACAAGTTTTCTTTTTGCAAAAATACTTTATTTTAAATATATATACTGTTACTTTTTACTTCTAGGTCATAATTTTTTTTGTTAGTATATGTTTGGATGTTTTTTTATTGTTTCAAATGTGTTTCCACACCTTTAAACTTTTCAAATTTACAAATTAACAATCTTAATTCTACGACAGTTATAATTTGCAAATTTTTTTACGTGCATGTATGAGAAAGTTTTATGTTGTTGCTATTGGTCAGAAAAGAAGGGGTAGTTTGACCATTGATTATTGCCAGACTTGCATTGTAACTCAGCAGTAGTTATTAATACTATTATTATTTTTTCACTGTAAAGAGCACCGTCATCCTATTTCATAGCAGCTAGTCAAATCTTAATATCGTTTTTTACCTGAAAAGATTTATGATTTGTTTTTATTTCAATGAGCCTGTGTTAAATGGGCCATGATTTTATGCAGCCAATATTCATTTCTTTTGTTATTTTGATGTAATAATGAGATGCTACACGCATACAGGCCGGCGATAAGACAACACATGTTCTTGTGACTTCTAAAAAACCTGCTCATAACATTTGTTTAAAAACATTTTTCGAGCATCTTTTTTTATTGTTTCGACAACTATATCACTATTAATTAGTAAATTTTGGAACAGTGCTTGCATTGAGACTAGGTTATGCCACGGATACACGAGGCAACTTTGTCAGGCGAAGTAAGAAAGTTACGATAATTACAACCGTCTAAAATAATGTAAACCTGTATTATCGGTAGCTTTTTGTTGCTTGCAGAGCTTACTGGTAATAAAAACATGATTCGAGTAACAAAGAAGTGTTTTTGTAAAAAAAAACCTTATTATTAAAAAATTATTTGTGTCGCTACTTTCAGCAACAATTTTAAGTCCACATTTTTTGTATTCAGCCAATCAGAAGGCAGTAGTTATACTTAATTCTTTCCTTGTTGTGATGGAGTGTTACTTGTTGCATAGATGTGTGGAGACATGATAATTATTTTGGACGACTGTAACAAAATTGGTTTGTTTCTATTGCTTGAAAATGATTGCCCCGTTTTCCCGTGGCTTTAAAATATAAATGGGGACAAGGTTAGTCTTTTTTTAATATATTTTTGACGTACGTAAATGTAGGTTTTCATTAAATTGAAAAATAATGAACTGGTTTTGATGTAACTGTCTTTACTTCTGCAATCGCCCACAGCCTTAATAAGGGTATGTTTGGTCTTTTCAATCTTAAAATCCACTTTGGGCTTTGGTAAATATGTTTTTAAACTTTTAAGTAAATGTCTGAGAAAACAAAATCTTTAAAAGCTATAACCATAAGAAAAGAAACGAATGAGGAATTAACTTGGTATTTGCGATTCTAAGGCCCACTATTTTTGCAACACAGGGTGGGCATTCGCAATTCTTTATCTGCAGCTTTTCAAATTTCCGTGTTGCATTTCATTATAAAAAATTTTTTTTTTTGCGAAGTTAGTCGTAATATCTTGCGAGACTTAGATTTTTCAATTTATTTATACAGTTGATACCAAATTTTCGCGTGTCAAATCTCGTAAAATAGCAAAAGAACAAAGGCATTTCGCTATGCAAGTATAAATATTTGAAATCTTTTGAGATCCAATTCACTAACCTTATTCCTGGGAAATCCTAAAAGAAGGAATAAAGCCCTCTATAAAAAAGTAAGAATGTTCAAATCCAGTTTTTAAAATGTTGACTCGTATGTTTTAAAATATATCACCTTAAAACAAATTTAGTCACCGGGAAGTGTCCATTTTGTCCCGGTGATTTGAAAAAAAAAGACTCCGACTACATACAAACACTTTTTGCATAGTTTTTTTTGTTTTGTTTTTTCGCGAGCCCACATTGATAGCGATTTTTCAGTTGATCCTCTTCAAACTTTCTTCCCCGTGATGTTATAACACGTTGAAAAAAATTTTAAGTAATAAAATTACTTCTTACCAGAATCTTCGTGATAACTTATAACCGCTTAAAACGCTCTCGAAATGTTAATATATAAATAAATGACCGACAAATGTGTCCGGATCATCTTTGTGTATGTTACGTATTTAGTCTAGTTTATATGGAATGAGTTAGAATAATTGAGGCTGAATAAACTGGCTAGAAAATAACCGGAAACTTTTCTTATAATAGATGAGCTGTGGCGTGACGTAATGTTGTAATTTTCTGGTATCGGTTGCAGGTCAGGATTAGCGCGCTTACACAGAACTTTGTACTAAATATTCGCAACTCCTTTACGTATTTAAACTTAAGCTTGTCCCCAGGGCTTCTTAGGTTGTGTTTTGTTCTCTACGTCCCTGTCTCTAGGGTCTATTAGCCCCTGAGTTGTTATCATGTAGCGGCTTCAACCAGAAATGACGTTATTCTTTTTTTTTTTTTTTTGGGGGGGGGGGGTATTTTCTTCTACTCTACAAATTATGATAATCTAGAATAAATTTCAGGATAAAAATGTAAATATATATATTGATAACGTTGATCACATGGTCCACAGCCAATAGTTTTTCTGCAAGAGGTGCGTGAAACTAACGTTGAAAGAATTACTCTTTGAATTGGCTACCAAGTCGTATATCGCAATCATTCAGGGCCGTCGGAATGAAACGTTTTGATCATGAACCTCTGAAGTGATGCAGAACACAACACTTTGTATTAGGCTTAGCAATACCCTTCTTTTAACGTAGCTTAAAACCTCACTTTTTGACCGATTTCTCTTAAATGAAATTACTTCTGACAACTTCGATATAAAAGTCGCCGTCTCTACGGACATTCCACTATTACTAGAAAACACTAACGGAGTAAACGAACCATATTCATTCTCGAGGACTGCTCTATTGTACACATTTTTTTCCATCGACTAAAAGAGAGTATTTATGCTTTGGTTAACATAGCTTGGAGCGAATGGCTGAAACACCCGCACGTCGAAAAAAAATTGTTGCAATGCTACGAGAAACTTCTTGCACTCACGTCAGTCCTTAATTCTGTAGATTCATCTGGTGCTTCCGAGATGATAGGTTCTACAACTACATCTTTGCAAACTTCAGTCAACATCTCTGCTGTTAAATCGCGCACTTCATTGTGTCGAAGGCTTATAAAACCACCAAGTTTCTTCAAACATACACATACTAGCGGTAACCGGGACATGTTCCAACCGTAACGTAAATAAATCTCATAAAAAAATTCTCGTTTGTTGAGCGCAAATTTCGAGATTTTTAACGGTGATGCAGATAACCATGTGGAGGCGCGTCACTACATGCGATGTGGTTTGATTTCATTTGAATACCGTATTTCCTCCAATAAGCGCCGCCCTCTATTAAGCGCCGCCCTCTAATAAGCGCCGCACCCTCAAATGCGAATTTCGAAATAAGCGCCGCCCTCTAATAAGCGCCGCACCCTCAAATGCGGCGCTTATTAGAAAATCAAGAGAAAATGAGATTTCAATGCTTTTATTCGAACTCTATAGTCTTCTTATTGCAATATTCATTTACATTAAGTTCTAAATAGCTAAATTTACATTTCTTCTTATTAAGTTCCTCATAAAGAATGTTTGCAATTTTACTGTTGGTTGAACAGCAAAGAAACTTGGCAGGGACGACCAAGCCAAGCTCTCGTTTCCTTTTTCCCGTTACTTTTGCGATCATCGTGTTGTTTTTATCAGATTTCAAAAATTGTTTCGTTAGTTTGGATAGTTCAATGGGTAAATGTCCGACTAAAAACTCATCATCCTTTTCTCCCAGATCGTCTGAATCTATTTCGACAACTTCTTTATTGACCTCTTTAGATACTGGTTCGATCGCGACCTCAGTTTCTTTGACTGCTTCAGTTTCCTTTGCTGCTTTACTTCCTTTGGTTGATTTTCTTCCTTTGGCTTTGGTTACTTTGTTCGTTTTGTTTGTTTCGCTTGGTTCACTTTTCTCGTTTTCAACCGCTGGTGTAGTACTTGATTCTGATTACCCCTCTATAGAACCCCAAATCTATCAAAAAAACTTTTACTAAGGATAGCATTCAACCAACGGATTGAATTTGAAGAATAGGCAAAAACTTCAGAAACTTGAAATCTGAAATTTCGAAATAAGCGCCGCCCTCTATTAAGCGCCGCCCTCTAATAAGCGCCGCACCTAAAATCACAAAAATTAAATAAGCGCCGCGGCGCTTATTAGAGGAAATACGGTAATACTCATTCTCGATCTCAGGTCTACTCGGTAATTCTTTAAATGACTGTTTTCGTGATTGATCAAGGTATACAAATGTTTCGTTATCACTTCAAAAAAATCCTAAATAAGTTTGATGTTCTTCGAATATACCAATATATTGATAACCTTGCTTTAGATCAAACTAAAAAATTAAGCTCTTTAAGTGTTCTTTCATGACTCTCATGACTTTCATGACTCATCATATTTTACTTTGTCTTAATATATATGCTATTTACATGTCTTAAATCCATGATAAGGCGTTTTTTACCATTACCTTGAGTAGAAACGGCTAATGGGTTTCTCAAGCAGTTCTTTTATTGAGGCAGTAACGAATTCTTTCTCCATACGAACTGATCTATTATTTTCAAAATGCCGTTTTTTCGGGGCCGAGAAAAACGGAATTTTATAGCCATGTTAATTGTTCTGTTTGTTCTGTCTTTTACACGTTTGAATTTATTATTGGATTTTGATTTACATGTTTTGGAAACTAGCAAAGAAGACTTCATTGCTAGTTTGTGATTATCCTTTTCAAATTTTGTTTGGATATCTTCAAACTTTTTGTCAAAATAATTGATAATACTAGAAAGAGAAAGACTTTTCTGAGCAGATCTGTCTTCTCTCCGTCTTTTCTGACCTCTTGGTACACTTTCGCAACCTGACATGATTTCTTCTCTGCGAATCGTCTAACCCGTACGAATGTAATTGACTTGCTAGTAAAAATGGGTGGGGAAGTTGTATTCACGCATGCGCTATCAGGCGTAATCTCTTAAGACTTGGACGCTATGCGAGAAATAAAATTTAGTGAGTGGAGTCATCTTCGGTATTCATTAGTATCGACAAGCACGTGGAAAGTTAAACCCAAAGAACCTGCAGTTATTTAATCCAGATTGCAAAAATTCCAAATTGTATGTTCTGGTACACAGAAAAAAAAATCTATGTTTCCCGGAAATGTAAAGCGTTGGAAAGAATGAAAACCATCTTTCACTGACACAGATGTAATTGCAATAAAAACAACAGCAGAGTGTCAGATCACCGATGCAACGGGAAACCGTCGCAAAAGTAATGGTAATAATTATTTGCATTCCTTGTAAAGAATTTTTATGAATGATGTGACAACGTTGTTTGACCATAAAGCTCAAGCATCTCTAAACATGTTTATACACGGAGTATAAATTTATGAAAACACAAAAGTGTATTGTTCAAATTATCTCCCTCTGGAAAAGATATTTTTAAAAGCATTTTATACCAAAAGAAATAAGAACTTCTAAATTAAATTGGTATCCTATACAAAACTAGGTATATTGGACCTAACCAGGTTAAAAATAAGGATTAAATATTTTTCAAAAAGTATTTTATGTCGCTGTCTGACGTAATAAACACAGAAACCAGGTGAAGTTTATTTTGTCTCAGTAGAAACCAGTCAGAAAATTGACTCGATTATGTTGTCCGTTCGATAACAGACAGGAAAACACTACTTATCTCAACACGACATTACATGTTGTGTTTGACAGCCAGGGGTCAATGCTTTAAACAACTTATAAAAAGGTTTTTAATTTGTGAATAGCTTTAGGATGTAAACTGCATCATGTAATCAGACGAAAAGAACAAATTATACTCTAATGGATCGTTTGTGAAGTTGTATGTCGAAAAAAAATACTGCTGTTGCTCGTACGCTTGAAAGCAATGGTTTGTCAAAATAATAAAGTCGAGGACGAAGAAATGTGTATTTTACAAAAGAAAATTAAAGACGAAGAAAAAAAAGATGAAGAAGAAGAAGAAGGAATGGGTAAACTTTGGTTTCTTTTCCGATATCGGATCTTACATTTTTTTAATGAGCAACCATTTTATGAGTACTTAATACTTATATTTGCCAGCACTAACTACATCGCCATTAAACAGCGACATGCATCAGATGGACTTAATAGACAAAAAAAATCATTCTTTAGTTAAATTTTGAGCTCAGTCATTGTACTTCCCATTCTACATGATTTTTTATAAGAACATACTTTATAAGAACATCAACATTGAAAATGGTCAGATGTTAAGAATATTCTAAGAATATGCCGATTCTCGACTTTTTGTTTAGCTATTAAAGTTTGTATGATGTACAAAATTTAAAGTTTAATATCTAATTCCATAAACTGAACTTCTTTATTCATTTAAAACAACAACGTAAGTCCGTTTCCCGTTGCAAACTTTGCCATGACAATTTATCGCAGCTTCTTATATGTTTTCAAGCTGTAGTGAGCTAAGAATATATAAAGAATATATGAGGCCGATAATATTAAGGCTGAAACATTATTCTGATAAAAAAGACTAAAAAATTTCCTTTTTATAAAAAACCGTTAGTGTAACCTAACCTTTAGGCCTATTTAAAGTTTATTTCTTTAGGTCTTGCAATGTTTCTTGGAAGTGTGTTTGCGTTCGTGTATTCCGTTGCCATGCTAATTATGGGTAAGTCACTATAAAATGACCTGTTCAATGACCTGTTAAATGACCTACTTAACCCCCTCCATTGGTTTGCCATAGAGATCGCTTTCTGTAATACATCATTGTTATTTGTTACTGCCTGTACTAAACCCCTTAGTAAAAACACTTTGGAGAACAAATATTTTGTTATAATTTCCCACTGAGAATGGTAAAAAAATCGCAATTTTTCTTTCTGAAAAACAATTGTTTGATCGTGGTAGTAAAGACATCTTTAATTAATGTGTGTTTTCTAATTCTACTAAATATGGGATGAGTTATTTCATCACATTATTTTAATGATTAAGACTGTTTTCAGCGTATCAGCATATCAGAATAGCCCAGGGCAACCTCATCCCCAGGGCATCTTGGATCTTTCCGATCAGAGACGTTCGTATTGCTGTCCCGATATCTGAAAAGATTCGAAATGCCTTGAAGACGAGGTTGAGCCTAGGGGAAACTATTTTTATTACACCACTTTAGAATTGCTTAAATTTAAGAAATTAATTTGGAATATTAAGTTGAAGCCAGTTATTTCTTTCACATTTTTTAACTTGTTTGAGTGGTGTTATTGCAATGGAAGGCAATGGAAAGAATAGCTTAAGGTGGCAACCCTATAAGAACATGGTATCAGGAGGAACAAACTATTCCCAACTTGTTTGTGCACAATATGATTAGTATACGAGTCATAAAATTGAGAGGAACATTGCCTGCCTGGTTGATGCGCTTGTTGTCCAGGGTCCACGGTCAAATCCGATCTCTGACTGCTTGTGTAGCTCCATACGCAACGATGAGATACTATACTTAATGCATTAAACACAAACGAGAAAGCTGGAAAGCTTCCTGTGAATAACAAATTTGGTTGCTAAGGGCGTTGTTGTGCAGTTATTGTGGAGTTTGATCGAGATTAAAGCAAATTATGGCCACGATAACTGATTTTTATCGTAAACACCATTTTTATTATAGGGTTGCCACCTATAAAAGAAGAGGCCGGGACTAGTGAGAGTGACTGTGGGCCACGTCTGGACTATAGTAGTTTTGCGTGGAGATTCCGTGAAATAAACGAGTCATAAATTTAACGCGGTGTTTCGAAATTCACGTTAATTTGATGACCGTTAATTAAATGAAGTGTTAATTTAAAGACTGTTGATTTCATGACTCGTTAATTAAAATACTGTTCATTTGGTGACTTTTTTTATAATATATAAAAGCTTAAAAAACATAAAAATACAATTTTTTTTACAAATTTTCTACTTTTTCCTTCTCATCGGCGATAGCTCAACGGTATTCTCTTTTTCAGCGATCTTTTTTAAGATAGCTTTTGTATAATCTTTATACTCTGATCCAAGTGGAAAATTAACTGAAAGCATTCTTTTTTCTAAGATTTTAAAATTTTAGCAGTTGTCTTTCCAAACAACGAAAACTTTTATTTCGATTTCCAAACCGCCTTGTAATAGAGGAGACCGCTTCACTACTGTGGATTCGACTGTTGCCGTAATTTTTGCTTTGAGTGATATCGCATCTCTATAATAATAGCCGTCGTCTATCTGTTCGTGCGTCTGTTTGTCTTTTTGTTACGGAAACACGAAATGCGATATATAAAGGACGGGCGACCCCGTGGATTTTTCCACGGGCTAACGACTAGTCTCTATAATAATAGCCGTTGTCTGTCTGTCTCTGCGCGGACCCCCCGCTGAGTTAGAAAATGATGTTACGGAAACACGAATATCAAATGCGATATACTTTTTGTCCACTTTGTTGCCACGGGTAAATTTAAAGGACGGGCGAACCCGTGGATTTTTCCACGGGCAACGACTTCTATATTATAATACCCGTATACGTCTTTCCGTCTGTATGTCTGTCACGCGAAATAGTAGTTTAGCTGCGCACGTAGCGAGATGCACACAATGCGGTATAAAAAGGACGGCTTAACCCGTGGATTTTTCCACGGGCTAACGACTTCTATATTATAATACCGGTATACGTCTGTCTGTCTGTCTGTCACACAAAATGGTAGCTTAGCTGCGCAAGTAGCAAGAAGCTCGCAATGCGGAATGAAAAGGACGGGCGAACCCGTGGATTTTCCACGGGCTAACGACTAGTATTCTCAAATTCGCGTTAATTAAATGCATTTTTCAAAAAAATTTCATTGAACCGCGTTAATTTCATGACCGTTAATTTCATTCGCAGTAATTTTCTTGACTCGTTAATTTCATGGAATAAGGTAATGGGGGTTTGTTTTGCTGGAGAAAAAAATTAAATTAACCTAGAAAGGAAATGATGGTGTTCTAGAGCGGCTAACCTCGTCAAGATTTGATTACGAAGTAAATTAATCACGTACCCTATCTACACAAATTCGTCAGATCATGCACATTATATTTATCACATTTTCATTGTATTTCTTTGTATTTCTCAGGTTCGCTGTATTTCTCCGAATGTGAATTGCAGCCATTGTTACCAATATACCTCTTCGTAGCTGGAGTCGATGTTCATTGCGGCTTCATAGCGTACTTTATATCGCGTTGGAAGAAACTGAAAGATATACGAAAAGTATTACTCCCCTTTGTCTTATTCTTCGTTTTATGGTTTATATTCGGTAGCATAGTTGTGTTTTCGAAAGTTAAAGACTGGCACTCGCCTTATCGATGCAACGTAGACTTGTTCAACTTCGCTCGTGGTTCGTTAGTCTTCTTTTGGGGCACCACCCTAACCTCGATATTAATTTGGTTCTGCAGAAGGTATATTTTCGATTAGCTTTTAAGAAGAAAGCAGAATTAAACAGAACACGAAAAGAGAATATTTATTCGCCATGATACCAGCGGGTGCAAATTCAGATAAGAATTTCAGTTTTTATTTTGAAGAAAACTCTGTAAAAGATAGCATTAATAGAGACATCAACAACTATGTTTTAGTTGTAAATGGTAGCAAATTTCAGTGACTGGAAGTTATAAAAAACTGTGATAAGCACTTGAGAAGACGCATACGTGTTTATATAAATAAACGTCGGATTGAATAAGCGAAGAAAAGAAGCAATTTATTTGGACATTTTTTTGTTATTCTACCTAAGAAGGTATGGAAAATAAATTTAAAAGCAAAAAGAACAAATATGCTATTCCAACAACAACAACAACAATTTATTTTATTTCATCCTTTGAAGATTTACGTCGTTTAATTCTCTTTTCAGGAATTACGATAAACGATCTGATTAATCGTGTTCAGCCTACGCTCGATATATAGAACTCTCAAAAGTTAGAGGTAACGGATAGCTGAGCTTTCGAGCGTCGAAGACCTTTTAGGTCCGAAAAACGCGTACTTGTTTACGAAAGTTTACGTTCTTGTTTATATTGTTTAGTCGAAAACGAGAAACAGAAAAAAGACAAAATATATTCTTTTCTCAGCCAACGTTGTTACCATGAGCTTCCATTGGTAGCCATTTTTTAAAAAAATAAGAGGATTTCCAAAATCTCAAATTGTAAACATTCAAAAGTCTCTTTTATGTATGAATCGAACTTTTTATAAAATCGCATGTTTTTGTTTCAAGAATAAGAAAAAAGTTCGAGATAACCTAATAAAATTAGTTGAAAGGACCGGAAAAATAGTTCGACAAAGCGAAAGTTTGAGATAACGCAGTTCGAGATATAGAACGTAATTTTGCCTACTAGAGCGACAGTTCGAGATAGCGGGTATTCGAGATATCGAGCGTCGACTGTATTTCAAATAAAATATTCAGTTGTTACGTTGTGTAGGACATACCCTGTGGATCATTGATAGGCGATTTTGTTGTTGTTGCAATACGACAGACATAAAAGAATCGTTTTACCAGAGATAGAGAAATGTATGTTCTGGCGCAGTCGCGCACGCGCACGGTCAAACCACAACAAGTCCCTGCTCATCCAGTACCTAGTGGGGTAAATCCCTAGTTGAGTCATGAATAACGGAGGTAAAGTCCCTATCATACAAAAATGAGTAAAAAAAGTTCTAGCGCACCTAGAGGGGGGAATTCCCTTATATAGTGATGACGTCATCAAAAATCAACGCATGCACAGTAAAGATGTAAACAGATAAAAAAAATACTAATAATAAAATGTGCATTAACTGTCAAAGAAAATTCGATATATTTGGAAGTGCTGTAGTCATGACATTCATAGCCGGTATTGGTCTCTCCCTGCCCCTTATAGCCTTAGCATTAGTACAAGAATCAGAGAAGGAGAAGGATAATGAACGGAGGATTCAAGACCTGGAGGTTGATATTTATAACTGTAAATAAATGCAACAATGTAAGAACTGTGAACGGGTACTCGATGAGTATGACAGATGTAGCTGCGGACGTCGGTTTGTGGTAAAAGGTAAAATATTGTGCTGGCACTGCTACCAGGAATATATCACGTATAACGGGAGTAGTTGTGTATGTAAAACGAGAAGCAATCCTCTGAAGTCATTTGAATTTCAACAAGAAGCCCTGGGGGCTTTAAGAATTTCTGCTCGCTACCAAAATATTTGATGACAACCTGCCAATATGTTGTGTTATCGTGCCAAACATTCGAAGAGGTTTGGTGCATGAAGCTCTGAAGATAAAGCACACATGTGACATTATATCTTATAACAAACGCAAACAAAACGAAACGTGTCATAATAAACTCACATTTTAAAAGAAATTGCTAACAAAAAATACAACCTATCATTTATGGTTGAAATTCTTGTGCTTGAAACGTTTATGGTCTTAAACAGCATTTAGTTGACAAAAAATCAAAATTTTGATGTGACCATCATTTTCAGCATACTTTTTTATTAACTGTGCCAAATTTTGTTTAAAATAAAGTAGTTATAATTTTTGGACCAATTTTGGCCTAAAATGACATTTAAATGACAAAAATCAAAATTATTATGTCACCATTATGTTCAGCACACTTTTTTTGTTAACTGAGCCAAATTTTGTCGAAAACAAATACCAATTTTGGCCTGAAACGTCATTTAGATAACTTCCCAGTAGTTAGGGAGCTTGGGTAAGAAGTTTGAATCTGTGACGGAGAACGTGAAATCCCAGGGTCGATTTTTTCTCAAAAAATGCTCCGAAAGAAAAAAACGCCGGTTTTAAAGAATTTACTACGCCTGCGGGCGCGGAAATTCAATAAAGAAGACGCTGAAATTTGAAGAAGAAATTGTCAACCCTAAAATTTTCTACTCGTTTGCTGCTACCTTTACAGACATCAATGATATCAGCGTGGACTATCTAACAGTGTCGAACCCCATTCCTGCCAATGGAGGCAAGGATCAACGTTTCATAGTGGGGTACCATACACGAGATCTCGTAGTAGCCCTCTGGTCCCCGCATGGGGTCAGCCGGTACAACGCCAATGCTGTACCGGCGATGAGTCTTGATTTCGAAGAGTACCCTGATTGGGTTATGAAGTATCGCCAAATCTGGTCCAAGATCGAAGAGCTTATTTCCGAGCAATTGACGACAGAACCCGTGAAAAAGGACCGTTACGTGAACGCTAAACTCAAATACTACAAGGATGCAATCATGACTAAATTCCACGGTATGCCAGTACCCTACGATGAACCCTGCCAAGCCAGTGCCATCCTGGCTATTTCATCGGTGTATATAAAAAGTAAAAACTACTACCCTCAGGTACATATTACAGAATGTCGATATAAGGACTTTAAAAAAGAATGGTTCCTGAGTGAGGATTAAAAACCATATATTTTATAGGCCATACAAGACCTATAAAATATATAAAATTAAGGGCTGTAAACAGGTGGAGACTCTAGGTAGCGCTTGCATATTGTACAGACTGAAGTTTTTTTTAAACGTCTTGCCTCCTCCTGACCATTCGCAACTAGCTGAGCACGCTCTTGTTCATTGATGGCGTTCACGATCTGTTTAACACGTTGACGTACCTGTTCCTTTAGCAGCATATACTTTTTATGTTCCTGTGTAATGAGGAGGAACTCATAGTCGCTGATGATTCCATTCTCAATGGTTTTTGAGATAAAATCAATGATGAAATTCAGCTTAGTCTAGGCAAGTAACCTTATAGTCTCATGCTTTTAGGATTTCACACCCAGCCTCTTCCCGGCGTTTCGCAGACTGGCTTGTCCAATTCAGACGGCAATGGTGATACCCCATGGCTATACATAGGGGAGCTCCCAAACCTGTGGCTAACGCTCCGATCCCAATGCCCGAGGTGATAATGCTAATACTCAGCAGTCCATGGTCACAATACCTCACTCAGGCACCATGCATTTTGAACTTCTTTGCGAGTCTGTTCCGCTCCTTAATCTCATCCTGTAGATACTTTTCAATCTCTTCTATCTTCCCAAGTCTATACTTTTGGCTTTCGTGGATAGTTTCGTCCTCCTGCATATCGGCGCTTTGTGCAGGCGCACTTGGTAGATTAGGATACAGCTTGGCTATATCGCTCATCTTTATTCTATGAGAATACACATCGTGATACCGGTGAACGAAACGTTCTTCTCATGGTAATAGACGTCCGGTAACATGAACTCTAGACGATCCGTCGAGCCCTTCAAAGGAAGGTATATCGGTATCAAAACTCCAGGTCAGCATATCCCCCCATTCAACTCTTTGGTGGTAAGCAAGGCCAGTATTTTAGGCTTTTAACCATCCAGTAGACAGTCGTCTACTGCCAACTGAGGACAAACAAGTCTCCATCTTTGGTAAACATCAGTCCTGTAGAAGGCGTCATAATCACCCTTCATATAGTACTTTTTCGCGGGATCGTAGGGTAGGACCAGGACCTCTTGCAGTTGTCGACTCATCGCCACCGAGTACCCGTCACTGACACGCAGCCTGCAGAGTCCATTTTTCAGGACAAACAGTTTGATTTTATTCTCTGCCTGACTGTTGAAGATAGTCGCAAAATCCTCTATTCTGTACAAACCATTCAGGATCTCAATTCGAGTCACCCTCTGATCAGGCCCTATTATGCGTATAGTAAACTCGTTGTTACTATACAGGTTCAGCCACACGGGTCGAATATTGATGGATTTCAAGGCTATCCTACTATCCTGTCCTAGGTAGTCCTTAAATATCGTAGGTTTGTCACTATCACTGATATACGGTTGCTTCATCCTTTCTTCTAAGAAAGGATGAACATGTATTCATACAACCCCAAGGCAAAGTACGAATCCAACAGGGGAGAATGGCCACTTGGTATTACGAGCCTTGAGCATCAGGATCTGTATGGATCGACGGAGTCGCATATCTCCCTGGCATTCCCCGAGTTTACCGAATATGACATCTCTATTCCCACCAATTTGCTGAACGATCCAGTTAGAGTGGGTTGGACAGGACAAGCGTTGGACTACTGGAATATCCAGGTTAACTTCGCTACCCATTGCGCAAGCACTGCATTAGGCATATCCGCGCTAAGCGCATGACGGGTTCGGTACCTCTTGTCAACTCAATCTTCAAATTTCACGTCTATTACCACATGCGTCGTATCCTGGCAAGGATGAAGGTACCCATGCCTTATGACGATGCGTTTTCTCAGTACAAAAATCCCTACTCAACCTCCGGGTATGCACAAGTGTGTCGTGAATACGGTGACAATAGTCTGTACAAATTCAAGGTTGTCATGTCATCACTCAGCAATAGTAGATGGTGGCCTCAAGTTGATGGTTACTGGGCTAAATTCATTATCCCCACAAGTCAGGGCTTGACGTCGGAAGGTCTGACAAAGCTAAGTGAAAGTATCCGGGTTTACGTGGTCCTGTTGCTCGGATCTCAGGCAGGGGCTAAGGCATCCTTAATCGGGTCTAGTGCTGACAACTATACAGCAAGGCAAATTTTGTTACAAATATTTTTAGCCATGGTGAGGAGGGAAGAGAATGTTGGCCATGACATCACGCAATTTCAGAAGGTGTTGCAATATGCCCGGTGAATTTTGCCGTCATGCCCAGCGTGTACATGCTGCCTTCTGATATGAATCTGCGTATAAGCAAAATTGTAGGGTATAACAACAACATCCTCATAGCACATGTCAATGTAAGTGTTGGGGTACAGGTTGATGTGAATAACAAGCCTATTGTCAAGCCTATAGAGAGGGCTATCAAACCACCTCCAAAGCATACCGAGCATACCATCAGACATGTGGTAGCTATCAAACCACCTCCTATACATACTACAAAACATACCATACCACCTCCTATACAGGCTATACCCACACCTCCTGATCATACTATACATGCTATACCATATACACCCCCCAAGCATGCCATACCACTCACGCCTCCTGATTATACTAATACATCGCCTGAACAATCAACACAAAACCAGCACGAGGATACAAAAACAGCATTGATTACAACAGGGGTGGGCCTCATCATTGCCTATATATGGCTTAAATAGATCAAGCTTTCCCCTTTCCAACATATAGCACGACAAACCCAGCAGCAACCGCGATTGCCATGTACAGATGCTTCGCTGCATATTCGACGATAGTTGCCGCTATTCTGAGAAAGAAGGATACAACTGTATCGATGATGCCGGGTAATGCAGCACCTGCCTTACCCGCAAAATATTTAAGGAAGTTTCCAAGCCTTTCAAGCTGCTTCCCTACAAAGCCCTTTCCACCACCCACTGCGGCACTTCCTCCTGTAGCACCTGTCGCGGCAGAACCTCCTGTAACAGAGAGTACAATGGTTGAAACCAGTAGACCGATAGCCGACACGATGCTTGTTATAGTCAGACCCTGTTCCCTGAACAAAACCTTAAGCTTTTCAAGCAAAGGCATGTCATCTCCGGCGATTTTCATCAACTCAGCCTTGATATTTTTCAGTTACTTAAAAATCTCAGAGGAAAGTAGACCGTGCCTATCCAGTACAACCTTCCTATTCTTTTTCAATATTCCAATATCCTTCTCAAGCTTGGCAATATCCTTATCCCTTTTTTCCTCCGGCCTTCTTCTTGAGTTCTTTCAGCTTGACTTCTTTTGTCCCTATATCATTATCATACGAAATAATATGACCCTTCAATTTTTTAATATTATCCTGTAGGTTTTGAATTTGAGCATTATCTTTCTCATATCAATGTCCTCGATGGCAGCGTCGTCGATGCCAACAAACGAAGTATCGACAAAACCCATCATATTCAAAATTTTGAATACCCTCTATTGTTTTCATCTGGATCATCTCACCCTCCTCCTCCTCTTTACCCGAAGCCTTCTCTTTGCCCTTATTCAACCAAGGACATCAACTTCATTCGCGAGGTTCTGGGCCGTTGCCCTACTACCTTTGTTGGGTGTTTGATAGTCAAGAAAACCAATAGCCTTCATACGCTCCTTACCCATAAACTTCCGTATCTGACCAACAGTTTTTAGGATACCTTTTTGGGTCGTTATTACTATTTCCGGTAAGGTTTCGTTACCTATTACAATCTTTTTAACAATGAGTTGGTTCCCCTCATCCATTCTAAACCTGCCGTAATGTATCGCATTAGGCAGCCCCAGCTCCTCCCTAAGATGCGTGTAGAGACTACCAACCTTCGATTTAAAAAGTAAGGTCCCGGCCGACTCCGTACCCAACCCCAATCGCTTATGTAAATCCGATAGTTGTCCCGACGTTGAACCCCCCGGTGTTCCGGGGAGTTGCTGAGTCGATGGCGTATCATCCTGCCACCTTTATCATCCCTACCAATATCATCCTCATGCGTAAATACTGGATTATCAGTTATATAATAAACATGAGTAACGTATTCGGAACGACACTAGAGCCATACGCAGAGACGAAGTAGCTTTTTGGTCGGAAACAACGGATTCAGATAAGCCACATACCTTCAACCATCAACCAGAACGATGATCTCTATGTTGACGTGCCAAACATGTCCCAAAACGATGTCATCTTTCCTGGGAGTCTCAAGCTCTTATTTGACCTGACGCTGACGGGGACCAACACGAAGTGTACTCTAGTCAGCAACATTGGCAAAAGTCTGGTGCGAGATCTACGTATTACCTTGAACGGCAACGAGGTACAGAATATTAGCGACTACAATACCCTGGAAGTGTACTGGGACTTGTGGTTACCCAAATTTGATCGTGACAACAACCTCATTTTGGACGGCATTAATCCCAATGACGGGACTATCAGGGCCCTACAGGTCAATGCTAGTGATCATATGGGTACCGATGAAGAGAAAGCGATAGCTGCAGCGTACGGTAATACCTTTTGCATACCTCTTGGCAAGATGTTTGAATTGACGAGAGATCTGCCGTTTCATCAGTCGGGCCTCCATGACAGGCTGCAATTCGTCATACATTTTGCGTCTTACAGTGACGTGATCAAAGATGCGGGGACGGCTGCCTCGGGGTCTACCGTAGCCAAGGCAGCCGATGCTGCGTACAAGATCACCAACATTAAGCTGGAGTTTGACAAGATCACTCATGAGGGTCTAGCAAGTGCCATGATGTCAAGGTATAGCCGCCTCGCGTTGCCTTATGAACGGATACTCCGTAGCAAAGTCGTCACCATGAAAAAGGCCGATACAAGCTACAACCTCCAAATCGATGCCCTTGCAAAGAGTCTCAAAGGTGTCTTGCTACTTTTCATAGACTCAGGGAAGGTGAAGGCTTATTCCGGTGTCAACGATGTGTTCTATAACCCAAGAATTGAGAAGATAAGCGTCACGGTGGAAGGTGAACCCAATGAATTGTATAGCCATGCCACGCTTCCCAAAGACCACCTCGAACAAGTCGTGAACATTTTCGGTAGCCATGACTCGAATGTGACAATTGGCCAATTCTTCAATGAACGATACGCCCTATTCATTGATTTCCGAGCCTCTCCCAACGATACCCTACATGGTAGTGGGAGACCCCTGCAAAGGCTTAGTGACGGCATAACCCTCCATATGACCAAAAAAGCTGACGGAACTGGGGATTTTAGATGCTATGTTTGCCTGCTCCAGGATGCTCAGCTTAACATACTTGATGGTAGGTTTCACTCTGTAGAGTACTAAATAAAGCATGGCGACAATAGCTGTTATCGTAGCAGGTGCTGCGATAAATGAATTAGCGTTCAGCGGGACCAACTTCTTGTTTTCTAAACTTGCGGGACACGGCGAGGCCGAACGGAAGAGGCACAATCAGGCCATGAAAAAATTGCAAGCAGCCCAGGCACAGTGGATACAAGACCGACAGGCTAAATTGGACTGGTTTAACGAGCAACGGGAACTGCAAATAAAGGCCGGTAAGAGTCTTCGCGAGTTGGATGATCACATGTACAAATTCTATATCGCCTTGAACGAGAAGGCCCCGATATTGTCTGACTATTATATACCCTCCAAGCAGCAACAAGATGGCAAATTGACCTTTATCATTGGCTCCCTATCCCTGCTAGGGTTCATGGCATACAAACATTTGTAAAAGGTTTTTTGACATGTATAATAAACACGTCAAAAACGCACGTTGTTACGGGAGAAGAGGCTGGGAAATTAACCCAAATTTACTACATGCCAGAACTTCTCTGGACCAGGCGAAAAGCTATCAAATTACTCGCGAAGGAGAGCGGTCTATCCAAAAAGCTAGTCACCCACTGGCTGAGTAAGCAACTCTTATTTCTCCGGCATATCAAAGGCCCTTAAAAAATCGACTACCCTCATTTCACTATTACAACACCCAACGAAATGCACCAATTCGATCTGTTGTACATGCCACATGACAAGCTATACGGAAACACCTACAAGTACATCCTGACAGGTATTGACGTGGCCTCAAGGTACAAGGTAGCTAGGCCTCTGCGTACCAAAAAAGCCAGCGAGGTTGCGGATATGATCAGGGATATTTACAAGGCAGGACCCCTTAGATACCCCAAGATTTTTCAATGTGACAATGGTAGTGAATTTAAGTCAAATGTAACAAAGCTACTAGAGGGCAAGGGGGTGGAGATTAAACGCGCTACTAGCAAATATCACCACACGTTCACGGCCTTCGTAGAAAGCTACAACAAAGTACTCGCGGAAAGACTCTTTAAGCCACAGGATGCGCAAGAGCTAGTCTCTGGGGAGACGTCAAGCATTTGGGTGAAAAACCTGTACATTATCATTAGAATTAGTGCCCGCTTACGACATATCAATGTCAAATATTCCCTCAAATAGCTCCCGCGTATCATCGTCAGGTAACGTGAAATGGTTGAGGTAAAAATTCTCAATGCCTAGGGTATCGTCCCTGAATCGACACCAGACATGCACTGCATTAGGATCGTCGCATTCCGGTTTCCTAGCGGTCATATCAGGGTACATTGCTTTTAGCGTGTTTATTCTTGCACTGAGTTGCCTACGCTGGCATCGGATCATGTAGTGCTTATGTATGCCTTTTTTTCCACGTTCATGAGGATCGTTTTTATTAACCACGCATAGCACGGTATCATATTGATATCAGTGTGGAACATGTCTTTCTTTAAGTCTCGCATTCTCCTGGGTCTGTACCTCAAGTTCGTCCTCGAGTACCATGAGCTGACTATCTCTATCCCCCAGATCATCCTCGAGTATAGCGACGGCAATATCTCTGTCCTCTAGGGCTTGGCTCTGCTTCTCAAGTTCGTCTTGTAGTTTTTTCACACCTGCCCGGGCAACCCATGTGATTAGCCCTATAGCCTTTGGTTTTCGGGAACGACGGATGATCTCTAATGCTCCATCCGATGTGAAGAATACATCATGCGGATTTCTCGTTTTTCCAAAGGGGAGGGTGGCACCCTCCCCCTTCAACCCCACAATTTCTTGCCTTGTTATAGTTTCCTAAATATTGAAAATTGCTCCTTATATCAGCAATACCCAAAAAGCGGCCAATATCGGCACGTTTGAACATAGGTTGATTTTGATTGCTGAACAGTGTTTCGATGGTCTCTGCGTTGAACATAACTTGCGACGACATCTTTCTAATATATCAACGTAAGCCAGAGGATTTCACCGTAGTCATTCGAGAATCTTCCAAGTCCTAGGATGTTCTAATCTCACGTACAAGCATGCATGCTTGTACTTTTTCAATTCAGCCTTGATATCATCCGAGTCGGGCATCAAATTCGTTTCCTCGTGGATTAGCCTCATTTCACTCCTCTCGTGAGGGTACCATGCAAACAAGGTTTTTTCCTGCCTCCGAAGGTTCTTGGGTAGAGCTGTATACGACTGCGTGAGTAGCCAAAGACAGCCGAAATAGCTAATTCAAGTAGGAATTGTCGACGCTCATCGAGGCTTTCATCGGCTATGAGGTCGTCCACGACAAACACGTCGCCTGCCAGCAACGAGAACAAATTTTGGATCCATTCAAACAGCTCATTCCCAGGGTCTATTAGGAACACGTAATTATCCTTCCAGAGCGAGGCCCTTTCCAAATAGGTGGTATTCCGACGTGTGGTCGGGCACAGTATCACAATATTGTGATAGTTCCTTTTTATACTCCTGCTCGAGAAGGTCAAGGACACGTTGCGTCTTGCCACAGCTTGTGGGTCCTGTAAAAATTGCCGTATGTGGGTCCCTTACGACGTCTAGTAGGACCATTTCTTATTATGTATTTTCGGGTACATGGCGGCGCATGAAGAACATATTAACACGTCACCGTGATTCTTCACCAAAGACCCCCGGCAAACGGGGCAAAAATTGGTATTTCGAGTTTGAGGGGTACTGGAGCATATGTTAATTTTCCCTGTAGGCATCGCAATACCTTGCAATACCTCTTGAGGAGCCATGCATTCTCCGGTCTGACATGCTCAGGGGGTGCTCTGATGAGTTGGTATGGGTATGATGTTGTATGTGAGCAGAGTGTAAAGAAGCAGGTAATTCTCATCCTGTTGAAACCCTCTAATTTTACTGTCTTTCCCGATAGGATCTACTTCGTAGTCAATAACATGGTCTTTGTTTTGGCACCCCGCTTCCCCTTCGCCTTATCCAGGCAATCTATACAACTTTTCGTTTGACTATTGCCCCTAATCTTGAACCTGTCCAGGTTTAAAACGTGTCTGCACTTCGAATAACATTCCATCCCCTCGGAAAACTGGGCTTCAATATGGCCCCTACAGATAGCCATGAGCTCATGTAGAGGTTGGTTGCCGGGGCGGCACTTTGTTGTACGCTCCTTTGACACTTTCTTTTTATCGAGGCATTTGATGCATGTCCCCGTTAGTTGACCATTACGTTTCATTTTGAAATTGTCCATAGATAAAAAGTGTTTACATCTCGGGCAACTCTTGGTTCCTTCCATAACTCGTTTTTGTCCTTAGGGACAAACACGAGTTTTATCAGACACTCTATTTTGGAGGTATCAATGATTTCTTATACCATCCCTGCTTGATCGCGTATACGTCGAACAAGATCGCTGCCGTTATATAGCCGGTGACCTTCAGACCGTCCTCAAGGTCCATGTTAGCCCCAGGTCTAGAAACTCCTATGGCCTTTTTTGCACGCATAGTTATCAGGATCGTACACGATACCAGCCTGACTGATTCCCATAAAGAGTCAATAACCTTCGGGCTAATGTTGCTGTCCATGTGAGCCTTGCTTGTTGCCATTTATTTGTAGCATTTTGAAAATCTCAATATCTACCAAACCTGTACCAAACGCCTACTCCTATGGCAAGCACGGCCAAAGTCCCTACACCGTACATGTAGACTGACTGTACGAAACTGGCCCCAGAAGAGGTTTTGACTTTAGGCTCTGCAGTACCCTCTTGTTGTTTCATTTCTTCCTTTCTTTTCCTCATCAGTGCCGCCAACTTGTGTCCCTGCGCAACCCTTCCCGGATGCTTTACTGGCTTCGTGATGACTATCTCCAGAGATCGCCTATAGTCGCCGAAGGTGATAGACTTCTTAGTCACACATCTCTTTACGCCCTTCGCTTTGCGATCACCGCCCTCTTTTGTAAGGCTCTTGTAGGCATATAGCTTTGCTCTTAGGGTGATGAACTCTGTCATAACCTTCTCACTTAACTCATCCTTCAAGAGACCCACGACCTTCTTATTTTTGCCTATGGAAAGAGGCCTGTTATCATCCTTGCTATAGGCACTCGTATCAAAACGTGTCTCGACATCGTTGGCGATATCCCTGTAAAAGTCTTCCGTTCGGACGTGGTACACGAAACTGTCTGTGTCCATGTAGCAGAGCTGCAATTTGCTACCATATTTGGGCTGCAAATAGTCATAGTGGAACTCGTACATTACCATTTTTGATATATCCAGTATGGCCTGACTTATGTATACAGGCTTGTTCATGTTGACCTCTGTTTTACCCATCTCTACACCTAGGAGGTGTTTTCTGAACCGGCTTCCACCCTTGAAATTTGGCTTCATGACAAACTTCATATACTTGTCCTCGTTGGTGACCAGCTGAATGTTGCGGTGGTTCCGGATATTGTCCATGGTCTTGCCAAACACTGAGAGGTTCATGAGCTTGTAGAAGTCTTTCTCGAACTCGTTTTTGGCAGCACTTCTAAGCCTCGTGTTGTGATCGATGTACCCTTTCAACCATGCCTTCTGGTTAAACTGGATGACCCTATGCACCTTCTTCAGTTCAAGCCCATGCCTTATGGCCTCGTGAAGGGCTCTGATATGCACAACATATCCACGTTTATGCCCCAAGTTCGGTACCAGATTCTCGACCTTTTTAATTACCATGCGTTCGGGTAGAAATGGCAACCCATTATGGGTATCGTGTAGTCTCTTTGGGTAGTCGATGTCAACCTCTAAAATGTACCCATACTTGTTCATTTCAACGAGCTTCTCGATTCGCTTTTCGCTAAATGCCTCGACGTTCGGCACATTTGAAGCCATCCGTTGGGAGGTCTTGACACATTTCCCATCCGTATAGGTTATTAGCTTCTAATAACTGGAGGTAGGAGGATTCAACCTCTGGATCGTACTGACCTCCCATATACTTGTTGTTTGCCTTAGCATAGCAACAGCTTAGGTTATACCTCCACGGATATCCTTCTCGAACATCAGGAGCATATCGGGGTCCATAAGGAGTTCTAACCTGATTCCGGTAAACTTAAGTGCTGCTTTCCATTCCAACCCAGGTGCGGAGTAGAAATGGGCAGGATCAAGCTTGTAGTTTGTTAAGCATACGTCCCGAAACGTTTCAAAAATCGTCCATGGTCAGGTATATGTCGTGATAGTCGCCCATAGTGACTACATCACCTTCCGGGGGAATACAATTCCATACCTTTATCGCGTATTTATAATCCTTGTCGCTGATCCCCTTCATATTCAGCTTTCTGTAGAATGCCTCCTGGGGAGGCAGCTCCACCTCCTGAAATCGTTGCCAATCATCCATGTACTCGTACGGATAGACACCTTTTCTGAGCATTAGCCTGAAAACATCATCTTTGTCGATGAACTTTGCCATGGATGGTACGTTTGCCTTTACCTGGTCTCGATTAAGTTGCTTCGTGGTATTCGAGTCGCAATTTTTACATCAAAATTTGGCCACATACTCGGCGTCTATACTCTGAAATTCCAGGCAGTTATCTGCACAATATTGACATTATACCGGCGGCGTTTGTTCCAATGAGATTGCTCGCCAGTTTATCCAGGCTTGAGGCCATAAATCTACAGCTGTCGATAAACCTGATTTCGATCTTCTTGTACACCTCACCGTCTCCGTACCCCATGCCTTAAAGTGGTACCTTGATTTTAACGTTGAAAGAGATATATTTTTCAGTATTCTCTGCGATACAACCAATGTCCTGGGTGTCGTATTTTTCACCTAAATCCCGTATGAAGAGATGGGCATCATACCGTGAAAGACTGTGGAAGATCACAGGTATATCTTGTTTGGCTGGGTATCTTGTATTTGAGGTTGCAGCTGTTATGTGCCGCGCCTTTATACAGCCCTGTATAGTGACAATGGTCTCGAACCTTGCGGTTATTCTCACAGTCGTCAAACGGCTTTAGGCATATATGGCATTCTGTGGCCTCGTTGTGTTTCCTTTTTAACACCTGTGTTAGTTCAGCCATGGGTTGCTGCGGGTAGGTATTATATAACCTCTTTACCTCATCCTCCATATGATTGACGAATCGCGTGACACAGTCCTTACCCCTGTAGACTGTTAGTGGGTCCGGTACATCCCATAGGCAAAGGTACTGTATGTACACTATCCAGATGGTACATGCTTACTCAGCCTTTTCGTCTTGGTCTCCCTGGCATCTTCTAATGGTATCAATAAGCTTTCAAAACCCGCATATATTGCAAAGGGTACTTTGAATTGTTGCTGGCCATCCCTATATTGTACCCATTTTTCAGTCTCGTTTGGCATCGTGATCTTAACAGCCTCGTGGTCCCTGCAATAGCCATAATGCTTATCCCGCGATTCAACTGTAGAAAAGGCATGTAGGCAGTTCAGGCAGAAGTGCATCGATTTTGTGTTCTTCGATGTCTCACTACCTAAGAGTCGCGGTAGACTCTTGACGACTGTGTAGTGAGTCTTTTTGTCATCCGTGATAAGCAGTAGGTTCACCTGCTTGTTACGTCTAATGTTGTGCTCTGATCGCCGGAGGATATTGATCTTCTTTCCCGTTATGTATAGAACGTTTACCGCGATGTCCTTATTATTATTCTCGAACTTGGATATGTCCTTGATGTTTGTCGGAAACTCTATACCCTCCCAATGGTAGAGGTCTACGTAGAGTCTCAGCTTAGTGATTCTTTGTACATCTTTTTCGATCTCTGCATAATGTAGGGATGATATAACAACTCATTTGAAGCACTCCTAGTCATCATTTTTTGGGTTGATGATTGCCTTCTTTGAGGCTATAAATTTAGGGGGTTCTATGTAGAAGGAACCCCTTGTTAGCCTCAGCTTATGAAAGTCTACATCAAGGTATAGGATTCTACTGATCGTGAATCCACTTTGGGGTAATGCAGGATGTTCCACGTGCGTCCTGATATTGGCAAACATCCTATCCAGCATGTCGTCTACGTTGCTACCGTGGAATATTGACGTCATGTTACTATTGAAGGCTTTCTTAACCTCGATAAACTCATCGTTAGCCCCATCCGAGTTTGGTACTATTTTCTTCTTCCACATGATCCACAGTGTTAGCTGTACCTTCGCTGATCCCATTTCCCCTACCTGCTCTTCAATTAAGGTTTTCATGTTGGGTCTTACCATCCCCATATACCCGTCTACGTCGGCTCCTCCTATACCAGGAATGCGGAAACTTTGAAAGGTCCTGTGCAGCGCATGCATATGTTCCTGAGGTGTAAAATCTTGCCCCGGCTGATCATATAGATATTGGATATCCTCAAGGTAGTTTCTTCTTCAGCCTCCTGTTCGACCTCAGCGTAAAGTGTAGGTCTCGCGCTAGCTGTCCTATAGAGATTCATAACCTTACGTTTGAAGGTCGCATATGTTTTCTTGACCCCCTCCTTTATAGGCATCAACTAACCAGTTATACCACCCCCTCATCTTATCCCCTACAACCGAACGATTTTTGACAGTTCCTTCTCGGATGGGGGTAATACCCAATTATGCCATTCCCTCATCTTATCCCCTATAGCTGGACGGGTCCGCCAGTTCCTGTCTCTCGAAGAGGTCCATATCCTCTGATGTTATAGGTTTAATTGGCTTTCGTTGTACATTATCCAACATATCCACTAATTCGACTTTACGTAGCCTGTAATACCCTGTAAGCCCACGGCTTTTCGCGATATCACGTAATTGTTTTACAGTGTGTGTGTTCATCTTTATTGTATTGAAAGCATTTTTCCCAGAGGATTTCATCACGGTCAAAAACTAACGCAGTTTGTTCACATCTTTACTACGCATGCGTTAATTTTTGATGACGTCATCACTGTATAAGGGAAATCCCCTTCTAGGTGCGCTAGAATTTTTTTTACTCATTTTTTGTATGATAGGGACTTAACCTCCGTTTTGCATGACTCAACACGGTCTATTAGGGATTTACCCCACTACTGGATGAGCAGGAACTTGTTGTGGCTTGACCGTGCGCGTGAGCGACTGCGCCAGAACATACATTTCTCTATCTCTTTACCATATCAATGTCGAATAGAATTTCTATTTTAGTGCGGTAATGATAAAACATTTTTCTAATTATAAATGCGGATATGGGATAATGATGTGGCGGTAATTTATCTTCTCTAATTCTAAGTGCTGCATGCTTAAAATTATTTTTTTGGTCGCGTAAATGTGTCAGTTAGAAATGCCCCCCCCCCCAAAAAAAAAAAAAATTTTGCAGCTACCTAGAGACAAAATGTATAAAAAACGGGTTGGAAAAATAGATGAAAGATTTTGTGGAACCACTAAATGTTTTTCCGATAAAAATTCTAACTTCATTAGTAACGCGTAAAAATACTCTCGAACATTTTAAAAAAGTCTTTAATTGAGACATTCTTCAAATACATACGAGGAACATTCAAAATTACCAGCAAAATGGTGACAAGGGAATTTCCCAAGACGTCCTAAAATTATAATGCGTATATCTTTTAGACCTCTTAATTAATTGTAAGGGGGAAATTCAATATTTATAGTTTAAACAATTTTATTGCATTGGTATTTCCCTAATAAAACACATGTACACCTTCGTATACATGCGGAGATGGTGTAGTGGTAGCGCATTCGCCTTGCAATCATAAGGTTTCAGGTTCGAGTCCCCACTCAGGCGCACTTTAAATGCAGTATTGTCAGCCTATTTGGTGCCATCTACTGACCGCTAACCGGCTTGTATGGCAGGCAAGCAAGTTAGAGCAATGCCATACGTACCTCTGCCAATAATGTAACATAGCTACAGTCAGAAGGGAGGAAGAGCCAACCGTTAGGATAGATTCCCAAGGACGTTAAAACTTTCCGTTAGTTATCTCGCCTTATTCGTTGTTTATCCGTAAAAGTCTCAAGTGAACACTTTGGAAGCAATTTATTCCTGTGAATGTGAAGGGCCATCAAAGCCTTTATGATGGCAAGAAGAGACGTCAATCCTATGTAATGCCTAAAATTCACTTCAACACTTTGTTTATGAGTAATTGAGAAAGGGAGAAAATAGTAGAAACAGCAAGAAAACTTCTGAGCAGAAAAGAAAGACAGACACTAGCTCAGATAACCAAAATAATTTATTAGGTTTTATTTACTCGTATTCAATTCGAGTTGCTTAGGATCCTGGATCCTGTTCAGCTCTTTAGAGTCCTGGTTTTCCAGTATGCCTCGGAAAAATAAAAAATTAAAAAAAAATCAAGATTTCTTTGATATATAGAGAGTGGGTCCTGGACACAATGTTGGACGAAAACTGGCACAACTTTTTCTTGGAAAAGAGTGACATCTTAAGATGGTTCCCCTAGAAAAAATTTCTAAATTTCAAGAATTGTCATTTAGCTGTTTTCTGACAGCAAATTCATCTTAGAATACCGTGGCAAGTAGTGCTTATGACAAATTCAGGTTATTATTGCGCATTCTGCCACTTTTTCCAACCAACTGATTTTCAAATTGAAGTTTTGTCTTTCAGTTATTTTGTCGAGATATTGCCTGTTTCGCCCGGTTTTAGCTTTTCTGTCGTCCAAACATTACCGCATCAGTTCTTTGGAAGACGAGTCAGCCTTGCGAAAATGCCCTTCACTCAATCCATACACGTGACCCTTGAGAATCAAAAGCGGCCAAAATTATGTCACATGTTATATCATATGTTATAAATAAACAAAAATCGATTAATAAACTCGTGGTCAATTCATGAAATTGTTTTGTGACATTTCTTAGAATGTTATCATTTTATTTTCGACATATTATTGCTGTTAATTATACTTTTCTTTTTAACGATGTTTTTGAGTTTCGCTTTACGCATTTTTGACTGGTTGGAACTGACGCGTATCTCTTTGTTTGTACAATATCAGTGGTCTACCATACTAAAGTTCTTTCCACCTTTCTTATGATTAACCTAACAAAGTGTGTTTAAAAAAATGAGCACTAGATTCCGAAATGCATTTATTAAATTGATTATTCATTTTAACACCTCGCTCAGCGAATATATCCTTTTGAATTTCGAACACAAATCACATCAATTCACCCTCTCCCGCAGAGCCCTGACTCTGTTGTTTGAGAAGAGAAGAAAAGCATAGTTACAAATGAACACTTCTTTTCTGCAGTCATAAAAATTTAAATTTAAATTCCAAAGACAGTAGCAGCCAAGTCTGTACCCTGCGCCTTTTGTCTGGCTGTTTTCTGGTTGGCGTAAGAAAAACAAAAAGTCGTAAGTACGAGGTTGCGAAATAGGGAAAGCATTGGCGATTACCACTTTCGTAAATGAGCGATTTTAAGTAGTCTGTTTTGTGTTTTGGTTACACGGAATTTCCTAAACAAAGCTGGTTGCGGTGCATATGAAGGTAAGAAGTTACTGACGGCGGGAGAGACGAGAAAGTATTCCGTTTATAAAACAGCTTTCGGGGTGGAAATTACTTTTTCACAGGAAAATAAAACTAAATAATCGTGAATCATCAGATATTATATAAAAATCAGCATTTTTGCACCAATACTTTTCATAATAAACCAGCTCAGTCATTTAAATTGACATAAAATGAATTGGTAAACAAGTGGCTGCCTAGAAAAAACCGTTGTTGTCAATCACGCATATGTATATATGTATAATACATATAAACTTGTATGCACACATCAAGTTGTTGATTCGCAGCATACGAACATGTTCACCTCAGAGATGAAGAATTTCGGTATAAAAAAAATCTTCATGTACCTAATTTTACGTCATAAAAGGTAAATATAAAATAATTATTCGTTGTTATAAAATCTTCTGTTATAGAGTGAATTCAAACTCAATTAATTTAGCGCCCAAAAGATTTTTTTAAAGAATTTTTATTTGTAGAGAGTTAGGGTACTGCACAGTTTTGAGACGCAGTAGTAGTCATTTAACTTCTTTTGACGAAAAATACAATATAGCTATCTTTCCATATAACCTTAACCGGTTTATACGGGAAATCCGCAGCGCTGATTGGCTAAAAAGCCTTCACTACAGCACCGGGGTATAACGTTTAACTTCGTAGGAACCAAAAAGGCTGCTAAAAATGTAAACAATTAGGATTTTAGATGCGGCGATTATTAGAGGGCGGTGCTAATTAGAGCCGACGCTTATTTCAAAGTTTGAGATTTTTGGTTTTTGAAGGTTAAGGGCGTAAGTATTAAAATACACGATCGGTGTTTTTAAAGAAAGCGAGAGCGGTGGCAAAGAAAAACGAGAACTTCTTGTTGGACACATATACCTATGAAACTTTCAAAACTGACAAGCAACTGACAAGCAGACGATTCTAATTCAGTGATAGCAAATGTAACTGGAAAGAGGAAGAGAGAGCTTGGACTTGTAGTTTCCAGCTAAATTTTAATGCTTCGCGATGAAGAAAAGACTTTCAAAAGTCTTCATGAAGAACTGAAGAAAAAGAAAAAGAAATACCTTATAAGGGAGAAAAAAGTCGGGGAAAAGTGAGTAAATCTTTTGCAAGTAACTTAATTTTTCCCCGACCAAAATTTTCCCCGATTATTTTTTCCCCGACTAGTACTTTTACTCGATTTTGTTATTCCCGACTAAGAATTTTTGTACTTATTCTCGTAGTTAATTGTTTTTGTATGAAAAACATACATAGATAAATAAAAAAATATATTCCAATTCCCTTGTGAGGTTATCTACAGGAATATCAAAAATTAGTCGGGGTAAAATGACTTATTTGAAAAATTAGTTAGGGAAAAGTGACTCTTCAAAAGTGACTAAATTTTAACCCGACAAAATTTTTTCTCGACTTTTTTTCCCCGATAAGGTATTCTTATCTTGAACTAAATGTAGAAGATTTTGTTGATAAGAAAAGAGTAGAATTTAAATAATCAAGTGTGGCGCTAATTAGAGGTGGCGTTTATTAAGAACTTTAAACTTCAGGTGCGGCACTTATTGGAGGGCGGCGCTAATCAGAGGGTGGCGCTAATTACAGGAAATACGGTAGATATAACATCCAGACTCAAAAATCAACTTAGCGTAAATTAAAAACCTCGCATCACTCCGCAAAAAACAGCAAGGAATTTTGATAGTTTTAAATCCCCTGCGTTCTTTAAAACATTTATCGCAACAATGACCAACAAGCAAAATGGTGTCGAATTTGTGTGATTGATTCTTCTTCTGACGAAGTTGGTTATATGGATATTCGAATGTTTTGTTTTCTTTTTGTACTTTGAAACATTTCGAAAGCTTTCGAAAGTATTTCGAATTGCTCTGAAATTAATTTCGAGACATGCTGCAAAACTTTCACAGGTATTTCAGAGCAAGACAAGAAGCCCTGCGGCTTAAAGATTTCCGCCATTAGCAATAATCTGAAAAAAGATATAAAATCGTGACATACATGTCACGATTTTTAGCTATAATACATTATCTTTCACCAAAAATATCAGCCTCAACAATTCCTCTTTAAATTAAAATTCATTGATAATTAATTAGTTCTGCTGAATATAGCTTTAGTCTACGTGCTTACAAAATTGTAGTACAGAAAGAAATGACGTAATTATATAACATTAAAGATGGCGCATTATAAGTCGATCTTCATTATGCTACACTGCACGAGCTTTAACTTTCGATTATAAACTTTAAAATAAAGTAATGTTCATTGGATAATAAAACAATTTGTTGCACTGTTAGGATTCTTATTGGATTAAAACTCAATTT
Source organism: Hydractinia symbiolongicarpus (assembly GCF_029227915.1). Classification (NCBI taxonomy): domain Eukaryota; kingdom Metazoa; phylum Cnidaria; class Hydrozoa; order Anthoathecata; family Hydractiniidae; genus Hydractinia; species Hydractinia symbiolongicarpus. Next base: position 19,091,666 of record NC_079875.1, on the reverse strand, counting down.
AGCCTCGTTCTCAGAATAGAATCTGTCAAAACGAGGATTTAAGCTTTAGCCTAGATAAGTATTAGGCGTCCAGGCTCTGGGCTGTCTTTATCTATCTATCTTCCCAGGCGATATTAAAGATTCTGCCTTCGCCGGCGAAAATCAAAAATTCTGCAAATCGATTTGTATAATTTTCTATTTCGTAATAAAAATGTCAAATGTATCTCGGCCTTAAAGACATTTTATCGAAAGGAAATTATCAAAAATCTGTTCAGTTTTATATTAATGTTCAATATAATTTCGAGAAATCGAATTCGATTAATCGGATCGTGTATCACCGCCTTTACAATAGTTTGTGAATTAAAGAGAAACTTCGTTGGTTTTTTTCCCAGAAATCGTTCATTAAGAACGTTTTGTAATTTCATTTAAAATGGGGAAAAATGACTAAAGTGACCTTTGTATTCCCAGCTGCTATATAATTCAATATGACCAAATAGCGACCAGACATATTAATTACAGCAGCAGTTAACACCATGAGTTTACAGGTCGCCATTGACAAATCACTTGAAATAACCGATGAATTTTGGCAAGTGGAATTTGGTGGAAACGTTGCCACTCGTGAAGAAACACAAGTTTTAATTCGTCTTGTGAGAGAAACTAAAGCAAAACATCTAATTTTTTTCGACAACGTCTGCCAAAGACTAGACCTTCATGACAGAAAGGTGTTTCGTAAAGTAGCGGCTTATGTGTTCGACAAGAATGTAGTAAATTGGGGAAGAGTTGTGTCTCTGTTTTGTTTTGCTCGCACACTTGTGGAACATGGCAGAAAAAAACGGATTCCCCATTTAGAAACAGACGTGAAAAACTGCTTGAAAAGGGAATTACGAATACGGATGCAAATACTGCACACAGAATGCGGAAGCTGGGTAAGTTCGCCTTTTTTGCGCCATTATTACAGAAGTTTTACACGATTAAATCAATGTCTGTTTTATGGTGAAAACTTGTTTATTTTAGGACGGATTCCTAACAAATTTTGGCGGAAAATTTCCGTGGTGGTCCCGCTGGCTGTTTACATTCTTTTATGAGATACAAAAACATGTTTCGACATTTTATAGCCAATGAATTTACGTATCGAAGCTTAGCAAAATTCAGCAACCTTGTACCCATGTTCTTAATAAGTTTCGTGTTTACCAGTCATCAGAAGACTAATTAAAAATAATCATGTGCCCGGATAACAAGTTAAGGTTGAAAAAATGCTTATTCAAAAGAGAATCTTGCTCGTGAATAAAAAAAAATCCTGGGCACAAGGTTGGTTTGTTGGTTTTATCTGTTTTAAGTTGCAGAAAATATTTATTTAGATCTTATTTATTACGTTTTTTCTCGCCTATAATTTATGTTTCTCAAATTTACAAAAATGTATAAATCCTTAAAAAGAAACCTTGTTAATATAATACCCTGTAAAATTTCGAAAAAAATAAAGTGTGCATAAAAAAACGGAGCAGAAGATATTTGCTTCCAATATTGTGCGCCACACTGTTCTAAAGAATGTAAATATAATAACGTCGAAAAGTTACTTTAGTACAACACAGACACGGAGTCTCGGTACGAAAGTGATAAATGTAAACATATAGAATATTCCTTCACAGCCGATCAGAAAATTGTTACGTTGTTGCAATTCAGGAAAACGCTGAAATCCCTGAAATTTTTATATTTGTTCCCCCGAAACATATTAAATCCATATTTTGCGTACTTGCACATTATATCAATTCAACGGCAGACGACATTTGTTAGGTGCTGGTGGGGAAATATACAAATATATCTTGAAAACTTGTAAATATTGTAAAAAAACTGTAAAATATGACAAATGCATATATGCAAGAAAAATAATTTCTCCTTTATTTTTACCCAATACATTATATCGGGGATAAATTCGTAGGGAAAATAGGAAAAAACTTGCTTCGATAGCAAATTATTTTTAATCGGTTATTTAATACTGCAATCAGAAGTATCGCGTTGTTATTCTTCTCAAGGTTTTTATTAGAACACAGAAAATTACGAAAATAGCCGCAATTTTCGGGGAAAATTATTTGACAGGAAATAAATTAGGAAAAAGTCGTTCTTTGGGGAATATTTCCGTCACTTGACATATTTCGTCACTTTCCTGACGACGAATTCTTGCCTAATAACTTGAGTAATTTCAAATTTATTAAAAATCGCCTCTCAACTGTTACAATGTTGAAACATAATTAATCTAGGACATGCGGTCGTGGTTAGTGCCGATTGATGGAGTGAACATTGATGGTTGGTAGAAAAGATGTTTTTCAATAATAAGTGTACATGTTATACAAAAATCGAACAAATTGCGACCCTCCTAGCCATTACTTCTTATTTCAGATCTTAAAATGAAAATGCAACTACTTTAAAAAAGACCCCATCACTAACTCCCACCCCACCCTCTTACAATAATAAGGTTACCAATAGTTTCTATATTTCTAATACACAGAATTTGGATGGTTTTTTCAACTATATAACCTCAGTCGTAATATATTAAGCGCGTATCAGGTTTTGCACAAAGGGATTAGGCGTAATTTAGCGCATCCGCGTAGCGATAATTTTGCACAATTCTGCGTGTTATAATGTTTCTTTTGTTTTACATTTTAGTGTACATGAACGTAACTTTTTTTTTAAACTTCCGTTATCGCACACATTAATTTTCGAATCTTTCTTTCACGCGTAATAAGTATTAAAACTTTTGCATACGCATGCTATTTGATAGGATGTGAATGGGAGGATAAAATCGTGTTGATGCAAAACATACAAAACTCTTTGGCTGATTGGTGCAACCACTTGAAATCTATTATCTGTTTGCAGCAGTTTACAAAGTACGTAAACTACAAAAAATCCAACGTTGTTTCCAGGGTCCCTTGCCTTTTTAATTTTTGCACGGAAAGACAAAGGATGTAAAATAGGCAAGAGAGCCCGGAAATAAGGTTGTAAAAAATCCCGAAAACTATACGACATACCTATGAAATATGTATAAAAAGGACGCTAGGAACACGTTGTCATACAATAAGCCTTTAACTGTAACACAACTGACCAACTTCGCTTCCATTTCACCACACCAATGACGTCAAACAATTGATGCTATCAATGTTATGCACACATACATTTAGAGTTTCTCAAAATAAATTGCTTTTATAACGATAAAGCTACAACCTCGATCCCATGTCGAAACATATAAGGAGCTGGACTAGAGCCGGAGTAGCCAATAACATCTCACGTAAATAAAAAAGTAAATAATCATCATTTAAGAATAGCAGCCCTATAGCATATTTACTCCTAAAAATAAATCTATTTATACATATTTATACAATTAAGTTTGGTTTCTTAACACAAATACTAATTTTAAGTAAAATATAAACGAAAAATGTTATAAATGTAGACGCAAAAAACATTACCAGAAATATTCACCATGTCGTTTTTTTTATTATTGAAGATTGGTCAGTAAATTGAAATAGACATTGCAAAAGACGTCTGAATTTATGACCTTTAAAAAAGATAATCAGTTTTCCTAAAAGATGATCTTGCAACATGTCTATCAGTTTACAAAAGTTGTGCCTATCTGCAAATATGTTGTGCCATCCGCGGAGGTTCTGCCTATCTGGAAATATGTTGTACCCAACTCTAAATGTGTTGTGCCATCTTCAAATACGTTGTGCCCATTTGTTAACCATACCAAATTGAACTGTTGTTATACCATGTCAGTTTATTGTTAACACAACTGAAACAAAACATTATGTCCCTTTAAATTAAAAAATAAATATACCTCACTGAAAAATTTTTGGGAAAAAAACTTATCTACATTATTGGAGAAAATACACAAAACTGCATGGTAGACCATTTTATACATTCAGAGCGCTGTTTTAGCCTTATCTGACTCCAAGGTATTCAAGATCCGGAAGACATGGAAGCTAGCATTCGCCTTTTTTTATTCATAAAAACCCATCTTAACATCTGTCACAGTATCACCGATTCATTCCACTTTTACGTCAATTCAGTAACTACCCAAGCCTTGTTGAACTTTTTATAGACTTTCGCGTGGCTCACAAAGTGGTACATGTCTTACTGTAGATTTAAAATTTTCTCAAAATAATTTATATATATATATATATACACAAAAAGAATGGTATTCGAAATGTTCGTCAAATTGACATATTTATAAATAATTCTTTGTAAAATTGAAATGAATGTGACGTACTTTCATCCGACGTAAAATATACTGGTATGGTTATGACGAGTAAACAGTCAACATCATACAAACGGATCACGTTAAATGCTTTTTGATACCGACCGCGACGGAAATTTACGCAATAACGTTCACCGAAGTTGTTTAAGAGATTCTTTAATTCGTCCAAGAAATCAACGCCTTTTATTTTCACGTGTTATCCAGCACGTGTTTAATTGCATTTAAAGTCGTCGTATCAAGTACGCACAGATCAAATTCGAACGTCGTCGAGCTGATTTCAAAAGCACCGGTATTTTCAACAATATCGACAAGTTGTTGCAACGCGTCTGTGTTTTCAATGTTGTTGATCTTTTTATACATTTCAGCAAGTTCTTGAGAAGACATGTTTAACGCCTTCCCGTTTTGTACAGGCTTTGCAATCTCAGTTGATGTACGCGACCTAAAATGTTTAAACAAAAATTTCAGGCGTTATTTGCCAAACAATGAATTTGAACGTTTCTAATTTTTATATTTCAAAAAATGTTCTCAACACGTTCTTGGGGATTACAAAATTAACAAAACATAACCTCACTCTCTCTCCCTCACGAGGAGAAAAATGTAAAAGCACTGCTCTCCCACGTGAAACAACATTAAAAACTAAAACTAAATTTTTACTTTTTCAGTGCGTCCTTTTTACTTGTGTTCAACTTCCCATTGGTTATAATTTGGTTATGTACTTTAGATTTTCTAGGTTTGGTAGTCGTGGTAGCAGTGGTGGTGGTACCACTGTTAGATGATGAATTGGATGAAGTGGAATAGTTAAATTGCTCTGGTGTTTGTTTGTTTTGCTTGACTTCTTCGTTCGGCACAACAATATGCATCTCGTCGTCAGACGTACTCCCTTCTTCGGCAAACTCGGCCAACAAAGCGTCCACCCTCATGTTCTGTTTTCCTGTGGTGGTGACCACATTATTCAAAACAGCACCCGTTCCAGCCGAAGGAGGCAAAGCAGCGGTGTTTTGTGTGGGTGAACCATTGGTTTCAACATTACTCGTTGTAGACCACGCGTCATCAGCGGTGCGTTTGAATATGAACTTCTGTATTTTAGGCATACCTTCTTTATCAGGCGAGACCTTCTTCTCGCTCTTCTTCTCCTTCTCCTTTTCCTTCTCTTTCTTTGTCTTCATTTCTTTACCTTTCAGTGTACCCTCTTTGTTTATATATTTAGGACTACCACTAACTCCATTAACCGGCTCGGTTGATTTCCGGCGTTCTTTTATCTTCTTAACACTGCTTTTGGGCATTTTTATGCTATCCACAGCTTCAGTAGCAGGATTCAGGATAGGAATCTCTTTTAACGAAGGATTTGAAATATCGTGTTTCTCGATCTTCTTTTTCTTCGCCTTAGGAAAGGTCTCATCGCTGACACTATTAGAGCGCTTCGCACTTTGAGCGAAATCTTTAGGCTTGGGTTTCGACGATGAATGCAGTTGTTGTTTCTTAGCAGTGCTCGGTGACGAACCATGTGAGGAAGCAGGCGATGTAGTGCGGTTTGGATCAGCCTTCACACCGTTGCTGGACGGACTGCAAGAATTCACAGTAAAAAAAAGTATATATATAAGTATTTTTATATTCTTTATCACAGGTATTTAAGCCCACCAACACGAAAAATCCACGACATAAACAAATGTCAAAATTATTCAAATAAATTCATGGGAAGTGGAGTACATAAAAAAACTACATGCGCAACTACTTGGAAATGTTATATATTTTAGTATTTCCAAGGCTTTTCCTGGAACATACTGTCGCTAACAATACATTCAAGAATACATTTTAAGGAAAAACTTCAGTGTTAAAAGAAAAATATTCCCACCTTGTTCCAGAGGAGGAGAGCACGACCGCTCCTCCCTTTAACAGTTTTTTCTCGAAATCTTCTGAAGGGTTTAAAAAAGTCAACGCCTCAACTTTGGTGATGTTCAAGGGCGGCATACCGACAATTTGTAACGTCAAGTCGTAGTCAAAACGAACTTTTCGAGGGTCCTCCTTATTGCGGAAATATATTTCTACTTTCAAAGTAAAACTGCCATAACCTGACTCGGATACTCTGTAGGGTGGCTCCTTGATAACTAAGTAAAAAGTAAAAAGTTATGAGAAGGTCCAGAAATGTAAAATGACCTTTAATTGCCCTTGTTTATCAGTGGCATTAAATGTTGCTAATTTTGTGCTAAATTTTTTAGAAAAGTTTTGTGAAGGTAATTAAAAATTAAATCTTATAAATTCAAAAGAAGAATTTTTTGAATTTCCGCGCCTGAAGGCGTAGGAAATTCTTTAAAACCGTCGTTTTTTTTTTTCGGAGCATTTTTTGAGAAAAAATCGACCCTGGGATTTCACGTTCCTCTGAGAGGAGGATAGTATTGGTATAACTGACGAACTAACTAACCCTGTCCCAAATGGTCAACTGCAACGTCACAGATTTAAACTTCGTACCCAAGCTTCCTAAGTACTGGGAATTCATCTAAATGACGTTTCAGGCCAAAATTGGTATTTGTTTTCGACAAAATTTGGCACAGTTAACAAAAAAAAGTATGCTGAACGAAATGGTGACATCATAATTTTAATTTTTGTCACCTAAATGTCATTTTAGGCCAAAATTGGTCCAAAAATTAAAACTACTTTATCTTCAACAAAATTTGGCACAGTTAACAAATAAAGTATGCTGAACGAAATGGTGACATCATAATTTTGATTTCTTGTTACTTAAATGTTATTTTAGGCCAAAATTGGTCCAAAAATTAAAACTACTTTATTTTCAACAAAATTTGGCACAATAAACAAATAAAGTATGCTGAACATGATGGTGATATTAAAATTTTGATTTTTTGCCACGTTAAATGTCATTTTAGGCCAAAATTGGTACAAAAAATAAAACTACTTTAGGGATCGTCCACAAATTTCGTCCCATTAACGAGACGCTATAAGACGAAAAAGTTAAAAAAAATTCGTCTCGTTTTGTTCTTAATTGAAATTGAGACGATTTAAAAATCGTCTCATAAATATCAGGAGACGATATTTTGTCAATTCGTCTCAGAATAAAAAAAGTGGAACAAAATATTTTAAGACGAATTGAGACGAATTGAGACGCTGCGGTAAAATCACGGAGACGAATTGAGACGAATTAAGACGCTGCGGTAAAATCACGGAGACGAATTGAGACGAATTAAGACGCTGCGGTAAAATCACGGAGACGAATTGAGACGAACTAAGACGACAGGGTTTCTTAAACACGAAAATTTATTTAAAAAGCTAGTGTTTTTTAAAGTGGTTTTAATGTATTCAGATATTTCAGATAGCGACAGCGACCTAGATTGGTTGTTTACGGACGATTCTTTGTCCGATGATGAAAATGAAGATTACATCAACGAAATTTTACAATGCGGTAAATATTTATTTTTATCTCGTCGTAAAATTTTCAGCAACGGTCTTGAAAACAAAAAAATATATAATTGCCCAATTTATCTTGTGATTTTTCCGTAGTCATGAGAAAAAAACTACTATAATTATAAAACTATATATTTTCTTTATTCGTAAATTTAAAGCTCGATGATGCAAAATCTTTAAAAGATTTGTTGTTTTTTTACCAACAACACACAAATATTCGAAAAACCTCACTATTTTAACTTTTCTCTTCGCACATGCCGGTGTGAGCATAAGAAGTAAATAATAGCAATTGAAGTTTGTTGCGATATTGCTTCTGAAAATTACGAAAAAAAACTATTTTTGCTTTATTATTTTTGTCAACTTGCACTGTTATATTAACTTAATGTATAATTATACTTATACAATTGATTATGGTGGGCTGCACATTGCAAAAAAAAAATTATTAACAATTTTATGTGACAGAAACGGCTTGTCAGAAGCAAATAATGTTCCGCAAAAAAACTGTGTGACGTGCGGTTGCATTACGTAAAATGATTTCAGACAAATTAGATAGCCGCTTGTTTAGACACTCAGTTGAGCAGCCTAGTGCCCATGGATTAAGATTTGAATCATTTTTTGTAAACTATCACAAAAAAAAATCAAATGGATAAACTTTTTTCCTTTAGCCTTCAATTTTGTCAATTCAATACGCGATTTGTTTTATAAAAACTGCGTTTTTAAGAGCGTTGAGGCTGAGATTTTGCCAATAATTAAGAACATATTAAAAACGTACTCAACCTGAATTCCTTCACAGATTATAAGAACAAAATAATGTATTCCAGTAATCTTTTTTTGTTTGCTTGAATTTTTTATATTTTGTGCTGGACTTAAACATATTATCTCATGTATATAAATACATAAATTTCAGAAACTTTGGGAAAAATATATCAATAAGAACAAATAGAGGCTAAATTCTGAAGTCGTGTTCTTACTATTAAGAACAAAATAAGAATAAAACAGACTGAAAGTCTCAAAAGTAAGAATAGCCAGCCTCAAGTCAGATTTTACTAAATAAACATTAATAAACTTGTTTAGTAATCACTCGCGTCATTATTTGCATTTATAGAATAGTCTTTTTCTTATTTTAGCTTCAAAAAAACGAGGCAGACCAGCGCTACACGAGCAACATCCGGGCTTGGTTCCATGTATCGCATCCTACATAAGTCAGAACTCGGCCGAGGCCCATTTGAGGCGCAGAGACAGTATTATGTACACAAATGGTGTAAGCTTAAAAGATATTGTCTCTCACATAAAAAGTACGCTCGGGTTAAATGTGAGTAAGAGCGCAGTGCATTACCTCATGAGACCGAGGAGAAAAAAAACCACTTCGAGCAAGCGTCACAAATCGTTGGTTGATGCACGTGTTCCGCCCAAGCGCAACACGGGAGAAAAAAAGATCCATGAAGATTTTCATTTTTCTTGCTCCCAAGTTAACTTGGTTAATGAGTTAGCGCAGTTATGCAATGAAAACACAATCTCCTTGTCAGTTGACAACAAAAACAAGGTGGATGTTGGTATTCCCGCCACGAGTAGACGTGCGCAAATCCGACGTTATCACATCGAAAATGAGGCTCCCATTTAAAATCAAACTGATAAAAAAAACGACAACTCACTCGCACGTGTGCTCTGACCCTCTGAAACCAATGAATGAATCACGATTCGAACACAGAGCAGAAGATAAAAATTGTTACATTTTTCTTCTTGAAAAATTCGAAAAGGACGGTTTCTCTTAGCTCCCCAACATAACATTTAAATCTATTAAGTTAAAAAGAGCTAATATACTGAAATGTACGAACCATTACAGGCAGAATACACCTAAATACACCTAAATACACCTGAGAACAAACATCTTGACATAAATTTTGCTTTTATCCCTGATCTGTGTACTGGTTTCGTTTAGTTAATGAATACCATGTTAAGGCTATTTTCTACCTCAAGAAAATTTTCGGCGATTTTTGATTGGCTAATTTTAATGTTTTTCGATGATGTGACGTTTGCGGAGGAACGCCAGCCATTTCGAATATATCTCCCAGTAAAGACGAGCTATGTTTCGCATCTAACTATCTATATTTAATATCTATATATTCCTTCCTAACAACATATTTAAAGAATCCTAATCTTAAAGAATATTTATGGCTAAATTCAGTTTCAGATATACTTACCAGTAAATATCGAAAATAACTCAAGATTCCATCTGTCACGACCAATAATAATATTTTTTGTGAGATTTGTTTCGCTTTTCCACAACATAGTTCCAGCTTCGAACGACGAAGTTTGCTGTGATAAAATGTTGCCAAGTTTGATAAATATACAGACCGTAACATTCAACAATCGAACGAGTACAAACAATGTAGCTTAAGTTAATCAGTAGCTGTGCCACTGCTAGCCAGGAGACCCAGCGTAATTTTTCTTACCACCGGGAAATCGGAGTAGTTAAGGTGGGAAAATTACGCTGGGTCTCAAACGATTTTTCTGCGGCCAAAATCTGGCCGCGCTTTTTGATTGGCTAATTCTATTGTTCTCTGCTCACGTGATTATTATCGGGGAAAGCCCTTTTCATCCCGAATATTCCAGCGAGTGGTTTCACTCACCCTAACAAACATTAGTATTCTACAAAGTTTTTACCAAAGTAAGATTTGACCAAGCTTGGTAAACAACTCACAGATAAATTAAAATGTCCTCCGAAGCGATTAGTCACATTGTTCGATTTAAACTCGGGGTTTCCGCTGAGTCATTCGTTCGCGTCTAAGCTTTAGTTTGAGAGAAACTCATTTTATCAACTGAAGAAGAAAGCTTAGTTAACTAGGCTATGCCACTGCCGTTCCGCTAGAACAATGGAATAATTTCTTTTTCACGGAACAAAATCACGCTGGGTCTCCTGGCCAAGATTTTTAAAGTTTCGTGTTAAACTCACGGAAGTGTTCGAAAATATTTTTCAACTTTTGAGACGAATTTATTATAGCAGAGACGAATTGAGACGATTTGAGACGAATTAAGAAAATTCATAGACGAAATGAGACGATTCGGAGACGAATTTGTTTTTAAAATATGATATTCGGAGACGAATTTGTGACTATCAGGAGACGATATGAGACGAATTAAGACGGTTAAGACACTACAATGTTATCACAAAAAATCGTCTCGTATGAAAGAGTTAAGACGAACAAAACAAATTTACAAGACGATTTAAAATGAGCCGAATTTAGACGAAATTTGTGGACGATCCCTTATTTTCAACAAAATTAGGCACAGTTAACAAATAAAGTATGCTGAAATGATGATGATACAAAAGTTTGATTTTTTGTCACCTAAATGTCATTTCAGGCCAAAATTTGTCCAAAAATTAAAACTACTTTATTTTCGACAAAAATTTGCACAGTTAATAAAAAAAGTATGCTGAAAATGATGGTCACATCTAAATTGTGATTTTTTGTCAACTAAATGCCGTTTAAGACCATAAACGTTTCAATCGCAAGACTTTCAACCATGAATGATAGGCTGTATTTTTGTTAACAATTTCTTTTAAAATGTGAGTTTATCATGACACGTTTCTTTTTGTTTGCATTTTATGTAAGATATAATGTCACTTGTGTGCTTTATCTTCAGAGCTTCATGCACCAAACCTCTTCGAATGTTTGCCACGATAACACAACGAATTAGCAGGTTGTCATCAAATATTTTGGTAGCGAGCGGAAATTCTTAGAGCCCCCAGGGCTTCTTGTTTTTAAATTCATTCACAGTACATCAGAAATATCCAAGTATACAACTATGCGAGATCGCTACGATTGACTCTGTAAAAAATCATACATTGAAAGTTTTTTTCGTGTTTGTTGTGTTTAAGGAAAAAAGAAAAAAGAATCTTTAAAATTTCAGGCTATTTTTTTATCATGTTCTTATTTTTTTAGCAATTCTCAGGCCCATTGTTGTTATAAAAATATAAAAATTGTATGATTATCATATGAACAGTATTCTGAACTGAGAATGCATCACCCTAATCGAAATTCTAATCATGGCGAATGGACTAATGCAGGCCTATCAATAAGAAAATAACACTGGAGCAATAAATCACTCTCCCAAGGTTACAATAATTTAAACTGGGCGAGCAATCTGAATAAATTGAATAAGTTTATAAACACATATTTTATCACAAAGTCTTTTTTACCTATTTTATTTTCTCTTTTTTTTATATTTTGGTTCTTTTTTACCGTAAATAATAAGAAAGAGAACATTGATTTCCATGTGAGATAAATTGATATTGCTCAGGCAGAAAAACTTTTTTGGAATTGGTGGAGCAATTAATGGCTCTCTCCTTAGTGATAGGCCAGCTAATGCAATCATGATGAACTTAGATGACATTTTCTCAACATGTTCATATATATGAACCAATCTTGTTGACATCAAAAAAGGAGAAAAAAAATAATTTTGCACTAAAAAACGTGAAATTATAAAGTAAGTGTTTTTAGTAATGCAGTAATGCTGAGGAATGTTTTTTGCCCTCTATTAATATCTTAAATCTTTTCGGTCCAACACAAGCGTGTTCTTTATGATTCTTGGCAAATTGAAACATACACTATAAAATTCGACTAGTGGTATTTGCATCGCTACCACATCAAAAATTAGTCAAAGTGATGAATGCATCACTTTGACTAATTTTTGAATTTCAGATATTTTCATCTGCTCCTAGCTTGCCATAAATTATAGAGAAGTCGCAAAAATTAATCCATGACAAAAAAATATAAGGCAAAACATTTAACTCACCTCGTTTAGGCTTTGGGAAACTCTCATGAAGATGAAATACCACCTTTTCAATAAAATAGTGTATTTCTGCCCCCTCAGCACCACGCACAAAAATACTCCAGTCATGGGTATGACCTGTTGGTGTTAGATTTACTCGACATACCGCCTGATGCCCAACTTCAATCTTTACTTGAACACGCTTCTAAAGACATATAGGTCCTGCTTTATACTAAACATTTCTACATAAATAAAGCTAAAAAATAAACATGTAATTTGGGATCTGCATGTTGCAGTCAATTTCTTTCAGTAAACATTTTATTGCAAAAAAGTTGCACATCCACAGTTATTGGGTCATTAAAAAATTTAAGAGACCTGGGACGCAAATGGGTGTCATTATGTTAATCAATCCACCTTTATAATATCTATGCATTAATAAAGTTTGAATGTAACAGGTCTAAAATTACTGATGACAAAAAATGTCAAAATTTGCTATTCCTGAAATATGACATCATAATTTATGCAGCATAATTAAATTTAAAATTCTTTAAAAGTACATTTAAAAACACTTGTTAAACAACTTTATAAGCAGTAAAATATAAGTCCAACATCATTTGATACATCAAGTTTCCTTTAAAGTCCTAAAGTTCTGTAAAAAATTTAAATAATTACTTAAAACTTTAGTATGGTATATATAGTAATAAAGAAGTACATTTATTTGTCAAAAAGTAAAAATTACAATGTGATAAATTGTTTAAGGTGTTACACTTATTGTTGCATCTACTGGCGACAGGAGATCGGCACAAAGCATAAGCTTAAGCAGAGGAGCCGACCCTCCTAAAAAGAAAGATGGACAAATGCAAACTAAAAAGGCAGACACAGGGATATCACAAAAGATGTAAGGAAAAAAAAGAAAAAAAAAGGGGAGAAAATTATAAATTGTTATAAGGCAATTTGTTGTAAATTGGTATCACAGAAGTAAGTTACGGAAATACAAGAGAGAATGCAATTTTAAAACGCAATGGTATCAGTAGTTGATAATGAAATGCTTGATGAGAATTGGCTGTATCTCGAAAGTTGATTTACTAAGGAGTCTAAAAGGAAAAAAAAAATAATTGTAAATCATTTCAGTCTTTTGAGTACAAGGGAATAGATTTTAAACCATAAATAGTTGACCTGACTAGGGGTAAATTAATTAAACCACATCTAACCTGCCTGAGTTTGGTATGAGAGAAATAAATCGTAAATGTATTTGTAAGACTAATCGGTAATTTGTTATAAGCATTAAAACAAATTATGGACAAAATTGGATATAATGATTATGGACAAAAAGAATATTTTGAAGGATAACCAGATCAGAAAATTTAAGAAATCCTAAGTTGTGATATAAGGGGCCAATCCTAGTTCTATATCTCTCAGGACAACAAACGATATAAGTCTTGTTGAGTGGTTTTGGAGAATATTGACACATGGCGTAAGAGTGCTTTTTTGTCCCCATACTTGGCAACAATTTTGTAGTCAGGAATAAAAAATAGCATAGTAAACTCGGAGAAGCACACACATTTTGTGGGGCACAAAATGACAAGGTTTGCCTAAGGCTCCATTGGCTCTCTTTAGCATAATCAGTGTTGTTAACCTGAGATTTCTAGCTTAAATCAGAGTCAATTAATATACCACACAATTACTGGGAAAAATCCTAGTATATACCATTGAGCGCGATCTTGATATCATATGAAAGAGGTTTGTTGTTGCTTTTAATGATAATGTATTCTATTTTGGCTTTATTTAGGGATACTTTGTTTGCACTAAGCCAGTGGAAGAGGAGCTTCAGATTAATGTTTGATGTGTTTGGCAAGTTGTTTGGGAGATTTGTTAATATGTAAGATGTTGGTGTCATAAGCAAAGTATAAACCATAGAGTATTTAATAGGACAGTGAAGATCATTAATATAAAATGAAAAGAGAAGAGGACCAAGAACAGAACCTTGTGGGACCCCATGCCTGACGGATCTATAGAAAGTTATTTTATATTATTGAAACAAATTGGGCCCTGTTAGTAAGATATGATAGAAGTGAAAGAGGAAATATGTATACCATAGTGATATAATTTTTTAGGAGAATTTCATGGTCCACAGTATCGAATGCCTTTCACAGGTCAATTAAAACACCACAGGCATATTTTGTGAAATGTTAAGAGCATGAGTGGTTGGAAATGTTTTTCTAAATCCCAATTGTTTCTCACAGATGACTTTGTTGGTGGACAGAAAATTAGATAAGCAGGCATAAATTAGTTTTTCAAATATTTTGTTAATGCTGGATAGGAGAGAGATTGGACGATAATTAGTTAGGTATAGATTAGACTTTTTTAAAATATGGGGATGACTTTTGCAGTTTTAGGAGGATTGACAAGATATTTATTTAAGATGGTCTGTAACTACCCGAAAAAACCTGGGCCTAGACGCAAACCGCCCGAAATGCAACGCACACAAGCTCATTTTGTTGACATTTAAATTTTGTAGAGAAGAAGGAAAGTGCTATTTTGTTGTTGTACTCTCAGTTTATTATTTGTGGGATTTTATTACAGCTATTTATGGAATAAATGATATAAAAAAAGTCTTTTTCAGAACTCTTCCACTACCACTGCTAGACATTAAAAGAATAAATTATACATGGTAATAAATGTATTAAAAAACGCCAGAAGTCGTCCGACAGCCCCATGGTTTTTGCGGCGTTTCTGGCCAGTTGGCTCGTGTTTTATCAACTTTAGAACAATTTGGTGTGCCCAGGAATATTCAACCTTAAATTTATGCCAGTAAAAAGAGGGTTAATAAATCCTGACTATTAGCTGGCTATCAAGACTAGCTACCTATTGCTTAACTGATAGAATTTTTGTCTGTCTTTTATATATTATGTTAGTCACTTGACTAGTGTTTAAGAAACATTACATCTTTTCTAGAAAAGGCAGTGACCAACCAAAAGGGATACATCCAACATCCCAGAACAGGGTGCCCACCATAATTTTATCTCTCATTTGTGGGAGATTGCAGGAAACTCTTTTCAAACTTTCACTTTAAAAGTTGCTAATTTTGTATAATATACATAATTCATGTAAAAAAGTATTTCGAATTACATTATAACTATCAGGGTTCAGCCCTCGAAATTAGCGTCGGCAATTGCTGTCGCAATTGCTGGCGTGGTCATTTTGCAGTAGAAAAGTGGGCATTTTGATTCGTGAACCCCAAACACGATGATTGAGCGTGTACGTATAGCGACTCTCTCAATCTTAACTTCCTTTTCTACATGTCCGAAATAGTATACATGACTATGCTGCCATTTTATAAATTAATTGTTTATTTTTCAGATCATTACAAGCAAATATGCTTCGTTTTCAAATTACAAACAAGAAGCCCTGCGTCTTAAAGATTTCTGCCATTAGCAATAATCTGAAAAAGTACTGAACTTTGAAGAGGACGGAGTAATATGGGGGAACAAAATCATTAAATATTTTAAAATTTTAAAATTCAATTTTAAATTTTATCATAATTAGTTACGAAAGGTAACTTTTCTTTTAAACACACTTGTCACGATGTTATAGCTAAAATACATTATCTTTCACCAAAAATATTCAGCCTCAACAATTCCTTTTTAAATTAAAATTCGTAAATAATAAGGTTTAGTCTACGTGCTTGCAAAATTGTACAGAAGGAAATGACGTAATTATTAAAGGGAAATGTTAATAACATCAAAGATGGCCATTATAAGACGATCTTCATTATGTTACACACTGCACGAACTTTAACTTTCGATAGCATATAAACTTTAAAATAAAGTATTATTCATTGGATAATAAAACAATTTGTTGCACTGTTAGGATTCTTATTGGTTTAAAACTCATTTTAGCCTTGTTCTCAGAAAAAAAACTGTTAAAACGAGGATTTAGGCTTTAGCCTGGATAAGTTTCGGGTGTCCAGCCTAGCTGCGCTGTTTCTATCTCTCCCTCTATCTTTCTATCTCTCCATCTCTCTATCTATCTTATCAGGCGATTTTAAAGATTCCGCCTTTGCTGGCGGAAATCAAAAATCTTTATCCATGTGGCTTAAATAAAATTCATTTGAAAAGTTCAGCTACATTTTAAAAAAATTTAGACAAACAAATATTTTTTATCACATGTGGGTTTCGTTTTTAAAATTGCTTGAATAACAATTGCGACATAAAGAAAATCCATTAAATTTGAACCTGCTATGGTTTCCAATTGCTTTGTCAAATGAAGAATTATCTACAATTAAATCCACGATAAAATGTCTGTTCCGCCTGTAAGTGCAGTTTTGCAGACTTAATTCATCTGTGCTCCGTTGGCATTCACCTCCGCATTAGTTAAGAACCGCATGGCTTGATTTCTTGGGTAAGACCTGGTTACCAACGACGAAGGGGCCAGGAAAAAGAGATTTATGTCTATGTAGTTCTTTTTACTAAGTCAGGAGTCAGTGAATTAGCTAGGATAGTCAGGTTGGCTATAAATAGGCTTACTCGTGGATTAAAAGAACAGGACTATTCAATAATTCAAGACTGAAAGTTTCCCACCAAGACAGAAATCTATCAGACGTTTTGTACGACGAAATGTGGCAGAGATTTTGTTTGACAAGTCTCCAAAATTATTTCAAGGGCTGCCATCGCACACAACAAAATGGATTTTATGGAATTGCCGCTGCAAACGACTATGTCGTTGGCAATAAATTGCCGACAGGTTTTTGGGCTAATTTCGAGGGCTTGGGTTTCTGCCAAGTGCTAGAGACTACAATATGTTTATTTGAAGGTCCGAAGAAATGGTAAAAACAAAAATTATATTTGCAGGTAGTTTTGTATGTGATTGTAGGAGATCATAGGAGATTTGTCATTTTGTGTGAGATTGTATTATTTTGTATGAGACTGGGCACCCTGCAGAAGAAGAAGGTATGTATAGCTAACCAAAGTCAGGGCTCTTGCTCTAGACCCTAGATAACTTGTAGAAGTGTTTTCAAATTTCCATAATACACCTTTACGATAATTCGGGAAAACTAACACTCCATCGCAGCTTATTTTGCGATCGGAGGAGGTAAACATCACACTTTTATAAGAGTTTATTAAGGAGAAAACACGATTTTTTGTGATAACTTTTCTTGCCGCGTTTTGTTTTTAATGAAAAGTACACATATAAGTTGTATCTTATTATTATTAACGTTTCCTGAAAATTTGAAAGAAATTGATCGACGGAAGTTAAAAAACTGGAGAAAACACGCTTTCGTCTCTAACAAACTCTTATAAAAACACGATTTTTACCTCCTTTTTTCCGATATTGTAAAACGATGGAGAGCCATAGAAACGCATATTGAAATTTCGTAAAGGTGTATTGGCAAGGTTGAATATAACTACAGCCGTGAAAAAAATATTGTCAGACTCAAAAGAGAAATATTACTAAAAAGATGCTTGTGCCAGAGATTGGCATATACAAAATATTTAGAAACAAATAAAAACAAAACTGTTAGCATGTTTAGCTAGCGCTAGCTGTTATACATTAAGTGAATTTTGCAGGGAAATTCATTATGCCTACGATGTGTATAAACTTACTTCAGAGTAAGCCATGTGGTGAGCCAAGCGTTGTTGATGTTTTGGCAAATAATAATTTTTTCCATTCAAAAATACTTTATTTTGAAAAGATGGCTAACTGAACTAAATCTGTCTGCATTTTGAAGCATTATAATGCGCATGTCCTAAGGTTTAAAGATGGCGCTTATAAAAGTAAACGAGTTAACGGAAAGGCAGACATTGCCCCCTTTTTTAAACAACCTCTTAGATGAAGATATAGTTACACTCCGTGGTAAGTTTAATATCAGAACACCAAATATGGAATCAAGGATTCAAAGTCATAGACTTAAACATCAAAACAAACCCCACGTGCGCGCGGGAAAATATATCATCACAAGGAAATTAACTTAGTACATATTTTAAGTCCATTTTTTGAAATATTAAAAATTATATATAAAACGTTTATTACTTTGTGCTGGGTGCTTGTTCTCGGCTAAACTATTTGTTATAGTTAGTTTGTGCAGGAATTAGTTATGGAAACAGAAAAAACAGGTGAGAAAAACTGCATTTTCCTTATGAAAGTTGTCTCGCCAAATGTTTTACCTTTCTTTCAATGAGTGTTTTTGTTGGTTGTAGAAGAATCAAGTTCGAACGTTATCGGGGAGAAGCTTTTATACAAAGCCATTACAAGGGAAACTAGGGAAGAATTAGGTAAGGTCTCTAAATTGTTATTTTTTACTTCATAGACACTGTCACAAAATGTTTTAGTCTTTTAAAAATATTTTTCACAAAGTTGCTTGAAGCAAAATATAAACAAAGCAAAGTACTCAATAATCGGTGAGTGAGTAAGATGAGTAAAGTATCCTCAATGTCGATTCAATGGATTCAATCGTAATCAAAGTAATTCAAAGTAATCGCCAAACTGCTTCCAATATACTATTACACTTTTTTTTAGTTGACAGTTCTTCGGAAGATGAATGCAACACTAAGCTAGATAAATTATTTTCAGATGTTGAAAAAGAAGTTTCTAGTAAGTTATGTATGCACTTCCCAACTACCTTTCGTATTTGTAATACGTCTAGAAAGTAGCGTCCTTGCGAGAAAATAAGTAAAAAATTCTGAGTTTTTAGGCAAAGCACGTTTTTATTATTTTACAGCAAACTAAAAGATACAAGCGCAGAAGAGAAAAGAAGCTTCAGGCTCTTCAAGATGAAGTTATAATTACCCATGATGAAAGATCTGGTAAGTAAAATATACGATAAAGATAAATGTTTTAAATGATAAATATTTTCCTTTTTTTCTAACCCTTTTACTCATGTTTTCATGTCATGGAATTAATACGGAATTCCCTGAAAAAGTCATCACTGAAAATGCAACCACCTTTCAATGTGATGAATGCGACGCAAACTATGCACGCAAAAATAAGTTAAAGCGCATATGTTGAAGAAACACAACACTACGTTAACTGATGAGGGTAAGCGTTCAAAATGTACATTCCCTGGTTGTGAAGAGACTTTTTGCCACAAAAGTAGAATGATATCACACCTAAACGCATTCCATGGTATGAAGACAAATGTTCGTAACTTGGTATTTGAGGACGAACAGATGTTCATGAAATGGAAAGAAAGAAAAAGAAATAGATAAACACATATAATTTTTAAAGCAAAGAGTGGATGGCGACTCTAAAATAACGAAATACGCTTATTACGTTTGCCAGCATGACGGGGACGGAAGATCGCATAGAAAAAAACCAGCTCGAAAAACAGACAAAAAGTTTAAACCCGGTCAGATTAAAACAGGACGCTTTTTGCCCAGCTAGATTGACCTGTCACATGGACAAAGTTAATAATGAAATTAGAGTAGAGTATATCACATCTCAAAAATTGACTGGATGCAATGATTAGGTGCAACGTAGACGATGGTATCATTGGAAATGGGTTTCGTTTACGGCGGAACAAGCCGATTTGGCAGTCAACTTCCGTACTGATGACATTTATCTGTTTAAAGTTATTTCTAGGGACCTTACACTATTTTTAATTTTTTTAAAAGTTTTTTAGATCATCATCATTTTGTTGCGTAACTGGAAATAAATCAAAATAAATTAAACTATCTAGTTAAACTTTTTAAAACACAAGAGATAAAACAACAACATGCTTTGTTGTTTTTATATCTAAACCTACGGAATTGCAGTGAAAAGAGAGATCCGTCATTATTATAAGCAGAAAAAATAATTCTATTGTATAATATTCCAATTCCCCTTTTTTTCTGTTTTTCTTACTACGCGGGCACGCATTTGTTTAAGGCCCCTAAAGCGCATCTGGCCAAGCCCACGGTGCGTGCGTCCAAAATTTTAAAAAAATGGGGCAATGTCTGCCTTTCCATAATAAACAAAAGAAAACGAAAGTGAATGAAAACAAAGTAGTGTGGGGGAACTAGTCCTACACTTCCTTAAAAAGTAGCTCTTTTAGGCTGTAAATTTATTTTTTATTTTTCTTTATGCAAAAAGGTGTAAAGTTTAATTTGCACGTTAAAGTTATTTTTAATTTTTTTTAGCATTGAATGTTCTTTAGAAAAAACGCATAATGTGTTTATACAAAGTCAGTGTTCCCCAGCGCCTGGTCTCCTCACGATAGAAAAAAGAGACAACGGGCGCTGGGAACGAGATTTGCACCCCGAACATTTTTTAACTTTATCGTGTGACTGAAACCAGATTTTTTACTGTAAAAATAAGTAAAAACCCAACCTCGTCCTTAGGACTTCCTTTGGTATTTTTATATCGGGATGGCGCCATCCCAAAGCGAAAGCGAAAAGAGGTCCTGGGGACGAGGTTGGTAAAAACCAAATCTCGCCCCTAAGGCTTTTCTTACTTTTTGATACAGGAGGATAAATTTTTTTTTAATTAAAGAGAGAATCTAATTATGAGGAGTCTCTCCAATTCGAATTTTTAGGCGGCAAAGTAGAAAAAATCGAATTATAAAGGGAAATTTTGTAAACTTGCAAAAAAAAAAAAAAAATAAGACATACACATTTAATACAAACAGTGCAGTACGAATATTAAAATTTTTTCGAATCGAATTATGAAGGTTTGCTTATGAAAGTTTCTTAAGGAAATTTGACGATGACTTTGGATGAATAAAGGAGGTTCGATGTTGGCGCATGAAAAGGCCTGAAAAACGGATTAAGAAATGTTTCTTTAGAGAAATCGAAAATCGTAATTATAATAATCCTGCGTTAGGAAAGGGCGGGGTTAAGTTTTTGGACAATGAAATATTTTATATCGTAAAACATCCACACATTTCATATAAACGTGTGCGCAAGTGCTTGTAATTTCAACAAATGACGTTAACACAGTTTGTGTTATGTAAGTAGTCTTCCTTTTTAATTTCCGAAT
This sequence comes from Hydractinia symbiolongicarpus, assembly GCF_029227915.1. NCBI lineage: Eukaryota > Metazoa > Cnidaria > Hydrozoa > Anthoathecata > Hydractiniidae > Hydractinia > Hydractinia symbiolongicarpus. The sequence continues at coordinate 19,070,299 of NC_079875.1, read as the reverse complement.
AAATGGTAATTCACTAATTTATTAGAAAATTTTACCATAAAAGGTTTTCTTACATTTTTGAAACTGTGATTTTTTGTTTTTGTCTTTATTTTTTAATATCAAAATAAATCTTTTCAACGTGTATCAAGATTTTATGTGGTTGTAATACTCTGTGGTCACAAGAGGTGATACAAGGGCAAAATCAAAATAAATACTTAAACATATGGTTGATGTTCTTAACGCTTTTTCCTCATTTAAATTCTTTTTCTCTCTTTAATAATAGCCGTATTCTGTCTGTTTGTGTACAAGAAAAAAGTGAGGAATAACGTAAAAGTGTACAAAAAGTTGTTTTTTCTATGTTTTTGCTCGATTCACGACATACTGCACTGCAATAGGTTGCTTAGATTACTATTCTAAGCCTACACTGGTGGAAGACAAACGCAAAATTGTTTTGCTTCACGTTGGCAATAATAATCTATTGAACACACAATCTAACAATGTGAACGACGACGATATTGCCGAAGAAATCATTAAAATGCCGTAATCATCATAAAGTAAAACACATTATGGTATCAAGTGTGGTCACATGTTCCAAAATTAACCCGAAACGCATTAGAAATTTTAATAATTTTTTGTCGGAAAATGTTTGATAAATAATTTCACATACATTGATAATGATAATATAAATAGTACACATCTTTGGAGGGACAGGATACATCTTATGGATGAGGGTAAGTTTCTATTGACTCTAAATTATATAAAAAGTATTAATAGTTTTTTATACAACACAGCACAGAATGCACATTTTCCTTGAACAATAGTGACATTTCAATTTTGGACACTAATGACTTAGGGCAAAATCTTTCTAGTGATGTCAGTAACTCCTTAAATAAAATTTGTGATCTGAGGGTTAAAAATCCTTCAAACCCACTAACAGGATATCTCAATATAAACATCCTAAGGAACAAAGTAATTGAAGCTAAATAATAAAGAGTTTTTTTGCCAGATTATTTTGTTATTTCCGAAACAAACCTTGATTATAATTTACCAACTAGTCAATTTGTAATAGATAATTACGAGATCGGTAAAAGAAAAGATAGGGAGGTAAACGGAGGGGTGGTCTAATAGAAAATGTAAGATAGGGTGTAATTTGCAATCAATTAAATATAGGAACCATAACGAATAAGATAATTTGTTCGAAACAGACCATAAAAACAATTAATGGGCAGTAATTAGTGTATATAGGCCTTCCTATATATCCAATCTTGTGAGCTTTCTTGATGAGCTAACAAATATTCTCAATAAGGTTCTCTCAAAGTGCGATAATATCATAGTGACTGGTGACTTGAATATAGATGTCCATGATTTGACCCATTATGGGTATGATCATTTAAAGTCTCTTTGTGATTTTTTTAATCTCAAAAATTTGGTAAAAGATAAAACTTGCTTTGCTAAGACTGGAGGCTCATGCATAGATCTAATTCTTACTAACAAACCAAGGTCTTTTCAAAACACGGTTGCTACTGAGACAGGACTTAGTGATCACCATCTTATGAATACTACTTTCGTTAAATCACATTTAGTACGATTAAAGCCAAAGAAAATTGTATATAGAAGCTATAAAAAATTTGATAAGATGGCGTTCTTAACAAATGTTGAAAATGCTAATTTCAATTGTGAGACAAACAACCCCGAGTTTAATTATGATAATTTAGTAAAATTGTTTACATCTGTACTAAAGAAACACGCACCCCTAAAACGGAAAAATTTACGCGGAAAGGCTCTTTTTATGACCAAGGAACTAAAAAAGGCAATTTATACACGAACAAGATTGGAGAACAAATTTAACAAAAAGGCAACAGAAGAAAATAAAATAAAATATAAAAGCAAAAAAATAAGTGTGTGAATCTTCGAAAAAAGGCTGTCAAATGGTACTTTAAAAAAGTTACTAAATCTGGATTTATGGAAAATAAAATGTTTTGGCAAACCATAAAACCTTTCATAATTAATAAGAGTGGTATGAGTAATGTTAATATAATGATGTTAAATTCGGATAATCGTCTTGTGACATACGAAAAGGAACTGGCCACAATGTTACAGGGGGGCACAAACCGGCCAACATGTTGGCCAACATTTTGAATAACATCGACTGACCAACATGTTGGCCAACAATGTTGGCCCGTTTGCGTTAGGCGCCAACATGTTTAAGAAGAAAAAAATGTCAAAAAATGTTGGCCAACATTTATTAAATATTTAATAAATGTTGGCCAACATTTATTAAATATTTAATAAATGTTGGCCAACATTTCCGCCAAAATTTGCATGTTGGTAGCATGTTTGTCGGTTTGCGCTGGGTAACCAAGTTGGCCAACATTTCGACCAACACTTTAGCTTTCGAATGTTTTAATTCGAATTTTTAGAATTCGAACTCCAAATCGAATGTTCTTAATTGATTGGAATGTTTATATATATTTTACATTTGGCGGGCATGTCCTTATAGCACTCTAGTAACCTCATCAACAATCTGTTATAATAATACGAAGAGTGTGTCTGTGTGCCTGTGTGTCTGTAACAGGAAAAGTGGATGTGTTCATTTTCCTTTGATGTTGCCGAAAAAGTTATGTCTTAAATGTAAAATTTTCTGTCGTTACGGTGCAACGTCAATAACACTACTTTAACGCCAATCCATATAATAATACGCCAGTTCCGTGTGTCTGTGACAGGCAAAGTTGATATCGTCATTTTCCTTTGATGTTGCAGAAATTCTCTTTGAAGTCGCCGAAAAAATTATGTCCATTTTGCTAGCGGGTTTACTTTGGTTACATCACGTGACAAGAACGACTCAATTTGATTTGCTGAAATAAATTTAACGGCTAACTTTCCAAAAATGGTGTCCTCTCGCCACCAAAAAAAACAAACAAACAAAAGAATGATCCCTTTATCTTGAAAAAAGTGAAAAGAGTGTTTTAAAAAGCATATTTAAAAAGAAAAATGTTCAAGTGAAGAGGTAAAAATGTTAAGTTAGAAGTGAGAAGTGGAGCTAGAAGTAAAGAAAGTTATGAGTAGAAAATAAAGGCTAGAGTTTGAAGTCGATTTGAGAGCTACGTCGAGCTAGAAGTAAAGTAAATTAGAAGTAGAAAATAAAGGCCACCAAAAAAAAGAACAGAAGAACGATCTCTTTACCTTGAAAGAAAGGAAAAAGTGGTTTAAAAAAGCATAGCTATATATTAAAAAAGAAAAGAGATCAAGTGAAGAAGTAGAAAAGTGAAGTGAGAAGTGGAGCTAAATGTAAAGTAAAGTTAGAAGTAGAAAACAAAGGCTAGAATTTAAAGTAGATTTGAAATCACAAATAGTAAGAACTTTGATATTTTTAGACGTTTGGTTTTTATGTCGGCGGGGCAAGCAGACTTGCATTTCCCAGGAAAAGTCACAGTTTTATATTTTACCGCGTATGTAGCTATATTTGTTTACGTTTGTTGCATAATTCATGTGCCCTGGCACGTCACTAATGTATTGTCCTATAATTCAAAATTCTACATAAAGCTGTTGGCTGACAAAAAACGGAAAACTTTGATTTGTTGAACTGTAATGTTATTAATTTTACATCACCATTGCCTCTCTTTATATGTGTTTTACTAAGCATAAATAGCTAGCTTTAGTTTTAGCTAAGTGTTCCCAGTTTAAGTATACTTAACTGGGAGTCTTAGCTACTGTTAGCTAGCTAATGTTAGCCTCCAAATCCAGCTCCCCCATCCCATAATGGCTAGCTCTAACGTATGACTTCTGTTGTTATTCCTCTTTTTTAATTATCTATAGCTACCTACTATAGTTTCCAAATTTCGCTTCTTTTATGAGTACGAATTATGGTACAAGCTAGCCAGCTACCTACAAAATCTTTCAAAGACTTGAACTTTTGCAGGATAGTAGGATATATTTCGGCTTTGGCATTTGCGTGACAAGGAAAAAGATTGGGGTGCTAGGTGAAGCAAAGTAATCATCAGTTCATTTCTTTAAACGAAGGCATCCATATGACTTTTAATGAATTCAAATAAATCAGAAGGCATCAACCTACACTCGATAATAGTTTATAACTCCAACGATGTCCCCGTTAGAAGAAATAGACCTTTCTTCACCAAATCCTAGCATCTTTTTCCCTGCCACGCAAAAGCCAGAGCCAAGGAGCTTACCACTAAAAAGCAAACAAATGACATCACGCTGGAATTTATCTATAATTTCTCTCACATTACCTGTGCACTTTACATGGGGGACCACATGCAATATGATAAGTGGAACAAATTTTATAGAATTTAAAGTGTGTGTGTTAAGTTATTTATTATTGTTTTGTTTATGATTTTGTAATCTAATGGGTGATGACTGTATGGACTGAAACAACTGATTTTTCTAAATTTTGATGTGTTTCATAACCTTTTTGTGGAAGCTTGATGGGTAATGGCAATATACGACATGCTTAATGCAATTTTTTTTGTTGATTTAGATGTGTTTCTCAAAAACCATTCTGTTTTACATTTTGTGAAAACTTTTGTTTACGAACCGTATCTTTCCAAAATAATGATCTTTTTTAATTCAAGTTTATTCATTGCTTATTGATTGTTTTACATTTAGCTTCAGAATTGTTGGTAAAGGGTAGTACGGATCATCATATTTAAAAAGAAAAATTTTTGTGTTCTTAACTGGTTGATTTTTACATTTTGTGTTTTGGGAGAGAATGGTATGCAACTGAAATGACTAATTTTTGTAGATTTACATTTAATGTTTTCTAAACTATGGCTTTTTCACATTTTTGTATAACCTTTTAAGGGAAAGACAATATTTAAAATGTGTAAGGAACTTTTTTTTTTTGTGCTAACTCTTGCAGGTCAACTTTTTGACATTTCAGAATAAAATACTGAGGGTTTTCACCATAATCACTTATAAGATGCACATATTTGAGATGTATTTCTGACATTGTTATTATCCGTGTTGTGACTGTTGGTGTTCTTACTGTCGGTTTTGTGAGTTTTGGTGCTGTGAGTGTCAATGTTGTGAGTGTCATTGTTGTAACTTTTTATCAACTAGATTTTGCACCTTGCAAGCGGTTCTTTTTTATTTTGTGTAAGATTTGACATTTGACATTTTTTGTATTTTAAAAACATTTTTTTGTATATGCATTGCTTACGTCAGCAAAACATCTAAAGCAACCTATTTTTTTAATGGCCTTTTGCCTAAGTGGATTTTTCCACAGGACTAGTATCATATATTAAATTAAGGAAGCCATTAGGTGGTGACGTCAATAATTTTTTACCGTGGGTAACTAGGGACCACCTAGGACCAATTTGGGTAATTTTCCCAAACCTGGGATCCCAAATCCGTTTCGGAATGGACGGGTTGATGACGTCATCAAAAAACCATAAAACCCCAATATTTCTGCAACCGTTTGTCAAAAGAACACGATCCTATACATTTCTTGATCAGCGTTTCAAGATCTATACAATGAAGGCAGCAGGTATAAAAATTTCTAACAAAAATTTTTTAGGTTTTGACGGGGCATTGCTGACGTCAGCAAAGTTTTTAAACCCTTATATCTCATTAACCGCTCATCAAAAGCACATGATCATATACATTTTCTTTATCAGCAGTTTAAGCTCTACACAATAGAGGCAACGTGAAAATAAGGTGCTAATTTTTTTCTTGTGGATGGATTGCTGACGTCATCAAAATTCATATGACGTTTCCTTTTCATAATTATCCTGCCTCAGTGGATTTCTCCACGGGCCTTATCGACTAGTATAACATAATGTTCTTTCAGATACTCTGAATTGGAAACTTAAAGACTTCTCCTGTCGCAAGGAACCGAATGGTGAGCACTAATCTTTGAGCCGCTGAGATTGTTTGATGAGCTCCCATTACATCTGATTCTTTTGGTGTTATGTATGGTTCGATAAAAGCAAGAATCTCTTTAAACGATTCATTAGGTCATTCTCATCATTTCCCTGTAACTTTTTGTGTCTTCAGCCAGTAATTCCTGTACTAAGTTTGTATACAGCCCTTTGCTGTTTCTTCTTCAAACCCATTTTCTTGTAGGACCACGTCTTTTTTTGTCGTCGTCTTCAAGCAAGAGGACGAGTGCCGAACAAGCAGCAGCTTCAGACTCTGACATCCCTCTTCATTGGAAGTCAAAAACAAATGAATGAACATTTCGTAATGTTGGCTACTTGATTTTTAAAAAATATACGCCAACGCAAACCATACCAACATGTTGGCCGAAATGTTGGTCGAAAATGTTGGCCAACATGTTGGCCGGTTTGCGCCCCACTTAAATAATCACTACATTAACATTGTGGAAAAGAGTAGTGGAATAAAACCAACCACTATTGATTTTATCGAAACCGAGGATAAACGAGGTTATTTATGACATCATCGAAATGTTTAGAAATCACCCTAGTATTCTGAAAATAAAATAAATTTTTCCGTATAACGGTAATGCGTTGGATAACCCTGGAGCCGTGCAGCCACGTAGCCGCGGAAAGTTTAGGTCAAGGGTTTCTTGCTGCGCATGTGCAAGGCAAATAATTTTTTTGTGTTTAGGTAACTGCGCAGCCATGCAACCAGGTAATTTAAGTTTTTGATTTTTGAAGAGTCAATTGTAAAGTTTAGCCAAAATGGTACACGAGTGATATTAGTTAATCTCATTGGTCATTTTTATTTAAGCAGTTTGTAGTAGACTTAATAGTTGATCTAGCTAAGATAGCTAAGATATATAGTCTAAAGATTACTGCTGTGTTGTTACTTTTGCTAATTTTGGCTGGCGATGTTGAAGTAAATCCTGGACCAGGTCCTCCGTTTCGGGCAAAAGTTGTTCTAGGTTCTTTTCATCAGGGTGATCCTAAATTTGGTGAAAGTAGTGGCATGCAATGTGTCTGTAATGCACTTTTTTCAAGCTGTTTTTCAGCAATTAAAAAGGTTTCAGTTTGGAAATCGTTTGATTTAGACTATGTATTAGAGAAAGGAGATAAATTATTTAAAAGGTTAGGTAAATTCCGTGCGCTATTTATGGATGAAATGCCTTCAGGTATACAAATTGAAAGAAGAAACATTGAAATTGGAAAGGTAATGCATATTTACGGATTGATGGGACAAAATGATATTTTTGTTAGTCACGACACAACCAGTGATATTGGAAATGGTCTAATATTTATGGCTAACGAAATTAGCTTTTTATTGATTTGGAAAAAACTTTTTTTGTTTGACTCTCATAGTCGGGATAGGGATGGCTCAATAGTTGCCGATGGAAGTTCAATTCTTTTATCCTTTAAGTCACTTTTTGATGTGCAGAAGCACATTAAGTGCCAATATTTTCAACAATTTGCTGATAATTTTGCTAATATGCAGTTTGAAATACAATATATCAAAATTACAGATTCGGAAAATTGCTCTGAAATTTTATCTTCAACTAGGAAAAGTCGAAGAAGGATTCAAAATATAATTTCATTTGATACAAATTTTAACAGTGCCAATTACAGCAACAAAAAATGTGTCATGCGTTCAAAATATGTAGAACTTTCTGGAACACCTGAGCATGAGCGAATTAAAAAAGTAAAATGTCAAAAACGTGCAGAAATTGTTGGAACGCCAGAACATGAGAAAATTAAAGCAAAATGCGAAAAGCGTGCTAGTATTTTAGGAACACACGAGCATGAAGAGTTAAAAATGAAAAAGCGTCTAAGTTATGTCAGTATTGTTGGTACTAGTAAGCACAAAAGTATACTGAAGAGGATGCACAACAGCTATGTTAATAAACCTAATCGAAGTTCAAAAGACAGGATCACTAAATTCAGTGAAATGATTAAAGGAGGAACGTTTTATATTTGTGTAGTCTGCAATCGTTGCTTATATTATAGATCAGTAATAAATTTTGAAGTTGGCAAATATGATATAGACATATTTGACTTTTATAGAATAGTTGCTAGTCCTGATGGAAAATCATACATTTGTCGCACTTGTCATAATAAGTTAAAAAAGTCTGAAATTCCTGCACAAGCTATTTGGAATAAACTTGATATTTATCATTTTCGTCGAGATTTAGCAAATTTAAACAGACTTGAAAAAGTTTTAATATCCAGAAGAATTCTATTTAAAAAGGTCACAATTATGCCTAAAGGACAAATGCCAAAACTCAAAGGTAGTATTTGCAATGTTCAAATAGACACTGCTGATTTAACACGAACGTTACCTCAAGGAGCTGATAGTAATGGCGTTGTAATGTTAAAATTAAAGCGCAAGTTAACTTATAGAGGTCATGTTTACTTTGAAGCGGTTTCCTTAGAAAAAGTTCGGGCAGTGCTACAATATTTAAAAATGAATAACCCTTTGTATCAAGATGTAACCATTGATATAGGTCAAATACCAGCTGATATGTTACCTCTAGCCGAACCTGTGGAGATACCTATTGAAATACAGTCAGAAAATCATATTCCCAAAACTGCTGGAAATATTGTTCAAGATTCTGATGATCCACTAGACCAGTTTAGAGTTGGGACATCAAAAACTATGCTACTTTCTAATGTTCCACAACCAGAAGAGGCAGTAATTGCACCAGGAGAAACTATGACACCTCTTTCAGTTTTAATGGATAAAAAATGTGAGGAATTATCTCACCCATTTCTCTTTTCTACTGGAAAATTTGGATACAGGGCTGACCGCTGCGTTGCGTTAACTCCAGTAAAGTATTTTAATCAACGTTTGCTAAACTATCAACAAAAATTTGCTTCTGACTCTGATTGTTTTTATGCTGTTTCAGTCATGTTACACTTGAATCTAAACAGCCGAATAAATATAGCACTGAAAAAGGTCACTTCCAATCATTTAACAGCCGGCGTACTCTCCAATAACTTTTCAGACACTGTGAAATCATTTACTGCAAAGAATGAAGGTTTCAATTTTATGAGTACAGTTACAGGGATCCAGCTTATTGGAGCTGTTTTTCTCTAAAGTTTTGGCTATGGTTAAGCAGCTTGGGTTGCCCACTTTCTTTATGACATTAAGTTGTGCAGATTTAAGGTGGAATGAACTTATTTTAACAATTTCTAAACTTAAAGGCGAAAATATTTCAGAGGAAAATATTAATAAAATGACCTATTTTAAGCGATGAAATTATTTAAATTTTAATCCAGTGTTGCTTGCTAGACATTTTCAATACAGAGTTGAAACATTCTTTAAAAAAATAGTGGTTAATGAGTCTTTTGGCAAAGTTAATTATTATGTGATTCGTGTTGAATTTCAAGTTCGTGGAAGTCCCCATATTCATTCGTTTTTATGGGTTTTAAATTCCCCTGTATTAAGTGAAGCAAATGTTGATGAATATGTTGCGTTTATTGATTCTATCATTAGGGCATATGTTCCAGATAATGAAGGAGATCCACAACTTCATAAACTAGTAACTTAATATCAAATTCATTCACATTCTAAGTCATGCAGAAAGTATAAAAATCAAAGTTGTAGGTACCATTTTGGCCATTTTTTCACTGAACGTACTGTTATTGCTATTCCCCTACCTAAGGATGCAACATTAGATCAAAAAACAAAGATTCTAGAAAAGCGCAAGTTGTTGCTTGACGTTGTTAAGGAATACATTGACAAAAATCTGGATCCTCGAAAAAGAAACATCTTAAATCCATCAGATAAAAATTTTGAACAAGTCCCAACAATAAACGAGATTCTTGAAGAATTGGGGATTTTGTGAATGATACCAAATTTTACTTTAAGGAGAAAAATGAAAAAGAAATTGAAAAATTGTTATTGGAAATTAACTGAAAAACATCAACCGGTGAAGATAAAAATACCACCTAAACTCGCCAAGCCTCTAACGGTTGCAGTGAATAGTAGTATTAGAAACAATAACCTTCCTAATAATGCAAAACGAGCTTCAGTAACACCACTTGATAAGGGGTCTAAAAATAAAACCTCAATAGGCAACTATAGACCATTCACTGTACTAAACTTCTCTAAGTTTTACGAAAAAGTTGTTAAACAACAACTCATGTTTTTTATTGAATCAAAGCTTATAGTCTTCCTCTCTGCTTACAGAAGAAATTATAACACACAACATGTTCTAATTCGTCTGTTGGAATAGTGGAAGAAAAAATAGGACGTAAATGATGTAGTTGACGCAGTCCTAATGGACCTATCTAAAGCCTTCAATTGTGCTCCACACGACTTGATTATGGCCAAACTTTACGCTTATGGTCTCAATATAAATGCACTTGAATTTACTCTATCATATCTTACGAATAGAAAACAATGTACACGAGTTAATGGAACTTACAGCCTTTTTTGAAATAATCTTGTCTGGTTTCCCACAAGGATCTATATTAGAACCTATTATTTTTAATATTCTTATAAATGATTTATTTTATTTTATCTCTAAGTGTAACACACATAACTACGCAGATGACAACTGCATTCTCAAATTCGCTTAATCACTTGATTACACTGCTAGAAAATGAGTCCAATATAGCTATTTATAGGCTAGAAATGAATAAAATAATAGTTAACCCAGACAAATTTCAAGCAACTATTTTATCCAAAAATATAAAGGATAATTCTAATCTTGAAGTAAGTATTGGTGAGAAAAAGATTAAAACAGAACGCACCGTAAAATTATTGGGTGTGACCATTGATGATAAATTAAATTTTAACGAACATTTGAGAAAATTTTGTAAAACGGCATCAGCACAATTAAATTCTTTGTTTAGATTTAAAAATATTCCACCCCTAAAAGCAAAACAAATCTTAGCACAAAGTTTCGTGTTTTTAAATTTTAACTATTGCCCTTTTATATGGCATTTCTACCAACAAAAGTCACCTTTAAAGGTTGAGAGAATATACGACAGAGCTATTTCTTTTTGCACGAAACAAATGAGAAAGTAAATGAAATTTTCATGACTTTCAGGCATGACAATTTCATGTGTGGCTTCCCAGTGGGCACTTCAACGTTGAATCAACGTTGAAAAGACGTTGCTTGCGACGTTGAAAAGACGTTGATTTTACGTTGCAAATGAAAGTTTTTTTGACGTCTTTTTCCGACGTCTATTCAACGTCGGACATCAACGTCTTTTCAACGTTGAAACAACGTCTCGCAACGTCTTTTCAACGTTGAAACAACGTCTCGCAACGTCTTTTCAACGTTGAAACAACGTTGCAGGACGTTGTTTCAACGTTGAAAAGACGTTGATGTCCGACGTTGAATAGACGTCGGAAAAAGACGTCAAAAAAACTTTCATTTGCAACGTAAAATCAACGTCTTTTCAACGTCGCAAGCTACGTTGAAACAACGTCCTGCAACGTCTCTTCAACGTTGAAACAACGTCTCGCTACGTCTTTTAAACATTGAAATAACTTCTCGCAACGTCTTTTCAACGTTGAAAAAACGTCTAACAACGTCTAATCAACGTCGTTTGGAAATGCTCTCGCAACCGTTATTCAGCGTCTTTTCAACCTTAAGAAACAGACAAACTTGACCGAATCAAATCATAATCGCCATTGTGGCTTCAGTTTTATATGTCCATAGTTTACATGTCCATGTATCTATTCCCTAGCATGATTCCGACGCTTATATTTGTGTTACGTTATTTGTACATGGTTATTGCGAAAAAGAAATAAAATCATTTCTACGATATGTCATTTTTTTATTATAAACATCGGCAGTATATACAACTTCTCCGCTGAAAACTTCCTAAATGAAACTTAACGGAGTTTTATAATACAAAATATAAAAACGATATTTCAAGTATTCACAACTGGTACTATGTGAGAATCTCCAGCGTTCCAACCCAATGCAAAAAATGTAACGCAGCAATGACGAGGTTGTTAAACGTGCAGTATTTGCAAATTTATAGCTGGGATTTCATGTGCCAGGCACGCCTCCTGATAAGGCAGCCTGTTAGTATGCTCAAATCACCTAAAGTGTCAAGCAAAACTGTTGCACCGAAGTCTTTAATCAAGCATTGGTTAGAGAAAAAGTATGTTTTCTTAATGAAGTCAGAGTTGAATACAAGGGTGTTTGTTAAGGATACCAGATGCGAATAAATACGATCATGATGCTATACTTTATAAAAAGTGTGAAAAGCCACCGTCCTCACCAGGTGCAAGAAGTCCAGGAATCGAGGTTGAAAATTACAATAAAAATATAATGAATATTATATTAGCACTGTATTTCCTTAAAAAAAGCACCCACTCATGCATATTCCATACTTTTACTAGTCACAAGTCCGATCTCTAGTAGAAACACTAAAAATTGTTGAGCTAAAATCACTTTAACATTTTGCCATTCTAATTTTCTGCCACCCAATCAAAATTAATATAAGCTAGAAGAATTTATTACGGCGCTTGAAAAATTTATAATCCTCTCTGATATAAAAGTTGTAAATTATTTAAAAATTAATCGATTTAATTTTCTTCGGCATTAGTTCTTCCCGCTCCTCCACATCTATCAGGTGCATATTTAAGGATTGATGCCGTACACGCACGAACTTCTCCTTCTGTCGCATTCTTTTGATGTTTGATAACAGTTTCTACAACGTAACAAAATTCTTATCACATATTGATGGAGGTAGTTTACAGTACAACAGCTGGACAAATAGATTTCCTCAGATTAATGTGTATTTTTCCCCCTGAACGTCGACCCCTCGAAATGGCGGGAAAAACTTAATACAAACTTGTCGGTTTGGATTAGCACTTTAATAAGAGCTATTGTATTTATTTGTACATATTTTAACCGACAATAAATAAATTAACAACAACAAACTAAAACGCTTACAAGCACATATATAAATTGAATATTAGGAATAGGATTTTTTTACTAACCGACAACAGCTTTATATAAGTTCATCCTTGCAAACCCAACCTTTTCACTTTTTCCCTTCCCTTTCATGTTGAGTGCCGACATTACTTCATTATTCATGATTCTATAATGAAAGTGGAATAAAAGTAAAACAATCGACATCGTAAGCGCATTTAATATATAGTTGCGAGTCCATTAGGCTGCGGGGCCGCATTCCGTAAACTATTCATTCAATTAAATAATTCTTGGACCTCGTGCACGATTTTTTTATGGAGAAGATGAAACGAAGCATGTGGGCACAACAAAGTGATTTTCCACTACCACTGTAAACTACACAACAAAGGTTAGTACATTTTAAATTCTCTAAGGGGTACTTATGCTTTGACTCACTTTAACAGAACATTTTTCACATTTTCGCGAATTTTTGAGCCACCAACTCTTGATAACTGGGATAGCTGTAAAATGAAACATATATCAATAAATATATTTCTAGCTACAGGTGCACACAAACACAAAAGTAGAAAAGTAGTATTTAGCTAGCTATAGTTGTTTCCAGGAGGGACAACAAAGGCAGTTCTTTAAGCTGTGTTCACACTTCATTAGAAGTGTAAGAATTCTCAGATCCAGGTTAACATTATCAAATTTTGAAAAAGAAAACAAGGAACTTTTGAGAAAAATGAGTGGCATATTTGGATTTATCAGCAAAAATTATATAACATAGGAAATTTAGAATACCAAGAGATTATTAGAACAGGATTTATTGTAATTTAAAGTTTTTAAATTTTATAAGAGTTAAAAAATTTCACTGCAGTTAATTTGTGTGGTCATTTCTTCATACAACATCAAAAGTTTGGCAGTTGTACTTAGTGTATAAACTTGAAAATTTGCATGTTTCCATAAATTTTGATGCTGAATTTAAATATGTTGGTCATTTTTGTTAAAAATGATCAGAAAATTCCAAGCATGTTAACCCGGATCCGAGAATAAGTGAACATGCTGTCAGGCTAAATAGTGTGTTTCATGTATCCTTTGGGAAAAAATTGGTGGTTCACTTGGTATTGGTTTTTCTAAAAGTTTTTATTTTTGCATAAAAAAATCATAGCAACAGTGCTTTTCAAAAATAAATGTTTGAAAACTTTGAACATTTCGAAATACACAAAGTAAAAACGTAACAAGCTTTTACGAATTGCATAAAAATTGCATAAAAATTTCTGGAATACAAAATTAATCATACTTTTTGTAAACAATACATCACAAGACGGCGAGCTTTGTTTTTTTGTGATGACTTCTTCGTCATCCGTTTCTGCCTCCGTGAAATCAAACTCCTCACATAGTTTTCTATCTGTAAAGATAATATATAATGGTTCTGATACATGATTAGTTTTTTTTAAAGTTGTATTTGACTAATTAATTGAAGTAAAGCCACTTAGCATCGTACCTCCTGTAATTTTAACTCGGACTAGTGGAAATTTGTGCCATAATGCTGTAGGTTCTTTTAATTCTGCAGCTGCCTTCTCGACATTCAAAAAACTTGGCCAGTAGACTAAATTATTTTTTATCCAAACTGTTGGTATTGTACCTTCTTCTTCTTGTTTGTTTTCCAACCATATTGCTCGGCTCCAACTCATTTTATTCAAATATAGCTAATATAAAACAATGGTTACTCAAGGGAATTAAGGATTTAAATATTGACTTAACATGACAAGATCAAATACCGGATTGTAAGACTGTCGAATGAGGCATGAAGTTGGCTGATAGAAAATCTCAATCTTTTTCCAGCTCTTTGCAATAATTACAAGTTTAATAACTAAGTTTTAACCTAATTTGTATATATACATAATACTAGTGGTGTGTGCAGGTCTCTGGTATAAAGCAAGTAGTGATCACCAAGTTAATTTTCTTATTTTTGTTATAATTTTAGTGTAAGAATTGTAATTTATCAAGCAAGCAAGCACTCTATTTTTTAATAGAATTCCACAGGTGCACAAAATGTATTGAAGGAACCTTCAAGCAGACAATACAATCATAAGTTTTCAATCCTCTACGTTTATTTATCAGCATTTTCACTTCTGCATAGTTATGAATGTCTTTCAAGTACTTAAATGTCACAATTTTTTGCGAATCGATCGAGTTCAGATATTTCGCGGGATTAAATTTTAGTCAATATGCCTTTTTCATGAAAAGTTGGATTTTTTAAGTCAAAACAAATTAAAAGAATTTACATGGGCTTTGGAACAAAACATGCAGCTTTTTAAATATGATGATTTATAACTAAGAATTACTAAATACTTGATATTTAGCTTCAGCTATATATTTTTTTGTCACAATGTTTTCGAATAGATTGCTATAAATGCTTGCATATGCCAGGCACGCCCTCTTATAAGGCAGCCTGTTAGCATGCTCCAACCACCTGTATATGTCAAGCATAACTGGTGCACATGAAAGCAAAATAGCAAAAATTTTAAATGGTTATTGAATCAAAAGTTATATCTTCAAATAGATTGCTATAAGTATGCTTGCATGTGCCAGGCACGCCCTCTTATAAGGCAGCCTGTCAGCATGCTCCAACCACCTGTATGTGTCAAGCATAACTGGTGCACATGAAAGCAAAATAGCAAAAATTTTAAATGGTTATTGAATCAAAAGTTATATCTTCAAATAGATTGCTATAAGTATGCTTGCATGTGCCAGGCACGCCCTCTTATAAGGCAGCCTGTCAGCATGCTCCAACCACCTGTATGTGTCAAGCATAACTGGTGCACATGAAAGCAAAATAGCAAAAATTTTAAATGGTTATTGAATCAAAAGTTATATCTTCAAATAGATTGCTATAAGTATGCTTGCATGTGCCAGGCACGCCCTCTTATAAGGCAGCCTGTCAGCATGCTCCAACCAACCAACCCTAGACATACCAAATGCATGTAATCTAAAACAAAGTCTGTAACACAACATATGTTATACTGTATCAGGGGGCTTAATTTGAGCTGGTGTTTTTTGTACTCATATTTTAGAAAACCAGCGTCAGTACGGGGATTTTTATCAATGTCATTAAAGATTATCCGACCTTCGATATACTCTCCAGCAACAGTACAACGTTCACAACCGTCGTATCCTGTATGGCCTTTTATGCCTTTTAAAAATTGCCTTGCTGGGGCGTCGCAAGTGAAAAAGTGCAAAGCCACTCGTACATCAATATCATTTACGATCATGGTATCACTTCGAAGTTTATGCAGCTCTTCCAGAAATTCATGGCAAAAGTATTCAACAGGTGTTGGTTTGCTATTGCCACAAAAAAGTGCTATCACAAATGGTGTTGCATATTCAAATTGACCTAGAATTGGCCAAAATTGGGTGCTTGATGACTTATATAAAGGTATTCCATCTATATTTATTGCAAGCTTGATATATTCTGTTACGGTGATGTTCGGATTGTTAAGAAGCATTCGTCTTATTCCATTTTCTATGCCCAAGTAAACATATTTTCCCGCACAGATTGAATCTGTGTTCACGTTTCTTGGTGTCTTGAGAAGAGTGCGACTATCTTTTGGGAGAGTATGCCCATTTTTTCTCAAGATGTCCAAAAGTTCATTAACAGAATTTCTTGTAACTCTATTTCGCACTGCCCATGACGCAAGTTCTTCCGATAATGTGATGTTTCCCATTGCATCACTTAACCACTCTTCATCACTACTACTGCCACTGTCATTTACAGTATCAGTTGAGTCAATATCACAGTCCATGCTACATGAATTGCTTTCAATGTAACACTCTTCAAAAATTTGATTTCCCCCTTCCCTGTGAGTTTCAACTGCATCATCGCTATCACTGCTTCTTGCAAGTTTGTTCACTTCAGCAATATTTTTTCTGTATCTTTTCAAATATGCCATGACACTAAAAAATATTTTATAATGATAAAACGTTTTTATATCATTTGATACCTAAGGGCAGAGATTTTGGTAGAATGAAAATTTGGCGGTGCCTGCCAAATTAAATTCCCCGCCAAAATTAACTTTCTCGCCATCCGCCAATTTTTTCGTGTTGCTACTGTACAAGAGGATTTCAATGGACATGCTTTTAGTATTGACGACGAATGACTTTTTTTTTATCTAAAGTTGATGGTTATTAATGTAAACAAGATGCAGGCGCTGCATAAACTATCTCGCTATTAAAAATGCACAACTATGAAACATCGACAATGCGACCCAATTCTACAATTTCTGCTAACAAAAAATACAGCCTATCATTCATGGTTACAGTGGCGCGATTGAAACGTTTATGGTCTTAAACGGCATTTAGGTGACAAAAAATTAACACTTTGATGTCACTATCATGTTCAGTATACCTTTTTTGTTAACTGTGCCAAATGTTGTCGAAAATAAAGTAGTTTTAATTTTTGGGCTAATTTTGGCCTAAAATGACATTTAGGTGACAAAAAATCCAAATTTTGAAGTTACCATCATGTTCAGCATACTTTTCTTGTTAATTGAGCCAAATTTTGTCGAAAGTAAAGTAGTTTTAATTTTCGGACCAATTTTGGCCTAAAATGACATTTAGGTGACAAAAAATCAAAATTTTGATGTCACCATTATGTTCAGCATACTTTATTTGTTAACTGTGCCAAATTTGGTCGAAAATGAAGTAGTTTTAATTTTCAGACCAATTTTGGCCTAAAATGACATTTAGGTGACAAAAAATCAAAATTTTGATGTCACCATTATGTTCAGCATACTTTTTTTGTTAACTGTGCCAAATTTTGTCGAAAACAAATACCAATTTTGGTCTGAAACGTCATTTAGATGACTTCTAAGTACTTAGAGAGTTTAGGTACGAAGTTTAAATCTGTGACGTTGCAATTGACCATTTGGGACATAGTTAGCCAGTTACGAGTTGGAAACCAATACTATCCTCGCAGGCGAGATAGTAAAAACTAATGTTGTCACATGATTTACAAAGAAACAAACAATCTTTCATATTTTTAATGAGTTTTACGTTATCCGTCAAATTAAATTCCCGCCAAAATTAATAAATTTTGTTCTCCGCAAAATTTAATTTTTTTTGTTATCTGCCAAATTTTCTTCCCGCCAAAATTTTTGGATTGCAAGTATGTGTAATGTACTGTAAAATAATAAAAAAAGCTGGAAATACAAAATAACAATACCAGGCTGGAACATTAAAAAAGTAAGACCACCTCAGCCTGGGCATTATATCCATTAAATATTTTTTGAGAAATCTAGCTAGCATTGTTTTTTTAGAGATAAGTCTCTGGAAATAAATTTTTCTTACATTCTGAAGAATCCCCATCTCTCTTGTACTGAAATGTCGACTTGTTGACATGCAGACAAATAACATCACTTCGGCAATTTTTTGCCGACATGGAAAAATTTGATTTAAAATAATTTAGGGTCAAACGATTTATTTCTAGAATGTGTCAAATAAATATGCGTGAAAATTTTAGCTAACTTTTTCTTTCTTTAGATTCTGCTACGAATGCTACCGAAGCAAAGTTTACGAATTAGCATATGCTGTACAGAAATACTTTACTCACGTCTGTGGTTCTTCGCCCTTTTCGCCTTGTGAGTTGATACGAACTTCTTAGGGGCTTAGGCGCGAATTTCCTCATCGAAAGTTTCCCGCCAATGACTAGGAGGGATATTACATGCGACAAAGTAAAGGTTTAAATATGTGAAAGCGAAGTAAATAAACAGTTATTATTGTATTATAAATTATAATTTGACAAAATGGATTGTATTTTAAATGTCTCACATCCATAATACAAGTTGAAATATTTGTTTCTCTCAAAATACGAGGACAAAAAACCCCCTGATAAATATTACAAAAAATAAATCGAACGTTTGGTACGCTCTGTTGAAAAAAAATCCATTGAATGTTTTGTGTACATTTCATGTTTGTGTTCATTCATTCTCTGATGTTATGTCACAAAAGTTTTAACATAGCATAAGAGAATGAATGCACATTCGGCTCTTATGTAAAAAAGTACATAGATGCGGCTGTAAAGTTGCAAACAAATGGTAATATTTTGAAGTAGTAAAACTGCAGTAAAATTAGCGATATATATGAAAAACAACATAACGTCGGCATTAATATATCCAATCGCTGACAAATTACAAAAAAATTAAGTAAAACGTGCGTTCTTTATTTCTAGTTTATGACGATCTTTAACAAACACCGAGTACGCTTCGTTATTTTGTTGGACAGTTTGGAACACTTCTATGAACGTCTGTTTGAGATATAACTTTGCAGGCCAGTGTGAGACGAACTAAAACAAATAAGATTTGAACGGAACAGATTCTCGGTAAAAAGTTTATTTGGTGCAACGTTGAATAAACGTCGATAAGACGTCGGTTGAATCAACGTTGCAGTGCAACGTTGAATAAACGTCGATAAGACGTCGGTTGAATCAACGTTGCGGGTGCGACGTTGAATAGACGTCGGTTGAATCAACGTTGCGGGAGTGACGTTGAATAAACGTCGATAAGACGTCGGTTGAATCAACGTTGCAGTACGACGTTGAATAAACGTCGGTTTTACGATCGTTGAAACAACGTCTTTTTTCGACGTTGTATCAACGTTGATATCACGTCGGTTGAAACAACGTTGTGGAAACGACGTTGAAAAGACGTCGATGATGCGACGTTGTATTCATGTCGGAGGGCAACGTTGAAAAGACGTTGAATTTACGTCGGTTGCATCGACGTTGCAGACCCAACGTTGATTAGACGTTGAATGTTGGTTGCGACGTCGCGACCAGAATTCAACGTCTAATCAACGTTGAAAAGACGTCGTGTGCCCACTGGGTTAATATTAAGAATTTTATGTGTGAAAATTTTCAAAACACTGACAGGCAATAACCCTTCTTATGTGAAGATTTGTCTTTGCAACTTGTGTAAAAAATAGTTCCGTGCAAATAAATTTAATTATTATATACGCATTTTCTTTTATACTCGGTTTTGATTAGTTTTAGTATGTATTTATTAAAAACTACTGTAAATTATATATCCGACTTTAAATAAATTAAAAAAACAAACAAAAAGCATGCCTGTACTAAAGCGCTCCACCTGACTGTTTGACACAGTTTGGGGTTTCTTATGAAGTGCTCCACTGGCTGGGCGTTCAACGGCAGGACGCACAGTTACTTGTACCTTAACCCGGCGTTTTGACGTCAGATCCCCCGGCTAGTCTCTATAATAATAGCTGTCGTCTATCTGTCTTTGCGCACTGGAAATCGCAGTAGCGAGACAAACGAAATGCAGTATATTACCGTGGCTGATTAGTACATCTTGTCCCGTAAGAGGATAGTCGACGTGCAGACAAACCTTTGAGATGTGCAGTCGAACGTCATAACACTCAGCCGAACGTTTTGATGCTCAGCCGCAAATCCGCACGTCCGATTGTTCCAAATTATAAATGTTCGGCCAAATGTTTCAGAGAATGCGGCCGAACGTCATAATACGTTCGGCCGCGCATCTCAAAGGTTCGGCCTCATGTCGACTAACCTGTTACGTGACAAGATGTACTAATCAGCCACGGCAGTATATAAAGGACAGGCGAACCCGTGAATTTAACCACGGGCCATCGGCTAGTCTCTTTAATAATAACCATATTTTGTCTGTCTGTCGCGAGAAAAACGCCGTGTTACGGAAACACAAAATGCAATATATAGATCACTAGCAACCCCGTGGATTTTTCTACGGGTTGGCGACTAGTCTCTATAATAATAGCCGTATTCCGTCTGTCTGTTAGTGCGTCAAAAGCGACTTGTGTTAACCACGCACTAAATTACGCGCACCTCTCTCATCTTTTCGCTCCGATATTTTAAAGTTTTATTCTTATTTTGTCTTTTGCGTAGTTCAAAAGTTTAATTCAAAACGTTTTTTATACAAAATTCATGGTTAATTAACTTTTATTGTTCCTTCGGTGCAGTTTCTTTGTTATAAATAACTACACGGACAATTAACATTACGTTGTCTATTTCATTAAAAAAGCATAAAAAAATTATTCGCGCCTTTGAAAGGAAATTACCAAAAACAAGTTTTTGATAATAGGGAGAACAATAAATTTTAGAAGAATTTAGTAAGTGATTTTTTGTTTCATCTAAACATGAATTTGAATATTATTTTGTAAAATTTTGTTTCATCTTCAACCATTTTTATTTTTTTTGAAACAATAAAGCTGGATGTGCTTATTTTTTGCCGAAACTTATTATGTTTTTAACTGACCAAAAAGTGTAAGAAAATGTCAAATTTTGTTTTTTAAAAGCTATTTGCAAGAAAGGCTTCTTTTTTAACCTCAATCAGGTCGTAAAAATGCGTCAGTAATTGTTAAATATATAAATTTTACGAGAAAGCGGCGTAACACTACTTCCGATAATCTATACTAAAAAAAAAAAACGTGTAGTTTACACTGCTTCCGTGCCTATAAGTGTATAATTCCAGGAACCATGTCTACCACAGAGTAATCTCATAACAGGTGCGCGAAATAATTTTATAACAGGTGCGCGAAATAATTACGTCGGCTAATTTCCGTGGGTTGCTCCACGGGTTAAACGACTAGTCTCTTTAATAATAACCGTATTTCGTCTGTCTGTCCGCGAAAGACGCGTTCTATTACGAAATGTGATATATAAAGGACGGGCGACCCCGTGGATTTTTCACGGGTTAACGACTAGTCTCTTTAATAATAGCCGTCGTCTGTCTGTCTGTGTGTCCGCGAAAGCCGTGTCCCGTAACAGAAACACAAAATATTTAAAATGCGCATCAATACCAAATGCGATATATTTCTGTCTACTTTGTTGCAACGGGTTAATTTAAAGGACGGACGACCCCGTGGATTTTTCAACGGGCTAACGACTAGTCTGTATTATAATAGCCGTGGCATTTGCCCGTAGTTATCGGTGCTGTACGGGTCTGGCGGTAAGGAAAAAACGACTTGAGACGTCGTACTCCACCGAGAGTGGAAGCACTAGAGCAATACCCACTTGTCTGGGTGCGTGGAACCACGTGATTTACGTGTACTGTCTTCATTAGGCTACAAAAGGCCCTATTATAGCCTTTGGAGGCGTGTGCATGTACTTAGCAGTGTTCTACGGCCTGACGCTAAGGAAAACGACTTTGGACATGGAACTCCATTAAGACTGGAAGGACGAGACGATGACCAGCTGTCTGGGCGCCTGGAACAATGTGATTTATGTGCAGGGTTTTTATGACGCAGCAAAGGCCATATCACAGCGTTAGGAGGATGGTGCACGTAGTTAGCTGTGTTTTAAAGGCCTGGCGCTAAGGAAAAGGACTTGGGACGCCGTAGTACCGACCTTCTTTTGACCATAAGGTATTGGAAAGAGGATGTGATACAGCATCAGTCTGATTCTTCTTCAGCAAATTATTGCGTTAGATCTCATGGACAACAATTTCATTCAGTTGTGCCAAAGAGATCAAACTGGTAAAAACGTGAGAGACGCTAAGGAGGAGTTTGATTTCTTTTGTCTTTCATTAAGAAGTAGGTGTCTCATAATTTGTCACAAGTCTCCGCAGATTGTTTAAGGCGAACGTCTATTTGTTTTTATTTATATCAAAAGAAACCAAAAAACATTATATTAAAATACATTTTCAACCATTATAACTTTTCTGTGATTTCGGGAACAACCTAAAAGAAGCAAAATTACAAGGCTCAGTACATTCAAAAGTAATGTTAAAAATAAAAAAATACATGTATTTTAAAACTATTAGTCGGGCGGCGTCCACAAAGTTGAGCGCTTGTCCATGTGGACCATGTTGAATACGGTATGTCACAAATCCGGCGAGGGCTTAAGGCCATTCAACATTCATTTTTGATGATGTTGGATGAAATGCGGTATGGTTTGCTCATTTTAAAATATTTGAAAATTTCAAGAAAGTTGGAAGAATGCCTCGGCCTTTACAGCGACAAAACCTTCCCCACATTGAGCGTCAGGTTACGCAAAGGTTAACCCAAACATTTCTAGTTCTTAGAATGTTGTTTTGTGGGTGAACTAGCTGCTGTTTTGCCTCAAAGAATTGTGTTTACCAATAGTGTAAGACTGAACAACAATAATAAATTAAAAGTGTTCAAAAATAAAAATTCGAAGCTGGCGTATAGGTGAAAGGCATACTGGAAAAAGCTTTTCCTGCCATATTTATTATTTGTTCGCAGTAATATACGCAGTTTTTAAACATACTTGGGAAACATAGATTTATTTAAAGCAACAACAGCGGCAAAGCTGAATGACACTGGAACAGTTCAAGGCAAGTCAATTAATTAAAAAATAATATCTTCTCACAGATGTATTTTCTTGTATGCATACAAATGGAGATGCTTCTTTCTGAGTTTGTAGACTACAAACATTTCGAAACAAGCTCGTGTAAGAAAACAAACTTATCTGTGTTGTGTTTGATCGCGCTATCGAGCGCACCTAGCGTACAAATAAAGAAAAATTTTAAAACGGGCTGTTCGATAGTATTACATCCACATGAGGAAACAAAAGAAAGGAAGATATGGGATTATAATAAAAATATCAATTAAACGCAAAAAGAAAGCATTGCCTAAAAAATGAACTAATATATTTTTAACTTATCTTCAGTAAAACTTTTTGAAGGAGTAAGAAACAAGATATTTGTTGTCTATGTTGGCTAGCCAGCTAGACAGCATTAAAGTTGCCATAAATACACACTTAATATCAATAAATATTCATAATTTTCATCTACCATTGTGGCAGTTAAACAGTTAAAAATTATAAAACCTACATTTGTTGATAACCCATGTCAAAACAGCTAGTAAAAAATAGCGTCCTGAACTTTATCTAAACTAACCGCCTTTTTATGCAATATTTTGATTTTTCGCCAAAACGGCTGATTATGAAGATACCATACCGAAAAAGGCTTGTTGGTCAACTTGGGTTTTCGTTTTTGGCCCCAAAATTTTTCACATTGTTGTTTCTGGTTTCTATTGTTTCAAATTCAAATTACAGTTGTTTTTTTTCTTGTTAGGCAGTACGTCAGAACTGTTCAGTTAACCATTTTGTGGTTTTTTAAGGAAACAATTTTTAAATGGAATGGAAGAAAACAAACATGCCTGGTGAAGTGGTCCGCCCTAAAAAATTGTTTTCACTGAGCAAAATCACTAGAAAATTTCATTTACCTAACTCTTTTAATACAACATTTCAGAATTCGGATATAACCACCCCTGTTTTCAACATCATGTAGTGTAATTTTTCAATTACTATTATTTGACATATTTTGGAATTCTAAGTAGTTTGTTTTCCAAAATACGACCTTGGGTAGAGGCTGAAAATGTGACAAAACATAACAGAAGAACATCACAAGAAAAGCTGTGAATTGCTTGGAAGAGCCCTTACATCTTAATATTAAGAATAAGGGGTCTAAAGTCCTACTTGCTCCACCACGATAAAAAAATCAAATTAGTATGTTAATTCTAAAACCACAAGGGTGTGATTTATGAGTTTTAAATAATGCTGCCCTTGTTGTCTCACTTAGAAAAAATACATGAGGTAAGAAACCCCTTACGAATTACGTCAACTACAAGTAAGCCTAGTTCATGTATTTTTACACATTTGAAATATAAGGTACACTCTATAACTAGAGACACAGGATAGGGACCATACATTTAAGACATCCCCCGAGGGGGGATGTTTTGGGATAATAAGATGTTTTGGGATTGGGTGGGGGAAGGGTGTACATGGAATAAAACGTCACTTAAGCATAAAAATAAAATGTACATTATATACATGGTATGGTGGTCTATTTCTGATGTGCTTCGAACATTCAACAAAATCCTTCGGTTCTAGCACATGAAACAAAGTTCATAAAACCAAAACATGTGAATGCATGTAAGGCAGTCCTTAGGATGGTCGTCACAATAAGTAAAAACGTGATAATAGAATCTGTAGCACTTTTTCTTGATTAAGAAGGACAAGAGCAAAGAAAAACGATCAACGGGTGCTTTGTTGTCCTTGCAAAAATTCATAACATTTTGTTTTTTCTTCGTGAGAAAACTTTTGCTTTGCTTACACATGTTGACTTTTCTCCAAATTGATGTATTGCCTTGTATGTTATGAATGTTTTGGTTTATGCTAAATTCACACTGAAAAAAAAGATTTGCATCGCGGCCCCTTTTCACCATATATAATAGCCGCTAAGTGACATTTTCTTACTTTCGGTTTGCCGTATCCAAATTTGCCCAAACATTTTGCGTTGCCGCATGCTGAAATAAGCATTTTTTCATTGTTATTCTTGAATCACCTGTTCTTTTCTATTGTTGCAAAAAATATAACTTAATGTGAACAAAAAAACGCCGCAAGGAACTGCGTTTACAGTGTGAATTTAGCTTTATGCTGCATTGTATAAACGAATTTGATTGGTTAAAAATAAAAAATGTACAGGGATACGAAATTTTAAAATATCAACAATAAGGCTTTTGACAAAATATTGAGCACGTCCACCCGACTGGCTTGACATTTCCGCTACTGGAAAATAATTAAAGTTTTTGATTTAATATATAATGGTTTTTAAAAAATTAAAGGAATACCTACCATTATAAATTATATTATAGATGAAAAAGACGTGCTTACCTTAAAAAGATCGGCTACTAGTCCATAATCTGCCACTAAAAAAAGAAATAGAGCAGTACAAATACGTAAAAACATTACAAATGTTGCTCATCTAGCAAAACGAGTCCAAACCTACAAAAAGTCTTTTTTATTCAGTGAGAAATTAACCAATATTTGAGGCACATATTATATTATTTTAACAACTCCAGGCCCAACCGAATGCTTAGGTTTATGATAAAAAACGTGTAAAATATAAACTAGAAGACAGCATTCGTGCAAATTTTCGCCCCAAAGACCTTCTTTTAATAATCAACTGCATAGCCATTCGTCGCTATATCTTCATGCACAATTGGAGCAAAAAATTATGTAGATCTTCATGCACAATTTCAGCAAAAAATTATGTAGCTAAATTCTATTTTTTTTTTTTTTTTTATTTAGGAAAATATGATGATTGTAAACTGCAAACTTATTTTTCCTTCCCCATGTGTAACAATAGGGCTCTTCGCTCCTAGCTTTTTAGAAGCTCTATGCGTGGGGTGGTAGCACAAAAACTTACAGAGTTTCCTAAGTAATAACAAAATCACTTTTAAAAATCACCAAAATAATTTTTAAAATTTGTAAAAGAATAAGTTTTACTATTTAAATTTCTTTGCTGTAGCTAACCAATTCCAAGCTACCACATTTTTGTATTGGTTAGGAAATTTCTGCCATATTTTTTTCGTTTGTGAGAAGAATAAAAATTAAAAATATCAAGTTTGGTTTAGATGGTTAATGAAAGTAAATGAAGTTTTAAACTTTTAAAAAAAAGAAGGAAGACGAGCTTATTTCAAGAGAAATTTAAAAGTTGTGCCCATCTTCCGAGGTAAAAAAAATATTTGCCATTTTTACTATCTTTAACTGTTGCTATCTCAAACAATTCTGTCGTCCCTCCGGGCAGTTTGAAATTTATTACAAATATTTTCTGAAGTGCTTGCATTGTCTTAAAAACTTGTATCGTGTATCGTAAACCCGACACACAGCCCCTATAAACATAGCATTTATAACGGAGGGACTAAACGAGAGGTGGTTATTGATCCAAAGGGGACCTTAGTTACAATACTACACTTTTCCACAAAGTTTGACATGGATTATATGCATCTAAAGCTTTTTTAAAGACGTAAGGCTCGCCCTCAAAAGATAGAAGGAACCTTGCCTTGCGAAACCTCAACATAATAAATTCTACGTCAAGAGAAAATAAGACACAATATATTTATTGTGAGATCATCCAGCTATATCAACATGTATTTTTAGAACGTAAATAGATTTACACTAGTCGGTAGCCTGTGGAAAAATCCACGGGTTCGCATGTTCTTTTTATATCGCATGGCATACACCATTATAATGTTGCGACTGTAACATATTTTTTTTAAAAATAAATTTCCCGCAACGACAGCTGAAATAAAAACAGAGTTTACAAACCGTTGTTACTCCATTATAGCAAAAACAATCGGTCAATATTATTCTATTTTGCGGAATAAGTTTTTGTGAAAGTTAAAAAATTTATCGTGACACTGGCTGAGCGCTTAGTACAGTTAAACCATGTTGCACAGGCGTATGGGGATATTACCCTTTTGAATAAAACTTTCTTGCAGACTCTGTTTAAATAAAAACACAAGAAACTGCCCATTGTTAACACAGAGCTGAGCGGTTACTCCAAGTAAACAGTGTTGCACATCCGTACAGGTGTGATTACAGAGAAGGTTTAAAAATCAATTGTCACAGGGCTGATTCCTTAGTACAGGTAAGCCGTGTTCAATATGCGCATAGGCATAACAACCTTTTTCAAACAACAGTATGTTGTTAACAGTGGGCTAACCGCTTAGTACAGTTAAACAGAGCTGAACAGGCATAATACCCTTTTCCAAAAAAAAAACTTCATCGCAACTTCGGTTTAAATGAAAACACAGGAAACAGCCTGTCGTTACCCCTCCAGCTAAAGCAATTGCTCAGCTATTTTATTTGCAAAAAAGGAAAATAATAAAAGTTGTAGCTACCTAGCTAACTGCATTTAGCATAAGAATTATCGCTAAGAATATTGTTGTAGCCAAATTGCATTTTTATGCTCTCACATTTAGCCAAATATAGGAACTAGCTAAATGGCTATATCCTCAACATAAAAATAAATATTGGGTAGGATAAAAAGCTCTTATACCAAACAGAATAGGAATATGTAAGGCTCTAGCTAGCTCTAAGCTAGCTAGCCTTAAAAATCTTCGTTCCTAGCCAAAAATAAAACTAGTGCGTTTAAGGTCTGTACGTAGCTAAAAAACGCGACAATATATTTATCTCAGCATTAAAAACAAACAGAAAACAAATATTAAAAAAATATAAAGCTTTCAGAAGATAAAAAGGCAAACAGACCTACAAACCTCCCACACACTGAACACACACTGTACTTGACCATTTTCAAAATCAAAATGGCCTTCGTTTATTCAGCCGCGAAAATCTTGGATTCTTTTTTTTTTAACAATCAAAATGGCCTTCGTTAATTCAGCCGCGAAAATATATTTGATTGTTTTTTTAAGCGAAAAATCCTGGATTCTTTCTGGTCGCGAAAATCTTTGTTTTTGAAGAATCAGGCGTCGTGATTAGTATACTACGCGCAAGCGGGAAAACAAAGTCGCTAAAAATATATCGCATTTGGTATTGGTGCGCATTTTAAAAATTCGTGTTTCCGCCATGGGACACGGCTTTCGGGGACAGACAGACAGACAGACGGACAGACTAAAGAGATATATAACATCGTTTTTTTAGTCAAACCTAAGTAGTACCTTACACTTACAATATTCGTATAATGACCCGAGGATCACCCGATCATTTATTTACCGTGGAAGGAAAGAACTAATTTGCGGAGGGTAGTGATGATATTTTAAATACCTTGAAAAATTGGAGCTTCGGCATCTTTGTTAATAGCTACTATAGTCTAAAAGAAAGAGTATAACTACTACACTTTCTTATTTTAGAAAAAAAAGATGAATTTTAAGAAGGAGACATACTTTACTATCTTTCATACCAGCTAAATGCTGAATGGCACCCGATATAGCGACGGCAATATATAGGTCTGGAGCAACCATTTTGCCTGTCTGACCAACTTGCATGTCATTGGGAACATATCCCGCATCAACAGCAGCACGTGATGCGCCCACTAAAAAACAAATTCAGACCAAATGATGACATTTGCGGATATCGTAGAAGAACCTTTTCTCAACATAAAAGCCCATGGGATTTTATCTGATAGCGATTTTGAAAATTTCAATTTGGAAAATGCTCCCATACATAGGCCTATAAATATGCCGTCAAAATTTTAATAATGCGCCTATTGTTGGTTATGTTTCGAAGGAAGTTGCGCATTATTGCCTTCGTGTATTAAACTTAGGGGAGGGATAAGAGCTATTGTTTGTGAAAAAGATACCGTGTAATATGCTATTAAGGACAAGAAACTTATCTCAAAAAGGCTGGACATTTAATACAAGATTTTAGTATAAGAAAAAAAGTTGTTTGAAGGGCGTTCAATAAATGTTTACATCAGAATGAGATGTAATAACCACTGTATGCTAGCAATTTCATAAAAAAACTGCTAAAAAAAACCTGCAGCATTCAGCTTGTCAGCCATCTTGTACAATAATTCAAAATTCTCCCCACTTTTCAAACCGCGACCTTAAAAAAAGAAGTAGAAACTCCATGACACAATCTATATTATGTAAGAGCGCTCTCAGTGTACGTTTTTAACAATCGTAATACGTAACAGTTCTTTACTACCTCCAGAGACAACAATTTTTGCACTGGTAAGTTCGGGACGATCGCTAACACTCAATTCTTGACTTTCCCACACTGATTTTTCATCCTTTACTGTAGCCGTTTCGTCTAAACAACCATATTGAATCAGAAGAAACTAAACCCACAAAATAAAACTTTGCACACATACTAGTACGGAATTAGGTCCTTACAGTTTTCAGTAGGTGCACATTCGGTCGAAGATTCAGCGGCATCGAAAGCTGTTGCTCTGACAGTTATAACTTTCACAGAATCATTTGATTTGATGGTTGTGACAGCATTACCTAAATAGAGCCAAAAAAAATGTTGGATGACACGTACGGCTCACAGTTAACGCAAAAAACATGTCTTTAACAACTGAACCTGCATAAATTGTTCTGACGAACGTTTGCTCGTCTTTTATCTCAGAGATGTCTGATAAGGGTGCAACATCAAGTTTGGCTGCAACTCTGGGAAAAAGGTTCTAGAGAGAATTAAATGAATTTGGTGTCAGTTACCTAATGGAAAAAGCTTAGACTGATTTTTTCGATTTCATCAATTTTTTTTAAACAAAAATTATCACATACAACTTTAACAACTATAGTGTTTACTATAGAAGTTTAGAATATAAACTTACCTTTCCAAAGGAAGTAGCAGTAGCAAGGATATGAGTAAAGTTTAACTTTTTTTGAACATCTAGGACCAAGTTTGATAAGGTCTCTAGATATAAAACATCAAAAATTATCAAGAAGGACGGATTAGTAACTTTTTCAATACTGCTAGAAATCATAGCTCATACCTGGTAAGTACCCTTTATAGCAATCATTTTGAGCAATGAGTATTTTCGAAACCCCCTTTATTTTTGATAATTCAGATGCAGCCTAACATTAGAAAAGAATTCAACACAAATACACCATTTTGTTGTAAAGACAATATTTTTTTTTTATATTCCTTGGCTTTGCAAGTGAATAAAGAAAGCGACTTACAGGTGCACAATTAACCCCTGCTACCAGGCAAGTTACATCGCCTCCCAATCGATTTGCAGCTGTTATCGAGTGCAATGTCGCAGGAGTTATCTCAGCATCCGAATGCTCGATAACAACCAAAGTGGATGCATTGCGATGACAACGAGAAATACTTGTTACTAGTGTTCTCTGAAAAATAGAAATTGGGTATATAATACGAGTTAACGAGTTTAGACTTTAACTTTAAGAAGACTTTTTTAAGGAATAAACAGACTAGAATGTAAGTAAAGCACTCACAGAAAATTTCCATGGATTTCTAATCATTTTACTTCACGATCTTGTATTTATATTTTCTAAAAAAGTTGGAATTGTAGTGACAGTTTTTAATTCTGATAGGAAAGGTATAAAGAAATTCGCTTCCATGTGACCTTGTAGATTAGTTCAGTTTTAAATTGATTAAGAATAACTTGCTATCGCCTTCTATAACCTATACTTTTCAAGACAGAACGGTTCTTTGTGTTTAAAGTTAAAATTGCAATTTCTGATTCCATTGTCTTATCATTTTTTACTAAATGCAACCACAACTAAGCAACTGATGATTTCTGAGATATATCGCTTCAGTATCTTCTTGAATTTAAGCTGCCCTTAAACAAGTAACCATGTTAGCAGAATAAATTTAATTCACATTCAGTCGTTAAGCCATGCATTTCAGTACACCAGCTGTAAAGAAGACACACGGAATTTCTTCTAAAAAAATCCAATATTTAAAAAAACAAATATACAGCAAAAAATTGCATTTAATTTTTAAAAATTGTTTACAAAAGAAAAAAATTCTGTTAAAAATAATTTGTTATACAAATATATTTTGTAACACAAGTTAAAATGCTATAAAGAATCACAATCGTGTATCTATAACAAGAAGTAGGGAGAAAGATTTTTATGGCAACTACGAAAGTTGTATTAACAGTATGTGTACAGCTGCTTTTAGACGACTGCAACTAGCACTCACTGGGAACTTGAAAGAAGTTCTTATGCTTATTAAAAAACAGATACGAACAAAAATATAGTCCATATAGTCAATGGAGTATTCTAGATTACAAGTTTATGCCATTCTGCAATTTGTCTTTGCGGTGAGGAAATCATTTCATTAAAGTGTTGAATTTCATGGGGAGTCACTTGCCGTTGTCGACAATGATTGGCTAAAATAACATTTGCTATTTTCTCTTGTTTTAGTTTAGAGTCGTTCCGGATGACTTCAAAAAGAAAAATAAGAGAGTTAATTGTGGCATATGAATCTACTGGAAACACAACTCTCTCATTGAACACTGGACAAGCTGTCTTTTTTATGA
This sequence comes from Hydractinia symbiolongicarpus, assembly GCF_029227915.1. Taxonomy (NCBI): domain Eukaryota; kingdom Metazoa; phylum Cnidaria; class Hydrozoa; order Anthoathecata; family Hydractiniidae; genus Hydractinia; species Hydractinia symbiolongicarpus. The sequence continues at coordinate 19,038,778 of NC_079875.1, read as the reverse complement.
CTCTTGTTCTTCTTTTGTCAAGTACAACGCCATTATACATTAAACTGATCTTCACAAAGTAATCTAAAACATTAAATTATCAGTTTAAAACAATCTGTTATCCGTTTGAGAGGTCAGAATAAATTCAAACAACTCATTACCTAAAAAATGACCACCCATGTTTTCAGGGAGACCACTAGCCTTCAACACAGTTATGCATATACGAGAACCACTTGGTTGGTAGCACAACGACACTAACAGACTTCCGACATCTTTATCCTAAATTAAACCTGTTTTGCCATTATCAAATTTATTGATCAGTTACCTGATTTATTATTCAGTACATAGTCCAGTCAACCGCCCTGCTTGGCATTGTATTCACATTTCCCCTTATAGTACAGTCAAATGGATTAAAAATAATAGTCAATCCGCATTAAATTTAAATTAATTCTTACATATCTGGCACCATTGGGAGCAAATAACATACTAAAATCCTCACTTCAAGTTGCTATCAAAATGACTAAATGAGAGTTTTTGCACTTATTTAAATTAGATTTATTGTGAAATGATTGGAGAGAAACAAGAAACAAAAAACAAAAGGCGTTATATTTTACTTTAAAATTTGCCAAGATGATCAAAAAAACGTTAAAATCGGTCATGATGCCATTTTGCTATGAATGACATCAGAATGTCATAAAGCAATTTCTACAACGGTTCTGGAGTAAGACTTTAGTATGTTAATCTGCCTAAAAATTGCAAACTATATTGACTGGGACATTATTTGAAGAAATTTTTTCCAGAGCTTACCGGTTGCGTTTTTCTGACACTCAAATGCTTGCTAATAATTTCACCTTCTAAAGATACCTCATCCAACAATAAAACACAATCTGCCACAAATTCACTTCTGGAAAACCTGTCATAATCCAATATGACAAACTTTAAAGCAGCACCACATAATTTATCTATTGGACAACCAGTGAAAGAACAGGATTGTTCTGAAGGATAATTTAATATAGCAACGCGGAATCCAATCTTGTTTGTATCTTGAAAGGTATGGGCAGTTTGTGGATACAGATAAACTTTCACGAAGGGAGCAGTTATACCAGTCTCCTTTGACAATGGCAAATCAATACATTCCAGCAGCTGAAAAATAATACGTATAGAAGCAGGTGCAAAATAATGTTTGCACAAATTATTTGGCCCAACCCAAGCAAGGAATTTACAAGATATCTTTAAATTTGCAGGCATGAATTTATGAATAAATGCTGTAAAAATTAAAAAAGAAGAAGCAACTACCATTTTTTCACTATTTTATACGAGATTCTACTGGTTTTATTTTCTAGGGTGTTTTAATTTACATCACACTTAACAATCTTTTTATATAATTATACCCTTTATACTCTAACACGACACCTAAATGTAAGCATAATGGGAATTTTTTGAAGTACTTATTTTGAAAAATCAAACTATAATAGCTTTTTTCTCTCTGTATTTGACAGGAATTTGTAAATGCACCTCACTAATTTGCTCACGTTAATATATAGTTCTTTTAATCCATGTTGATTGTATTTCAGTGATAGTTTAATCTTTCCACTGGCACAATGCGAAATCTTGTTCTCAGTCTTTGGCTTTGTGGTTAAAAACTGTGATGCGGCTGCTTTCTTTACTGCAGTTCTCCACAAACCATCTGCATTACGATCTTTGCTAACAAAAACCTTCTCCGCTGGGGCAGAAATGGAGCGGGAAAAAAAATACTTCAAATCTTCCTTGTCATTATTTACAGGTGTATATGGAGTCATTGGTGTGTTTGGTGTTTTGGGAGGAATAGCAAATTCAACATGGTGCGTAGGGAAGCATTTTCGTTCAAGAGATGGATTCTCTTCTATTGTTTGTTGTCTACTAGGCAAAGTTATTTTAAGACTGGGCTTCTGCCTTAAACTAATTTTTCTATACTGGTTTTTAGTATGGTGACTTTTAACATACATATACAAGCATATGACAAATAAACCCAAAGTTACAACTATCACAGCTAGCACCACTGTAGCAACAATTCCATCAAAATTATTGATTGTGTTTTCATTATTTCTGGAAATACTTTTGTGAAAGTGTTTTGGTGAGTATTTTCCATTCATGTGTGAAAAGAAGAAACATGTTCACCAACTTTGAAAAATGTTCTTATCTAAAACATAATGAAAAATTATTTTAAAAAAGAAGCAAATTTTCAAATTTTACCAGATAACCAATGATTTCTAGTACACATCATCGCCACACAAATTTATATAGTTATTTTTAGTATACAGCAACCACTCATCACGCACACTCTGTATATCTAAAGTATCTTCAACACAACAACAACCTTTGTAATCAAAACATATATCCTGTGAACGTTAAATCAAAGTAATTATGCATTGATTATTTCACTTAATATAAGAATCTTCAAAAAAGGAGAAAAAAAAATATGAACTGAAAAATCTTTGTTTACTTTTATTGCTTTTACAAAATTATGAAGACTTAATGAATCACATTGCTTGAACAAGTGTCAACTTTATAGCTTTGTTTTCTAATATATTAAATTTCTTGCAGTTTCTTATTTCAGTAACATATGTTTATTAGAATTAATTCATTATGGAAACTAAAAGTTGGAGTTCATTTTAAGTTCAGTATGCCGTGGGAGATCAGATAGATCATGGAGCATCATACTTTGACAACCCTAAAAGGGCAGTCAGATACATGAATTTCTAGTTCAAGAAAGAAATTTACCCTAGGAAAAAGTTACATCTACCCACCATCAATGAGTTACAACTTCATCTGTTAAACTTGGTGACATTGTTAAATTATCACACAATAACAAATGTTTGAACTATCAGATTGATAATGATAAAAACTGTAGGATTATATTTGCCTTAAAATTCCATCTAATAATATGTAATATTTTTTTAAATGTTTTTAGAACAACTTAATACTGAAGAACAAAGTTTTGAAGTAGCATGTCAGTTTGTTATTTCTTGTGGTTTCCTTAGAGGTAAAAACAAAAATCTAACAAAAACAAAAATTAGCATATTATGTTTAAAGGATTGTTAAATTACACTTTTTTTCTGCAAATTATATTTTGCTAAAACATTATTTTTGCTATCTAGTTATCTAACAATGTGACACAAGCAGTTAAACTTATTAGTTTATAATGACTGTCAGGTCGAGGTCTTGATTTTAGTAAGTTTCAGGCATGCTTTTTATTGTCATGTTTATAAAATTATGTACAATTAATTTTAAAAGTTTTAAAAAAAATGTTTTAAAAGTAAAAAATTCTTTTAGCACACAAGGATTTTCCTGTGTATGAAGATGTCTGTTTGGCAATACGACTTCAAATCCATCGATATTAAAACAAGGTAATGACATTAAATAAGCAAAGTAGAATTTGAACTTATTATTTACTTTTATTCATTGCTACTGGCTTGTGAGCCTAACTTTCATGATTTTCATTTCATTTGCTAATAATATATTTTATTAGTGAGAACTGACGAAGAAGTTTAAAGAGTTATTACATTTGCACTGGATTCACAAAAAGGTTAGGTGAAAAGCTATTTTTTTTAACTGCATGTGCGAGATTTCATTAAACTGTTCATTACTTTTTAACAGTCTATGCCTAATCAATACCTATCAAACCTATTCTCATGCTGAACACTAAACAGAAAAGGATAGATTTACAATTTTTTAGTCTCTGGCATGACTTGCCTGGGTTTGAACCTAAGTTCTCCCGCACTGAAAGCAAATGCTCTACCACTACTTTTTTCCAAGTCTTTTTAAATTTTTTAAAAAGCTCTTTTCGTTCTTAAGATATCCACATTTACAAAATTTCAGATTTAATATTTCATATGTTAAGGAATAAAATTTTTCGACATTTTTTGTCATCAGTAATTTTAGACCTGTTAAGGGATGTGCATTTAAACTTTATCAATGCATAGATTATTATAAAGGTGAATTGATTAACTTTTTCTTTGAGAAAAAAAAAACAAGATCCTAGACAGATATAGATGTCTTGTAAAAGAGGAACAATAAAGTTCACTGTGTATATTTCAATATATTCCAAGATATGTGATTACTTAACAGGAACCTACCATCTTGTCTGGGCTCATAGGGACACCAAGTAAGTGGTACTGTCCCTGAAAAAATGTAATATATATATAAACCCTGACACAATTTTTTAAAGGCTATGATAAAGTAATCTAAATAATGTAAGAGTTTTATCTTCACATCGGCAAAAAAAATGCTAACGTGAATAAGAAAGGCTGACCCAGCAAAAGTTTGATGTCTTGTTTATACTAAAAAAATAGCAACAAGTTTCTTTACAAGGTTTTATTTTCTTAATACGAAAGAGCTTATTTGTATTTAATAAATCACTCTCTTGTAAACCTTCCCTTACTAATTTCCAATATGTGTCAAACTTTTTGTTACCATATATTCCAAGTAATGCAGGTAAGCGACTACCTGTTATTTTATTTTTTTTAAGTGACGCATTCATCTGTATTGTGTTTAACATTAACATAATTGGAATTTATAATTGGATGAATTGGCTTTGTACTTATGAGTTGGATCTCAATGTTATTTTTATTTTGTTTTAACTGTTGCTGAGTACTATGTAAAATGTTCTTATAATTAGTATTGTTAGGAGATTTACGTGCACATTTTGTTAAAGTATTTTTTTATTATTAATTGCACGGTCAATACTTTCTTGAATACTTACAGTTTTTGTAGTGGGAATTTGGATACTGCTATCATAAGTCTTATTAACAGTGTAATCATGGTCAGCTAAACTTATTGCAGAAAGTGTTATACTTAAATTCTAGGTGTTCTTTGAGAGATGAGTTTATGGAAGATTGATGTAAGACTTCATAGCAATGTTGTTCAAATGGTTTCTCAATTTTTTTAATTATTTCCTTTATTTTGTTTTTCATTTTAATTACGTCACATTTAAAAGATGAATTTTCAGGGTCAGCAGGAATTATTTCAGCATTGCTGACTATATTCTTGCTGATTTTAGTTTAATCTCGCGTAAAGGCATCATGGGAATTGATCCTTTCTTTGTTCTTCGATGTCACTTCTTTTCAACAAAGCTAGTACGTGACAACATAAACCGCAAACTCCAACTGGGCATTCACAATGGGCTTTAAGGGAAACACCACAATGAAAAAGAATAAATGCTGGTCTAGCATCTTCGCCATAGGATTTTTTTAATAATGCCTTGACAAAAATACCTTCCTCTGAATGCTTGAGGGATTTTACTAACACAATTTTTCGGCTGGTGAGCATTGTATAAGCCTTGTAGCTGTTGCCCTATACTTTCCTCTCGTTTTTTGGAAGCATAAAGTTGAAATATTGAGGAAGTCACTTTTGGATACAAGCTTTCACTTGGATCCCATGGAGCTGTTTTTGAGGAATATCAAAAGTGCTAAGACTATCATGGTTCTTGTATGTATGCAACCAAAATGTGGATGACACTGATAATGTCACAAATTTGGAGTTAATTTCTGACTGCAATCACAATTTTTCCCGTCATGACACAACTTTTTACCGACACTTTGGCACAGTGTGGTACAAACCGAGGCAAGACGGTCGCTTCCAGGTAAGGCATGCTTTCACCCGAACATCCTCACCTTTCCACCAAGACTAAGCCTGGTACCACAATTCTACTATAATTCGAAGTTTGTATATAGCTATTCAGTATCGCCTTGAGTATTACACGTGTGGCAAATCACGCGTCACTGGGCATCTCATTTGCGCATCATGCAGAAAACCCTTGATTATTCGGAAATGTTGCTAGCGCAGTCTGCGTGAAAAGATTTTTGATTAGATGAGGCAAATGAGGTTTGATCTGGCTAGTGCTGAGATCAAATCTTTTTGAAGAAGTCTTTTATCATCGCGATTAAGAGCAATTTTATTGCTTTTTACAGTGTAAACCTGATGATCTTTATTCTGGATAAGGACCTGACTTTTGTAAAGGTTTATACCATCTTCTATTGTTTATATTCATCAAATGTGATTGATATTTTCACGACGCATTTTTCAACACCCTTATACATCTTTTATCCTCTTTTTCTAACGTTTTGTAAGCATACAATTTTGGGCAATAATTTCTGTTATGATTTTTCCACCTAGTTTGTCCTTCATCAAACTCACAACCTTTTTGTTCATTCCAATTGAAGCGGTCTACCATCTTCCTCACTGTAACCGCTTGTATTGAAACGTTTTCTTATAAAATCTTTGGTTTTTATGTGGTACACAAAACTATCGGTATCCATATAGCAGAGTTGTAGTTTACTCCCGTATTTTGGTTTCATGTATTGATAATGAAACTCATACATGAGAAGTTTTGAGAGATCTAAAACTGCTTGCCCAAGATACAGTGGATTAGTCATTTTGATCTCTGTTTTACCCATCTCAATTCCCATTAGATTTTTGTTAAATGTGTATCCACCCTTATAGTTTATTAACGTTATAGCTTTAAATGTTAGCACTAAAGCAACAATATTAGCGCTTTAAACGCTAATTAACGCTAAGTGTTTGTTATCAAAATCCCCTTGACAGTCACATAAATATTGTCCAAAAGATTTTGAAAAGAAAACAGCTTGGGGTCATTATGCATGTATATACATGGATACTGACAGTCAGGGAAAATAGAAAATTAGGTTGTTTTTTTTAAAAACCTATATTTGACACTACCCTTAAACTATGGCCAGCAAAAACGATGCGTATCATTATGACTTCATAAGAATATAGGTCAATCAGAAGTTATCCATCTATACTCGATAACAGTTTAAAGCCTTAAAAATGTTTCTGTGAAAAGGAATGGGCTAAAAATGGGCTAAAAAAGAAAGTTACAGAAGCTTGCTGAAGACAGCAAGCTTCTGTAACTTTCTGCCTGCCACGCAGTTGTTAAAGCCAAAAGGGCTTAACACAGAAAATGTAAATATATTCAAAAAGGTCTATGAAAAATGTCCTAATTGAACTACTAGCAAACAAAATAGCTAGTCTTATTTGAAGTTTTCCCTGACTGTCTGAACAAAATACCAGCTAGCTAGCTAAAGAACCAGCACCAGCTATATGCAATGTTAAGAAAAAAGATATAGCAACACTTACTGTAAAAAGATGTATAGCTAGCTATGGGAGTAGACAGACCAGAGCGAAGATGTCCAGCACTGGTTACGGTTTTACTGAAGAAGTAAATCAGCGTTTTAGCTTATAGCTACAATCATTGCCAAAAGCAGTTGAGACAAATGCAAAAACTGACATTAGTGGCAGAAAAGGCAATAAATACAGAATTATTATCCCCTTATCCCCCCTTTACACAATGTAGGAGAGTCACAGCAGCACACTTCTGACTTTAAAAAACATTAGTGCAACATTGTCTGAGGGGTGTGGGGGTGAAAGTGTGAAAATAATTCGAATTTCAAAAAGTGTCTCAACACTTTTGGCAACGATTGTAGCTATATATAGTTAATACAATCATATAAAAGTTTGAAATCGTGCTTTCTAGCTAGCTAGCTATTTACATGTAAGCTTGCGCTAGGCGAATGGTAGACACGCGGCTTGGATGACAAAATAGACATTTCTCTTGATCAAAAGAGAGAAAAGAAGTGTAAACGTATCATTAAAAACCCCAGAAATCAAGAACATATATATATATAAAAAGACCAACCCAAGGGGGAAACTAGCCAGGAGACCCAGCGTAATTTTTCATACCACCAGGAATTTTTTTTTTTTTTTCAGTCTAATAAAATATATTTCAAAAAGAATCATATCATTACAATGAAAAAACCACATATAGAAACGGGAGACATTCAGCGTGGAAAGATAACACTAAACATTTAAAGGTTGACACCACAGTTCTAGAAATAATCAGGATTGAGTTATCAGGAAATCGGAGTAGTTAAGGTGGGAAAAATTACGCTGGGCCTTTTGATTGGCTAATTCTATTGTTCTTTGCTCACGTGGTCCATGTCGGGGATAGCCCTTTTCATCCGATTAACAAACAAACATTTGTAAACTACTAGTCGTTAGCCCGTGGAAAAATCCACGGGTTCGCCCGTCGCAGCTAAGCTACCATTTTGCGTGACAGACGGACGGACGGACAGACGTATACGGCATTATAATATAGAATAAAATATATAATATAATATAGATAAAGTTTTTACCAGAGTAAGATGTGGCCAAGCTTGTGGTAAACAACTCACAGATAAATTAAAATGGCCTCCGAAGCAATTAGTCACATTGTCCAATTTAAACTCGGGGTTTCCGCTGAGTCATTCGTTTGCTTCTAAGTTTTAGTTTGAGAGAAACTCATTTTATCAACTCGAAGAAGAAAGCTTAGTTAACTAGGCTAGGGTATGGTGGCCGAGGAGTGTCAACGCGTAAAATGAATTTTGCAAAGACGAATTAAAATCTAAAATAAATGTCAAAGTCAAAGTTAAGTTAAAAATGAAAACAAAATTCAAACTTAAGTTCAAAGTAAAAGTCATTCTGGTCTGAGTCTAAATTATGAGTTTAAATTATTAAAATTTTTGATTACATCCGAGATCTTATTAAAACAAGCGGTCTTTTTCTTTTCCTTCTTCTTCTTCGACCGGTTTTTTAGCTTATTGCCGTAACGTCACGACTTTTAAATTCCAACCTCGTCCCGCGTCAAAGTCTAGTATTTCAGCTCTTATATAGTTTTGTCTCACATATTTTTCCAGACAATCCTTCAAGCATATATCGTTTTTCCAGGACATCGTCACTTCTTATCGTTTATTATTATACTCGCATATAAAAATATCAATAGTAGAGGCAGAGTGTACAGTTAGCTAGCTAACTTGACGTTATTTTATCATGAAGGAAGAAAAAAGGGGGGCAATATATAGAACATGCTTACTATTTTCAGTAAAAACAACACAATAAAAAATTACTACTCCCCCCTACCCAGTGTTTATTTATTCTTATTTATACCACGAGGTCAGCTGGTGTGAAAGAGGACAGCTGGAAATGGTAACATGAAAAAAAAATTGTTATTGTGAAAAATTTAACCGTACCGAAAAAAATTGTGACACTCATCGGCCACGATGTTGGCCGAGAAGTGTCATCGGTTGCGTTTCAAGTTTTGAAATTAAAATCATTTCAAATTTTGTTTTGACTTTGAAATCAAATTTGACGGTACCGACAAAAATTGTGACACTAATCGGCCACGATGTTGGCCGACAAATGTCATCAGTTGCGTTATAGAATATATTTCACTCTACATTTTTCCTTCTCTAATTCATTTTATGCGTTGACACTCCTCGGCCACCATACTAGGGGAAAACCAAAGGTCAGGCTCTTTTTGAGCGCTGACCAATATTTTCTGTTGCTCCGGGTTGCTCCGGATTCTTGTTCCGGGGTTCCGGTGTTCCAGGTCGTTCCGTGTTCCACTGTGTGTTCACCGTTAGATAATCATCATCACCATAAAGCATTGTTCCGTAAAATAAATATAATGCGTGCATAAAATCAATGTAATATTTTGTTATATATATTTCTGCCATACGCCTCAGTTAATAGCCAATGTGTACGTTTCTTTCCAAGAGAGACCATGCTCTTCCCTAAGTTGTTTCATCATGAAAAGCCATGTCGAAATAGGTCTTCCATGTGGTCTTTCATAACGTTTACCAGCATAGGCAAGGGCTATTTGGACAGGCGTGTTATCCGGTAGCCTTATAACGTGTTTAACCAACTTGCGTTGAAATACATCAATCTCAAGCTCTTTTTTCTTATTAAGTGTCCATATTTCTGCCTAAAAAACTGCCTAATAATTTACATTTTTTCCAGTTATAGTTCGATCTACCAACGTAATATTCTTCTGTTTTTTCGGCATACATCATTAGATTTCTGCTTTTAAGTTTAGCTGTTAGTTCTCGTTTCAGCTCAATCTCGAGTGGATTAGATATCACCATACTTTATGTCGTCAGTGTATTCAAGATTTATATTAATGTGACGTTTGTCTGGTCTTGCGGTAGTATAGTTATGTTCTTGAAGTTAGTATGGTACTGGATTACTTGATTTGCAATAGCTATGATCTTCGTGTGTTTTCTCCAAGGTTGTAGCTAAGTAGAAAGTGAACTCATTCGCTGACATACAATCACCTTAAGGGGCTCCTGTTTTAAGGAATGTACTGGACTTTTAATTCTACTTGGATAAGTTTATAGACAAGATGAAGTTCGTCTGGTTGAAGTATCATTTGCAAATCAGTGATCAAGGATTTTCTGTCGAATGAAGCGAAAGCTTTGCTCATATGATGCATGACTATGTGCACGTTTTCGGATTTCGATGTAATTGTTCGATCTACTACTAGTTTAGCTGCAAAGACATGTTCAGTTGTATTTTCTGCCTTTACGGTATGCTTTTTGGCTAGGTGGGATGTTATCAATTAGTTTCATACCAATTATTTCAATTAAACATATGGCAAGCAATTTTCGGAAAGAAGGATAATAGGCCTCAAATTTCGAGGTGGACTTTCGGTTTACCAGATTTTTGAAAGGCACATAATATACCTTGCACCATTTCTTTAGGTTCATCACCTGTTTCAGCCATTTTATTATAGATTAAAGCAATGCGCTTATGTATTTCATCAGGTGCGTATTTTAGTAGATCGACTGTTATTCATCACAGCTTGGATTTTTATTATTTTTCATTTTATTTGTAGCTTTCCTTATTTTTTCTGTTATCATTTTCGCCTGCCTAATAATTGGAAGCGGTTGGGTACTTTTATAGAACTGATATTTGAAGTACTTTGATATAATTTCTGCTTGTTGCGTTTCATTGGCAGTTAGCCCTGATTCCGTCTGTATGAGTAAGGATTGTTTTAGTATTAGTTTTTTACCTGCTTCATAACATGTGTGTTGGCTAACTTTTCCTTTTGTACATGTTTTGTGATGTTATGCATTTTCGTCAGTATTCCATTTCTTTCTTTTGATGTTATCATTTGTAGGGTTTCGATTTATGTGCAATATCTTTTGTCTATCTGATAATCTTTACATTTCGGGATTGTATTATCTTTTTGTTTTTCTACTTTTTCTAGGACCTCTGTTGCTGTTTCTTTGATCGTTTCTACAATAATACTCCATCTTTCCCGATTTGTTTTTTGTTCAGGTATGGCATTTATATGTTGTTTAATTTTGTTTTCATATTGTGTTCTAAGTTCGAAGTTATTGATGCTTTTTTTGTTGATTCTGCTTTTTGGTACAAATTTCTTGTTATGCCTTAAGTTTATTCTATGTCGGCTATTACAGTTTTGTAATCGGATTTCTTTTTCATTTCGTTGTGGGATCTGGAGTTATAAGTGGTAATGCTTAGATTTTCTTTCACTAGTATAAAGTCAATTTGATTTCTGTATGAATTTCTCTTTATCGTGTTGGTTTTCGCGTCAATGTGATCTTTTCTCCTTTCTGGACTTTCCTAGGTTGTAAGGTGGAATGGTTTGTGTTTATAAAAAAATTTGGATAGTTTTAGCTGGTTTATATTTGCGAATTCGAGGAGTAATTGACCATTTTCATTTATCGACTGATTGAGTATTTGCCAACTGTTTTGTTGTATACGTTTTCTGACAGTTTTGTTTTGGCATTAAAGTCACCTCCAATTATCACTATATCTTTGTTTTTTATTAATTTTAATACACATCTAAGAATGTTATAGAATTTGGTTGTTTTTTGTAGGTTCTGTTCAGTTTTTTCATTGTAGGAGCATAAGCGCTGATGATATGTAGCCAGGGGCGGAGCTAGGATTTTTTTCTGATTCGGCAAAATTTGATAGATTTTTTGGCAAAGTAATATTAAGGGTTATGACGTTGTACGAGGTAAAGCGGGCGTTTTGTGTTTTTATTATAAAAAGAGCTAAAATCAGGAAAACAGGGTTAGCGTTGCCATAGTTCCTTTGAATGACATACCACACTGGTATCATCTAAGCATATTTTTTACGTTTTACGCATTTAACACGAGTACAAGTAATCGCTGAGTTACAAGTTGGGGAGTTACTTTATTTCAAATTATGTAATAAGTCTAATAGCTAATAATACAACAAAAAATTACATTACAAGATAATTTTTTCAAAAATTACTATAAGCTACTAGTTTATAGTTTTTTTTGACGGGAAATGTCAGGAGACGGTTTTATATCTATCCTCCACAATTACAGCTATGCCTTTGCTGGATTTATCTTTACTACAAGAATAATAAAGATGTAGTTTCTCTTTGCCTGATTTCAGTGCTATCATACCATATCCTTTCATATGAGTTTCTTGTACTTCTACAGCGGTTAGTTTGTATTTCATAACATCTTCACATATCGTTTCTGTTTTTGTTGGATCGAGAAAGGTTTGGAAGTTAAAACTTCCGAAACGACTGTTTTTGTTGAATTTCATGTTTTGTTGTTTTTGAGCGAATGAAAAAACGACAATCTCGTTGAAAATTTAAGTAACGCCACCACACTTGTCGATCGTTTTTCGGTTTTATTATTGAAGTCGCAATTTCATGTTGACCATCTTAAACCGTCAACTATTTAGCGTTAGACATCTTCTAACCAGGATCACTCAGTTGCGACAACACGCGCGGCCGTATGAGTGCAGTACATAAATTTAGTGGTTCGAAGTAAGTCTATACAAAATAAACTTTATTTTACTTAATTATGCTCCTAAAAAATTTATATGCACGTCTTTTAAAGAATTCTAGGCAAAATATATTTTGTTTTAAGTCGTTTTCCTTGGTGTCATGGCATTGGAACACGGTCAACTACGTGCACAGGCTCAAAAAGGCTGTAATATGGCATTTTACCGCCAAATTAAGGTCTTAAATATAAATTACGTGGTGCCACGTGCCTGCGCAGGATACCCTTTGTCTAGTCCTTCCAATCTTAATGGACTACGACGTCCCAAGTCGTTTTCCTTGGTGTCATGGCATTGGAACACGGTCAATTACGTGCACAAGCCCCTTAAGGCTATAATATGATTTTTGTGGTCTAATAAAGGCCTTACACGTGAATCACGCGGTTTCACGTCCCGGTGCAGGTTATCTTTGATCTAGTCCTTCCACTCTCACTGGACTACGACGTCCCAAGCCGCTTTCCTTGGCGTCATGGCCTTAGAACACCGTCAACTACGTGCACAGGCCTATAAATGCTCTAATATAGTCTTTTCTTGCCTAATTAAGGCCTCACACATAAATCACGAGCGTTCACGACATGCCGGCGCAGGTATCGGTCTGGTCCTTACAGACTCAAGGGACTACGACGTTACAAGTCGTTTTCCTTGGCGTCATGGCCTTAGAACACCCTCAACTACGTGCACAAGCCTGTTAAAGCTATAATAGGATTTTTGTGGTCTATAAAAGGCGTTACCCGTATATCACTTGGTTCCACGTGTCTCTGCCCATTAACCTCGTCTAGTCCTTTCACTCTCAAAGGATTATGTCGTCCCGAGTTGTTTTTTTTGGCGCCATGGCTATAGAACACCGTCAACTACATTAACAGCCCTGTAAATGCTATAATACGGGGTCTTTTGTCGTCTAAGTAAGGCCTTACACGTAATTCACGTCGTTACACGTGCCTGTGCAGGTTAACCTTGGTCTAGTCCCTCCAATCGCAATAGACTACGACGTTCTAAGTCGTTTTCCTTGCCGTCATTACGTTAGAGCCCCGTTCACTACGTGCACAAGCCCCTTAAGGCTATAATATAGCTAGTGTAGGGGTCATTCCATACACACTTTTTCAAAAATCACGGTCAAACTCTCATAAAAGAATATCATACACAATTTTTGTTTGTGACGTCACAACTTTTTGTCACGCTCCATTGCACAAAATACCGTTGATCATCAGCAAAAATCTACCGATCATCAACGCATGCGCTGTATTAATAAATGTGCGTCAACTGTCAATCAAAATTCGATATCTTCGGAACCGCAACACTGATTGCATTTATGGCCGGCGTAGGTATCTCCTTACTTCTTATGGCTCTGGCATTAGTACAATTATCAGAGAAGGAGGGGTCCAATGAACGGAGGATTAAAGACCTGGAGGATCGTCTTGATATCTTAATAAATAAATGAGCATTGTAATGACTGTGAGCGTATATTGCATGCGTATGATAGATGCACCTGTGGGATGTCATGCAATTCTCTTCAGTTGTTCGAAATATACAATAAACGGGATGCGAAAATTTGAGAATGAGCTCGTCAGCCGAAAACTATTCTACTCATTTGCTGTTACCTTCACAGATATCGATGATATCAATGTAGATTGCATAACAGTTTCAGATGTCATCCCTGCTAATGGAGGTAAGGATAATCGGTCATAGTAGGGTACCATACACAAGATCTTGTGGTTGCCCTGGGGGTGAAAACACCTAAAATCTGGTCCGCGCATGGGGTCACCCGGTACCCCGATTGGGTTGTGAAATATCGAAAAATATGGCAAAAAATCGAAGAGTTAATATCCGAGAAATTGACGACAGGCCCTGTGAGAAAGGACCGTTACGTGAACGCCAAACTCAAATACTACAAGGATGCAATTACCACTAAATTTTATGGTATGCCGGTACCCTATGATGAGCCCTGCCAAGCTAGTGCAATTCTGACCATTTCATCGGTGTATGTACAAGGTAAAAACTACTACCCTCAGGTACATACTACGGAATGTCGGTACAAGGACTTTAAGAAGGAATGGTTGCTAAGCGAGGATTAAGAAACCATATTATTTTATAGTTGTAGACCTATAAAATATAATACAAATTAAGGCCTATATTCAGGTGGGGACTCTATATAGTGCTTGCATACTGTACAGATTGTAGTTTTTTTTTAAATTTCGTCCTTCCCCTCCTCCCTCCCTTGGCAACCAACTGGGCTCTCTCCTGTTTGTTGATATCATTCACGATCCTATTAAACCTCTGCTGCATTTGCTCCTTGAGCAACATATACCTCTCCTTTTCACGGCTAATCAGGCTATACTCGTGGTCACTGATAACGCCGTTTTCCATTGCCTTACTGATCAGATCGACAATCGAGTTTAGTTTTGCCTCTGCGAGTAGCCTTATACTATCATGTTTTTTGGACTTAACACGCAACCGTTTAGAGGCGTTCCGGAGACCGGCGTGCCCTATTCCGGCGGCAATTGCGAGTCCCCCATGGCACAGGCCAGGGGAACCCCCAAACCTGAGGCCATAGCTCCAATCCCAAGTCCCGACGTAATCACACTTACGCCAAGCAGACCATGATCGCAGAAGCGTACCCATGTATTATGCATTTTGAATTTCTTTCTAAGTCTATTCCGCTCTTTTATTTCATCCCGGAGATATTGTTCTATCTCCTCTATTTTTTTAAGCCTGAAAATTTGTCCCTCATCCTGATCAGATCCTCGCGCAGGTGCACTCGGCAAACTCGGATAAAGTTTGCTGATATCGCTCATCTTTATTCTATCAGAATACGCATGGTATTGAAAAACGTGACATTCTTCTCGTGATGGTAGACGTCTGTTAGCATAAACTCCAGACGGTCTGTGGAGCCTTTTAATGGAAGGTAAACAGGCTCCTCAGACGTTTAACTCCTTGGTAGGAAGCAAGGCCAGAACCTTGGATTTTTTGCCATCCAAAAGGCAGTCGTCTTCATCCAATTGTGGACAAATAAGTCTCAATTTCTGACATGTATCGGTCCTGTATAAAATGTCGTAGTCACCCTTCATATAAAACTTTTTTGCGGGGTCGTAGGGCAGCCCCAACAGCTCCTGTAATGGTCGATGAATCACCACCGAGTAACCGTCACCGACACAAAGTCTACAGTACCCATTTTTCAATACAAATAGGTTAATCTTACCCTCCGCTTCGCTGTTGACAATAGCTGCAATGTCCTCAACCCTATACAAACCCTTTATAATCTCGATACGAGTCACCCTCTGATCAGGATCCACTTTCCTGATCGTAATGTCATTGTCACTGTATAGGTTCAACCAACCGGGCCTGATACTAATCGATTTCAAGGCAATGCGAGTGTCCTGTCCCAGGTAGTCCCCGAAAATCGTAGGTATATCGATATCAGTAATGTACAGTTGTTTCATTCCCTTTCTTCTAACAAGAAAAGGAATGAACATAGACCAATACAATCACTCGGCAAAGTATAAAAGTAACAGGAGAGAATGGCCACTTGGTGTTACAAACTTTGAGCACCAGGACCTTTACGGGAGTACGGAGTCCCATATTTCTGTGGTATTCCCGGAGTTCACGAAGTACGCCATAAAGGCCCCAACGACCTATCTCAATGACCCAGTTAGTGTGGGGTGGAAAGGGCAAGCGTTGGATTACTGAAATATTCAGGTGAATTTCGCCACCCATTGCGCAACAACAGCCCTAGGCATCTGTACCAAGCAAATGACGGGCTCGGTACCCCTTATCAATTCGATTTTTAAATTCCATGTCTATTACCATATGCGTCGCATCCTGGCAAGGATGAAGGTACCCATGCCGTATGACGATAGGTTCGAACAGTATAAAAATCCCTACTCCACATCTGGATACGCACAGGTATGCCGCGAGTACGGTGCAGATGCTAATGCCCTGTATAAATTCGAGGCTGTCATGTCGTCATTGACAAATTGTAGATGGTGGCCGCAGGTTGACGATGATTGGGCCAAGTTTATTATGCCCACAAGCCAAGGTGACGTCAGAAGGCCTGACAAAGCTGAGTGAGAGCATCAGGGTTTATGTGATCCTATTGCTGGGATCGCAAGCAGGTGCCAAAGCATCCCTGATTGGATCTAATGCAGACAATTATACAGCAGGGCAAATTCTAGTACAAAAATTTGAGGCTATGGTAGAACGTCAGGCAAATGTAAGCCATGACATCACCGAATTCCAGAAGGTATTGCAATATGCTAGAACTCCGGTGAACTTTGCCGTAATACACTACGTGTACATGCTACCATCCGATAAGAACCTGCGTATAGGCAAAATTGTGGGGCACAACAACAATATTTTGATCGCACCCGCAAATGCAATGATCGGTATACGGCTTGACCTGAATAACAAACCTATTGTGCAGCATGCCACGCCTCCTATACATACCATACCACCTACACCTCCAAAGCATGCCAACAGACATTTGGCTTCTGCCAAATCACCCCCTAGGCATACACATCCCATACATACCCCCGATATACAGGTAAATATCACGCCCCATATACTTGAACAACCACCACAAAACCAACATGAGGATACCAAGACCACCATTATTATAACAGGGGTTGGCCTCATCTTGGCCTATATATGGCTGAAATAGGCCTACTTCACGTATAGCACAACAAGCCCGGCAGTTCCCGCGATGGCCATATACAGATGTTTTGCCGCATATTTCACGATGGTTGACGTTACCCTCAGGAAGAACGAGACTACCGTACCGATGATGTAACGCAACACCTGCCTTGCTTGCTAGGTATTTGAGAAAATATTCGAGCCTTTCCAGCTGCTTCTCCACAAAGCCTTTTTCACCACCCGCTGCGACACTTCCTCCTACGGCACCCCCAGCGCACCATTGATAAGCACCATTGTACTCTCTAACAGAGAGTACAATGGTGCTTATCAATAGACCAATAGCAGAGACGATACTCGCTATGGTTATCCCTTGTTCCCTGGAGAGTATACGAAACTTCTCAAGCAGAGTTGTGTTATCTCCGGCGATTTTCAAGAGCGTATCCTTAATATGCCTCAGCTTGGGGTATATGTCAGTGAATAGTATACCATGTGCTTCCCCTATGGCCTTCTTTTTATCGTTCAGATCCTTAATCTCTTTCTTCGCCTTTTCTATGTCCTTCTCAAGGTTAGCCTTCTGTCCTTCGTCTGCCCCGACCTTCTGCTTCTCAAGTTTTTTCACCCTGCCTTCTGCCTTGTTAATCTCACTGACGTATAGGATCATCTTATTTTTCAGGCTTTTCAAGTTACCACTTAACGTCTGAAGCTCGATGTCAAGTCCCCTTCTTTCACGTGGGGTGATGCCACCTTCATAAGGCCCGACAAACGAAGTGTCTTGTATAAGGCTCTCCGTGGCATCTACAAATTCATCGATCTCCTCCAACGATTCCATCTCAATATGTTCGGCCTCCTCCTCTATTTTATTATACCTTTTCAATAAGTTCTGGGACTTAAATTTAACACCTTTGTTGGGTGTAACATAGTCGACAAACCCCAGGGCTTGTAGGCGATTAATACCTAGGAGCGTTTGGATCTGACCAACGGTTTTTAGGCTACCATCTTGATTTGTAACCACTATTTCCTTAAAGGTTTTCTTACCCTTCACTATCTCCTTAACAATTAGTTGATTCCCCTTCTTCTCTGAAGGCATCATAATACCTTGCATCGGGCTGTAACCCCAATTTTTCCGTAAGGCGATCGTAAAGGCCATCGATCTTTGATTTTAGTAGCTTTTGCCTCTGCCCCGAAAGATCCCCATGCTGTTGTTCTGTTGAAGGCCCCAACGTTCCGGGAAGTTTTGGCGTTCCAGGGAGTTTTGGTGTAGTATCATCGGGTTTATCTGGATGGCCCCCCATCCTCCTCGTCATCATCAATATCAATGTCAGGTACAAATACTGGATTAGTTAGCATTCTTTTATTTAAGATTTCCTATATATAATAAACATGAGTGCATTTGGAACGACACTAGACCCATATGCGGAAATGAGGCAACTCTTTGGTATCAAGGGCCGAAAACAAAGGGTTCAGATAAGTCACATACCTTCAACCATCAACCAGAACGAGGACCTGCATGTGGATATGCCTAATATGTCCGGGAATGATGTCATCTTTCCAGGGTCCATCAAATTCTTATTTGACCTGACGCTGACGGGGACCAATACATATCGTACCATTGTCAGTAACATTGGTAAAAGCCTGGTACGAAACCGTATCACCTTGAATGGTACCGAAATTCAAAACATATCGGATTTCAATATCCTAGCAGTGTACCGGGACTTGTGGATGCCAAAATTTGATAGGGACATCAACCTTGTTTTAGAGGGCATTAACTCCAACGTTGGGACCATCAGGGCCAGGGCCATCAAAGATGCTGGGGCAGTGGCCTCGGGTTCCACGGCAGCCAAGCCAGCCGATGCCACCTATGGGATAAACAACATTAGGCTTGAATTTGACAAGCTCAGTCACGAAGGTCTCGCGAGCGCCATGATGTCGGGGTATGCAAGATTTGCGTGCCATATGCACGCACACTCCGTAGCAAGGTTATCACCATGAAAAAATCAGACACAAGTTATAATTTACAAATTGATACCCCCTCGAAGTCGTTTAAGGGTATCTTGCTACTATTCATAGACCCTGGAAAAGTGAAGGCATACTCCGGCGTTAAAGAGGTGTTCTATAACCCCAAGCTCGAGAAGATTAGCGTCATTGTCGAGGGAGAGCCCAACAATTTGTACTCTCATGCCATGCTCCCCAAGGACCATCTTGAACAGATTGTGAACCTCCCTGGAAGCCGCGACTCGAACGTCACGATTGGCCAATTCTTTAACGAAAGGTATGCCCTGTAGACTTTCGGGCGTCTCCCGATCATACCCTACATGATAGTGGAAGGCCTCTACAACGTCTAAGTGATAGGATTACCCTAAATATCACAAAGAAGGCAGACGGAACCTTTGATTTCATGGCTTACGTCTACCTCTTACAGGATGCCCAATTAAATATCGTGGACGGTAGGTTCCATTCTGTGGAGTACTGATAGACCACAATTTGTGCTTGTCCCTAAGGGCAAATACAAATCAATATGGAAAACAAGAGCTGTAAAAAAGTGTTGGCCCTAGATACGTCTAGGGTGCCGAAGAATGGTCAAACTACAAAGACATGCATCAAATGCCTGGATAAAAAGAAACAGCGGAGTACCAAAAACAAATGCCCCCATGAAAGGAGGAGGGATCAATGTAAGGAGTGTGGCGGTAGTCAAATATGCCCTCATCAAAGGCAGAGGGCCTATTGTAAAGACTGCAAGGACAGTCAGATTTGTCCCCATCAAAGGATGAGATCCAAGCGTAAGGAGTGTAATAGAAGTCAAATATGTAAACATGAAAGGATAAGATCTCGGTGTAAAGATCGCAGGGGTGGAAGCATTTTCCCCCCTCAAAGACAGAGATCCACCTGTAAAGAATGTAAGGGTGGAAGCATATGCCGGCATGAAAGGAGGAGATCCATCTGTATGGGGGAAGTCAAATATGCCCCCATCAAAGGGAAGGTATCGATGCAAAGACTGCAAGAAGAGTAAACAATTAATGGCGACAATAGCTGTGATAGAGGCCGGGTTCAATTCAGCGAAACGAACTTTCTATTTTCAAACCTCTCAGGCGTCATGACCATGCGATAGAAAGGCTTAAGGCTTAACGAAGCCCAGGTCCAGTGGATCAGGGATAGACAAGCCAAGCTCGATTTTTTTGCGAAGCAAGGAGAGAGGCAAATAAAAGCAGGAAAAAGCCTTCGTGGATTGGACGATAGCATGTACCAATACTTCATCGCAACGGAAAAAAAGCTCCGCAATTGAAAGATTTCTACACACCCTCGAAGTAACAGCAGGATGGTGAGTTAACGTTCGTTGTTGGCTCCTTATCTCTGCTAGGCTTTGTAGCTTACAAGTATCTGTAACAACGTGCTTTTTTCTTACACATAATAAAGACATGTCAGAAAAATCACTACATATCGTTACCGGGGAGGAGGTGGAAAAGCTGAGCAATATCTACTATACACCGGAACATCTGTAGGTCGGACGGAAAGCTATCGGGTTACTCGCGAAGGAGAGTAGTCTCTCCAAAGAGAAGGTAATTCATTGGCTGAGTGGGCAACTTTTGTGATTGAGACACATCAGGGGTCCAAAACGTATAGACTACCCCCATTTTACCATCACAACACCGAATAAAATGCATCAATTCGAACTGTTGTACATGCCACATGACAAACCATATGGTAATACGAACAAGTACATTCTGACAGGCATTGACGTAGCCTCACGTTACAAAGTAGCAAGGGCGTTGCGAACGAAGAAAACTAGTGAGGTCGCGGAGATGTTGAGGGACATACACAAGACAGGACCCTTACACTACTCTAAAACCTTTCAGTGTGATAACGGTTCCGAATTCAAGTTAGATGTAACCAAGCTGCTAGAGGGCAAAGGTGTTGAAATTAAGAGGGCCACCACCAAGTACACCATACATTTTCGGACTTCGTCGAGTCGTACAATAAGGTCCTTGCGGGAGGGCTATTCAAACCTCAGGATGCGAAAGAGCTAGTCTCCGGGGAGACTAGTACCATTTGTGTCAAGCACTTGTATACCATCGTCAAAAGCCTAAATAATACCAAGACTATTATGATCAACCTGAAGCCCAACAAGGCCATCAAGTTCGAAGATGTACTACTTGCAAAAAGTCAGCAATATCCCGAAGAGAACCCCCTACCCAGGGATGGTCTCTACCTATACCTCCGGCAGCCGGGAGAGGAGCATAGTGACTCTAAAAGACGCGCCACCGACACCTTTTACAGCAAACATACTTACAGGTTGGATCGTATTGTGACGGGTAGTCGTATTTTATACTACCTAAAAGACGGTCCTGATCGCAGCTTCGTGTCAGAAGAACTCATGCAGGTACCGGAGGATGTTCAGGTACCGCTGGCGGTTATCAAGGAATGGTAATATGCTTTCACGAGTTCCTCTAGTTCATCCAAATCTATTTCGTCATCCTCGTCATCATCTTCACCCAAATCTATTTCCTCATCATCTTCATTCGGATCCCTTGGATAATCCAAAGGATGTTGGGTGTAGAACGGGTACCCATAGACGATGCCTTTGGTGACATTAGGCTCATTCTCCAAATCAATATCGACTAGACGTCTATCTGGTATCGGAAAGTTGAGTATTTTGCTTATTTTTTCTAGATCGGCCAAATTCGATAGCTTCAAGTCCCTATCCTTGACGATCTGGTAGCAGAGTGCTCCATAGATCATCATCGATCTCGTTTCTCGCAAATGTTGCCCATGCTTTTTTACCTAATGCCGGAACACCCAGATCATATAGGTCATCACGCGTAAGGTCCACAAGACCGAAATGGTTTCTGAAACGTTCCACATGTCCCTCCTCTTCGAACCGATTAAAGGCTTGTATACCGTTGTGGTTGTCGATGACGACAATCTCCTCCGCGCCTGGGTAATTGTCACTGAACTACAATCTCTTCCTGCTAATATTGCGCCTCTGAACACGCGTGCAGCAATAGGGAAGATGATGGTATTCGTCGTCATCCTGTGCGCTGTGTTTACGGTGGATGATGATAACGTTATCAATGCCCGGGTCCTGAGCATTGGGTACATGTCTTTCTCTAAGCCTTGCATTTTGCCGGGCCTGTGCCTCGAGTTCATCCCCCAGTACCATGAGTTGGTTGTCCCTATCCTGTAGATCATCCTTGAGTATAGCAACGGCAGTATCTCTGTCCTCGATTGCCGCAGCAAGCTTTCGTATTTCCTTGAGTAGCACCTCTTCTACAACCCATTTCAAAAAGGGTTTTGCGTCAGGCTGACCACATGTCAGGAGGAAGGTACATAGGCCAGCGTCAGTCAGCAAAACTGTGTTTGGTTGGGTGTACTCAGATCTGAGTACACCCTCGGGACCAGTTATAGCATCACCTAATCGCATTTTATACTTGGCAGGAACATATCGCTGAATGGCCTGTACCCAGACCCTTCGTTTATAACCTACAGCTCTCCAAACATCGGATGCCACAATACATTGACCTTTATCCTGAACATAAAATGATCGGACTTGTTTTCCCTGGAAATAATCAACTACTGCAAGAGACATTTCTATATACCAATGCTTGGACAGAGGGTTTTACTCAAGGATTTTGATACCCGTATGAGTATTAAAATAATTGTGTTTGGTGTGGGCTACCTATTACGAGACATATCGGTTACCTTTGGCTATATTCTCACTCGCCCACATAGGCTGGGTGTTGGTGCAATGAAGCCTTTTAGCTACCTCATCAAGCGACGGAGCATCCCCGTTTTGCCTATATTGAACTGGGAATTTCTACCATAATTGTCCCATGACATACCCCCGGAAAACTGAGCTTCAATATGGATCCGCAGTGTAGCCATATCACACCCTAGGTACTCCTGAGAACCAAGCTCCTTGTTTTCCTTCAGGGCATAGAAGGTTCGGCTGCGTCATTATGGGCAAGATGCCCTGTGGGATTGCAAATAGGGCATTGCCGCCTTAGTTTTTTATGGTGGCAAAGACATCCACCCCCACACTCTTTACACGTTGATCTTATCCTTTCATGGGGCAATACTGACTACCCTTTCAGTCTTTACACATGGATCTCACCCTTTCATGCCGGCAAATTTGACCACCCTTGCAGTCTTTACACAGGGATCTCTGCCTCAACAACTCCCGGTTCTTTTTGGAGAGCATGTCAAAGTCGTCGGGCTTCGGGTACAATCTCTCAACCTCTTTCACAATGAGGGGATTCCTCTTTTCCAGCTCCTCCACAAACCGTTTAACCAGGATCTAGTGATTTCTGTGCTCAATGAATGTCGGGGGACTATTTAAACTATCGGCAATACCAACACTTATCGGAACATGTCTCGAAAGGTATGTTAGATAGGAGGTTTGCCGGTAATTTAAAGGTGATAGGAGGGCTTCAAAATCAAATATCAGGTAGTGGGGATATGGTATGAACTTCTTCTGAAAGTACCTCCTGATTTTGGGTGGTTTCTCACATTCCCAAGCCGTGACGAGGTTATAGCCCTTTTCCCGTATCATCCTTTCCTTAGACAGGGTTGCAGCGTAATGAGTCTTGTCCGCCTTGGTTCTCTCGGATAGACAGGGACAGCCGTGCAACCTACAACCATTGTACTCATAAATCAACTTTCCACTCCTTTTTACCATCACGGATAACATGTCCACCACCATGACCAAATATGGCACGATGGATATGCCTTCCGGTTTGTTTTGACATGTATTCTATCCATTTTGATGCATCATAGCTATACCCCTCATCATAAAAGACCTTCTCCGACTTGCTGGGCATATGTTTGACCTTCCCCCCTTTGCAGATAATCGTCGTCTTGACACCCTCCCATTCGTTCCTTTTATGCCGTGTGAAGTGGTTGCTTTTGGTAAACAGTTGTTTGCATACCTCACATTCCCATTTCTGTTGGGCCAGAACGTCTAAATCCTTGATGTAAAAACAGTGCCCGTCCAGCATACCTAGATTGATAGTGTCTAACCTCTCTTTGTGCTGCCTTTGCCCGTAGACGATTCGCCATGGTGCTTTATCAGAGTTTGCGTTGGGTTCAAAGACCCTGATGTTGACCTTGAATTATTTGGCAACGCCCTCCAAATCCACCAGCATTGTGGGGCGCACGTCCTTACGCTTGAGCTTGGGATTCTCCTACTACTCTCGGGCTAGGGCGAGGGCTGTTTTTGTTAAACGTTCTGTTCTCCGTACTACATCCGCCCTCTCCTTTACCGCAAGACATCTCCAGAAGCATAGGTTGTCCGTTCTGGCATCTTCACCATCCATGGCGCAAATGCACTTTTTTTTTCGCAACCAATCCGGGAGAGGGCCGCATCCCAAGACGGGTTCACGCGTGCTTATCACCTTGATCTGTACGTGATCGAAGACAATTTTTCCCTCATACGCTCCTGGGGTATAGAACACCGTCAACTACATGCACAGGCCTCTCAAGGTTCTAATATGGTCTTTTACCGCCTAGTTAAGGCCTTAGACGTAAATCACGAGGTTCCACGTGACTAAGCAGGTTACCATCAACCTAGTCCTTTCAGTCTCGATGGACTACGACATCCGAAGTTGTTTTCCTTGGCGTCATGGCCTTAGAACACCGTCAACTACGTGCACAGGCATGTCAACGTTCTAATATGGTCTTTTGCCGCCTAATTAAGGCATGAGACTTGAATGACATGGTTCCACAGGTCTGCTCGGGTTACCCTTCGTCTAGTATTTGCTGTCTCGGTGGACTACGACATCCCAAGGCAATTTCCTAGGCCTCGTGGCCTTAGAACACTGCCAGTTACATGCATAGGCCCTTTAGTGCCCAATATTACCTTTTGCCATCTAATAAAGGCTTTACGCGTAAAGAGCGGGGTTTCACGTGCCTGAGCAGGTTATTGTCGGTGTAGTCCTTCTACTCTCAGTGGACTACGACGTCTCAAGTCGTTTTCCTTGGCGTCATGGCCTTAGAACACCTTCAACTACGTGAACAGGCCTCTGAAGGCATTAATATGGTCTTTTCCGCCGAATTAAGCCCTCACACGTCAACTACGTGGTTCCACGCGCTCAGGCAATTTACCTTTGGGCTAGTCCTTCCAGTCTCAATGGACTACGACGTCCCAAATCCTTTTCCTTGGCGTCATGGCCATAGAACACCGTCAACTACGTGCACAGGCCTCTCAAGGCTTTAATATGACCCTTTGCGGTTTAATAAAGGCCTTACACATAAATCACGTGATTACACGTCTCTCCGCATGTTACCCTCGGTCCAGCCTTTCCACTCTCAATGGACTACGTTGGTCCAGGTCGTTTTCCTTAGCGTCATGCCTTACAACACCGTCAACTACATGCAAAAAACCCTTATGACAGTAATAATACCTTTTTCAGTCTAATAAAGGCATTACACGTAAATCACATGGTTTCACGTCCCTGCGCTGGTTACCCTTCGTCTAGTCTTTCCACTCTCAATGGACTATGACGTCCCAAGTCATTTTCCTGGGCGTCATGGTCTTAGAACACTGTCAACTACATACACAGGCCCCTTAAAGGAGTATTATGGTCTTTCCCCGCCTAATTAAGACCTTTACACGTAAATCACAAGGTTCCACGTGCCTGCGCACTTTACCATCGCTCTAGTCCCTCCACTCTCAATGGAATACGACGTATCAAGTCGTTTTCCCTGACGTCATGGCCTAAGAACACCGTCAACTACGTGCACAGGCCTCTAAAAGCATTAAAATGGTCTTTTGCCGCCTAATTAAGGCCTTTACACGTAAATCACAAGGTTCCACGTGCCTGCCCACTTTACCATCGCTCTAGTCCCTCCACTCTCAATGGAATACGACGTATCAAGTCGTTTTCCCTGACGTCATGGCCTAAGAACACCTTCAACTACGTGAACAGGCCTCTGAAGGCATTAATATGGTCTTTTCCGCCGAATTAAGCCCTTACACGTCAACTACGTGGTTCCACGCGCTCAGGCAATTTACCTTTGGGCTAGTCCTTCCAGTCTCAATGGACTACGACGTCCCAAATCCTTTTCCTTGGCGTCATGGCCTTAAAACACCGTCAACTACATGCACAAAACCCTTATGACAGTAATAATAACTTTTTCGGTCTAATAAAGGCCTTACACGTAAATCAGGTGGTTTCACGTCCCTGCGCTGGTTACCCTTCGTCTATTCCTTCCACTCTCAATGCACTACGACGTCCCAGGTCATTTTTCTTGGCGTCATGGCCTTAGAACACCGTCAACTACGGGCACAGGCCTCTCAAGGCTTTAATATGACCCTTTGCGGTCTAATAAAGGCGTTACACATAAATCAGGTGATTACACGTCTCTGAGCAGGTTACCATCCACTTAGTCCTTCCAGTTTCAATTGACTACGACGTGCAAAGTCGTTTTCCTTGGCGTCATGGCCATTGAACACCGTCAACTACGTGCACAGGCCTCTGAAGGCATTAGTATGGTCTTTTGCCGCCGAATTAAGCCCTTATACGTAAATTACGTGGTTCCACGCGCTCAGACAATTTACCATTGGTCTAGTTTTTCCAGTCGCAATGGATTACGACGTCCTAAGCCGTTTTCCTTGGCGTCATCGCCTTAGAACACCGTCAACTACGTGCACAGGCATGTCAAGGTTCTAATATGGTCTTTTTTCGCCTAATTAAGGCATGAGACGTGAATCACATGGTTCCACAGGTCTGCGCGAGTTACCCTTGGTCTAGTATTTGCTGTCTCAGTGGACTACGCCATCCCAAGGCAACTTCCTAGGCTTCGTGGCCTTAGAACACTGCCAGTTACATGCATAGGCCCTTTAGGGCCCCAATATTACCTTTTGTCATCTAATAAAGGCTTTACGCGTAAAGAGCAAGGTTTCACGGGCCTGAGCAGGTTATTGTCGGTCTAGTCCTTCTACTCTCAGTGGACTACGCAATCCCAAGTTGTTTTCCTTGGCGTCATGGCCTTAGAACACCTTCAACTACGTGAACAGGCCTCTGAAGGCATTAATATGGTCTTTTGCCGCCGAATTAAGCCCTTACACGTCAACTACGTGGTTCCACGCGCTCAGGCAATTTACCTTTGGGCTAGTCCTTCCAGTCTCAATGGACTACGACGTTACAAGTCGTTTTCCTTGGCGTCATTGCCATAGATCACCGTCAACTACGTGCACAGGCCTCTAAAGGCATTAATATGGTCTTTTACCGCCTAATTAAGGCCTTTACATGTAAATCACGTGGTTTCACGTCCCTGCGCTGGTTACCCTTCGTCTAGTCCTTCTAGTCTCAATGGACTATGACGTCCCAAATCCTTTTCCTTGGCGTCATGGCCAAAGAACACCGTCAACTACGTGCACGAGCCTCTCAAGGCTTTAATATGACCTTTTGCGGTCTAATAAAGGCGTTACACATAAATCACGTGATTACACGTTTTTCCGCAGGTTACCCTTGGTCCAGCCTTTCCACTCTCAATGGACTACGTCGGCCCAAGTCGTTTTCCTTGACGTCATGGCTTTGAACACCGCCAACTAAGTGCGCAGGCCCCCCTTCAGTCTGTAGTACGGCCTTTTGCGGTCTAATAAAGGCGTTACACGTAAATCACGTAGTTCCTGGTGGACCTACGCCAATTACCTTCGATCTAGTCCCACTCTCAATGGACTACGACGTCCCAAGTCGTTTTCCTTGGCGTCATTGCCATAGAACACTGTCAACTACGTGCACAGGCCTCTAAATGCTCTAAAAAGGTCTTTTGCCGCCTAAGTAAGGCCTTACACGTAAACTACGTCGTTCCACGCGCCCCGGCAAAATACCTTTGAGCTAGTCCTTCCAGTTGTAATGGACTACGACGTCCCAAGTCGTTTTCCATGGCGTCATGGCCTTAGAACAGCGTCAACTACATACACAGGCCCCTTGAGGCAGTTATATGGTCTTTTGCCGCCTAATTAAGGAGTTACGCGTAAATCACGTGATTCCACGTGCCTGCCCAGGTTACCCTTTGTCGATTCCTTTTACTCTTAACGGATACGACGTCCCAAATCGTTTTCCTTAGCGTCATGGCCTTAGAACAACGTCAACTACGTGCACATGCCTCTAAAGGCATTAATATAGTCTTTTTTCGCCTATTTAAGGCCTTTACACGTAAATCACAATGTTCCACCTGCCTGCCCAGTTTACCATCGGTCTAGTCCCTCCACTCTCAATGGAATGCGACGTACCAAGTCATTTTCCTTGGCGTCATGGCCGGAGAACACCGTCAACCGCATGCAGAGACCCCTTAAGACAGTAATATGACCTTTTGCGGTCTAATAAAGGCGTTTCACGTAACCACGTGACTTATGTGTTACGCCTTTATTAGACCAAAAAAAGTCATATTATTGCCTTTCGAGGCCTGGTAGTCACGGTGTTCTAAGGCCGTAACGCCAAGGAAGACAACTTGGGACGTCGTATGAAAACAACTTGGGACGTCGTCCGCAAGGAACTATGTGATTTACGTGTAACGCCTTTATTAGACCGCAAAAGGTCATATTACTGTCTTAAGGGGTCTGTGCATGCGGTTGACGGTGTTCTGAGGCCATAACGCGAAGGAAAACGACTTGGGACATCGTAGTCTATTGAGAGTGGAAGGACTAGACGAAAGGTAACCTGTGCAGAAACATGTAACCACGTGACTTATGTGTAACGTCTTTATTAGACCGAAAAAGGTCATGCCTTTAGAAGCCTGTGCACGTAGTCACGTTGTCTTAAGGCCGTAACGCCAAGGAAAACAACTTGGGACGTCGTAGGCCATTGAACGTAGAAGGAATCGAGAAAGAGTAACCTTCGCAGGCACGGGGAACCACGTAGTTTACGTGTAAGGCCTTACTTAGGCGGCAAAAGACCTTATTAGAGCATTTAGAGGCCTGTGCGTGTAGTTGACGATGTTGTAAGGCCATGACGCCAAGGAAAAGGACTTGGGAAGACG
This sequence comes from Hydractinia symbiolongicarpus, assembly GCF_029227915.1. Classification (NCBI taxonomy): domain Eukaryota; kingdom Metazoa; phylum Cnidaria; class Hydrozoa; order Anthoathecata; family Hydractiniidae; genus Hydractinia; species Hydractinia symbiolongicarpus. The sequence continues at coordinate 19,009,540 of NC_079875.1, read as the reverse complement.
TAGTCTATTGAGAGTAGAAGGAATCGACAAAGGGTAACCTGCGAAGGCACGTGGCACCGGTTAATATACGTGTGAAAGCCTTAATTAGGCGGCAAAAGACCATATTAATGCATTTAGAGACCCGTGCACGTAGTTGACGGTGTTCTATGGCCACGACGCCAAGGAAAACGACTTAGGACGTCATAGTCCATTGAGAGTGGAAGGACTAGACGAAGGGTAACCTGCGAAGAAACGTGTAACCACGTGACTTATGTGTAACGTCTTTATTAGACCGAAAAAATTCATATTATTGCCTTTAGAGGCTCGTGCACGTAGTTGACGCTATTCTATGGCCATGACGCCATGGAAAACGACTTGGGACGTCGTAGTCTATTGAGACTGGAAGGACTAGCTCAAAGGTATTTTGCCTGGGCGCGTGGAACGACGAAGTTTACGTGTAAGGCCTTACTTAGGCGCAAAAGACCTTTTAAGAGCATTTAGAGGCCTGTGCACGTAGTTGACGGTGTTCTATGGCAATGACGCCAAGGAAAACGACTTGGAACGTCGTAGTTCATAGAGACTGGAAGGACTAGCCCAAAGGTAATTTGCCTGAGGGCTTGGAACCACGTAGTTTACGTGTAAGGGCTTAATTCGGCGGCAAAAGACCATATTAATGCCTTCAGAGGCCTGTGCACGTAGTTGAAGGTGTTCTAAGGCCATTACGCCAAGGAAAACAACTTGGGATTGCGTAGTCCACTGAGAGTAGAAGGAATAGACCGACAATAATCTGCTCAGGCACGTGAAACCTCGCTCTTTACGCGTAAAGCCTTCATTAGATGGCAAAATGTAATGTTGGGGCCCTAAAGGGCCTATGCATGTAACTGGCAGTTTTCTAAGACCACGAGGCCAAGGAGAATGCCTTGGGATGTCGTATTCCTCTGAGACAGCAAGTACTAGACCAAGGGTAACCCACGCAGACCTGTAGAACCACGTGATTCACGTCTCATGCCTTAATTAGGCGGGAAAAGACCATATTAGAACCTTGACATGCCTGTGCACGTAGTTGACGTTGTTCTATGGCCATGACGCCAAGGAAAGCAGCTTCAGACGTCGTAGTCAATTGAGAGTGGAGGAACTAGACCGATGGTAAACTGCGCAGGCACGTGAAACCTTGTGATTTACGTGTAAAGGCCTTAATTAGGCGGCCAAAGACCATATTAATGCCTTTAGAGGTCTGTGCACGTAGTTGACGGTGTTCTATGGCCATGACGCCAAGGAAAACGACTTGGACCGACGTAGTCCATTGAGAGTGAAAAGGCTGGACCAAGGGTAATCTGCGCAGAGACGTGTAATCACGTGATTTATGTGTAACGCCTTTATTAGACCGCAAAGGGTCATATTAAAGCCTTGAGAGGCCTGTGCACGTAGTTGACGGTGATCTATGGCCATGACGCCAAGGAAAACGACTTGGGACATCGTAGCCCATTGAGACTGGAAAGACTAGATCAATGGTAAATTGCCTGAGCGCGTGGAACCACGTAGTTTACGTGTAAGGGCTTAATTCGGCGGAAAAGACCATATTAATGCTTTTAGAGGCCTGTGCACGTAGTTGACGGTGTTCTATGGCAATGACGCCAAGGAAAGCAACTTCGGACGTCGTAGTCCACTGAGAATAGAAGGACTAGACCGACAATAACCTGTTCCGGCACGTGAAACCCCGCTCTTTACGCGTAAAGCCTTCATTACATGGCAAAATGTAATATTGGGGCCCTAAAGGGCCTAAGCATGTAACTGGCAGTTTTCTAAGACCACGAGGCCTAGGAGAATGCCTTGGGATGTCGTATTCCACTGAGACAGCAAGTACTAGACCAAGGGTAACCCACGCAGACCTGTGGAACCATGTGATTCAAGTCTCATGCCTTAATTCGGCGGCAAAAGACCATATTAATGCCTTCAGAGGCCTGTTCACGTAGTTGAAGGTGTTCTAAGGCCATGACGCCAAGGAAAACAACTTGGGATTGCGTAGTCCACTGAGAGTAGAAGGAATAGACCGACAATAATCTGCTCAGGCACGTGAAACCTCGCTCTTTACGCGTAAAGCCTTCATTAGATGGCAAAATGTAATATTGGGGCACTAAAGGGCCTAAGCATGTAACTGGGAGTTTTCTAAGACCACGAGGCCTAGGAGAATGCCTTGGGATGTCGTATTCCACTGAGACAGCAAGTACTAGACCAAGGGTAACCCACGCAGACCTGTGGAACCATGTGATTCAAGTCTCATGCCTTAATTAGGCGGCAAAAGACCATATTAGAACGTTGACATGCCTGTGCACGTAGTTGACGGTGTTCTATGGCCATGACGCCAAGGAAAACGACTTGAAACGTCGTAGTTCATTGAGACTGGAAGGACTAGCCCAAAGGTAAATTGCCTGAGCGCGTGGAACCACGTAGTTGACGTGTAAGGGCTTAATTCGGCGGCAAAAGACCATATTAATGCCTTCAGAGGCCTGTTCACGTAGTTGAAGGTGTTCTAAGGCCATGACGCCAAGGAAAACAACTTGGGATTGCGTAGTCCACTGAGAGTAGAAGGAATAGACCGACAATAATCTGCTCAGGCACGTGAAACCTCGCTCTTTACGCGTAAAGCCTTCATTAGATGGCAAAATGTAATATTGGGGCACTAAAGGGCCTAAGCATGTAACTGGGAGTTTTCTAAGACCACGAGGCCTAGGAGAATGCCTTGGGATGTCGTATTCCACTGAGAGAGCAAGTACTAGACCAAGGGTAACCCACGCAGACCTGTGGAACCATGTGATTCAAGTCTCATGCCTTAATTAGGCGGCAAAAGACCATATTAGAACGTTGACATGCCTGTGCACGTAGTTGACGGTGTTCTATGGCCATGACGCCAAGGAAAACGACTTGAAACGTCGTAGTTCATTGAGACTGGAAGGACTAGCCCAAAGGTAAATTGCCTGAGCGCGTGGAACCACGTAGTTGACGTGTAAGGGCTTAATTCGGCGGCAAAAGACCATATTAATGCCTTCAGAGGCCTGTTCACGTAGTTGAAGGTGTTCTAAGGCCATGACGCCAAGGAAAACAACTTGGGATTGCGTAGTCCACTGAGAGTAGAAGGACTAGACCGACAATAACCTGCTCAGGCACGTGAAACCTTGCTCTTTACGCGTAAAGCCTTCATTAGATGACAAAAGGACCTATTGGGGCCTTAAAGGGCCTGTGCATGTAATTGGCAGTGTTTCGAGGCCATAACGCCATGGAAAACGTCTTGGGACATCGTTGTCTATTGACAGTGGATGGATTAGACGAAGGGTAACCTGCGCAGGGACGTGAAACCACATGATTTTCGTGTAAGGGCTTTATTAGACCGGAGAAGGTAACATTAATGACATGAGGGTGTTGTGCATGTAGTTGGACGATGTTGTAAGGCCATAATGCCAAGGAAAAGGACTTGGGAAGACGTAGTCTATTGAGAGTAGAAGGAATCGACAAAGGGTAAGCTGCGAAGGCACGTGGCACCGGTTGATTTACGTGTAAAGTCCTTAATTAGGCGGCAAAAGACCATATTAATGCCTTTAGAGGCCTGTGCACGTAGTTGACGGTGTTCTATGGCCATGACGCCAAGGAAAACGTTTTGGGACGTGGTAGTCCGTTGAGAGTTAAAGGAATCGACAAAGCGTAACCTGCGCAGGCATGTGGAATCACGTTATTTACGCGTAACTCCTTAGTTAGGCGGCAAAAGACCATATTAGAGCCTTGAAAGGCCTGTGCACGTAGTTGACGGTGTTCTAAGGTCATAGCGCCAAGGAAAACAATTTGAAACTTTGTAGTCCATTGAGAGTGGAAGGACTGGACCAACGGTAATCTGCGAAGGCACGTGGATCCACGTAGTTTGCGTGTAAAGCCTCAATTTGACAAACGCCCATATTAGAGTCTTTAAAGGCTTGTGCACGTGTTTAACGGTGTTTTAACGCCATGGCGCCAAAGAAAACAACTTGGGACGTGGTAGTCCATTTAGATTGGAAGGACTAGACCAATGATAAATTACCTGGGCGCGTGAAACCACGTAGTTTACGTCTAAGTCCTTAATTAGACCGCAAAAGTTCATATTACTGCCTTAAGGGTCTTGTGCATCTAGTTGACGGTGTTGTAATTCCATGACGCCAAGGAAAGCGACTTGGAACGTCGTAGTCCATCGACAATGGAAAGACTAGACCGATGGTAACATGCGCAGGCACGTGGAACCTTGTGATTTACGTGTAAAAGCCTTTATTAGGCGAAAAAAAACTACATTAATGCCTTTAGAGGCCTGTGCACGTAGTTGACGGTGTTCTATGGCCATGACGCCAAGGAAAACGACTTGAAACGTCGTAGTTCATTGAAAATGCAAGGAATAGCCCAATGGTACTTTGCCTAGGCGCGTGGAACCACGTAGTTTAAGTCTAAGGCCTTACCTAGGCAGCAAAGGACCATTTTCGAACATTTAGAGGCCTTTGCACGGAGTTGACGGTGTTCAAATGCCATGGCGGCAAGCAAAACGACATGGGACGTCGTAGTCCATTCAAAGTGGAAGGACTAGACCAATTGTAACTTGCCTAGGCGAGTTGAACCACGTTCTTTGCGTCTAAGGCCTTACTAAGGCGGCAAAGGACTTAGTGTGTGGTAGTCCATTGAGAGTGAAAGGGCTAGACCGATTGTAACCTGCGCAGGCCCGTGAAACCTCATTATTTACGTGTAAGGCCTTAATAAGGCGGCAAAAGACCATATTAGAGCTTTGAGAGGCCTGTGCAAGTGGTTGCCGGTGTTCTAAGACCATGACGCAAAGGAAAACGATTTGGGACGTCGTAGTCCGTTGAGAGTAAAAGGAATCGACAAAGGGTATCCTGCGCAGGCACGTGGAAGCACGTGATTTACGTGCAACACCTTTATTTGACTGCAAAAATTCATATTATCTAGTGTAGGGGGTCCTTCCAAACACATTTTTTCAAAAATCACGGTCAAACTCTAATAAAAAAATATCATACACAATTTTTTTTTGTGACGTCACAACTTTTCGTCACGCCCTATTGCACAAAATACCGTTGATCATCGGCAAAAATCCACCGATCATCAACGCATGCGCTGTATACGCAAGTCGGTGTTAAGTCATGCATATTAAAGGTTATTATACAAAAATGGGGAAATTCCTTAAAATGGGGAATAACTGTGTTAGTTGGGCAGAAAGAAATCCTCTGAATTTGTTGGAAATTGTATATTATAAAGAAAAGATGAGTTGTTTTAAGAATGCCATCAGCAAACTATATAGCACCGTGTCAGCATCGGTGGCAGCAACTCGCGACGCCCTTGCCAATCGACTACAGAGTGTGCGGGATACTATTGCATTCTATTACAACAAGTCAAGGGAACAAATTTCGGGAGGGACAACGCTTCACGACGAGATTGAACAGGAGCCAAGGGAAGACTACACGGAGGAATATCAAGGCCCTGAGAACGATATCCAGATGTTGGAGGATGGAAATAGGATCAAAACATGGCGTTTCAACAAGCATCTAAACCAACCTCTAAAGGACGCGATTATCCAAGAAAATTACACCACACATGGACATGCGCGTTAAGGTTGTGTACAGCTTTGGCTGTCGTATTTACAAGGGTGGGGGTGATGTGTCTGATTACCACAAAACTAAAAGCTCCAGGTCGTTGTCAAGTATAGCGGAAATCGAAGCGTTCGTAGAAGAATGCGAAATGAAGCGCCTTGATCTGGAGGATCACGAGTTCTGGACTAAGGCTTATTTACCACCTGTTAGGACCACTGAGACCCCAGTAGCGTATGATGGAAAAATTGTCTTCGATCACGTACAGATCAAGGTGATAAGCACGCGTGAAACCGTCTTGGGATGCGGCCCTCTCCCGGATTGGTTGCGAAAAAAAAAGTGCATTTGCGCCATGGATGGTGAAGATGCCAGAACGGACAACCTATGCTTCTGGAGATGTCTTGCGGTAAAGGAGAGGGCGGATGTAGTACGGAGAACAGAACGTTTAACAAAAACAGCCCTCGCCCTAGCCCGAGAGTAGTAGGAGAATCCCAAGCTCAAGCGTAAGGACGTGCGCCCCACAATGCTGGTGGATTTGGAGGGCGTTGCCAAATAATTCAAGGTCAACATCAGGGTCTTTGAACGCAAGGCAAACTCTGATAAAGCACCATGGCGACTCGTCTACGGGCAAAGGCAGCACAAAAAGAGGTTAGACACTATCAATCTAGGTATGCTGGACGGGCACTGTTTCTACATCAAGGATTTAGACGTTCTGGCCCAACAGAAATGGGAATGTGAGGTATGCAAACAACTGTTTACCAAAAGCAACCACTTCACACGGCATAAAAGGAACGAATGGGAGGGTGTCAAGACGACGATTATCTGCAAAGGGGGGAAGGTCAAACATATGCCCAGCAAGTCGGAGAAGGTCTTTTATGATGAGGGGTATAGCTATGATGCATCAAAATGGATAGAATACATGTCAAAACAAACCGGAAGGCATATCCATCGTGCCATATTTGGTCATGGTGGTGGACATGTTATCCGTGATGGTAAAAAGGAGTGGAAAGTTGATGGCTATGAGCCCGTCACAAAAACCATTTATGAGTACAATGGTTGTAGGTTGCACGGCTGTCCCTGTCTATCCGAGAAAACCAAGGCGGACAAGACTCATTACGCTGCAACCCTGTCTAAGGAAAGGATGATACGGGAAAAGGGCTATAACCTCGTCACGGCTTGGGAATGTGAGAAACCACCCAAAATCAGGAGGTACTTTCAGAAGAAGTTCATACCATATCCCCACTACCTGATATTTGATTTTGAAGCCCTCCTATCACCTTTAAATTACCGGCAAACCTCCTATCTAACATACCTTTCGAGACATGTTCCGATAAGTGTTGGTATTGCCGATAGTTTAAATAGTCCCCCGACATTCATTGAGCACAGAAATCACTAGATCCTGGTTAAACGGTTTGTGGAGGAGCTGGAAAAGAGGAATCCCCTCATTGTGAAAGAGGTTGAGAGATTGTACCCGAAGCCCGACGACTTTGACATGCTCTCCAAAAAGAACCGGGAGTTGTTGAGGCAGAGATCCCTGTGTAAAGACTGCAAGGGTGGTCAAATTTGCCGGCATGAAAGGGTGAGATCCATGTGTAAAGACTGAAAGGGTAGTCAGTATTGCCCCATGAAAGGATAAGATCAACGTGTAAAGAGTGTGGGGGTGGATGTCTTTGCCACCATAAAAAACTAAGGCGGCAATGCCCTATTTGCAATCCCACAGGGCATCTTGCCCATAATGACGCAGCCGAACCTTCTATGCCCTGAAGGAAAACAAGGAGCTTGGTTCTCAGGAGTACCTAGGGTGTGATATGGCTACACTGCGGATCCATATTGAAGCTCAGTTTTTCGGGGGTATGTCATGGGACAATTATGGTAGAAATTCCCAGTTCAATATAGGCAAAACGGGGATGCTCCGTCGCTTGATGAGGTAGCTAAAAGGCTTCATTGCACCAACACCCAGCCTATGTGGGCGAGTGAGAATATAGCCAAAGGTAACCGATATGTCTCGTAATAGGTAGCCCACACCAAACACAATTATTTTAATACTCATACGGGTATCAAAATCCTTGAGTAAAACCCTCTGTCCAAGCATTGGTATATAGAAATGTCTCTTGCAGTAGTTGATTATTTCCAGGGAAAACAAGTCCGATCATTTTATGTTCAGGATAAAGGTCAATGTATTGTGGCATCCGATGTTTGGAGAGCTGTAGGTTATAAACGAAGGGTCTGGGTACAGGCCATTCAGCGATATGTTCCTGCCAAGTATAAAATGCGATTAGGTGATGCTATAACTGGTCCCGAGGGTGTACTCAGATCTGAGTACACCCAACCAAACACAGTTTTGCTGACTGACGCTGGCCTATGTACCTTCCTCCTGACATGTGGTCAGCCTGACGCAAAACCCTTTTTGAAATGGGTTGTAGAAGAGGTGCTACTCAAGGAAATACGAAAGCTTGCTGCGGCAATCGAGGACAGAGATACTGCCGTTGCTATACTCAAGGATGATCTACAGGATAGGGACAACCAACTCATGGTACTGGGGGATGAACTCGAGGCACAGGCCCGGCAAAATGCAAGGCTTAGAGAAAGACATGTACCCAATGCTCAGGACCCGGGCATTGATAACGTTATCATCATCCACCGTAAACACAGCGCACAGGATGACGACGAATACCATCATCTTCCCTATTGCTGCACGCGTGTTCAGAGGCGCAATATTAGCAGGAAGAGATTGTAGTTCAGTGACAATTACCCAGGCGCGGAGGAGATTGTCGTCATCGACAACCACAACGGTATACAAGCCTTTAATCGGTTCGAAGAGGAGGGACATGTGGAACGTTTCAGAAACCATTTCGGTCTTGTGGACCTTACGCGTGATGACCTATATGATCTGGGTGTTCCGGCATTAGAGCATTAGGCGGACGCTAATTTTTTCACTACTCTTGCGGGTAGTGAAAATACCCCTCCTATGGAATATACCTTTGTGACCCTTTCAGCTGTATGTTAAAAGGTCCTGAAATATCAAAAGCCTATATACAAAGGAATCAATTTACAATCAACTACGATATTCGGGTACCTGTGCTACATTGCTGCATAAAGGCAGGATCAGTAACCGGTTATTGTCCTACCTGCCTGGAAAATTTCAGGTATCGAGGTGGAGTATACTACGAAGGTTTTGAATACCCCACGAACGATGATCTTTTACACAGGGTATCATCAGGTAAAAAAGCATGGGCAACATTTGCGAGAAACGAGATCGATGATGATCTATGGAGCACTCTGCTACCAGATCGTCAAGGATAGGGACTTGAAGCTATCGGATTTGGCCGATCTAGAAAAAATAAGCAAAATACTCAACTTTCCGATACCAGATAGACGTCTAGTCGATATTGATTTGGAGAATGAGCCTAATGTCACCAAAGGCATCGTCTATGGGTACCCGTTCTACACCCAACATCCTTTGGATTATCCAAGGGATCCGAATGAAGATGATGAGGAAATAGATTTGGGTGAAGATGATGACGAGGATGACGAAATAGATTTGGATGAACTAGAGGAACTCGTGAAAGCATATTACCATTCCTTGATAACCTCCAGCGGTACCTGAACATCCTCCGGTACCTGCATGAGTTCTTCTGACACGAAGCTGCGATCAGGACCGTCTTTTAGGTAGTATAAAATACGACTACCCGTCACAATACGATCCAACCTGTAAGTATGTTTGCTGTAAAAGGTGTCGGTGGCGCGTCTTTTAGAGTCACTATGCTCCTCTCCCGGCTGCCGGAGGTATAGGTAGAGACCATCCCTGGGTAGGGGGTTCTCTTCGGGATATTGCTGACTTTTTGCAAGTAGTACATCTTCGAACTTGATGGCCTTGTTGGGCTTCAGGTTGATCATAATAGTCTTGGTATTATTTAGGCTTTTGACGATGGTATACAAGTGCTTGACACAAATGGTACTAGTCTCCCCGGAGACTAGCTCTTTCGCATCCTGAGGTTTGAATAGCCCTCCCGCAAGGACCTTATTGTACGACTCGACGAAGTCCGAAAATGTATGGTGGTACTTGGTGGTGGCCCTCTTAATTTCAACACCTTTGCCCTCTAGCAGCTTGGTTACATCTAACTTGAATTCGGAACCGTTATCACACTGAAAGGTTTTAGAGTAGTGTAAGGGTCCTGTCTTGTGTATGTCCCTCAACATCTCCGCGACCTCACTAGCTTTCTTCGTTCGCAACGCCCTTGCTACTTTGTAACGTGAGGCTACGTCAATGCCTGTCAGAATGTACTTGTTCGTATTACCATATAGTTTGTCATGTGGCATGTACAACAGTTCGAATTGATGCATTTTATTCGGTGTTGTGATGGTAAAATGGGGGTAGTCTATACGTTTTGGACCCCTGATGTGTCTCAATCACAAAAGTTGCCCACTCAGCCAATGAATTACCTTCTCTTTGGAGAGACTACTCTCCTTCGCGAGTAACCCGATAGCTTTCCGTCCGACCTACAGATGTTCCGGTGTATAGTAGATATTGCTCAGCTTTTCCACCTCCTCCCCGGTAACGATATGTAGTGATTTTTCTGACATGTTTTTATTATGTGTAAGAAAAAAGCACGTTGTTACAGATACTTGTAAGCTACAAAGCCTAGCAGAGATAAGGAGCCAACAACGAACGTTAACTCATCATCCTGCTGTTACTTCGAGGGTGTGTAGAAATCTTTCAATTGCGGAGCTTTTTTTCCGTTGCGATGAAGTATTGGTACATGCTATCGTCCAATCCACGAAGGCTTTTTCCTGCTTTTATTTGCCTCTCTCCTTGCTTCGCAAAAAAATCGAGCTTGGCTTGTCTATCCCTGATCCACTGGACCTGGGCTTCGTTAAGCCTTAAGCCTTTCTATCGCATGGTCATGACGCCTGAGAGGTTTGAAAATAGAAAGTTCGTTTCGCTGAATTGAACCCGGCCTCTATCACAGCTATTGTCGCCATTAATTGTTTACTCTTCTTGCAGTCTTTGCATCGATACCTTCCCTTTGATGGGGGCATATTTGACTTCCCCCATACAGATGGATCTCCTCCTTTCATGCCGGCATATGCTTCCACCCTTACATTCTTTACAGGTGGATCTCTGTCTTTGAGGGGGGAAAATGCTTCCACCCCTGCGATCTTTACACCGAGATCTTATCCTTTCATGTTTACATATTTGACTTCTATTACACTCCTTACGCTTGGATCTCATCCTTTGATGGGGACAAATCTGACTGTCCTTGCAGTCTTTACAATAGGCCCTCTGCCTTTGATGAGGGCATATTTGACTACCGCCACACTCCTTACATTGATCCCTCCTCCTTTCATGGGGGCATTTGTTTTTGGTACTCCGCTGTTTCTTTTTATCCAGGCATTTGATGCATGTCTTTGTAGTTTGACCATTCTTCGGCACCCTAAACGTATCTAGGGCCAACACTTTTTTACAGCTCTTGTTTTCCATATTGATTTGTATTTGCCCTTAGGGACAAGCACAAATTGTGGTCTATCAGTACTCCACAGAATGGAACCTACCGTCCACGATATTTAGTTGGGCATCCTGTAAGAGGTAGACGTAAGCCATGAAATCAAAGGTTCCGTCTGCCTTCTTTGTGATATTTAGGGTAATCCTATCACTTAGACGTTGTAGAGGCCTTCCACTATCATGTAGGGTATGATCGGGAGACGCCTGAAAGTCTACAGGGCATACCTTTCGTTAAAGAATTGGCCAATCGTGACGTTCGAGTCGCGGCTTCCAGGTAGGTTCACAATCTGTTCAAGATGGTCCTTGGGGAGCATGGCATGAGAGTACAAATTGTTGGGCTCTCCCTCGACAGTGACGCTAATCTTCTCGAGTTTGGGTTATAGAACACCTCTTTAACGCCGGAGTATGCCTTCACTTTTCCAGGGTCTATGAATAGTAGCAAGATACCCTTAAACGACTTCGAGGGGGTATCAATTTGTAAATTATAACTTGTGTCTGATTTTTTCATGGTGATAACCTTGCTACGGAGTGTGCGTGCATATGGCACGCAAATCTTGCATACCCCGACATCATGGCGCTCGCGAGACCTTCGTGACTGAGCTTGTCAAATTCAAGCCTAATGTTGTTTATCCCATAGGTGGCATCGGCTGGCTTGGCTGCCGTGGAACCCGAGGCCACTGCCCCAGCATCTTTGATGGCCCTGGCCCTGATGGTCCCAACGTTGGAGTTAATGCCCTCTAAAACAAGGTTGATGTCCCTATCAAATTTTGGCATCCACAAGTCCCGGTACACTGCTAGGATATTGAAATCCGATATGTTTTGAATTTCGGTACCATTCAAGGTGATACGGTTTCGTACCAGGCTTTTACCAATGTTACTGACAATGGTACGATATGTATTGGTCCCCGTCAGCGTCAGGTCAAATAAGAATTTGATGGACCCTGGAAAGATGACATCATTCCCGACATATTAGGCATATCCACATGCAGGTCCTCGTTCTGGTTGATGGTTGAAGGTATGTGACTTATCTGAACCCTTTGTTTTCGGCCCTTGATACCAAAGAGTTGCCTCATTTCCGCATATGGGTCTAGTGTCGTTCCAAATGCACTCATGTTTATTATATATAGGAAATCTTAAATAAAAGAATGCTAACTAATCCAGTATTTGTACCTGACATTGATATTGATGATGACGAGGAGGATGGGGGGCCATCCAGATAAACCCGATGATACTACACCAAAACTTCCTGGAACGCCAAAACTTCCCGGAACGTTGGGGCCTTCAACAGAACAACAGCATGGGGATCTTTCGGGGCAGAGGCAAAAGCTACTAAAATCAAAGATCGATGGCCTTTACGATCGCCTTACGGAAAAAATTTGGGGTTACAGCCCGATGCAAGGTATTATGATGCCTTCAGAGAAGAAGGGGAATCAACTAATTGTTAAGGAGATAGTGAAGGGTAAGAAAACCTTTAAGGAAATAGTGGTTACAAATCAAGATGGTAGCCTAAAAACCGTTGGTCAGATCCAAACGCTCCTAGGTATTAATCGCCTACAAGCCCTGGGGTTTGTCGACTATGTTACACCCAACAAAGGTGTTAAATTTAAGATAACACAACTCTGCTTGAGAAGTTTCGTATACTCTCCAGGGAACAAGGGATAACCATAGCGAGTATCGTCTCTGCTATTGGTCTATTGATAAGCACCATTGTACTCTCTGTTAGAGAGTACAATGGTGCTTATCAATGGTGCGCTGGGGGTGCCGTAGGAGGAAGTGTCGCAGCGGGTGGTGAAAAAGGCTTTGTGGAGAAGCAGCTGGAAAGGCTCGAATATTTTCTCAAATACCTAGCAAGCAAGGCAGGTGTTGCGTTACATCATCGGTACGGTAGTCTCGTTCTTCCTGAGGGTAACGTCAACCATCGTGAAATATGCGGCAAAACATCTGTATATGGCCATCGCGGGAACTGCCGGGCTTGTTGTGCTATACGTGAAGTAGGCCTATTTCAGCCATATATAGGCCAAGATGAGGCCAACCCCTGTTATAATAATGGTGGTCTTGGTATCCTCATGTTGGTTTTGTGGTGGTTGTTCAAGTATATGGGGCGTGATATTTACCTGTATATCGGGGGTATGTATGGGATGTGTATGCCTAGGGGGTGATTTGGCAGAAGCCAAATGTCTGTTGGCATGCTTTGGAGGTGTAGGTGGTATGGTATGTATAGGAGGCGTGGCATGCTGCACAATAGGTTTGTTATTCAGGTCAAGCCGTATACCGATCATTGCATTTGCGGGTGCGATCAAAATATTGTTGTTGTGCCCCACAATTTTGCCTATACGCAGGTTCTTATCGGATGGTAGCATGTACACGTAGTGTATTACGGCAAAGTTCACCGGAGTTCTAGCATATTGCAATACCTTCTGGAATTCGGTGATGTCATGGCTTACATTTGCCTGACGTTCTACCATAGCCTCAAATTTTTGTACTAGAATTTGCCCTGCTGTATAATTGTCTGCATTAGATCCAATCAGGGATGCTTTGGCACCTGCTTGCGATCCCAGCAATAGGATCACATAAACCCTGATGCTCTCACTCAGCTTTGTCAGGCCTTCTGACGTCACCTTGGCTTGTGGGCATAATAAACTTGGCCCAATCATCGTCAACCTGCGGCCACCATCTACAATTTGTCAATGACGACATGACAGCCTCGAATTTATACAGGGCATTAGCATCTGCACCGTACTCGCGGCATACCTGTGCGTATCCAGATGTGGAGTAGGGATTTTTATACTGTTCGAACCTATCGTCATACGGCATGGGTACCTTCATCCTTGCCAGGATGCGACGCATATGGTAATAGACATGGAATTTAAAAATCGAATTGATAAGGGGTACCGAGCCCGTCATTTGCTTGGTACAGATGCCTAGCGCTGTTGTTGCGCAATGGGTGGCGAAATTCACCTGAATATTTCAGTAATCCAACGCTTGCCCTTTCCACCCCACACTAACTGGGTCATTGAGATAGGTCGTTGGGGCCTTTATGGCGTACTTCGTGAACTCCGGGAATACCACAGAAATATGGGACTCCGTACTCCCGTAAAGGTCCTGGTGCTTAAAGTTTGTAACACCAAGTGGCCATTCTCTCCTGTTACTTTTATACTTTGCCGAGTGATTGTATTGGTCTATGTTCATTCCTTTTCTTGTTAGAAGAAAGGGAATGAAACAACTGTACATTACTGATATCGATATACCTACGATTTTCGGGGACTACCTGGGACAGGACACTCGCATTGCCTTGAAATCGATTAGTATCAGGCCCGGTTGGTTGAACCTATACAGTGACAATGACATTACGATCAGGAAAGTGGATCCTGATCAGAGGGTGACTCGTATCGAGATTATAAAGGGTTTGTATAGGGTTGAGGACATTGCAGCTATTGTCAACAGCGAAGCGGAGGGTAAGATTAACCTATTTGTATTGAAAAATGGGTACTGTAGACTTTGTGTCGGTGACGGTTACTCGGTGGTGATTCATCGACCATTACAGGAGCTGTTGGGGCTGCCCTACGACCCCGCAAAAAAGTTTTATATGAAGGGTGACTACGACATTTTATACAGGACCGATACATGTCAGAAATTGAGACTTATTTGTCCACAATTGGATGAAGACGACTGCCTTTTGGATGGCAAAAAATCCAAGGTTCTGGCCTTGCTTCCTACCAAGGAGTTAAACGCCTGGGGAGCCTGTTTACCTTCCATTAAAAGGCTCCACAGACCGTCTGGAGTTTATGCTAACAGACGTCTACCATCACGAGAAGAATGTCACGTTTTTCAATATGACCATGCGTATTCTGATAGAATAAAGATGAGCGATATCAGCAAACTTTATCCGAGTTTGCCGAGTGCACCTGCGCAAGGCTCTGATCAGGATGAGGGACAAATTTTCAGGCTTAAAAAAATAGAGGAGATAGAACAATATCTCCGGGATGAAATAAAAGAGCGGAATAGACTTAGAAAAAAATTCAAAATGCATAATACATGGGTACGCTTCTGCGACCATGGTCTGCTTGGCGTAAATGTGATTACGTCGGGGCTTGAGATTGGAGCTATGGCCTCAGGTTTGGGGGTTCCCCTGGCCTGTGCCATGGGGGACTCGCAATTGCCGCCGGAATAGGGCACGCCGGTCTCCGGAACGCCTCTAAACGGTTGCGTGTTAAGTCCAAAAAACATGATAGTATAAGGCTACTCGCGGAGGCAAAACTAAACTCGATTGTCGATCTGATCAGTAAGGCAATGGAAAACGGCGTTATCAGTGACCACGAGTATAGCCTGATTAGCCGTGAAAAGGAGAGGTATATGTTGCTCAAGGAGCAAATGCAGCAGAGGTTTAATAGGATCGTGAATGATATCAACAAACAGGAGAGAGCCCAGTTGGTTGCCAAGGGAGGGAGGAGGGGAAGGACGAAATTTAAAAAAAAACTACAATCTGTACAGTATGCAAGCACTATGTAAAGTCCCCACCTGAATATAGGCCTTAATTTGTATTATATTTTATAGGTCTACAACTATAAAATAATATGGTTTCTTAATCCTCGCTTAGCAACCATTCCTTCTTAAAGTCCTTGTACCGACATTCCGTAGTATGTACCTGAGGGTAGTAGTTTTTACCTTGTACATACACCGATGAAATGGTCAGAATTGCACTAGCTTGGCAGGGCTCATCATAGGGTACCGGCATACCATAAAATTTAGTGGTAATTGCATCCTTGTAGTATTTGAGTTTGGCGTTCACGTAACGGTCCTTTCTCACAGGGCTTGTCGTCAATTTCTCGGATATTAACTCTTCGATTTTTTGCCATATTTTTCGATATTTCACAACCCAATCGGGGTACCGGGTGACCCCATGCGCGGACCAGATTTTAGGTGTTTTCACCCCCAGGGCAACCACAAGATCTTGTGTATGGTACCCTACTATGACCGATTATCCTTACCTCCATTAGCAGGGATGACATCTGAAACTGTTATGCAATCTACATTGATATCATCGATATCTGTGAAGGTAGCAGCAAATGAGTAGAATAGTTTTCGGCTGACGAGCTCATTCTCAAATTTTCGCATCCCGTTTATTGTATATTTCGAACGACTGAAGAGAATTGCATGACATCCCACAGGTGCATCTATCATACGCATGCAATATACGCTCACAGTCATTACAATGCTCATTTATTTATTAAGATATCAAGACGATCCTCCAGGTCTTTAATCCTCCGTTCATTGGACCCCTCCTTCTCTGATAATTGTACTAATGCCAGAGCCATAAGAAGTAAGGAGATACCTACGCCGGCCATAAATGCAATCAGTGTTGCGGTTCCGAAGATATCGAATTTTGATTGACAGTTGACGCACATTTATTAATACAGCGCATGCGTTGATGATCGGTAGATTTTTGCTGATGATCAACGGTATTTTGTGCAATGGAGCGTGACAAAAAGTTGTGACGTCACAAACAAAAATTGTGTATGATATTCTTTTATGAGAATTTGACCGTGATTTTTGAAAAAGTGTGTATGGAATGACCCCTACACTAGCTATATTATAGCCTTAAGGGGCTTGTGCACGTAGTGAACGGGGCTCTAACGTAATGACGGCAAGGAAAACGACTTAGAACGTCGTAGTCTATTGCCATTGGAGGGACTAGACCAAGGTTAACCTGCACAGGCACGTGTAACGACGTGATTTACGTGTAAGGTCTTAGTTAGGCGACAAAGGACCATATTAGAGCATTTAGAGGCCTGTCAATGTAGTTGACGGTGTTCTAAGGCCATGGCACTAAGGAAAACAACTTGGGACGTCGTATTAATCGAGATTGGTGGGATTAGAGCAAAGAAAACTTGCCTGGGCGCGTGGAATCACGTAGGTTAGGTCTAAGGCCTTTCTTAGACGACAAAAGACCCCGTATTATAGCATTTACGGGGCTGATAATGTAGTTGACGGTGTTCTAAAGCCATGGCGCCAAAGAAAACAACTCGGGACGACATAATCCTTTGAGAGTGAAAGGACTAGACGAGGTTAATCGGCAGAGACACGTGGAACCAAGTGATATACGTGTAACGCCTTTTATAGACCACAAAAATCCTATTATAGCTTTAACGGGCTTGTGCACGTAGTTGACGGTGTTTTAAGGCCATGACGCCAAGGAAAACGACTTGGAACGTCGTAGTCCCTTGAGTCTGGAAGGACCAGACCGATACCTGCGCCGGCATGTCGTGAACGCTCGTGATTTATGCGTGAGGCCTTAATTAGGCAAGAAAAGACTATATTAGAGCATTTATAGGCCTGTGCACGTAGTTGACGTTGTTCTAAGGCCATGACGCCAAGGAAAGCAGCTTGGGACGTCGTAGTCCAGTGAGAGTGGAAGGACTAGACCAAAGATAACCTGTACCGGCACGTGAAACCGCGTGATTCATGTGTAAGGCCTTTATTAGAACACAAAAATCATATTATAGCCTTAAGGGGCTTGTGCACGTAGTTGACGATGTTCTAAGGCCATGACGCCAAGGAAAACGACTTGGGACGTCGTAGTCCATTAAGATTGGAAGGACTAGACAAAGGGTATCCTGCGCAGGCACGTGGCACCACGTAATTTATGTTTAAGGTCTTAATTTGGCGGCAGAATGCCATATTACAGCCTTTTTGGGCCTGTGCACGTAGTTGACCGTGTTCCAATGCCATGACACCAAGGAAAACGACTTAAAACAAAATATATTTTGCCTAGAATTCTTTAAAAGACGTGCATATAAATTTTTTAGGAGCATAATTAAGTAAAATAAAGTTTATTTTGTATAGACTTACTTCGAACCACTAAATTTATGTACTGCACTCATACGGTTGCGCGTGTTGTCGCAACTGAGTGATCCTGGTTAGAAGATGTCTAACGCTAAATAGTTGACGGTTTAAGATGGTCAACATGAAATTGCGACTTCAATAATAAAACCGAAAAACGATCGACAAGTGTGGTGGCGTTACTTAAATTTTCAACGAGAATGTCGTTTTTTCATTCGCTCAAAAACAACAAAACATGAAATTCAACAAAAACAGTCGTTTTGGAAGTTTTAACTTCCAAGCCTTTCTCGATCCAACAAAAACAGAAACGATATGTGAAGATGTTATGAAATACAAACTAACCGCTGTAGAAGTACAAGAAACTCATATGAAAGGATATGGTATGATAGCACTGAAATCTTTATTATTCTTGTAGTAAAGATAAATCCAGCAAAGGCATAGCTGTAATTGTGGAGGATAGATATAAAACCGTCTCCTGACATTTCCCGTCAAAAAAAACTATAAACTAGTAGCTTATAGTAATTTTTGAAAAAATTATCTTGTAATGTAATTTTTTGTTGTATTATTAGCTATTAGACTTATTACATAATTTGAAATAAAGTAACTCCCCAACTTGTAACTCAGCGATTACTTGTACTCGTGTTAAATGCGTAAAACGTAAAAAATATGCTTAGATGATACCAGTGTGGTATGTCATTCAAAGGAACTATGTCAACGCTAACCCTGTTTCGAGTCAAATTTACTAAACAGACGAGTTTTCCATCCGCATGTTTTAGCGAGGATACAAGTGTTACGGGGGTTGCTTTTATTTATTGAGCTATAAGACACTTTCATTTCTAATCTAGGAAGGATTTTTAATAACTAAAAACCTCACTTTTGGGAAGATTTTAGCTCTTTTTATAATAAAAACACAAAACGCCCGCTTTACCTCGTACAACGCCATAACCCTTAATATTACTTTGCCAATTTATCAAATTTTGCCCAACCAGAAAAAAATCCTAGATCCGCCCCTGGCTACATATCATCAGCGCTTATGCTCCTACAATGAAAAAACTGAACAAAACCTACAAAAAACAACCAAATTCTATAACATTCTTAGATGTGTATTAAAATTAATAAAAAATAAAGATATAGTGATAATTGGAGGTGACTTTAATGCCAAAACAAAACTGTCAGATAATTAGTTAGAAAACGTATACAACAAAACAGTTGGCAAATACTCAATCAGTCGATAAATGAAAATGGTCAATTACTCCTCGAATTCGCAAATATAAACCAGCTAAAACTATCCAAATTTTTTTATAAGCACAAACCATTCCACCTTACAACCTAGGAAAGTCCAGAAAGGAGAAAAGATCACATTGACGCGAAAACCAACACGATAAAGAGAAATCATACAGAAATCAAATTGACTTTATACTAGTGAAAGAAAATCTAAGCATTACCACTTATAACTCCAGATCCCACAACAAAATGAAAAAGAAATCCGATCACAAAATTGTAATAGCCGACATAGAATAAACTTAAGGCATAACAAGAAATTTGTACCAAAAAGCAGAATCAACAAAAAAAACATCAATAACTTCGAACTTAGAACACAATATGAAAACAAACTTAAATAACATATAAATGCCATACCTGAACAAAAAACAAATCGGGAAAGATGGAGTATTATTGTAGAAACGATCAAACAAACAGCAACAGAGGTCCTAGAAAAAGTAGAAAAACAAAAAGATAATACAATCCCGAAATGTAAAGATTATCAGATAGACAAAAGATATTGCACATAAATCGAAACCCTACAAATGATAACATCAAAAGAAAGAAATGGAATACTGACAAAAATGCATAACATCACAAAACATGTACAAAAGGAAAAGTTAACCAACACACATGTTATGAAGCAGGTAAAAAACTAATACCAAAACAATCCTTACTCATACAGACGGAATCAGGGCTAACTGCCAATGAAACGCAACAAGCAGAAATTATATCAAAGTACTTCAAATATCAGTTCTATAAAAGTACCCAACCGCTTCCAATTATTAGGCCGGCGAAAATGATAACAGAAAAAATAAGGAAAGCTACAAATAAAATGAAAAATAATAAAAGTCCAAGCTGTGATGAACAACAGTCGATCTACTAAAATACGCACCTGATGAAATACATCAGCGCATTGCTTTAATCTATAATAAAATGGCTGAAACAGGTGATGAACCTAAAGAAATGGTGCACATAGTGCACATAGTCATGCATCATATGAGCAAAGCTTTCGCTTCATTCGACTGAAAATCCTTGATCACTGATTTGCAAATGATACTTCAACCAGACGAACTTCATCTTGTCTATAAACTTATCCAAGTAGAGATAAAAGTCCAGTACATTCCTTAAAACAGGAGCCCCTTAAGGTGATTGTATGTCAGCGAATGAGTTCACTTTCTACTTAGCTACAACCTTGGAGAAAACACACGAAGATCATAGCTATTGCAAATCAAGTAATCCAGTACCATACCAACTTCAAGAACATAACTATACTACCGCGAGACCAGACAAACGTCACATTAATATAAATCTTGAATACACTGACGACATAAAGTATGGTGATATCTAATCCACTCGAGATTGAGAAGCTGAAACGAGAACTAACAGCTAAACTTAAAAGCAGAAATCTAATTATGTATGCCGAAAAAACAGAAGAATATTACGTTGGTAGATCGAACTATAACTGGAAAAAATGTAAATTATTAGGCAGTTTTTTAGGCAGAAATATACACTAGCTGGCCTCTAAAGGCTCTAATATGACCTTTTGCCGCATGATTAATGTGTTACTCGTAAATCACGAGGTTCCACGGGCCTGGGAGGGTTACGATCGGCATAGCCATTTCACTTTCAATGGACTACCACGTCCCAAGTCATTTTTCTTGGCGTCATGGCCTTATAACACCGTTAACTACATGCACAGGCCTCTAAAAGCTCTAATATGGTCTTTTGCCAGCTAAGGAAGACCTTAGACTTAAACTGCGTGGTTCCACGCGCACAGGCAAGTTACCATTGGTCTAGTCCTTCCACTTTCAATGGACTAAGACGTCCCAAGTCGTTTTCCATTGCGGCATGGCATTTGAACACCGTCAACTACGAGCACAGGCATCTGAAGGCATTAATATGGCCTGTCCCCGCCTAATTAAGGCGTAAGACGTGAATCACGAGGTTCCACGTGCCTGAGCAGGTTACCATCGGTCTATTCCTTCCACTCTCGATGGACTACGACGTCCCAAGTCGTTCCTTGGCGTCATGGCCTTAGAACACCGTCAACTACGTGCACAGTCCTCTGAAAGCATTAATATGATCTTTTGCCGCTTAATTAAGGCCTTACACGTGAACTACGTGGTTCCACACGTCCAGGTAAGTTAGCATTGGTCCAGGGCTCCAATCTCAATGGACTACGATGTCCCCAGTTATTTTCCTTGGCACCATGGCCTTAGAACACCGGCAACTACATGCACAGGCCCCTTAAGGCTGTAATATGAACTGTTGTGGTCTATTAAAAGCGTTACACGTAAATCACGTGGTTCCACGGGGCTGTGCAGGTTACCATAGGTCTAGTCCTTCCAGTCTCAATGGGCTACGACGTTCCAAGTCGAATTCCTTGACGTCATGGCATTAGAACACCTGACATTTTCCGGCCTGGGGAATGCCTGAGCAAGCACAAAAAGGCAGATATGATCCAAAACTTGATTATATATATTAGGCATTCTCTAATTTACGAGTAAAACGAAGCAATATTTAGGCTATGTATACCAGTTTATCCCCTTTTGATACGCAAGCACTAAATCTATCATACCTTCCTAAATATGAGGTTAGGTTCTGTAGTAGCTATGTACATTTAAACGATTTTCTGTAGGTGCATTGGAGCAACGTATGTACTTTTTAAGAATAATGGAAAACAAATGATTTAATTCGCCAAATTTGGATTTCATGATTTTGAATTTGTTAGCTTAATTAGGCATTCGTCATCCAATTGAGGTTAGATTATTCTGCTAATTAGGAGCAGTACGTCTAATTACGGTGTTTTCGCTCAGTTAGTTTTCTCTTCTGACCATAGTCACAGTGACTATTATCTGACTGATATCAGTGAACGGGTTCAACCAACCAGACGCTCTGCATGTGTTCTATGTCTGCAGGTCAAGCATTGATTGTTTTTTGTTTTTTTTTTGCATTATCTTTTACATTCTCACCTCACCTGTGTTGTCTTTTCAACTTTAGTCAATTTTTGAACAAAACCTGACCTCGCAGTAAAAGATATTTAGCCAGTCAAAGCAAATAAAAAGTTTCGGGGATGTTAGTTCAGGGGAATGAAAACTATGCTTAGACCTTTAGGTATGAACACATAGAAGCTATGAACACATAAGAGTCGCGTAAAAGATTCACTAATGTGTTCATTTTTTATCCGGAGACGAAATAAGGCTAAATCAAACACACATTCCTGCGGATTGTGTGAATAAACACATTGTATTGTAACTTAGATTATATATGATATTTAACACTTTTTTAACATTCAGTTAATTTAGAGCGAAAACGTGGCTATAATCATTGTTCTTAAGGCTTATTCGGTCTTAGTTTTTCGGTTTAAATAACAGCTAGCTAAATATAATCCCGAGTTAACTTAGCCTTAAATTGTTCTTAAAACATGTTCTTATTTAAGTCAAATTTAAGGTTTGTTTTCTTCCACCAAAATTAATCAAATGTGCTATTAAATTGAAGATTTTGCAATTGTGTGGCCACCTATATCAATCTGCTATTTGTTACTTTAAGTTTGCTGCATTTTTTGTCCATTCCTAGCACTTATGGCTACCTGATGGCCTGCTACACGGTATCTAGGCGGTCTTGATCTCTCCCACTTTCATATTTAGATTTGTGCACCTAATCAGAGTAAGATCTAGTGAACTGTTAAATGTAATAATGGGATCAATTTAACCTTTTTCAATTATTTAGGACTTATAGAATAAAGTTTTTTGCAGCGAAGACGAGTCTTGTAGCTTTTTTAACATATACATACTTTAATGGTTAAAAAACTTTAGTTTTCTTTCAAATTTTGGTAGAATATAGAAATTCTGCAAATTTGTCGGATATTGGTTTGTATTTTCACTTCTTATTACAGCCAAAGCCTCTTTTTCGAGTAGAGAGTAAAACACAGGCATATTTGTGCCACCTCACGTATTAAATTTTCCCGCTATTTCTTGTTATAACTTCGCGAACGAGGTTGACTTATAAGTTATAACTCGAATTATAACGATCCTTCTAGTTATAACTTGTTTGAAAAGCCGTTTGTTTTATTACTATCTTGTCTGCCAGTATTGGTTTCCAACTCGTAACTGACTAACTACCTATATCCCAAATGGTCAATTGTAACTTTATCAACGAAATTGAATTTGCAAAGTTTTTTTTTGAAAAACTGGTCTTGGGGAATTTAAACCAGTTTTTTAACGCTAACCAACTAAGCAATCGCGACAGAACAATGGATGAATATTTAATACAAGTCGTCAAACTGTGGAAAAATCCACTGGGTCGCCCGTCCTTTATATGTCGCATTTCGTGTTGCCGTAACAGACAGACAAACAGACAAATTTTTTCAGTCTCTGCCCTTTTGGGCTAGTTTGCCCATCACTTATTATGTGCATTGCATATATTTAAGGAAAATAATTTCATCTTTATTTATCACAAAAAATAAAAAAAATACGCTTTTTATAAAGGGGAGTGGGGATTCAGGGACTTTTCTTCAGTCTGTGAATTCGTGAGCGAAGCAAAATCCACGCAATTACTAATCATAAAAATAGGTGATTGAGGGCTCCCAAAACGTCGCTTCTCAACTATTCTGTTCAAGAAATGAACAATATTATGAATGCTGAACGACAAACCGAACTAATATCTTCAATATTTTTAACTAAGTATAATGCCCGTATACGTCTGTCCGTCCGTCTGTCACGCAAAATGGTAGCTTAGCTGCGCAATAGCGAGAAGCACGCAATGCGGTATAAAATTTTTTAACTAATTGTAAAAAATATTCGGCTTATTTGTGTTAATTATTTCTTTAAAATACTGAAGATAACATCCAGGTCATTAACCAGGTACAAGTCTTAACCTACCCTGCTTTCTATCTTTATACCAACCAACGTAAGGAATAGACAAAGTAAATCATCTCGCCGTATATATTTAAATCAAGCAGAGTTTTTTTAAATAGGCTTTGCGATCGTAGTACGATACTTAGCCTCACATTAAATTACGCCTCGTTTGGCGCAGCTGTTTTCATTTTAGCAAGTACCCTGGGTGATTTTCCTGATTAGACTAAAAACTCGTGACAAAATCGTCCAACCTACAATGTACGGAAGTTTAGACATCATGTACCAAAAGTAATTAACTTAAAATACAAAAAAATTTTCGTAAGCTGCATTGTTTGGGGCGGACGTTTGTCTCTCCAGGCCTCTAGCATTGTTTGCTTTGAAAAAATTTTATACATTTGTTTCCATTAATTTTTCTCAATATTTTAACTAATGGCGAATATTACTGAAACAACACAACGAATGAAGATTACTGTAACACGTGTTATGTACAAGTGCGATTCCTTTTAAACTACACGAATTTTTTACCACAAAAAATAACTACAAATTAAATGTAACTGCAATATGTAAAACAAGACGACCAACCAAACCCACACACATTCACTGCACATCAATTTTACATCACTACTGCATATCCGGCAGTTTATTCACTACAACCAAAAAAAATAGAAGAAGACCTTGTTGAGTGGACCCCGAGATAAGTTAAAAATTTTAATGGGAGTAATTTCTTGTATTCGCTTGGCTACAAAATGCCGTTTAAATCGATGTCTACCCCAGGGTAAGTAGAACTCCAAAAGTTGGAGCCCAGGGTACGTAGAACTCCACAAGTTGGAGCCCAGGGTAAACAAGTTGGGCAGTTTTTTTGTGCTACTTAAAAAGATCCTGTGTGCGTTATTTATGAGTTATGAGATCGTCAATACTTTCAAATTCAGAATTGTCAGCCGTCATGATATAATACTGAAATTCATCCAATAACTAGGTTATAAACCTTTGCAAAGGGGGGAAATTTTAAAATGAAAATCTTTCGTGACTGACCAAAGTGTAAAACAGTCAAACGGTTCAGAATATTTAGAATTAGGCCAATACCACGAGTGCTTGTGACCAATAAACTTTTTCTAGAAATAAAAATGCTAAAAAAAAAGAAATCTTAGTTAGAATTCGCGATTACTCTGGGATCTGTCAACCGTGCCCTAAATTTCAGGGAAGCTTCGACATTTCAATGTTGACACCTTGACCTTTACGTATTAAAAATAGTTGCCAGGTATAACCAACAGAACCGACAAGCTTGATTGAGTGCGCGTTGAAAGTATAAAAATAGAATATGACGCACGCTCATTTAATAAAAGACGCAATAACGGACCACATCACTTCGTTTGTACTCTCCTTCTGCGCTTCAATCTCTGGATCAAGGTCCAACAGTTCCCGCACTCTTTTCGTAGCGAGGTCGTAGTCTTCGTCATTTAAAGGAGCAAAAGCATTTTCCAACACGTCTGATGAATGCGCCAAATAAATGAGGGATAAGGCTCTTTTGTCCATTCGTTGAGGATCATTCACCCATTTAGCCAGCACTGATTCTTGTACTTTCTTCACCACTCGCTGTTTTATAGCTGTATCGTTTACTGGATGAGTGGTCATATCAAATAAAAGAAAGTTTTGTTTCTCCGTTGTTAGCACACCTTTTTCAACAAGATTTTTGGCTAACCGCTCTCTAACATTTCGCAACTGGTACCTCAGTTTTAACGGATTCCAAGTTTCACCTAAAGGAAAAAGACAATTACTTGACAATATTACTTATAACTGATTATTATTATAAAAGTCAAATGTTAGGAGGAATTTAATTTCGTCAGGATTATTACTCAAAAATCTCATGCTCAGTTTAAAAATGAACAGCTTCTAAAGAAATGTGTAAAACTAATCTGATTTATTAGCGTACGAGCTAACACTTAAATCGTTCCTTTCAAGTGGATAGTCATCAAGTAACTAGTAAGTAACAGTCGAGCATGTAAAGGAAAGAAACCTAAGCAACATTGAGCTTTAACGAAACTTTTATGTTGTTTATAAAAAAGCATGTAATCATAGTTCTATAGTTACCACTTAACAATTCCACCCATGTCGGAATAGTTTCAGGAGGATCAGTCTCTTTAATTAACTTCGAAGCTTCGTCCAATATTACATCCCCAGTTGGTGAGTCGTTTAGAAATATTACTTTGCGATTTAATAGGCTTTTACGTCTCATTCCAGTTTTTTCTAACTCTACGCGACCTCTAAGACCAAGCTCTATCATCATACAGCCACGAAGTCCAGAAGAAATACAGTCATTCCAAAACGAGGTGTAACCCTATAACAGAATTTTTACTAATAAACAATGAACACAGATTGAAGAACTTCATAAGACGAAGGTAATACATAAAGTTTATTGATTCTGTGGCTTTGAATTCTCATATAGCTAGCTAATCCGTCTTGGAAAAACACAAGTGATTTTATCTTGTAGTCTGTCACTTCACGGAATCACCCATGGAGTGTATCACTTTGTAATCCCGTCGCACTTTTTAATCCAATTTTGTCGCACTTTGTAATTCCACCTTGTCACACTTTGTAATCCATGATATTTTTGCGATAAAATATTCCTCTCTGCGATTGTTTCTGAAACACTTTTTGCATTAAATACGGGAAAAACAGATGACAGTTACAGCTACAATCTTTTCCAGTTTACGCTACACGTAGAAATGACTTCTAACAAGTGACATTTCTATTGCTTATGTTTTTACATTTTTTATAAAATTAATTAAGGT
This sequence comes from Hydractinia symbiolongicarpus, assembly GCF_029227915.1. Taxonomy (NCBI): domain Eukaryota; kingdom Metazoa; phylum Cnidaria; class Hydrozoa; order Anthoathecata; family Hydractiniidae; genus Hydractinia; species Hydractinia symbiolongicarpus. Next base: position 18,982,701 of record NC_079875.1, on the reverse strand, counting down.
AACCAAAATTCTACAATGCAAGGTGGGATTACAAGATGCAACAGGTGGAGGGATTGAAAAGTGATACACTACATCCCACAAATAGCTTTCTTCATTGTCATCCTGATCGTTTATATTTTGTGCCCTGTTTAACTGCTTGTTGTGCTTAATTATTACCTTGTTTGTAGGTTTAGCCATCGTTATAAGAAAAAGAATAGTCTGGGTAATCGACCTTTCCGAGCCGTATGGCTACAAAAAGGAGGATTTGACAATTGTTAAAAGAGTTAGATGCTATTTTGGGGGAAATACATGGTGGTCATTTATGAAATATGACACTTTTTAAGTATAACTAGCAGCATTTGTCGACATAAAAGAATAAACTGAAGCTAATTTTACAAAGTTTTAGCTCAAGTTTGTTTTCATGTTTGCTGCAGCTAGAGAATTACAGGATCAGCTTATGATTATTGTCTGACCACGTTTTTTAAACGAGTAAAATGATGTTTAAGAAATGCATTTAATTGATATTCATTTGTTTTCAATGCCTGGAGATATAATATTAAATAACTCACCACTACGATATCTCATCTTAGGGCTTTTAATATCAGTATATGGCCGTAAAAAAATTTTGAAATAATTCTAAACCTGATCAGTCCTGGTGGCCATTTTAATGTCGACAGTACAAAAAGATGTATAAATTCTGGTAAAATTAAATGACCTACTACTTGAAATATAATACAGTTTGTAATGAAGCTTAAATTTTTTTTGACCTATCATCATAGTTCCTGAATTTCTGAATTTAGGCATTTTGGGAAACACCAGGTAAACCATCTCTGACAACAGATTAATTTTTGCAAAGATACAAATGCAGAAACCATTAACAGCAATTCTTATTATCGAGGGTCTAAATAAAACATGTTCTGAGTTTATTGCCATATATTTTATCCACTCCTGAGAAACTGGGTGTACACAGTGTGGTGCCAGATTGTTCAACCTTCAAGTTTTATCAAAACCAATAAAACATTTTGACACCCCTAGTAAATCTACACATTTTTAAAAAAATCACCCACACAAATGTTGAAAATCTTAAACCGCTATAAAAATTTTCATGTTTACATAGAGTTTTTAATAACACCATAACTTTGAAAACCAAATTTTGGTGAAATGTGTTTATTGAACGTTTTATATTTTGGTCATTTTAACCGCCGAGATGGACCCTGAAATGACTTTGATTCCACCCAAATTCATAAAAGATTTCATTTTGCCTCCACACAAAAATCCATACATAAAAATCCATACAGCCTCTTAAATATAAGCATTCTCACAATGCTAATTGCAACAAATTTCATTCTCACCCAACATTTTTTGCAAAAATTCTTTTAGTCAGCCCTCTAACACATGCAAAAATAAATTTTCATAAATAAAGTGGCTATTAAAAGCCTTTTTTATATAACACACATACACATACAAAAAAAACATGTTTTTTCCCAACAACTTATAATATGCATTATCTTTTTCAGTGGGACTGCTAGTCTAGTGTAGCTAGCTAGTTACATTATGTAAGCTTAGACTGGTTTGGAAATATAGTCCCTTACATTGTTGAAAATTCAAACAGTAAGTTAAGTGACACTCTTGCTTTATTTAACAAAAATAACTACAAATATAGGCAAGAAATAAAAATTTTCTGACACAAAAAGCACTGGATGTGATGACTTCCTGCAGCAAAGTATCTTTCCATTTTTATTTGGTGCCCTTAAAAGCCTGGGTGGTAGAAAATGTAGGAAACCAAGATATTGCTGGAAGCTATTAGTGTAGTCAAATTAGTGATCAACCTGGAAAAAATTGTTAACTTAGTAAATTTGGTATCAACCGCAATTTTATGTAGAATAACATATCAAAATCCTCTGAAAATATCTTGGGCAACATTGTTTTTTTAGGTCAAACCCGGCAGGGAGTATTTTGGCCCAGTCGAAAAATGGGTTTTCTGGCAATTTTCTCAAATATGGTCATGCTGTATACCTTTAGAAGCGAAATTTTATTCTAATTACAAAACTCTTAGGCACCGTTAGTCAGAAACTAATTTTTACAAACGTTTGAAATGTTTGATCTTAACATTCGAATTAGAAAGTTCGAAAATGTTAATTAAACAGTAGAATGGAACATGGTTTGGTATGTGTATCTGCATGTAGAGATTGTCACGGTGTCAATTGTGAAAATTATGTGACGCTGCTATCGATAATGACAATGATGATGATTATGACAACATTTTTACTATCTTAGAGAATGAATTATTATGAATATACCGAACTGCTTTGAAATATTAAATTTTTCATTTTTTAAGGCCCGTGGAAGGTGAGGGGGTGGTTGGGATTGGAAATGTTTTTTCCTGCATGCGACAGAAAATTGAAGATATCTTTTTCCCTGTTGGTTTCCGACAACAATGCCTAAGAGTTTTGTAATCAGAATAAAATTTCGCTTCTAACGGTATATAGCATGACCATATTTGAGACCCCCTGGCAGGTTTGGCCTGAAAAAACAATGTTGCCCAAGATGTTTTTCGGAGGATTTTTGATATTTTATTCTACATAAAATTGCGATTTTGTTGATACCAAAATTACTAAGTTAACAATTTTTTCCGGGTTCATTCCGTTTTCATTCTAATTTGACTACACTATATGGCACAGGCTTTCAGACTTAACCCTGTCCCAAGGGCCTTTTTGTCTCTTTTCTGACATCAGGACGGACATCCGAACATGACCCTGGCGCAGGCCTCTCAGCTCTGTGCTGTGCTTAAATGGAGTAACGTCACTAATTTATGTGTTAACACGGCGAGTTCAACTAAATTTTAAGATGTCACCTAATAAAGTATGGGTAAACAGCTTTATTAATGGCAGTGTATTATGTCAAATATGGTCAGTTTGACAACCTGCATTTTTTCCAATCAAATAGTCTTTGTGGAGACAAATATTCCATTGTTGAATTCGTTACAAAAGTTTTATCTATAATACCAAGATTACTTTTGGTACGTTTTAATTTTAATAACCTTTTAAAACTAAGATTCTCAATGTGTTATAGTTGTGTACTAAGCAGAGTATCTTACAATCCGGTTTAAATTCTATTTAAACTGGGTTGTAACATATCTAACATTTGGCCTTAAATGGTAATGACAAGCATAGTTGATCTGTAATTGGTTAACCATGGTGAGCAAACATAAAAAATGATGAAAATTATTTTCAAACCACCAGAGCAATGCAAAAAAAAGTTTTAAGCCTGATTTCCACTTAAAAAAGGATACGCGTATAGTACTAAAATCAATTTATCTGATTGGACAAGCTTGATATTTTGGTCAATATGTTGCGTTGATAGTTGAAAATTTAGATTTAAACCTGGATTTCCAGTGAAGAGAATGATACCTATATCCTGCCGAAATCAGTTGATATGATTGGACAAGCTTAATCGTTTGGCTGATATGTGTCAATACAAGAAAAAGTTGGATTCATAATTTAATTCTTTTGTAGTATGTGTATTAAGAAATAAACAAACAAAGAAATAATTAAGTATAGTTATTTTTTAATCCAATCATTGAAATCAAAATAATTTGTTGTTACGATACGCCAGACTTTAAAGTTTCTAGTTTTGTAGACATGAATTCTAGAAAATCAAAGATAGTATTCTAATCCCACACATATAGCCGTATTCTTTGTGTCTAAAATGGAATCATTTTATTACTTTGCACTAAGAAGTATACCAAAATGCACAAAATACATGACAGGCGAAAATCTGAGGACCTGCAAAATATGCATTTTTCAGAGGCTAACCACTAGTTGCTATAACAATAACAAAAATTCTGCAGCTGGCACACAATTTAATTACAGCCCCCTAGCTGGCTACAGAGTAATTCATTATGTTGGATAGGCAAACCAGTGGAGTTTTCCATGGCTTAATATTTTATTATATTCTTATATTATATTCTTTAAATATCATATGATTAGAACAGGATCTAATAAGTTTTTTTAAATTATATGACGGTTTGACTTGACTGACTGTGGTACTTGACGTACTGTACAGTGACACAGTCACCCAATCGGAGAAAGGTTCTCAGAATTAATATATAGTTATAGCTCTATAGATGGTGTGTTATTTTTCTGATACCTTTATTTATTTATTTTTTTACTGATAGGAAATGGTATAACATTGTCAAAGCCTTACTTCTTTATCTTTCAAACCAAGTAGTAATACTTCTTCCATTAGCGTCAAACGGGTCTCTTTGTCCATGGAATCTGCTTCATCATCGACGTTTTGGTCTGGACTATTTATTATTTTATGATTACCATCTTTAGAATTTTCCTTATTCGTAGAGCGAGTGGTATTCCTTTGAACAAGACCTGCAGTTCTTCTAGCAGCCATAGCTATCTACTTTTAATCCACATAAATAAACCTTCTATCTCTACTACCCCACAAAAATCATTCACAAACAGGACCTGTATTATCAATAAATAGAAAAACAAACTATAACTAAACTATTTTATTATAAAACTCAATGTATGTTTCTTTCCTCGTTCCTCAGCAACTTAACCTTCTGAAGTCACAGTTCGTCCATTTTTATCTCCGTGTTACGTTTCCATTCTATCTTAAAAATTTTACCGCTGACCGGTGCACCAAGAACAGAGAAACGGGCTATGCTTAAAAATTCTCGAATTACGTAAGGGCGCGAAGCGCCCGCAAAGTAATTCCGATTTTATAAATAAAATCGGAGAAGGATCTAATACTGCGTTTCCCAACCTTGCCTCGCTTAACAAAGTAGGAGCCAGTTCGACCGAGGTGTTTTATTTTGGGATTATTTCGTTTTAAACAATGCCCAATAATATATTTTACCAAAGAAAATGTAAGATAAAACTACAATTTTGAAAGGAGAATGCTATATTATAAGCTTTAAAGTTCTTACAACAAATGAAATGAATAAAAGTCTATCAAAATAAATGAAATTCTATCTTCTTCCGCTGGCGTAGTACGAGCCTAAACGGAAGGAACATACATATACTATTAACATTGGACTAAACAAAAAAATACAAGGTAGTGGGAGGGTGGGCAGTATTAGATCTTTCTCCGATTTTTTTTATAAAATCGGAATTACTTTGCGGGCGCTTCGCGCCCTTACGTAATTCGAGAATTTTATTTCATAAAATCTCCAGCGATCTAATACTGCGTTTCTCAACCTTGCCTCGCTTAACAGAGTAGAGCCTATTCCTCTCCTCCTCTGTTCAAAGCGTTACTGTACTTAAACCTGGTAAACCTTTTCCTGAAACAATTCACCTTTTTTAACAATATTTTTGTTGTAGAATTTTTGCCAGGTACTTTCACTAGACCAGGATCCTCTTTTTAAAATTTCCGTGATAGGTGCTCCACCTAAGTTTGCCTTTGAACTAGATGCTGATCGAGTAGAATGTGCCTTAAAAACACTAGTGTCTATTCCCGCCCTAGCAAGTAACTTTTTTAGCCAGCCTGAAATTGTAGGTTTGTGAGGGACTGTAGTACTTAACAACAGCTGTGAAAAATCTTTTGTTGACCTCCAACCTTTTGTTCGGTCAATATATTCATCTAAAGTTTAAACAACACACAGATCAGTATCATGTGGGTAGGCTTGATATGTAACAGTTGAAGGTGATTTACCTCTTTTCCAGCTTTTATGCAACATATTAAAATAGAAGGTATATGAACTTTCACTTCTAGCCATGAAATCAATATTAAGGTGTTGAATTGCTGAGACTCGTAACGCAGCTGACAAGGCTAACAAGCCTGTTAACTTGTATGAAAGATCAATAATAGATAATATCCTATTTTCTCTAAAGACTTTATATAGCGTAAAACCACTTCAACATCCCAGACAAACGTATAGCGTGGTTGGGGTGGCCTCTGATTAAAAACTCCTGATAACAAAGCACAAACTCTAGTATTTATCCTTCATCAAAAAGAATAGACAGGTAATTTAATATGCTATTTACAGGTGCTTGAAATGGATCAATTTTTTCCCTACTACACCAGCTAACCCACTTATTCCAGGCCGATTTGTAAGAAGTAATGGAGCCTGGTCTTCTTGCCTGAGAGATAAGCTTGGCAGCATTGCTTGAAATTCCTTCCATTTCAAGGCTACTCCTGAAACTTTCCACGCCACTAGTTTTAAGGATTTGTTTCTTACAAGAGGGTGGCTGTACCCTTGGGAATCCTGCAAAAGATCTATTCTGTCAGGTAGTAACAATGGTTTTTGGATTAACATGCTTAGAAGTTGAGCATACCATGGTTGAGTTTGCCATGCTGGAGTTACTAATATTAACTGTTCTACTTTTTCCTGTAGAACTTTGTATAACACCCGGCCCATCATGTTGAAAGGAGGAAAGGCAAACCCGTAGAGGTTGCTCCACGACTGTTGCATTGCATCTGTTGCCATACTGTCTGGATCCGACCTCCATGCCATATAATTTGGGAGTTAGTGACACAACCTGGAAGCAAATAGATCGACTGACGGTAGGCTGAAGTGATTTGTTATTTTCTTGAAAACATTCTGGTGAAGTTTCCAATCCGATGAGTCTGTTGCATGTCTTGACTTCCAATCTGCTTTGACATTCAGCTTGCTTGGGATATATTCTGCAGTAATAATGCCACATTGTTTTGCTGATGTCTAAAAGAATATTGCTGTGTGTACCCCCCATCTTTAATAGGTAGGAGAGAGCAGTTTTGTTGTCTATTTGCAAATGTATTGTCGTTTTTGAGACATTTTTGGTGAATGCCAATATTGCAAACTTTACTGCAATCAGTTCGAGAGCATTGATATGCAACAGACCTTCCTCCTGACACCATTTCCCCCCTGTTACTACACCCTGACAGTATGCACCCCACCCTTGTGTGGATGCATCTGTCTGAATTACCAAACTCGGATCCTGCCGCAAGATTTTGTGGCCATTGCACAGTTCAAAATTTTCTATCCACCATAGGAGTTCTTTTTTCGCAAGGACTCTCAATTTTACTTGACCCCTGTAAGACCCTTGCTGCTTTAATGCCAAAATTTGTTCCTGCTGAAGATATCGAAATTGCAACCCAGCTGGTAGTACTGCTTGAACAGTTGATGAGAGAGTTCCCAATAATTTGTTTAGTGTCAGAATTGATGTTTCCGTTTTGTAATATAATTCCTTGCATTGTTGAATAATTTTTTTCATTTTCTCCTGGGTAAGTGACAATGTCATTTTTACAGTATCTATCCACAGACCAAGAAACTCTATTTGTCGCGTTGGATGTAGAACAGACTTTTTGAAGTTTATAACAAAACCCAGATTTTGGAACAAGAAAATCAATGTGTCCCTGGCTATTATAATTTCCTGCCTGGTTTTCCCCATCAAAAGCATATCGTCCAAATAAATTATTACACGAATGTTGATTCGTCTCAACAATGCTATTGGGATTTTGAGTAATTTTGTAAAAACCCTTGGGGCCGGTCCCAAAGCAAAACAAAGACAAAGGAATTCGTAGAGGTTGCCTGACCATTGAAACCTCACAAACCTCCCGTGAAATAAGCATCCTTCAGATCTATTTTGCACAGATAATCTCCTTGTTCTAGAAGGAATTTCAAGCAATGTAAACCTTCCATTTTGAAGTGACTGTATGGGATAAAGCCGTTCAGGTTCCTGAGGTTTATCACAGGGCGGTTTCCTCCATCCTTTTTTAAGACAAGGAACAGATTGCTCAGAAATTCGCCTCCCACATGATCCACTTTTTTAATGGCTTTCTTGCCCAGCATTTCCAAAACTTCCTGATCCACTAACAGTTGTTGATCTTTGGACATGTGTGTTGGGTGTGGACCCCTTTGTTGGACAGGTGTATGGTGAAATGGAATTTCGTAACCGTTTACAATTGACAATATCTCCTTGTCGTTGGTCAGCTTTTCCCAAGCTTTGGTAAAATATTTAGTCTTCCTGCCAGAGGTAAATCTGGAATGCTCTCTGGAAACAGGCTTTTCACAATTGGATGTGCATTTTTTAGTGAGGTTAGTGGCATCAGAGTTGGAAATGACGTGGCCAAGAGAGCCTCTTTTGATAGAACAAAAGAGGTATTTACCGTTTATTGTGTTATTCCTGCGGACTTGGTGTTGCAACCGACCGTTTGTTGTTGTTGTAGTTGCCTGTTGTCCAGCTTTCCCGCATAATAAAATCTCCCTCCACCTTGCGGTTTGTTTTGATAGTGTGGAGGGTCCCTTCGAAAGGGCCTTTTCTTGTCTTTAAAAACTTCTAAAGTTCGTTTTTTGGAGTGTTCAGTTTCCACGATATGGGCTCTAAATTTTTTGCCGAACAAATTTTCATCGTCAAAAGAGAAGATTTCTCTTTCAACAATGTTTTTGCCTTTCTTGGATCCTTTACCAAAATATTAAGGCGACGTGCATATGAAATGGACGTGGATGCCTGGCCCAGCAAAATTGTCGACAGCTCCACGAGTGTCGTAAACTGATCTATAGGTACATTTACGGGAACCACACTCTTACGAGTGTCCTCTAACCCTTTCCACAATCTGGAAAGGGGCCCCATAACCTGAAGGATTTTATTCTGAAATTTTTCCATCGTATTATCCATAAGAAGTGACGCTGTTTTGTTGCATAGCAAGTCCTTCACAAAGTCGTCCAGTTTTTTTACATCATTTAAATTTGAAGGAACTGGAATTTTTGCTAACAATCCCTCCTCTAAATCCTTTTCAGGAATATAATTCTGAAAATGCTGGTTGGCATAATCTGCCATCACAGTTGGGAGTTTCCACTTGTGTTCCTCTGTTTTGGGAACTATCTTAAATCGTTTTACCAATTTGTTTTCCTCTCCTGATTCATCTGAAGAGCTATCTGAAGAATAAGACGAGAAGGAGGATGGAGAAGGAGATCTTTTTCTTTTCCTCCCTATTTTGGACTTCTTTTTGGAAGACCTTACCTTTCGCCTTTGAGATACATCCTCTTCCTCTCTCATAGCTGGCTCGTAAAACGAGTTTTCATATGCTGGCTCATTATAGTCTCCAGCAGTTTTATTATTTTGTTCTTCTAATTCAAAACTCTCGGTGACATTAGACTCTTCATTGACAATATCATCTTGTTGTTCCATATTATAAAGATTTATTGGATTTTTAGTAGGATATTCGTGGATTAAAATGTTTTTATTTTAATTCACGAAGAGCTCTGACCCTTCGTGTAGCGAACAAAGTGAGAAGAGGAGGAGAGGAATGTGCTCTACTTTTCATAAATTATTGCGCAATAGTATGCCTCGTATTGAAAACGAAACAAGCGGTGCTAAACTTTTTTGTAAACAAAATGTCGGAGGGGAGTACGAAGAAAAAACATAAAAGATCTCAAGTAAAGCAATGTGCTGCCTGGGGATGCAGTAATCGTAGCCTGATTGAATTTGAAAATGAATTATCATCTTCTACCATAAGTTTTTTTAAATTTCCGAAAGATTCAGATACAAGAAAGTGTGGTGCAGCCGAATTAAACGTATTGATGGACAAGACAACTTTAGAGTAACCAGCCATGCTGTGCTGTGCGAAAAACAATTTGCAAAAAGTGATATAATAAAAGCCCCTGGAGGGATACGCCGCAGATTGAGAGATGGAGCCAAACCTACACTATTTGAAAATGTGGAAGCAATTAGTAAAGAATTTTAAGCAACGCTTGCCTCGTTTCCGTGCAACGAAGCAAAGTTACGCAATCATTTATGAAAAGGTCTATTAGATCGCCGGAGATTTTATGAAATAAAATTCATGTTGCATGTTTGATTCGCTTTTTTACTAAAGAAGTCGCAAGCTGCTCTCTCGTCTCATCGTTAGGGCTCTTTAGGGCTTTTTTTATATCGAAATAGAAACCTGGAAAGCGCCCTAAAACTGAGAATAGCTGCTTGAGACAACGTCTGTTTTTCGTGTGTTAACCTACTTTTCAGTTTCTAAAACACATGTTCCGTCTGTCTGTCTTTGCGCGGAACCCCCCGCGGAGTTAGAAAATGATGTTACGGAAACACGAATATTAAATGCGATATATTTTTATCCGCTTTGTTGCGACGGGTAAATATAAAGGACGGGAGAACCCGTGGATTTTTCCATGGGTAACGACTAGTCTATGTTATAATGCCCATATACGTCTGTCCGTCCGACCGTCTGTCTGTCACCCAAAATGGTAGCTTAACTGCGACGGGCGAACCCGTGGATTTTTCCACGGGCTAACGACTAATATTGAACATTAATATAAAACTGAACAGATTTTTGATAATTTCCTTTCGATAAAATGTCTTTAGAGAGTGAAGACAGACTTAAACTCGCTGCTGTTACAGTTATTACTAGTATATAGTTGCAACTACTTGCCGCCCTTGTTTACCATGATACGACAGTTGTTCTTTCAAAGTTGATACATATGCACCCCTTATTTTCCAAGGCAATGATTAGCCCCAACACCAACCTTGACCCCAGGGCTGGTTCTCTTTTCATAAACCCTGGGGTCGAGGTTGCACCAACACGCGAAGTGCAATGAAAGGATACGCAGTGCGTTTTATCTGATCACGTGTGCACATCCTACCTCCGCAAGCTTCTATGCTAGGTTTAAATCTGCAAGTTACATGCACATTCGATTTTGTTTCTAGTGGATTTTTTCAAGAGCAGAAAACAGTCTATAACTATTAGGATCCGGAAAGAATAGCAAAATATTTCCGGTTAAGTTTTTTAAAGAATTATTTTGCACAATATTATATACAGTGAAATATGGCTGAATTTCTTGCTACATTCTACCTCACTATAAATTAGATTATATTTATACTGTTTTGTATACACAATTGATATTTTCAAAATGTTTAAAATGCAGTTTGTTAAGCATTTAAAATAAAATTTTATAAATATTTAATTAAAAAATCCTATCAAAAAATAAGATTTTAGGACAAAATAACACTTTGTTCAGGCACACGCATAAAAAATGTAAAAGTATATATGATACAACATAAAAATATAAAAAAAATCAGGCCAACGGTTACCATAATAGTAGACCTGCAGCTTTAATATTTTTAAATCAAATTTATAGGTTAAAAAATTTAAAGGCATAATGTATAAAATCTGCTAAAAAAACTACTAAATCTGCAATAACAAAATCTATTGATATATGCATCGGTTCATGTTAATGGTGGCAAGTTTTTCTGCAACTTCAAGCCAAAAAACCTTGTGGTTACTGGTTGTAACGTATGAGAAGGACTTTTTCTTTAATCATTTACAAGTACGTCTTCTATTATTCCAGTTAGAATCTCCATCAAATTTTTCCTCTTTTTGACTCTAAAAAAATAATTAATTGATCAAATAAGCATATTTTAAGGATTAACCAGTCACATGCGGGTAAAACAGACAAAAATCATTTGTTAACAATTACTATAATGAATCTATTTAAAAATGTGTACGTACTATAAATCTTCAATCTTATACTCCATTGTATGCTTTGCTTTCGACTTTCCCTTTTCCTAAATGTAACCCTGCCCGAAAAATCAACTTAATGATTATTAATTATAATTACGTTACTTGAAAAAAGGACAATATTGGTAACTACGGCAGGTCTAAGGTATTAAAGTTGAAATAACCAGGAATTTTTTTGCAGAAAAGATACAACAAAAAACTGCAATAATATTTTAAGGCGTAGATATGTAAGCCCTTCAAAGACCCCTTTCCCCTTGTACACTTTGATACGCTTTTAGACTACCTCTCTGCCTCCTTTTTCTTTGAGCATGCTAGCTACATTACTTTTTGTAAACAACCCCATAAACCTTTGTTGCTGCAAGCTAAATGGACATTTTTCATGGTGGGTGTGTGGTTTCGTGAAGAACGCAAGGAGCAGCTTTAGAATTTGTACAGAAAAATCTTGGTTATCATATAAAAGCTGCAAACGCAAATACGTGCTCTCTCTTTCCCAAATCCAAACTTACACATTCTTTTCATACAGCTGAAATTCAGGGGACTACCTTACAGGACTTTACAGAACTTCACTTAAAGAAAAACAATTAAAATACTGCAGCTACTTACATTACATAGACATATAGCTAGCTACCTCCATGGTGCAGGCTTTTTAGCAGTGTTCAAATGATGAGTCCAGCATGGAAATTGATCTAGCTAGCTAGCTATCAACATTATCAACAAAGTGTTTTCCACAGCTATGTAATGCAAGAATGTATAAAGTTGTCATCATTAAAAGATTCTTCCAGATCACTGTCATCATCGCATTGTCAGCTACACAGTGATACTCACATACTCACTCAAATCTATGGTCGCTGCCATGACAGTTTGATGTCACAAACCTGGCCTTTATACAGCTTCACAATTAATTTTTCTTAGGTTCTATTCGTTTATTTTAAATTTTTCTTCCCAATCTTCTGCGCAAGCAGAGTATGAGAGCGATGCTCAATAACCCAAAATCCTTAGCAGTTCATTTCCCAAATCTTCTGAAGGTGACGGACGTGTGCGATTTGTTGGTGTTTGCGATTGGTAAACTTCAGCTATGCTAATCCGTTTTTAATTCTTTTTTCTATAGCTAGCTATATTTTATTATTTTTCCATAAGTAGTAGAGAATTATATTTATTCCTTCTTTTATATAGTTTTATTTATTTACTTATTGCTATAGATCTAAAATTTATGGTGAGCTGCAATCAAAATGGCAGACACCTCAGCTCCAAAAGAAGGTGGTGAACCCATAGTGTTAGAAACTCCAATGGATTTTTTAACTAAGCTCCTTCCAGCCACGCAACAACAGCAGCTGGAAGCAATCACAGCCCTAGGAGAAAAATTTTCTACTTCATTGAACAGCCTCCGAGCCGATGTTTTAAACAATGATAATAACTTCCATGTGGACCGCAGTGGAGACAATTCTCCTGGTCTAAGTCATGGTGCAGATAAACAAAATGAAGCAAATGCTTTCATATCTGTAGATCACCCTAGAGGAAGGAAAAGATCCAGGTCTTAATCAGCAGAAACTTGCCTCAGTCATGTAGAATCTAGTTCTTCTACTAGGAGGCCTAGTAAAAAAGATGTTGATGCCATAAGTACATCAGCATCCAACCAATTGTATGACGGTTTAATGAATGAAATGCTGGGGCAAGACGAAAACCAGTTAGAGGACCCAGACCAAGATGTCTGGTCTGACCTCATCAAAGAGTATAACGATGAAGAATCCTTTGGCACAGAAGTAGCTCCACCTTTAGCATCTATGGCTAAACTCGTATGGTCGAAGAAACTTACCAATGAAAAATTAAAAGGCAGACTAGAAAACGTCCAAATTCCCACGAATTGCCGTTTTTTGTCTCTAAAGAGCTGCAATAAACCTATATGGGCCAAGGCAGACAGCAAAAAATCAAATGATCTGGTATTGCAGAAACTGCAAACCACTGTTTCGAAAAGCCAAGTGCATATCTTACAATTGGCAGACCAAATTATTAACGCACCTAAACAAGGAAACCTTATTGTAATAGAACCATCCATTTTATTAAATTTGGCTAAAGATGCTCTTTGTCTAATCGGTAACGCCAACCAGCAGCTAAATCAGTATCAAAGAGTAGGATTAATTGGTGCAATGCCTCACCTAAAAGGATTGGCAAAGGATGTGTCTGAAGAAGACTTGTTGCTGTTTGGAGATGATTTGGACAAAAGAATCCAATCATTGCAAGATGAGGAGAAAACTAGTAAAGTGCTCTCACGACCATCTACACCATATTCAAAAAATAATTTTAAAAAGTACAAACAGCCATCCTCCAGTTATTCCTCCTCTGCAAAGTATAACCAGTCAAAAAACGAGAAGACCTTCTCAAAAGATCAAAACCACTCCCTGAGAAGGTACACTCAAACCCTGAAGTACAAAGGGTACAAATGGAGAAAACAATGGTAGGTAAAGACCTTGTTGTTGCTGACCTTGAGTTAGCAGTTAGGCGTTATCAAGCTTGTAATACTCACAAATTTTTGAAAGTTTGGAGGACTATCACTTCAAACTAGTATATTCTAGACATAATTGAGCATGGGGCTAAAATTGAATTTATTAGTGTCCCAGTGTCATCTTACCACCCAGTGAAGTTTTCACAAGAAGATTGTATAACTATAAGTAAGGAAATTCAACAACTTTTACAAAAGAAGGCAATTCAGCAGATACAAGCAACAAATAACTGTTTTCTTTCAGGTATATTTATTGTCCCTAAAAAAGATGGTAGCTCAAGAATAATTATCAACATTAAACAGTTAAATAGATCTGTCAGATATCGCCATTTTAAAATGGAAACACTGCAAGATGTTTTATGTCTTATCAAACTAGGTGTTTGGATGGGAAGTATTGACTTAAAAGACGCCTACCACAGCATCCCTTTTCATATTGACTTCCCAAAGTTCTTAGCTTTTTCTTGGGATGGACAGTTTTACCAATTTCTAGCTTTACCCTTTGGGTTTGGTCCAGCTGTTAGGATCTTCACCAAAGTTCTTAAAGCGCCCTTTAAAGTACTAAGAGGGGCGGGTCATGCATCTGTTGTATATATAGACGATTCTTATTTGCAGGGTGATACTTATGAATCATGCCAAAGAAACATTACGGCAACTGTCTCACTTTTGAGCAGCTTAGGATTTACTGTACATCCAAACAAGTCAATTCTTGTGCCTACCCAATGTATGGTGTTTTTAGGGTTTGTGTTAAACTATGCTCAGATGACAATAGCCTTAAGCGAAGAAAGGGTCATAAAATTAAAGTGTCTATGTAAGGACTTGCTGTACATGCATCACCCCACAGTTAGGTTTGTTTCCAGGGTTGTTGGAACATTAGTTTCTGCCTTTGATGCCGTGAAGTATGGCAAGTTACATTACAGGTCCTTGGAGACAGATAAGAATCTAGGACTCAAACTAGGCCATGGAAATTTTGATTCAAAGGTTTTTATTTCAGAGTTTTCTATTAAGGATTTACAGTGGTGGCTCACAATGGCTCAGTTTGCCAGACCTATACAATTGCCTAAAATTGATCTAATTTTATCCTCTGATGCTAGTCTTCACTGCCACTGGCACTGACGGAAACTCTCAAATAGAACTAGAACATGTGATGTTTGGTTATCAGTTTGTCATATATCTGGTGTATTAAATACTATAGCTGATTATAAATCAAGACAATTTCAGGATAACATTGAATGGTCCTTGAATGTAAAACAATTTAACATAATTTCCGACATTTTTTGGAAATTTGATATTGACCTTTAAGACCTGATCCAGATGCTAAAGCTGTAAATGCCTTCGCTCAGACCTGGCCGAATTTAAACTTTATGCCTTCCCACCATTTAATTTGATTGGAAAAGTTCTTGCAAAGATAAATATAGATCAAGCCACAGGCATTCTTGTAGTACCTTTGTGGTCTTCGCAGCCTTGATTTCCTCAAGCAATTAATATGTTATACAGGACACCTGTGTTATTTCCTCCTTCATCTAGATTATTGTTTCTACCGGGAACAAAAAGACAACATCCTCTACAGCAAACCTTGTCGCTGCTCATGCTGCCTGTCTCCGGGAATCGTTACAAGGTAAAGAGCTTCCAGCAGAGACTGTCGATATCATTGCAGCATCATGGAGAGAAGGTACCCAGAAACAATACTCGGGTCCAATCAGACGATGGATACAATATTGCACTGAGAGGTCGATTGATCCCT
This sequence comes from Hydractinia symbiolongicarpus, assembly GCF_029227915.1. Taxonomy (NCBI): domain Eukaryota; kingdom Metazoa; phylum Cnidaria; class Hydrozoa; order Anthoathecata; family Hydractiniidae; genus Hydractinia; species Hydractinia symbiolongicarpus. Next base: position 18,967,027 of record NC_079875.1, on the reverse strand, counting down.
ATCATCCAAATGTGAAAGATGTGTTAATACACCTTACTGAATTATTTAAAGGTTGGTCTGGATATAGTGTTTTATGTACAACTAGAAGTGCTATTGCAGTTGTTTAAATCAGTGGTTACAGTTCTCTTTCAGAGCATCCATTGATAAGCCGTTTTATAAAAGGAGTTTTTAATATAAGACCAAGTACCCCCAAATACTCTTTAATATGGGATACAAATGTTCTTTTGACTTATTTAAAGTCTCTTAGTCCTAACAAAGATTTATCCTTTAAGGATATTAACATCAAGCTGGCTTGTCTCCTTACTATTTTAGCAGGTCAAAGAGTTCACAGTGTCCATAATATATCTGTTCTATAGATTTGACAGACGATGTGATGTTATGTCACTTACCTGGCTTGCTTAAAACAACACGGCCTAAAAAGACTGATAGGACCTTGATGTACAGGGAATTCCCTTCTGACCCAGATTTATGCCCACTCCAATGTACCAAAGCCTACCTGTCAAAAAGAGAACAATTGATATCTAAGGAAATTGCTCCGCTTTTTGTAACTTTTGGGAACCTCATCATGCTGCCTCTAAGGATACACTATCAAGATGGATAAAATCAGCTATGACCTCAGCCGGTATTGATACCATTGTTTTTTCCCCAGGCAGCTGTCGTTCAGCCTCTGGAAGTAAAGCAAAAATTACCGGGGTACCTCTAGATGTCATTTTAAAGTATGGCACTTGGAGTAGGGATTCTACCTTTTATTGTTATTATTGTAGAGATGTTATTGGTAGTGGGACAAATCTTCATGATCTTGGTGCCTCGCTCTTGGACTCAGTTATGGAAGCGACAAGTCATGAAACTTAGTTTGCGTTTTTTTTTAACATTTACATACTGATTGTAACATTATATTGTTAAAAGAAGTTTGCTCAGTTATTCAAATTTTCTTTATCTTATCCTTCTCACCCTTTTGTTTTGTTTTCACCACACTCGCTGGCCGCGTTTATGCTTTGAAGTCCCATACTCTGCTTGCGCAGAAGATTGGGAAATAAAATTGAAGGATTAATCGAGTACTTACGTATGATGATTGATCCAGATTTTATTTTCCAAATCTTCTGCGTAAGCATGAGGGTGCCCTGCCCTCCCTGCCCTATGCCTTTTTGGCTTAGCAGGTACACCCGGCTAGCGTGTCACGTTCTGTCTTCAAAGTAGGATTTTGGGTTATTGAGCTTCGCTCTCACCCTCACAAAATCAAGTAGCACAGCACGAAACGCAAGATTTCGCTCAGCAAAAAAATGTTTTTTATTCACGACCGGCGGACTAAGAGCCCCTTATGGGGCGGCAATTACAACAACTAAAAATTTAAGAAAACGTTGAGAACGGAGTGTGTTATTTGTTACTTTTCTGTTAATAAGCTTCATTCACTGATAAAAATCTTGTTGGTTTCTGTTTTATTATTTTTTTAACGACATGATGTTTTCAAATTTCCTCTACTAATGTTTATTTTTGATATAGAAACTCACATTTTTTGAACGCACATTTGATGTACAGATGTACCTATTTAATGTACCTTTCGATTAATCGAAAAAGTTGAACCGGTCCGACTTTTTAAAATAAAATTCGACAAGTCTGAGCATGCCGAAAGCATACGATTTTCACATGATACACGATCCAATTAATGGAATTCGACTAATCGGATTGTGTATCACCGTCTTAAAATTGAATGTGCAACTAAAATTTAGTTACTGCGATTATTGAACTGAAGTAAATTTTTCAACTAGCTAGCTAGGAGGTAATAATAACATGGGTGACGAGTTCTATATTGACTGTGTAACCAAAAAGCTTAAGAAACGAGTCTAAAAAAAGGGGACGCATTTGTTATAAATTTGTCGTTCAGTATTTAGTATTTTCGATAAAACTGGACATCAGATCATCATTCTTTATCGACAATGTAGCCAGTTAACTAGCCATGTTGAAGGAGCGTCCAAACCGACTATGATTTGGTCAAGGAACGTAGAATACGAGAAGGTCGTGAAAATAGATTATTTACAATCTGTATTTTTATTAGTTGTAATCCAGTCAGCACACCACCGTCGCAGAGACGTCGTAGCGACGTCGAGTTTTACGTCGGTGCGACGTCCGCTCAACGTCAGAATGGAAAGTCGCGCAAACGTCGGACCTCGACGTCTGTACGACGTCAGAGCACAACGTCCTATCAACGTCGTGGCTACGTTGTACAGACGTCTGCCGTCGACCTTTTACAGACGTATAACTACGAAGTTAACCGACGTTACAGCGACTTAGCTGCGATGTTAACAGACGTAACAAAGAGGCTCTTTAAAACAAAAAGTGATGTTTAAAATTATTTTCAACTAGCTTGATAACACATATTTATTTACAATAACTTTATGTTCCCAATCATAAACATTTTTCATCACCTCTGCATTTTTCACGTGCGTTTTCAGTATCGAAACGATTTTTCATCAACTTTTTCTTCTATTTGCTATAGAAAGAAAATAAAGGTATTATATTATCTATATTAAAATACCCGTATACGTCTGTCTGTCTGTCACGCAAAATGGTAGCTTAGCTGCGCGAGTAGCGAGACGCACGCAATGCGGTATAAAAAGAACGGGAGAACCCTTGAATTTTTAGAACCCTTGAATTTTTCCACGGGCTAATTACTAGTGATCTAACTAGTGATATATAAACTCCAAGGAGAATTTGTCACAGACCGAAGATACACGCTTTTTATAAAGAACATTTCTCGGAAATGACAAGATATGTAATTGTAAAGCTAGGTGTTCATAGAAATATATATTAACAGATTCCGCAGTTTTCAATTGATGTGCCTAGATACAATGTTAGTTATAAGGCAACTAAAATTACTTACTGTTTTTTCTTCTTATAACGGGAATCTTGTCAATTCCTTTTTGTCGCTTTTTTTCATCAACCTAAAATAAAAAAATTTTTCTATAGCATATGCGAAATAATAACACCAAATAAACTGGAAATATGTAAACATTGTATTTCATATAAATATTCAGGGTAACACAGGGAATTAAAAAAACTTACTGCTTGTCAGATCCTTCTCAATATTTTTGACTTTTTTCCATTTTTCTTTTCCTCTGTATGTTTGTAAAAATAGAATCTACAATACTTTACCAACAACAAATGCTTGAAATACACCTTTACGATAATTAGGGAAAACTAACACTCCATCGCAGCTTATTTAGCGATCGGAAGAGGAAAACACACTTTTATAAGAGTTTATTAATGAGAAAACACGTTTTTTCGTGATAACTTTTCTTGCCACGTTTTGTTTTTAATGAAAAGTACACATAAGTTGAATTTTATTATTATTAAGGTTTCCTGAAAAGTTGAAAGAAATTGATACGACGGATGTTAAAAAACTGGAGAAAACACGCTTTCGTCTCTAACAAACTGTCATAAAAACACGATTTTTACCTCCTTTTTTCCGATATTGTAAAACGATGGAGAGCCGTAGGAACGCATGTACAATTGAATTATCGTAAAGGTGTATTAACATACAACGATTTTAGCGCGAAAGAAACTGGCACATATATAACGTCGTTTCAACAAATAAATTTCAAAACGTTTGCAACTTCAACTTTTTTTGGTAAAGAGAAAAGCGTTGTGATTATTTTTAAATTCGAAGCGACTTTTTTTTCCGTTCGAATATTTCCTCGTTCGAAAATGCGATGTTTTAACAAATCAAATTGCATAATTTTTATCACATGGTTTGGTCACATCTATTACAAATTTGAACTGGAAACTTTTGCGCTTTCTCTCTTAAAAATAAAATTATAATAAAAACGTATCCCTCGTACTATCTCCAATAGTCAGTCAGTTATTGCATTTGTAAAAACCGTCTTTTATTTTTCTAAGAAAATTTTAAGAATAATTTTTCCCTGAAAGAGTTATCGAACTTACGTTGATGCGACGTTGGTACCACGTCGTGTTGAAGTATAAATCCGACGTCTGATAACCTAACGTCGGATCGAAGTCGGTTTATGGTCGATATGCGACGTCGAAAATCCAGACGTTGGATCGACGTCGGTTCATGGTCGAAATGCGACGTCGGAAATTGCGACGGTTAAGCGACGTTGTAACGACGTGGCCGACGTCGGGACGTAGCAGGGACTAGTAACAGACGTCTGTACGACGTCGTGTGCCTGCTGCTTTCCTAATGGTTTTTCAGGTATTAACAAAAAAATTAATAAAAACAAAAAGAAACAGCCTAAATATCACAACCCCGTACGTTCGGCCTAGCTGCGCTGCCTCATCTTTCTCAAGACGATTTTAAAAATTCTGCCTCGCGAGGCGGTCGGCGGGAATCAATAAACATAAATTTGTTCCTATCGACAAGGGTGGCCTCGTATGTTCCCATGGCATAACGCAGACGCAATCTGGAAGTAAGCTTGTTATTTAAGGAACTTCAAACCATGGTAGTTATTGCATATTGTCTTTCATAGGAGAAAACCATCCTTGTTTATCGACGTTAGAGAGGTATAAATTGGGTGCGATTTGGAGATATTAATGTGGGAGAATTGTGTTGTGACGTCAGATAAGGAAACATTTGCTTTGCTAACAACGCTCAACTTTTTAAGCAATTGCTTCAAATATATTTCATAAAAAAGTGTTTCGTAAAAAAACTTTCTTGCACACCATAACTACAATTTAGTTTTTCTTGTTTTTTACAGTGTTATATTTCAACTGAATTCTGTACCACAGACCAAATGGGATAATTAACGACGGCATGCACATAAGAGCAAAGATGGCCCATTCAAGCTGAAATACAAACGAATGCAAGTTTAAGAAACATTAACGAATCGAAAATACAAATTAAAAATTGAATTACTAACCAAATGTGGAGAGTGTTTTCGAGCAAAATCAATTTCTGTCATTACAAAGCCTTCTCCTGGAAAGGATGTGAATCCACGCTATAAAATAAAAGCTTGCCTATTTAAAACAGCCACGTTTTTCAAAACATATCTTAAGGGGCTTTTAAATGAACGAAGCAAGGGAATGCTAAACGGAAAAAACTGTGTCTACTGTGATTGTCTGAAAGTAATTTTATTCATCATGTTTTAAAATAAATATCTTTCGCAGAATGAAAAGGTTTAACTGTCAAAAATATAGTTTTGGACACGAGTTTATCACTTAAAAAATATAAGTATTATGTGTATTCGAATTTACTATTAATTTTTTCTTGTGTTTTTTTTTCTATTACATCTTGAATGCGTAGTTGTTTTGATTTCATTTTGAGAGCAATGGGCATACGCGCACTTTCGTGTAGGTAAAAAAGCAGGACTCGCACAGGGTAAAATGGTTATTAATGCAGATTAAATTTTAACTATATTCTTCTAATTCTTCTGAAAACATTTTACTAATTTAAAGCGAATATTTCTTTTTTGGATGGATTTCTTTGATTATTTTGGTCTGTTGTTTATATTTTCTGCCTACAGAAATGCTCGCGTATGTGCAAAAAACCGCAAACTTTTAACTATTGTAAACAAGTCATCTATAAACTTTCGTGAAATAACACACCTGAACATCTTCCCCATCACTTTGCAAGTAGGACAACTGCGCAGATGTGAAATTAAAATATCCACTTTTATGTGGCTTTAATACGACAACATGAGTGACATTTCCATTTGGTGGAATGCTCTTCCATTCCACTGATAAATGTCCACGAACTACTTCAAAGTCGGCAACGGGAAACGAATCCTCCATTAACGTCACATGGTTTGCAACACTAAATATAAAAAAATTATGTATATAAAACCATTTTTTTAGAATAATGTAAGAACCTTACTAAAAGAATTAATTTCAATTACCTCGTTCCTACATTGTAAATGTTATATTTAACAGTCAGCTCTCTATTTTCAACAATATATTTATTTTCTACGGTTTTAGACGCCAATAATTTAGCTTGCGATTCTAGTTCAGTTGCAAATGAAAAAGTCAACCAGCAACTTAGCAAAAGGAACAGCTTCTAAATACAAAAAAAAAGAAAATATACTAGCGCCCAGTCCTAACCAAGTGCCATCCTGGCAAATTGATCACACACAACACAACCAATCAAAAAAACTAATATATAATCCACTCCTCAAAAAAGTTCAAAAATCTGTAAAATCACGTATCATTTATATCATTTTGCCCACAAATCCGCATTCACTTTTTGAGAATACTTCTTTTAAGCCCAATAACATCCAGTTATTTGAATTCCTTGCTGCTTACAGTTTGGGAAATTGTACTCATTTAATGAGGTTATCTCTAATCTCTAAAATAGATTTTCTTGTCAAAACAGACATTTTATTGCCTTCCTGCTAAAAATTGCTTTAAAAAAGGGAAAGTCGCTGGGTCAAATAATTTTTGTTTCGATGAAATCATAAACTAAATATATATGTATCCATCCAATTATTATAAAAATTCACTGTGTTGTTCCAATGCTATTAATGACTATTTGACTTGGATTGCTGATATGGTGGATGTGCATATTTTTGTTTACATTAAGTCTGTCGTTGTGACATTTCCCCGGTAGTAATGTCTTGTGGTACATCTTTCAGTCGAGGGAAAACACAGAAGTTTCACGGCAAAACTCTCACAGAAGAAACTTTGATTAAACAAGAACTACAAGTATCTAAATTAAACTAAAGCTAAACTAGCAAAAACTCACCTAAAACTATACAATATGACTGGTTCAAAGTTAAAAAACAAAGATTCTATGAAAATAATGGCTACCCTGAAAAATACGAATCCATAATTGGTTTAAAAGCATCACATGACATCTGCCAAATGAGAGAATTGTAGAACATTGTAGACTCACTCAATCCAAAGATTTACCCTAATTAGGGTAGTCATATCTGATCCAACTTAGAACATGGCCGTCTTAAGACGGGACAGACCACCTTTGGACACGGTGGCCCATCTTTTGAAATGGTGGCCCATCTTTTGACATGCTGCCCTGTCAATTGACGGGTCAGGACCAACTTGCGACATGGAGTTAAAAGATGTTTGCATACATCAAGACCTGGTATTTAACGTAAACTAACTCCAATAACTTGGAAAAACTGAACTGCTGCAACTTTTTCTGGCATTTTGTTGTATATGGCTAGCTGAGATTAAATCCAGTTATGCATTTAAAGTTTGTTGTGGGCAGCGAAAACAACACCACTTGGCAACTCTTGGTGCAAGACCAGATGTTGCATGATTGGAGATGTTTTTTCCTGGATTGTTGTGTGCATAAGGACTAGCTAAATAATTATGACTCAGACATCAAGATATAACATTCAGCTCAGTGTATAATGTATATAATGTTATATATGTATAAACAGCTAGCTAGGTAGCTATTTTTTAAGCTATTTAAGTTTAGCTACTTTTCAAGATAATCTTTGATGGGACTATTGCAACTTGACCTATTGCATAAACCCACAACCACTTGGACATGAGTCGAATGCTTCACCAACTGTGCTACTAATCCCCATTTATCAAATTTATTTGTCAATTTATGTCTGTGTTTGTTCAATTTTTAAGAAAAGCAAAATTTATGACATGGTATATATTTGTATAATAGATTATATTTAGAGAATTCATGATTTATTCTTCCATATATTTTTTGTTCTCTTTGTTTTGTTCTCTGAAGTCCTCTCCTATAGAAATAGCATTTGTCCACAATTGGGCCAGGCCTGCCTTCATTTTTTTTAAAAATTCGAAATAGTGTGTTGCCCATGTTACAAGGTTTAACTTTAGTCTGGGAATCTTAAGACTGACCCATGTTGTGACTGTTTCTAAAAAGTGTCAATAGTTGAACTTGTCCGTTTTTTTGGTACAATTTTTGAAACCAAAGTGTCTTTTGTCAATAGTCAGGCCTGCCACATCTTATTTGCATACATTTGTCCAGAGTTGGGCCAGGTCCGTCAATATTTGGGCCATCCCAACTGCGAACGCACCAACCCGTCTTTTAACAGGCTGTCCTGTCTAGAGGGGCCAGTCCTGCGTCCAAAATTGGGCCGGTGTCTGTGTAGTTGGGTCAGAACAGTCACCTGGTTGGGGTATAGTCTTAATATTGGGAAAGAAAGACCCTGACTGAATGTGTTTGGAAGGCTTGAAATTTTTTGTATCTATTTTGAGAATCTCTTTTTAAAACAAAAATTTCTGAATAATATCAAATGTGTCAGATTTTGGTGATTTTCCGAAATAGATGCAATCTCCATGTTTTTTTCTTAATTAAACCCTTCTTAAAGACCTTAATCTGTCCTCACTAAGGAATGATAAGCGTTGTGAACAATTAGACCGAAATAGAGAACTTAAAATAATCATAATAAGAATCTTACCATTTTTTCCTTGCTTGACGTTTTTACTTCACTCGAAATACATGCGATTACAAGAACAAAGTAAAAATATCTGTTGCAAATACCTCGCACTGGGGAAAAATTTCGTTGTCGGATTATTAAAACGAGGCTACTACGTGTGTCCGATATAATAGACCTATTTCAATATCGCCTTTTCATGATTAGCCGTGGTGGCAAAAAATCAAAACATTGCATGATAACGAGGCTAGTTTAGATAAAGCTCAAGACGCCAAGTTGTTTGCCGGCTGTTATCAATTAGTAATCAATGTTCTGCCCAATCTTAGGACGCTGCCCAATCTTTAGACATAAAATTACCCAGTCTTAAGACTGGCCGGCCAGTCTTAAGACTGGGCAGGGCGTCACAAGATTGGGCAAAAGAGACCATGTTAGGCCCATCCTTGGCGCCTTTTAGATTTTAAAGAAAGGATGTTCCACACGACCTCTGTTTTTTGCAAGTCCCAACAAACATTCTCAGGCACATTAAAACATCATATTTTGGGTACTGTTGAATTGACCCAGCCAGTTTTTGGACACAGTAGAGTGAAAATTATAGCTAGCTAGGTAGCTGGTAGAGCCGGTGTTATACATTTAGCATTCTTATAAATTTTTGGCCTTTTGATTTTCCAAGAAAAGTTTCAATTTAAAGTTCCCATTAAGAGGTAAATTTTAGAAATTTATTGTTCTGTTTGTCTTTCACAAGTGTTCTAAGATTGGGCATGTACGTCCATGGATTGGGCAGTCCAGTCTTAAGACTGGCTACCCATTTGTCAAAGTCGGAAGATTGGCCTGGCCAGTCTTAAAACGGGGCGCGTTCCAAGATTGGTTAATTGCTTTGGGTTCCAGAATAATACCACAAATTAATAGAAACAATATATTTCTATTGGAATGAGTAAATACAACACGTTCAGTATGCGTAGATTATTTATGGAAAATTTTTTGGGGAATGGGTAGGAATGAAGGTGCCTCCTTCGTGCTTCTTCATATGCTCAAAATGCATATCCTGAGCGTCAGAATATGCCCCAATATATAATGCGTATCCTGAGCGTCAGGATACGCATTATAGGCGTCTTCATGCCCTGAGCGTCAGGTACATGATACAGATGAGATGCACTGAGCGTCAGATGCATCGACATGTCCTGAGCGTCAGGCACATGCTAATTATGGTGTTTTCTTCCTTGGTGTATTAGAGAATAATGATGTTTTTATTCATACCCTGAGCGTCAGGTGTATGAGAGATGCCCTGAGCGTCAGACACATCGACATGTCCTGAGCGACAGGCACATGCTAATTACTGGTGTTTTTATTGAGATGCCCTGAGCGTCAGGTGCATGATACAGATGAGATGCACTGAGCGTCAGATGCATCGACATGTCCTGAGCGTCAGGCACATGCTAATTATGGTGTTTTCTTCCGTGGTGTATTAGAGAATAATGATGTTTTTATTCATACCCTGAGCGTCAGGTGTATGAGAGATGCCCTGAGCGTCAGGCACATCGACATGTCCTGAGCGTCGGGCACATGCTAATTACTGGTGTTTTTATTGAGATGCCCTGAGCGTCAGGTGCATCGACATGCCCTGAGCGTCAGGTGCATGTTTCCTATTTAAGTGCTGCAGATTGAGTTGGCCTGAGCGTCAAGCGCACCCCAATGAGCGTCAGAAAATATGGTGAAGACATGTATACACGCCCTGAGCGTCAGGTACGTTTCAACAATCACTTGTATCAACAAATTACTTGCCTAAAAGGCTGACGAAGGAGGCCCGACATACCCGCTAATTAAATTAGAGGCTACCTACAGACTCGTTGTTTCTACCTCTGGACTAAAACCCTGACATAACATGAGCCAAAAGAAATGCCAGGGAAACCTTGAGGCAGAAGCAATTTGTCTGGTTGTGTTGTGCTGCACGCTCCCATAACAACTGTGATACAGTTGTCTTTAGTTGCATTGGAGATGTCCATTCGATTTCGATTCGGCTGCACCATGGTGATAAATTGAATTGATATCTCACATCCACCATCCGTAGTCGTGTTGATGACATAAAATAAAGAAAAACAGGTGAAGAAATTTAATATATAAAAAAAGGTTGGGAGGGTGGGTAACTGTAAACTTTTAGGTACATCTGAAGAACTTGTGCAGTGTGGGGTGTTGGGTTTTTATATACAACCATTAATAATCAAGACCTGGGTAGGGCCCAGTTCCTTTACAGGCAAGTGAGACTAGTGTCCCTGGCAACCTTTAAGATCAGGTCTATAGGCAGAAACCACCCCCACTTGCCAGGTTCTACCTGATATTTTCAATGACTAAGGTAAACCTAATATATACTAACCAAAATGCTAAAGAACTGTATTTCTGTAACCACAATTAACATGAGCAAAACTTGCAGTTTAGCTCCATGCAGAACATCAACAAATGTTGGTTTTATAATTTTCAACTGACATATTGAAAGGATCGTAATGGATAAAAGTATATAGAGGGTATTAGTAGTGGTAGTGTGACAAAAATTATGAATATTTAGTGATATTAAGTGTGTATTTAATGTTGGTTAGCTGTAGCTAGCTAGCCAACAAACGTCTTGTTTCTTACTTCTACAAAAAGTTTATATATTCTATACTGTAAGTTATATAATGTTTACCTAGTTTACTAAAACTTCATATAACTTATATAATTATAAGTTATATATATTATAATTATATATAACTTATAATAAGCTATGTATTGTTATTATTGTCACACTCCCCTGCTAATATACTTTAACCTTTCCATTTATTATACATTTATAATAAACATATTTCGGCTCAACCCAGTGTACTCATTAATCACAAGTTGTTTATTGTTTTGGTTTTTCTGTTCAGATTCATATTAGTATTGTAGGTTTATCATTTCTTGAACATGTAAGGCTGTTTATTCTATTTAAACATTTCTTAACTTTCTTAGGCCATACAACTTATAGCTTATAAGTTATTGTGATAAATCGATCAGGTACTAAACATATCTAAGGGAGTGCTGCCCAGCTTAACTGGCTAAACATTATTGCATTGACACAAGATGTGACTTGAAACAAATCGTGAGCGGTTTGTTTTTCTACAATTTTCTTAGCTTTTGAAAGAATCAATCTTACAAAATTTATATAATATTACTGGCAATACTTATAGAAATACTACCTATTGACAGAACATTTTGTGAATTTAAAAAACAACAACAACAATCTGTAGCTGCAACCGTAACATTCCTACAGCCTATAATTTTTAAATAATTAAGGCTCAAGGATACTTATGAGTATTACCTTGGATGATTGCATTGCTCTTATTACATTTTGTTGAATATATAACAAGATGAAGACCAATATTCAGTCTAATACCGCCAACCCAACATGCTTAGGATAGCCTTGGAGGAAAGGGATAGCCAAGTCATAATGTTATTTACAGATGTTTCAAAAAATATAAAATCCTAACCATAGTCATAAGAAAAACAATAGCTAGCTAGCTAAACACTGAAAAATATATAAACCAGTAATTTTAATAAGCCCGATGTGTATAAAATAAGTGCCATGTTCTATTTTTTTACCAAAAGTTCATAATTTGCCCATTTGACAAGTTAATTTGGGAAATAATAAAGGTAAACAAACTATATGTGCATCACTTCGTTGAAAAAATTAAAATTGTCTCGGAAAAGTCTAAAAACAACCCGTCATTGCAGAGTTTCAGAGATAAACGATTTTACAGACTAAAGATATTGCAATGTCAGCAAAAGTGATAAGTGTCATGCGCAATATGCGCAATTTGCGCAATGCGGGAAAAACACAACAACAAACACGTAGTGAATCCTTGCGGAATTTTTTGCCTAGTGCATGTCAGGTAAGTTCATTTAATTTTAATAATCTTAAGTTTGATTTCTTTATTTTATCCACATACTACACATCATAGCCAAGAAAGATTCCATATGCCAAACCACAGACCTCTCATAAGCATCAGACAACAACAGAGCCATTTCAACAATAGACATAATTCCACTCCTACCCGTCCACCAACACATAACAATATACAACACAGAACTACAAACAGACAAAAACCACAACCACTGCCTGACATCCACTTGGACCATAAGGAACGCAAGAAATACTCGGCCATGTGACTAAGCACAAATTGAAATAGTAAGAAAAAAACAAAAAATAAAATTAATCAAAATGATTTCCTAAAACGACTAACTACAAATTTATCCTCTTACAAAATTATCACATTTGGAGGAGAATATCCTTATCAAAGGATTAAAATTTATACCCACTACATCCACTTTCTTAATTGATCATTCACAACCCCTAAATAAATTTATAAGGTCTATGAGCCTAGGATATTACTTTCGCTCATGCAACTCAAGCCTAACAAGGCTTAAAAACCTCCTACCCAACATCCTAATCTTCAGGAATATTTCCATAGAATAATAAGTGAAATTGAAGATACTTTTAATTATTCCCCCAATCGACAACCATTTATGTCCCACAATTTGTCATATAAAGAGAGTACACTGTTACAAAATTTGAAAAACAACCCTGGCCTTATATTTAAACCAGCAGACAAAGGTGACAGTCTTGTTATCATAAATAAAACTGATTATATTTTCAAAGTCAACAGTCAACTTGAGAACACAAAATACTACAAAAAGTTACCTTTTTACCCTACTCTTCAGATTGCGAATGATTTATCAACATTTATTCGCTTTTTATATTCCAGACATAGAATAACAAGAGAAGTTGCTAATTTTTTAGAACCAACCACTCCTCCACGCACACCACTTTTTTATGGATTGCCTAAAATACACAAACCTAATGTACTGCTTAGACCCATAGTATCAGCTAACGACTTTCCAACAGAAAACATATCAGCATTTTTAGATCATATATTTCAACCTGTAATGAAGTCATTACCTTCTTACATAAAAGATACTAAACATTTTCTCAGAAATATTTTAGAACTTCCTCCCCTTCCTCCAAATGCTATTTTAGTTACTGCTGATGTAGTATCACTCTACACTAACATACCTCACGATGAAGGCATCAAAGTCTTACTGGAAACTCTATCAAAAAATAAAGACATCCTTCCCCCAGAAACTCCTCCTTTAAACACTATTAAAATAATGATGGACTTTGTCCTAAAACAAAACTGTTTTAGATTTATGGATGATTATTACCAACAAATTCATGGCACAGCCATGGGCTCTAAATGTGCACCCCCTTACTCGTGCATTTACATGGGCCACCATGAAAGTACTAGAATACTTCCCCTTACCACAGCTATTATGCTTTGGAAACGTTTTATCGATGAATACAGGGGTTCTGTGTTTTTGCAAATTGATATGGAAATTATGGGGATCCAAACTCAAGTAAACAATGATTTCGATTTTGCTGATGTCAACTTCAACACTAAGACGACAGAAAATGTCTGTGAAGCACCGGAAACCTTTGATTTGTTGCCAAAAAATGAAAATTCGAAAAGATCAAAAGGATCTGCTTGTAGGGAATTGCTTCAGCAAATAAAATCTCTCACATTTTTATGCAACGAAGATGTGTTAGGAACACTGGAGGATCAACTACGCGATGCTCCAAAATATCTAGAAAAAGAAGTTGATACAGATGCCGGTTTGAGCAGACGAAAAAGGAAAAAGATCCCATTCCAAGAAACAAAATTAGTAAGTTTTCAAATATTCCTGTAAGAAAAAATGCAAAGTCGAAAACCGCTGGTCGTCTTGGGGTTGCAAACGAAGCAAAGAAATTCGCCCAAAGTATAAATATCTCACCACCTACACCATCTGTGAAAAAAATTGACGTCGTTGAGGAAACATCACTTGAGAACGACATGTGTTGTCATAATATTCCATTGTCAGATGTAAACATTATCGATGATGACAGTAGTGATGAGTCAAGCGTCGAGGGAATTATTAGCACGTCTTCGTATGAGCTAAAAACCTGCGTTACACCGGGCTTCAGCAAGAACTGACTAGTGCTGTTTTAAAAAATGGCTGCCACACTGTCACTGTTCTAGATTTGCTGACTTTAGAAGTCACGCACAGTAAAGAACAGTCAGACAAAATCAGAAAAGAAGATCGTTTATTCAAAACAGGATGGCTGAACGACGAGATTATAAACTCGTTCATGTTTTTGTTGGAGAGCCAATATTCTAATGTGCTCTTTTGTCCTTCTTCCGAGGCACTACTCATTGCGGTAGGCAAATCGTTTCGGCTGCTGTGGAAAGGTTTGGATCTTGCAACTAAAACCCAAATAATTGTCCCTTTTAATCCCACTAACACACATTGGATTTTACTTTTCATCGATATAAAATCCTCAACTTTGTTCATTTTTGATCCGATAATGGTTCGTGCCAGTATAACAAACATGACATTCAAAAAGTCGTATAGTTTGGCTGTAAATATTTTATCCAAAAAAATTGCCGCTACGAACATCACGGTAGGACTTAAAAACCACGCGTTGCAGGAGGATGGTATGAGTTGTGGTGTTTTGACATGCTACTACGCCGAATGTCTTGAGTAATCTTTGTTTCAAGAGCAAAATAATTTAAAAATTTTAAGAAATAGAGTGGGGTTATTTAGTACGCTAGCATGATCATATATTGGGCGCATCAATTTCACATACGTTTTTCTAGATTCATCAGTCAGATTTTCGTGAAATAATTTTATTCATTATTCTTTTCAGGAGCCGATTTGACTAAGAAATGTAATGCAACAGAGTATCGCCGATATATCTTCCAAAACATGTCCGGGAGTTGTTTGAAAGGCGTGATCAGTGATAAAAATAAGTGCAAAGTAAATGTACTATGTATACTATACTACATCAAATATTGTATTTATATCATATTTCTCACTTGACTCATGTCTGCCTTTTCCCGAAATTTGTATCACTTTTTTGTTTCAGGGGTGCAACAAGAACGAGAATAGCGAGTGGATCCAATGTGATAGATGTAAACAATGGTGTCACTGTAAATGTGTTGGTACTACTTACCAAGCTGCAAAGTCTCTAGATTTTTATTGTAAATTTTAGTTTAAGTAAAAGTATATATATTTGATAAATAAAAAGAACCATTTTTTTATTGATTTCCCGCTGATTTCCCGCGTCTCTTTAAATTGTCGCTATGAAAAAAGTCGGCTTAAGTGTGCCCCCGAAATGTACCGCGGGGTGAAGTTAATATTCAAGTCCGTAAAATTGTACCTTGCAATGACGGGTTGTTTTTAGACTTTTCCAGTTGTCTCTAAACTAACCTCGTTTCCATGTTAGTATGTCTATTCCGGCTGTGTATTTTACGGAATGGAAATGGATATTGAAATAGGTCTATTGCCAAAGTTGTTTCAATTCAAGGGTTGCGGAGACAGGGTACCCTAGATTCACAAGCGAAAACCCTCTTCAGCGAAATATTGCAGATTGTAGTTAAATACAGATAGCTACATTTTCTTGCTATGAACTAAAACACTTGAAAATAATGTGTGTTATGACGATGCTGTGTGCAATAAATAGTTAATCTTTGAGAAAGGGGATCTTTCTCCAAAGATTAACTATCATTATCTAGACCTATTTCCATATCCCTTTGGTTCCGCGAAATATATATGGGAAAATGCAGAATAACATAAAAACGAGATTAGTTATGAGCAAATTTTGGGATGGTGGTTGTTTACATGCAAATTTGAAGAATTTATCCACAAAATGTTGACTTTTATAGCTTTCAACTAGCAGTTTCACATAAAGTTAACACAGTTATAAAGAGGGTGTTGGTAGTGGTTGATAGAGCATAGAGCTTATCAAAAATCTTCATATATAGAAAAAGGAAGTCTTTTGTTAAATGGCACCCTAATTTTTTAGGTTTTTATAAAAAAAAAGGAAAATGAAATAATATACTTTTTCTTGTAAGAATGTCTGGATTTCAGCTATGAACATGCTTAATATTTGTCAAAATCTCAGTTTCAATGTTCTTAAAAACCAGGTCCTTATGTATTTTGTTTTCTTGCTTACATGAAATCTTAAAAATTAATCTTGCAGAATTGTTCAGATTGTTTATTTCCCATAGTTCCCAAAATTTTCACTTATTAAAGTTTAAGTTCGACATGACGAGCATTTTGTGAACAAAATTTTACAGAATTTTTTTTTTTTTTAGGCAGTAACGTCAGTAACCGTTTTGCGTTTTTTTTAAACAACAATTTTTGCATTGTTTTGTGAAGTGATCCTCTCAAGGAAAAATTTGTTTTTGATGAAGTAAAATCAGTGGGCAATTTCGTTTGCCTAAAATTTTTTTTTTTTTACCGAATACAATTTACGTTAGAGACACAAAATGTGACACAAATAAGCAAGAACATTCCAACGAAACTTTAAAGTCCAACTTTCCCCACCAACTCAAATTAGTATCCTAATTCTGAAATCACAAATGTGTAAAATGTAAGTTATAAATACTTCCAAAACTACCCTTACATGGAAAAAAAATAAACGAGGTAAGGCACTCACAACGTCGAACTCAACTACTATTATATAACCACAGTTTTAGTAAGCCTGGGTAATGTTATTTTCACAGATGTTGTTTGAACAAAATAAGGTACAATCCATGTATATATTTCGCGGAACGAAAATGGCTATGGAAATAGGTCTATCAGTCAGTTGAATAATAATTATGCCTGTCCTAGCAATGTCCATGATTAGAACCTGGAACTCTTATTGGTACCAATGTCATAGCCATCATACCAACACGACAACAACAATAAAATAGAGACAACAGCGCTGGGGGCGAGGTTGCCAGGTTGGTTAAAAATCAGCACGATTTATGCTAATTTTTAATTTATTTAAATTTTTGTCGATTTGTTAACGTTGGGGAATATATTTTTGTAAATATAAATTGTATATAGAGTTAATGTATGTATCTGGCCCTGCAACCATTGCATTTGCTTGGCTGTGAGTCATCCATGTTTGTTTTAGTTGCATTTCCATTGCTTTCCACTGACCATCTGGGCTCTAGTCAAGACTCTCACGTAACTGTAGAATGGAGAGTTCAGATATGGTCAGTAGGGTGTACTAGTTTTGCAGTCAGTGTTGACTAGAAACCTGTAACATGTGCGGAGTTAATCTTAAAAGATATAAATATTCTTGTCTTGGCGAATACCTAAAAGACATGCTAGAGAAACACAAGAATAGTCAACCTCGAACCCAGGACCTGTAGCGTTTTTTTCATATGACCTACGACGCCCTGGTACAACAACAGACTGAAATTCGCCCAAAATTAAGCATGCAGCGAAAAGTAAGGGAGCTTTCACATACTACGTAATCAAGTAGGGGGGAGGGGGGGGGTGGTAATCGAAATTGCTTATGCTTGATTATGGGGAAGGGGGGAGGGGTCAAGTGGTTTGATGACATAAGCAAATAAAAAAAAATTAACAGCATATTTTATCATGAGTGTGAAAAATATCAACTATCTAAAGCGTTTGTATTCGCCATATTCTGCATGTAAAATATAAAAGTAAAATATAAAACTGTAAATATTTAAAACTTTCGTAGGGTCTGATAAGACAAACAGTGGATTCATTTTGGGAGGGGGGTCAACCAAATGATTACGTACGACTGATTACATGGGGGAGGGGGGAGTAGAAAATAGGCAAAAAATTGATTACGTAATATGTAAACGCTCCCTGATGTATGCGTGACGTCTCGATCAAATATGGTGTTTTAGTGGCGTGAATTTGTAAAGCCTTTTGCGAAGTTTTTGCAGCTAGAGGTACCTACCTAGCTATACACCGTAGAGATAGAAAAATGTTCCTTCTAGCACAGTCGCGCACGCACATCGCGCACACCCACAGTCAACTACAACAAATCAAGACCATGCGGTATTGAGTCATGGAATGCAAGGGTAAGTCGCTAATATACCGTGCTTAGTCATGCATATCAAAATCATACAAAATGAGTAAAAAGTTCTAGCACGCCTAGTAGGGAAATTCCCTATATAATGATGACGTTATCAACAAACAACGCATGCGCAGTAAAGAGGTGAACAACTGTGTTAGTAAAGCAAGATGAAATCATCTGAGGATGAAAAAATCTATACAATAAAGAATAACACGAATACCGTGAAACAATCACGAGATATCGCTAAAGCCGTGGGTTAACCGGGTATTACAGGCTACGCAAGGCCGAATTGGTTGCCCTATTGGAAATGTACCACCGAGGCCAATTAAGAGGGTTATACAACCAGTCAGACCTATAACGTCTGAGGTTATGGACCTATTCGAGAAACAGGAACTATCGAAAAATCGTTCGGTTGTAGGGGGTAAAATTAGGGAATGGCACAACTGGTTATTACCCCCATCCGAGATGGACCTCTTTGAATAACAAGAATTATCGAAAAATTGTTCGGTTGTGGGGGATAAGATGAAAGGGTGGTACAACTGGCTTGTGGACGCTGTTCCCAAGCCTAAAAAGGAGGGGGTCAAGAGAACATATGCGTCATTCAGGCGTAAGGTGATGGACCTCTATAATAGGACAGCCAACGCGAGACCTACGCTTCATGACGAGGTAGAAAAAGAGGCCGATGAAGACTACCTCGAGGATATCCAAAATCTATATGATCGGCCAGAGCATGACTATACACCTCATGAACATAAGCATGCGCTCCACAAGACATTTAAAAGTTTCCGCATTCCTGGTATAGGGGGAGCCGACGTCGACGGGTATATAGGAATGGTAAGACCTAACGTGAAAACCTTGATTAAAGTGCACGTTATCGACGTGGACGACAAGATGGATAGGATGTTTGCTAGTATTAAGACACACGTGGAACATCCTGCCCTACCAAGGAGTGGTTTCACGATTAGTCGAATCATACACCTTGATATAGACTTCCATAAACTACGGTTAATAAGGGATTCATCGTACATAGAACTACCTAAATAAATAGCCTCGAAAAAGGCCGTCATTAACCCGGTGAGTGAAGATGAGGAATGTTTCAAGTGGGGTGTTATAGCATCCCTACACCATATAGAGATCGGAAGGAACGCGAATCGAATATCACAAATCGCTACGTAGACCTCTACAATTGGGAGGGTATAAAGTTCCCAACAACTATAAAGGATATATCCAAGTTTGAAAAGAATAACAGGGACATTGCGGTGAACGTCCTATACATAATGGAAAAGAAGATCAACATCCTACAGCGATCAGAGCACAACATTAGACGTAACAAGCAGGTGAATCTGTTACTTATCGCCTATCGCGACTATTGGGGAAAGAGACATCGAAAAATAGGAATGCGATGCACTTCTGCCTGAACTACCTACAGGCCTTTCCTACAGTTGAATCGAGGGACAAGCACTATGGCTACTGCAGGGACCACGAGGCTGTTAAAATGACAATGCCAAACGAGGCCGAAAAATGGTTATTCTACAGAGATGGTCAGATGTAATTCAAGGTACCTTTTGCAATATATGCTGATTTTGAGAGCTTATTAATACCGGTAGAAGATGCCAGGGAGACCAAGACGAAAAGACTGAGTAAGCATGTACCATCTGGCTGGTTCACCTATAGTACATTTGCATACGGAAATGTACCAGATCCCCTAACAGTCTACAGGGGTAATGACTGTGTGACGGAAGTTCGTGGACCACCTAGAGGACGAGGTGAAGCGATTATATAATACCTACCCACAACAACCCATGCTGGAACTGACAGAGGTCCTAAGGAGGGAACATAACGAGGCCACGCACTGCCATATATGCCTAAAGCCATTTGACGACTGTGAGAATAACTGCAAAGTTCGAGACCACTGTCACTATACAGGGCTATATAGAGGCGCGGCGCATAACAGCTGTAACCTCAAATATAAGATACCTAGTCACATACCTGTGATATTCCACAATCTAAGCGGGTACAATGCGCACCTGTTTATACGAGAATTAGGTGAAAAATGCGACACCCAGGACATTGGTTGTATCGCTGAGAATACTGAAAAATATATCAGTTTCAATGTTAAAATTAAGGTACCCCTTGCAAGCATGGGATATGGCGATGGAGAAACGTATAAGAAGATCGAGATTAGGTTCATCGATAGTTGTCGATTCATGCCCTTAAGCCTGGACAAATTAGCAAGCAACCTCATTGGGACAAACGCCGCCGGTATGAAATGTCAACATTGTGCAGATACCTGTCTGGAATTCCAGAGTGTAGATGCCGGGTATGTGGCAAAGTTTTGGTGTAAAAAATGCAAAAGGCAAAAAAGGCAAACGCACCATCCATGGCAAAGTTCATTGAAAAGGACGATGTATTCCGGCTAATGCTCAGAAAAGGTGTCTATCCGTACGAGTACATGGATGATTGGCAACGATTTGAAGAGGTGGGGCTACCTCCAAGGATGCAAGCTGAACATGAAGGGTATATCAGAGGATGATTATAAATACGCGATAAAGGTATGGAATTGTATTGCCCCAGATGGTGATGAAGTTACCATGGGCGACTATCACGATGTCTACCTGGCCACGGACGTAATACTATTGGCCGACGTCTTCAAAACGTTTCGAAACGTATGCTTGACAAACTACAAGCTTGATCCTGCGCACTTTTACAGTGCACCTGGCCTGGCATGGAAGGCAGCACTCAAGTATACCGGGATAAGGCTAGAGCTCCTCACAGATCCCAACATGCTCCTGATGTTTGAAAAAGGTATCCGAGGAGTTATAACTCAGGTGGTACACCGTTATGCCAAAGCAAACAATTATATGGGAGACCAGTATAACCCGGATGAAGAATCCTCCTACCTACAGTACCTCGATGCGAACAACCTATTCGGATGGGCGATGTGTCAAGATCTCCCAACGGATGGTTTCAAATGAATCTCAAACGTAGAGGCCTTTACCGAAAAGCGAATTGAGAAGCTCGTTAAAAAGAACAAGCATGGGTACATTTTAGAGGTTAACATCGACTGCCCCTCAAGGCTACACGATAGCCATAACGAGTTACTGTTTTTACTGGAACGGATGGTGATTAAAAAGGTCGAATAACTGGTGCCGAACTTGGGGCATAAACGTGGATATATGGTACATATCAGAGCCCTTCACGAGGCTATAAAACATGGGCTTGAACTGAAGAAGGTGCACAGGATCGTCCAGTTTAACCAGAAGGCATGGTTGAAAGGGTATATAGATCACAACACGAGGCTGAGAGCCGCTGTCAAAAACGAGTTTGAAAAGGACTTCTACAAACTCATGAACCTCTCGGTGTTTGGCAAGACCATGGAGAATATCTGGAACCACCGCAACATTCAACTGGTCACCAGCGAGGACAAGTATATGAAGCTGATCATGAAGCCAAATTTCAAGGGTGGAAACAGGTTCAGTAGAGATGGGCAAGACGGAGGTCAAGATGAATAAGCCCGTGTATATAGGGCAGGCCATACTGGATATGTCAAAGATAGTAATGTACGAGTCACTACGATTTCATGCAACCCAAGTATGGCAGCAAATTACAGCTATGCTACATGGACACGGACTCCTTTATGTACCACATTCGAAGAGAGGAGTTTTACCGCGACATTGCGCAGGATGTTGAGACACGCTTCGACACGAGTGCCTATAATCCAGATGATAACCGGCCTCTTCCCATAGGGAAAAACAAGAAGGTTGTAGGCGTGTAGGTTACGAAGAAGCCAACCACCTTCGACGATTATAGGCGATGCCTGGAAGAGGGCGTTGATATATACAAGAGCCAGGTATTGATTCAAAACAAGAACCACCAGGTATACACACAAAATGTGAACAAGTTAGCCCTGAACAGGGCGGATGATAAAAGGCTTGTGCAACCTGATCAAACGTCCACACTTGCCCGTGGCCACTACCGCCTGGTGTCCGCCCGGAAATAAATGGACATATGCCTACTAATTGCTATACTTCTACCGATCTGATCGCGTTTTGCTTTTCTAAATACAAAAGGCTATTAATAAAGATGTCAGATCTTGCACGATTATTCGACAAAGCCTCTGCAGAAACCTATAAGCAGATAGAGAAACCCATCGATAAATGCAAAGTCCTGAAGGAGGCCCTGCGTAAAGGCAAGGGGCATCTTCTACCCAAAAAATTCACAGAAGGGTTTGTTGACAAGGCCCCTGATGAGGCGGTAGAAAAGGGACATGCCGAGTACGTACAGCGAGAACTCCACAAAAAGGGTGAAAAAACAGCGAAAGCTTTAAGTACCCACGCGGTGCATGTATATACTAATCTGATGACCAATTTCGTGGACATCGACAATATTGAGGATCTTCGCAGGGACATCAACGAGGACCCAGTTATCCGAGATGCCATGGCAGACCTAGGTATTCTCGTGTACTGCACGCTAGGGAAATGTTTAGCACCCCTCTTAGTGTTTGGGCACACCGCGAGACACATGGGCAAGAAGAAAGAGGATGAGGCGGAGACTAAGGAAAAGCCTCGGACGGTGCTATAATATAAATGAGTGAAGAAGAACAGAAACAAGAAGAGAGAGTTATCACAAAACCAGTAAAGCATCCAGGGACAGTGGCGCAGGGTCACAAGTTAACGGCACTGATGAAGAAAAGAAAGGAAGAGATGAAACAACAAGAGGGTACTGTAGAACCTACAGTCAAAACCTCTTCTGGGGCCAGTTCCGTACAGTCGGTCTATATGTAAGGGGTAAGAACATTAGCCGTGCTTGCCACAGGTGTTGGGGTATGGTATAGGTTTGGCAGAGGTGAAAATGAAGCTAACAAGCCGGCGACTCCAGAGCCTGAACAGGGCAAAACTCGGCCCCATCCTGAGATTTTCAAAATGCTATAATAAATGGCAACAAGCAAGGCTCACATGGATAGCAACATTAGTCTGAAAGGGGACAATGGTTATTGACTCCTTATGTGAATCAGTCAGGCTGGTATTGTATACAATCCCGATAGCCATGGGTGCAAAAAAGGCTCTGGGAGTTTCTAGACCCGGGGCTAAGATGGACTTGGAGGACGGTCTGAAGCTCGCCGGCTATATCACGGCAGCGATCTTGTTCGACGAATATGCGATCAAGCAGGGATGATACCTCCAAAATAAGCGTGTGGTAAAGTTTCTATTTGTCGTAGAGACAAATAGAAATCAATATGGAAGGGAAATGTAAGTGTTCTAACTGTAAACACTTTTTATTCTTGGACAATTTTAGGATAAGGGAAATGGTCAACGGACAAAAATGTGCATCAAATACGATGCTAGCAGGGCGTCACGTGAACGTAATAGGTGCCCCCATGAAAGGGTGAGGGCTTTTTGCAAAGAATACAAGGGCAGTCAGATTTGCCCTCATGAAAGGAGGATCAATGCAAGAACTGTAAGGGAAGTCAAATTTGTAAACATGAAAAAATAAGATCTCGCTGTAAGGACTGCAAGGGAAGTCAGATTTGTAAACATCAAAAGCTAAGATTCCAGTGCCCCATTTGCGATCCTATCGGACATCTGGCTGGTGTTGTAAGCAACCGAACCCATAATGCCCTTAGGAGAAACAAGGAACTCAGCTCTCAGGAGTACCTAGGTTGCGATATCGCTACACTGCGTACCTATATTGAAGCCCAGTTTATCGAGGGTATGAACTGGGTCAATTACGGAGACGCGCTAACGGCTAGGATTAGTCGCACAGTAAGAATGACTCATTGATCTAGATTTTTAAATAAAGAGCTAACCCAGCGTCCAGTGTAACTGCGGAGTTCCAGCATTCATGCCAAAGTAAGAAGAATGTTAATTCTTGGAGTCCAATTGCCTCATTTACCACATTTATAAGGTCAAAGTCCAAAATTAGTTCAGTTGTGGCATATCGATCACAAAATACCACTCAGGTATCAAGAAAATGGAGATTCTCCATCGGTTGCTGAAGTTGTTATGAGATTGCACTATTCCAATACACAACCCATGTGGGCAAGCAAAAACATTTCGAAAGGCAATCGACATGTCTCGAAATAGAGCGTCCGATAAAATTTCTATTTGTCCCCAAGGCCAAATAGAAATATGGAGGAGGGTAAGACATGTTCAAAATGTAAACACTATCTCCCCCTGAACCAGTTCAGGATCAAACGTAATGGTCGAATATTGAATCAATGCATTAAATGCCTCGCTGCCAACAAAGCCTCAAAGGATCGCGCAAAATGCCCCCATCAAAGGCGGAGATACAAATGTAAGGAATGTGGTTATAATTGCCCCAAGCCTCTACATGAAAACAAAGACCTCGTGGCTATCTGTAGGGCTCATATTGAAGCCCAGTTTTCTGATGGGATGACCTGGGAAGACTATGAGTTCTTGCACCTTGATCACAAGGTTCTGTTTAAGTATCAAGAAACTGGCAGATATCCAACGCTTGATGATTTTGCCAGGGTATTGCACACACACTCAAGGGTAAATACAAATGGAAAGGGTATGTTCGAAGTGCAGACACGTTTTAACCCTAGAAAATTTCAGGATCAGGGGCAATAGTCGAACGAAGAGTTGCATAGGTTGCCTGGACAAAGCGAAGGGGAAGCGGCGTACCAAATGCAAGGACCATGTTATCGAACACGAGGTAGACCCTCTTACCATTGATAAGGAAATTAGAGGGTTTCAACAGCATGAAGATTACCTGCTTTTGTATACCCTGTTCACGTACGATATTATACCCCAGTACATTGAACTCATTGTAGCTCCTCCCGAGCCTGTCGGCCCAGAGAAGGCACAATTCGTCAAGAGGTATCGCAAAGTATTGCGTTTCCTGGAAGGTAAGCTAGTGTTTGATCCTCTACCTCTTGAGTACCAGACCCAAAATACCAAGCTCTGCCCTGCCTGCCGGGGGTCTTTGATGAATAATCATGGTGGTGTGTGGATCTGTTCAACCTGTGCAGCTATATAGCCTAAAATCCATAATAGGAAATGGTCCTACTATTAATAAATGTTGGATGCTTTAAAAGACTCCCACACGGCAATCTTCACCGGCCCGACGTCTTGCGGGAAAACGCAGCGTGTCCTGTACCTACTGGAAAACGAGTATAAGGGACACTATCACAATATTGTGATACTGTGCCCGACTATACGGTGGAATACCACCTATTTAGAAAAAGCATCGCTATGGAAAGACTCCTATGTCTTTCTGATCAACCCTAAGGATCAAATGTTTGAATAGCAGATATGTTTGGATAGCAGAATTGTCCTCATTGTTGGCAGGCGAGGAGAGTCTCTTCATAGCCGACGACATGATATCTGACGAGAGCCTCGATAAGCAGGGGTAGGGGCCTGGCCTTCCTCGGTGAGGATAGGGACAATCAACTCGTGGCACTCGGGGATGAAATTGAGGATAGGGATGAACAACTTAGTGTTCTTAAGCAAGACAACTCGGAACTACAGCATAGGCATGTTCCACACCGATATCAATATGATACCGTGCTATGCGTGGTTGATAAAAACGATCCCCACTAGCATGGAAAAAAGGCATGCATAAGCACTACATGATCCGATGCCAGCGTAGGCAACTGAGTGCAAGCATAAACACGTTAAAAGCAATGTACCCTGATATGACCGCTAGGAAACCGGAATGCGACAATCTTAATGCAGTGCATGCTTGGTGCCGATTCAGGGACGATACCCTAGGCATTGAGAATTTTTATCTCAACAATTTCACGTTACTTGACGATGATACGCGGGAGGTATTTGAGTTTGACATTGATATGTCGTAAGCGGGCGCTAATTCTACTACTCTTGTGGGTAGTAAAATTATCCTCACATCATATAGCATCAAAGGCATATTCTATGGATACCCGTTCTATACTGAGCCCCCTTTGCTGTATATAAGAGATCCGAGTAAAGAGTTGGAGGATGAACCTTTAGAGGTACTCCTGAAAATACTCTTTACCAATCCTTCACATGCTCCGGCGGTACCTGAACATCCTCTGGTACCTACCTGCATGAGTTCTTCCGACACGAAGCTTCTTTCGGGACCGTTCTTTAAATAGTACAAAAGACGACTGCCTGCTACTATGCGGTACAACCTACACATTTTCCTACTCCAAAAGACGTCGGCGGCACGTGTTTTCGAGTCATCGTGTTCCTCTCCCGGTTGTAGCAGATAGAGGCGCAATCCATCCTCAGGTAAGGCTCTCTCTTCTGGGTATTCTTCGCTTTTCGCAAGTGGGACATCCTCAAATTTAATAGCCTTGTTGGGCTTCATGATGATCATATCAGTCTTTGTATTATTTAGACTTTTTACCATGGTATACAGTTTTTCACCCATATACTACTAGTCTCGTTAGAAACAAGCTCTTGCGCATCTTGGGGTTTAAAGAGTCTTTTCGCGAGTACAGCGAGTACCGACAAAGGCCGTGAACGTATGGTGGTACTTGGTGGTAGCCCGTTTAATATCAACCCCCTTGTCCTGTAGCAGCTTGGTTACATCTGACTTAAATTCGGAGCCGTTATCACACTGAAAAATCCTGGAGTATCGTAAAGGTCCTGCCTTGTAGATATCTTTGATCATGTCCGCGACTTCGCTGGCTTTTTTGGTACGCAGAGGCCTAGCTACTTTGTACCTTGAGGCCACGTCAATACCCGTGAGTATGTATTTATAGGTGCTACCACATGAGACTTGTTTGAAGCAATGTAGTATTTATACAGGTCGTCATCGAGTTCGTGAAGACTCTTACCGGCCTTTATTTGCATTTCCCTTTGCTCAGCAAACCAATCCAACTTGGCTTGTCGATCTTGTACCCATTGGGCCTGAGCTGCTTGCAATTTTTCCATAGCTTGGTCATGTTTCTTCTCGGCCTCGCCATGCCCCGAAAGCTTAGAAAACAAGAAGTTGGTGCCGCTAAAGGCTAATGCGTTGATAGCAGCACCTGCAAAGATGAAAGCGATTGTGGCCATTTATTAGTACTCCACCAAGTGAAACCTGCCATCGAGTATATTCAACTGTGCGTCTTGGAGCAGGTAAACAAAGCATCTGAAACCCCCGGTTCCGTCGGCCTTTTTAGTCATGTGTAGGGTAATGCCATCACTAAGGCGTTGTAGGGGCCTTCCGGAGCCATTAGGGTATCGTCGGGAGAGGCCCTGAAGTCCACAAATAGGGCGTATCGTTCATTATAGAATTGGCCAATTGTCACATTACTATCATGTCTACCGAAATGGTTCACGAATTGTTCGAGGTGGTCTTTGGGGAGCATCGCGCGTGAGTATAACTCATTGGGTTCCCCTTCCACAGTGACACTTATCTTCTCAATGTTTGAGTTATAGAACACCTCATTGACACCAGCATAGGGCTTCACCTTCTCGGGATCCATAAAGAGTAGCAAGACACCTTTTAAGCTCTTTGCAGGGGTATCGATTTGGAGGTTGTAGCTGGTATCGGCCTTTTTCATAGTCACCACTCTGCTTCTTAGGATCCGTTCATAGGGTAAAGCAAGACGACTATAACGGGACATCATGGCACTTGCTAAGCCTTCACGAGTGATCTTGTCAAACTCCAGCTTGATGTTGGAGATTTTGTACGCGGCATTGGCTGCCTTGGCCGCCGTGCTTCCCGAGGCTGCCGTCCCCGCATCTTTGATGACGTCGCTATGAGGTGCGAAATGTAGGACAAATTGCAGGCAGGTCTCTTGTCAACTCAAACATCTTTCCCAGTGGCACGCAGAAGGTGTTACCATACGCCGCAGCGATAGCCTTTTCTTCATCCGTCCTGACATGATCACTAGCATTGACCTGTAAGGCCCTGATGGTCCCGTCGTTCGGGTTGATGCCTTGGAGGATAAGGTTATTGTCCCGATCGAATTTTGGCAGCCAGAGATCCTTGTAGACCGCCAGGGTGCTGTAGTTGCTAATGTTCTGTACCTCGTTACTGTTTAAGGTAATACGTAGATCCCGTGCCAGACTTTTGCCTATGTTGCTGACTAGGGTACGTTTCGTATTGGTCCCCGTCAGCGTCAGGTCAAACAGTAGTTTAAGACTCCCCGGAAAAATGACATCATTCTGGGACATGTTTGGTACGTCAACATAGAGGTCTTCGTTTCGATTAATCGTTGAAGGTATGTGGCTCATCTGAACCCTCTGTTTTCTCCCTTTGATGCCAAAAAGCTGCTTCGTTTCTGCATATAGGTCTAAGGTAGTTCCGAATGCACTCATGTTTATTATATATAGGAAATCTTCTAGTAAATGGCTGATAATCCAATATTTACGCATGAAG
This sequence comes from Hydractinia symbiolongicarpus, assembly GCF_029227915.1. Taxonomy (NCBI): domain Eukaryota; kingdom Metazoa; phylum Cnidaria; class Hydrozoa; order Anthoathecata; family Hydractiniidae; genus Hydractinia; species Hydractinia symbiolongicarpus. Next base: position 18,938,467 of record NC_079875.1, on the reverse strand, counting down.
ATAATCTTGATGATAAGAGTGGCGGGAGGGATGATAAACCCGATGATACTACACAGAAACTTCCATCAACGCAGCAACTTCCATCAACTTCGGGACAACAACAGCATAGAGACATCGTGGCTACAGATATGGATACGGCCAGGACGCTATTAGTATTAAAGGTCGACAAGCTGTACAACCAAATTGGTATGGATAGTAGGGTAGGACCCATCCATGTGATCCCCTATGATAATTTTCATTTGGAAGGGAATCATCTTTTTATAGGGGTGTAGATATTACTAATTTAATATATAAGAAGAATGGTATTGGTTTACTAAGTGCCGGGACCATTTTAACAAATTTCGTGCGAGACATGGGTTTTAAAGAATATATCACCACGCCCAACAAAGGGGGTGAAGCAAGGGCCCAGAACCTCGCGAATGAAGTTGATGCCCTTGTGTTGAATAAGGATGAAGAGGAGGAGGAGGGTAAAGAGATGAAGGAGAGTGAAATAATCCAGATGAAAACAATAGACAGTATCTAAGATTTTGCATATGATATGCAGGGTTTTGTCGATACTTCGTTCATCGACGACGCTGCCGCCGATGACATTAATATAGGAGGAATCAAGCTCGAAATTGAAAGCTTACAGAATAATATTAAGAAATTGAAGGGTGATATTATTAAATATGATAGTGATATAGGAAAAAAAGAGGATAGGGTGAAACAACTCAAGAGGCAGAAGGCTGCGGGGCAAAGGCATAAAGAAATCGCTGTTCTTGAAAAAGATATTGATAAATTGAAGAAGGATAGGAAGGTTGTACTGGGTAGACATGGTCTACTTTCCTCTGAGATTTTTAAGCAATTGAAAAATATCAAGGCTGAGTTGATGAAGATCGCTGCAGATGATAAGTCCCTGCTTGAAAAGCTTAAAATACTTTTTAAGGAGCAAGGGATAACTATAGCGAGTATCGTCTAGGCCGTTGGCCTACTGGTTTCCACCATTGTACTCGCTGTTACGAGGGGTTCTACCGCGGCGGGTGCTGCAGGAGGAAATGCCGCAGGAGGTTCAGGAAGAGGGTTTGTAAAGAAGCAGCTGGAACGATTGGGTAAATTCCTCAAATACTTGGCAGGTAAGGCAGGTGCTGCATTACCCAGGATTATTGGTACAGTTGTCTCCTTTCTCAGAGTAGCGACAACCGTCGTCGAATACGCAGCCAAACATCTGCATATGGCCATCGCGGCTGCTGCCTGGTTTATCGTGCTATATGTTGGAAAGAAATAGGTCTAATATTAGCTATTTTTAAGCCATATATATGCAATGATGAGGCCTACCCCTGTCGTGATCAATGCGGTCTTGGTATCCTCGTGCTGGTTTTGTGTTGGTTGTTCAGGCGATATAGTAGACCTAGCAGGTATAGTATGATCAGGAGGCGTGGGTGGTATGGCATGCTGGGGGGGGGTTGTTTGATAGCCCTCTCTGTATGCTTGACAATAGGCTTGTTATTCACATCAACCTGTACCCTCACATATACATTGGCAGGTGCTATGAGGATGTTGTTGTTATACCCTACAATTTTGCCTATACGCAAGTTCATATCAGAAGGCAGCATGTAGACATTGGGCATGACGGCAAAATTCACCGGAGTTCGGGCATATTGCAACATCTTCTGGAATTCTGTAATGTCATGTCCTACGTTCTCCTGACGTTGTACCAAGGCTTCAAATTTTTGCAATAGGATCTGCCTTGCTGTGTAGTTGTAAGTACCAGATCCGATTAAAGATTCCTTAGCCCCTGCTTGCGATCCCAACAACGAGTCCACGTTAACTCGGATACTTTCACTCAACTTGGTTAGACCCTCCGACGTCAAGCCCTGACTTGTGGGGATGATGAACGTCGACCTGGGGCCACCATCTACCATTTGTCAATGAGGACATGACAGTTCGCATTTGTACAGACTATTGGGATCTGCGCCGTATTCACAACACACTTGTGCATATCCTGATGTGGAGTAGGGATTTTTATACTGAGAAAACCCATTGTCATATGGCATGGGTGCCTTCATTCTTGCCAGAATGAGGCGCATGTGGTAATAGACATGGAATTTTAATATCGAGTTTACAAAGGGTACGGAACCTGTCATGTGCTTGACAGAGATGCCTAATGCAGTGCTTGAGCAATGGGTGTCAAAATTAACCTGTATATTGCAATAGTCCAACGCTTGCCCTGTCCAACCCACTCTGACGGGGTCGTTCAGCAAATTGGTGGGAATTTTTATGGCATACTTGGTAAACTCGGGGAATAGCACAGAAATGTGTGTTTCCGTAGACACGTACAGGTCCTGGTGCTCCAAGTTGGTTACACCAAATGACCATTCTCCCCTGTTAGACTTGTACCTAGCTCTCGGATTGTACGAATACATGTTCATTCCTTTCTTAGAAGAAAAGGATGAAACAACTATACATCACCGATATAGAAAAGCCTACGATATTTGAGGACTACCTGGGACAGGATACAAGAATTGCCTTGAAATCGATAAGTATTCGACCCGTGTGGCTGAACCTGTACAGCAATAACGACTTTACAATCCGTAAAGTGGGGCCTGATCAGAGGGTGACTCGGATCGAGATTATGAACGGTTTGTACAGGATAGAGGATCTAGCGACTATTGTCAACAGCCAGGCAGAGGGCAAGATCAAACTGTTTGTCCTGAGAAATGGACTCTGTAGGCTCCGTGTCAGTGACGGGTACACAGTGGTTATTAACAGACCATTGCAAGAGCTCTTGGGCCTACCCTATGACCCCGCGAAAAAGTACTATATGAAGGGTGACTATGATGGATACTATAAAACCGACGTCTATGTTCGACTACGCCTTGTTTGTCCACAGTTGGATGAAGACGATTGTCAACTTGATGGCAAAAAGTCGAAAATTCTGGCCCTGCATCCTGCCAAAGAATTGAATGCTTGGGGGGATATGTTGACCTGCAGTTTTGATACCCCAATATACCTTTCTTTGAAAAGTTCCACGGATCGTCTCGAATTTATGTTGACAGACGAATATCATCACGAGGAAAACGTTTCGTTCACCGGCCTCACGATGTGTATTCTCATAGAATAAAGATGAGCGATATAGCCAGCCTGTATCCAAAATTACCGAGCGAGATATGACGGATGAAAGCCAGGTCTACAGACTCAAAAAGATTGAGGATATTGAAAAGTATCTGCGAGATGAGATCAGGGAGCGGAACAAGCTTGCAAAGAACTTTAAAATGCATGGCACCTGAGTGAGGTATTGCGACCATGGACTGCTGAGTATTAGCATTATCACCTCGGGCGTTGTGACCGGGGCGTTGGCCTCGGGCCTTGGTATTCCGATCTGTATTGCCATGGACGGTATGACAATAGCCGTGTCAATCGGTCAGGCCGGTCTTAGAAACGCCGGGAAGAGGTTGGGCGTAATATCCAAAAAACATGAGACTATAATGCTGTTGGCGGAGACAAAGCTGAATTCCATCATTGATCTTATTTCAAAAGCAATTGAGAACGGAGTCATCAGCGACCATGAGTTCACCCTCATTATACAAGAATATAAAAAGTGTATGCTATTAAAGGAACAGATACGTCAACGTGTTAAACAGATCGTTAACACCATCAATGAGCGGGAGCGTGCTCAGCTTATAGCGAAAGGTCGTGAGGAAGGGAGGCAAGATTTTTTAAAAGAACTTCGATCTGCGCAGCATGCATGCGATACGTAGAGCGTCCACCTGTTTACAGCCCTTAATTTGGTATATTTTATAGGCCTACAAGACCTATAAAATATATGTTTTTTTAATCCTCACTCAGCAGCAATTCTTTTTGAAGTTTTTATATCGACATTCCACAACATGTACCTGAGGGTAGTAATATCTAGGATGGCACTGACTTGACAGAGCTCATCATAGGGTACTGGCATACCATGGAATTTGGTCGTGACCGCGTCTTGTAGTATTTAAGCTTGGCGTTCACGTAACGGTCCTTTTTCACAGGCTCTGTCGTCAATTGCTCAGATATCAGCTCTTTTATTTTGTTCCAGATTTGACGATACTTCGCAACCCAGTCGGGTTACTCTTCGAAATCAAGACTCGTCGCCGGTACTGCATCGGTGTTGTACCTGGTGACCCCATGCGTGGACCAGATTTTATGTGTTTTTACCCTCAAGGCCTCTGCGTACACAATTCAACCTTGAAGGGTGGACGTTAGTCCAGCTCTTTACTGCGCATGCGTTGATTGTTGATGACATTGATCATTATATAGGGAATTCCCCTACTAGGTGTGCTAGAACTTTTTTCTCATTTTTGTATGATTTTGATATGCATGACTAAGCACGGTATATTAGGGACTTACCCTTGAGTTCCATGACTCAATACCGCATGGTCTTGATTTGTTGTGGTTGACTATGGGTGTGCGCGATGTGCGTTCGCAACTGTGCTAAAAGGAACATTTCTCTATCTCTACCGTACAATTTCAGAATAGATACAATCCTTAGTGACTTTCTAGTGATTTTGTGGTGTATCATACATGTAGTAAAAACTACAGCACTTATAAATATTATAGAATAATTTACACCAGCTGCAAAAATAACAGATGACATGGACCATTTTAGCAATGTTGGAGAAAATTCAAAGATTTTCAGAGGGCCGTAGGGCCGTAGTTTTTCTGACCATAACAAGTCAATTTTGTTTAGAGTCAATAGTTTAAGGACAAGGACGTCATTACTAAAGTACTAACTAAAGTACTACTACTAAAGCATACAGGCGCGGATCCAGGGTTTGTCAGATAAGTCGCGTGACTAAGTATAAATTTGACGAAAAATGTTAGCCAAGCGAATAATGTCGACAATCCAGGTGTTACAGACGGAGCGCGTTAAAAAATCACATGCAATTTATTTACGGCGCAAAGCCATGGTTCACAGCCCTCTTCATTTCGCCTATGGCGATGTTGACGTCAAAGTTGTGACGTCGCTACCATATAGACTGAGAGGGTTGCAAATTATAGCTTACAGATTTTGACTGATTCATTTTCACTAATCAGTCACTCAGTTAGTCAAAAATCAAATAGCTATGGCCCGCAACCCTCCCCATCTCACCTAAGGGGCATGTGACGTCAAAATCGTGACGTAATTTTCACACTCTATGCGTAGTCCAACAATATGTGGCCCGCAGCCGGCGTAGGAAATTTAGGTTCCGTACTGCGTGGTTACTTATAACCTGTTAGGCTATAACCTATTAACTCCCATCCGTCAGGATTAGTCAAAGACTCACGCCTTTGGCTTGGATTCTTTCCGTACTATCATAGCTACTGCGGAAATTTTGGCGCGGGTGCTTACTGATTTAAAGTGTGATAATGTTGAATCTGTTCGTAAAATCCAAAAAGAACTTTTTGAAAGTGTTTATTCTCGGACATTTTTGTTGTCTGGGGATATTTATCCCTTGGTTGGTAAAAGTCTTCATCGGAATTCAGGTATATATACATTCCATCTGAGGCGAGGTGTGAAGATAAAGGAATTATTGCTTTAAGGTGAGAAGTATGTTTTTTACTCTCCAACACACCTTGCATGTATTTAAGGGTTTTTAGTATATTCGCTACGAAAAGCTAGTTGTGGGAGAGCTTTTTACAACAGACTATCAAGAACAAATACAAAAAGATTTAGCTAATTAGCTATAGCTAGCCAGCTGGCTAATTGTTTTTGTAATATGAGCTTTGAACAGAATTTTCAGAATTGTGGAGGAGTTCCTTCTCAATTAATATTTGTGTTGGTATTAGAAGCAAGAACTTGACATCTGGATAAGTAAGGTTGGTGAAGAAAATAAACAACTCTTCGAATGGCTATTAGGAAACAAAGTTTGTTGAGTGAAAGGTCATGGTAAAATGTATTATACAGCTCAGCATCGTTGGTATTGGTAGGTGATAATTCTCTTGTTGATATTTTGAGAACCTTGACATCCATAGAACTTTTCTTGCATCCTTCTTTTTATTCCAAGCATCCTTGTTTTCAATTGCTTTTAAAAACCAAAAGGCAAATATTTTTATATCTGAAAAAAGTTTATTCAGATTTTCCCTTTCCCATATTGTTTGTGATATGACTTTTCTCCTGAGGAGGCAGTTAAAGCCGAAGCAACTAACATCTGTACCCCCAGACGTGGTCTCCTTTTCTATCAATACTTGCCTTGTCAACAGTAATAAAGAGAAAAATTAATACGTTTTACCCACAGCTCGGCTTTTTACTGTTTCGAACTCTCTTTACACAGTGTATATTGGCACGCCCATCTATTTTACCTGATGGAGATCAGTTAAAAATTTATTTTGTTATGAAGGTATTGGTGTAGACTTCAAGCCTTGTTGCAGGTTGCAACCTTCTTAAGCGAAAGTCGCATTTTCCTATTTCAGCATGCAAAAAAGCAGAAAATTGCCCTTCTTAATTCTTCTTAAAGTTCAAACGAAACTTGAGTTTAGCCCTATGAATAAACAAATATATCTAAATAAGTACATGGGTTGAGGTGTATGTATCATATCACGTGTATGTACATTTCATCTTCATTATCCTGATCTTTCCATATTCTTATTGTTTTTGTTATGATTGTGTTATATTTTGCTGTCCATGGCTGGTGTGATTACCTAGTCATGCTGATGAAGCCCGATATTGGCAGAAACAGCAAGAGTTTATAAATATTGAAATATATTCACAATTGTCTCACTTTATTGTAGTTAATCCCTGTTAATTTTAGTGCTTTTATCTATCTTAAATAAGACGTGCAGGACGGAGAGTTGATTCTTATAAAAAATGTTCTTGGAGATTTTCTTATAGCTTACCGCTTCTTTTCGTCAATTTTATTAATAACTAGATAAATCGGTAGACAATTTTTGGCGATTTTTGTACCCGCAAAGCTTAAATTAGTGAAAGATTCTGATCCCACCTGGGAGGGGGGGGGGGGCTTACAGCGCCCCCAGGAGCCCCAGCTGCTAAATTCAAGACTTTGTCCAAATATTGCTGCGCAGCAGCAATATTTTGACTAAGTCTAAAAAAAGTCTGGATCCGCCCCTGACTGGTATGGCTATGCTTTAAGTCTTGGTAAAAGAAGAGCTGGGAGTATTGGATCGCCATTATCAATTCTATCCAGAACTAGGTAAATATAGCTTCTGCATGTCTTATTTATTAAATTCGATGATTAAGTTGATGTAAATATATACGTAGATGATAAACATAACGATTATCTATTTCAGCTCTTCTCCTGGTAGTCAGAAAGAAGTAAAGGTACTTGATTAACTGACTTAATTCTTTACAAATCACATTACCAAATAATCGCAATTCATGTCAATATTATGTTTTGAAATAATTTTTGAAAAAGAAAATATTACAACACATAAAGTTTATGGTGAGTGTGTTGAAGTATGTAGGGTGCATGCTGAAAACAGGTAACAAAATCTTTGACATTTTTTAATAAATTTCTAATTTCATTCAATTTCTTTCTCTTTAACTCAAAATTGCCCCAATAATGACCATCCAATACAAATGATAAAAACACAACTTCTATTTTACTGTTAAGACAGAGATCCTCAAACAACACCTGTACAGCATTCTTCTTAAAGATTAAACCTTGTAAAATGTATCAAGTCATTCCTACATCTTCAAGAAAATTCACTTGATCTTTAATAATTGCATTTGGTCTAGCTAGCTTAGCTATCTAACATTTAAAAAAATTTAAAGATTTTCCATATGCCAGGGGCGGATCCAGACTTTTTTTAGACTTAGTCAAAATATTGCTGCTGCGCAGCAATATTTGGACAAAGTCTTGAATTTAGCAGCTGGGGTTCCTGGGGGCGCTGTAAGCCCCCCCTCCCAGGTGGGGTCAGAATCTTTCACTAATTTAAGCTTTGCGGGTACAAAAATCGCCGAAAATTGTCTACCGATTTATCAAGTTATTAATAAAATTGACGAAAAGAAGCGGTAAGCTATAAGAAAATCTCCAAGAACATTTTTTATAAGAATCAACTCTCCGTCCTACACGTCTTATTTAAGATAGATAAAAGCACTAAAATTAACAGGGATTAACTACAATAAAGTGAGACAATTGTGAATATATTTCAATATTTATAAACTCTTGCTGTTTCTGCCAATATCAGGCTTCATCAGCATGACTAGGTGATCACACCAGCCATGGACAGCAAAATATAACACAATCATAACAAAAACAATAAGAATATGGAAAGATCAGGATAATGAAGATGAATTGTACATACACGTGATATGACACATACACCTCAACCCATGTATATATTTAGATATATTTGTTTATTCATAGGGCTAAACTCAAGTTTCGTTTGAACTTTAGAAGAATTAAGAAGGGCAATTTTCTGCTTTTTTGCATGCTGAAATAGGAAAATGCGACTTTCGCTTAAGAAGGTTGCAACCTGCAACAAGGCTTGAAGTCTACACCTATACCTTCATAACAAAATAAATTTTTTAACTGATCTCCATCAGGTAAAATAGATGGGCATGGAAATATACACTGTGTAAAGAAAGTTCGAAACCGTAAAAAGCCGAGCTGTGGGTAAAACGTATTAATTTTTCTCTTTATTACTGTTGACAAGGCAAGTATTGATAGAAAAGGAGACCACGTCTGGGGGTACAGATGTTGATTGCTTCGGCTCTAACTGCCTCCTCAGGAGAAAAGTCATATCACAAACAATATGGGAAAGGGAAAATCTGAATAAACTTTTTTCAGATATAAAAATATTTGCCTTTTGGTTTTTAAAAGCAATTGAAAACAAGGATGCTTGGAATAAAAAGAAGGATGCAAGAAAAGTTCTATGGATGTCAAGGTTCTCAAAATATCAACAAGAGAATTATCACCTACCAATACCAACGATGCTGAGCTGTATAATACATTTTACCATGACCTTTCACTCAACAAACATTGTTTCCTAATAGCCATTCGAAGAGTTGTTTATTTTCTTCACCAACCTTACTTATCCAGATGTCAAGTTCTTGCTTCTAATACCAACACAAATATTAATTGAGAAAGAACTCCTCCACAATTCTGAAAATTCTGTTCAAAGCTCATATTACAAAAACAATTAGCCAGCTGGCTAGCTATAGCTAATTAGCTAAATCTTTTTGTATTTGTTCTTGATAGTCTGTTGTAAAAAGCTCTCCCACAACTAGCTTTTCGTAGCGAATATACTAAAAACCCTTAAATACATGCAAGGTGTGTTGGAGAGTAAAAAACATACTTCTCACCTTAAAGCAATAATTCCTTTATCTTCACACCTCGCCTCAGATGGAATGTATATATACCTGAATTCCGATGAAGACTTTTACCAACCAAGGGATAAATATCCCCAGACAACAAAAATGTCCGAGAATAAACACTTTCAAAAAGTTCTTTTTGGATTTTACGAACAGATTCAACATTATCACACTTTAAATCAGTAAGCACCCGCGCCAAAATTTCCGCAGTAGCTATGATAGTACGGAAAGAATCCAAGCCAAAAGGCGTGAGTCTTTGACTAATCCTGACGGATGGGAGTTAAAACTATAGCCTAACAGGTTATAAGTAACCACGCAGTACGGAACCTAAATTTCCTACGCCGGCTGCGGGCCACATATTGTTGGACTACGCATAGAGTGTGAAAATTACGTCACGATTTTGACGTCACATGCCCCTTAGGTGAGATGGGGAGGGTTGCGGGCCATAGCTATTTGATTTTTGACTAACTGAGTGACTGATTAGTGAAAATGAATCAGTCAAAATCTGTAAGCTATAATTTGCAACCCTCTCAGTCTATATGGTTGCGACGTCACAACTTTGACGTCAACATCGCCATAGGCGAAATGAAGAGGGCTGTGAACCATGGCTTTGCGCCGTAAATAAATTACATGTGATTTTTTAACGCGCTCCGTCTGTAACACCTGGATTGTCGACATTATTCGCTTGGCTAACATTTTTCGTCAAATTTATACTTAGTCACGCGACTTATCTGACAAACCCTGGATCCGCGCCTGCCGGTCCTGAAGGAATAGAACAAAAAAAGGTTTATTGACCACCACGACAACTGTATGTATAGCATGACCTATAATCAGTGACAAAAAATGGCACAATGGCATTTTTTAGCTATTTTTCAAAGGTGGACAAAATATTTTCAAAGTTGGCTAAAAGCATTAACTCAACCATACTCCGCAGAGAAGGAGGAAAACGCTACTTCCATATATAAGCAGGTATATTAAGGAACGTTTAGAATCTGCCAGTTACAATTTTAACATGCTGGAATCTATATGTTAGGCCCCACAAAGTGCCGTAATATAAAAAAAAAACAAGAGTCAAGCTGACGTCAGCAACCAGTTTGGATTTAATATAATAACCAAAGTCCTCCATAAAACATTAAAAAGTGAACTTTGTCAAGTTGTTTGAATCTAATATAGACAGCCGAAATTACAACTTGTCGTAACCGAATTTAAATACATATTTTGTAAAAAACAACCTACACTAACTTGATTTATTAGGTAACGGTCACACTAAATCAACTGTTATTCTTTTGTATTTTACTTCTTACTCGATTAAAATTTACAACAAACTTTTCGAAAAGAAGTTTACTATTCATTTCGGATTTCGTTTAATTTTGGAAACATCTTCTGAGATTTGTCACACTAAGTTATCGCACTGAACTCTCGTACAATATGGCATATATTGTTCTCGTTCTGATTTTCACAATCTTTATTTTACTCCTCTAAAGGAAAATTACTAGACAAATATATCAGAACTCGAAAAATATATACCAACGTTTTATTTATACTAAAAGTGCATTACAAATATGTTGATTACAGAATTTTTTAAAAGAACATGAGGATGATAACAGCGTGTGAGTGAGGTGCTTCTAATTGGTCGTCCCAGGTCTCTCATTGGATGGTCTCCATGGATACGGCCCCATCCATTCATCAAGGAAAATTCTCCAGATATTCATCGTTAACCACTGCTTATAAAAATGCCATTTTTCGTACTTGGGTAGAATTATTTGAAAAAAGCAATCAGAAACAAACATTAAAACTCTTTCAAAAATATTTAACAATTGGAGTTTTTTAAGTTTAACGGAACACTGATAATAATTATTTTATAGATTGCATTATCAATTGATCCTGCTTTTAAATCTTAAACTGGTTTTGTGGAACTTGATATCCAATATCTTTACCTATATAGCTACCTTATAATAATAGATTCTTGCGCCAAGTCGTCAATGCTTTAACACTACAACTGCAACCAAACACAGTGATATGAAGCAAGAAATGAATAACACCGATTAAATTTATGAAGAAATGCTATGAAGAACTATGATTTTTAGGATTAGTTAACCAAGAACATTTCGCCTTCAGTCAGGAGCTTTTTTTAAAAATAATAATATGTTATATATAGTTGTGATTTCCCTGTATATATTTATTTTCTTTTATACAGCTAGCTATTTTTCAATACTTTAGCTAGTATTTTGTCCCAAAGTTTGTTAAAAGATATCTCGTAACACATGTGGCATTTTAAGAAAAATTGGTTGTCATTGTTGTGTTTGTGCACTTTAAGCTAACAGCATCTAGCCAGTTAGTCAGCATACACACTACAGAGTCTCATCTGTACGAAGTTTTTCTTTACTTTTTAGCATATGAAAGCAAAAATGTGTCCCAATAAAAGGTGAGAGTACCTGTTACTTTCGTTCGCAGGACAGTACTATTCCATTTGAGTTGTCGCCTTTTTCACCATCGGTGAGGAAACAAAAGTAATGTTTAAAAATTTTGAACAGCTTTGATAAATTTGCAAACGATGCGAGGAAGTCAAAAATAACGTGAATATAAATATTTTCTTCATAAACAAGTAACCAAAATCTTCGTAATGCTCATCGCCATAGTTGTTGTTGATAAAAAATTGCAGTGCTTGCAAAAAAACTTCTGCATTAATTATTTTTTCAACAAATTTAAAAAAGCCGTACACGCAATTTCATTGGTCGATTAAGTCTGTTGTACCAGGGGTCTCGTACACGTTTCATCTTCATATCAAAAAAACGCTACTACAGGCCCTGGGTTCGAGGTTGAAGAACAGTGACAAGAAGTCTTTCAATTCCTTTTAGAGTCCGAGCTTCAAAGAAAAGTGGAGCAGGTTAGATGAAGTTTTCACTCCCCGATGGCCTTTATGGGGAGATGGATAGCTTCTGATCTGATTACATTACCTCTTCGCGTCACAGAATTTAAAACTAATGTCGACCAAGATCCAAATGACGATGATGAAATTTCTACGCCGGCGCTCAACCATAAACGAAAAAAGTAATCTAGTGTCAAAAAAGATCAAGATGTATTTGTTGCAGACCAGTTATGTTAAAAGCGATAGAGTGATTGGATGAGCCTCGTCAGACGTCTTCCGCAGCTTCAAACCTAAACCTGAGTCCTAATAAAAACGAAACCCAAGAACAATTGTTTGGTAGAATGATTTCGAAGAATTTGCTTGATATAGAAAATATGTACACCCGAGAAAAGTGATAATAACGGAAAAGTTCAACGTCTTGTAATCTTAATTCACTAAAATTGCAAGCCCCTTTTGTTTGTCTGTCTAATAACCATGGTCGCACCCACGAAAGTTTGCGTTGCTTTCTTTTTTTGCACTGACTTGTCTTCACTTTTATTGTCAGCGATAGCGCCAGAATTAAAACGTCTTCTTGTTCGCAAACCATTTTTAAAGTAAGCGCACAAAAACTCACATTTGTTTTTTTTTAATTTGAAATTGACAAAACTTGTGCAAGTATAAAACTTGCACAACTGCTTGTAGAAGTACTTGCACAAGCACTTGTATGATATTTGTTATTGCAAACTTTGCTACGTGTAACGGACCCTTAATGTTGCTCTGTTAAGTTAATTCCAAAGAGAATAAAGGGTCCGTATTGGCAGATGCGTTTTCTGAAGTTGTCCTAAATCACGAATCCAATTAGGTGTCTACAAACGATAAGTCAAATTCAAAACGGCTAGTTTACAAGCACAACATCAGGTAATGGAGTCAAGAAAAATACCCCACATATAGTGGGGTATTTGTCATCACGTGACCAGACAGGTCCAGAACTACTTTCGAGGTTTTAATCTCAAAGAGCTCTGGGGACGAGAATGTATTGACCTGTGACAATCACAATAAGGAGAAATTTATTTCATTGTCTTTTAAATTAGCCACTGGTTTTTACGGTGGCCGAGAAGTGCATAAAAGTAACTCTTTTTCACTAAAAATAAACTCGATAACAATACACGAAACTGGCTAAGCTCACATAGGTCTATAGAAGAAACTTATGTTTTCCTAAGTTTAAATGGGAAATAGAAGAAGCAATTATAACAGAGCGCATCTATGTAGTGTAAATATATGTTGCATTCTCTCTTTTTGGTTTGCATAACGAAGCAAAATTGAAAATGAGTTTTTTGCAGACTCGAAGTTATCCTGTTTACGAGACGAATTCGAAATAGTTGTGTATTCGTTATCAACTTCTTCACACGGGCGTTTAGATCGACAAGGTCTATTGGGAAGGACTGATCAGAAAATCTAATTGTCGGAAAGTAGAAAAGAGTATCTGGCCTTCAAAATCACGTGGTTTCACCTGTCTGCGCAGGTTACCATTCGACTAGTCCTTCCAGTCTTAATGCGCTACAACGTCCCAAGTCATTTTCATTAGCGCCGTTGCCTTACAACACTCTTAACTACGTGCACAGTCCTATAAGCATAAGTCTTCACCTTACGGAAGATGGCAGACGTGTTTAGCACAACTCTTAATGAATTATTGTTAAATGATATCAACTCAACTTTACCGGTTGAACTAAATCATGATGTTTCAATCAGAAGTGTCACGACAGAAGAGGAATGTAACGACGAAAAGTGTTCTAAATTAGAGACTTTCATTGACAAGAGATATGATAAAATTGTGAAGTCAAAGTCCAGAACTGTTTTGTGTACGGAAATAAAACGTATTGTGCTAGATGAAATGGATTCGTTAAAATCAAAGGTTTTGAAGGATGTGGCCTCAGAAACAAACCTAAAAACCACTATACGCAACTTGGAAAAAGAGATAATATTTTTAAAAGAAGAGATGAGTTTTAAAAATACATGTATTGAAACTTTACTAGCGAAGAAATCACTGATTCATGAAAACCGATATATTTCTTCTTGTAAGTCTCTTTTTAATCGAACAAATTGCAGTGAATTTCCCGATTGCGTACCATTAAACGCTCCACCATCACTTTCAGAGGTTGTGGATGAACATGGCGATTATGAACACATTAACGAAACACCTGAGAAGGAGACAAACGATCATTTAAAGCATCAACTTGAGGAGATCAGAAAAAAGAAACGATTAGAGTATATAAAATATATGAAATTAAATAGTCTCATTCAAAATAGTAATGAAGAGAAATTAGCAGATGTGAGAAATGAGTTAAATTATAAATACAGAGAATACAAATCAACAGTTAAAACGTCATTGAAATACAGATTAGAAAAAATGGCAAACTACCATAATTATATGACAACATATGATGGAAAAAGCTCGCTTCAAAAAAGCAACGTTAGTGAAGATTATCCAACAAAAACCAAGACCATAACAAAAAGACCGAAAATACAGTACACTTGTATTATAGGTGATAGTATTTTGAAAGACGTAAAAGCACCTAAAATTGAAAGCAAATTAACAAACAGTCATAAAGTACTAATGGAATGTCACAAAGGCACAACTACAGCACGGATAAAGCAACATGTTAAAACATCACTTGAGAAGAAACCTGATCGACTGATTATTCATGTAGGAACAAATGACTTAAATACGGAAGCTACAGAACAACAGATTGCTCAGTCGATAGTAGACCTAGCTTCATTTGCCAACACTAATAGTACAAGCGTTGCAATTTCTAGCATTACACATCGTGAAGATAAATGGCTGAAAAAAGCTAATAAGGTGAACAGTTTAATGAAACAGATGTGTTCAGAAAGAAATATTTGCTATATCGTCAACAACAACATCAACAAAATTCATCTTAATGGTAGCAACTTACATCTGAACAAAAATGGTACTAAATTATTAACAAAAAATCTAGCTGAAGTTATAAACAAATATTGATATCCTTCGAGCAACATTGAGTTGATGGCTCCTGAGCAACCAGATTTGGAGAATAATATTGATAAAATGCATTGTTTACGTCGAGACCAACCAAAAAATGTTTTTATTGGTTATATAAACATCAACTCAATTCGTAATAAGTTTGAGAGTTTCAAGTGTGTTATGGGTGATCTCTTTGACGTCATAACAGTTGCAGAAACAAAGCTGGATAGTTCATTTCCTTCAAGTCAATTTGTAACGGATGGTTACTCGAATCCATATCGTTTAGACATCAGCGCGAATAGAGGTGGATTGTTAACTTTTGTTAAGAGTGACATCCCATCACGTCGTCTTTAGCAGTTTATCTTAAACCCTAATATTCAAGTTACAATTGTTGAATTAAGACTACGAAAACAAAAATGGTTAGTATGCAGTATTTATAGACCACCAAGTCAAAACTCCAAATATTTTTTGTCTCAACTTTCAGAAGCTCAAGATTTCTATAATTATGATAATATCTTGATAAATGGTGATTTCAACCTAGATCCAGCTGATACTGATTTAGGGGAGTTTTTACTAACTCACTCCCTTTATAATCACATGAAGGAGAAAACTTGTTGGAAGTCCTCTTCAGGATCTTGCATTGATTTGATTCTTTCCAACAGGAAACACTCTCTCATGCATACAGGAGCGGCTGTAACTGGGTTGAGTGATTATCATTCCTTAGTTTATACAATGCTTAAAACACAATATGTCAAACTACCACCACTTAAAATTAGTTACCGGTGCTATAAGAATTTTGATGAAACTTATTTTTTAGAGGATATTTCTCGGTCTATGACCAATATCTCAAATTATGATGATTTTCATAGTATATTTACATCTTTATTAGATAGGCATGCTCCATTGAAAACCAAGTTTCTCAGGGCAAATAATAGGCCCCATGTCTCTAAAACTCTCAGAAAAGCGATCATGAAACGTTCGCGTCTTAAAAGGGTAGCTAACACTTCCGGGAAAGACGATGATGTGAGAGCATTTAAAAAACAAAGAAACTTGGTGGTCAATATAAATAGGCAGGACAAGAAAACTTTCTTTTCCAACTTTGCCCGAAGTAATATGAGTAAAGGTTTTTGGAAATCGGTAAAACCTTTGTTTAATGAAAAAGCCAAATATGGTAAAGAAAGAATTACTCTTGTTGACAAAGACATATTATATAATAATGATAGTGATATTGCAAACATATTTAATGAATATTTTAATAAAATTACTGACAACCTTAACATGCCACACATTCCTCAAGCTCTTTCATCTGAGTGTGATGTTGTTCTTGCTGCAGTTGAGAATTATGCGTCTCACCCTAGTGTCCTCTTCATTAAATCGAAGAAACAAACACATACTTTTGAGTTGTCTCCAATTTGTGAGGATGTCATGTTTAAGGAAATTCTTGCGTTAGATGATAGCAAGAAAGTCAGTGGTTCGATTCAAACGAAGATGCTTAAATTAGCTGCTAGATATTGTGTTCCAGTACTTACAAAATGTTTTAACAGTTCTATTATTGACAGTTCTGTTTTTTCTAGTCTTTTATCTTTGGCAGAGATAATCCCTTTATATAAAAAGGGTAGCTCCACAGACAAGGTAAATTATAGACCTGTCAGTTTGTTACCAACTGTTTCCAAAGTATTTGAGAGAATTTTAGCCAAACAACTGTTACCATTCTTCAACACCTTTTTGTCTAAATATCTTTGTGGATTTCGAAAGAGTTACAGCTGTCAGTATGCTATTTTAAACATGCTTCAAAAGTGGCAAGAATGTCTCTCAAAATCTGGAAAAGTCGGTGCAATTTTGATGGATTTATCCAAAGCGTTTGATTGTCTCCCTTTTGGTCTTTTAATTGCAAAACTGGAGGCATATGGCGTTGGATATAATACATTAAAGCTTGTACTGAGCTATCTATCAAACAGGAAACATCGAGTGAGGTTAGGCTCCTCGGTTAGTGAGTGGTTAGAAACTTTGTTAGGAGTTCCTCAAGGCTCTGTCCTAGGACCGATATTATTCAATGTGTTTATTAATGATTTGTTGTTCCTGTTATTAGAGGGTGATATCTGCAACTTTGCCGACGACATCACCATTTTTAGTTGTAAGAGTAGCATTACTGCTGTTCTAGAAAGTTTGCACTCTGACATAGTCAAAGTGGTAAACTGGTTCAACTCAAATGGTATGGTTGCAAATCCAAGCAAGTTTCAGATGATAATTCTGGGAGCTGATGTTGGCAATATCAGCATTCAGATTGGCTCATCTTCTATTGCTCCATCAAAACAAGTTAAGTTACTAGGTATTACTCTGGATGAAAAACTTTCATTTTACCCTCACGTAAAAGGGATGTGCAAAAGTGCTTCCTCAAAGACAAAACACTCCTGAGGATACGAAATTTTCTCAAACAGGATCAGATTGATTTATTATTTAACTCATTTATTTTACCTTGTTTCAATTATTG
The DNA here is from genome assembly GCF_029227915.1 of Hydractinia symbiolongicarpus. Classification (NCBI taxonomy): domain Eukaryota; kingdom Metazoa; phylum Cnidaria; class Hydrozoa; order Anthoathecata; family Hydractiniidae; genus Hydractinia; species Hydractinia symbiolongicarpus. The sequence goes on along the minus strand of NC_079875.1, from coordinate 18,920,859 downwards.
CCCCCTTGTATGGATGTTCTGCAGCAAACAGGCACACAATCTCATTTCGGCAACCCATAAAAGAGCGTTGTGTGCAAAAACTGGTCTGGTGCAGAAAACCTATACAGAAATACTGGAAATATCTAGTATGATGCCTATCCATGATAGAAATCTGAAAAGCCTTGTAACTGAAGTTTATAAGTGTCTTCATGGATTGAACCCTGAACTAATGTGGGATATTTTTCGAAAGAAGGAGACTACTTACAGTCTTAGGTGTGGTACTGTACTGGTCATTCCACCTTCTAAAAGCAGTATCGGGCAGAATTCTTTTTAATTTCGCGCTAGCCTAGCCTGGAATTACCTACCTGCGTGTGTCAAAAATGTGACAGATCTAAAAGAATTCAAATCTGTTATCAGGCACGTTGAAATACACTGCCAATGTAAACTCTGTGCTGCTCATTCGGGGATCAATATATGATTTATTTTAGTATTTTATTTGTATTTTTAAAACTTAGTATTTACATGTTTTAATTTGATAGTTGGTGTAAATTAGTACTTTGTAACTATACTGGATCCAACTTTAAATAAAGAAATAAATAAAGAAATAAATAAATTCCATGGGCATTGCTGCTCTTTGACTTCCGTAAATAGTAGCAGTTCTATTGGTTTTGAAATTTGAGAAGCTCTTTCCTGATAATATCCGAGAAACAAAACCATGCACTCTTTTTCAATGAGGTCATCTGGATTGTATAATCTTTCATCAATCATATTTTTAAAAAACCGTATCATGTAATTCCCTTTCGTACGCCGGATTTGTGACCACCAAGCCTCGATTCTCTGGTTGGAATGCGAGGATCCATACATGTGGGACTTTTCATCAGCCTGTGCGTCTAAATGACTTCTTCGGAAAAAAATTGTGCAGCAGTAACAACACAATTCTTAGTGCAACAATCGGTGTGCACAACTCTTGGAATTATAGAAAAGGTTTTAATGGCATCTAAAAACAACTTTTCAACAACATTTGGGTTATTTTTCGACCATTATTACCCAGTCTACTTGCAAGGAAAAACACCCAAAGTTTACTGATGAGTCTGATTTTCTTTATGTATTAACAGATTATTCAATTTCCGCGCTCTGCGAGGAAATTGTTTGGTTTCCACATTGTACTCATCCGTCCAGCATTTTTTGGAAAAATGGATAAACCTGTCACATTATCGTGTTATTTTAATTTCTGGATATTTTTTTTTCTACTTTTTCAACTTAATTTCTAGTCTGTTTCTTAACTCGTCTGATTTATGTAAACTTCTTAAGAGAATTAAATTAGTTTAATTCAATTTGTTTTTAATGCTCGTGTCCTCAAAATGTTAGTGCCATTGGTTCAACAAAATGCGTTTCGTTGTCTGCCATTTTGAAAACCATTTGTGCTGTTACGTTACGAAGTCTTGTTGTGTAATCTGTTGCTAAAAGGTTTGCTGAAGTCTTGCTTGGTTTAGGAAACGGTCCAGTTTTATTCTCAATACACCTTACCTGAATTTCATAAATTATAACAATTATGACGTCATCCCAAATTTTATAATGATTCTATGCTTTTCAAATAAAGATATTCAGATAGAATACAATATAATATTCTAGAAGGATTTTATTTAGATTCAAGGAAAATAATTATTTTAAAAACGAGGCCATTCTTAAGGCGGGGGCAAACCAGTCCAACATTTCATCCAACATGCAATTTTTGTGATGTTGGATGAAATGTAGGACTGGTTTGAGTCATTTCAAAATTTTAAAAATTTTTAAAATTTTCAAAAGAGAAGAAAAAATCGTGTTGGACGATGTTGGATGAAGTTTGATCGCCGTCAAACATTTCATCCAACATTTTCGGCAAGATCAAAGGAATTCTCTATCTGAGTTGCGTAAATTTTCATGTTGGATTGGTTTGGTGGTACTTTTCATCCAACATATAAAAATCCCGCGAATTTCGAACGTTGAATTTTTTAATCGAATGATTTTAATTTGATGCGTTTCAATAAAAACATTACGAAGAGTAAGGGCGAGTCTTTCTTCTGCCAAGATTGGTCTGTGGCCACCACAGTTGCTCATCTGACCCGATGATATCAGATAGGATATTTCATTAAGGAGGAAATATCGAAATCCCCCACGTCCATCCGAAACATTTCCCTAAATCCGAATCTGTCTTCGATCTTCAATTTTTAATGATATTACTAAAATATCTATTTTGTTCCCTTCTCTTTATCCACTCTCTTGTTTTTCCGCGGGTTGGTTTTTTATCGTCTGAGTCGACGAGTTCACTCAGCAACATAAGCAGCACTGCAGAATTCCTTCCGTCCGCCATTTTGTTTTTCATAAATGAATGAACTCTTTATCGTTCGAGTGTTTTTAAAAGCAGTCCCACAAACCTAAAATTTTGCTTCATCCAACTGCATTTTCTCATCCAACATGGGAAAAAATGTTGGATGAAATGTTGGGCTGGTTTGCCCCCGCCTTTACGAAGCTCGGCTATATGAAGGGTTTAACCGTAACTTTCAGCTCGGAATTGAGGCACTTAACGAATAAAAATATTTACGAAATTAGGTAATTTGTTCTACCTTTTGCTAAAAAACTTAGGGATAAGAATCATTTTAATATCGACCTCTTTAAATGAGTTTGGCATAATTAGGAAATTTGGGAAAGGTCTATTTGCAGGTAGCTAAATGTTGGATTATTTTTATTGTCACAGTAATAAAGTGAAACCTCTGCTGGCTGGCCAGCTGTTAGCTACAAGCTAGCTAGCTACCCTTTAGACCTACCTCTTTTCAGCTATAGGTATGGCTAGTTAGGCTATGATTCTATTTAGGTGATTTATCTCTCCTAAAACACGAACTATTAAAGCTAGCTAGCTATGCTTTCAATGCTCCAAAGATATTTTTGATTGCTTTTTGCACTGTTAGGGGAGCCATACACAAGTCAAAACATTACGTCGTTTGGTGAAACTTTTCATAAGGGTGCTGATAAGCCGCAAACGGCACGGCACCCTCGTAAACTTTCTTTGCATCGCTGAGCTAACCAGTGAGCTAAATACCAAAACGTTTTGATCCTAGCTCACTGTTGTTTTAGTGATTTAAAGTTCCACTTAAACAATAACAAAAATGTTGCTCGCGATGTTCATGACGGTTGATAAATATTTTATAGTACTCATGCTGTGTTTTTCGTTTTATCTTAGAGGTGCTTGACTTCGTCACAAAACCGCGACGAAAATTAATCAATATTTCGACGTGGATATTAAAACAAGTCCTTCCACAACAAGCAAAATTTGTGTGATGAACAATGCCACGACAAAGAGTTGCATTTTTGAAAGCAATGTGAGTTGAAATCGCCAATAAGATTGACATCATTGCCACAAGGAGCAAACCCCGAATTCAAGTCAACCAATAAACACATTAATTTCTCAAAACAAACCTAGAATTCAAATTGACCAATAGCACAGCTTGGCCACATCTTACTTTCTTAAATAGCTTAGGAATAAATTATATTTGTTTAGGTGAGTGAAACCCCTTTCTTAAAAAAGATTAGAGTTACCAATATTGACCACGTGATCGGAGAACAATAGAAGTAACTAATCAAAAAGCGTGGTCAGTGTTCTAACCGCAGAAAATTCGTTTGCGAGCGTAATTTTCCCCGCCTTTTTGTATGTTTCTTTATTTAACGTTGGTCAAATTTACAAGATAGCTTTCGCTAATAAAAACCAACTAACGTAACAAATAATAATAATAATAATAATAATGAAAAATAACATTCTGGGCAAAGATAAATTAAAGTTTACAATTCATATTTTACACTTTTTTTTTTTCATCAATTTTTTTTACATATTTTACAATTACATAAAATAGAATCCTGGCAGGCTAATTTAACCGTGAACTCTTCAATGGTTGAACTATTTTTAATTTCACGGGGAAGATTATTCCATATCCAACAACTTTGATACAAGATGGAATTTGTACCATAGGTAGTGGTTTTAGCTTTAGGTAAAGTCAAGGAAGGGCCTCTCCAGAGGTTATGCTCACATTGGTATGTTTTAAAACTAAATAGGCACCACATGAATTCAGGACTCAGATTCTTAATGCTTTTAAACACCTCTATTGCTAAAGTTTTTAAGTGGCGTTGGTGGATGGATTTGTCCTTGTATTTTTCTAAAATGTCAATATAGTCAGCTTTCACTATATCGTATACAACCTTCATGTTTTATAATGTACTCGCTCTATTTTACTATATGCAGTTTTACTGCAGAACATCCAAATAAGGGGTGCATAGTTAAATTGACTCTGTATAAAGCTTGAGCTGAGTATTTTTGCTTTGGGTTGCGATAAATAAGGTCGTAGTCTTCGTAATGCATGAAGTTTAAAATTTGCCCTCGAGTACAAGTTGTTTATATGTTGATTGAAGTTTAATTTATTGTCAATTTGAATACCTAGGAGTGTAACGTGGTCAGACTCATTTAAAGTAACTGATTCAAGTGGTAGAGTGATTTTATCTCTTGTTTTTTTACCTAGTATTATAAATTGAAATTTGGTTGGGTTGGCTTTTAGTGAATTGATTTTAAACCAATGTAGCATATTTTGTGTATCAACAGTTAATGAATTTAGTACAGAAGCCAACTTCAAACCACATGCATACAATGTATTGTCGTCGGCAAAATTACATACCTCTGATTCTACAATAACAAAAAACAAGTCATTAATAAAGATGTTAAATAGGAGTGGTCCTAAAATGGAACCTTGGGGGACACCACAAATAATCTCAAGCCATTCACTAAATGATGAGCCTATTTTAACTCTTTGTTTACGGGACGTGAGATAATTTAAAAGTAATTTTAGACTATTTGTGCTGATACCGGAAGCAGCAAGCTTTGCAATCAGGAGATCGTGTGATAGGCAGTCATAAGCTTTAGAAAGGTCCATTAGTAGAAAAATCACGGGTCTCCTGGTTGAAGGGCGACTTAAAAATCCAAAAAATGTTTCTATACATTAATCCGACATCAAAAAAATGTTGGTAACAATTTTTAGTCGGTAAAAATATCAGTGACTTTCGCAATTTAGTCGCAACCTGAATAGAATGTATCTGACTTTTTTCATGCGTTAGCAAACCCAATGTATGAATTCTAGAGGTGAAGTCAACTTTTTGATAGTCGAACTCTACAAACTAAACAAAACAGAAAAAAGGCAGCGGAAATTGTTAAAACCGTCAAGGGTTTTCTTTTTATTTATTTAAACATTTTTTTACGTATTTAAAGATTTTTTTTACGCATTTAAAGATTATTTATACGTATTTAAACATTATTTTAGAGATAGGGAAATGTATGTCCTAGCGCAGTCACGTGCGCACGTCACAGCAACTCACAGCAACCCCCGTCCAGTCACCGACAAGTCAACGGCAAGTCCCTAATAAGTACTGTCAATTCATGACGTCATCTGTAGATAAAAAGACCCCTTAAATTTCTAGCGCGTGCGCACGTCACGGCACCCCCAGCAAATCAACGACAATCCCTTATTAATCCAGCACCATCCAAGACCATTCCATAAATTCCAGAATAAAAGATCCCAAAATAATTCTAGCGCAATTCCCTAAAATCAACGCACATCAAAGTATACAGCACTTGAGTAAGAGGAATTTCCCCAAGGGAAATAACCGCGTTAGTTTTGACCGCTATAAAATCCTCCCACAATGTAAAAATTCTATATAATAAAGAAATGAATAGGGATGAAGAGGTGCTCGAATATGTCCCGGGCCGGCTCAAGACGCAGGGCATGTGTAATGAGGCTGTTGAAAGGGAACCCTGGATGCTAAGGTATGTCCCTGATCAATTCAAGACACGGGGCATGTGCAACAAAACGGTTGAAAGAGATGAAGAGGTACTCGAATATGTCCCGGACCGCTTCAAGACACAAGACGTGTGTAATAAGGCTGTTGAAAAAAATCCCTGGATGCTAAGGGATGTACCGGATGAATTCAAAACGCAGGACATCTGTAGCAAAGCCGTTGAAAAAGATCTCGGGGTGTTCGGGGATGTGCCGTCAAAATTCAAGACGCAGGACATGTGCAACAAGGCTGTTGAATGGGGTCCCGAAATGCTCTACCAGGTGCCGGGTCGGCTCATGACGCAAGGCATGTGTAATGAGGCTGTTGAACAAAATCTCTACCTATTCAGGTATGTGCCCGACTGGTTTGTCACCCAGGACATATGGGATACGGTTTCTAAAGATGATACCGAACTTCTCTCTGCCTATTGCCAGAGGAAAGTTGGGATTAAGGAGGATCTTCTTCCGGTAGCCTGGCATCCGGATAGAGTCATCGATTGGTGCTTTTCAGAGGATGAAAAGGTAGGTCTCAAAAAGTATTGGGGGTTGACCTGAAACGTTATCTTGCAGCAATTGTTGCAAGATAACTACTAATAAAGATGAGTTTCAAGACACAAGACATGTGTAATAAGGTTGTTGAAAAGGAGCAATGGCTGCTAAGGCATGTCACCGACCGACTCAAGACGCGAGACATGTGTAACAAAGTTGTTGAAAAGAATGTATAGCTGATATGGCATGTTCCTGATCGGTTCAAAACGCAAGACATGTGTGACAGGGCCGTTGAAAAGAATCCCCCAATGTTCGAATATATATCAGGTCGTTTCAAGACACAGGACATGTGCAATAAGGCTGTTGAAAAGAATCCCGAGGTACTCGAATATGTGTAACCTATAATAAAGATGTGTATCAACTGTCAATATAGTTTGAAAAGTATGATTTTCATGACCTTCCTTACCGCCATCGGTCTATCCCTACCACTTGTTACCCTAGCATGCATACAAGAGAAGAAGGAGGGGTCTAATGAACGGAAGATTAAGGATTTGGAGGCCCGCCTTGAATTGCTAATAAATGAATAAGCATTGTGACGACTGTGAAAGGGTACTCGATCCATATGACAAATGTGCCTGTGGCCGGAGGTTCGTGGTAGGTGGTAAAATGGAGGTTCGTGGTAGGTGGTACTGCAATCACGAATATATCACATATAATGGGGGCGGCTGTGCATGTACCATGACATGTAATTCTCTGCAGTCATTCAAAATATACAATAAACAAGATGCTGAAATTTGAGAACGAGCTTGTTAAACCTAAACTATTCTACAATTTTGCTACCACGTTTACAAATATCGATGATATCAACGTGGAATACCTAACGGTGTCGGATGCCATGCCTGCCAATTGGGGTAAGGACAAACAATATGTGGTAGGGTACCATACACAGGACCTTGTGGTGGCCTTGAGGGTAAAGACACCGAAAATGTGGTCCCCGAATGAGGTGACTAAATATAACGCCAATGCGTCACCTGCAATGAGCCTAGATTTCGAGGAGTATCCCGATTGGGTTGCAAAGTATCGTAAAATATGGTCAAAGGTTGAGGAGTTGATATCCGAGAAATAAACGATAGAGCCTGTAAAAAAGGATCGTTATGCGAATGCTAAGCTTCAATATTACAAGGACACAATTACCACCAAGTTCTATGGTATGCCGGTACCCTACGATGAGCCCTACCAAGCCAGCGCTATTCTAGCCTTTTCGTCTGTATACGTACAAGGTAAAAACAACTACCCCCAGACACACATTACGGAATGTCGGTATAAAGACCTTAAAAAGGAGTGGTTACTAAGCGAGGGCTAGAAAAAACATATATTTTATAGGTCAATTAGACCTATAAAATATTAGGCTTTCTCAAGCATGACAAATACATCATGGCTGTTCTTCCCTCCTCCTAGTGTACCTGACCGGGTGTAGTCACCGACTACACCCGGTATACCCTCCATTTTCCTAAAATTAAGGTCTATACTCGGGTGGGGACTCTAAGTACCGCTTACATACTGCACAGATTGAAGTTTTTTTAAAACGTCCTGTCTCCCTTCTTCCCTACCCTTGGCAACCAATTGGGCTCTTTCCTGTTCGTTGATGCTATTTACAATTCTATTAAACCGTTGCCGCATTTGCTCCTTCAAAAGCATTTACCTTTCCTTTTCACGGCTAATTAGACTATACTCGTAGTGACTGATAACACCGTTTTCCAATGCCTTACTGATCAGGTCAACGATGGAATTGAGCTTCGCCTCAGCAAGCAGTCTTATCCCCTCATGTTTTTTGGATTTTACACGCAACCGTTTGGAGGCGTTCCGAAGACCGGTTTGCCCTATTCCGGCAGCAATCGCGATTCCTCCCATGGCACAGGCTAGGAGAACCCCCAGGCCCGACACCATAGCCCCAATGCCAAGCCCCAAAGTAATCACGGATACGCCAAGTAGTCCATGGTCACAAAGGCACACCCATCCATTGTGCATCTTAAGTCTCTTTGCCAATCCATTCCGCTTTTTTATTTCACCCCGGAAATATTGTTCTATCTCCTCTATTTTTTTAACCTGAAAATTTTTCCCTCATCCTGATCAGAGCCTTGCGCGGGTGCACTCGGCAAACTCGGATAAAGTTTGCTGATATCACTCATCTTTATTCTATCAGCAAATGCATTGTGATGTCAAAAAACGTGACGTTCTTCTCATGATGGTAGACGTCCGTCAGCATGAACTCAAGACGGTCAGTGAATCCCTTTAAAGGAAGGTATACAGGAGTGTCAAAGGTCCAGGTTAACATATCTCCCCAGGCGTTTAACTCCCGGGTGGGAAGCAAGGTCAGAATTTTAGACTTTTTGCCATCCAAAAGGCAGTCATCTTCATCCAGTTGTGGGCAAATAAGTCTTAATTTTTGATATATATCGGTTCTATATATGGTGTCGTAGTCACCTTTTGTATAATATTTTTTGCGGGGTCATAGGTTAATCCTAAAAGCTCTTGTAATTGTCTACCGATCACCACCGTATACCCGTCACCGACACGGAGTCTACAGTATGCATTTTTTAAAACAAATAGTGATATCTTTCCCTCTGCCTGGCTGTTGACAATAACCGCGATATCATCTATTTTATACAGGCCATTCATAATCTCAATTCGAGTCACCCTCTGGTCAGGTCCTACTTTACCTATAGTGATATCGTTGTTGCTATATAGGTTCAGCCATCCAGGCCTAATTGATATCGATTTCAAGGCTATACGTGTGTCCTGCCCCAGGTAGTCTTCGAATATAGTAGGTTTATCGATATCGGTGTACAGTTGTTTCATCTCCTTTCTTCTAACAAGAAAAGGAGATGAACATCTACCAATACAACCACTCTGCAAAGTATAAAAGTAACAGGGGTGAATGGCCACTTGGTGTTACAAATTTAGAGCATCAGGACTTTTACGTAAGTGAAGACTCCCATATTTCCGTGGTATTCCCGGATTTCACGAAGTACGCCATCAAAGTTCCAACAAACTACCTTGATGATCCAGTTAATGTTAATTGGAAAGGGCAAGCGCTTGATTACTGGAATATCCAGGTTAATTTCGCTACCCATTGTGCGACAACGGCCCTAGGCATATATGCCAAGCACATGACGGGCTCCGTACCTCTCATCAACAGCATTTTTAAATTCCATGTCTACTACCACATGCGTCGTGTCCTTGTAAAGATGAAGGTACCCATGCCCTTTGACAATGGGTTCTCACAGTACAAAAACCCATACTCCACATCTGGATACGCACAGGTATGTCGTGAATACGGTGTAGACCCCAATAGTCTGTACAACTTTAAGGCGGTCATGTCATCGTTAACAGGTGGTGGCCCCAGGTTGATGGGGACTGGGGTAAGTTCATTAAGCCGACAAGCCAAAGCCTAACATCGGAAGGTCTGATCAAGCTGAGTGAGAGTATTCGGGTTTACGTGGTGCTGTTGCTTGGGTCCCAGGCAGGCGCCAAGGCATCCCTCATCGGATTCAATGCAGACAATTACCCAGCAAGGCAAATTCTGGAACAGAAATTTGAAGCCATGGTTCAACGTCAGGATAATGTAAGCCATGACATTACGGAGTTCCAAAAGGTATTGCGATATGCCCGAACGCCCGTAAATTTTGCTGTCATGCATCATGTGTACATGTTGCCCTCCAATATGAACCTGCGTGTGGGGAGGATTGTGGGGTATAACAACAAAATCCTCATAGCCCCTGCAAGTGCGATAATTGGTATTAGGCTTGACTTGAATAACAAGCCTGTTGTGCGGCATGCCGCACCTCCTATACATACCCTACCCCCAAAGCATGCCACACCTCCTATACATACCATACCCCCAAGGCATACCATGCCACCCAGGCATATAACACCTATTACATCTCCTATGCATACCCCCGATCATACTATACAGACCATACCACCTCTCGGGCCTACAACAACATCGTCTTTCATACCCGAACAACCTCCACCAAATCAACACGAGGATACCAAGGCTTTATTAATCACCATAGGGGTAGGTCTCATACTAACCTATATTTGGTTAAAAAAATAGGCTTATTTTATGTATAACACGACAAGCCGGCAGCTTCCGCAATGGCCGTATACAGATGTTTAGCTGCATACGTAAAGATGGTTTACGCTACCCTCAGAATGAAGGAGATTACTGTACCGATAATACCCGGCAATGCGGCACCTGCTTACCTGCTAGATATTTAAGAAAGTTCTCAAGTCTTTCAAGTTGCTTTTGCACAAACCCTTTTTCACCACCACCTGCGGTTCCCCCTGCAGCACCTGCTGCTGCACCCTCTCCTCCTGTAACAGCATGAACAATGGTGGAAATTAGTAGAGCTACAGCAGAGACAATGCTGGCTATGGTTATCCCCTGTTCACGGAAGAGTGTTTTAAGCTTTTCAAGCAAAGGCATGTCATCCCTGGTGATTTTTATCAACTCCGACTTAATATTCCGTAGATGCTTAAAAACCCCGAAGGAAATTACACCATGATTATCGAGTGCAACATTTTTATCCTTCTTCAATTGATCAATATCTTTCTCCAGCCTGACAATCTCCTGAGGCCTTTTCGCCCCAGCCGTCTGCTTCTTAATTTCTTTCAATTTACCCTCCTTCGTCCTAATGTCGCTATCATATTTTATAAGATCATCCCTCACCTCCCTGATATTCTTTTAAAGGATCTCAATTTCAACTTTTAATGATCTCATATCAACCTCGGGGGCATCATTGCCAATACCTGCAAATGAGGTATCTATATAGCCTTCAACGTCTTGGGCAGAATTTTGAATACTATCAATCGTCTCCATCTCCATCACATCAGGCCTTATCAAAGGGGTCCTCTCATCATCCTCATCCGTATTCCTAAGGACATTAACACCACGGATAAGATTCTGGGCCTCTGTCCTACCACCTTTGTTGGGTGTTTAATATTTATCACAGCCTATTGCCTTCATACGCGCACTACCCAGCCTCTTTTCGAGTTGACCAATAGTTGGAAAATTACCATCTTGCAACGTCAGTGGTACTTCCGCTAGGGATCTTTTTCCCGTTACAATCCTCTTTTATATAAGTTAACCACCCTCATCCATTCGGAACCTATCGTAATGCATTGCATTGGTCGTCATACCGAGTCTGTCTCTAAGATGTGTATATAGGCTATCAACTTTCGATTTAAATATCTCAGTCTTTTGCGCCTCAATGCCCAACCCCAATCGTCTATGCGCACCTCCCTGCTGCTGACCCGGCGTTGAAGTCCCCGGAACATCAGGGAGATGAGTTGATTGTTGGGTATTTATCGCCTTTATCATCTCTACCAATATCCTCCTCCGGTGTGAATACTGGGTTATTTGCCATCTTTATTTATAATAAATATATAATGAACGCATACGGTATACTGATGGACGCTTACGCCGAGAGCAAACAGCTTCTTGGTATGAAGGGACGCCGGCAAAGAGTCCAGATTTCCCATACCCCATCAACCATCGACCAGAAAGAAGATCTGTATGTCGACATTCCAAATATGCCTCAAAGTGATGTCATTATTCCGGGTAGCCTCAAGCTCCTATTTGATGTGACGTTGACCGGGACTAAGACGACAAGAACCATCGTGTCCAATATGGGGAAAAGTCTGGTGAGGAACCTACGTATTACTCTAAACAATAAGGAGGTACAGAACATCAGCGATTACAATATCCTGGCATTGTATAGGGGCCTCTGGCTATCCAAGTTTGAGCGCAATAATAACCTTATATTGAAGGGTATTAACCCTTATGATGGGACAATCAGAGCCCTACAGGTCAAGGCGACCGGCCATGTCGGGACGGATGAGGAGAAAGCCATCGTTAAAGCCTATGGTAACACCTTCTGTATACCCATTGGAAAAATTTTCGAGCTAACGAGAGATTTACCCTTGTACCCGGCAGGCATGTACAACCGGTTGCAATTCATCATCAATTTCGCTCCTTACGGTAACGTCGTAAAGAATGCAGAGACGGCAGCCGTGAAGAGCACGGGAGCCAAAGTAGCTGATGCTACGTATAAAATTAGTAATATCAGACTAGAATTTGATAAGATTACTAATGAAGGCTTGGCAAGCGCAATGATGTCCCGATATTCGAGGCTTGTCCTGCCTTATGAAAGAGTGCTTAGAATGAAGGTACTTACTATGAAAAAGGCTGATACTAGCTATAACCTCCAGATCGACTCACCATCAATATCGTTTAAGGGCGTACTGCTACTGTTTTTGGACCCTGGAAAAGTGAAGCCCTATGCCTGTGTTAACGAAACGTTTTACAACCCTAAAATCGAGAAGATTAGCGTCACTGTCGAGGGGGAACCCAACGAATTGTACTTTCATGCCATGCTTCCAAAGGATCATCTGGAACAGATCGTCAATATCTTTGGCAGACGCGGGAATTCTAATGTGACCATCGGGCAGTTTTTCAATGAGCGATATACCCTGTTTGTGGACTTCTGGAGCTCCCCCGATGATGTGCTACATGGCAGTGGTAGGCCACTACAGCGACTGAGTGATGGCATAACCCTACATATCACCAAAGAAGCCGATGGAACAGGGGACTTTAGATGTTACGTGTACCTCTTACAGGATGCGCAGCTGAATATTTTGGATGGCAGATTGGATAGGTTGGAGTATTAATAAAATGGCCAATGGATACGAGATAGACAGAAAAAATTAGACTGGTTTGCGACAGAAGGAGAGAAGCAACTTAAGGCGGGAAAAAGTTTGAGGGAGCTGGACAATAATATGTATCAATTTTATATTTCCTCAGATTGAAGGACTTTTACTCAGATTGAAGGACTTTTACACCCCTTCAAAAACCCAACAAGATGGGGAATTGGCCTTCGTTGTTGGTTCCCTATCCCTGCTAGGCTTTGTAGCTTACAAGTATTTGTAAGAACATTTTTGACATATAATAAACATGTCAAAAGCATCACACATCATTACAGAGGAGGGGGCTGAAAAGGTAAGCAATATCTACTACACCCCGGAAAATTTGTGGACCGGCCGCAAAGCCGTCAAATTACTGGCGAAGGAGAGCGGTCTCTCCAAAAAGAAAGTAATACATTGGCTGAGTAGGCAGCTGCTCTTGCTGAGACACATTCGAGGCCCAAAGCGTATAGACTACCCCTATTTTACCATCACAACACCGAATGAGATGCATCAGTTTGATCTATTGTACATGCCTCACGATCGTTTGTGCAGTAATACATATAAATACATCCTGACAGGCGTTGACGTGGCCTCACGTTACCAAGTAGCGAGACCCCTAAGAACGAAGAGAGCTGGCGAAGTCGCGGACATGATCAAAGATATATACAAAGCAGGACCCCTTCATTACCCAAAAACATTCCAATGTGATAATGGTTCTGAATTCAAATCAGATGTGAGCAAGCTCCTGGAGGATAACAGGGTTGAGATCAAGAGGGCTACCACGAAATATCACCATACATTCACGGCCTTCGTGGAATTCTTACAACAAGGTCCTTGCAGAGAGACTATTTAAGCCTCAAGATGCGTAGGAGCTTGTCTCCGGGGAAACTAGTACCACCTGGGTCAAGCACCTGTATACCATTCTCAAAAACCTTAATAATACCAAGACTTCTATGATTGGTATGAAACCTAACAAGGCTATCAAGCTGGATGAGGTACCACTCGCAAAAGGCGAGGAATATCTCGAGGAAAAGCCTCTACCCGAGGACGGATTGTACTTGTATCTGCTGCAACCTGGGGAAGAGCACGGTGATGCGAAACGACGTGCCACCGATGCCTGTTGGAGCAAACATACTTACAGGTTGGATCGTATTGTGGCAGGTAGCCGCGTTTTATACTATTTAAAAGACGGCCCCAAAAGAAGCTTCGTCTCGGAAGAGTTGATGCTTATCCCCGAGGATGTCGAAATACCCCCAGAACATGTTAAAGAGTGGTAAACCCTTCAATTTTTACTATCCTTGTGGGTAGCGAAAATTTAGCGTCCGCTTACGACATATCAATATCGAACATACCTTCGAATATCTCCCGCGTATCATCGTCGGGCAACGTGAAATGGTTGAGGTAGCAATTATCGGTACCAAGACAATCGTCTCTAAATCGACACCAAGCATGTACGGCATTCGGCTCGTTACATTCCGGTTTCCTCACCGTCATGTCGGGATACATTACTTTTAATATATTTACTCTTGTGTTGAGCTGCCTGCGTTGGCATAGTATCATATAATGCTCATGTATGCCCCTTTTTTCCATGCTCATGGTGGTCGTTTTTATCAACCACACATAGTACGGTATCATATTGATGACGACGTGGTACATGTCTCTGCCGTAGCCGATTTGTCTTGCCCAAGGTCATCAAGATCGTCTTCGAGCATAGCGATCAAAATATCCCTTTATTCGATTATTGCAGTAAGCTTTTTGATTTCTCTGGGCAGCACCTCTTCCAAGACCCATTCCAAAAAGGGTTCCGCATTAGGTTGACCACATCTCAACAGAAAACAATAGAGGCCGGGCTCGGTCAGCAAAATCGTGTTTGGTTGGACGTGGACAGATCTGTCCACACCTTGGATGCCGGCATCGTCCATCCTCATTTTATACTTATCGGGAACATATCGGTGAATGGCTTTTACACCCGCCTCTCGCCGATATCCTGCGGCTCCCAAACATCGGATGCAACAATACATTGGCCCTTATCCCGAACATAAATTGATCGGACTTGTTTTCCTTGGAAACAATTAATCGTTGCAAGAGACATCTTTTTATTATATCGATCCCCGGCCGGAGGATTCCATCTTGCTCAATCCAAAAATTTCCAACTCCTAGGGTGCTCGAGCCTTACGAAAAGGCTCGCATGTTTGGATTTTTTCAGCTCAACTTTGATCTCGCTCCAGTCCGGGATGAAGTTCGTCTCCTCATCGATGATTTTTATATCCGAGCGGTCATTAGAGTACCAGGGGAAGAGCTGTTTCTTTTGACGACGAAGGTTCTTGGGGAGAGCGGAATAGCTCTGGGTTAATAACCACAAACTATGCCTTCTATGCCTTCTCGAAATAGCCAATTCAAGCAAGGGCTGCCTTTTTTATCGACGTTTTTGTCAGAGACCATGTCATCGATCAAAAAAAACGTCTCTTCGCCTGCCAGTAATAAGGATAGTTTCGCCACCCATTCGAAAGGTTGGTCCTTGGGGTCTATCATAAACACATAGTTATCCCTCCATAATGAGGCCCTCTCCAGGTATGTCTTATTCCACCGCAGTGTAAGTATCACTATATTGTGATAGTATCCTCTATACTTATGCTTAAGCAGGTCCAAAACACGTTGTGTCTTACCGCAAGACGTCGGACCTGTAAAGATTGCCGTGTGGAGTCATCCACAATATCCATTTTATTTCAGTAATTCGACCACTTTCGATTATAAACCTTCGGGTATACCCCGGCACATGTAGAGCAAATCAATACACCACCGTGGTTATTCACCAAAGACACCCGACAGGCAGGCCAGAGCTTAGTCCCTCGAGCCTTGTATTCGAGGGGTGGTGTAGTATACCTTAATTTACCTTTCAGGCATCGCAGGGCATTGTAGTACCTTTCAACGAGCCTTGCCTTCTCCGGGCTATCCTCGATGAGTTCGGTATATTGACTTATAATCCTGTATGTGAGTAGGTCATACAGGATGAGATAGTTTTCATCCTGTTGAACACCCCGAATTTCCGCATCAATAACAAGGAGGTCTATTTCAACGTCTTCGATGTCCCTATTTTTAGGAGTCGCCCGCCTTTTTTGGCTTTATCAAGGCAGTCTATGCAACTTTTCGTTCGATTATTACCCCTTATTTTGAATTTGTGCAGGGGTAATATTTGCTTACAAATCCTACAGCATTTGATCTCCATTTACTATGACATGCTGCGCCCGACGTAATGCATTGGTGACCTCGGCAAGCGTTGGGCGGTTAAACGTTTCATCGTACCTGAAGCGTACCCTATTATTTACATGTCTTTCATAATTCTCCCAGGTATACCCCTCATTAAACTGGGCTTGAATATGATCCTGTAGGAGAATTATTAACTCGTATAATGGTTGCATGTAAATGCGACGTTTCGTCGTACCTTTTGATACCCTACCGAGATTAAGACAGGGAATGCATGTCTTCGTTAGTTGCCCTTTGCCATTTGACTTGAACTGGTTTAAGGGTAGGGTTTTTAGACATTTATATAACTGTTTGGCCTCCTCTTCCATTATTTTCTACATCTCCAAGAGAGATATATAAATTTCACTAGGCGGTCTATTTCGGTTTGGGAACTATACTTGCAGGTAGCCATCCTTTGGATACGGCCATATCACGACTTGCCCTCCCTGCTGAAAAATAAGCAACCATCTTAATGACATCGCTGGTGTCCATTTTTGTGGATGGCCTTGTTATGTCAAAAAATTTCTTACCTGCCATGGCATAGGCGAAGGTGAAACCAAGGTCCACGACTGTCTCGTAAAGCACATCTAAAATCTCCTTTTCTTTCGGTGTTACGTTACTTGCAATTTTATTAGGTGTTATTTTTAGCAAAAATTCATTGCATGCTGGGGATGGGCTGGGTTTTGCCCTGTTGGGGCTCGGATTAGCCACCAGCTTGTTGAGTTCATTTTTACCCTTGCTAAGCATATACCAGGCACCCACCCCCACAACAATCATGGCTATCGCCCCACCTCTAGAGATGTGGGCACTACCCATCGACTTGCTAGAACTGGTATCAGAAGAGGCTTTGACTGCAGGCTCTACAGTACTCTCTTGTTGCTTCATTTCTTCCTTCCTCTTCTTCATAAGTGCTGCCAAATTGTGTCCCTTTGCAACTCATCCCGGATGCTTTGGAGGCTTTGTAATAACTCTCTCCTCACTCATTTTATTATTATACTGACGGCTCCTCCGCCGTATCCGTCTCCTTCTTTTTGCTTATATGTCTTGCTGTATGCCCCACAATGAGAACAGGTGCCAGAAACTTACCAAATGTACAGTAGACCAGTATGCCCAAGTTCGCGAAGGAGTCTTTAATAATAGGGTCATCCTCAATATCTCTCCTTAGCTCCTCAACACTGTCTATATCCACAAAATTCCCTATCATGCTGGCATATAGGCTTATGGCATGGGTTGACAGTGCTTTTGCAGTCTTTTCACCCTTCTCCTGAAGTTCCCGCTGTACATACTCGGTATGTACCTTATCGATAGCCTCATCTGGAGATTGTCGACAAAGCCTTCTGTGCATTTTTTGGGCGGGTGATACCCTTTACCCTTGCGTAGAGCCTCCCTCAAAGCCTGGCGTTTATCGATAGGCTTCTCAATATTTTCATATTCTGCAGGGGCATTGTCAAAGATTTGTGCAATATCGGATGACATCTTTATTATACCTCGATATCTAAAAAGTATGTAGGCAATCAGGGCATAAGGCATGAGTATGGCTATATACAGGCATGCCTCCATTATATTTCCCCATAGCTTATGGCAAGCGTCTTAATTTGATCGAGTTGTACAACCCGCTTATTGTCTGCCAACTTGTTCATTTCTTTGGTATATACCTTATGACTCCTATTTTGTATCAGAACCTGGCTCTTGACGTCAACGCCCTCTTCCAGGCATCTTCGGTAATCGTCAAAGGTGATGGATTTTTTGGTTACACACCTCTTTACGCCCTTGGCTTTCCTGTCACCGCCTTCTTTGGTGAGGCTCTTGTACGCATAGAGTTTTGCCCTTAGGGTGATGAATTCGGTCAAAATTTTACCATTTAGCTCATCCTTCATGAGTCCTACCACCTTCTTGTTCTTGCCTATGGGGAGGGGCCTATTATCATCGGGATTATAGGCACTTGTGTCAAAGCGTACTTCAACATCCAGCGCAATAACCCTATAGAAGTCCTGCGTTCTGATGTGGTACACAAAGGAGTCCGTGTCCATATAGCAGAGCTGTAGCTTGCTACCATATTTTGGCTGCATGTAGTCATAATGAAACTCATATATGATCAGCTTTGACATAACCAGTATGGCCTGGCCGATGTATATGGGTTTATTCATTATCACCTCTGTTTTACCCATCTCCACACCTAGTAAGTTTTTACTGAGCCTGCTTCCACCCTTGAAATCAGGCTTCATTACGAGCTTCATATACTTGTCCTCATTGGTGACCAGCTGGATGTTGCGGTGATTTCTGATATTCTCCATGGTCTTCCAAACACCGAGAGATCCATCAGTTTGTAGAAATCCTTCTCAAACTCATTCCTGGCGGCCGTTCTCAACCTTGTGTTGTAATCAATGTACCCCGCTAGCCAGGGCTTCTGGTTGAACCTAATGACCCTATGCACCTTATTGAGATCAAGCCCATGTTTTATAGCCTCGTAAAGGGCCCTGATGTGTACAACACATTTACGCTTATGCTCTAGATTCGGTATCAATTTCTTAACCTTGTGGACCTTCCTTCGTTCAGGCAGAAACGGCAGCTCGTTATGCTTCTCATGCAGCTCCTGGGGATAATCAACATCTACCTCCAATATATACCCATGCTTGTTGTCCTCAACAAGCTTTCTGATCCGCTTTTCGCCGAATGCTTCGATGTTCGATACCCATTTGAAACCATCCGTGGGCAGATCTTGACGCATGGCCCAGCCGTATAGGCTGTTGGCATCTAGATATTGTAGGTAGGAGGATTCAACCTCCGGATCATACTGCTCTCCCATGTACTTATTATTAGCCTTGGCATATCGGTGTACGGCTTGTGTTATACCTCCTCTTATACCCTTCTCGAACATGAGGAGCATGTCGGGGTCTGTAAGGAGTTCTAGCTTATACCCATAACTTTCAGTGCTGCATTTCATGCCAGGCCAGGTGGACCGTAAAAATGGGCGGGATCAAGGCTGTAGTTGTCCAAGCAAACGCCTCGAAACGTTTCAAACACGTCGGCTAATAGCAGGACGTCTGTTGTTAGGTACACATCCTGGTAGTCACCCATGGTGACGTTATCACCCCCTGGGGTAATACAATTCCATACCCTTTTTCGTATTGATAATCTTCATCGCTGATACCCTTCATATTGAGCTTGCTATAGAATGCCTCCTTGGGAGGTAGTTCCAGCTCCTTGAATCGCTGCCATCCATCCATATACTCGTAGGGGTACACGCCCTTTCTGCGCATGAGCATAAACGTGTCATCCTCGGTGAAAAACCAACAGATTTTTACACTGCTCATCGTTGAGGTTGCTTGCCAATTTGTCCGGTGATGATGCCATAAATCGACAGCTATTGATGAACCTAATTTCAATCTTCTTATACTTCTTGCCATCACCATACCCCATACCTCCAAGGAGTACCTTAATTTTGGCGTTGAAACTGATGTACTTCTCGGTATTCTCCACAATACACCCAATGTTCTGCATGTTGTACTTCTCGCACAGTTCTCGGAACAGGTGTGCGTCGTATCCCGAGAGATTGTGGAATATGATGGGAATATGGCTGGGTATCTTATATTTGAGACTACAGCTATTATTTGCTGCACCTCTATAAAGCCCGGTATAGTGGCAATGGTCCCGAACTTTGCGGTTATTCTTGCCGTCATCGAACGGCTTCATGCAGATATGGCATTTCGATGTCTCGTTATGTTCCCTTTTTAGGACCATTGTTAGGGGCTTCATGTCCTGTTGTGGGTATGTATTATATAACCTCTTTACCTCATCCTCTAGGTGGTTCACGAAACGGGTGACGCAGTCCTTACCCCTATAAACTGTTAGGGGATCCGGTACATCCCCATACGCAAAGGTACTATACGTGCACCATCCAGATGGTACATGCTTGCTTAACTTCTTGGTCTTTTTGCCTCTTGTATCCTCTACCGGGACTAGTAGACTCTCAAAGTCTGCATAAATGGCAAAGGGCAGCTTGAAATGTTGCTGACTATCTCTGTAGTATAGTCATTTTACGGCCTCCGTTGGCATCGTAATTTTAACTGCCTCGTGATTGGTGCAGTACTTATAATGCTTATGCCTCGACTCGATTATGGGGAATGCCTGGAGGCAGTTCAGGCAAAAGTGCATTTTTGCAGTATTTTTTGAGGTCTCAATATCTAGGAGCCGTGAGAGGCTTTTGATGGCTGTATAGTGATTCTTCTTCCCATCGGTGATGTACAGTAGATTCACCTGCTTGCCACACCCGTTATGAATTGATCGACGTAGGATATTGAATCTCTTTCCATCTATATACAGGACGTTCACCGCAATGTTGGGATTATTAGCCTCGAACTTTGATATATCCTTAATACTTGTCGGAAATTCTATACCATGCCAATTGTAGAGGTCTACATAGGGCTTCAGCTTACTGATTCTCTGTGGATCTCTTTCAATCTCCGTATGATGTAGGCTAGCGATGATGCTCCATTTGAAGCACTCCTCATCCTCGTTTTTAGGATTAATAATTGCCTTTTTCGAAGCTATCCATTTAGGTGGTTGTATATACGATGAGCCCCTTGTTAGCCGTAACATTCCTGCAATGTATTCAAAGCGACATCTGTTCCATCGCCGACCCCGTATCTTGCACCTGACCCTCAACTAAGGTTTTCACATTGGGTCGCACCATCCCGATATACCCGTCAACGTCAGCATCTCCTATACCGGGAATTCGGAAACTCCGGAAGGTCCTGTGAAGAGCATGTTTATGCTCCTGAGGCGTGAAATCTTGCCCCGGTTGTTCATGCAGATAGTCCTCGTTAGCCTTCTGTTCAACTTCATCATGCAGTGTAGGTCTTGTATTTGCTAGCCTGCGATAGAGCTCCATCACCCTGCGTTTGAAATTTGCATAATTAACCATGACCTCTTCTTTTATAGGCTTTAGGATTGCATCAACCAGCCAGTTATACCATTCCTGCATCTTGGATTTCACGATCGATCGATTTTTCGACATCTCTTGGGTCTCAAATATATCCATGGCCCTTCCGGCGTTGGTAGTATGGTTACAGGTCTTACAGGCTTTCGTTGTCCAGTCCATCTGGATGGCCTCTGTGGTACGTCCTCCAATAAGGCAATTAATTCAGCTTTACGTAGTCTATAATACCCTGTTAATCCACGACCCTTTGCAATATCACGTAATTGTTCGACAGTTTTTGATTCCATTCTCACTTTATTATATAGAATTTTTACATTGTCGGAGGATTTCATAGCGGTCAAAACTAACGCGGTTATTTCACTTGGGGAAATTCCCCTTACTCATTTGCTGTGTACTTTGATGTGCGTTGATTTTTAGGAAAATTGCGCTAGAATTATTTTGGGATCTTTTATTCTACTTTTTTAGGGACTTGCCGTTGACTGGACGGGGGTTGCTGTGGATTGCCGTGACGTGCGCACGCGACTGCGCTAGAACATACATTTCCCTTCTTGGTCACCGTAGGTTTTGCAAATGTGTAAAAAATACTAAATTATAAATAATTCGCACTCATAAAGGTCTGGATTTTAAAATTAACACTAATCGTGAACTTTTCCCCTTCAAACGTGAAGAGTCACTTAATATGGGAAAAACTTACGAGGGCTGATAAACCTGATAAGATTTTTGGTTCATAGTATAGAGATGTTAGGATCGAGAAAAGCTTAAGGGAAGTCTGCACTGTATTAAAAAAAAAAACGATTTGAAGTCTAAGATATATTTCTAATGACTTTTACTTTCTCTAAGGCTGGACATTCTTCTCCGCATGTGCTCTTGATGTCTCTTTTCCTTTGCTTCCTTGTGTCGCTTGGCCAACAACTTAGCATACACAGCAGCTTCTTGTTTGGCAGTGTTAACACGGTCACGCTTTAGAGCCAACACACGTCTTTTTCTTTGTAAACGTTGTGGTGTTACCAATCTTTGAATCTTTGGAGCTTTGGTTTTCGGCTTCTTTGGTGCTGGCTTGTCTTCCTTTGGAGCAATTGGTCGGCGTATGATGTATTGTCTCACGTCGTCTTCCTTAGTTAAATTAAAAAGCTTTCTGATTTTACCAACTCGCTTTGGTCCCAAACGCCTTGGAACAACACGATCCGTCAAACCGGGTATATCATTCTCGCCTTTTTTTAAAACAACTAAATTTAAGACGCTCAAGTTGCTATCAACAATGCACCCTCTTACTGACTTCCTCTTGCGTTCTCCAGTTCGCCTTGGACGGTAGCAAGAATGACCTTTTGAAAGGAGCAGTCTAACACGACCATTAGTCATAACACCCTGTTTCATTGGAAATCCTTGCTTGTCATTTCCACCAGCAATCCGAACAACATAACCCTAAAAAGCAATAATAGGATAACTGTAGTTTTCACTAAAATTTATAACCTGTCATTAAATATTAATACTTTTAGTTAAAAGAGAAACACATACAGTGCCTTCTGATCTGTTTGAGCCTATGTATTAAGATTCACATGCTCAAATAAATTTTGTTACGTTTTATACGGTCAGAACAAACTTGTCCATGCACAGAGTGATTCAAAGATGTTTTTCTGCAATGAAAATTTGCTGGGCGGTTATTACATTGGCAGGTAGAACTTGGTTTAACAAAAACTTTATTTAAATTAATCACACGATGACCTATTTTTTCTTGTTTGGCGCTTCTACTACAGTGCAAATTATATCGTAACTGCACTCTGCGGAGTGCAATTATTTCTTAATTGCACTCTAGAATCTTAACTGCACTCTTTAAGGAGCGCCGATAATTTAAAAAATATATTATTTAATAACTGCACAAATGTTTCATTGACAACCACTTCCCACGAACCAAAAAAGAAAGAAGAAAGACTGATCATTTATTCTTCCTCAGAGGAGGAATGAAGTAAACATATTTCATAGTTTTAATTTTGTGTTGTTGTATATGTTTACTTGTCGTTTAAAATAATTTTTGTTGCTTTTGGATTCATACCCATAAATATTTATTTTCTCGCGTTTTATGAAAGTCAAAAAAAGATATCTTTACAACGAATCAAACTAATTATAAATCGGGTAATAAAAAAATCAAAACATTGAAATTGACATCCTGTGCTACCCTAACAAAAATAGTGCATTGTGTGATTAGCTCGTAATCGAACGTTTACTCATGCAATTGGAAATAATCGAACTCGTAATTTTTTTGCTTTTTAAATTTATCCTCGTCCTAACGAACTCAGAAAATTAAAAGAAAAATAAATACTTGTTTGATTATTTCCTAAATGCACTCGTAAACGTGCGATTACATATACTAATTCAATTTTCTTCCAGACAAAATTTATTTCCTTTATATTTAGCCAAAATAAAAAGAAGGCAAAATTTAACAAAACTAAGAGCACGGTTGTATAATAAACTGTTAGATTGCCATCATATTTGATGGGGACGAAAGAAAATTTGAGATATGGGAAACAATGAGAGTCAAGGAACAAAAAAAAACTTTATTTAGAACTAGTAGTAATTCATTCAGATAAAAATGAACTTGCATTTGCTGAACTCATGCAATTTTTAGATGAACGTTCTTTGTCAATAGTCATTCATGAAGATGATGGAAGAAAGGCGATCAAAATAATGAGGAATTTTTATGCTGGAAGTAGCAAAATGAGAATAATTACCATATACAACCAACTTACAACATTGTTTAAAAGTGACAACGAATCGGTAACTGACTATATGATAATGGCAGGGAAAGCAGCTGGTGAGAATGTCAGTGGTGCTTTGTTAATCGCAATTAATAATCCAGAGCTATTTGTTGCTATTGTAACACAATCTGAAACTGCAGACACTTTTCACAAATTCATATCATTCTTTACGTTATTGGAACTTTTTGTATTATTTCAATTTCACTGAAATAAAAAGTATTAGAAATTAGACCCTAACTTATAAGTGATTCACAGAGATGGCATTTAATATTTTGTTAGGTATGGTTTTTCCCCAAAAAATTACGGCAGCCTGGTGTCTACTTTGGACTTGATTGCTCGACCCAAGAAACCCAAGAATTTTTCAAAAATGTTTAAATATGCCAGACAACTAAAGGTTAGCAGAGAACGAGGTAAGGGACAGAACAGTAAATTACTTTGTTTTGCAGGAATATTGATATTATTTTTTTGCTATTAGAGCACCCTTGATTTTGAGAAATTGTTTTATAGGTTGTAAAACTTCAAGCATGACTGATTGTATCTTTTTTATTCTCGTTTCTCCTGTTTGATATTGTTTTGTAAAGAGTAGTCATGTTTTGGTTTTACAGTTTTGCAGTTTGCATCGTGTCCTGTAGCTACAGTACAGTCTGAATGTAATCTACTGCGGACGCGAAACTCGCATGAATAGTTACACAAAATAGCTTTTGTTTTTTAAGAAAATAATTGCCTCGCTGATAAACAATGACCCCACGTGATCAATTGTTTAACCACAATAGGTTGCAAGAACAATTTTAGCAATCTATTTTGCGTGAACTCTTTTGAAAATTTTAATTGCATTTTAAAAGTTTAAAAACGAAAAGCGGCGATAGAAATGTTTTTTTTAGATCGCATTTTAAAAGTTTAAAAACGAATAGCGACGATAGAAATGTTTTTTTAAATCGGATTTTAAAAGTTTATAAGCGAAAAGCGACGATAGAAATGTTTTTTTAGATCGCATTTTAAAAGTTTTAAAATGAAAAGCGGTGATAGAAATATTTTTTTAGATCGCATTTTAAAATTTTTAAAACGAACAGCGGCGATAGAAATGTTTTTTTAAATCGCATTTTAAAAGTTTAAAAACGAAAAGCGGCATTTAATAGTTGTGAACAATACTTCTCGTATGTGTCTTAGATTAATCGTGCTGGAATTTTTTTAAGTAATTAAATCAACAATACATTCTCGCGCAATGTATTATAAAACTTCGCGAAAGATTTTTATTATTTAATTACTTCACGCTAATACTTAAGGGAATAGCTTATCAATACATTTACACAATGCATCTCGCTATTAGAAAAAAAATATATTTGCTCCGATATTTCTTCGCGAGCGCATTGTTTTTTAAAATTATAACAAAAGACAAATGACTGCCGTGCTCCACGCAAAGGTGTGATATTAGCATGTACGCAGTAGATTACATTCAGACTGTGCTGTAAGTAAATACTTCTTTTTTTATTTAATGTAGACTTTGGTGGGTTTTCTCAAGATTTAAATCAAAGATGCAGGGTTGGAATTAGCAGTTCTCAATTCGCAAATCGAAATGCCATTTTCGCAAATCACTTTGTGAAGAAAATATTAAATTTGCGAATCGAATATTTTTAAGTGGCGATAGAAATGCTTTTTCAGATCGCATTTAAAAGTTTAAGAACAAAGAACAGCGATCAAAAGGTTTTTTATATCGCATTTTAAAAGTTTAACGAAGAACAGCGATAGAAATGCTTTTTGAGATCACATTTAAAAAAATTTAGGAACGAAGAACAGCAATAGAAAGCTTTTTAAATCGCATTTTAAGAACTTAAGAACGAAAAGCGGCGATAGAAATGCTGCTTTAGATCACATTTTAAAAACTTAAGAACGGCGATAGGAAAATGGTAATTGATCTAAGGTGTTCCCAGGCCACATCTAGATGGTGGTTTACTTCGTTACAGAGTGCCGAAATTTTTGCGAACCAACTTTACTTTTCTAATTCGAACCCTGAGATATTTATAGCTAGTTTTATCTAATTTTAGCTTTATCACAAGATTGGGTTCTATTTTATACAATTTATAAAGAAAAACAAAATTATTGCTTTGTTTAATATTTTAATGTATATAATAAATATACTTTCTACTGGCATGATAGACCAGGAATGTTTAAACCATTGACTCTGAAAGATTTTTTATTTAAAAGCATATTTGGCCTGAAAAACCTTTTGGAGGCCTCAGGATCTAAAGTATTGTTTTTGAATTTTTTAATAAAATAGTTTTAAGCAGACATATGGCTCTAAAAGCCACTTTTTTTACATATGTGTTACATTATGACTAAAAAAAACCCTTTGGAAATTTCAGACAGATTAATATTTCATCTACATCATCTTTACTTGCCTAAATGATAATTTTTAAGGCATTTTTAGACATTTTGGCCTAAATTTACATTTCAGACAGGTGTCCAAAAAGTTTTTGTGCCAATAAATGTGGGCAACATATTCTTGCAGCCGGATTCACGTCATAATACTAATTGAACCAATCACGGGCCAGTATTCAGATTAAGCAGCCATTATGAAATGGTGTACAAATGCCGCATAATGTTTTTTCGTAATGTTTTTGTGGTGAAACCTTCATAAATACAATACTGAATTTTTCAAGGAATTCTTTTTTTTTAATCTTTAATATGTTTTGGATACCACTTATTTTTTGCCATTTTGCGACGTCTTAACGACGTTTAGCTTGTAAATTTTGTTTAAGATTTCTACTGTGAAGGTTTGACCGTGAAAAGTCCACTTTGTACCCCCATCTGAGAGCAACGAAGGATAACATTCTGACTGCAAGAATGAAACAGCTGTGTGTAGATAAAAAGTCCTAGAGAATTTAATGCTCATTTTGAGCTATATAGACCCAATTAGGGTCCTCACACCAGACAACTTTGTGCAACATCCAACGGCAATCTCCCTCGCTCATATTAAATTGCTGTCAAGGGGAATCGAATCCTGGTATCCCTCACACAAAGTGCGATAGTTATAACCACTAAGCTATACAGCACCTGGCTTTTTTGCAAAAAGAATTGTAATACCTTCCATTCATCTCCAAGGCATTCCGCTGAGCATTCTTGAGCCATACGTTTTTCGTAGAAGTAACGAAGTTTGATCTCATCATCAATTTCGATGAGTTTTTGGGTGCCATTTGCAGGGTAAGATACGTTCAACTAAATAAAAAATTGTAAATCTTTCTCAATCAATGCAATCACATAGTAAATCCAACAATTTAATAAAAGAGACGTCTGTAAGATTAACAAGGTCTTCTAAGCAATCTTTATTTAAAGTGAAATAACATATTGTCACTGCTGTACCTTCATTTTCCAGGCCTTTCGATTCTAGGATAGCCTTTTGGTTTTAAAAAGAAGCCATAACAAGCGACCCGATGGCAAAAAAGAAAGTTTGCGAATATTGCCGAACAAGTCTAACATAAATCACGGTCAAGCTAGATGTGTTTTGAGTATTAAAGAAGCAATATATTTATTAGCTTGATGGCCTGATGAATTAGGTAAACTAAACTGTTTTCTTGATAAGGAAAAGATTTATTTATATATTTCGTTTCTTTTGGTTGAAAAACAGCCTATATTGCTTTTTGCGTATATCTACTTTGCGATTATTTTGAACGAAATGTAGGAAAGCTATAAATCTTATCATTTACACTACCTGGTGATGCAACCATCTTGCAGTTACACGAATGTCTCTTTTACAAGAAGATATACACCTTTTTGTCCTGCTTTTTCTCGTCACTTAAGTTCTAAGAGGTATTTTCACAGAGCAAATTGTAAATGGCGAATTAGGTGCAAAATATCTTTTTGATTTTCACGTGAAAGGAAGAACATGTGGCGAATTAAAATACTGAATCATTGTGAATGTAAGCACTCTTTTGGGTTTAAAAATCAGACAGCTATTGAATTCTTTTTAGCAATGAGTTTTTCTAAGCGTAAACACTGAATATTATGTTCCTATTAGTTAAAAGTTTACGGCGAAATATTTCGATGCTAAAAAAGTAGGAACTGTTTCTGTAGCTGGCTATAGCTCTGACAGTGAAGGGGATTTTTCAAAGCAAAATCAAAAGAAAAAAAACTGCGCATGGTTGGATATATTTTGGTGGCAAATTTGCTTTGTAAAAATCTTCCTTAAGAGCATTTAGCTTATGTTGAAATCAGTGTTTGATATTTAATTACTTTAACCCATAATTTCCTCCACTCCCTTAGTCAGTCGGCAGGGATAGCTACAAATTAAGTTCTATTAAATTCTATTAAACCTCCTTTTTCTGACCTTCTTTATTATTTGTGCCCTCTAAAGATATAGTGTTTAGTTTGTTTTGTTTTTAGAACGCATACACTACCGCCCGCTCCTTTGTTTTTACTACCACGATTGCTTCTGAAATAAGTAGTAGTAGTAGTAGTAGCAGTATTTATTTTCCATATATAGATAGTATACAAGGTAATAACTAACTAAAATTTAAAATGGAGGGAGACCTCCCAATAATAAAACTAATCAAAAGAGAGGCCACCAAGATAGGAGATATATCAATAATTTAAGAACTACAAAAAACAAGTAAAAAAAGCATGTTGAAAGAAAATAAATAAAGATTGATAAAAAAATTTGGGTGAATCATATAAAATATCAATATAAATCACTGATCACACTTATGGCTAGTTATATGGCTAGTTGTTTACTGACTTATTTTCACCACATTGCACAACATTTTCACAGAGTATATCAACAACACATCCATTCCCTTCAAATGCCTGTGTTAAAGTATGGTACTTTCACGATTTTTATCCTATATCATAAAGTCCAATAAACCTATTAGAATTCTGTTTGAGCAAGTTGCCCTAATTTCGACATGCTATTTTAAGAGATTAAAAATTAGATCCCATACCTTGCCAAGAGAACATTAATTTTGTTTCAGCTTTAAAATACATTTTTAGAAGTCACTATAACTGATATAAATGTAAATAAGTCCCTGGCATGAGATTTTGCCCTCTCTTGCTAAGATATTTTAGATAGTCAAATTTTTTTTTGCGTCAGCAAAAAAACACTTCAGTAATTAATAATTTACATGCCTGCTTTGATAACACATTGGCAATTGCAAAAGCCAACACTCCATTCCATTTTTCAACATTACCATCAACTAGCCATTCAACTTTTTCTGCATGGTTTGAGATTCCTGTCCGTGACTTAGAACTTGCACTATGTGCGTTCCTTATGCCAAATAGTAGCCCTATTGCAGTGTACTGGGGTAAAGGAATATTGAAAACACTAAAAGTGTAATGTGATCCCATTCTTCAAAAAAAATAAAAAAAAATTCTAAAAAAATTATCATTCTTGCGGATCACTTTCAATATTTAATCGAAAACTGTACTCTATAGACAATTTAAAAAATCTTAAAATTGTCATAAAATATTCTCCCAAATTATATTTTTTAATTGCTGTGCCTTCTTAAATTTTCTTAATACATAATTGTTCTTATATAAAATTTCTACGGTACAGTCTTAATGTAATCTACCACATACACGCTAATATCACACCTTTGATTGGAGGACGGCAGTCGTTTGTCTTTTGTTATAATTAAATCCCTTAAGGGTTTTGCGAGTTTATATTTGCGTGTTAAAAAAACAATGCGCTTGCGAAGAAGTACCGGAGCAATTATATTTCTTGTAATAGCGAGATGCATTGTGTGAATGTATTAATAAGCTATTCCTTTAAGTATTAGCGTGAAGTAATTAAATAATAAAAATCTTTCGCAAAGTTTTATAATACATTGCGCGAGAATTTTTTTGTTTATTTAATTACTTAAAAAGACTCCAGCGCGTTTAATTTAAGAAACATATGAGAAGAATTGTTCACAAATATTAAATGCTGCTATTTGTTTTTTAGCTTTTAAAAAGCCATCCTAAAAACATTTCTATCGCCGCTATTCGTTTTTAAACTTTTAAAATGCAATCTAAAAAAGCATTTATATCGCCGCAGACAAATTTAACTTTTCGACAAATGACATTTCATAAAAATACAACCGCGTCCATGACAAAAAAGTATACACCAAGCAAAAACAACAAATATGCTTTTTTAACTTGATAAAACCTGAAACAAACAAATTAACTTTAATGAAAGACTTTTTTGAAAAGAAAAAAAAAATTATTGGCTATAAAAATCGTGGAGCTCGCGAAAATAATCGTAGGACACACGATCCTTCTTGGAGATAACTTTTATATTTAATTACTGCAATTAAAAATTTCAAAAGAGTTTGTGCAAAATAGATTGCTAAAATTGATCTTGCAACCTATTGTGATTAAACAATCGATCACGTGGGGTCATTGTTTATCAGCGTGGCAATTATTTATTTAAAAAAACAAAAGTTATCGCAATGTTATTGTTCTGTGTAACTATTCATGCAAGTTTCGCGTCCGTGGTAGATTACATTCAGACTGTACTGTTATCATTAATTTTGTGTTTTGCCTTTTTTAAATGTTCTGATAATCCTGACATGCACTCATTTTCGTTTTTGTTTGCACCCTGCTTGTGTTCTTTCCAAAGTATTAGTTCTTTCTATAGAAAGGAATTAGGAAATTGTTATATATAAAGTTAAATTTGAGCATCTGTATCCTCATACTTTGGATTCTCCACACGATAAATCACTGTTCAGCTTAGTACTTAAAGTAGAAAGCAGTGGCTTGTGATCTGTTTCTAAATGAAAGTGCTACAGTTCTTGTAGGTAAATGGTCGTTTACATTATACTCCATGGATCAGCTACAGTACAGTCCAGATGTAAGCGTACGCGTACGCTCAACTTGCAAAAATAATTGCTTTCATTCAAAAAAACAATAGGATAGCGAGTTCCTTTCAAATTGCGCGAAAATAATTGCTTTATGTTAAAAACAAAAGTATAGCAAGAAACATTGTTTAAAAACAAGAATTTTTATTTTTTTTAACAACGAAACTAATCATAGTAACGCGATTTTAATATCGATATATTTAAAAAACACAAGCTCTTTTAAAAAACAACAAATTTAATGATCTACATATTTTAAAAAAAGATAATGCTACTTTTAAAAATTTTTAGTAATATTTCTTTATCGTCCAAACATATTTTTTAACATGCGAAACTTTTTAAAGTTCTTTTTATAAAAAGCAACGTTTAGCAACACAAACGGAAAAACCCTACGTTCAGGACTTTTCCCTTTGCGATAAGATTTCGAAAACAAATTAAATTTTAATACCGAAGAAAGAAAAAAGCTAAAAATATAACTTTTGACGTTTTATAGTATCATGCTACATTTTATTGTTAAAAACATTGTCTTTGTTTTTTCTAGCGCGCAACAGCTCAATCTCTTAAAAGATTTAAACAATGCATCTCGCTGTCTATTTAGTTTTTGCGCAAATCTTTTATTTTATAAAACTATCAAACAATGGCTCGCCGTGTTACATTGATAGAGTTGATAACATTTTAAATACTTAAAACACTATCTAAGGAAGCTTTCCTATCGCCGTTCTTCGTTCTTTAACTTTTTAAAAAATCATTTCTATCGCCGCTCTTCGTTATTAAATTTTTAAAATGTGACATAACGAAGCTTTTCTATCGCCGTTTCTCGTTTTTAAACTTTTAAAATGCGATCTAAAAAAACGCGCAGTTATAAGAAGCTATTTTTTTCAATAATCTTTTGTTTATTACGCGCAAGTTAATGACTTACAAGACTCGCAAGATAATTAATAAGAACAAAAGACAAACAACTACTGCCTCCGAGAAAAAGGTGTAAAACTTAAGCGTACGCGTACGCTTAGATCTGGACTGTACTGTAGCATGTCTAGCTCAATAGGGCAACAATTATTTTCTGTCCCTCTAAATAAATAAGAAGCACAATCTGCTGGTTTCCACTTGTACTTGTTTTTTGGATATGCCACTACACTGATACCGTTTTGTAGACTGCAATCTGTATGAATTTTGCTTATAAGCGCCATAGAATCTGTAGTATCCACTTTGACACTTTCAAGAGTCCTCCTGCTCCACCATCTTTGCTAATTCTGGACAGAATTGACGTTATTTCAGGGCGATGCCAAGGAATCTCTTTGAATCTGTTATTGATTTTTTATTGGCTTCTTCTTTAGTAGTTTCATACCTCCTAATGACATTTAAAACCCCAGAAATTTGCTAGATTAAGAGCTATATTACAGTTCTTAAACAATATAAATTTTTTTTTAATTGTTGGGTATATTAATGACCCTCTTCCAATCTGATCTAGACTGTGTTAGATCTAAACTCAACTTCCTCTGTATCAAGTCTGTCCTTAGGTTGCCCCAGGAACTATCAAGTCTCTACACTTTCTTACCCAAATATCCTCCTCCATTCTTTCCAAGTGCCCCAGCCAATTCAATCTTCTTATCTGGTCAACATCTTATCTACTAATACTTAGCCTGCTTCTTAGCTCATCTGAACTCTTTCTGTCCCTCAGACTGGTGTTACACATCCACCTAACCATTCTCATATCATTCCTTTCTAAACGGTCAAGATCTTCCTGCTTCACTGCCCATGTCTCACTACCGTACAACATAACACTTCTTACACAGGCCTCATACAACCTACCTTTTACCTCAATTGACAAGACTCTGCTAGTCAACAAAGGAAGTAACTCTCTAAACTTTTTCCCAGCAGAACCAACCTATCCTGCAAGTAACACTTCTTCACTGCCCAACAAATCACCTAAGTAACAGAAGTTCTCAACTATCTTTAATGAGCCACTGTTGTACATCATTAAAGCTGGAAATACTTCATTCTCTATAATCTCAACTTTGCAGCGCTTGCATACAAACTGAATGTCAGCTCTTAACCTTCCACCAATACACTGCACTTCTTCTGTACGCTTGCAAGCCTGACAAAAAATTGAGTTACTACCAACCCCTTTCCTGCAAACTCCACAAGGCCGCTTTCCAACTACAAGGTCACACTTGGCTGCAATGCTACTAATCATGACTTTAGACTTTGCTGTGTTCACCCTTAGCCCTTTCTCTTCTAGTCCTTCCACTTTTCAAACTTTTTAACTAATTCTTCCATCGACTCTGCTATGAGAACAATAACTCCCATGGACAACCTGTTCTAAACTCCATCGACAGCACTTTTAAGATTAGAACAAACAACAAAGGACAAGTACAGAACCCTGTATACACCAACATTTACACTAAATTCATCACTAAGTGAATCGTTAATCCTGACACGACTTCTAGCATTGCTGTACATAGACTGTACCATCGTAACTAGCCACTCATCCACACCTAATTTTCTCATAGCCCACCAAATAACTTTACGTGGCACTCTATCAAAAGCTTTCTCTAAATCTACAAAGGCAAAAATAGAGATTCTTTATCTTTCCTAAATACTTTTCCTGAAGCTGTCTGAGTAAAAATATTGCATCTGTAGTGCCACGCCCTGGAACAAAACCAAATTGCATCTTATCTATATCAATTCTTTCTCTAAGTAACTCACTCTTTCAATAACTTTCATTAGTTGATCAACAAACTTCAAACCTCTATAGTTACCTCTTTCTAATGCATCATCACCCTTGCCCTTGAAACAATTCACTATTACACTCGATTGCCACTCACTCGGAATAGCACCACCCTTTATAATCTGATTAGCAAGACTTGTAATAAGCTCAACTCCAATATATCCAGATGCTTTTACCATCTCTGTAACAATACCCGATACTCCTGCAGCCTTGCCAACCTTTTTCCTAATAATCTCCACTACACATTCTGTCTTGATCTGCATAGCTGGCCCTTCTACATCATCATCACCAGACAAATTATCCTCATCCCTATCAAACTCAGTGTTGAGCAACCTGATAATAATTCTTCCAAGCTACCCTTTTCTCTTCCTCTGTGCTAACCAAAACACATTCATCATTATGTATACACTTCTCATCTACAACATCTTGATTAGTCTTCTTCATTTGCTTTGCTATCTTGAATACCTCATTGCGCTGGTCTTCCCTTCTTAACACATCTGCAAATCTGCATCTCTCTGCTTCTGATTTTGCCTTATACACTGCTGTACGAGCATGACGCTTAGCTTCTAAGTAAATATTTTTACTACCACCTGACTTCCACTCTTTCCAAAGTTTCCTCTTTTCCTTTATACACTGGTCAACCTCATTATGCATGGAAAACGGACGTTAAGCCGAGAATGATGATGGTGATGATGGGTATGTTCTGCAGTACCTCTACAAAGAAATCAGAAAATTGTTCATGCTTTTACTAACCACCTAATCCATTGTCATTGAAAAATTTTAGACATTGGCAACAATCCGAACGGTTTTATGAAAGTGCATTTTAACCAACTTTCCTTATCCAGACCTGGTCAGAGGTTAGGTGCCCTGTCGGATGAATGTTCTTGTGATCTTGTGATGTGATACCAAAGAAAAAACATTTGAATAAAGTTTTAAAAATATAGCAAATCTGCAAACACATCATCGCGTTCAACTTTGCACTTGTGGTTAATATTTTTTACAAAATTCATTTTTATTGAGTTTCGTTTTAAGGCTGGCATCCCTGCATCTTCAGAAAGAAAATTTTTCTTGTAACAGTGACCTAAAAAAAATAATTTCAACCCTACTGACCCGGTCAGGCGACCGCAAACACAAATAGTTTAAATCCAGCCTTATCACTAACTAAAATAATTCAGGCTACAGAAATACTGTGGTGCTATTCGTTAATAATAATAATAATAATAATAATAATAATAATAATAATAATAATAATAATAATAATAATAATAATAATAATAATAATAATAATAATATATTATAGTGTTTATCAACTGCAACCTTGAATTGTAGAAGACTATTTAATTTTCTGATGTCGTCTGGCAAATTATTCCAAAGCTTTGGAGATGAATATAAACACCACTTCGATGGGAAACTAACATATTACTTGTAGATGAACTGGTGCTGTGACAATGGTTGCTTTTAATTAATGTTATCTTATTGCTCAAATATGCAGGTGCAAACTCATGGACAGCTTTAAAAATGGAAATACTTGAGTTGAAATTAAATAGAAAGTTCAGATCTGAAGCATCTCTACCCAGGAAAGTGTTTATGTTAGAAAATAATTTATTCACCTTTTTTAAAGATGAGTTATTAGCATTACACCATGTTGGTGAACAATAATATAAATATGACAAGAACATTCATGAGTAATTGTTTTGTTTCATCGTTCAAGTATGAACTGATGTATCTTATTTTATTGAATTTATAATATGATTTACTAACAACGCTTTTGATGTGACTTTTCCAACTCAGGTTACTATCAAAGATAACCCCCAGGTACTTCACCTTCTTTCTTGAAGTTAATTCAATGCCATCGTATGATATAATGATGTCTGTGCATGCTTTAAGTTTTGTTTTATTTCCAAAAAAGATCACTTCATTTTTATCAGTATTTATGGTGACTTTATTAATATGGATCCATTGCTTGACATTATTTAACTCAATTTCTGTTAAGTAACAATAATGACTTACTTTGATTGTCTCACTTGATTACTCAGCGGCATCACAAACACAACCAGCAGGAATCCAACAACACAACTTGATCCGTAACACAACAACACAACTGGATATCAACACAACTGCACAACAACTTGAGGCCCCACCAAGAACATTCACTGTTTACAGTCTATATTACGGAGACAACATATTAATATCAACAATCTCCCTTCTCTTTCTTCAATTAGTGAATGTTGGTGAGAATCTGTGTCTTCTCATTTTTATTAGTCTTTTTCATTTACTGTAAATCAACTCAATCATATGTACACTATTTACAAACTTCTTCACTTTCTCAGCTTACAGTCGAGCCTCTGCAATTGCTTGCAAAAGTTGACTTGATGAAGCTCCATTCTTTGTCATTGGATCTGCTATTTGGTCTTTTGTTGGATAACAATCCAACTAAGTTTTGAAATTTCTTTCTTTTCTATCATTTCTTTCAAGATGGCAATGTCGACTCCTAATCTTCTGTCCAAAATACCTTTACTGGAATGTGCAGCATCTACCAAAGACTTGCAATCTGTATAACATTCCATCGCAATCTGGAGTCCTTTGCCATCAAAGACAACATCTCGAATAATACTTGATAACCAGTATGACGATTCTGCAGCTTCTATAACAGCTAACGTTTCTGCTGATAGTGTACTTTTGACAACTCGTCTAACTCTTTTTGACTGCCAAGCTAAGGGGATGGTAATTGACTTATCTTTGTTACTTAGGAAGATATCATAACCGCCTTGTGAACCTCCATCACTCAAATTCCCATAGGAAGCATCACTATAACAAATAAGTTTGGCTTCTTCAATATTGCCTATGCTTGGAAAGTGGAGTGCAACATCATTTTTCTTCACTTTACATATAACTTTGTTTAAATATGTCAGGTCACCAATAGTAGCTTTGTTTACAATTCCCATCAGCTGACAACAATCAAACAATATGTCTGGTCTTGTCTGAGTAGCTACCCAATTTAATTGACCAATTAATTGCCTCATCTTTGTCTTTTCCTCATCACTTAAACCTTAAGATACCAAGTCCTTGAAGCATCGTTTAATCCATAAACACATGTCTTTAATTTCCATACTGTTCCCTCTTTGTAGGCTTCCTTGGGTGGACGTATATACAATTTTCTGTCAATAGGCTTTCCTTGAAGAAATGCTGCTTTAATGTCAATAGAATGGCATGTCCAATTCATGACAGACATAATAGCAAACATAATCCTAAGTGACTCTTTACAGCAGGTCGGAGAATCTGTTTGTACATCTGCTTTATCTTCAAATCCTCTTGCTACTAACCTTGCTTTAAATTTGACCAAACCAGACTGGTCACATTTCTTGGTAATCACCCATCTTGTCGATATCAATGATTGCTTAGACACTGGAACCTCTTTATAAACATTCTTTTTGATCCAATTTTCCAGCTCATTCGTTTTTGCTTGCTTAATTAATTCAGTCTCTGTTCTGTCAACTAACAGTATCTCTTCACTATTTGATGGACTAATTTCTTCATTTATTCTTTCTATTTTTGATATTCCCTTTTTCATATCAATACATTCTGTAGAGCCATCTTTATGGCGAACATTCCAAAAATCTTTATATTTTCCTCCCTGAGCCTTTCCAACTTTTCCAGCTCTTGAAATTACTTCAACTTCTTTTAATTGCAAATCTTCATTTGTTGCAATGCGTATTTTCATCTTTGGTTTTAATTTAACAACATCATTTTCAGCATCATCATTTTTATTGTTAGCATTGACATTCCGTTGTTTGCTTACATCTTTATTGTGTTCCACATTTTCTAATTTGCTTACTTCATCAATAGGATTTATACTATCAAAGTCATCATCATTTTTCCTCATTTCTTCGTCTTCAATAGTATTTTCAGTATCTTCAAAGTATACATTGTCCTCTTCTAGTGTAACAGCATCTACATCATCCTCATCATTTTCACTGTATACATCATCATCTTCTGGTGCAAGATGTTTCATAAACTGTTCTGTGTTTGTTTCAGGTTTCGGTGTGTCATCAGAAACTATTCTCTCTTGACCTTTCTCATGCATTAAATTACATACATTACAGAACAGCATGGCATGGCATACTTTTTTAGAAATGAAAGTGTTTGTTTTTTCAGATGATCATTTCTTTTCGGAAAGGAAATATAATTTATTTTTCAAAGTTATACTCAAGAGGATAATAAGTGTTTAAACTATCACTCTTAACTCTTATACGGAACGGTTGTTGGTTTTTCGACTTTAGAAAGTCAAGCTGATGGCGGCAAAAAACAAAAATGGCTATTTTTCCGGCATGTATGTAATTTACAGACTCGAACATATAGATATATCTAGAATTTTTATCTTCTCCAACCTTGGTCATGTTTTCATCCAGAATGAATCTTGCTGAAATATTTCTTTGCAATATACTTTTTAAAAAAAAATATTGAACCAGTGAGCAAAGTGCACTGGTCTGTTTATTGCGCAAAACGCGTTTGCTGGATTTTTAATATGTGCGCGGGATATACAGAATGTGAGCATTTTAACCGGTTCGTAGTCCCTTTAACTCTCATTCAATTTAAGGTGTGAAAGACCGATCAGAAAAAAAAGTTAGTTATTTGGATAAAGTCAGTATTCTTCGAAAAATAAATAAATAGTTTCACCATTGGGAAGATTGTTGTTTCTTTAGTATAAATGGCTAATAAAAAAAAATCGATTTTTTGATACAATAAAGGTATACCGTCATTTTAATTCCAAATATGTTTGTATTTTGGAGTACCTGGATCTCCTAATAATAGCAGATCAATAAACTCATAAACAAGATAAAATAAAATAAAAGTGAATAAAACACCAATAACATTCAAAACGATGTTGAACTGCACTGACTAAGTTCTTTTTAGTTGGTTGCATTTTGGCCAGGGATATTGCAGATTTATCACATCTGCTCCTGTATCCCCTTTTTTATACTTTTCTGTTTTGTCATAATGTGTATTTGAAACAATTACTTGCCATCATTTGAGTGAGTGTCAATATTATTTAAAAATAGGGCCATGCTGGGCATCCTTTATTCCTACCCCAATTGTCTTTCTATAAAGTGTACTTTTCACAAAATATTTATAACTATTCTTAAAATGTTTTCCCAACAGTTCTATTACCATTTTGTTTTATTTAGAAATAAGTGTAAATCTGATACACCCCGTTATGTTTCATGAATTGCTCCTCGCACTTTCTGGTACACCTGGTGCAATATTTACAGTTAACAAGCTTGATGAATTACAGGTATGTATAAAAGTCTTTATAGTTTATCATTGTTGTTATGGAGAAATGTGTAAATATTAATATTATTTTTAACATTCCTCTTTTACGAGAAAGAAATAAGATAAAAAGTTTAAACTAATTCTCATGCGACCATTTTCTATGCAGGTTTGAATTTGAAAATACCATACTATCTATGAATACATGTTAAAAAAATAATATTAAATAATGCTCAATTTTTAAATTGTTCTGTAAAGAAGAATATAAATGTTCTAAAATAGCTTTGCAGTTATGCATTTTTTTAAGAGCAATATGTACTTTTAGATAGCATTTGTGTGTGTAGACGCGAGCACATGCAATCGCACACGTCTCATGGAATTCTTTGTCATTATAGAAGGTGTATAAAGGCCATCAATTTTAAAAAAGTTTCTGGGTTCTAGTGACCCATAAAATTAGGATGAACTACCTGAAGTCACCCTCACTATAAGTAAATAATATCTGTTCTAGGTTTTTTTAGACCACCATGTAAAAAAGTGCTCAAATTGTCAGTAAAAAAGTTAATAATCAGCAATTTCTGTAATACCTTAGGCAGAATTTGATATTTGCGCAGAGAGGCTGCAGGGGGTTAACTATTATTAAATATCTAGTCATTTAATATTTTTCAAAATTAAGCTTTATAGTGATGTTGCTTATAAACTGTAGGTGCAAAACTCTTTTAAGTTTTCACAAATGGGAGGAGGTACATTTTTTTCTCTTTTAGGAGGAGATTTAAAGTAGATCAACTTTTTTAGCATAAAATTAAAATGTGTAAAATTAATAAGCGTGCACAAATTATAGACCTTGTTGGGGTTTTAGAAAAAGTCAGAAAGAAGTTTTCAACAATTCCATAAATTTTTGAAAAAGCTCTTTTTATTTTCAAGATATTATAGTTGCAGAGCATTTAACCAAAATAAATTGGGCATGGTATTGATGATGTATTTGGCATGAGCCAAACCTAAAATCCAATTTTTAAAGATTGCAGTACTTGTTTCAAATCTCTCAAGGATAATCCAGCTTCATATTTTTTAACAGATATTGCTGACATTTCTATCTTTTAGATTACTAAAAACTTACCTTTTTTGCATCCAAGTGAGGTAGAGTTATTGGATAAAATTTGCAAGCTTGGAGGATTTTATCGAAAATTTCAAAATTTTATCGAAAAATATAGTTTTGATCTCTCACCAGTAAATAACATTTTATCAAAAAAAGGTAAGTACATGCAAATGTTCAATTATCTATGTAAAATATTGTGCATGCAAATTAAGCTGATCTACTTTTAGAACATACTGATGATGCAAAGTTACGTGGGCAGTACCTTCATGCATTTTGTGCAGGTCTTGCAGCAGTGTTGCAACCTTATCAAGATTGTTTAGTAAAAATAGAAAAACAGGTATGTCAACTTTAATTACTTGGACCACGGGTGTAAAACCATTTACATTTAGACAATAGGATGATATACATCAACAAGGCACTGCCAAACTATTTTATAGTGTTTTTATGGCTAAGTTGTTTGCAATAAAATGAAGTAAAATTAATTAACTGTTGGTCTAAAATAAACATCAAATATTGGATATTGTGTAAATTATCCTCAGTTAGTAAATGTGGATTACTTATGGCTTCTTAAGGACTCTGTTTTTAACTCATGTAGGTGATGAAGAACCCGCATATTCCACTTTCTTTTGTTTATCAAGATTTGGAAGATGTAAGTCATCCATTAAACCCTGTATTATATGTATTATTACAAAAACTTGTAGGTCAAATTTAAGTTTGGTAAATGGTGAGTCACACTTACTAAAAAGTACAGTATAATGTGTGTCCATTGTTGATTATGTTCAATAAATCAACTTGCCAATAGTGCTGTTTCATATTTTACAAGAACTTATAATTTTTTTTTCTCCATTTTATGTTGATTTAACTTGATTGAAAATTGACATAATGAAATATTTATGAAAATGCTTTTTTATTGTTGTTAATTTTGTGTACATGGAACTTTAAAAAACTTACCAAGTGCAATAAATATGTAAGGGTGAATCAAACTAAACTTTGTTGTTCAAAAACATTGTTGTTCAAGGCATGTTTGTGACTCGAAACACTTTTTTCTTAGTATTTCTTTGTGTTTCCTGTGTTAGCAAATATTGTCACTACCATGGAGCAAAAACAGGTATGTGCGACCATTCTTGTAGTTTTTCAAATATATGGCTGTTTTTTTATAAAAAGGTTTGTAAGTAATTTAAAACAACACGCTTTTTGCGAACTGAGCATTTCCAACTATGCAGATCAACATTTTGTTATGAAAAGAGAGAATATTAGCTATCCTTAGGTGGATTTATAACCAGCCTTGAATAGTTATAGTCTCATTATATAGTAGTAAATGATTTTAGATTCATGGATGCCAAGTGCTCACACTATTACAAGAAACTGGCAACTGTGGAATTCCAACTGTTAAAGAAACACTAGAAAAGTAAATATTTTTAGAAACATCTATACCCCGTGCACCATCCTTGATCTGAAAACCTTTAGTAAAAAATCTATTATGTTAAAAATCATAATCAGGAGAAATAAGGGTTAGACGGCAATTCTGCAGTGTCAACATCAAAATATTGTTGATCTGCTTGTTCAATCTTCCCTTACTACATATTGCGTATTTTTTCATAAAAAGCAAGAAATAATTAGCTAGAACTAATTTCAGTTCTAATGAGTAATAAAAGGTGCACACAAAGTGAAAGTGAAACTCATTGAACAAAACTGATAACTGAAACAAAGTGAACAGATGTATATTAATTAATAAAAGTGAGAAAACTGGTCTATTACTCAAGACATTTAAAGGTGTAGGATGAATTGTTGCAAAATATTGTATAGTACAAAAAAAAATTCCCAACTAGCTACAATCGTGAAAAAAGCTCTTTCTTCAAATAAGCTAATAGGATCACTTGGTCGGGTATGCTGCAAAAGTTTTAGGTAGGCAGGGGTGTAGCCCAAATAACAAACGTTAAATGTACTGTAACTGCACTTTCCTAAATGGTCACATTATGAAACAATCTGCTTCACGACCACGAAGGTCCAAAATATAATTTAGCATTCTTTAGATTTTAGATCTAACCAAATAATCTAAGATTCTTAGGAATAAGTTTGCTGTGAACATTATCAAGTTTGGAATGGGTGCTATTTAGATAAAAACGCCTTTCTTAATTGCTTGTGGTTGCAATTTTTGAAATCCTGCCCTCTTTCCCATTATATTTTGTCCAGGGCTATAAACACTTGACATAACAAAAGAATTTCATTTCATACTCCAAACTCTATTTCAAACTTGTTTTATATTTGTGTTTGTTAAAAAAAGTTATTTAGTTATTTTCTGCCAAGCTACTAAAAATGTGGGCATCTAGTGTATTTTTAAAATTGACGCAAAGTTAACAGTTCAAGTATTTTGGTTATTCTTTGGCTACATTTACAGAAAAATAACAAAAAAATGCAAAAAAAACACAAAAAGTATATTGTCACGAAAATGTATTTATTGGAACTTGCTGGTGTTTATATACATATTTACAACATATACATACATATAACACACACAATTCGGTATAAAAAGGATGGGCGCATTGATCTTATACATATTTTACAACTATGCGGATTTTACAACATGCACAGATTTCATAGCATGTACCTATTTTACAATCTAAAAAATGTTTGTAGTAGCTACAGCAGGTTAAAATTATCAGTAAAGAATTTATTATTGGGAGATGAGTGTCTACATTTTGTTCAGATACACCACTGAGGTTCACAGAAGTTTATACACAATTGTTTTAAGATGCATAAGATAACATGTGTAACAGTGACCTGTAAAAAGTTTTTTTAGGGAAACAAACTAAGACATAAAAAGACAGTTTTCTCTTCACACTACATGCCAGTGTGTTTTGACTTGTATTTCACATTATATCTAAGTAAGTTATGTGGTTAAAAAGAATTTGTTTGAAGTACACTTTATGGAATTCTGGTGTGTTTTTATGAGTTTAGAACACCTTTAGAGCAGGAATCCAGATTTAATGTTTGCAATTGGAAGTTAATAAAAAAATATTTTTAATTTAAATTTTTTTACAAAGTTTTTGCAAGAACTTGTTAAGTGTAGCACAACAAATATTTTAGGTAACATATAAATGTTTTGAAGTTTAAAGGTGTTTGTTAATTTGATCAACTCTTGGTCCCATTTTGGCTTCAGGTGGTCCCTAGTTTACCCATGCTGGAGAATATGTCAGTTATTCCATACATTTCAAAGTTACTTGACATCAAAGTTGTAAATGCACTGCAATGTCTTTACTAGCTTTAATAATATTATTGATGTCAATCTTTGTTATATTCAAATAGCCAATTAAAAAATGAGACTGTTTTTTCGAATTTACGCACTTTAGGAGTAAAAACACTCCCCCCCCCCCTTGGAAAGCTGAATTTTGGGCTGGTTAAGTATTTTTAGTCATAGAGAAACAAAGTTAAGTATTTTAGTCATAGAGAAACAGCCTAATATTTATAATAGAACTTGCAATCATATAGTGAAATTATTTTTAAATATTTGATCCACTTTGGATAAATCATCTCAAAAAATTGGATCTTTAAAAAAATTTAAACTTGTATATTATCAATTTTTTTAACATTTAGAATATTGCACTCTTGTCACAGTGTTTTATACAAACAGTTATCAGCTTGGATGTTACATGGAATTTTATTGGATGAATATGATGAATTTTTTATCACAGATAAAACACAACAAGAAATAAAAAGAAACATGTAAGCTGCTTTTAACACTACAATTCTCTGATTTTGAAATTCAAAATTTAAAATTTCCTATTTTTAGTGATGAAAAAGATAGTGCAATTTTGTCATCTAATACAATTTTACGAGGAATTGCTGGCCTTGACCTTTTGGAGGAATTACAGGTAAACAAATATGTTTTTGTCGTATCAAACAGAAGAAATTCTGATATTTTCACTAAGTGTTGACCGAAAAGTGTTCTTTGTTGTGCTTTTAATTATTGCAGCTTGTTGATGATGTAGCAAATCTTGCTGAAACCCAACGAATAGTGATTGTATCTGCAATGTTGCCATCTTATTTACCATTAAGAGTTGCTGAAAAGGTTTGTACAGGAGAATGTTGTATTTGTTTGTACACACACTGAACCAGAAATCACATTATTAAAAAGGCAATTTTGTAGCACACAGCCTGGGTGGCCATAGTTTCTGGAAATTTCTCAAAACTCAGTTATATGGAATATAGTCCTTTTTTATATTTTTTTTTATATCCAAATTTCTGTTTTATTGAACCAAATTTCTTTTGGAAGAAGGTCAGGAAATTCCTGGCATACTCTCTTGTTTATTTGATTACTTGTTCTAATCTTTTTGTGTTTATTTTCCTCACCTAAAGGCTGAAAATAATAACACAAAAAATATCAGCCTTATTGTACCTTGTACCTAACATTGATATAAAAACTAACTTCTTATACTTCCGTTTTATTTTAATACGAATGTTTACAGTTTTGTAGATTTTAAATTAAAATTTTCTTTTTTTTTAGATTTTATTTGTTGGGGAATCTGTGCAGATGTTAAAAGATACTGAAAATCTGAAGATACATCACTACAACCAAAAAATTAGTAAGGATCCTAATATTTAACGCGAATAGAATGATTGCGAGGTATTTTTGAAACTTTTCTTCTAAATAAAAAATTCAATTTGTGCA
Source organism: Hydractinia symbiolongicarpus (assembly GCF_029227915.1). Taxonomy (NCBI): domain Eukaryota; kingdom Metazoa; phylum Cnidaria; class Hydrozoa; order Anthoathecata; family Hydractiniidae; genus Hydractinia; species Hydractinia symbiolongicarpus. The sequence continues at coordinate 18,876,281 of NC_079875.1, read as the reverse complement.
CCTTAAAACAAATGCAACAAAGAAATCAGAAGTACTATGGACGTTTTTATTTTCGAATCTTTGTTTCTGCTTCGACAAAAAAACATTTTGACCAAGAGATGAATAATTTTCATCGCCTTCATTGTCAAAAAATTTGTAGTTTATTTCATTCAACTAGGAATAAATAATATCATTAATAGTAAAGCCTGTGGAAAAATCCATTTCACAAAACCTATTAGTGTGACAAAAGTATAAAGAATCAAAACAGAGAATTAAAGTCACAATTAATTTTATTTAAAAAATAAAAAAATTGTTTTCATGAGGGCTGATTTACACGTAAAGTTTGTTTGTTTGTTTTGTTTGTTTGTTAGGCTTAGGCAGGCTTTTGTAGAAAAACTACTCCGTTATGTAGACTATCCGTTAGGTCTTCTTCTTGCGTTAGAATTAGAATTATCTAAATTATCAAAAACCATGTCTTTAAACATTGCAAATATCATAAAAAGAGCATTGCAAATACCCTTTCAATACCTAAAAACACCATCGCCAAAGGCGTAGGAACTAATTTAATACTGCGCCTTGAAATTGTCTCGCACAAGTGATGTCACACTTTTAATCTCGTGACTCCAAAAAGCTGGTAATTTACAGTTATATACAAATATTTTTAGAATTTTTAAATGCTCCAATTAATTCATTATGTTCCACTTCAGCTTAGGTTGTACTTTAATCTTAATTCTCCCTTAAACAAAGCAATATAACAACAACAACAACAACAACAACAACAACAAAAATTTATATGCACCAAGTCATTCAGGAAGGTAAAGCTCTTAAGCTAAGGTTCTTTTTTTGATCTCCATTCTCCTATAAGGAAGTCTTTTTCGGGAATATATTCCTCAAAAAGGCCAATCTAATGTTTAGTAAGCTGCAACTTAAGTTGTAGCTAACTTAGCTACGTCCAGGGGAAAAAGGAAAGTGGCAAAGGATATACAGAATTTTCAAATAGTATTTGTTTCACTGCACTTAGGTAAATACACGTTAATACTAATATAAAAGGTCGAATCGATAAAACACTATTTTTTAGATAAGGTGTATTCCGTTGTAAAGTTACGAAAGTGGGTTCACACGAGGCTTCAAAGTTTAACAATTGCCGTATTTTGTTCTGAAATGACGAAAGTATGTTTTTTCGTAATGCTTGCAATCTTACTTTGCAGCTCAAAAATTGCTGCATGTTGTTTTAAGATGACTAGACTTCATTTTAAAGCTTAAATATTTTGTTATATCATGATGAGAAAACAATGCTAAGAAGCTTAAAAATTGCTGTATTTTGTTCTAAGATGACAACAAAACGTCCATACCAAGATTAAAATTCGGCGTATTTGGTTGTAAATTAATTGAAAGAAACAGCTGAAGAAGTTTGCAAGGGGTTTGCAGAATATTTTATGACAACAGGGCCATGGAGCAGTAAGAAAAAAAGTCTGGAATTTTTTTTAAAAGAGAACTAACGATTGATAACAAGTTGTGCTTAAATTGTTCATTATAATTTGGATATAAACTGTGTTTTTTTATTTATTTTATTTATTTGTAAGCTTCAATTCTCGAGATATTTAAAGTCAAAGTAGTCCTACGGTCGCCGCCATGACAGTGGCGATTAGGACTTTCTGTTCGGTAAAATACTAACTTGTGTGACGTAAGTCTGCAAGGTTGTAAACAAGCACATTCTGAATGAACGAACCGGGGGAATGCTTAACTGTCTCTCCTGTGATTGTCTAAAGGCCCGAATAGACGGAACAATTTTGTAGATCAATTTTTGAAAAATATTATTTGTCGGAATATTGTTGAAAAAAATACACGCAAAAATTTTAGGTCAATAATTATTCAATTTTTAAATTTATTTAATATTTCTGTATACATACACAATACAATATAAAGAACAATCTGAATTTAATTTATAACATCAGGCATAAGCGACAACGAAGAAGAAACTATTTTTTGCTCCTTAAGTAGCTACACCTTTTATTACTGTTATAAAAACTTATTTTGCAAAATCAATTTGCTGAGTGATATTTTTAATTGGGCAGGGTAACGACATGCGGTTTCCTGATTTTTTTTCTTAACCGAAATATGCGATAAAGTTTTTGCAAAATGGTGTTACGCCTATACTCTTGTACGACACGGTTTACCTGTAAAGCGCTCAGCCTGGTGTTAACAATGGCTGTTTGCTGGGTTTTTATTTAAGGTGAGGTACCGTTTTTTTGCAAGGCGTGGTATAACGCCTATACAAATGTGCGACATGTTAACCTGAATGTTTAGCCCAGTGTCTCGTTTGGTTTTTAAACTTTCACAGGAAGTTTTCCTGTTAAATAAAGCAATGTTGCATGATTGCTTTTGCTATAACGAGGTAACAACAAAGTGTAAACTGTGTTTTTATTTTAGCTAAAGTTGAAGTGAAGTAATTTTTAGAAAAATATATTATACCCGAAACACTATATTGTTGTGTGCGCCTTACTTGATTTGCGACATACTGCATACCTGTACTAAACCAATTTTAATACAAACGTCATCGATTCAACCAAATTTGTTTGAGTGAAGACCCACCTTTACACAGTTAACGTTATATTTTTAAAATTATGAATTTCTTATTTTTAAAAATACGAAATTCGTATTACGTATTACGTATTTTTAGAAATACGAAATTCATATTTTTAGAAATACGAACTGATACGTTTTTAAAATGGTTTTCCTAGAGGGTATCACATTTACGAAGTTAAAAGAACAATAACCTTCCTTATATTAAATGACTTAACTAAGTTGTAATAAATGTCTTGGATTGCCCTAAAAGATTTTAACAACAGATTCTGTAATTGTCATTTTTTCTTCATTTTGTGTTTGTGTGGTATGATAAAAAAAGCATAATTTGTTTGAAAGGAGGGATCTAGACAGCAACGCAATATCAACATCTTTAAATTTATCTTAAATGTTGCTATAACAGCTATTTTTTATAGTCCTTTCTGAAGCTTTCTAGCATCCAGAAATAGCTTTATAAGGCTGTTTGCCCTAAAATTTGTAAACGAATGAATGAATGACTTGATTTAATACTTCAGGTAACTTACTGCAGGGTCGAGAAACTGAATTTTTGCAAACACTGCACAAACTTCAACAAGAGCAATATCTATCAATCCCCGCTTTAGAAGTTGAAATAGATAAAATCAAATCTTGTGTTGCTGAGGTAATTTCATGTTTAATTTTTTACCTTGTCTGTGTAATTCATTTAATTCACCCAGAGGGGAAGTTAACCCAAAACAAAATTGTACAAATTTTAGTTTCGGTTTATACTTTTAACAAGAAAAACTAAAAAACTCCCACTTTTTTTTTGATAATTTCGATCAAAACTTTGATCGCTTTAAAAGTAAAAAAACTGGATTATGACGTGTTAAAAAAGTTGTTCCCATAAAGAGAAAACTGCAAGGTTCAGTCTGAATAAACATAAACAAATTTTTAGATTTTTTTCTAATCTTATCCCTATTCTTCTTGGTATTTAATTTTTTTATGTGTTGTATTTACAGATTTTCTATCATCGGTATCTGAGTTAATTGTCATTTTTGAAACCCAATCACCTTCCTTGATTTCCGCCAGAGCCGCGCGGGGCGAAGTCTTTAAAATTGCCAGCAGAGAGTACAACATAGGCTAATTAGCTTCTAACTTTATAGATTTTAGATCGAAAAGGAACTAGAATTTGTTTGTCGTAACTATTAACTGCCTTTTTTTAAAGTTTACCTCCCACTTTAAAACAACGAAATATCACTCATACAACGTTGGTATTTTTGTCTCAGGTAATTTGTAAGAAATAGTACCCCTTTAGCTCGGCCCTTTAGTGCACTAATGAACAACGTAATGTAATAATTAAATTTAAAATATGAAGTGATTAACCATTTGAATATGGCCGAGTGACGCAAGTAGGGAGAATACGATCTTTAAGTTGATATTGCGTTTGAAACTGTCCTTAATTGTTGGTTTGTGGTTTTCCGTCTCGTAATTTTGCTGCAGCTTTTTTACCGTAGGACATATAATGTACTATCAACTCTCGTCTTCTTGTGAGCCTAGCTTTACTGTTTTTTGCTAGGTCTATTTTTTAGCTGGCTGACGTTAAAATATAAAAAAAATTTTGATATTCAGACGTTTTCATTAGACGTTAAAAAATTAAGTCCAATTAGCGCACCTACTTATCGCTAATTAACACCAGATGGAAACCAAGCCTTTGTGGCAAATATATCTAGACCAACGAGAAAGCAATAAACTGGGGCGGCGGGTAAGCTAGAGCTTAATAAATTTCGTTATGGAGTGATGCTATCATTAAAAGATGTTGTCAGTTAAACGTTACTTTGACTTTCATCGAACTTTAATAGCTTGATAAACTAATGTTTTTGCAGCTGAGCGCTTCAAAACAGTCACACCAAACATTGAAACCATCTTTACTAACTTGAAACACATCGGAGTTAATGCATGCAATTATTACCGATGCATATAAACGAATATGACCCGAACTACCCCCAAAAATGCGAGTCAGATCTTTGCTGAAAACCAACCTGCCTCTGAGCACAACAAAAATATGCTAAACAGTATAACATCGAAAAAAAAAATATGGAGGCTATTGACAAGATTCCAGAAAATATTCCTTTGTCAATGGTGCAAAAACTCCTTAGCCGCACTCAAATTGAGACTACATTTGAAAGTGTACCAACTTATGCAAATGAATATGCATCACCAGTTCTTTGCTCTGGTGCTCGGAAATCACCTGGTTTTTCTGTGTCAACTACTCCAACTAGCACCATAACAAGCACTCAAAAATAAGCGAAAAAATTCAAATGATATTGACAGCTGTCAATATTAATGGCTTAATGGCTTCCATCCAACGCGACTTAACACAAGTAACAACATTGCAGTCAAAAAAAGGAGGAAAGAGATCAAGATACTTTATTTTGTTTAAGTTTGGTACAGGAATTCAAGGTCCTAACAGCAAAGAATAAGAGACTGGCGAGAGTGAGAATCATACAAGTATTTTGTGATCTTCATGAAGATGATAATGAATGACATTACTTTTTAGACTTTTTAAATTTTTATTGTACTATATTTTCCAAGATTATTTATTTACAGCTACATACTTTTTTATGAGAACTAGTTTTTTTTCAGCCACAATATTATGCCCTTCTATCTAAGTTATTATGTACACTGTTCACGTATTCTGTTTGCCATGGGACTTGTCCTTTACCTTTACAAAAGAAATCTCTGAAATTCTCTCTGACTGTCTTTGCATCTCTGGAATAGTTGTTTGACCGAAGTTATTCTGAAAAGACACCATCCCCTCACACTGTGCAATATCACTTCTCCAAGAACCTAGCTGTGTTCCGCAATCAACTGTGGGGGCAGTATTGATAAGAAGATTCAAATTCTTTATTGCTCATTAAGTAATTGTGAAGAACAACGCATGCTTTTGTAACAACCTCCTCATTTGCAATAATTGGCCTTCGAAATATTTTAAATCTGGTTGCCAAAATTCCAAAAGTGTTCTCAATTATTCGCCTGCATCGCCACAGTCGTTAGTTAAATATACGTTCCTTTATGCCAAGTGCATCTCTTGAGTATGGTTTCATTAAATTGATTTTTAGAGAAATGCCTCATCACCAACAAAAACGTAAGGATAAACTTTCTCACTGTCCCAAATTTTCTCTGGATGTTTATATATATCAGTTTATTCTCAAGTATTGAAACACCAAGGCTGCTACTCAAAAACACCCCTCCATCACTATTTCTACCAGAATCTCCAATATCCACCATGGTGAATTGATAGTTGGCATTGCTCACGGCCATTAAGACTATAGAGTGTTTTGTAATTGGAAAACATGAGCCTGCATTAATACGTGTTTTTCATCGATAGCACCAAGGCAGTGGTTAAATTGCCACTTCGTTTCAAAATCATTAGCGATTCGCTTCCACTGTTCCTCTGTTGCAGGACATGGCAATTATTAAGGCATTAAAACATCCCATATTACAACGGTTGTTTCGTTTATGATTCGTCCAATACTGGTGGGACTTATACGAAAACTAGCTGCTATCGTGACTTGTGCATCACCGGTAAATATATAACGTAGCGTAACGCTTAAACGTTCGCTCGGACCAATTGACTCCCTCTTTTTGGATGACTTTTGTATGTACGTTCCCATTTGTTGAAGAAGATGTTCGTATTAAGTAGGGTTCATATGGAAATATTGAAAAAACAGAGCATGGTCATGAAGCTTCATTTCTATTATAAGCAAGTGAAATTCACCTTTCTTTTTTCTTTCTTTATAAATTTGACGAGCCCACATGCTTTTCTCACATCTCTTCTTCTTCAAGCGATTTCGAAGTAATAAAAGTTTTTTTGTTGTTACACTTAATCGCGCCATATTTGTTTACTTTATGCATTGAAAAAGTGCGCCAGAAATGAAGTGGAAATTACTGGCAGAAAATTTTCATTCTTTTCTGTTCCGTTCCCTTTCCTTTCCATTCCCTTTCCGTTACGTTCCGCGGAAAATTTTCTTGAAGTGGAAAACGGCCTTTAAGCTTGTTTCGAAAATTTTTTGTAGTAAACAAACTTAAGCATAGCTTTTTGTATGCATACAAAACAATATATATTATTTTTTTGGTTAATTGACTTCCATAAATTGTTCCAGTGTCATTCAGTTTGGTTGTATAACTTTGCAACATAGCCTTATCTAACTGCTGTTTTACTCATAATAAATAAAAATGTATGTTATATAACATTTAAAACTGGGTATAATACTTTAAAGAAATAATTAGTTTGACAGCCAGAAGCTTGTTCCAGTATCCCCTTTGTCTTTGAACACTTTTTTACCATTATTGTTGTCCGATCTCAGACTATCAATGAAAAATGCATTTCATAAAAACAGACAATTCTTCGAAGCAAAACAGGAGCTGGTTTACCAAGAAAACACAACATTCTAAGAACTAAGTCATATTGTTTTCCTGATTTTTTGAATTAGTTGATCAAATATCAACAATAATGTTTGGGTTAAATTCCCTATATATAATATAGAATAATCTCTCCCTTTGATTTTTTTCTTATTCTACAGACGGTTCTGCTCTAGATAAAGTTTTATAATTCTTTCATCTTAGCAATTATGGCGGTTAGTAGTTGAAGAAGCAGATTTAATTAAACATCTTAAGGTAATGAAAAAAATTTTCCATAATGAAAATTTGTGATAAAATTAAAACATGGTATGTGATAGCGATAGAGGCAATTTATTTGAACAGAAAGTGCATGAAAACACGAATATGTTATATCTGATGCGTGTTAGGCTTGCGTGTGTATAAAATTATGAATTATACCTACTTAATACAAATTCTTTTTTTGCAGTATTTAAAGGAGATGTATTTGCTAGGACGCGGTGAACTTTATCTAACATTTATTGACCACGCACACAACATGATGAAAGGACCACCGTCAAATACTGTAGCTTATGGTAGGATTGTTGATTTAATGATTAATTTTATTAACATTATTTATTGTTATTTACTGTTATAACACACCCCCTAATTTTTTCGTATGTTTAGATATAAATGCTGCGTTTAAACAGAGTTTGGCTAAGGTAAACATTTATAAAACGATACATCATAACATCAAAAAAGATTGGCACGAGATTTCCAACACTTTTCATGTTCTAACCTTGCACTTTTCATGTTCTAACCTTCTAACTTTTTGTAGCAAAATGCCACAGCAATATAGATGTATAAAAATGCATCATATGTATTACGCCGTTTATATGATCGTATTTGTATTCTTACTGATTAAAGTTAAGCGAGAGGGGAAACAAGGTTGCATAAAGCTGGCTCAATCTATTAAGTTATATAGTTATAGAAGTAGTGAAAAAGCAAGAAAAACTGCGAAGAGGTCGACTTCGTGATCGCTTGTAGCTAATATGTATTTAAATTTTGTTTAATGCTAACAACTTGGAATTTTATTTGAGCGTGGTACTTTTCTATGAACTTCACAAAATATTACCAATAGAATAAATCGTTAATTTTATTGATACAATGCAAAGTTTTGCAAAAAAAACTCATTTTTTTTGTTTTTAGATTCTTAGCTACAGCGATGAATACGAAGCATTGTTTGAAATGATGCTTGATACAGTTGATAATGAGAGAGATGGAGGTTTTTTGAAAACCAGTTGGGATTATTTAAAAATATCTTATTCACCACCCTGGCCTCTTCACCTACTATTTACTCCTAATGTTATGGAAAAGTTAGTTTTTTACTCGATTTTATAGCCTATGGCTTAAAAATGCATTATTGGATTCTTTCGACTACGCGTGTCCCACGGAATATTGTCCTAAGAAGCAAAAAAACCTTTTTTCATTATTCATTTTTCCTGTTTAAAATTTTCTGTCTCGAACACTTTTCTACTTTTCTAAAATAGTTGCTTGTAGGTTTGAGACAGCCTGACTGCTTCATCATCTTTGTTTTGGAGATATACGCCTATTCAATGTCTCTGTTTTTAGATACAATACATTGTTTATGTTTTTACTGAAAGTTCGTCGAACCCAGATCGAACTTCAAAATGTATGGGCTTTACAAATGTCTTCGAAAAGGTCAGGAAAGACAAAGAGCATACCTAGTATTACATGGGGGCTTAGAAGACAGATGGCATTTTTTATAGACAATCTACAATATTACTTGCAGGTACAACCAGTACCTTTTTTAACATGCTTTTGTTTTTGACTTAAGCACTAATAAATGTGCATCATGAAACCTAGCCAAAATAGTGATTTAATGGGATAAATTTTCGCGGGGATTAAATTTCGCGCATTTCGCGGATTTGGGTACTATCCAAGAAAATATTTCCCTTCGAAAATTTGGAATCAGGCCATCCGCAAAAATTGTCCCCGCGAAAATTTTGAAAAATTGCTTGATTAAAATTTTAAATTTAAATTTTTCTTTGTTTTCAAAGTCCCTAAGGCTTCTTTTTTTTGTAGGCCTAATTTTTCAACCGAGTACTGAAGATGAAAATATAAGAGAAAAGTGACAAAGGTTTCGAATCAATTGACCCTTTCAAGGATATCGATCCTTTGCTCCCAGCTTCTAATGCAGATGATCAACCGAATTTGAGTTCTCTTTCCAGCTTTACGGATGAACAATTGAAAGTTCCTTACATCTCCCACGAAATGAAATGTGGATGTAACGGAAGGAGAATCACCTTTTTTGAATTCAATCGTTTCGTTTTTTATCTAGTTGTGTTTATTCTACCCGTAGTTGATATGTTCTACCTGACGTTATAGTTGAAAGAGCTTTGAACTAAAATGCAAAACTACATTTTGTCTCGGTCGGTGTAGAAATGACAGGTGTAACGACGGTCGATGAGACAGTGCCATTCGGCCCCGAACCATTTTTTACAACTTTTTTTTTCAAAAGTTGCTATTATGACGTCATCCGCGAAATTAAGTTCCCGCGAAAAATTAAAACATTCCTCATCCGCGAAAATAAGTCCCCGCGATATGCTAAAATTTCGCGGAAAAGCACAACCGCGAAATTTAATCCCCGCAAAAATTTATCCATTAAAGTACGTTAGTCTTTTAAGTGAAAGTAAATACATAGGGGTATCCACAAAAAAATCAGTGGATGAAATCACAAAAGAAAAACCACAAAACAATATTCAGCAAAAGTTTCCATACTGTCGACAAACAAATTTTTAATTTGACATTCAGATGATAAAGTTAGGTCGATTTCATGTTTTAGGCATCCGAAGAGGTGAATGAATAGTTGCATTTTTCAAATTCTATTTAACCATAACCTCTTGATAGCTTTTATTTATTTTTTGTTTTATAGGTGGATGTACTAGAATCTCAATTTACTGTCTTGTTAGAGAAGATCAAGAAAACGCACGATTTTGAAAGTATACATACATCACTTGACTTTTTTCTTATTTCGATGCTAATGCAGTCCTTCATCTCAATGAAACCAGTACGTAAGTTTTTCTTTTTTTTTTCAAATTTATGTTAAATAATACATGTCAAAAAAATGTTGTGGCTTCGTAATCACAAGTTTCGTGGTTTGCTCCACAGCGCTCGTATGTTTAGCAAATGCCTTTACCTTTACCACACCATTTTAAATTTTACTTTTACGTTATTCAAGCTAGGACATGTGTTTTATTTTTAGGTTCTTTCTATCCTTTTAAAAGTGATTAACATATGTATGTCATTCTGCCAGCTAGTTTCTCAAAGCTATACACATTGGGCGCAAATGGAAAACGAGAAAGTCAAAGAATTATCAGCGGTATGAGCATTTGCTTGATGTAATAATCAATATTTGTTGAAGCCCATGGAAAAACCACTCCCAGAAACTTTCTTAAATTTATCGTGCTTCTTATCATAAAACAGTTTACGATCAATTGATTGACTTACCCTGTATAATAATATACAACAAAGCATTTACGTTCCCTGATGTTTAAAACTCGTCACGACATACAATAAAATTCCCAGCTTATAAAATCTCTTTATTTTATGACTTATTTTATGATTTGTTCTAGCCAATTAAAAATTTAAGAGAGTCCCAACGACCTCCAACGACCCATAATATCAATCCAACGAACCCCAACGACCCATAATATCAATCCAACGAACCCCAACGACCCATAATATCAATCCAACGAACCCCAACGATCTAATTTTTTGGTCAAAAGATTTAAATAAGCTACTACTATCAAAACAAGTTCGAACTACTCAAAATACATTTCGTCGTGCATTCATTCATCAACCATATTTGATTTCTAACTGAGAATGCAGCAAAAAACCTTGTTGTCTTTTTCATCCAACCTTATCACTAATTTGTTGAAGGTTTTATTTTTCGATCCATGATGTTTTAGTAGCATAAAAGTTAAAAACATTGATGTTGGACCGTAATGATCCTAAACTTGTTTAAATAGGGAATTTTAATCTTTTATTTTTATTCTGTTTTTATTTTTTTGAAAGTTTTACAAAAAACCTTTCTATTTTAAAAAAATTTTTGTACAAAAAGTCATGGGTAATTTATTATTGCACATATTATTGTATTGTAAGTCTTTTAAGAAAACGGCGTAACACTATTTATTCGTTTTTAAATTTTTATATTATTATAACATGAAAAATTCATTGAGACTTAGTATGTTATTATTGTGTTCCTAAATTTTGGCCAAATATGTAGTTTTTAATAATTTTTAATAATTCGGTGCCTGTGTGTTAATTTTTCCAGGGGTCTTTTCACAAGCGAACAAAGGTGCACAAAATTCTTGCATGAACTACGAAAATTAGTTGAATAAAATTAAGTAACTTCAGACCTAGATATTGAATACACTATCAACTTGAGATCTGACTAAAACACTATCAACTTGAGATCTGGTCAAAGACCACAAGTTGTTGATAGCAAAAATCGTATATATTTGATTTCAAATTTTTTTATGCCCTATCTCGCACTGAAATCTCACTTCAAGAATCTCCATTAAAAAAGGAACTGATTGGAACAGACAAATTTGCTTTCTGATATGTGGTTGGTTAATGAACTTTTCCTTTTTTATTCAAACTGAGAGTTGAAATTTTTTCAACTTTTCTTGCGGACAAACGAAAGAATAATTTAGCCACTCAAATTTTAATATTTTTTCCGTTCGTTTTCGATTTGCAGTTAAGTGGGAATTCTCCTTAAGCGAAGTTTTTCTGGTTTAATTCACAACAAGACAACGAGAAACATCAGTCCCTTTTAATACGAGTATACTTTTGTTTTTTATTATTTCAGGAATTCAACCGGCAAACTGTATTGCTATTTAAAGTGTTGTCAAGCGTCCGCTCTCATTCAACTTCTCCTCATTTATCACAGCTGTTACTTCGAGTAGACTTCAACAAATATTTTACTCGAACTTCTTCAAATTAATTTTTTGACGAAAAGTTGTATGAAGCAATCTGAAGAAGAAAAGAAAAGAACTCGTGTCGTCATTTAGAAGAGCAATAGTAAATTTATCCTTTAGATATTAATCTTAAAGTTTTGTTGGGAAAATTTGTGAAAGTATAGGTACGATTACAAATTTTTAGGTCATTACGACGAAATTCTTTCCGTTAATCGAATTCTTCTCATAATTGCTATCGACCTATCTTTCATGGAAGTGTCATTTGAATGTTTTGTTTTTTGAAAGAAAAAACTTATCAATCAGACAAGATGGCAAAGAGCATAGCTTAAAAGTGCTTTAATTTTTAGAAATCCAAACGTCTCTTTCTCTAGTTCGTTTTTTTTTTTTGGGGGGGGGGGGATTTAAATTAAAGAGGGTAACTTTATAGAATTATGGAATAAAACGACAGGATTAGCTTCCTTGCCCCAAGGATCTTTTGGTTCGTGAGCACAAAAATGCTTAGAAATACTGGGCATTTTTTAAATTCCTAAGTTAATGCAAAAATGCAAGGGAATCAAATGCGACACTTGCCTCAGTAGCAAAATCCTGAGCGAAAAAAAGTCGCGAATTTGAATTTTTGTAGATAAAAGCAAAATAATATTGCTGATTTCACTCCATTTAAAAACCATATGACGAAGTAGACTCTTTGTCTCAGTTATACCTCGGATGAGATTTTCCTTTTCAAGCAATATTTTTTTACTAGTGCTGTAGCGGTTGCTAGTGTTTGCGTATTCAAGAGGAAACAATTAAAATCCTTTTATTTCAACACTCTTGAAAAAAGCTAATAAAGTATAAAGTCCAAAATATATAACTAGTGATGTAAATTTAAGGAAAAAAGGAAAAAAAACAGTTTTTTTCAAGAAAAATATTCTTGAAATTAACTTCTTTAATATATCTTATACGGTGTTGTGTCATTTATTGCTTTTTTAGTCTGCCCCCGTCGTCTCTTTTTGCGCATACTTTTTTTCTTGCCAGTAGCTTTTACGAAACAATTAAGAGAACACGTGTATATAGTTGTTAAACAAAAATACAATTTAAACAAGAAATTCCGCGTATTCTTTGCTTTATTCTGGCAGTACACAGACTATTTGGAGCCCTCGGAGAGATATTTGTATTATATGTGGAATTTAGTGTTGGTTTACAGTCGTATTAAAGGGCACTCTAAAAGCTTGTTTACTTACAGTTTACATTGTTCGTTGATAAGACATCCTGTAATAATAACGAAGATTATGACTTAGAGAAAGCTTAGAATCGGATAATTCTCTTCATGAAAAAGACTTCACAAAGCTACAGCCACACGACTTCGAACCACTTGTGTCTCACACAAGGGAGAAATTAATAATGATGCAAAGTGACGAGGTGTCTTTTACTGATTCAAAGCAACGTTCTTAGCAAAATATTTTCGTTTTAAAGAAATAAAAAATATATTTAATCGCTTTTTTTAACATTCTCTTTTCGTCAAAAAACTTTTATCATTTGCTTTAGTAAAAAAAACTTTCTTACTTTACAAGCCAATTTATTTTTATTTCACAATTCAGCAATATTTTTCTTCCGCACGCGTTTTTTTGCGCACAAATGCACACAAATTTTTTTCACAGACGGGATTCTGTGAAAACTTATTTCTTTACACTTCTCTAATCGATTGGTACATCGAAATGCAGAGCAACTAACCATTTTTTAAAGATTTAAACGTAAATTACATACAAAAAGCGATTTAATGTAAGCTATAGGTCTTAACCCTATTCGGTCGGGGGGGGGGGGGGATTCCGCCCCCCTGACGGTTTTTGTTTAATAACTCATTATTGCTATGTTACATGGCTATGATACTTACTGAGTTTCAATATTTATCTATTAGACACCTGCATGGCAAATTTTTAGGTCCCATACCTTTCAGAGGCTTTGATATTGGCTATTACTCGAAACAACTCCAAAAAATCTCTATGAAATACTTATAATGGGGAAAATTTAATAACTTCTGTTAGGATTATCCTTAGAACTTACACTTGCAATACAACTTTGTTTTACTATGAAGAATCATTTTGCATAATTTAGACACGTGATTAATCCGATTTCCCGATGTTATCGGATTTTACCCGAAAATCGGAAAAAACGGATTTTTGGCAATTTTTATGCGATCCACGTAAAAACCAAAAAATATGTTAAATAACTTCTATTTAGCTTTCAAAAACTTCAAACAGAATGCAAAAATTCGCTCTGGAACAAAAGTAATTAAATTTTAAGCACATAGTGGCATTTTAAACAAATTTGAAGCTTCTGATGACGTCACAGAAAATGTGCTGACGCATGCAAAAATTTATTGTTGCCATTTTGTTCCTTTTATGACGTACTATAAGCGTGCCAAGTTTGATTCAATTTGAACAACTCTATAAAAAGTTATTGAGGGGGACCACCACTCCCCCGTCATAGTATGTTCGAAAAACCCCGGACCAAATAGGGTTAACATGAACGTTCTCTGTGCTCGCCTAAATTTTCTGCACCATGTGATGTCATTATTTATAATCGGCTCCAGTCCTAAATGAAATCGCGCCTGTCTGTTTTTTTATGAGAAAAAATTGAATTTGCGAAGGCTTGTACAACAATTTTAAATAAGGAAAACAAGTAAAGTAAGTTTTTCTTGATTTCTTATGCTTTTCTGAGTACGTATAAAAGAAAAAAGAAAAAAGTGATTTTTACTGGAGTTCCCCTTTAATTAATCCACCGCACGTTTATTTGCTGTCAAAAAATTAACGTGCGATGAATTTATTTGTTTTTTTACAAAAATTAATCATGGCGAGCGTTGCAAGCAAAACAAAACAAAGAAGCGCTCTTACTAAAGTTAGAGAAAACTTTTCGAAAAGCAGAGGTATCAATGGATAAATTTGAAAGCGAATCATCGTAATTCAGCTGAGAAATGTAATTACTTTTAGTGATATCTTGGCAGCAAGAATTCAAGATGTTAAAATTTCAGACGAGGACATTGTGGCTTTACTAGTTGAAGAAGACAGTACAGATTATTATTATTATTATCATTATTATTATTATTATTATTGGTGGTGACGTCAAGGATTTTTCACCGCGTGGGTAATTTAGGTAAGTTTCCTGTTTGCTGACGTTAGCACAATTTTCCAAGCCTTATATCTCATTAACCGTTCGTACATATGATCCTATACATTATTTTGATCAGCGCTTTAATCTCTACACATTACAAAAGAATAAAGTAAATTTCACAATTTTGGGGGTATCTACACTACTGACATCAGCAAAACAACAACCTATTTTCCATTGTCCATCTCCTTAACTGGATTTTTTCACGGGCCTTATCGACTACTTGTTAAATAATCTGCTATCAATACATTATCATTTTCCAGATTCGCTTTTCTAGTTATTATTATTATTATTATTATTAAACAATATTTATACAGGTTTATTTACACTATTTTTTTTGAGAGACGTATGTTAAACATTAATGAATTCAAAGAAACAAGAAACTACGTCCGTTGTCACCACACCGAGTACGAGTAAACACATAGTCAAACTTCCAAGATTAGAAAGACAGCCTCAAAACTGGCAGTGTTCTATTGATAGCCTAGAGTGCGCCGTCGACAGAAATAAAGATTTAGCCGACGTACAGAAGATGACTACGAAAATATACAAATGTTAGTATGAGAACCGAGGTCGATCCCGAGCTAAAAATTGTTTTGCGGATAAAGGGAGCCAATTTTTGAAAACGTGTGAACGTGTATGCGGTTTAATTATAAAGGCATCACGAATAAGCTTTATACACATGCATGAATTGAGTTTGAGCCATGTCCTTCAGAAGTACACAACATACATGGTTGTGTTGAGAGAAAGATAAAAGAAATAAAGTTGTATTTGAAAGGACATGACTACGTCTACGACGACGTCATCAAAACTTTAAAGGCAATTATCTTTTGCATAATTCTTCTGCCCTATTGGACATAAACACAGTCTTAACAACTAGTTATTGATAAAAAAAATGCATATCTATATTGCTCCTTACAGGCTCAGCGTATTATTAAATTCTGACAATAAAGTAATTTTTGCTAGTGTCTGTTAATTGAAAAGGACACAGTTGGAAAAAGTACATTTCGTATTAAGAAAAAATATCGCTATAAGAAACAACAACGGCTTAGGGTTTCTTTATTGACAAAGAAGGAAAAAGAAATTTTGTTTTTGTACATTATATTACAAATTGTGGAAAGATAAGTTTTTACACGATATTTAAGCCCAGAAGACTTAAAGAATATATATACATATTTTATTGTAGATTACTCTCAGTGACTATGTAATTGACGGATAAGTGAACTTAACACCGTAGCTGGCCATAAATCGCAACTCTAAGGTGAAGTTAGCACCGTAACTGGTCGTAAACCGCAACTCTAAGGTGAAGTTAGCACCGTAACTGGTCGTAAATCGCAACTCTAAAACAAACATATTTATATATTTCCAGACTGCTTGTTTATGATAGGCTCGCAAAATTACACCTAGAGTATGTTGCAGCTTGGAGGAAAGAATACGTATTCTTTCCTCCAAGGTTGCAGAAGAGAGTGGGAACGATGAAAGTAACTTCACCTTTCTATCTTCACTCGCCATCAACCCATTGAAAGAAACCACACTGTTGATCTCGTCCTTTCTTACAACAGTAGAACTGTCGTCCCTTGTTCGCCCCATCTTTCGAGACGGTACGCCTGATAAAAATAAACAAATGCATTTATGGTTGCTCTCTTAGTTAAACCTGCATTTGATGTTTTTATTAAAAGGTAAAATTTACATCCTGAATCCTACTACAAAATCACCTAAATATTGTTTTATTTAAATTATGATTGAAAAGGTTAGTTTCATCTTATCATATTAATACAATAATAACCGATTACCCCGGGCTGTACCGCAAAATATTTTTTTTCTTTTTTTTTTCTTCTTTAAAAACCCGTATTGCCTGCTTGCAAAATCCAGACGGTTAACAATAGTTTATAATAATTAGTCCACAATATTTTCCACAACGAATATTTTGTTAAAAGAATTTCTGCTGGTAATAAAATGACTGCAAGTTATTTTTGTAACAGAAGGATGAAAAATTTCACTATTTACCCCCGCTTTTTTCTTACTAAAAATACATTTTAATAATGTTGAAGAATGGAATTTATGTGAGAAGTGACATGCAATGAATTATTTCATGGTTAAACCAGAACGTTTAAAAAAATGTACAATTTAAAGCGATAGCTACAGCGGATATACCTTCATGTTTATTAGTATTTAAACTTAGCGTGGCCCACAAGCTTATTGCCTGGTAATCAAAGTTGGGCAAATTCAATAAAAGTGATATATTCGATAACAAAGTAATACAGGATGAAGTATTCCATTTCTTTTAAATATGTGTGCTAATTTAGCTTAAGAGATCTCCTATGACGCTGAACAATACTGTCTTCTGTTCAGCTAATCGTGAAACTAAACATGTGAAATTCCAGATTTAAATATTACAATTTTAGACATTTTAAAAAAAATACTGACATAACAAATTGATATTCTTCATGCTTGAATGGAGAACACAATTTTTTGTAAGAATCATCAAGCTCAATTTTAGAATTTAAAAAATGTTTGAAAAATAATTCATAGTTCAAAAATCAAATAATCAGAAAATGTAAATCAGTTTAACATCTATCGAAAAAAATTTACGGCGTAGATGTAATAACATTGTAGTGTAACTGATCGTGCATATTTTAAAAACCTGTTGCAAATTGCTTTTTTTATTACATATTTTCCTCGTTTTTTTTCAACCATGAAATGTCATTGCATTTTTTAAGTTTTGACTAAAGTAATAGATGAACTATTTTCAACGTTTTGTAAGAATCATGAGACGCAAAACATAAAGTACCATATATCAGAAGAATCTTTATCATAGCTGGCCAATTTTTTTTGGAAGTGGTTCACATTCGGGTGTGTAAGAATTGTCCGTTTAAATTACTTACTTTCGAACAGGCAAAAAAGAAAAAGAAAAAAAAATAGGCAGGGAAATTAAAAATCATCAACGCGCTAAGAATGTTTTCTCCCGAAGTTTTTGTGGAATTTTATAATGACTTCATTTGACATAAACACAACATACTTTATTGCTTCTTGGTTGCAGTTACACCGAGAAATTCCACCACTAAAAATCAATTCAACAGATTTATTCTGAAATAATACACTAGGTCCCTCAAGACATAGAGATAAGGGGAGCCTTGACTGATGTACAACCAGGAGTATAAACTGTTTGATAAATAAAATTTTTTTTTGCGATATTCAGCTTTGTTTTTTAATGAAGTTAGTTTTACTTGGACAGCAAAAATGTTTCCAGGCGCTCAAAAACTTAAACAAAAATGTTTTAACGCAGTAAAATATTCATGTTTACGTAAATATTAGAAAAAATGTTATTTAAAACCGAATGTAAAAAAGTTGAATATTAGAATTTTGTTCTTTTTAACTGCAGTATATGAATGCTGTGCAATGACTAAACTTCGTTTGTACTATTTGATAGCTGTAACGTAAATTTATTAACCAAATTTCGCCTAACACTAACACACAGTCATATTTTTGCTTTGATGATCTGCCTATCATACATTTTATCTCCGATACGCTGGCCTCGGCAAATCATCACAAGTAAGAAACAGTAAGGCAACAAAATTTGTCTGCCAAAAGTAAAGTCTGGTTGTTCGCCAAACAACAAAAAGCAAAACATAACCTAAACTAAACAAAAAAGGAAACAACAAAAAACACAACGCGTTAGACAAATCACAAATTACCTCGATGTCTTTACTTCCGTCCCTAATAATAAAATTTATTACACAATAGTGCATTCATTTACTTGGTGAACTGTCTACAAGAAGGCCTTTAATGGTAATCAAAGCTTGTCAACATATCACGTCATTTCGCTTTATGAATAAAAAAAAGTGATTAAAGAGAACGGTTAAAGAGCCCTCTCTGTTATTAAACTGCTTTGCATTTGCTCCAACGAGTCCCGAGGTTGGATACAATTTTGCGATTTTGACCTAGCCTTTAGATTTTGTCATACATCTTTATTAGAAAAATATCTCACATTTGTCTACAGTATTTTTCCATTAATTTTCATGAGCAACATATACGTAAAAGAAAAACCAAAGAAAGTTCCTACCAGTCGCCCATAAAAAGAAATTACATTGCTTATTTGACTGGCCGCATTTATAAAATTGTCGTCCTAAAATAAGACAAAGATGAAAAAAAGTTAATGCAGCATGATAGCCCCTTTCAAAGAAGAAAATGTGAACACAGACAACCACGTTGCATCTACAATACAAATACTCAATACAAATGTATCTACCTGCGTTGGGACCTTTTTTTGTAGTTAGCTTCAATGCAGGTACAACACAACTGCAGACAATCACATTGTCACCATCATCTTCCCCGTCTTGTCCTGACGTTCCACGATTGTTGGGAGCAGGTTGACCTCTTGCGTTTGTGGAGTTACTACCCTTACGGCGGGTGTTGTCCCTAACTGTCTGTGTTGCATTGCGATGTGGTAGTGCATCTGAAGATGTTATAACAAGTTGCAGAGCATTAAGACAAATAGAGTTTTTCACATAAAAATACAGTTTAAAAAGTACTAATACGCACCTTTTCTATTCAAGTTAAGTATTTCATTCAGCATTTCATCGCATCCACCAACACAACCGCTATACCTAAAAATATTACGCAATTTGCACTCTATGTTCGATCCCCAATCATAACTTTATAAAGCTTACAATCAGAAGTGCAATATCAATTGGATCCGACAAAAAATACAACAAAAATGCAAGGCAGTAATTCAATGCAGCGGTAAATAAATTATGTAAATAAAAAGAAAATAAACGATTCTTCCACACTAGTAAAATTAATATAATCCTAGTAGAAATATAACCCTTCACTAAATAATCTAGAAAGACGCTTACTAAACATAATATGAACTGAAATAATTTCAAACATTGTGCCCTAACAATAAAACACTTCCAACACATACTGGTAAAGGGACTAAAGCTTTTACGCTTTTTAACATTCCCTGGAAGGTTGAAACAACTGGCAGCGTCATATAAAAACGTGCGCAATTCAAACGTTCAACTACATACTCTTATTAATAAGTATTCCGCAACTTTGGTTGTGCAGTGATCTTAACTGTAGTTTGAGATATAATGGCCACATTTGTAATATAATGCCTTGACAGTGCTGAAAGAATAGATCATTCTTTCTTTTATTGGTAACCATTTTACACAAATTTTGTAATTTCTCCAAACGTTTAACTTGGTAGTGTGGAGCATTGTAGAATACTACCTTACCATATCCATTTTTAATGATGGTATAAATGCGATTGTTCCAAGATAAATAGCACTCTCTCTTTCTCCAAGTACTTATTATTTCATTAAATTGCATAAGTAGTAGCGTCGTGAAGTTTATGCTTTGTGGATAGTTGCTTAATAGATAACAGCATGGTTTTTGTTTTATTTGGGTGAGAATAAGATTTTGTTTTTGCAGGATTTCTAGGTCATTTTTTTAGACTAACAGTTCTGTAAAGTAGTACATTTATAAAAGGCGGTGTTATCAGCATGCCGTAGATACGAAGTTAAACACATCGGATACGTGCAGATTAATAAGAATAGGGCTGAGTATACTTGCTCGAGCCATATAAAAAAACCAATAGATTGGACATCTTATCGTATATCTGCACATACTGATAAATAACTATGTATAAGTTTTAAAAAATTCTTTGAAAATCTGAGCTTACTCATTCCTTTGATCAGCGATTCATATTTGACAGTGTCACAGGCTAATAGAATAATAAGTCATTACTGAAATAGTGACTTCTGGTAGCTTTGATAATTTCATTTCGTAATTTTAGTAAAATGGTTGTTGTTAAGTGACTTTTTCTAAAGCCAGATTGTGTAGATTGACAAGTCGTGTTTTTTTCAATCTGGAAGGAAGAAAAAAAGAAGAGAAACAACTATTTTCTGTATGCTTTAAATGTATTGAATTTTCTATTGTTTTTAATTTCAAAAGAATCAGTGCGTGAGGTGCTCGACCGAGTCTTTTTTGTGAGAAGTTGATCAAGTTCTAAATCTCCTTTGATATGGACTTTCTTTATTCTGTAGAAATCTGGCTCTAACACATCGCTGTTGAGTAAAAAATATTCGTAAAGCTGGAATATTAGGCTTTTTTACAAGCTAGAGAATATCTGACTGATAATATGAAAAAGTACTAATAAAAAGGGGCCGGCAGAGGGCCGAATAAATGTGTGGAAGATTAATGTTTATTTTTAACTAATATTTAACTAAAATAATAAGTTCCAACACAAGAAGTCGTTTTAAAATGAAATATAAACTCCCTTTTTTGTTTACTTTCGTTGGTAATTATGCAGCTGTAATAACATAATTACATACTACAATGATATTGCGAATTCGGTATATTTACTACTTACAACTGAACACAAAAGTAGAGTTTCAAATGTAAAATAGATGTTTCTACATAACCATGGCACACATCCGAATAGGCCTAATATACTTTTTTAAAAATACTTTATCACAACTTCGTTTAAATAAGAACATAGGAAACAGTCCATCGTTAACACCAGGCTGAGCTCTTAGTACAGGTAAACCGTGTCGCACATGCTGTAGGTGCAATACCCGCAGAAAACTTTTGCCAAGTGGACTTCCACATTTAAGAATTTTGTCAATGGTTGCTCCTTTTTTAAACGACTGGGATGACGCGGCAGAGTAGAGTGGCCCTTAAACACAGATGTGTCTACTCCTGAAGTTTCAACATAGGCCATCTACTGATGGTCCTAGTTGTCACTACTAAGAGAGGCTCTTCAATGTTAAGAAATAATTTTATAGTTTTATAATTATTAAGCTTTTTAACTGGGCATAGATTATTGGGTCTGGTCTTTTACCCTGTTTCTTACAATATTTTGGTTTCTCTCCTAGCTGTATCTAAAAGGCTGACAGATGTTAAAGCAAGATGTCAAGGCAAGTAGCGTAACAGTTTTCAATGTCAGTTCTTTGTTTGTTAGATCTTGTACACCCCTCATTCTCTTAACCTGTGTAACAACTTCTTTCACCTCCCACACTTGTCTGCACCTGCTAAAAGCAAACATTTCTAGAACACACTGGGTTTCAGTTCAGTTCCCATTCTCTTAAATTTGTTCATAGCTGAGGGAATCCAAATCATGATCTCCTATTCCAGAGCATATTTCCATATTCTCTTTGCTATTTAAGGACAGAGCTGTCATGTTGTCTATGTAAATATGGCGAGTTGATATTTGTTTTTTTTACCGCTAATTCGGCTGCCAGCAGTTCTAATTAGTTGATGTGATATCGTGACTTCTCCTATTTGTCCAAGCTCCCCAGTTGACAGTCGGTCCTCTATAGCCGCGCCTAATTTCTGGAGAGAAGAGGAGCCGTCTGTGTATTGGTTTTTCCTTGGCTAGTATCAAATTGTTCAACCACCATTTTAGCTCCTTTTGGGAGTCTGCTGACAGGGTGACTGTGTGACTGTAACAGACTTTTTTCCATTGTGCTTGAACTAGATTTTGTTGTAGGTATCTTAATTGTAGTGGTGCTGCTTGGATTTTAGGTTGCATAAAGTTTCCCCACCACTGTTGACATTTGTCTCCGAGATTGTTGGGGTTTTCTCAAAGTTCCTTGACAAAGTTTTTTCAGCTTTTGAATTTTCTGAACAGGCAGAAATATTTCCATCTTTTGGGCGTTCCTAAAAACTCTACCTGTTGTGTTGGTGGCAAAGAAGACTATTTCCAAATTTTAAAAAACTGATCGGACAGAGAAGAAAAATCACAGGATCCCGTGCTGTTAGGGCTTCTTGACGTATGTCCTTCCTATTACATCGTCCAGGTATGATCACAAAAATTAGTGACTTTCCCCTCATGATTTTTGTGAAGATGCGAGGCCCTGGTCCTACTCCGAAGGCTAATAACAACATTTCGTACAGCCTCCATTTTAATCACAGGTATTTTCTTGATGATGATGAACTGGAATTTGCCAATAAGTCTCCTACAAATCTAATTTTCCTAAATAATCCCCGAAGAAGCTTTTTCACGTGCTTTATACCCTCCATTTTAAAATTCTAGGAAACTGTTCAGATTTTGAGATGTATAATTGGCCGAAACTTGTTCTTCTCCTTTTTGGGGAGAACAAATATTGTCAACGAAATTGGTCTCTCCTAGAATTCACCTTCTTTATTACTTCTTTCTTGATCATATTTTTCGCTTCCTGATCGAGGATGTTTTCCTTCCTCTTCGTCATTTGATGGCCCTTCAGCTCTATTTGTTGATGAGGGGTAATTCCCAACCTGTGACAATTTTCAAAATATTTTAATTCCCCGCAAGGATCTGCCAATTGTTTACACTGTATTTTTCCAGCATTGGTGGAATTTGTGAAAAAACAGGGTAAACAAACTTTAGGGTAGTAGAAGTTGAAGACTTTCGGAGTTTTTGCGGCATATCTGAGGTAGAAGATAGCTAATCTCTCAGTAGATCTTCTCAGACCTTTTAACCCAACCACGAAAAAATGTAATTTGTGTTTAAACAACACACGTGACTGACATCAACCAATGAAAACCATAACATAACACTTATTTTAAAATAGTAATGTTTATATCTCAAATGACGATTGTTAACACACAAAACGTTTTTTTGTTAGACGGAACACGACACAGAAAAAACGAAAAAATCAATATACTTCATCTCCAAAATTGGACAAAAGTAAATACTAACGTGTTTGGCAATTGTGGTGGAACAGATCCTGGTTTAAACTCTATGTTAAGCTTGCAAAACACTCGTGGCTTACACAAGGAACAAAACGATTCTGTCTTTGAAACATTCAACACAAAAGAAGGAAAGAATATACTATTTCGGCAGTTTGGATAACCCATACATCCCAATAGCCATCTAAATAAAAAAGGGTTTAAAAATAAAGAAACAGATTTTATGACTAAGTACATTTTTGTAATAATTACGTTGAAGCATATGATATGCGATATTATATACCGATGAAGGTATCAACATGTTAACAGCGACCTTACGCAAGGAGGACGGATCAATAGAATAGGACTGCGTATGAGAATAAAGGCGAAAGTCCACTTTAATCTTTTAGCGTTGCAGTGTACGACCTAATTTCATGAATTCAACCGATGAATTTGCTTGAATCGCCGCCATTTTGAATTCGTGCACGCATTTCTGTTTCCGGTGGACATTGTGCCGCTTGGACGGACGGCCGTACAACGCAAAGTACGTCGAAGTAAACTTTTACCTATTTTGAACGCCGTGTTGTTAATGAAAATGACTTGAAAAGTTGTTTCACATTGAGAAAAAACCGAGAATTTTTTAGTTGACATTTTTTGCGCATTTTTTCATCTTGTGATATGCATGAATCCCGAGCTACTTTTACAAGTTGAACTAACCTGAAAGATACGCATGAGAGATTCCTAATGACATAATAGGGTCACGTGACACAAAAAAGACTGGATCTAATTTGAATTTTTAAACGAAGAAAAGTTCGTGCCAGAGGTCGAGGCGGCAAAAAACAAACAAATATTTAAAAAGCTAACTCGAGTCATAAAAAGTGGGTATATATTCAAAGCAACGAAATTTCTTACTATAAAAAAAATATATATATATTTTATTATTTTTTCATCTCGTTGCTTACTATATTGGTTGAATTATCAGCTGGTTATGGTCATTGGGGATTTCTCATGGTAAAAGTACTTCAGGATCCCTTTAAGTTATGGCTTCGTGTACTGGTGTTACGAAATATATTTTTTCGAATTTAATGCGTTGTGATGATAATGTTAATTTTTTGATCTGGTTAGGTCGTTAGAAGGGCTATATAACGGCCAAAGAAAGATCTCCGTCATTGATGTTACTATTTATCCTAGCGGATTCTGAATAACATTGTGTAATAACCAAACCACTTAGAAGGTCAAGGCACAAAACATATACCCACTAGATTGCAAGAATATAGACAACCTTTCTACTTTTTAATGGAATTTTCCAGAAATAGATACATTACCTTACAGTTTTCTCCTTTTGCGGCAAAATAATATAGTCTGGAAAATATAATACATAACAGTAATATCGAAAGTTTGTTTTGATGAAGGAAGTTATTAAAGGGGGCTACGGAACGGCTGTTGGTTTTCGACTTTAGTGACTTACACGAAAGTTGAGATGATGTAATTTACAGACTCGAACATATAAATATATCTAGAATTTTTATCTTCTCCAGCCTTGGTTATATTTGCATCCAGAATGATTCTCACTGAAATATTTCTCTGTAATATACTTGTCGAAAAAAAATATTCACTGCGCAAAACGCGTTTGCCGGATTTTTAATATGTGCGCGGGATACACGTAAAAGTGAGAATTTTAACCGGTTCCTATCCCCTTTTAATTACTCTAAGGGGGTGATTACATGGAAAATTTAAGCCCGACCTGAAATTTCAACTCGGGGCCGAGCTTAAAAAAAAATAGCTAGCTAGTTAGATAAAAAAAGTTCAGTTTCTTTTGCTGCAAAATCTGATTTAAAAGCAAAGTAGGTGTATATGTAGAATAAAGAACGAATATTAAATATTTGTTAAGGTAATCTTCTGTCGTTTTCATTCATATCTGGCGTCCATATGATATCTAAGATGATTTAAGACGTTGCTTTGTTCCTCATTTGTTCATAAACGTTTTTTGTAGGACACTAAAGTCAAAAATCAACAGCTTGTTTTGTACCCCCTTTAAGGCAAATTATTCATCGCCAATTATGTTACAGCTGTCGCTCGATATCTGGAATCCCGGATAAGGGAAACTTTTAAGTGGAACCACCGGTCCCTTGGATATGCCTTATCAAACTCTCTCTTAATTTCTAGATAAGTGGAACATTCACTAAATGAAAATATTTCTCTTGGTCCCTTAAGCCGTTTTACATCCGCGTAAGTTGAATTTTTGCTAAATATTTAAAACAATATTCCTTCTTAAACTTGAATCACGGATTTTTCAAAACTAACTAGTGCATGGTCACACATTACAGCTGATTTTGTGAAGACAATGTATAAAACGCAATCAAAACACGTTTGGAAGAAGACGGGATACGTTTATCGATCATAAACGTGTCCAAGTTGGTTGAAAAAGAACTGATAAATCATTTGAAACAGACGTCCATTCACGATTTCTTTTAGTGAATTTATTTATTTATTTCACGAATATTATACAAGGATAACCATTTTAGAAATATATACAAATCTGGTATCAACATGGGTCCTTGAAAAAAAAGTTGCAGTATTAAATTGTCTATATATAAAATTCAGTAAAAACAGTGGATGTAAAATAATAAACAGAAGAAACACATGAAAAGGCTAGTGAAAACGCACCGAAAAGATTGAAGTCAGGAGCAATTAGCCACAAGGCGCTAAAGCACAAAATTAAGTTCTTAAAACTAATGAAAAATGTTATTTTATTAAAAATGTATATGTTAGTAAAAACATTGAGTTTATTTAAAACTAATTCGTTCTCCATGCACCATTTAAAAATACAGTTCATGTTAGATGAGACACAAGTTCTCTCCCAGCAACAAATAATACGGTATCGTCTACATACTTTACCACTTTAAAATGTTTCATAATAGTAAAAAGATCATTAAATAATATTATTAACAGAAGCGGGTCTAAAATTGACCCCTGTGGTACCCCACTAGTGATTGACTGTTCATCAGATAGAAAGTTTTTACATTGCATTTGCTGAAAGTTACCAAACAAATAATCTGCGAACCACTCGCGTTTCAATAATACCAAAACTCGTTAGTTTTAACAACAGTTTAACATGGCTCAACATGTCGGAAGCTCCTGCTATTTTACCTTCCAGGAAGATTGTAGTGATAGGGTTATGTCAGAGGTTAAGAGATTACCTCCATGCAGTATTTAAGTAACCAAGACAGCCTTTTTAGGATTTAATGATTTCAGATGTTTTAAAGTATCATCAGCGGTGATCGGTTCGAGTCGAAATCTTGGGGCAGTTTCACTTTGATGATTTTTGCAGAATTTTTAAGTGATTGAATGACATTAGAAAAAAATCGACAAAACGCATTGCCAATAGCGCGATTATCGGTAAACACACTCCCATCGACTTGTATGGTGGTATTCAATTAAAAGTTCAATTTAGGTGAGAATAACTTGTTTATTGAACAACAAATTGGGTTTTAATTACCGTACTCATAAAATGAACTCGTTGTCTTTGGAACCTTTAGCATTTTTAGAGCATTTGCATTTTTGAGCTTCTACAAACTCCCGGAACTTCCTTTTTTGCGAAATTAATTTTTTTTCCAAAAAACTTTGGATAAGTGTAACCAGGGTGGTCAGCAAGATTTTCAAATGAAATTCCAGGAGTTTTCCAGGAATTTGGAACATACTTAGGCATTTTTCCAGGACAAAATCAAATTTTTCCAGGACATTTTTGCTCTCAGAAAACATTTTTACATTAGAACTGATAATGATAACACATTTCTACGGAAAATATAACTGTCAAAACTAAGTCGAACAAATAAAACAAAATTGATGGGACAAACAAAAATATGAACCAATGTTGAATGTTATGTTTTTAGCAGCAACGATAAAAATTCTCTAATTCTCATTTGAAAATATTGTTACAGACAAAATGATTTGACAAATTATAAGTATTGTATATTCTACTAGTGAAAAATTCCAGGACAGTTATCAAAAAACCTTGTTTTGCAAGGATTTTTGACCATAAGGAGTTTTATTCCAGGTCTTCAAGGACACCCTTTCATTTTCCAGGATTTTCCAGGTGCTGGCCACCCTGGTAACTTAGTGAATTTTTTTTTGTTCCCTTGAAAGGTCCAATTATCGAGTGGCAACTGTTTTTGTACGAGTAAGAAAAAAAGTATCTCTTACTCGTCTTAAAAAAAGCGTGCTTTCACTTTCTCTCTGCGTAAGATCATACTTTGTCTAAACGACCGTCCCTTTGCGTAAGGCCACTGCTGTAAACCAACATATGGCAAAACAGTGAAAATAAAAACGGTACTGATCTTTATAAACAATCACAGATAAACATGGTCAAAGTCATTGAATGAAGTTTTCATCCTTTTTGTAAATAGGGTTAACGCCTGTAAGCCTCTACCTTTTATTAATGGAACATTTATATTGCTGCAAAAATACTTACACAATCGCATGGTAACCTGGAAGTTATTTAGTACTTGATACTGCCAATTTGACAAAATTTGACGATTTCTAAATGGCCAGCTTTTTTTAATTTTTTTTTTTGATACGAACACTGTTCTATCAGCTAGTTAAGTGCGCCCACTGGAAAAATATATTCTGTTCAGTTCTGATGTGCACACAAAGAAATGTAAACAAAAAATATACCTTTGCTCTTTTGTTTTGCGAAGAAACATGTCATTCGTATTACACTTTGCACACTTTTGTATTTGCTGAGATATATTTGCAATTGCATCTAGAAACAGCAGGCAAGGGGAAATTTACTCTTCTCAAGGAAAAAATTACATCTTGAAACAAAAGAAAGAGAAAAAAAGTTATATAAGGGAAAAAACAAACGAAGATCAAATGAAGATAAAATAAGGTAACATTCATCGAAAGCTACAATAAAAATGCTAAACATTTTCCTCTGCGCCAGTTTGTTTTTCCAGATTTTATTTGGATGATTATCGGATGCCACAAAGACAAACTCGGCCCCAGGGCCACAGCAGACGAAATAATTTTTAAATGTTTAAAATGTCATTAATGAAATGTTCACTAACTTCTCGAACATGTTCTCTGGTATTACGCTAGCTAGTCCGTAAAGCCTGTGTCACACCTATAAAGCAGATGTGGATGCAGTTTTTTTTCCGAGTGACTATGGCTAATTCTTACTTTTTTATACCGTAATGCTTCGAATAAACGCCCGGGCCATTTATTAATTTTTTGACATTTTGGGGGTCTTCTATTTGGGGGGGGGGGGGGGGGGGCGTTTAAAAGAGGGGGCGTTTATTAAATTTTTTACACTTCGTCTCTTTTGCAGTTTTTAAGGATACCTATAATATATATCTTCACCACAGAAAATAAAAGATATTCACATGTTTTAGAGAATGAACTTCAAAAGCGAAAAGCTAAATTTTCATCCTTAAACCTAAGATTTAGCAAAAAAGTATTACTTTTACTGTCTCTTCGTATAAACTATTCTTATGAGGAAGGGACGTCTATTCGAGGGGGGTGTTTATTTAAAAAATGACTGAAAAGGAGGGGCTTTTAATAGAAGGGGGCTTTTAATAGAAGTTTATTCAAAGCATTACGGTATTAAAAAACTGCATGTTTTACTAATGTATCTTGAACACAAACCACAACAGAAAAACTCATTTTTTTAAAATAATTTTTTCTTTTTTAGAACATCCAATCTTGAGTAAATGCTTAATGCTTAAAAACCGAAATATTTAGATGTTAAAAGTTTCGTTGCTATTTGAACTGGCTCGTATTTTTTCAGAAGTTATTGTTTTCAATCAAAAAATGTCCTTTCCGCAACTTCTTTCAAATGATCGAAGTGAATATCTGTCCGACAACTTAATTCAGGAATACCACGCGGGACAAAGGTAATAATAAGTTTAGTATGAACTAGGTTACACTTAATATTTTAACGTAAAATACAATTTTATCGTGGTAATATGTCAGTGTAATATCTCTTCTCTGTTGCACACGTAGTTCCACAGCCATGGTACCCAGCCTTCCATTGAGTTTACATAGATTTTGATAGCATTTTGTACTTCTATTGCGGATTGTG
This sequence comes from Hydractinia symbiolongicarpus, assembly GCF_029227915.1. Taxonomy (NCBI): domain Eukaryota; kingdom Metazoa; phylum Cnidaria; class Hydrozoa; order Anthoathecata; family Hydractiniidae; genus Hydractinia; species Hydractinia symbiolongicarpus. The sequence continues at coordinate 18,846,509 of NC_079875.1, read as the reverse complement.
GTACTTAGATCCTCGTAATAAATGAATATCACTTAAAAAAGCTCCTCTATCTTTATGTGTGAAAGTAATACTCCTCCAGTCACGCTCCTTTATTTTCCCTTTCTCATTATAAGAATCGACGAAACCATTGTTTGTTAAGAAGAAAGTAGTGCTAACACAACGCTGCATTGACTATCTTTTTTTTTATGCTACATTGAATAGGTATCACAAATATTTCCCATTGAGCACGCAATACGCCGAAGCGTTGAAGATTGCTTGATGCTCGGGTATACTTCTGCCAGGGAATGGTCGCAGTAGCCATGTTTGTAGTAGAAATGCTTCAAACTTGGGTTTTCATTCAATATTATAGGTTCTAAAAAATTCATTTGGTTTTGAAACAAATGCTCGGCCCATAAGTGAATTCCGAAAAACAACACTATCATTGTTTGATCCATCATTGCCAACATCAACAAGCGTAAAGATATATGTTGCGTCACATATGGCCTTCAATATAGTGCTGAAATATCCTTTAAAATTAAAATACAGGGATCCGCTATTTAGCAATTGAATAGTGACGCGTTTCCCATCAATTGCACCAAGTGCGAAAGGTTCCAAATCTTTTCAAATTGTCATCGATTCTTTTCCAGTCATCACGATGCTTTGATACACATAGCTGCTCATTTAGAATATTCCATATAGCCGCACTTGTTTCTCTTATTGTTATTATTTTTATTAAGTAATTTACAAAAAATAGCTCACATATACATATATACACGTCAACAAACTTGTTGCTATCAATACTTTACACCTAATAATAACATGTTAAAAATCATATAGTATACAAAGTGTATCATAAATTACAATCATTATATTCCAGTCAGTTTCATCGTTAATCTGTTTAGCTCTACACAATAATCTCTGTTATTCATGGATTGTTTTATATCTCCCGTTATCCATTCACATGACTTACTTTTTATGCGCTTATTAACGCCGCATATGGTAGATTGGCCAATCCGGTAAGAAAAAAATTGCTGACTTGCAAGATAATAATTTGTTTGGGATAATCGTTTAAACTATCGGAACAAAAGAATAATTGTAATGAAATATTTAGGATTTTATAAGGAGAAAATTATGGAGCAAATTCACCGACAAATTCTTGTTTTTCAAGAAAACAATAACTTTACTCACCGGGTTATTAACCAATCAGAGAAAAAATATCATAAGTTTTTCGGTAGAAATTAAAATATAGTGTATATTTTGTGTAGATGAGCCAATCACAGTGCGAAGAAAAATCCTCTTTATTCATGTTTACTAAACGAGTGCAAGTGATCTTCTTGCTTGCTTCACACTAACTGCGCATGCTTACTTTACTTGCTTCTCAAAATTCCGCAAAGCAATTTTAGCTGAACACCTATGCTTGACATTACATTATCTTGCCCATGGAGGTAGTCAACAGTCATTGAGCCTTTCTTTCAGAATCGCTAAATTGACAATAAGCGTCATAATTAACGAGACTTGCAAAGCTATATGCAGCGGGGGCTGGGGGGCGGGGGCACAAAGTGATGTTTTATTAATTGATCAATACATACATATGCTCTGTATGAGATCCACAATGCTTCCCGCTCGGTTTTAACTCCATCTCGATTCTCAATTTCCAAAAAGATAGGACTGACAAACTAGACCAGATGAAAATTGCCAACACATTTGTTCAATCGGACGACAACAGAAAGCGAGTACTCGGAAAATTTACAAAGGAGGACTGGTAGTTGTCATATACTTTAGCCTTTCTCCGCATTATCTTTATTTTGCTTTAATATTGCTTATTTTGAAAATATATCTTACATATAAAATATGGCGTTTCTATATTTCTATATATAATGTCCTGCATTTTGTAAACGTATGTTTTAGCCAATCTAGGGGGCCAAAAGTTTAAAAATTTTCGTAACCTGTCGGCCCCAACCATGGTAGGGCCTCCTTTAACATTGAATAATTTAGCCCCTACACTTTCAAAATTGCTCTGCCGGGCCTGATATGGGATTGTCTGAATAAACAGTATGTTAGACCACCGAGAACAAGTTGTGATTGGGAGCGTATAGCTAAAGATTTTAAAAATATATGGAATCTGGGTTTATAGATTGAAAGCACATTCTTCAGAAAGTCTTTCTTCACTTTGGGCTGACATTTTGATTTCTCTCTTGTTTCATGTTAAAAAAAGTCTTGCTCACGTTACTTCTTATGTTCACATTAGCAAAATCATGAAGTAAGTGGAAAGTAAAACGAAGTTATGAAGCATACGTTGAAGCAAGATATCAAAAGTTTTGATATTCTTGCTTCAACGTATGCTTCATACTTTATCCTTACCTCACTTACTTCACGCATGTTCACACTTTTTTTTTTGCTGAGCGAAATCTTTTTTTTTATGCTTAATTAATATTTCTTTACACATAATTTTACAACAATAAGTAGAACATTATATGACTACGAGGGACTAATTTACGACATAACACAACATATTCCTAGCTAACGATTTAACAGTTCAACATTGAAATTTCATGACCAACCACAATATTTCATGACCAACCACAATATCTCCTACATCGAACTTTTTATATAAACTTCTCGAACCTCGTAAACATATTAAACCAGATCTCAACAGAGCAAAACAAAGTTTTGTGCGTATATGTGTGACTGCAGTTGAAATGGGTATGTTCTTCTTATCCGCTATCATTTCCGAAAGCCGACTGTAAAAAGTGATGCATTCGCGACCCATGCTTTCGTGAATTGTAAATATTAGCGGCGTAAAACTGCCATTATTAACACTCAAAATTCTACGATTGTAATTTATTTTCTTCTCGTTCTCGTTTGAAATGAAAGATTGCTGTAAAGTTTGGTTGTTGTACCTCGAGGCAGTGGGGTCAAAAACCCTTACGTCAAAAAATGCCTGTTGGCCGTTTATCCAAAAATTACCAGCACGAATGTCCGGTCTACAATCATCACCGGTTTTTACACTCTTTAAATCGAAACGTTCTCCAGTCAGCGGTAGCAAATTCGGTTCTAACTGTACGTCATGACAAACATCCTTGAGTAACTTTGATGTGAGGTCACGAATGTCGTTGTGACGTTTCGTAACAAAGCCACCCATCTTACACTTCATGCTGTGTTCAACGTCAAATCGAGCTCCACAAACGCAACTGCTGGGTAAGTTGGGAATGCTCCAACTGTAGCGTAAACGCATAGCATCCCAAAACCCTTGCTTGTTGAGATAAAAACCTTGCTCAGTGATTGGCAATACATTGAGCCAATTGGAGACTCCTTTTTGTTGGTTGATGTCGTTTACCTTAACTTGCTTCACTGTGTTATTATATGTTATTTCTGCATAGGGCCAGATTCTCTTTCTGGACATCCAGTTTTAAAGTTTGACTTGTGCTTTAGCTGTTTTTGTTTTTCCAACATCGTAGATACCGTCAATGTCTTGCTTTTTGATAGAGTCGACAAGACATTTTGTGATTATTCTCGAATTGTTAAATTGTACTTGTGCGTCGTCAGGAAAAATCGTGAGATTCAATCCACCAAGTCGTGTGGGAAGTGATAGCAAAAGCCTTTCGTTTTCGGAGCATAGATGACCACCAGTTATCGCAGATATGAATTCGTTTCTGACGGCTGTCTCTATCGGTTGAAGTAATTTTTTATGTCGGGAACGGTCCGGAGAAGAAATGTCAATTTATCTTTAAAACCGGTTACAAATGCACAATAAGATGATTGAGGTTCTAGTTCAGCAATCTTTGAGAGAAGTTTTAGCTGTTCAACTAAACTTGCAACTTTGCCATTAACATATTCAATCTTGTAAGACTGACTACCAATGACTGCACCGAGATGACGTTGACCAGTCGATGTTACCAAAATATTTGAATCTGCAAAGATTTGCTCAGCACTAAGTAGATACTCTTGTTTCACAATTAGATGGGATTTAGTCGCCTTCGGGAAGTAGCCGTATTTCGGACCGATGTCAACGATTTTTGACCAAAATTCTTTAATTTCGTAAAGTTTCCCAGCAACAGTAAAATCATCAGCGTATGCAACCTCTTTCAGGGTGTGGTCATTCGAACGTGTATTGTTGAAAAGTGCTTTCAACAATGGTATGATTCCAATAGCATACGAAGCCATCAACGTCGGATCGCCCTGTGTGGTGCCTTCCCTCGAAAGAATCTCCTTTCCGCCTATCACGAATAAACGTGCAGGCACAGCATAACAGTTGTTAATGAACGTAGCAATCATTGGGCATAACTTCGAAATGTTATGCAGCATTACCTTTTCTATTAATTGAGTTAAAGGCATTCTCAGCAATCGATTAGAAGAACAGCCTCAGTATCATCGTTGTCGAAAATTTCATGCATCGCATGGACTGCTGCTTCAACACCAGCATTTTTAGATATGTTCATCACAATCTTCCCAACTATTCTACGAAGCACCTCATTGGTCGTAAACCAGGATTTTTGTTTAACGGTATTAGGCGGCAAGCAAGGCTTCAAGCGGAGATCTATCAGATTCTGGAATAGATTAAATACACAGCTTCTTCGTTAACTCGGCTATGGCTTTACGTAGATCAGTATTGGTTGTACCAAATGTGGACGAGCAAAGTATACGTCTCCATCCGTCAGCATCCAAACCTGACGGACCAGAATTACCTTTACGTATCTTTGCTAAGATTCCCCTGATCTGGATGTTTTTGTTCCAATAATAATAATGCCTCGTCGTTAAGTGGAAGGATACCTTGCGTCATGTTGTCAGTTAATAATCGCAAAGCACTGTTGATATTTCCCTTCTGCATGAACAATCGAAACTTTTTCGAAATAGATGAAATATCACTTTTTGGATTTGGTGGTTGAAGTCTTTCTTGAATAGCGACAGCTTCATCAAAAAGTTCTAACAATTCGCCATTCTCCCATAGTGTCAATCGCCGTTCTAAAGCTTTTGTATGGTCTTTTGATTTCGACTTCTTGCTGGGTTTTTGTAACAACAGTGAAGGCATTACATGAAGTGCTTTTAACGAAATAGGTTTCTTCGGCGAATCGTCGATCCAAAGATTTATAAAACATGTCATTTTTCAAATAAACGATTTTCCAGCCCCACCAGAAGGTAGTAAAAACAAATTCTTTTTCCAATAAACTATTCTTTCATATGTATAGTCTAAATCATGCGTAAATTTTGATCCTGGAACGTTCTTCCAATAAAAACTTTCATTTACTACAGTTGTTGGAATAATTCGTTCGGCATTTCATTTGTTTCTCGTAAACATGTTCTAAGATGAATATTCAAACCTTTATATGTGGTAAAAGTTCTCGTATTACAGGAGTTGCATCTGAATGATGAAGAAGATGTCGCCAATTGATTTGGTTTGATTTCCAATTAACCGTTAGCGGAAAAACGTCCGCCATGTTCGAAGTCATTGCATTGCAATCTCAAGAACACATGTTCACACTGTGCTTACGTCTGCTTCTGCTTCTGTTTCATAGATGTGAACCAGGCTTGAGTGTGACAAAGGCTAACTAACAATTTTACTGTTCAAAGATTTAAGATTTTTAGACACCTTTGAACATGTAAAGTAAGTATTTATCTTAAAAATGTACACTAAAAACTCTTTTTTTTTAAAAAAAAAAGCCTTTATGGTAAGCAATTCCTTTGTTAGTTAAAAATCATACCATTTTCTTCAAGGTGTTCTGGTAAGCCAAAATACATTGATAGTGCTTCATCTAATTTCTCAACCTTAAAATATGAAAAACAAAATTTTCTAAACATGCCGAATGTTACCTTATTTTATCTTCATTTGATCCTCGTTTTTACGCTTATTTCGATTAGAATTTCTTTTACATCAACACATATAATTCCGTAATTTCTATTACCATCTGCTTTCACTTTATATAAATTTTTTCTCTTCTCTTTTGTTAAGATACAATTTTTGCTTGAGAGAGCTTGTTCTTTGAAAAGTCAGGATTAATTCTACTTCAACAACATCTACTATATGACGGTAGAATGTGAGGGAAAATGTTTTTTTTTTTTTGCCAAAGACGACATTAAATATATATCAAAGGGGTCCACATTATTGCAATAAAAATACAGTTGAACTCATGTAATTCGAACTCCTATAATTCGAATAATAATGCTGACTTTTGTCAGTAACCACGTCAATGCCAATGTCACTAATAGGAAAGGCATCCTTATGACGTAATGATCGTGAGCCACGTAAACAAAGTAAACAGGACGGTAACAAATTGAAATTCATGAAGCTTGCACAAAAACCATAGTTTGAAGGTAAAAGTTGAAAATTGTACTTCAGGTGTATACTATCCCAAAATCGGCGCACCTTACTAAGAAACGATAAGGAAAGCATGTGGTCCCTTTTTAAGCACCATTTTTATAAGACCCCCAGACACCCATCTTTCCAACTTCCTACGACAGTGCGAATGCATTTATTTATAATTTGTTTATAAAACAAACTGTATAAGTTGAATTACCTGAGAAGCTGCTTCCAAAAATACATTGCGATAACTATTAATTTGTTCAGCCAGAACCACTAAAATCAATATATACATACATAAGAAGTGTCTCACTCTGACTATGCACTCGATGTAACATTGATCAAAATAGCGCTGATTTGAGAAAATTGATCTAACTGGCTAACGTGCTAAACACTGCGTGCCAAAGTATGGTTAAATGTTTGGTTGAATACAAATCTTTCCAGGCATGTTTAAATATGTCTTCCCGAATATGTTTAAATGCAAATAGAAAATTAGTGGCCAAACCGTGCTCTATAAACAAATCAACAGACTGAAAACCAAAAGCTCATATCTGAAAAAGTTGAAGAGGTATATAATTTTTTTTAATAAATTATTTAAATAAGTAATTGTGTTTACAAAAAAAAGAAAATCAGGAATACACATTTTATTTTGCCTCACCAAAGCTCCTTTTGCGACCTTCACAAATACTAAAAAAAAAAAAAAAAACCAAAAAAAACATGAAAATTAATTTCACTACTCTATGAGTTGGAAGCGATAAGAACATACCATTTCAGATCTGCTTCAAGTGCTGCACGAAGGTTGGGCTTAGACATAGCGAAACCCATTGAATCGTATCCTTAGTGAAACAAGAAGAAATAAATCCAGATTTAAAGAAGTGCATAAAGTTTTCTCACAAGAACTTTTTGTCGTTCCACTGAATTAGTACAACCTTACAACCTTTTCTACAATAAATCTAACTAATTCTGTTGGCCCGTTTTGTCAGAAAGAGCAAATTGGAACATAAAACACAATAATTCAAAGATGCACACCTTTCACTAATCCCATGCCAAGTTGTCCGGGTAAAAAAGTTCCATCGGGTTGAACACCAACATAATCTCGATTCTTTATTGTCTCGATGTGTTCAGCATGTGTAGCATCAGTACCTGACAAAGTATTAAAGAACGTTGTCGAATTTTCTTTTTAAAATGAAGTTTCTTCTATAAAATCTCATTGTTCGCCACTGCTATCGCTACAGTACCGTCACCGCCAAAAAATTCTATCCTTACCAATGCCATATTTCTCCATCAAAGAAATCAGATCTGCTTCACGTAGCAATGAGGGAGCCTTCGTCTCACTTTCCAGCATCTAGGTTTTATGAAGTGAAACCGCAGATTTGTCAAAGAAAGTAAAAGTGGGAATGGCCATATGGAAACATCGCATTATACTGATAATTCCTATCAATAATTACCTCAATTCTGTCTGGTTGGAACGTTTCTCCATTCTGGTAATTAGATATCTCCTACACAAAAATTTTACCAAGAAAGCTATTAATAATAAATTTTCCAGTACCAGTAAATTTTCGCGCGAATTTAATTTTTGCGCATGTTGTTTTCGTGCATTTAATTTTTTTTTTATATAAATTTGTCTTGTATGGGTAATTTGGTTTACGTCAACAAACACTAATGAAATTGTGATTATTGACGATTATTAATTATTTAATAAATTCTGTATAAGAAGCTGTACATTTATTCGTTTTTCAAATGTTCACGCACATTTATAACGGAAATACATAGCGTGCATAAATTTTATAAATAATAATATTATTCCTCTTAAATACATGACAGTGACAGAAACATTTGTCAAACAGCTAGATCGTACCTTCCCGTTCCATTGTTCATATGTGTACACATCCAAGTAATTACGTGCAAGTATCATTAAGCCTTGCCCAGAAAACTAAAAAAGTTCATATTTCTCAATCACTTAACAGAAACTTCATATCTCATAGACAATTATTGAGTTGGCCTCCTTTTTTGTCAATTAGAGTCACATTTTTCACAAACTGACTCTCCTGAAAACAGGGATAATTTCCTGTCTACACTTCCTCAGGACATTTTCTCGTAGCCTCTATTCTCACCACTCCTTATTTCATTATTCTGCAAGACTATTGATAACATAACGTCTGATAAGGTTACAAAGAAAGATTTAAGGAAGCTTTCTAACCTGTTCGTTTGAAATGCAGATGTCTACTATAGTTTCCTGACCTTGTGCGTCCTGAAATTAATAGTTGTTAATAAAATCAAAAACAAGGGTTAACGAATGGGTTTGTACAATACTGAGTAAAATCACAAACTAACTAAAATATTGTCAAAAGTAAGAAAAAAATTAAGAAATAGAAAAAACTAGGACAATGTATATCATGGCTGATCAATGTTACTTTTATGTAAGAAAATTTTGCGCTAGTTTAAAGAAATTTCAAGTATAAGGCACGAAAGATATAAAAATGCAACATACCTGAGACAAGCAAGCCAGAAAATGTCTGACAATAAGTTCGTAAATCTTCTGTTCATTTCCCTAAGACAACAGGTCCTTTACAATTACACTATCGTTAGCGAGACATCAAAATAAACCCAAAATACACCTCTTATCTTCTTCTTCTATACAGTGAGTTAGTGTTTGTGAGAGGCAATTTCGACATGTGTTCATTTTCCTTTAAAATGGCCGAAAAACTTATGTCTCAAATGTTAACCGACAAATTAAACGTCACGACGTAGGGGGGAGGTAACTAGGGACAACCTATAACCCAATTTGGTAAGTTTCCCAGACCTGGGTTCCCGAATTCTTAGGTTGATGACGTGATAAAAAATCCTTTTAAAACCTTAATATATCTGTGTTTGTCCAAAGTACATGAGCCTTTACATATTGTTGATCAGCATTTCAAGATTTATACAATGATGACAACGGCTATAACAATAATGTGTGCATGTTTCTTTTTCCATTTTAATACGCATATTTTCATAAATAATTAAAGACGTTTTACAGACAGAAATTACGATTTGACATTGAAGTAATAAAACTAAACAAATCGCCACTTTCACTTAACTCATGTACCGTTTATCTCATTGCTATCTCGTTTTTAGAGCTACGCAGCTAGTCACGAGATAATCCTCCACACTGGCACTGAAGATTATTACCAACAAGAGATTTCTTGCTCAAAATGATGTGCCTATATCGCCTTTGCTTATCATAAAACTCAAAGTCGAATGAACGACGGAAAATATAACCGGTGCGTTTATGGCTGATAAAAGCTTGAAGAACTGCTACAAATTTCACTGATATCATTCATTGTATTATAAACAAAGAAATATTACTGCATTGAATGTACAAGGACGTCTCTAGCAAAATTGTTGTTCCGCACATATTAACGTCATATTTGTTATTACTAGCCGAGACTCAGCATCTCACGCCGATTGTAGCACTACAGAACGAATTTCAGTAAAAAAAGCAATAAAAAAATTCTGTCAGTTAAACCGAAGTTGTCATATTGTCATGACTGATCCTCTACACGCTTATTATGTGAATACAAAATAACTGAAGTAGAAAGAGGATTATTGCGTGGAAGTTGTTATGAGGTGCTTTTAAACCAATGTAAAGGAAATAGCACGAAAAATAATTTCGTAATTGCTAAACTTTCTGAGTTACAGAATTTAAGTGTTTTAAAGGAGACAAGAAAATAATTGATTTTCACAAATATTAAAGAAATAGGTACAATATTTTTTATAGCAAATTGATATTCCTTCAAACCCTATGAATATGCTAAGAAAATTTGTCAGACAATGCGAGCATGTCATTTTGCTTTTAGGTCAAATGTCGATTAAGCATGGCCCGACAAATTTTTTTATATTGCATGACACAAAATGAGTAGGGTTAATACCTGACACTATGGACTACAATTTAATTCACTAAATGTCGACCTGAAATAATTAAACACACACTCTATCAAATATGTGACACATGCAATAATACGTCTTCACTGGATGCTCAATTTTGTCGTTTGATGGTTGTTACCCTATCATAGCAAAAATACCCGACTAGCTTTCTTTTATTTTGCGGAATAAGTTAACAAAGCTAGCTCTCGGCTTAACGTCCGTTTTCCATGCTAGCATGGGTTGGACGGGGTATATTAATGACCCTCTTCCAATCTGATCTAGACTGTGTTAGATCTAAACTCAACTTCCTCTCTATCAAGTCTGTCCTTATAACCTCCTGCCAAGTCTTTCTCGGTCTGCCTCTGGGCTTTGCCCCAGGAACTATCAAGTCTCTACACTTTCTTACCCAATTATCCTCCTCCATTCTTTCCAAGTGCCCCAGCCAATTTAATCTTCTTATCTGGATAACATCTTTAATTCTACAGAGACTTAGCCTGCTTCTTAGCTCATCTGAACTCTTTCTGTCTCTCAGACTGGCATTACACGTCCACCTAACCATTCTCATATCATTTCTTTCTAAACGGTCAAGATCTTCCTGCTTCACTGCCCATGTCTCACTACCGTACAACATAACACTTCTTACACAGGCCTCATACAACCTACCTTTTACCTCAATTGACAGGACTCTGCTAGTCAATAAAGGAAGTAACTCTCTAAACTTTTTCCAAGCAGAACCTATCCTGCAAGTAACACTTCTTCCAACACCCCCTTCACTGCCCAACATATCACCTAAGTAACAGAAGTTCTTAACTATCTCTAACGAGCCACTGTTGTACATCATTAAAGCTGGAAATACTTCATTCTCTATAATCTCACCTTTGCAACGCTTGCATACAAACTGTATGCCAGCTCTTAACCTTCCACTAATACTACTGCACTTCTTATGTACCCCATGCTTGCAAGTCTGACAAAATTGAGTTACTACCAACCCCTTTCCTGCAAACTCCACAAGGCCACTTTCCAACTACAGGGTCACACTTGGCTCCAATGCTACTTATCATGACTTTAGACTTTGCTGTGTTTACCTTCAGCCCTTTCTCTTCTAGTCCTTTCTTCCACTTCTCAAACTTTTCAACTAATTCTTCCATCGACTCTGCTATGAGAACCAAATCATCTGCATACAATAACTCCCAAGGGCAACCTGTTCTGAACTCCATCGACAGCGCTTCTAAGACTAGAATAAACAACAAAGGACTAAGTACAGAACCCTGATGTACACCAACATTTACACTAAATTCATCACTTAGTGAATCGTTAATCCTGACACGACTTCTAGCATTGCTGTACATAGACTGAACCATCGTAACTAGCCACTCATCCACACCTAATTTTCTCATAGGCCACCAAATAACTTTACGTGGCACTCTATCAAAAGCTTTCTCTAAATCTACAAAGGCAAAATAGAGATTCTTTCTCTTTCCTAAATACTTTTCCTGAAGCTGTCTGAGTAAAAATATTGCATCTGTAGTGCCACGCCCTGGAACAAAACCAAATTGCATCTTATCTATATCAATTCTTTCTCTAAGTAACTTATCAATCACTCTTTCAATAACTTTCATTACTTGATCAACCAACTTCAAACCTCTATAGTTACCCCTTTCTAATGCATCACCCTTGCCCTTGAAACAATTCACTATTACACTCGACTGCCACTCACTCGGAATAGCACCATCCTTTATAATCTGGTTAGCAAGACTTGTAATAAGCTCAACTCCAATATATCCAGATGCTTTTACCATCTCTGCAACAATACCTGATACTCCTGCAGCCTTGCCAATCTTCATTTTCCTAATAGCCTCCACTACCCATTCTGTCTTGATTTGCATGGCTGGCCCTTCTACGACATCATCATCAGACAAATTATCCTCGTCCCAATCAAACTCAGTGTTAAGCAACCTCTGATAATGATTCTTCCAAGCTACCCTTTTCTCCTCCTCTGTGCTAGCCAAAACACCTTCATCATTACGTATACACTTCTCACCTACAATATCTTGATTAGTCTTCTTCATTTGCTTTGCTATCTTGAATACCTCATTGCGCTGGTCTTCCCTTCTTAACACATCTGCAAATCTGTTTCTCTCTGCTTCTGATTTTGCCTTATACACTGCTGTACGAGCCCGACGCTTAGCTTCTAAGTAAATACTTTTACTACCACCTGACTTCCACTCTTTCCAAAGTTTCCTCTTTTCCTTTATACACTGGTCAACCTCATTATTCCACCACCAGGTCTGTCTATGTCTAGCTGGTCCTTTCGTCCACCCACAGGTATCATCAGAAGCTTCTAGAAGACAATTCTTCAAAGTAGTCCAAGTACTTTCAACATTGTCACTATCACATTGACTATTGTAGGCAAACTGCTGAACTTTTGCACTAAATTGTCTTGCTACAATCTCTTCCTTCAGCTTCCAGACTTTTCGACGGGGCCTGTACTTTCCCTTGGCTTCTCTGACACTCTTCAAGATAATATCACAAACCAGCAACCTATGCTGGGAAACACACTCTTCCCCCGATACAACTTTCACGTCCTTCACCACTTTCTTGTCTGACTTTCTAACCAAAAAGTAATCTATCTGTGTCTTACAACCACCTGACTCATATGTTATCAGCCTACTCTGTCTCTTACTGAATGATGTGTTGCAAACCACCATGTCCGTTGCCATTCCAAACTCAAGCAATCTCTCCCCTTCCTTATTTCTGCTCCCAAATCCATAGCCTCCATGCACACCTCTATAACCTTCAGATGACTTCCCAACATGACCATTAAAGTCACCGCCCACCATGACAAGTTCAGTGTCTCCAAACTTTGATGTGACTGCTATTAACTCATCATAAAACTTATCTTTATCTTCCTCACTGAGTCCACACTGTGGAGCATAAACTGACAGAAAAGTGACAATCCTATTACCTATCAAAAACTTTATCACTATAATACGACTATTAACACGCATAACATCTATTACTTTTTCTACCCACTTCTCTGCAACGAATATGCCAACTCCTCCATATCCATCACTATTACCAATCCAAAAAAGCTTATACCTTGCCCTCCTACCTTCCACAAATCTCACTGAAGCTCCTCTCCACCTAACTTCCTGAACACAACACATATCAACAGATCTACGTTCTAACATTTCAACTACTTCACCTGCTCTACCTCTCAGAGTACCAACATTTACACTAGCCATCCTCAACCTAGTGTTACAGTTCAAAATGTAAGCGGGTGTGACATTAAGTTGAGCACTTATTACCGTTAAACCATGGCACACAACCACAGAGAATGCTAACATCTGTGTGCTCTACTAGATGAAATACCTTTTTTAAAAGACTTTATCGCAAGTTCACTTAAACCTGTCGTAACCCAAAACAGTTAAAAATCATTAATCAGGTTTTGATGAATTTTGCATCGTTTAAATAAAAACACCTCCTACAGCCTGCCGTTACAAAATTAATTGCAGTTTAAAAATAAACCCCAAGTATCACAGGTTAATCGTTTATTTTGAACGAGAAAAATTATTTGAAAATTTTGTTGCAGCCATTTTGTTGCAGCCATTTTGTTGCAGCCATTTGACTACTTTCATTTTTTAGCCGGAGGTAGCTAACAGCTAGATAGCGAGAGGCCACAGTTGCAGCTTAGTAAAAATCAGATTAGTGTAGATTGGAGAAAAAGAAAAAGAAGAAATAATTGCTGAATAAAAAATATATCAAATTGAATAAGGCTAGGTAGCTGGCTTTTTTAGGATGCTCCTTTAAAATCTACATTTGCAGCCAAAACCTAAAACTGCTTGGTTTTAGTTTATACACGGCTAAAAACGTGTTAAAATATTAATCGTAACATGTAAAAATATATAAAAACTGGTTATTTTCACAAAACGAACCATTTAGAAGGTCAAAAGGGGAACAAAAAAGACTTTCAAAACGGCTATTGCTTTGCACATCTTCTCCCAAAAATTTCTTGATTGGTTAGAACTTCATGTTATAATCATAAAAGGATTTTTTCTTTTTTTAGAAAAATCAAAGGAATGTAAGCTACCATTTTGGGTCACAGAAAGAAAGTTGGGTATTATAATATAGACTAGCCGGGAAACCCGGTGTCGAAACACTGGGGTAAGCCACAAGTCAAGGCGTGACCCAGCGTTGAACATCCCAAGGAGCGCTTAATAAGAACGACATACTGTGTGACACGGTCAGGTGGAGCGCTTTAGTACAGGTATGCAGTATGTAGTAAATCAAGTGAAGCGCATACACCATTGTAGTGTTGCGACTGTAACATATTTTTAGAAATAACTTTCCTGCAACAAAGTCTGAAATAAAAACACAGTTTACAACCGTTTTGACTCCTTCATAGCAAAAACAATCGGTCAATATTATTTCATTTTGCGGAATAAGTTTTTGTAAAAGTTAGGGTCAATCAATACTCCTTTGAAAAAAACTTTCTCGCAGACTTTGTTAAAATAAAAACACAAGAAAGAGTCCATTGCCAACACAGGGCTGATTGGCTAGTCCAGGTAGGCAGTGTTGCACATTCGTACTGGCGTAAGTTTAAAATTAATTGTCACAGTGGGCTAACCCCTTAGTACAGGTCATCGCACATGCGCATAGGCGTATCAGCCTTTTTTAAAAAAAACGGTCTGTTGTTAACACTGGGCTAAGCGTTTAGTACAGTTAAACAGAGTTGAAGAGGCGTAATACCGTCTTCCAAAACAACTTTATCGCAACTTCGGTTTCACAGGAAACAGCCTGTCGTTACCCCTCAAGCTAAAGCAATTACTCAACCATTTTATTTGCAGAAGAAGTTTTCAGGAAAATAAAAAAAGATGTAGCTACCTAGCTAACTGCATTTAGCAGAAGAATTATTGGTTAAGAAAATTGTTGTAGCCAAACCGCATTTTTATTTTCTCACTTTTTAGCCAAAGATAGGAGCTAGCTAAATGGCTACATCCTCAATATAAAAATAAATGTTGGGTAAGATAAAAGGCTCTTATACCAAACAGAATAGTAAAAAGTAAGGCTCTAGCTGGTTAGCTAGCCTTCAAAATCTTTGTTCCTATAGCCCAAAATCCTAAAACTGGTGCGTTTGAGATCTGTACGTAGCTAAAAAACGTAACAATATATTTATCTTAACATTGAAAATAAACAGAAAACAAATATTAAAAAATATAAAGCTTTCTGAAGATAAAAAAGGCAAACAGGCCTACAAACCTCCGACACATTCTTCTTCTTCTATGCCCTTTCAATTTGTAAAAACAGTGTTTTATTTATCTTAGGCGAGGCAAATGACTTTAAAGTCATTTGCTTCCGTAGACTAATCCCTTTATTTTATGTTGAAATGAACAGGGAGACGGGATTCCTCTTGACGGCGATTCCACATGGGCGAGTGAATGTTACCATAGCCTCGGGTTAACCCAAGCCATGTGAGGGAAATTGGGAAGATGGCACACTGTGTGGACCGTTGGATGTTGCCGGGAATTGTCTAGTAGAGCGCGGGCCCTAATTGGGTCTGCGTAGCTCAAAATGAGCATTAAATACTTTAAGACTCTCCATCTAAGCCATGGCCCCTCCTGGAAATAATAGACAGGGTATATCCCTCGATATTTGTGAGGCTGGCCATGTAAAATATGCACATCTATCTATCTATCTTGCACATGACTATTTTCAAAATCAAAATGGCCTTCGTTCATTCAGCCGCGAAAATCTTGGTTTGTATTTTTAAGAATCGAAATGGTCTCTTTTTGGTCGCGAAGATCTTTGATTGTTTTTTATAGAATCAGGCTTGGTAATAAGCCTATTGACATATCTGTTCCGATTCCGCAAAATACACAGGAATATCGCCGCGGTAAACATGAAAACGAGGTTTATTATGAACATTTTTTTTTTGCAGCGTGTTTTTGCTGAGAAGAAGACTTTACCACAAGATTTTAACTTTATAGTCAAGCTTTATTATGGAAACAGATAAAATCAAAGAGGCTAGTAGTAGTAAGGGTGAAAACGAAAAAATTCTTGCGGTTCGGAGTGTGCAGCTTTTGTTCACACTGGCTTTTATGTTTTAAACGATGACAAAAATGAGTATATATATATACTTGATACAGAGGAAGTTGAGTTTAGATCTAACACAGTCTAGATCAGATTGAAAGAGGGTCATTAATATACCCCGTCCAACCCATGCTAGCATGGAAAACGGACGTTAAGCCGAGAATGATGATGATGATGATATAGCTACAACAGCTCATGATCATTCATATGCCAAGTTCCATTCAACACAAAATTCATTAGTCAATATATGTATAATTCAGGAGTAAATGGAAGATGAAATCAAGGAACTACGAGCGGTCAAAACAAAGTCGGTAAAAATATATCGCATTTGGTATACACCTTTCCCGAGACTATGAGTCATACTTTTTTCAAACTCGTAAAATATGAATACCATATTTGAATTCAGCATAGTTTGTTTAATTTATGTGTAAAAATTTAACTTGATACGCCAACAGAAAGTGCTATTTTGAGGAGATATATATCACAGTTAAAGTCTTCTTAATGCTCAAGTTACCATGTCCCGCCTCGTTTTCAAAAAGAGGTTGGACATGCCACAAATCTTTAAATTAGAATAACAGGTTGTTTACTTGCTGCATTGTTTCGAAATTTTCTTTGTTTATGACATTTTTGATAAGGAATTCAAATCTGTTGTCCGTTTTTTATAAAACTCAACAGAAAAAGTTGCGGCACATCAAAAGAATAAGTCTTGGGAAAGGTGTATTGGTGCGCATTTTAAAAATTTCGTGTTTCCGCCACGGGACACGGCTTTCGCGGACAGACAGACAAAATACGGCTAAAATCCACGGGTTGCCCATCCTTTATATATCGCATTTTGTGTTTGCGTAACAGAACGCGGCTTTCGCGGAAAGACAGACAGACAGACAGACAGACAGACAGACAGACAGACAGACAGACAGACAGACAGACAGACAGACAGACAGACAGACAGACAGACAGACAGAATACGGCTATTATAATAGAGATTCTTGAAAGAAATGCCATCGTAAAAAAAAGGGAATTATGTAAGAAGATAATATACAATTTATTTAGAAGAAAAATGTTTTGATAAACTTATATTCGCAAATAATCTCTTTAAATTCCTTTTAGGGAAGTTCTCAAATCCAATGATCTCAAATTGTGACAAAATGCGTAAAATTAGATTTTTCTAGATTTTTCTATCAAGCTGATTTTAATAAAAATTTTCTGTATTTACCAACAACGGCGTTACCATTACCACCATCATTATTACCACAATAATAATAAATAATAAAAGCAACACATACTTGTAAGTCGTTACTGCATTTGGTAGGATGAATAGGTGGATGTGCATTGTCAGTCTTTTTGCCCTGTCTTGGGTTTGGGCCACCGTTATTTAGTATGCTTGATGCAAATGCTAAGAAAAATAAACCTTATTGTAATTAATAGACCAAAGCATCTACATAACTTTGAATTTAATACTGTGTACCTGATAAAAAAAAAACTCTATCACTTTTACATAAATTTTGAATTTAATTTAGTGTACATCGTTGACAAATAAATCCATTAGAGCTTATTTACTAAAACTATGTCCAATTTAGTCTGGCAAGGTATAACAATAGTTTTAAACCTCCATACCTCCCCATCTTGCATCAGTTGTTTGATTCTCAACAAGCTGTACCAAGTCCATACCTTTGGGAAATATATTTGTTTCTGTTCGTGGATAACTAATAATACTAAAAGAACAATTCCATTTTCTTTTTAAACTTTAGCTCATTTTAACAGTACAAAAAGCTATGATTCTGCTTTTCATTTTCTCCCTACCAACAGACAACAATTGTGTATCAAATAACTGAGTTTACATTAGTGTGGTCGTTTTAATAACACATCAAGATTAACATATAGCAGACATTTTTCACATACCCTCGAGTATAAAGTTTCTCTGCAATCTTCATGGTTTCTTTTGCATTGATTTTTAACTTTCTCGATGCCAGTTTTTCCATTTCCTATAGTATAATTTACACAAAAAAAATCGTTAGTACTTAATTGGCTGTTATATAAACTGCTCACGTCATCAAGAGATAGTCAAGTATCATGGCAACTTACCATGAATTAAGAGGAAGTCAAATATTACAGCAACTTACCACCGTATCAAGAGGTAGAGGTCTCCATTTACTTTTGGGTTTTGATGCAACTTTGGTAACTTTAGCTGTTGGATTCTGCCAAAAGATCGTCATATAAATAATACGTAGTAGTTATCGCACAATACCGAGAAAAATATCAAAAATATTTTTTGAGTTTTTTACGTTTTAGTTTACATATTCCACAAGCCTTTAGTTGAGTGAAATATACAACAAAAGAAAAACAAGAAAAATATGACGATATTTTTCCAGAACAAAGGCGATAGCTTTTATATAAACTGACCATGCATCATTGTATTTCGTATACTAGATTGATTATTGCACAAATTTAGTCATGGTTTGGGAAGTTCTTTGTTCAACAGCGAAAAAATTGTCGCAAGATAATACATGTGATTGTGCAATTTAATTACAGATATATATCTTCATTGAGAAAAATCAGACACGTCTCTTCGGGTAAACTAAATATTTTCAGTGGTGGAGAGCACTGGTACTCTCATGACTATATTAAAAAAAAGTAAAATTGAAGTGTGGATATTTATGATTCATAAGAATTATGTTTTATTGAGAAGAAAATTTTGTAATAAATTTTCTGACAAGTTCTCCTTTTTTCAAAGAAACTAACCTCACTCAATCAAACAGAAAAATTATATAAGCTTTTTGTACACTATTTCAGCCAATCAAAGAAAAAATATCAGCTTTTTGCACTGCGGAATTGAAAAATTGCACTTGTTTCTTGGTAGAAAATAAATATATAGCATATATTTCGTGTAGATTAGCGAATCAAAGTGCGAGTTAAACTTAACCATATGATAATGGGATATTAATGTTGGAGGTAAAGCAACAGCAACAACAACAAAAAACAGGATAGTTCCTACCTCCTGACACAAGTTACAAAACATTAAACAAACTTCTCGATTGAAAACTCGACCTCTGCAGAAAAAAAAAGATGTTAAAAAGTTTCATTAAAAAAAAACAATAATTAATGATCATTAATCTGTACTAAGAAATATTCCCTGAGGCTGATACACTGACCGAGGGTGACACTTCTCACTACAGACAGATAAAACGGTTTATATAGTATTCATTAACTGATAGCTATAAGCAATTGTTTGCCTGAAAAATGTGGAAACAGGACTATTTTCTAAAGGCGATTTTGTGTAAATACCTTTAAATATCACATGCAGTTCAGTTTTCAAAGATAACGAGAAAAGATATTTAAAACCCACTATAGAACTTCTTCTTTTTAAAGCAAATTATTCAGGATGACACAAATTTATTTGTTATTGATTGTTGTGTTTGATGTTTGATGTTCGCATTTGTATATAAATGCACGCCCACCAAACCTGGATTTAAAATTATCAACATTTCTAGATGAAATTGATTTACTAAATGCGATGTTTTGTAAAAGAACTAATATTCGAAGCAATCACATCTGATACATCTTCTTGGTGTTTGTATCAAGTTCTGATATACAAATGATTCTAATATTTTTTAACAACCTAATTTGTAATAGTAAATGATTAAACGTGATTAGAACAGTTAAAATGGCTTTGAAAACGCAGTTTTGAGAAATAAAATTTATTGTAAATGAAATTTTGAGTAATGCATGCATTTGGAGATTCTCCGGCAATGTTACTTGTTTACCTTTATATCTGCTATTTTGGTTACACAATGTCAGAAATTATACTGTGTTTCATAAAGCTTGTTAAGGCATTTTAGCGAACGGTATAAATTTCTTGTGCATATCAGAGAAAAATTTTCATGATTAATAATTTTTGTGCTGATTTGGGCCGAAGTCACAAAATTGGGTACCCGCCAAATATTCTTCCAGATGCTATTCACCAAAAAAATAATACAAAAAAAAAAATCACAAAAAGCCATTACTAAAAAATCTACTAAAGAGTAAAAAAAAAAAGCAATTTCTTTCCCAATTTTTTTTAAAAGAAAGTCACCTAAACTAGTCATTTTTGTCCCTGTAAATCAAGTATTTTTAAATATCCACTAAAATATTTTCATATTTGCGAAAATTAAAACCC
Organism: Hydractinia symbiolongicarpus; assembly: GCF_029227915.1. Taxonomy (NCBI): domain Eukaryota; kingdom Metazoa; phylum Cnidaria; class Hydrozoa; order Anthoathecata; family Hydractiniidae; genus Hydractinia; species Hydractinia symbiolongicarpus. The sequence goes on along the minus strand of NC_079875.1, from coordinate 18,826,086 downwards.
ATTGAATTGATTTACCATACTTGTCAAATCAAAACAAATGTCTTACCTTTTCCAAGAAAACTCTGTAACACATTGTTGTTTCGTGTGAGTGACTTAAAAAAATGTGTGGCAATTAGTTTTGACAAGGTCACTAATTTTAAAAATTTCTGTCTTGTGATTTAATTCTCCATTTTACTGTTTACATACAAAATGCAATTTGAGTAGAAATCAAAGACAGAAAAAGTAAAAAAAAAAGTTGATCAGTTATCTAACTAGCTGATCCTCATGGTTAAAATGATGCTATTTCAAAAATCTTTTACAAGAAATGTAGAGGTCAACAAATCTCACAGTGAAGTGGTCAAAATTTAATGGACTTCTCGTCGTTTTCTTGGCATACAACTATAGTCTGAAGCAAAAAGTGCTTATATGGTTATTATTATTCACCTTTTTATAACAAAGTGCATGGCAACTTACTCAGCATAAATTTATCTATGGAGGATAAGTTTTCACACAATAAATTAGAAAAAAGTGCCATGCAAATAAGATCGATGGCAAAAAAAAATGTCAAAGAAATGAAAGCTCTTTCTACCTTTTACTTTGTAAAATACTTCCACAATGAAATTTTCCACTTGATTATACTAAAATTAAACAATTTAAATTCAGCACTGACACAATAAATATGGCAAAAACAAACGCCATGCACTAGAGTTGAACATGTGCAGTTATTAATGCGAAACTACTGGAATGGTTACAAGTTTGGAGTTGTGTGCAAATATGTTAATCCATTAAGACTATTTTGTAAGAGTTTGGAACGTTGATTAACAAATGAATGAGATTGTGTGTTTTTGGCTTTATATGATATTTTTAATCAATCAACCCTTTGGTCACCTTTGGGTAAACGCCGTAAATTTGGTCCCAGGTAGTACCTATTTACCTGCGCGGAAAGAGGAGACGTCAGTTAGGCATCAACCTTAAAAGTATGATGAAGTGGCTTCTAAATTGAAGTATTGTCGTCAGTCTCATGATGGGATATTGTGCCACAACGGAAGAAAAATTAATGGGACATATTTAAAGATGGACATAGATTAACTGGAGAAATAATAAATGTATTGCATTTGAGATTTCCTCTGTATCCTGGTTAAGTATGTTTTAAATGGTTGTCCTAAAGGAGAACCAGGGGGAGAAAATCATAGCATTAAATTTTTTAAATATTTCATTTTTTATGTTCATGATTTCGTCTACAACCATAATTACATTGACCTACATCCATAATTACATTGATGGTCGCCATCCTTATTGAACAAAAGCTACCAGGGTGGCCACTCAAAATTAAAAAAAAATCCAAGAACTAATCAAGAACAATTCAAGAACAAAATATTGGTTTTCAAGGACAAAAATAATTTTTAACAACTTCAACAAAAGCTAATATCTTGATCAATTCACTGACTTTATACATCAATATAGCATAATCTGTGATAATTTGAACAAAATAAAAGAGTGTAGACATGTAGAAACCTTGATAATAAAGTTGATATCGTTCCAGAAATCATTCTTTTAGGAGTACATAGCTACTTTGTGTACAAGTTTATAAATACTTATCAGAAAGCTAGAATTATATAGTAACAAAAGTGTAAAACTAAAAATAACAGAATATAAAAGTCACAAAAATAACAAAGTTCAATAAATAGTGTTCTTCTCTTCTTGTTTCTAAAATCTATTTATCCAGTATTATGGAAACGGTCCAAAGGATTCTATTTCTTGTGTTTTATAAAACTTTAATTCTCAATTAAAAATAGAACATATATTGTATTGTATAAGAAGATCTTCAAATTAGAAAATGAACCAGACAAAATGACGCTAATATGAAGCTAATAAATAATCCATATATCTTGAAATAAACTAATGTCAACAAACTACGAGTATTATAGAGGTTATTAGTTTTTGAGATCTTCCTCCAGTTTTTTAATAGCCTCATCTAAATCCACCATTGTCACTTTTTTCTCTGTAATGGCTTTTCTGAATGCATTTGCTTTCAGAAACATAGCAATGTCATGGCTAACCTCGCCCTCATCAAGACAGTTGTTCATATCTTTGTTCAATGATCGAATACATGTATCTACCTCCATTCGTTTGCGTTTCACACTATCAATCTCATATGCTATTATCTTTCTCTTGTTATTCGCTGCTTCATTTTCTTTTGATTTTTTTACTTCTTCAAGGGCAAATACATACCTAGAACGGGCTGTTTTACATGATGTAACCATTTTGGCAGTGATTTCAATATCATGCACATCTTTCTTGCAACACTTTAAGGCATCATATACCAACCGCTGAGCACATAGTGACTTGTTTTTAAGATTTTCGATAGTGACTTCTTTGTTGATGCTGAATCCTCTCTCGATCTGGCTTTGTCCATGTGAAATAGTGAAGACCATCACCATGACTTTCCATAAATCTTTGTATTTATCAGAACCGTTTAAATACTCGCGGTAAAAATGATCCAAACGATTATCAGAAAGGCTAAAGCCAAGAAACTTATCTTTATGAGTCTTAGCTGTGCGTGAGATGAACTCCTCCAACTGCAACTTGGCATTATCTGCTTCTTTTGAATTGATGTGATTTGTTGTGTAAAACTTGTCCACGACCTTTTCAAACTTAAGTAGACAGTTTTTACTTTCAATCATATTCTTTGGAACAAGACTAGACAAAGATCGAACAAAAAGGTGTTTCAATGGCGATCGTTCTTGTAGCTTTTCAATAATACCTTTAATAAGTGCAGCACATTCTCCTTTAAACTTCAACTTCTTTGTCAAACTGGCTTGAAGGGACGAAAGCAAGGTTTTGGTGGCAGTTGGTAACTTGACTAATTCCGGTGGTAAATGATTCTCTCGTTTCTGCAAATCAATTTTAATTAAAGAATAAGCTGAATCAGCTTCATCAATAACGGTTTTCCGAATGAAAATCTTCATTAACCGACGGATAATATTTTCTAATATTTCCGAAACAAATGGCATCATTGGATTATCCGTCTGGAATTGCTTCAGATACGAAGACATCATGCTGGCTACATCAACAAAGAATTGTAACTTTACTTGCATAAACATGTCAGTGTGGTGGGTGACCAAGGTGTCATACGAACTGTTTTTGCTTGGTTGTTTTGATTTGCATAAGGTTTGATAATGCTTTATGACATTCACAACATTTTCCCAAACTTCCTTTGCTCGGATGGCAACAGGTTCATCCTCAACCCAGCGTGTCTGGCAAAACATTATTGGAAAAACATCTGATTTGCTTAACTGAATATATAGATCTCTTCGAGCTGGGGAATCATTGAACAGCTTCCACATGGCCTTTAAAACCTTTTCCAATTTCCAGCCAGTTGCTTTTACGCCAGTCTGAAAGGCTCCGTGCACCACGTGTAATCCACACGAACCAACATCAATAATTTGGGGATATTCTTTCTCAGTACGATGCGATTTTAAATTTTCATAAACTTTCCAATTAGTGTTTGGTCCGTCCATGGAAAGCATGACCATTGATTTCTGGGGTAACGCATCAGTTGCTTGAAGAATCTCGTGCAAGATGTTATCTGCATTTGGGCGCCTGAAAAACCTTGAGGTTAGGTAACGTGTCTGGACTTCATAGAGATTTTCATTCCAGAAACGAATCTGAACGTCCATTTGTTCTTCCTGTTTATAATGATTCAAACTTTCGTCAAAAAGTGTGGAATAGGTTGGCGAATTTTTAATTTCTTGGAGCAAGATTTCCATGAAATATGGGGCTAATCCATGTACGATGTAGTACGCACATTTCGTTTTTGATAACTGGAATGACTTTGCTATGTCACTGTCAGGGAACATCACACAAAATAGCTGGTTCAAATTCAAGCAAGAACGAAATGAATGATGTGATGTTAGTACTTTCAGAGCCCAACGAATTTCAGCATGGGAAACTGCTAATGTACTCATCATTAAATCAATATTGTTAGTGGCGGGGGAGGCGTCTTTGCTTGATGATGGCTTTGGAGGGTTACTTTTGAAGAACAGACCAGAAACTGGACTATAGTTTTTCACATTCACTTGATGCTTGTTGCCCTTAGAATGCGATGCTAAAGCACTTTTTCCCATTATAGTTATGTCTATCACTGTGTTACAAAGTCTACACAATGCTTTGTGTTTATCTGGTCCCCTTTTCAACCATATTTTAAACTGTTCATCGCTCAACCAACTTTCATTAAAAATACTTTTTCCATGCATTCTGGTACTTTTTTTACTAGACATTTTTTTACTATTCTAAAAAGATTTTTCATAGAATTGTAAAAACTCAAGAACATTCAAGAACCAAGGGTGGAAAACATACTATTTCAAGAACAATTCAAGACCAAATAAAATTCAAGAACATTCAAGAACATTCAAGGTTTTCAAGGACGAGTGGCCACCCTGGCTACATTGGTTTGTACATATTTCCTTTGTAACATCACATTGCATGAACGGCTTAAAGTTTTTTACGGTTGCAAACCAGAATATAAGGAGGAATTAAAAAAGTACCAAAAAGAAAATAAAGCAATAAAGATGAGTAAAATTCCAAGTAGAACAATAAATTCTCAACTGAGCTATTATGCCTTGAGTAAAAATATTGAATTTGACGGCTTCTATATTATTCATTTGTAAAACCGGTTCGACGGTTGCTCAATTAACGCAAAATGATATATTGATTAATTTAGAACTTTTTTTGCGAAATGATTCCTCTCAACGAAATAAAGTTGTGTTGTGAAGTTCTAAGAATAATCCTAATGAATTCCTCCATTATAAGGATTTCATAAGAATTTTTAAGCGGTGCTTACGAAAAATGTCTAAAGGCTCTCAGAGGTATGGGACCTAAAAATTTCACATGCAAGTGTCTAATACATAAATATAAAATATCAGTAAGTATCATAGCCATGCATCATATCCCTCACACCAGGAACAGCAGTAAATCAATTTTTAGGTTTTATGAAATGACCCTGTTAATATTATTTAAAATATTTTGTTACAGTGATGTGTAATTGACATTGACATGCAAGATCATGCAGCCCATGCATCTTGTTGATTTTTCCACAGACTTTATTGACTAGTCTAATCCAAAGTGGATATGTTCATTTTTCTTTAAAATCACAAAAAAATTACGTCTTACACGTTAATGGAAAAATTAAACGTCACAACGTCAATAACATTAATTTAAGGCGCGTAACCACCCTTATTAAAAAATTAACATGAGTTATTTTGAAGTCTAAGACGACTATGACTATCCTGAAAATTTGAAGATCTAAAAGTTAATAGAACTGGAAATAATGATACTTTAATTCCTCAGTTTCTTATTTGTTTTTTCCAGTCGCCAAATTTAACGATTTCCTTGATCACTTATTCCCGGCCAAGAAGCGGGCCGTCGCAAAATAATCGTTTTCTGTCGTAGGTAAACAGACGGCCTTGCCTTTTATGAGCACTGAGGCTGAGTTTGCTTAATTGCTTTTGGAGATCAATAAATCAGAGGCAAAATAAAATAAAAACAAGAAATCGTAGGGATATCTCTTTGCCTTATGGCCACTAATTATGATAATTAATGTTTATCACGTGCTCTTCCATTTATTATAATGTGTCTCGAGGTTTAGTTCACAATTTGTGCCAATTCTTCAAACGGGGCAGAGTGCCCAAAGTGAGACTTAAAGATAGTTAAAGAGCTATGGAGATAAATAATGTTACACGTAAAAAAGGAAATTCTGGCAGCAAAATGTACAGGCTATACTTTCTACATAAGAAAGCGACAAACTGCTTGAACAATGGAGCACTATCAAAAAGGAAGGCAAAAACAAGGCTAAGCTGTCTTTGTAAACAACATCAAGAAGTGGCTGGGTGTTGCAAAGAAGCCTGATTTGAGTAAGTTTAATTCGTAGCAAACAACACAGAAAATTTGATCGTTTTATCATAGTGAGAACTTTGTTATATAAAAAACACTATGATGGAAATTCAGCTACATATGTTCTCCCTCTTTGATTAAATTTTGGGTGATGACATGTACCCAGCAAGCGCATGGTCGACTTTGTTGTGCATTTATGATTGTGTGAATCACGCATTTGCAATGGCGAATGGCCCAATATTCCACCAGCCTATCTACTAGTTAGCATATAAGAGTTGTTTAACCTTGCAGATTTTGTTGATTTCATCAAAGGGGTCGCAAATAAAACAATTTTTACACAACAACAATAACAATGTGTAATTGTCTGTGGCTTCGCGCTTACTTTATTAGCAACAAAGCAATTCCCTGTAGTTCAAATATGCTCTTTGTCAATGTCGTGTGGCATTGTTCAAAATGCCTTTCCGTCTTTTGTTTAAGTATCTGTGTATTACACCAGATGAGCATAAAAGTTGCAGCATTAACAACATTAATGTTCCATGTATGCTTTTAAAAGCTAAATTCGAAACTGGTTGCCTCACATTTTTGTGTCTAAACGGTGTTACGACGAAACATGTATTATTATTATTATCATTAACGTGCACCACAAAACAAGAGTAGATAGAAATGGACGAACCCAGCGCAATCAGCAGCTAATTCAAAATTTCTAAAAGCAGTTGCTTTTTGTTCTAGGTTCATCCATTTCTATCTGCTAAAAAAATGAAGCTAGTTAAAATATTCTTAACTAAAAAGAAGGCCAAATCAACAGTTATTAATAATAAGCGGAAGAAAAATAAATATCTAAGAAGCAATATCTGAGGTTACATGAACTTTTAACAAAAAGTGGATACGCCATTGTATATTTCTCATGCATATCTTTCAGATAAGTTCAACTTGTACCTCGGAATCTCTTTATTACTCCAACTGTGCTCGTGTAAGTGACCTTTTGCGAAGTGGATTATATTTTTCACAATTTTCTTTAACAAGGTCTAAAAACATCCTGTTTAAAGTTGTTCTGTAATTTACAAAACCTTGACGTCAAAACAAGTGAAGTCATGACATTCTACTTTTGTGTTTCATGCCAAATAACTTGGAAACGAGTTGAAATAACTGACGTCATCTCATGTGTGGGTAACTAGGGTCCACTTAGGACCAATTTACGAAAGCTGGGACAGCCCACCGGTTTAAGAATAGACTGAATCATCAAAAAAAATCTTTAAATCCAAATATCTCTTTAACCCTTCATAAAGTACACAATCCCACATTTCCTTGATCGGCGTTTCAAGCTCTGCAGAAAAAAGAGAACGGCTAAAAGAATTTATTGGTTAGTGTTTGCACTAAAGTCAGCGAAATTTTGGAACCCTTATATCTCCTCAAACATTTGTTAAAAACAAATGATCCTATAATTACACAAAAGTTTAACACATTTCTAAAAAAAATTTGTACATGTAACGCTGGTGCCATTTATCAAAATTAAAATGACGTGTTTTCTGTCTGAGGCAAGTTGAATGTGCTTATTTTGTTTTATCGGAAAAATTGTCTTATTTTTAGGTTTTCTAACGCTATGGCATGATGCATAAGATGCAATGCATCAGTGTTTTAAGCTGTACATAATAGATACATAACAGGTTAACAAATTTTTGAAGAAAACCTTTTTGTACGTGGACAGACTGATGACATAATGAATTTTTTATAACCCTAAAATATCCTTAGCGGTTTGTCGAAAACATGTGATCAGCGCTTTAGGCTACAGTGAACAAAACAGCTTTACAAATTTCTGGAAAAACCTGTCTATGATTGGTCATTGATGACATGTGACATGCAATATGCAACAAGTACATTTAGGCATAAAATGCAATACATTCTTGTTTCTAATAATTTTCTGACACAAATAAAGTGTAGAAACTATTGACATCGGCAAAAGATAATTTCGAAACGACACTTTAAACAAAGGTAAAAACTATACTGTCGCCTACCCGCTCAACAACAAATCCAAGGGTTGGAAATTGGCAGCTTCCTTAACAAAACAAGAACAAAAGTAACAAAACAAAATCAAATTAAAAAACAAAACCTATTATTTAGTTGCTAAAAAAGGATGTTTATCTTCAGCTAATGTATAAAGGAAGAAAACTTAGCAATCTAGGTTTCTCCAAACTATGAAAACGCTAGTAATGTGTTCTTTCTTAACAAGAGGGATGGAACTAAAGGTAAAAATTACAAAGCAAAGCAAATTGAAACAGGTATGTTGCCCATTATAATTCAACAGATTTTAATAGGCTTGTTGATTTACAGTCAACAAAGATCCACTATTTTATGATCTCAAAATCCTTTGTCACTACCCAAAATTAACTCACTACATGGTATTCTCAATTTTGTAAAGCTTCATTCAAGATCTGCTTAGGGAATAAATAGAGAAACTAAAAGTGATGCATTACATACATTAATAAAAAACAACAGCTATTTATAAATTACTCACAACTGATCATAAAGGTTTTGTGAGATTTCCGCACTACATATGAAGTCATTAAATTCGTTCAAAAAATATCCACCTACCATAACTGATAAGTTTTTTAGAAAGAACGTTTGGAAATCTTTTTGTTAAACGGAGAGTCTGTAATCTGGTGAAAGCAGCACCTAAATATTTAATACTTTTATTTAAGAAACTTGATATGTTGTGTACACAGAAATTTTTGAATACGCTAACCTATTCTAAGATCCAACTCTCTTCTTACTTCAACAGCATTTGATATGTTTTCATCAGGTGAAACCAAGTTTTGACATGCAAGAGTTACAGCCCTAGGACAATAATATACAAATTTTTCAGTTCATTAACTCTTTTGTAACCATTATGTTTTTCATACAATTTTTCACGACAGAAACATCATAAGGAATGCCCTGTAAACTTAAGAAATCAGGCTGTGTCTGAAGTTCATCAGATTTTTTATGTAAAAGAGGTGGGGTGATACAGGGAAAAAGGCTGGTAATAATTTATCTTTTATTTTAAAACTTAAGTCCCACTTTTATAATATGTTGAGAATTAGTAATTTAACATTTATTAAGTAAAATTCAAAATAAAAAAGCAAATATAAAGCCACATTTCCTTGTGTTTAAAACATGCTTTTTTGTCAAAAGCTGCAATTTTGTGGAAATTTTTTTTCGGGTTAAACCCTGTTTGATGTCATCTCCAAGATTGCAAAAAATGCCCCATGCGAAACCCATCAAATAAAACTCAGAGCAAAAAAAAGAATAGTAAATTATTACAACTAAGTATAATTTGGTGATAAATGTCGTCTTGTGCTATACCTTTCTGCAATAAGAATAATAGAAGTAGCGCTAGAAAGCTTTCTTTTTCAGCCTTTCAAACAAAAAAGAGACAAGCTGCGTGGACTCATTAACAGAGACGATGCTCTTCCAAAACGAGTTCTGAAATAAGATAAACACTTTTTACCAGATGTTTTGATTAAAGCTGCTAGAAAGCTCGTAGCAATTCTTAATATCAGCCCACCTGGTCTTTGCATTTGAGCGTAGACCCTGCGGAAAGTCTGGTATCAATTGGTGTTCTTCTTTTACGTGGGGTTCTTTATTACACGCTTTTTAGCTACGATGCAGGAATTTGCAGGCTTCTATTTTCCTCTACGTGCTATTTCCTGCTTGCCAGTCAAAGTACAGGTAAGACCCCTCACTATAAAATACCTCATAAAGTACACGCACCAAAGTTTGTAGGTAAGTATCACTTATATAAAGGAACTTGAATGAAGAACTTATCAAATATTGTGATCCTAATTATATCAATCATGCACAATTCATGAAAAAAATTCTAAGTTCATTGGGAAGTATGGCGTAACATATTAATTTACAACAAGTTGATAAACAGATGAATGGTAACCAATACACGACCTCTCTTTTTTTGACTACACATTTATAAGTACACTCAACTTAAAGAAGTCATTAAATGTTCTTAACTTAAGTCAAATTGATGAACAGTTCCGTCTTATTTCAGAATTTGTGATAGAATGCTGTTGGGTCTTTCTGTTTTTTTTTGAAAAGGACGATACTAAATACAGAGGTAATTTTTTTTCTTCACAGTCTACAATTAAATCTTTAACAACGGCAAATTTTGAATCTAATAATAATCAGGACGTGGAGTCAGGTACTATTTTTTTATCTTATGTGTTATTTATGAAAATGTTTTTAAGTAAATGTTTTCAAATACTGTTGTTTCAAAACATTTTTGTAATTTTTACTTTCAAGTAATTGGAATTACATTTAATGATGTCGTTTTTGTTTTAGAACGTATTCAGAGTTTACATGTTGTATCAGTGATGGAAAAATAGCGCTTTTCAAAAAACAGTCTTTTGAAATGTCAAAAGGTTTTAAACATTAGATAAAAAATCTCACAAAATCTGAAATACAGCTACTAATCTCTTCCAGAAAAAGCAGATGGTGTACATGGTTTTAATATGCAATGTTACAGAAGAATTAATAGTTTTTCTAAAACACAAAGAAAAAGAATGGCAGATTGTGATGGGCATTGGAAATACCTCAATAGAGAGATTTCCAAAAATTACAAAAGGTCTTATGTCACTTGATCCATAGATGCTCCAAATACGTCCGTATCAACAGGGGTATTTCCTGGCGTTTACTTATTTTGTAAGAGAGAAAAGAAGACAGGTGTGGTGAGGAAAAAGTTAGTTGCCAAAAAATTTTGAGAACAACGTGAGGAAGTAAGCTAGATGGAGAGAAGACAGGACAGTTGCAGGCAAGAATATCAAATATAAATTTGCACAAAGGAAGTGAAATACTACAACCATTGCCAAAAATTGCAGAGAGCACTACTTTATCATTAAATGAATACTCAGAGAGTGAAAGTCAGGTCGTAGCAAACAATATCCCCTTAAAAGCTAACCCATGCTCTTATAACAGTTTAGAATGCATCACTTAGCTTAATTTGGTTTTGTTCCAGGGCATGGCACGACAGATTTTTACTTAATAGCTTAAGGAAAAATATTTGAGGAAGAAAAAGAATCCATATTCTTCTTTTTAGATTTGAAGAGATCTTTGATATAGTTTAATATCGTGTTATTTGGTGGGCTTGTGGGAAAATTATGTTTTAATGAACAGCTAGTTAAGATGGGTATGATCTATGTACAGTAACGCTAGAATTTGTGTCAGGATTAAGGATTCAAGCACTGTCAATGGAATTCAGAACAGGGTGTCCAAGGTAGTTATTGCATGGAGATTATTTGGTTCTGGTAGCGGAGTTGATGGAAGATTTAGTTAAAACGTTTCAGAAGTGGTAAAAAGGACCAGAAGAGAAAGGGTGACCTTGTAGTGGGAATGTGGCCATTGGAATTTGCAAGAAAGGGGTTGGTAGTTGCTTAATTTATTGAAAGCATTGGGTACATAAGAAGTTAAGTGGTATTGTTGGAAGGTTAAAACCTGATACTTGCAGTATAGATTCTGCTGGGAAAAGTTTTGAGTTACTATCCTTTGTTGACTAGTAGATTTTTGTCCATTGAGGACAATGTTATATTATATGATAACAAGACATTGGCAATGAAGCAGGAAGTCTCAACCGTTTATAAAGAAATGATATGCGAATGGGTATGTAGATATATAACACAAGTATGCGAGACAGAAAAAGTTGAGATGAGCTAAGAAGCAAGCTAAAAGTATTTGTAGTATTAAGGATGTTATGCAGATAAGAAAATAAAGTTGAAACACCTGAAATTATTTGGAGGAGAATAATTGGGTAGGAAAGTGTAGAGACTTCGTAGTTCCTGGGACAAAGCCCAGAGGTAGGCCGGTAAAGACAGGACAGACTTGATGCAGAGAAATTTGAGTTAAAAATTAAGACAGTCTGCATCACATTAGAAGGTCATTAATATACCCTGTCCAACTGATGTTAGAAAGGACAATGTAACTTAAGCCAAGATTTATTCCGAATAAAATCGTCAATCAAGGCTTACCTTGGAGTGATTTCTGAAAATTTTGCTCTGTATACACGAACTGATGCTTTGGCTGGAAGTAAAATGAATAAAAATGCATAGGATAAAGGTATTGGAAGAGCATTTATGAATAAAGATGGTTAAACTTTACAAACCTTCTTTACAAACTTCTATAACTTCGAAGCCAATGTTTTCTCCTTCTCGATCACCATCTGTCCATATTATCAATGCTTGACACTTTCTGATTTCTCTCTGCAACGTTTTCTAGGTAAAGCATTTGAAAGTAAAAAATACACTAACAATCATTTGCGCTGACAAGTGATGTCCAATATTCAAACGAAACAATTCATTTTCGTTCACCTTAATATTCTCAAACCTTTCTGGTATAAATCTTTCTATAGGAGCCTCAAATAAAACGTTTGGTTGGCACTGGTTCCTAGTAAAAAATAAATGACAAACTATTTTTAAAATAGTTGTATGACCTATAATAAAATCCATTTGTATGTACAAGGCCTAAATAAGGTTACTGTAAAGGAAACAAATTTTTTTTTAGGTTTTTTGCAAAAAATTCATGACATATAGAAAAAAAAACTCTCTTTCGAATGACATATTTTATATTCCATGAAAATATTTGAAACATCCCTTTTTTCTGGAAAAAGCCTTTTCAGAGGTGTTATATCCTTCACACCTTCGAGAAAATATGTGCAAAATGAGTTGAGCATATTTTTTGTAAACATTATGCATGATATGAGACTACTGTATAAGTATATGCATAATAATACTTTTCAGATAGTTTACATCAGACTTTATTCGTTTTCCTTCTTTATTTCTGCATAAAATAGACCTGAAATTGCAGCTAGTTCTTTTTCTGTGATTAAACTATAATCTGCATCAATTTCTCTTTAGATTGCGCATAAAATGAATTAGCACCATTTTCAGTGGCTTTGTTTGTACTAAGAAAAGTTGCCTTCTGTTCCATTCTCATCATTTCTTCTTCACCTATATCCATACATGACGTCTGTGGTAACTGTTCACCATCATTAACTTCAAAATCAACACCAAATTGAAAACTTTACTTGCAACAAATGATTTTTTTCTGATTTCATAAAAAAAGTTTATTGTGGCCAAAATTTTGCTACAAAATACTAAAAATAGTTATGAGTCTGTGCAAATTGTTAATTTCACTTTTATGACCACTATATTGTCTAACTTGGAAATACTTAATGTAATAAGTCTAATGAGTTTTAAAAATATTGCCACTTATTTGTTCAGTCATTAAATAATATAGATATATGTATAGATATAGAACGTAACATAAAGCAAAGTTTTAGAAAAATGAAAAATTTTAATTAATGATGATAACAGTTTTTAAATTAAAAAAAAATTAAAAGAGAAATAAAAGTTTGAAAAAAATAAATACATAAATACGAGCGCCAAAAGTCACATGACAATGGCTCACTAGGCGATTATTGAGTATTGATGCCCACTTACATAGGACCAATGTATACTTAACATCCCCTTGAATTAGTAATAATATAATAGTGAAATAATTGACGTGGCTAACAATGGTGACTTTAACCTACAGCAATAACCCCTGGGTGCAAGATGAAAAAAACAAGAATTCTACACATACCAATTTTTATAACCACCTGAAAAATCCAAATCAATGAGATGTCCCGATACTGACGTCATTATCATTTTGCAGTTCTAGATGGACATAAACAATAGTTTATAAGTTGATGCATACCACCTTATCAAGGTCTATTTGAACTAAGCAATGGATGATATAATTTACCATATATCATAGCTTGCCTTGGAAGTACATGACACTAATTCAAAAGATTGTTTTAAATAAATCTAAATTTAAATCAATAGCCTCATTTGTCAAACTGCATTAAAACAGCAGGTTTGAATCTATAGCTAGAGGAGCTGAGGTGTGGTATTCTGTTGTCAAAATTTTGAGTTTTAATAAATTGTGTCAAAATAGAGAAAAGTGAAAGTCAAAAATAGTAAGTAAGTAAGTAAGTAAGTAAGTTAGTAAGTAATCAACAATCCATGAAGGTTTTATGTTTATACAAAGTTACAATTTATATATTTTGATCTTTGTTACTAAGCTTATACACAGACACCTTTTAAGCATGGACATTTTACTTCAGTTAATTATTTGCTAAAGAAATACCTAGTTGAAAAATATTTCAGCATACTTTGATGACGCCACTAATAACCCCATACTTGTGCAAAACAATATTTTTGAAGCTTGTTAGGCTGTTGCCACTATTGTGTATGGCTTAAAACGCTGATCAAAATAATGTATACGACTATTTGCTATTGATGAGCAGATAAAGAGATATCCACGTGTTTCCATGTAAAACCTCAAAAAAATAACTGCAATGCAATTCAGCTTCAGTAATCCTATGAGACATTGACGTCAGTCTGACTTCTTAATATGATTAAAGGGAATCCGATGTATAAAATGATGTTGGACTTATATTATAGAGTTTAAGTTTTTTTCTTTAAAAAGCTCTTTTCGTTCTAAGATATTCACATTTAAAGAATTTCAGATTTAATTATGTTGCATAAATTATGATGTCATATTTAAGTAATAGCAAATTTTGACATTTTCTGTCATCAATAATTTTAGACCTATTAAAGGATGTGCATTAAAACTTTCTCAAAGCATAGATATTATAAAGATAAATTAATTAACATAAATTTTTTTGCCAAAATGATACTTGTTTGCTCGTCCAAGGCCACTTAATTTTTTGCTGATGACCCCATAACTTGGGATCTGCATGTCGGTTCACAATCATAATAATTAGCCAACATTTTAAGCTCTTAATAATAAGTCCAAAACCATTTTATACCTTTGCTGTTTAGCAAATAAGAAAACAAAACATCCTTTTTGTAAGTTTTTGTAAGCATTACACAGATATAGGCTGTCAATGTAAGAGATAAAAAATGTATATACCTACATGTTCAAATAGTCTATAATCAAACTCGTATATCTTGTTAAACTTAGAATATCCTTCCTTCTAAAAAAAGAAAGTAATTTGAAAACTAGCAACACAATGCAAATACCATTCTCGTTAATTAACCAAACACTTTAAAACAATCTTAGCCAGGCCTGTAAATCCAGCTTCATTAGAAGCGATAAGCTAAAGACATTTGTATATTAGTTTATTATTAAAAAGTGTTCTATATGCATTTAAATTATACCAACCATATCAATCGAAAATTCTATTATGTTGTATTTCAGATTGCTTAAACAGTTTTTATATCATTTGGTTAAATAATGGGGAAAACATTTAAAGGTAGGATACTTGGTTAATTTAAAATATGTTCCTTCTGGTTCATTAGTAACTCGTTCTTATTTGTTTTATAACTTTGAGAAAAATTTTTATTTGGAAGTTCCCTTGTCTAAAAATCATTTATTTAAACTTTTACCAGACTTCTAAAACCTTGTAGATATAAAGATTTAAAAAAACATGATAATGTGGTATACAATATTCTCAAACGTCCTTTATCTCACATGTGTGCATCAGCAACCATTAACAACCAAACTATTTAAATGTAGCTTTTATTAATGTCTTTATTGTATATATTAAAGCTTATTCTTTTAAAATATAAAAATTGTGTTATCTGTAAAAATAAATTTTGCTTCAAGCTTCATGTAAATGTGCCTTCTTTTAAAGAGGTATAAGTCTCAAACATTAATAATTATTACCCTATTAAATCGTCCAGATGACATTATATTTGCCAAAGATTTTGCAGCATCGTTCTTTTCTGCAACATTTAGCACTAACATGCCATCCTGACCAAACCTTGGCATTCTAAAATAAAAATGAGCACAGGGAACAAATTAACTATAATAAGCTTGATAGTGAAATACTTCGTAGCAACTGAATTCTGTTGGCAATTGCTGCCTGATTTAGCTCAAAAGCAATCTAATTTCCTATTTTTCCATTGAACATTGTATAGTAAACGCTACCCAATAATTACTGTACTTACTGTCTTTTTAAAAATTGAGCTTTTCAGGCTAAGGCTATGCTTTATTGCAAAAACCTTGCAGTCACAATGCAATACATTTTGAGATGCCACAAGGATTGTTACCAATTTAATTTCAAGAGCCTTATTTCAGTTAGTCAAGGTGTGAACACGCAGCAGACCATTAAATCTGCAAAAAAACTAGTGGGTAAAAACATGTTTTGTGATCCTTGTTTCGTTTGAAGTTATTCTTATTGTTGAAATAATTGCTCAATCAGGCGAAATTATGAAAAAAAATAAAATAATAATGATAACTTGCTTTTTCTCTGGGTACCACAGTTAAATACATAATATGACAGAACCTATTGTATCAACTTGCTAAGGAAATGCTAAGGAGCTGGAATACATACCAGTGGTGTGAAATTCATGAAAAGTTAAATATATAACTTGACATCTATTGTGAATGGAATAACCCTTCTGATAGCGCAGCAGGATCTTTCGTTCTACGTTTTATTGACATGTACTTCACAACATAGCTTCCAGGAACTATGCTACATTCAAGAGTTTCGAAACTTTGCGGAAGCAAATTTTTGCATTTTGCAATTTTTAACAGTAAAAGATCAATACTATACTGAACTATTAGACTACATTTTGACAATGCCTTTTATTTTTTTCATGGCAAAATTTCCTTTTTTTTCACTCAATTTTTGAGATTTTGCAGGAATAGATTTTTGTAGTTGAGCATCTAACACAAGTTTTGCAAAAAAACATTTTAAAAATGTCGTTTTTTTTGATGCAAAGAAATCTTGCATCCAATTTATACTAAAGGAAAGTGTGCATGATTTTTTAATACATGGTATATTCTATTCAAAAATAAAATTTTTATCTTACTTTATATTTAACAACATTTTTAATAGTGGAAAGGGATTCACACAACAACTAAAACAACTAAAATCTCACAAACCTTCAACTTTTCAACTACACTATATAATAACATCAGAGATTCACAAGTAATTTTGGTAACAATGCTACCATTAGCTAACACAGTACTTATTTTGTTCCTTCACTACAAGGAACAATCTTTTTATTGGTAATAAATGACAGATCCAGAACAGATTGTTGTCAAACAAATACAATGTCTCATCAAATGATTTGAATACAAAAACAAAAACAAGAACTGCTGCCTCTAAAAAAAAACGTTACCTACTTGTGATTTAGTTTGTCTCCGTGTAAACAGCAAAGTAATCAAATGCAGTCATACCAGTAAATAAAAGTGTAATTTTTAATGACAGCTATAGTAAAATGAATAAGATAAAACACAGTTTTTTGAAAAATATCCAGAAATCTTTCACAGGAGATAAACTAATTTTTATACAAACAATACATCTAACCCGAATTTAATTATAAATTACATCATCAGCCTAAAAATGAGGCACGTCTTAAACTTTGAAGTATTAAAAATTCAGCTGTTGAGTGGGATGTTTTTATGTGTTGGAATTGCAGGTTATTGGAAACAAAACTACATCCCTAATTATAAACTTACTTTTCTTGTAATAAGCTAAACTATTGCTTGTGCAAGGATGCATGTCTACAGAATTAAGCAAAACACAGTATAAATGTGAGCAAAATACTTAGCTTGTGCTTAAATTTAGTTATGGATATTTTCATGTTATGCTTACAAAAAAACATGCATCATCTGCTAGCTCAAGTAAACTTTGTCCTGCAAGGCAAGTACACACAGCCGATATGACTGAACTATTAACTTTGACAATACATACTTCAATGCCTCGAAATTTTGATTCCACATAATAAAAATCTTTTTTTTTTTTCCATGTTTCTAAGGAACGCAAATATGTTTATCAAGATATGCCTCGCGTGAATGCAACATCTTGCAGAACATAAATTCAGGAAAGTTATTGAACAAAGATATTGTCTAATTTTCCATCATGGACTGCTAGTTCTATATGCAATAAAGCTGTTCAGGAAGCATTTACAAAATATGTGTTAAAAATAAAACACTAGAGATTTAATAACAAGAAATACAGAGTCCTAAAAGAATTACACACAAAGACATTCATACACAAGCAGGAAAATGTAGATATGAAAACAAAAAATACCAAAAGATATACCAATCTTTAAGGACATGTATATATATATTTATGTATGTATAAAATAAATTACAAATACACTTGTTCAAATTCTTTTTTAACACAAACAGTCTGATAGTTTTTCAACAAATATTGTACTCTTGTTGAATCCTACTCTTCCATATCATCAATATCATCATCATCTTCATCTTCCAGAGCACACAACAATTCATGTGCTTCACACAACTTCTTACGAGCAGCTTCAACCTTTTTTTCTTGAATGTGCAACATTTCTTCAGTAATCGTAAACGGAGTAGTAAAAGGTTGATCGATATTGCACAAAGCTGTGGGATGTTTCCGCAACGCGTTTGTAGAGGCATGTTGACCAGCAACTTTGTTCCCAACAAATAAAGAATACCAAACAGAGTTCAATAGGGCTTGGTTATTACTTCCGGGTAATATATCTTTCATAAATATACCTAATTGGGAACTTTTGTTAAACTGCAATGTACTTTCATTGACTGGTTTTAAATGTTGCAATCTTCGCTGCCAAAATAATTGCTTGGGAGTCGTGTAACGTTGGGACAGATTTTCAGCACGCCTTTTTTTTTGTTCATTCTCAGCGACCCCACGCTCTAAACACAAATCGTAAAATCGTTGGAAATATTTTGTAGCACACAATAGGATGACTTAATTCAAAGTTTTTTAAAGAAATGACTTTCGGGTAACTTATTATTAACACTTATGCTAGAAGTTTCCAATAGTTAAGGTGCAATATTTTTGGCAGTTCTTCTTAAATATTGGCAGTTCTTTTAGAGCCTAATCTAAATTCAATTTCTATAACTTGCATAAAAATATTCCAAATATTCAGATCCTGAAGGTCTGCAAATGCATTGTTCAGTAGATTACAACAGACAGACAGAATCTACTTATTCTTAAATTATTGCTGTAGAAGCGGTAACTATGAGGTGTTGTGTACGTTGTTTCTAAATATTAACGGTTTCTTCTGGAAACCACTGTTCTTTTTAAGTCACTTGTGCCCCACTCTGGTATACCGTTACATGATGGCTGCTAACAAAGACACTATGATTCTGTTGAATTAAATAGGGAAAATGTAATGGCGGAACATTTTTCTTTTATTGACAAATTAAGTGTTACTTGTATCACAAAACACAAGGTATTTGAAACTTTGTACTTGACTAGAATCGTTTTCAACACTGAAAATATAAGAAAATTTTTCAGTTGGTTAAAAAGAGGAATAACAAGAACATAAAGTTTAAATCTTTTTTTTGTAGACTTTGATATTGCTTTCTTTTTTAGATGTTTTTCGTTGCATGTTTTCTTTTATGTGTTAAATTAATTGTTAACAAAGTTAGCTTTACTAATGTGATTATTCATAATGTGAGGCTTGTAGTATCTTTTGTGAAAAATGCTCTCCTCTTTTTTAAATTACACAACACAAAATATTTATTTCTCTCTTTTTGAAGAGGCTTAACATTTCACATTTTAAGATCCCTTTTTTATTACACTGAAGAGTGAAAATAATATTTTTTTCGAATGTTATCTAGACAGTTTCGGTTTAGCTTACAGGCATCACTATAAATCACTTGGCAGAAAAAACAGGGAGGTTATTCAAGCAGGATTATGGGAGAATTTCCAGCTGCCAAAAATGAAGATTTAACTGGTGAAAGGGGTTTATTTAAGCTAAATGACTACAAACACAACAGTCTTTTTTAGGACTGAAAATCTTAAAAAACATATTTTTGCACTATTGTTTCTAATTTGTATAAGAACAGCTAAATTTTTACTAAACTTGGATGTTTGAAGCTAAGCTTCAGTTGTTCTTACCCTCTCTGCATTTTTTTCAATTTATGAACAATTAATAGGAAACAAATTAGTGGTCATTGCACACAATGAAAGAACAATCTTGCAAGTTATGTTTTTTTGTGTTTTAATTTCTCTAATTTCAGTTTAACAAGAAAAATGTTTTTTACAAAACTTAACTTTTGTAAAAAAAGGAAAGCAATCCAATTAATTTATTTAATACTAACTACACGGATTATTCAGTTTAACAGTTTAATAAGAATTAATTCACTTTGCCTTCATGTTAATGCAAGGTGTGATATAAATAGCACAATTATGTCATACAGAAACAATTTAACGCCAACTAGGTTTAACATCTCCTTTTGACCTTTTTCTCCTCTAAATCTTTTGTATCTATAGGAATATTTACCTTCTGTATGTTTTCACATGTTAAGATGAATAAATTAGCACATTTTTTAGCCATTTATAAATCCTAAAGCCAACTCGCCAGCCTTATTCTCTTTTAAGGTTCCACTAAGTTTGATAAAAGATTTTATCCTGGTCAACATTATTTATTTTTGTGCTTTGTATTTTCTTTACAATTTTTACTCAGCTGCAACTAGGGTTTGTGGCTAATAGCTGTTCGCAACATAGCTGGCTACCTCTGGGTAGAAATTGAGAGTAGTCAAATACAGTTGGCTGCTACAAAACTTTCAAATAATCTCTCTTATGCTAAATGCATTTAGGTAGCTGGCTAAAATTTCTACTGTAAATTAATTCAATGAGACAACAGTTTCAATGACCTTTCATATTGACGATTTACTTTTTACCCACAATTACTTTTGTAATGACAGGCTGCAGGTTGTGTTTTTATTTCAACTCAAAACTTATTTCACAAAGTAAAATTGCTCAATCATTGTTTCAGCTGAACAAGGAAGAACAGGATGTTTCATGTTTTATTTAAACCAAAGTTGCAATAAATTATTTTGAAAAGAATATTAGTCCTATAGGGCTCCACACAGGTATGTGTGACTAAGCGCTCATTCCAGTGTCACAATTAATTTTGGAACTTTCGTGAAATCTTATTCCGCAAATTAAATTGACGAAAGGTCTTTTAGCTGGATGGGGAGGGCTATTGCCTATTTTCTTATTTAAACAGAATTTGCAATAAAGTTTTTTTGGAAATTATTTTGGAAATTATTACGCCTATACGCATGTGTGACACGGTTTACATGTACTAAGCCTGGTTTTACAATTAATTTTTAACTTAATCTGCAAACATACTGCATATCTGAAAAAAGAGCTCCACTTTAATGTGAGTTACAGGTTGAGGCTCCTATTAAGTGCCCAACCATGTGAACGTCTTTTTTTAGTTACACCGAAATTGCTTTTTTGAGTGTTCATTTTCAAATGTAATATGCATTGTGACTTGGAATACTCATTAAAATCTACGCTAAAAATATAATAAGCTACATATTATGGCATATTATTAAAGCTTGAATCAGTAGTTCTATGAAATAATTAGATTATGGTGTATCACCCTTGCACTCAAATTGTGTAATAGGCTATCTTTATTAAAAATTTAATTCTAGCTTCTAACAGAACTGCAGGAAGGTGGATTTTTTTATAATGTTTGTATATAAAATGGGTTTCTTAAAAAAAAAAATATGTATGTCAGTATAAACAATTTTAAGGAATCAATATTTGGTTACCAAAAATTTGAGTGTGTAAAAGATTTACGGGAATCCAACTTTTCAGTTTTTGCTTTTTAATCATATCAGCATTTGTCAAAACATTTCAATCATTAAGAAAAAAAAAGAGAAGCAAAATAGTAAAATCATTGTAAATCACTAAGATTTGATTTGCCATAATATATTTTTTTTAATATTGGACATAATTATTACTTTTATAGTGGCTTCCATGTTCTTCTTTTTTCATAATCTTTGCACTGATGTTTTCCCTGTCCTTCTTTACTTGCCGACATGGTTTTACATCACTGCCAGAAATATTAAAGTCTCTTCCAAAATTGAAATCTTCTCTGCGTCTTTTCTTTTTTTTGAAGACTGCATCTGTATTCTTTCCAGCACGAAAATCAAAATTTTCGATGTTAAAGTCATCTGGTAGATATTGAAGCATCTGTGGTTTTGATCTACATTTTTTTCCATCTGGACTGCAAAAACAGTTAAAAAAAAAAGTTACACACAATACTGAGATATAATTATACAATAATTTTATGTATTATGGGAACAACAATTTTGAGTATAACCTGCACACTAGCTTCCCATGTGATAAGGGATTAAGTATGATTTATACATACAACCTGTAGCTTGCCAGACAATTAGTTTACTGACTGCACTATCCATTTAATGCTATTTCCCTAACACATTTAGTAGACCAGGCTAGGGCTACTACCTCTTTCAGACATATATACCACCAGGCTTAGGCATATTTCTTCCTACAGGTTGTGGGTTTAAAGTCCTGCCTATCATCATCTTCTATATTAAGTAATTTTTAAGGTGTGTGTATATCTTCATTTATTATAATTTGTTGCACTAATTGACCATTGTTTTTTAGAGAAAATAATTACATTGCGTTAAAATTGTAAAGGCAAGGGAAACTTATTGTTCCAATAACATAACAATAACCTGCGTGTGACAAAAAATATAAAATTAAACTTTACAATACTATATATCTTAATTTTTATTTGAAGGAATAAAAATATCTTAATTATCTTAAAAAACACTATTTAAATACATCCTTTATTACATACATTGATTTAAAACAATATATTTTCCATTGTATTGTAACTCCCTCCTTTGTTATGATTATTATATTTTATCTGGTGGTTACAGTTTTTCTCGCACTGTGATTGGCTAATCTACACGAAATATATGCTATATTTTTATTTTCTACTAAAAAACGAGTGAAACATTTACTTTTTTTAATTCTACAGTGCAAGAAGTTGATATTTCTTCTTTGATTGGTTGACATAGAGCTCAGAAAGCTGATATTTTTTCCAATTGGTTAACAAGTCACTGACTAAAATAATTGTTTTCTTGAAAACGTGAACTAGACAGAAAATTGGTTCCATAATTTTCTCCTTATATAAATTTTTATGAAACAAACCAACAATCAATCATAAATATTCACAGTTCAATTATTCTTTTATTCTGACATATTCATTAAAGTGCCAGTGCTCTCCACCATAGAGATTTTAAGTTGTGACTTTATGTTAGTGAGGTTATATCTATAACGTGTTGAAGGAATTTTGTCTTTAATTCGATTGTTTAACTGAACTGTTGTAACACTCCACATCAGCAGTATTTAATGTAAATATTTTTGCAAAATAAAGTCATAAAAAATGATTTCCCACTACAGTTGAAGAAACATTTGTCGAATATATCAAATTTCAATGATTTATGCTCTGTTTCTATGATAAACCAGTTACAGGCCTATCAATAAGAAAATAAGACCAGAGCAATAGCTCCCCCAAGGTTACAATAATTTAAACTGGGCGAGCAATCTGAATAAATTGAATAAGTTTATAAACACATATTTTATCACAAAGTCTTTTATCTATTTTATTTATCTTTTTTTTATATATTTTGGTTCTTTTCTACTGTAAATAATAAGAAAGAGAACATTGATTTTCATGTGAGATGAATTGAGAATGCTCAGCCAGAAAAACTTTTTTTTGGAATTGGGGGAGCAATTAATGGCTCAGCTAGTTTCTCATTTCTCAAAATTGGGCAAGCCTTTGCAAGAGCAAGAGGATTTTAAATGATTTTAATTACTGTGGGCAGACTTCAAAAATTGCCAACTAAACTATAGTTCATGAAAAAATTTGTGCATGTGGGATTTCACAGCAAAAAAAATTAACAGAACACAAAAATTTTCTATGAAAATGATTTTTCTGTTTTTTGCGTATAAATTTCCAAATAAAAAAAGCTAATTGTGTAACTTTAAAAACAACACATATTCTGTATAGATAGCAAAACAACAAAGAATAATTCTTGCAGTATAACTTTTAAAACAATACAAGAAAAATTTTTATTGTTAAAAGTTTTCACATTTTTAAATTGTGGTAGAATGAGTTGAAAGAGTGTCAGAGTAAATTAGAAATTTTGCAAGCTAAAAATACTTTCATGCATAAAGTCTTGTTTTTTAAAGTTATGCTACAACAGTTATTCTGTAAGTTTCGTTATTTTTAATTTTAACAATGCATGCAAATAAAAATAATAATTAGAATTATACTCAAGAATAATATTGGAAGTTGTAAAACCACAAGAGGACACAAACCAAGCTTTAATGAACAATGCTATTTGTTTAAATCATTCAGTAAAGAAACAGATAAATGTTGTAAAATAGCTTTGCAGGTGAACATTGAAATTTTTTAAAAGTGATGTGTATTTTTTGCATGTGTGGAAGTTAGCACGCCTGAATAGTATCTGCGAGTGCGTGGGTACAGGCGCAATTGCATGTGTTCCATAGAACTCTCTGCAAACCCTTTAGTATGGCTCCATACAAAACTCTATTTTAAAGAACATTAAACCAATAAAATCATCAGATTTTGGCATACTATTTTTTGTATCAGTCAAGATAATGCAAAGTAAATAATAAATAGTTTTAAAAATATGCACATCAAGGAAATACAAGGTTATCTTATTTAATATTTCTATAACAGGTGGTGCAGGACATCTTTATTGTGAGATGTAGTGTTTGCTACAGACTAAAAGAGAAAAAAACTATACCATACCGGTTTGGCTTAAATAGACTAAGTAAAAACAAAGCCTGAGAGTCACAAACCTGTAATAGTAAACATCAGATTTCCCAGCAGATGCTCCTGATTTTCTGATAACAATTTCTTTAACCCATCCTTTCGGTAACGTAGGTACAGCTGTTCTAATTTTATCCATCTCTTCTATTCAATATCAGTGCCTTAAATCATCTAATAAAAATATTTCTAAAACAAAAATGAGACTATAGGGACAACTTTGAACATATCACTTAGACAAAAATATAATTTCAGGAGTTTTTCAGTTTTTCAAGTTTCCATTTTTTTAGGAGTTGCAAAAAATTTCCAGTCCTAAGTGATGACCACCCAAAATAAAGCAATTAATATGTACTAGCCGAATTCCTGTAGAAGAATCCACTAAATCTCTTATTAAACCAATGTAAGGGATACCAAACAAAAACATGCAACACAGTAATTTGAATTTTTAAAACTCACATTTCAACCTCAACCCTGGGCTCTTTGTCTCTTTTATAACGGGATGGCAAAAAGAGGAAAAAGTCCTGGGATCGAGTTTGCTTACAATCTGCATTATTCTATGTTTATAACCGCTGAAACAAAACGTCTAAAAATATAAGCATGTGCAACAAGAAAAATATTAAAAAAATTATAAAATAAAAATGGAAAATGTCCAAAAAAATCAAAGGCGTCTAACAACTGTTGCGTAAAATGCGAAATACGCTAAAACTATATACTTGCTTTGCCATTCCAGAAATACACCAGGGAAAAAAAGGTTATCAAACATTAAAAAAAACACTTTCATTAAGTCATACAAAATCAGCTATTTAGTCCATTGTATACGGCAAATCTTCCAAAGTTATACTCAAAATACAAGTTGAAAACACAAAAAAGAGAAATATAAAACTTGAATCATTTGCTATATTTTATATCTACCGAAATATTTCAATCCAAGATATTAAAGGGAACCCGAGGTATAAAATGATGTTGGACTTTATTATAGAGCTTAAAAAATAAGCTAAAAACTCTTTTCGTTCTCAAGATATTCACATTTAAAGAATTTCAGATTTAATTATGCTGCATGAATTATGATGTCATATTTTAGTAAAAACAAATTTAGACATTTTCTTTCATCAGTAATTTTAGACCTGTTAAGGGGTGTGCATTCAAACTTTATCATTGCATAGATATTATAAAGGTTAATTGATTAACATAATTTTTTTTGCCAAAATGACACTTGTTTGCTCTTATAATCAAGAAAATCACGCATAAAATCAAAGAAGATAACAATGCAGCGTTTTCGAATTTAAGAATCGATTATATTTCAAACAATCGCAACGTAACAGATGTACACATTGATTTAAGTTTAGGTTTTAGGTTTAGGTTTTTTATGACGACATCAACACTGAATCACACAGTCTGTAGTGTTAAAAACAGTAACAACAGAAAAATTACTTTTATAAAAACGGCGTGTTTTAGTTTCAGCCTTGATGTTCTTAACATTTTTTACTATTGCTATCCTCATTATTCTCAATATGTTCTTAGCATGGCTATGGCCTGAAAATATATAATGCCTTAATAACATAAAGCATGCTATAAGTTGCTATAGCTAATGGCAAATTCTGCTACATGTAACCGATCATTGCTTTGGACAGAAAAAAGTTCACTTTGTTAAGTATTAAAAAACTAAACAACTAATCACTTTTGTGCATCATACAATTTTTTTTATTTAGAACAAACAATCAAGCTTAAACATACTCTTTGGATATTCTTAACTTCTGAACCATTGTTCGGAGTATATTTTTGCAAACAAAGTGCTTCTTAAAGAAAATATTATCCGGTTTAAGACACAACAACAAAGTTAATAAGGAAAATTTAGCTCTGAAAGAAATGGCCAAATAGAAATATAGAATACAGCAAATTGAATTTTTTAAAGTCACAATTTGCATTATCCTATATCTATAACCGCTGAATCAAAACGTCCAAAAAAATAAGCATTTTAAGCAATAAAAAAAATAATGATAGGAAAGAAAAAAAACCCTGGGATTAAGGTTGCTCACAATCTGCATTATATTTATACCTGCTAAAACAAAATGTTTAAAAATATAAGCAGGTCCAACAGCAAAATAAAAATAAATAAAATAAAAATGCAAAAGATCTAACAAAATCGAAGGTGTCTAACAATGGTTATGTAAAACGCTAAATCTGCTGAAACTATATACTTGCTTTGCAATGTCACAAGTACAACAGGGAAAATAGTATACCAGACATTAGAAAAAATTGTTAAGTCACACAAAAAAGGTTATTGCAAAATTTCTACAATGTACAGTTTGTAATGCATCATACCAAATTAGCTATCTAGTCTATTGTATACAGCAACCCTCCAATGCGCAAACGTTCCGTGCATGATAACAATGGTGTTTTCGAATTTAAAAATCGAATACTGTTTCAAACGATCATAGCCTAACAGATGTAAACATTGATTTAACCTTGTTTACATTAAGGTTTATTATAACGACATCAACCACTTCGCAGCGTTAAAAACAGTATCAACAGAAAAACTACTTTTAACATTTTATATAAATTATTCTCTAAGATATACACACTGTATTTTAAAGGAATAGCGTTTTTTTTGTTTCAGCGTTCATGTTCTTAACTTTCTTGACAAATCCCATCCTCATTATTCTTAATATTTTCTTAGCATGACTATGGCATAAAAATACATAATGATAATAAAGTCTGTTTAAGTTTCTATAGCTCGCTAATAGCAATTCTACTACATGTAACAGCACATTTCCTGGACAGAAAAAAGTTCAGTTTGTTTGATATACAACAAAAATTTCAACTTCCAGTCAATTTTGTGTGTCATACAAATATTATTCATGCTTAGAATAAACAATCAAGCTTAGACATATTCTTATAATAATCATAACTTCTGACCCATTTTCAGAGTAAATTCTTGCAAAAAAAGTACTTCTTAAAGAAAATATTTTCCGGTTCAAGAGACAACAACTAACTTAATATTTAGGAAAATTCAGCTCTGAAAGAAATGGCTAAAAAGTCGTTATACCCCAGAATTCATTTCTCTACTAAAAAATATAAACAACACACCTGCTTTTCTCTTGATTTTTCAGTAGGTAGCTTGCTAGCGTTCTCTGGATTAAAGTTCAATCAGTTTTTTACTTAGAATACTAAACTTCGCTCCATCCCAATGAAAACAAATTGAAAATGTATAGTTAGCTACAATTGTCCGATTCATTTTCAATCAGTTCTCTTTTTGACGTTTCGTACGTTTTTCTTCTTTATAGCAAATATTTCTGACAACAACATAAACTTTTTTGTTCTCGCTGGACAACAACAGTCGCTCTACAACAACAGTTTTGTTTTTTACATTTTAGATTCGAATTACATTCATATTCGAATGCGATACAACCTCGATTCCAGAACACAAAAATATAAAAGAAACAAATAAGCTTTAATCTAACCTCATGATGAGTAAACATTGTTTGAAATAACTGTTTTCAGGATTACTTTGAAAAAGAGACAACCTTCTTCGCTTCGGTTTTCTTTTTTCAGTTGATAAGTAAATTGTTTCCGCTAGACACGCGCGCACAAGGTAAACCGGGGGTAAAATTAAATTATTCTATCTATAACCAACCAACGGGGCTTTTAAAGCAAAAATACATATAAAAACATTAAAGAATGAAATAAAAATTAGTTTTAATAAAATAAAAAAAAGAGTTTTATTTTTTAAAGTAATAAGAAAAGAGAATTAAATAGTAACCCCCTTATTTGCCTTTTTTTAACTACTTGGTAAATCTTAGTGTAACGCCACGTCATAAGAAAGTGACCCGTACTTTGTGTGTCATGGACTCACATTGTCACTCATACAAGCGTATTATTATATAGATTACATGCTTTTCCCCACTACAATTATGCAAAAAAACATGCAGTTCCTTTGATTTTTAAAGTTAGCAACATTAAAAACAAGAAACACACAAGCTGGTAGCATTATACGTGCTTTGAAATTATAAATAGTATTAATTACAATCTTTAAAAGTTGTGGTCACACCTGCTTAACTATAACTTGGACGATTAACAATAATAACCTTTCAGAAGGTGTGTTACAGTCGCAAGATAAAAATACCAATGTTGAGAAAGTAGCCATAAACTGCATTGATTATTAAAGTTCAGATTTTGCGGGGGAACGCTGGCCATTACAAGAGTTGGATTTCTCTCAGTAATTAAAAAATATCTCCTTCTCTGTGCTTTCTGCTCTTTATTTCAAAATGACTGTCAATTAAATTTAAAGAGTCCTCTAATTTACTTGAATGGCCTTTTTCGAATTTTACTTAATTTATTTCCTCTAATTTTTAGTGCAACCCTATTTTTCTAATTTTCATTTATCCTCTAATTTAGTGTGACAAAGATTGATTTTTCATTTAAGTATAGTGGAAGGCGGTCAGATCAGAGATTTTTCTTGCTATTTAGATTTTTATTTTATTTTTATCCTAAAAAAGGAAAATTGCCCTAATTTACAATTTCATTCAACAAGTTTATAAAAAGAGTTTTCATCTTCTTCATGATGTGTTTGTTTGTGTTCTTTGTGTGGAAAACCCACACAAAAACAGATAACAAGAAAAATGAAAAGAGTGATAGGAAAAAAAAACAGTATCAAAAAAAATTGTTGTAATTTTTCAATTTCAAGCTGTGAAGGAGGAATCTTTAAAATCACGTGGGGGAGATAGAGACATACATAAAGACGGCCCAGAGTCTGGATGCCTTAAATAGTATTCAGGCTTTCAGAAGCTTTCAGTTCTAGAAAGTTTTTTTGCAGATATGCTAAAAAAGTTGTTCTGCTGTTAGTATATAAGGGACCGTCTCCATCATCGTTTCACATTTTATACGAATTGAAACGATTATGATCGTTTTGTGATCGTATCATCATTTTTTAAAATCGTTTCAGTTGTTTCATGAAACAAATTTTAAATTTACGAAACGATTATAAAACGATTTTTTTATAAAAAGATTTTTTAGCGAGAGAACATCAACTTTTTGCTGTATTTCGTTATAAAAAAACCAAGTCTAACAAAGCCATATTTTGTTATTACATTGCGAAAAAAGATTTTACGATATGCAAATATTATGTCTAATAAATATTTTATCTAAGAAAAAAATAAGTTACTTGCGAATTATCCTTTCTCACAATTTCGAATGCAGCGCGCTACGTAGTTAAAACTATGCATATTTATTTAAAAACTTTAGAATTTACTTAGTAACTGGTTCTATAGAAATCGGCTACAAATAGTACACATGATAATTGCAATGTAATAAATTAGAAATAATTTTGAAACGATCTACGGGCAACGAAACGAAGCGCTTGCAAAAAAGTTTGAAACGATTTTAAAATGGAGTTGAAACGAATTTATATGAAGTGATTACGATACGATTGCGAACCGATTGAGAAACGATTCTAACTGAAATGAAACGATTTTAAAGTAAATTTATAAATGTTGATACGAATGGGATACGAATTACTGTTGGTTTTAATCGTTTCAAATTCGTATAGAGATCGCTTCAAAAAAAAATGATACGACTTGAAACGATCAAATTTGAAACGATCGTGGAGACGATCCCTAACCTGAAATGCTAGATTGATTTAACTTTTGCTGTTGTCTGCCTACCCAAACATAATTCAGAAAATATGGCAGCTAGCTAGCTATATACACAATTTTCATGACAAAAAATGGGAAATCAATTCAAACCTTTCTCACAAAAAAAGCGAAAAGCGCAACTAATCAAATTTGAACATTTATGAGGAAAGGTTGATGACAGGAGAGTCCTCTTCACAGTTGATTTTCGATGAGGCTAATAGCAGAGGAGGTGGGGGAGAAGGGGGCACAGAATCTATCGACCAAAGCAAATAAAAAAAGACAAAAATCTTTTGTCGACAGCCCTTTCATCAGCACCCTCATCTGCATAGGGTTCAAGACCCAGCATTGTTAAAATTACTCCCAGGCTCAGTGATGCCTGACCTATTAAAAATATAGTAAAAATATAAGTGTAATGTGTAATTCTCTAAGTGAATAAAGAAGGTTCCATGAAACCTGAAAAATACTTGACTATTATTTTTGAAAATACTCCCCAATATAAAATAAGTAAAATTATAAAGTGTAGTTAAGAACCTCATCTTCAAAGTAAGCAAAACATATACACACTAAACAATCTCTAAATAGGCTTTTATAAGCCTTCAACATGACAAAAACCGGGGAGACTATAAAAAACCATTCGCTTGAGCTAATCCCTCGTAACACCTTGAAAGCTCTATCTTTTGTCTTCATGTACGAATCAAGATAATTCGTTGAAATGGCAATAAAACAATGACCAGCGACCCTTTTGTTTAAAAATCGGACCGTTTTCATCGGCATATTTTTGCAACTTTTTGCGTACCCGCTTCCCGCCGTGCTTCCCGCCGTGCCTCTACAGTAGACGTCCGTTAATTCGAATGCCGCTTAATTCAAACTTTCCGTTATTTCAAACAAATTGCCAAGTCCCTTGAGTTTTGTTTAAAAACGTCTTATATTTTAAGCTGTTTAATTCGAACTTCGATAATTCGAACATTTCGCCAATTTGAACAATAACTTTAGTCCTCAAGGTTCATGATGCTCGTTAATTCGAACTTTTGTGTATCGATAAATAAAATCTTCTGGGGAAATAAAAAATACGTTTTCATTTTTATTTATTTTTATGCATCGCTGGTTGCAAAATTCCTTTAATTTATTAATTAAATTGGCATTTCCAATAAAATGAAGTTTACAAGGAATTTGGAGACCTTGCCCATGGCCAAGCAAACAACGTTAAAAGATTCTTATAAAAAGTTGTAGTAAAGTTGTAATAAAGTTATATTAGCATAAAACCTTTAAATGTTTATTAAAATTCTTTTCTTTTCTAAACTTCCGATAATCCGAACATTCCTTAATTCGAACAAACAACTTAGTCCCTTGTGTGTTCGAATTAACGGACGTCTACTGTACAGTTGACTCTCCCTAATTCGAATTCCCACGGGAAAAATTTTTGTTCGAATTATGGAGAGATTCGATCTTAGATCTGAAAGATTTAAAACGCTGTGAAATATTATTTAACTCATGTGTCTTTCCACCAACATCTATGGCATTCCCAGTTGATTTACTTTTTGCATTACTTAATGTAGGAAAAGTAGAAGCTTTGCGTTTTCGGTAATTTTTTCTTCTAATTTCTCCCTGCTTTTCAACCCTTCTACCCATATCTTGCGTGACTAATGATGTTTCCAAGGGCTTATCTTTTTTTGGTGAGCAGAAAAACAAATTCCAAACAATGATATATACAAGAACATTGAATGCGTCTTGTTTGTCCAAATTTGTCATTGCCTTGGTGAAAGGATGTTTGTATAGCTATACAGTAGAGTCTCCATAACTCGAACCTCTATAACTCGAATCTCTCCTTAACTCGAACAAATTCGTTGGCACCGTGAAAATTTCCTAATAAACTCTTATAAAAAAACCTCTACAACTCGAACCTCTATAACTCGAATCTTCCCTTAACTCAAACAAATTTTTTTGTCCCTTGGAGACTTTTCTCTCCATAACTCGAATTTTCTGACATCATAATCAAAATTCGAACAGTTTTCCTGATAAATTGGGTCTAAAAATCTTGTTAATACGTGTTTTGCAGGCCTTATTATTAATTCGAATAAATAATGATGCGTCATCCAAACCTTTCGAACGTCTTTTTCGAACGTTTTCGAGAAAATCTAAAGAATTTCAAAAGAAAGACACTCTCATAACAATGTCGTCTGTGGCAGGATCAAAGCGTCGAATTGACAATAAGTCGTGCAAAATCAAGTACAAAGCTCTTAAAGCGTTGGAAAAGGGTACTGCGCCAAAGGATGTGGCAAAAGAGTTCAAAATTCCTCCAAGCACCCTGTCAACTTGGAAAAAAAATAAAGAAAAGATTTACAAGCAGTTTAACAACGGGCAAACATCGAAGAGATCAAAGCCAGAAAAATTCGAAGATGTGAACAAAGCTGTTCATAAATGGTTACTTATGATGAGGAGTGAGAATATCCCAATCAGTGGCCCGATGCTGAAAGAGAAAGCTCTTGAGTTTGCCGAAGCGTTGGGTGTCGAGTCATTTCAAGATTCTCAGGGGTGGATGGCTAAATGGAAAACCAGGTTAGTTGACTAAGATTTTGTTTGTTTATCTTCGTGAAGATAAAATCTAAAAAAATGTTACAATAGCTTTGGTAGTTGTTTTTTCAAAATATCAATAGACTCTCTTTCAGAGAGGAAGGATAATTTCCATGGGACTTTCATCCCTAATCCATCACCAGCATTCAATGACTTTCCAGTAATTGTTATTTTGCAAACATTGAAGCTGTCATTCTTCAGAAAGTAAAATATGACTTTTGCAAAGCGTCCTGACTTTCCTAGTGGTAGATGTCCAATGATTTCTCCATCATTTTTCTTGACTGCAACTGCATATTTATCCATTTTATTTGTTGGTTCCATGAAACCATAAAATTCATCTCCAACAGAGGGTGTCCAATTACTTTTATAAACATGATACCCCATGACAAAAGCGTCGATTTCGTACGTAATAAGTTTAATGATAGGAAGTTCTATACAACAAATAATGTCTGTTAATCTTTTGACTTGTTGGACTTTCATGGCTTCCATGCTTTCTTTCACTCGTCAAAACTTCGAAACTTGGTAAAAATCGAATGTTTTCTATTCGAATCATGGCCATGGCATTCTAAATTTAGAATTCCATGATTCGAATCAAACAAAATGTAAAGCTCCATCTACACTAGTCACAACTACAGAGATAAACGTTTTTCTCATCCATTCCTTTCAGGTATGGAGTATCCTTCAAAACCATCGCTGGAGAATCACGGTCCGTCACTGAGGAAATGACAGCGCCATGGTCGGAGACAACATTACCAACCATTCTCTCCCGCTATCCTCTGGAAGACATTTTTAACGCCGACGAATTTGGGCTTTTCTTTCAATGCCTTCCCAATAAAACTTTGCATATGAAAGGTGATAAGTGTTCTGGAGGAAAACACAGCAAAGTTAGACTTACTGGTTTAGCTGCTGGTAATGCCTTGGGGGAACGATTGCCAATGTTTGTAATCGGCAAGTCCGCCAACTCTCGTTGCTTTAAAGGTGTCAAAACACTACCCTGTCGATACCGTTCGCAAAAGAAGAGTTGGATGTCTGGAGAGCTGTTTGAAGAGTGGGTACGCGAGCTTGATCGAAAATTCTCTGTCTCTAAGCGAAAAATTGCTTTGATTATTGACAATTGTACCGCACATGCTCATGTTGAAAACCTGGAATGGGTAGGATTGATCTTTCTTCCTCCAAATACCACGTCCCGAACCCAACCTATGGACCAAGGAATTATCCGCGCCCTGAAAGCAAAATATCGATCGCTAGCAGTGCGGAAATTGATAAAAGCCTTGGACGAGGAAAAATCGACTCCGAAGTTCTCGATTCTTGCAGCTATGTACATGCTAAGGAAAGCATGGGATAATGTTTCCAACAAAACATTCACCAATTGCTTTCGAAAATCAGGAATTTCCCAAAAGGATGCAGAAAGAGCGATCAACGAAGATGACGACCCTTTTAAAAGTTTAACCAGCGAAGTAGAAGAAGACCCAATTCCAACCCTCGATGCTGAACTCTCTTACATAAAACGAAGGTTTCCTGACCACATTGATCCTGACTTATCAACTGAAGATTTCATTGATTTTGACATTGAAGTCAGTACATCCCATGGGCGTCTGAAGACTGCTGACATCATTGCTGAGATCACTGGGACTCAAGACGAAGAATTAGAAGAGGTCGACGAAGAAGACAAGGAGGAAGAAGATAAGATCACAAGACCGACGGCCGAGCAAGTGCGTACAGCTATCAACGTCCTCGAAGACTTGAGTATTTTTTCACATTTTGGAGAAGAAATGATAGCTTCCCTGAGGGACTTGAATCGTAATATCGCCAAAGATTTTGATATGAGTTGTAAGCAAACAGTTATCACCGACTTCTTTTCTAAATAAACATTAAAAAATTCATTAAAAGTGTATTGTTTTGACTTTCATTAACCTAATAGCCCACTTAAAGTTAGACTTAAGATTAAATATAACGTTTTTATCCAGCTGGTTCACGTAAAGGGAGGATATTGCGCTAAAAGTTGAAAACCTCTACAACTCGAATGTCTCCATAACTCGAACGATTTCCTTTTCCCCGTGGCTGTTCGAGTTATGGAGACTCTACTGTAGTAGGAACTATGAGACTGTGCAATGCAATGCAACAATGACAACTTTGGAAAAATCTGCAACCTGCATTCGCTAACGCGTGATTTGTGCAACCAATGGCCGTAACCTAATATGAAAATTACACAATCCCTGGAAATTTTTAATGCGAAAAGTTCGGGCCATCTGACCAACGATAATTGTAAAACCTAACCGCTAACCCCAAAACGCAATTTTTTACCTATAATCGCAAAAAATGTATGGTGAGGGAGTCAAGAATTAGAGTAAAATGTCAGCAACAATAAAATTCAGCCGAATTCAAAAACTAGATTTCTTCTAGTTAATAAGTTTGAACTTTGGGTGGATCCTTTTTTTTCTGCAACGAAAACTACGAATAAATCTTATACCCAAATGTAAATAGCATGCCAATAGCCATATACTTGCGTCTTTTGCGTAACTTACGATAAACGTCACATTTTTTTTTGATATATGTGTTTTGTTTATCAACCACGCTTTTTGCATTGCCAACACGCCTATATTTGTGCTTTGATTTCTGCGTCTCCGTGGCTGTAAGGTATTTTAAAAAATACCTTACATTTTACTTGCGTGCGGCCATTCATCACGAGTAAGAAATGGAAATGCTTATACAAAACACTTACACTATGCAGTATGACTGAATTATTTGAAGTACGTTTTAGAAAGTCCGAGTAACATTATTTTTTTCCTAAAGAGACAGGCAAAATGGTAAGACTAGGCGGATGTCCAAATTATCCAGGGTCCGAGTTAGAGGGAGGAAAATTCTTATGCTCATCCGACTTGACCGCAAATAACAACGAATTAAAAAAACTTTTGTGTTTACTTCTTTCTTTTGTATTTGTCTATTTTTTACAATTACTGCAATGCCAATTTTTTTCTGGATTTCTTAAAAACAATATTTCATATGCAGGCACGCATTTGTGAAATAATTTTTTTCGCACTTCATATTTCATGATTCTTTATTTCCAAAAATACCACCACATATCCAATAAAGTTCCAAACCAAACATTTATGTTTGCAACACAATATTCGCTTTGATGATTTCAAAAATTGCGCAACATGATTGGTCGCTTTAGTCCTTTTAGCGAGTTTTTCTAAGCAACTACACGACATAGTGCTTACATCTAACCCTGTAGCTTCATAACTTAAATTAATTCAGGACAGCAATGCTCATAGTGCAAGCAGATTTGCGAAGATATACTTTTAGTTTAAAATAGGTATTTATATTTATTCACATTTAATTCCTACTCTCATAAGAACCACTTCAGCGGTCGCGAAAAGAAGAGTAAAATATTTTTTTTCCATCGAAATTTTGGTCAAATAATGTTAATATATGTCGTATTACGAGTGTTTTTCGATCTACTTTGTCCAAAATCATTGTTAAGTTGAAAACTTATACAAAAAAGGGAGCAAACCTATTTCCTCACAAAATAACACAAAAGAAGTTGATGTTTAAGTTTGGTGATTTTAATTGAGTAGCAGTGAAGCAATTAGAAACTAGGAAAGCATAAAATTTACCAAAGTAAAAACACAGCAGGATATTGTAAATTGGTTAAACATTGCAAAATCAGTTAGGGTTGCGTTACGCGACAAGGTGCAAAAAAAAAGCTATCTTAAATATGTATATTAGGCAAACATCGCCTTCTCAATTATATTTTGATCTCGTATGACACCGTCTTCAACAACTAACTTTTTGATTTTTACAACTTCGACTGGTTGCGAGTCTTCACATAGTTCATCATACATATTATAAGCTGGTACAATACCCTCTCCCACAGGTGTATTAACGTTTCGTTTAAAAGCACTCACATGCGATGTGTCTCGTTTCCGACGGCACGGAGAGGAGTTCTTCTTATTGAAGTACGCTTCAGACTGTAAGTTTTTATTTTCAACCCGTGCTTTGTTTCGTGTGATAAGTGCATCAAAGGGAACTTGTCTTCGCACGATATCCCACGGAATATGCTCTCCAAAAAGTCGAGTCAAATGTTTATCGTCTCCAATGTGTCCTTTTGCTTCTCGTTTTACGGTAGCCGGCTTAACCGTTTCTGAATGTGTATTTTTGTCAAGACTTTTCAGCATAGTTTGAAGTTGTAATGCTTTCACATTTTCTCGATTTAAAATTGTTCTTTTTATTCTTGCAGATAGTAACGGCAATCCATTAAACTGAAGTGTGGATACGAGAAGAGAGATGAAAAAAGCAAGCATCAATCGCTCACCTAAAGATAGAATAATTAACTTCAGATATAGCCTTAAAAGAAATAGAAAAGTAAAGGAAACTTTCTTACCACACAACGCCATCCAGTTTAGCGAGTTTCACTTTGATAGTTTTTACTTAATTTACGCACATAGCAATTGTGGATTCCAGTTGAAATTTGCTATGAATTGGAAAGTTGCTATAAATTGTAGCCGCACTTTCAATGCGTTTTCGCAGTTCAAAATAAGCAAGTTAATCAGCAAGATCATTAAATCGCTGTGCATGACTAACCACAGAAATAAACAACATCTGCAGTAAAAAAACTCATCTTCGGTAAGAAAACACTATTTAAATATATACGGTATAGGTTGGGTATAGTCGTCCATTATCAAACTTTACTTCGTGGTATTTTCGTTAATTTTTAGTACAGAGTCCAGTTGCATACTCTTTAACCTCTAGGCCGAGTTTTATTCCCTTTATAACGAGACTTTTATGATCATCGACTTGCATCAGCATCACTTAGTTGCATTTTCGGTTATTCTGGAATCGTGTTTGCGTCATCGTTAATTTTCGTTTAATGTCGAACAGAACTTACGTTCAAATAGGCGTTCACCTCTGAGTTCTATTTTTCTTATAAGTCAGTTCGATTTATGTGAATCTCCGAAATTATCGTCGGAATTATTTAATCTGACAAATGTTTCCGCTTTCCACCAGTTCCTAAAATAAAGTTTCCACATGATTATATTACTAACAATGCTTACACGATTTAGCTTGATTTTTCTTTCAAACTTTTTAAATATTCTGCGCATAAAAATTTTTAGCAAATGCCCTTTCTTTAACCGCCTCCTCTAATACCCCCCCCCCCCTCCCCCCTAAGTTTTTATTAGAAGTACAATATTCATTAAATTTGAAAATAACAAATTTTCTTCACGTTATCAAATAAGAGCCCAGGCGGTTACTGGAATGTATACTGGAAGTATACTGTATATAGTTGTATAAAGAAAAGTCGTGACAACAATTTGATCTTTAAGATTCAAATATAATTTTAAACATAAAACAATATCTTTTGTTTTTAAAAACATTGAGATCATTTGTGGGCATTGCGCGGATAGAAATACACCGGGGAAACTCGGTCACTGACAAATCTGTCTATTGGACAAAACCAGCAAGCAATCGCATTAAGCATAGAATCGACTGAGGTATAATCTTATCTGTATTATATTTGACAGCAGCGAGAACAGAATGATCATGTACTGATTCACTGATTTCACTTAAAATGCATGCACGCACAACTGCTGACATTTGTCACATCATCCTGCTTTGAGCGAATCATATCCAGCTAGTTTGAATCATTAGGAAACATACTTTTTAAATCCGTAGTTTGTAAGCTGCTTTTTGTAAGTCAGCATCGGCACTATTATTAAATTCAGCATGAGCATGTTTAATTTTGTATTTCTTCGAAGCATTTCTTTAATATTAAGTTATTTCGAGTTTCCTTTCATCTTTCCTTATTTTATTAAAAAAAAAAGTCTGCATCTAAAACTTATGAAGTGTCGCTGATGATATCAGCTTCAAACGCACTTTCCTTTTTTTCATTTCTTGCCACATCAGTTTGGTTTCGACCCTTTTTTGTTTTCTCGTTCCCATCAAAAATTGTTTTCGATTGGCTCCAGCTAAATAAAATAAATAGAGCTTCATCAGATTAACCAAGTTAAAGGGGGTGGAGCTAGTTTCAAAACTTTCAGAGAGAGTATCCACAAATAAAGTGCTTGCTACACATGAAAGGTCGAATTTGTTGTAAATAAATATTTTTGTTAATCCTTGCTAGCCACTTCTGACGTCACTGCTGGCAACCAAAAGCAATATGGTTTAAACCATTTGTACTTAGTCTGAAAGTTTAAAAAATCTTTTTTTTTCTAGACGTGGCACAACCAAGCATTCCACACACACTGTGACCATATTTACCGAATATTTCTTTTATAATAGCGATGTAAATATTGCGTAAGGGAAAATCGAAACAGCTATGTGACAAATGAGTAAAAACACCATTTACCACTTCCTGTAAGCACACGCGATAAAAAAATAAACTTTTTTAAAAAAAGTTTATTTTTTTATCGCGTGTGCTTAAAAAAAAGTTACCTCTAACGTTGCAAACGACAGCGTCAGCACCAAAAAACCTCAACACGTCCAGCCATACAATTTGCTTTGTAGATAATTTGTCACCAGGTCCTTTTACCTCTATAATCTTGAAGAAAAATTGAAAGTTTGTGACGTGGATTGATGAAGTGCAGTAAGGCTCACTTGCGTTTTAACTCACCCTGCATTGCTTTGTCTCAACATTCCACACAATCAGGTCAGGAAAGCCGCCTCTTCTTCTTCGCAAATCCTTGCAAAATAACTCACATATTCCACCAAGAACAGTAGCGCCTAAACACACTGCTAAACCCTAAAAACGATAAGAATGTTTGCAAGTTTGCAACACCTGCCATTTGTGGTAAACTTTATGCTTTTTTCAAAATTTTGCAAGGGAATTGCGGTGTTACAGTAGTGCATAATGTTAAACTCAATGTTGTTTGTTTACTTAAGGCATTTATATGTTATTGACGTGTTTTCTTATAACATGGCTGTTTTTTTATTAACTTCTTTATATCTCTTATGACCACTAAATAAATTTACAACACTAGCCTGATAACCCGCGTCGAAACTCTAGGTTAAGCCACACGTAACTGTGTAACCCCTGCATTGAACACCAGGTGGAGCACTTAGGTGCAGGTAAAACGTGTTGCACATCCACATTTACTCATATAGTATGCTCAAACCTGACTCATACAGTATGCTCAAACCTGACTCATACAGTATGCTCAAACCTGACTCATACAGTATGCTCAAACCTGACTCATACAGTATGCTCAAACCTGACTCATACAGTATGCTCAAACCTGACTCATACAGTATGCTCAAACCTGACTCATATAGTATGCTCAAACCTGACTCATACAGTATGCTCAAACCTGACTCATATAGTATGCTCAAACCTGACTCATACAGTAAGCTATTGGAAAATCTAGGAAAAGGATTTTTAGATAGTGCGTGCACGAAGACAGTTTCTGCTCTGTCATGGATGGAAGAATTTATCACAAATCTCAGTGACAAAGAACGTAATGGAGGTTAAAGGTGTGAAAATAATATCCCACTTTTAATAAGTAAGCCTTCATGTCTTCGATGGGAAAAGAAATAGATTTCATAGATTTTTCAAGCATGCAGCTGTTATAGAAAATAGCAAGATAAAGTTAAAATGTAATTCATCTAGCGCTTACTGCATACCTCTGACAACTTTGGCTGATGCAAATTGTAATATGTTAATCAAAAGAGGAAGAAGGCATGGAAACTGCATCCCAATTATGTCATTCATCAAAAGAACGATTAGCGAAACTTTTAAAGAATACTCAATGTGCTGATAAAGAGTTTTTTTAAGTATTAGAAGAATGCTGTGATAATTGTGAGTTTTACCAGTTGTATAAGAAACCATGTAGCTGGTTTTCCAGTTTCAAGTGATTTTAATGGTACTGTATGCATGGGTCTTGAAGAAGTTGAGAAGACAAATATGGATTTTTCATTTCATTGATGCTGCTACACGATACACTGCTGCTCGTCTGATCAAGGCTACGAAGAAAAAAGTAGTGGTATGCAGAATATTCCAAATGTGGATTGCTTATTTGGATCTCAGAAAAAAATTCAAAATGATTGTGGTAGTGAATTTTGCAATGATGTCATTCAAGAAATAAACGAAAAATTGGGCGTTGAATCAAGCACAACACCAAACGATGGTATAGATTTTTGATTTGTTAATAAAATCAAAGTCCGGGTCAAAAGTGTGGAAATAAGAAAGTAGACTGGATAAAAAAGTGAGAATTGAAACATGAATATTAACAGGCACCGTATCGGTGCAAAATGGGGACTTTTTTGGAGAGATAAAGATCTTGATAAAAGAGAGGTTAAAGTTTAAAAAAATATAAGACAATGAAAAAGGTAACGAAAATATTATTAAACAATTGTGGTGGTTGTTTGGTCATTTTCGGGCGTTCCTGCATGAAATCATTTTTGCTGACAGACAGACTGACAACGATCGTGCGGATATAGAGATTTTGTGCACTTGTGGTCTGGCTGCCAAGAGAAACCATTCGTGATAACTTGGCAAAAACATTATTTGTCAAAGTTGGTTATTCCAGCTTTGACAAGTAGCTAATACTTGGTCGAGTAATACTTGGTTGTGTAAGGTGTTTATTGGCCGACCAAAATTCTTAACAAATCATGCATGTACTTAGTCAGACTATAAACACAATAACACTTTATGGTGTTTATAGTCTGATAACATAAATATATATCTTCTTTATAATTATAATTTCTTTTTGGTATAAGCCTTTCTGGATATATAACTTATATAACTCTGGATATGTAACTTTTTCATCTGATTGTTATGGTGGCCGAGCATCTGATAAATTCATTACGAGTGATTCTGGATTTTATGATATGCTAAAGAGGGATAATGAAGTTATGGCAGAGCATAGCTTTCAAATCAGAGAGAGATCAGAGAATTAATGTTACGTTTTTTCAAATTAGTTGTTCCACCAGGTGCACGTGTAAAAAGTCAGACGACAAGTGCTGAATGTAAAAAAACTAAAGAGGTCGCTAATTTAAGGCTTCATGTTGAGCTACCAATTAATCGAATCAAGTACTCAAGGGAGTACTACTAGTTACAATGTTACAGCATGCAGATCATATAGTTAAATCGTGTGCTGCATTATGCAACCTAAAGCTGGTTTTAATTAAAAAGAAACCTAAGAAAACTAGGATTTTTTAAAAAAATTTATTTATATTTTAACTTTTGTATATATTTAGCATTTACATTTTTGCTTGCCAATGTAAGTATTTTTAACTAAAAAATTTTTCTGAGTTATTCTGTTTTTCGTTATTGTTGTTATCTACTCGCATTGTGATATGTTTATATGCACACTATTTTTTATTCTTTGCTCCCCTAACTTATTAGAAGTAGCTGAAGTATATGACTACGAATGCGGGAAAATCGAGACCAAACATTAAAACTTATCAGAACACCTCAATAAGCGCGACATGTAGTTTTAAGAAATTACAGAGTACCACACGCACTTATCATCTAAATGAGAAATATCCAACTGTTAAGGATATTTGATATCACTTAAATGGTATTTAAGTGATGGTATTTAAGTGCTGGTATTTAAGTGATGGTATTTAAGGGATGGTATTTAAGTGATGGTATTATTTAAGTGATGGTATTTAAGGGATGGTATTTAAGTGCTGGTATTTAAGTGCTGGTATTTAAGTGATGGTATTTAAGTGCTGGTATTTAAGTGATGGTATTTAGGTGCTGGTATTTAAGTGATGGTATTTAAGTGATGGTATTTAAGTGATGGTATTTAAGTGCTGGTATTTAAGTGATGGTATTTAAGTGATGGTATTTAAGTGATGGTATTTAAGTGCTGGTATTCAAGTGATGGTATTTAAGGGATGGTATTTAAGTGATGGTATTTAAGTGATGGTATTTAAGTGCTGGTATTTAAGTGCTGGTATTTAAGTGCTGGTATTTAAGTGATGGTATTTAAGTGATGGTATTTAAGTGCTGGTATTTAAGTGCTGGTATTTAAGTGCTGGTATTTAAGTGATGGTATTTAAGTGATGGTATTTAAGTGCTGGTATTTAAGTGCTGGTATTTAAGTGCTGGTATTTAAGTGATGATATTTAAGTGATGGTATTTAAGTGATGGTATTTAAGTGCTGGTATTTAAGTGCTGGTATTTAAGTGATGGTATTTAAGTGCTGGTATTTAAGTGCTGGTATTTAAGTGATGGTATTTAAGTGATGGTATTTAAGTGCTGGTATTTAAGTGATGGTATTTAAGTGCTGGTATTTAAGTGATGGTATTTAAGTGATGGTATTTAAGGGATGGTATTTAAGTGATGGTATTTAAGTGATGGTATTTAAGTGATGGTATATCAGTAGTAAACAACATCTCTGCAATTTTCTGGTTTAATGCTTAAGTGCCGGTATATTCACGAATTCGCCACCTCCTGATTAAACTTTTTTCATTTTCGTTAAAATTTTATGTTCTTTTGATAGTGTAATAACATTCTTTCAAAGTTATACTAACCAGTATTCTCACTTTCTCCTTTGTTAATTTATCAATGCTTCGACTTTCTTCTCACGTATGCAACTAGATTGCATTCAAAATCATTATTGTTTTTGACATTGCTAGTATGTCATTTATAATGTATACGTTTGATGTTTGAGTTATATCAGACATACTAAAGCACTCTATTATAAAGCCAATTTCTCGCTTTTGTACAGCTGTATGTGAAATACCATCAGAAATTATCTCCTTTAATTCTTTTGCAATTTTGTTTAGGGAAAGTAAATTTCTCGTCACAATTTTAAAGAGGATCTATTTTCTTCGGAGTCGATACTAAAGAGCGCTTTGTCTTTCCTCGGTCTGAAAAGTTATCTCGACTAAAATTCAAGTCTTTAATTTTAGTTGGAACAACTTGCTTTTTGTTAGGAAGCCACTCGTTGGCAGTGCTTGTACAGGCTGTATTTGTTAATTCTGACAGCAGCTATAATATGATATAAAGCAGCTGCGAAATGATTCCATGTTTGATTTATTCCAGTCATAAATTTACAATGGCATAACATGATTGACCACATTTTGTTAAATTAACTAGAAAGGATCATTTATCGAATGAATGTAGAAATGCAAAAAGCACTTCCAATTAGGTCACGATATTCAAGAGGTTGAAGACATCCAGATTTACAATAGCTATACGCCTTTGAGTTTTTGTAGTCATTCAAATCTAAACTACCTAGTTTTGCTGGATAAAACATAAGGTACTTAAAGATGTCAGGATACAACATCATAGGCAAACTTTATTCCTTCTTGTTCATCCATCCAACCATGAGACATTCTAAAAGGATCGGGTAGTGTTCTACTAATATTTTCAACTTTTTTTAGTACTCCTGCTTTCTACTTCTTAAGCAGTTTTCACAGGCTGGACGAAGTTCTGAGCTGCTTAAATTACTCGAGCAATTAATTCTTCCTTTCTTTCACTTATCCTTAAATTTCTAACTCTGAAATAATTCTTTAACTTTTCTACAGATCGTAATTCATGGTGTTTTAAAATGTCTAAAAGTTGGTAACTGCTTTGATAGCTAAAGTGTGATGTTTATACTTCGAATTCTCAAGTTTAAATAAACTTCGCGGCACTCCAACATGGTACCGAGACTCCCGACCGAGATTACGTAATCCCATAATGTCAAGACTAGTCGTTAGCCAGGGAATAATAACACCGGAATTTACCCGTCTTAGCAAAGATAATATAAACATGTTGCATTTGTTATTTTAACTTGAATACTTCCTGTGTGGTTTAGAATGGCCCGGCTTTTGCCGACAAACAAACAGAATACGGCTATTATTAATTAGAGACTCACCGCAGCTTCTGTTGACGAAGAAAATAACTCCCAATTAGCACCTGTGCAACTAATCCCATAATGCTCTTGCCAAGATGATGTCACTGCATTCTGCAATTCCTATGGCGGGTATTGATATAAATTCAGATTAAAACTCGTTTCTAAACCTCAAGCTAACAAAACTGATATTTTTTTGCATAACAGATTATTTGCAACTCAATATATTGTAAAAAGATTCCTGCGGTAAGGAATAGCTCATAAAGCTCACTTTCTCTGTAGCACTATATACGAAAGATAGTCGGTCGTCCACTTCCTTCTTGCGATTTGTGTAGAATTCATC
This sequence comes from Hydractinia symbiolongicarpus, assembly GCF_029227915.1. Lineage (NCBI taxonomy): Eukaryota > Metazoa > Cnidaria > Hydrozoa > Anthoathecata > Hydractiniidae > Hydractinia > Hydractinia symbiolongicarpus. The sequence continues at coordinate 18,781,256 of NC_079875.1, read as the reverse complement.
ACGGTATATATCAAGTGGAGAACTCTATGGAAAAGCAACTTATGTCAAGATTTAAGATTTAATCATTTTTGTCAAACAACACATAATACACAGACATATGTACGAATTGTGTCCATTCAACACATTTTTAATATTTGCGAGTCATCCCTAACGAAAAAACGGAAACCTCTTTAAATAGGTTATTTTAAAACCTGTCATCCACGAAATTTGTTTTTAAAATTCATGCATACGCAAAAGTTTGTCTCATCGAAATCCCGACGCATTTTTCGTCCGGAAAAACGCTCAATTAAAGACACTACTGTTAACTTTTTAGCAAAATTTAGGAAGAGTTTTAAGTCACGTTCGCACCAATGCGAAAAACGTTAATTTTTATGCTAATTGGCGTGTCTGTAACAGTCCTCTTGTTCGCATGTTACGTTCTATATGTTATTCGTACAAATAAGATTAGAATTATCGTGCAAGTAAATATAAAAAAAATTATTTATTAACGAATATCAAAGCAACACCGCACAGTGACCTAAATATATTGTTTTACGAAGTTTTATGGTGTTTAGTTTAGAACATTCTGCCTCACTTACCTGCATATCGCTGTGAAAAACATCTGCAACGTCCATAAAGATGATGTCCCAAAATAACAAACAAAACAAAGTAAGCACAGTGGCACTCTCTCCGTGAATACCATGAGGAAAGCCGTTCTGCTGATAATGCAGAATAACATGTTGTTCCACATGAGACAGCGAGTAGTCGCTACTGTTGGTAGAAGTTGAGCGAAACACAGCCCTGTGGGCGGATGACGAGTCGAGAAAGATTTCCGCGCTTAGTGTCTCCTATAAAAAGAACTGTTTATTAAAGTTTATTTACCACAAGCAGGGTTAAAATATTTCACTCCTCCTTACGGGTTCTGAGTCGGTGATCACTTCCTCATTTTCTTGTAGATTGCAACGTAGCTGTTTTTTCAACCGTGTACGCCTTTGTAATAAACCGTATCGATGTCCAGTCCTTACAAATGGATCATTAAAAGCTTCTCGTATCCACGTCAGTGCCTACATAAAATCATAAACATATTAACAAGTGAACAATATAACAAATTTAAATCACATATATACATGAATTCGTGAATATACCTCCAGCGGCTTTTTCTGATGGCGTTCTATGTCGATAGCTAACCGTTCCCAAAGTCCACCGCGACTAGCAAGACAAACGTTTTTTTGGGCAAGCAGCAATTTAATTAAGACAACGGCTTCATCATATTTTCTCTGTTTTTCTAACAAATCAACGCAATTCGTACATATACGTGTAATAATCCATAACTCTGTGAAACAACATATCCAATATGGCTTCGTCTAAAGAGTTTATTTATAAAACGTTAAAAAAGTCGTTAAAAAGTAAGTAAATTTTAGCTCAGTAACTACCTTGTACCGACTTTATTTTTTTGCCAACTAGGTTTCTTGTTAACTTTTTCTTTTCCTTTTTTAAAAAATTAAATCAAATTCTTTACAAATGAGGATACAAAAGCTGGATTTTTTTATTCAACGTTTTTGTCGTTAGTTAGTTATTATAAAAAGTGATTAAATTTTCTGCTAATGTTTTACGGACGTTTTTTTTCATTAAGAAATTTTATCTTGAGTTAGCAATCTTTTATTGCATGTTATCATCTTCTAAATATTTTGCAGGTTTTAACTTCTCTTGCAGGCGCTAAGACAATTGCACGCAAAAAATATTTTCTGGATTTTCCTTTGAACAAGTGAAAAACACTTCTCCAATAATCCTAATAAATGATTGCTATATATTTCTACTTTTACCGTACCTACGATCTTCAAAATTTCTGCCGCATAGTAGCACGAGTAAGCATGCATTCTAGAATTTTAAAAAGTTGTTTTTTATCACAGAGAAGAAATCGTGCTAATACTATGCTTCTGCTACTTCACAACTTTGTTTTACGATTTAGTTGAACACTAAGAATAAGCCTGCCATTTTTTCTCATATTCCCAGGTCGCCTTTAATTCCTAGTTCGAATATTAATCCAGTGGCTGGATTAATAGAGTAACGGTATTAGCGAGTGACATCAGCCGTAATAACTTCCCACTTTTTCCTCTGGCGCGATGTTACTTCAGATAAAAAACATAATTTAAAAATAATAACGGAATGTGAACCTTTTCTTACATATGTTCACGCTATCGTTTCGAGAAGAAAAAAATGTTTTATTAAACATACATTATCATACGTGTCTATTATCTGTAAGAGTTTATTCCTGGCAATGTTATAAATATTTTCCGCTTTGACACAATCTTTCTTTTCCATCGCCATGTCAAATTCAATTTCCAGCTCTTTAGCTTTCGTATAATCAACTAATTCTTGTCTCCCCGCAAAAATTTGAACGTGTTTCGTCATCTTATACGTTGCATATTTTACAGAACCATTGTGCTTCTGCAGTAAATGGTAACTAAAATAGTAAAAAATATTTTCATTGTAAGACAATGATCCGAACAAAAATAGCATAGCTAAAACAATTGCAACAACAATTACAACAAGATGCAGGGGCTGCATAATCCTCCTAAATCTCGCATGTCAATTACACATCACTGCAACAATATATTTTTAATTCATCAACAGGGTCATTTCGTAAAACCTAAAAATTGGGGATATGATGCATGGCTATGATACATACTGACTTTTTATGTTTATGTATTAGACACTTGCATGTGAAATTTTTAGGTCCCATATCTCTGAGAGCCTATCGCCATTTCTCGAAAATACCGCTTAAAAATTTTTTATGAAATCCTTATAATGGGGAAATTCATTAGAATTATTTTTAGAACTTGAAAGGCACAATACAAATTTATTTCGTTGAGAGGAATCGTTTCGCAAAAAAAAATTCTAAAGAACGTTTGTACATCATTTTGCGTTAATTCAGGAGCCGTCGAACCGGTTTCACAAATGAATAATATAGAAGCCGCCAAATGAAATATTTTTACTCAAGGCATAATAGCTCAGTTGGCTAAGGAGTCGTTACGTGAACCCAGAGGTCGTGGATTCGGATCCACCCGAAGGTAGTTTTTCTAAAAAACAAGTTGCGTAAAAAAAGCTTGTTGATGACGTTATTTCGGACGTAGTTAATTCGATAGTTTGGAGTTGGAAAGCAATACTATCTCGCCGATCTTGCTTGTAACAACTGCTAAGCACGTTAGAGTTTTTAAATTTAAGTTTAGTACTGGATTTTAGGGATGACTCACAAATTGCTGAACGTCAATCTAACGTTCAGGTATTACACCCTCCCAAGAAATGTAATATTTAAGTATCACTAATTCCTGAAAGCACTCGGAAATACGTTGTTGTGTAATGACAAATTCTCTAATAAATAAATTTTTCAAAGTATACAGAATTCTTTCTAACGCCAGATAGATGTTTAGCGTACACTGTTGGATTTGTGAGCCATCTCTAACAAAAAAAAATGGCCAAACACCACGAATGCGAATGGTTTCATCAACTAAAGTACGGAAGTTTGTAACTTACAGTAAATTGTGTCCACTGTTGTGCATAATATCTTCGTAATGAAGCGTTGTCAGTGAGAAGAAAGTGCAAATACGCGAGTAGAAAAATGTAGCGTCTTCATTCAGCATCACACAGTCGCCAATGTATCTCTTTGCTCTTAAAAAAATAAACCTCATTTCAACCTAAATAATGGTTACATCATATAAAAATTCTAATGTTTAAAATTTTGTCAATTATACCAAGAAATATAAAAATTAGTGCTTATTCACAGTATATTAACAATCCACGTCCCCTCACGATTTCATAGGGGTACTTTAAACACGTATCTATACCAACTTTGTTGTGATTGCCCGCCCCTTAAATTTCTAGCTTTTTTAAACATATCTTACTTGCTAACAACTTCATTCGGCATCGAGTTCGGTTTTTTTTGCATCAAAGACAACAAGGTTGGTTGTTTCTGGCAATGTTTCTTCAACAACTGAATGATAACTTCTTTGCTTTGTGCAGATTTGCCTTTTGTTACACGAAAATGATTTCCAAGTAAACGTATCTCATTCAGAGTGAGCAAAGTAATGACATCTTTAAAGTTGGTGAGCCGGTTACTGTTTTCTAAGTGGCCTAAAACATTTTTTACAAAGGTGTAAATTGACTTCAATATTAAAATTAGATGGAATAAAAATTGTCTTCGATTCAGTTGTTTTATTACTTCTAAACGCACAAAAAACAAAAATATAAGTTTAGGATTGTTTGTTTATTAAAAACAAACAAACAAATAAAAACATTATTAAATAAAAAACAAAAAAAACAACAACAAGTAGCCCTGTGCTTTCGCCCTTGAAGAATGAAGAAGTGAACAGGGGAACATTAACAGCACAAACTACCATCGGTATTAATTTATATATTCTTGTAACTAAAGAATTCAAAAACCTTATTCAAAATATATCTAGTTAAAATTGAATAACCAACCAACTATAGTTTAAATAAACGCAACTTTGTAAATTTGACGAATGACGTTAGTTCAGAGACTATTTTAATTTTCTAGCGAATTGATGCACACAGTTTGCTTGCTAATTATAAACTTTGAATTTATTTTTTGTAGAGAAAAGAGCTAAATTACAATATTTTTATAGTTCAATGTAAATGTGTGACCTATGACAAAACCATTTTCGTAGAACAGTAGCAAGTGCAGTGGTTTCACATTTGGAAAAAACCCTGCCTAATAATCTGCCTAATAAACAGAATTACTCAGTACACTGGGTTGAGCCAAAAATATGCTATTTTAATGTATACTAAAGGGAAAAATTTAAGCATATTGGCAGGGGAGTGTGACAATAATAACGATACATAGCTGGCAGTATATCATTCCTGTGTGCATAGCTAGCTATAACCTATAATATCTGGCTAGAATGAAAAACTGAGTAACTTCATACAACTTTTAGGCTATAATTATTTAACTAAAATTATAACCTGAGTTATATAAAATTTTAGTAAACTAGGTAAACATATTAGATATTTTTAATTTATCTTCAGTAAAAAATGTATACATTTTGAAGGAGTAAGGAACAAAATGTTTGTTGGGTATAGCTAGCCAGCTAGACAACATTAAAGTTGTCATTAATACACACTTAATATCAATATATATTCGTAATTTTCGTCACACTACCACTACCTGTATCCTCTACAATTTTTTTAAAATGGCAGTTAAAAATTATAAAACCAACATTTGTCAAAAAAGCAAGTAAACAACTTGGCGTCCTGAACTTTATCTAAGCTAACCTCGTTTTGATACAATGCCAACACGGCTGAACATGAAAAGTGATATTGAACGAAGCTTACTTCAATCAGAATCATGATTTTTTGAGAATCCATCAATATATTAATTAACGGTAAAAATTTTAAGAATTATAGCACATCTGCAACATCTTGTAGTCTGTGCCCGTCGCTTTGAAAACACATGTGATGTATTTTGTATCGTCTTGTTCAGTGCAGCTTTGATCTAAAACAGAAATAATTCTACCTAAACTAGGGGCTGGTTAATAATGCTTAGCATAAGTAGTTTGGGAGACTATTTAAAGCAAGAACCCAAAACCCATCTGCAAAAGCAAAAAAAGGGGAAATAAAAATGTAATGTCTGTAGCTGCAAGTAAAATATTAGAAGTGACATTTTTTTCAATTGTGAATCACCTTCTAACTTTTATGCACAACTTGTAACTACGAGGAAACGAGATCTGATTCTACCTCCACCACAACAATTCTTTATAACCACGTCTTCGTTCGTCTATGGGCTATCTATGTTCGTCTATGTGTTATGTCTTAGTCCAAAAATTTCTTTGTGTGGGACACAACACAAAAAACATATAGCTGACTACTGAATCTAGAGTTTTGTGCTGTTTTGTCAAATTTTAAGCATAAGAATAAAGACGAAAAATATATACTCACAATGATTTCTTTCTGTTCTCCCACAAAATAGTGACTGTCATTACTGGCCAATCTCTCCACATACATAAAAAACGAAAGCATGACCTAACTGCCGCTGGGCAAATAGCAGGATTTCACGTTTGACCAAGCAAGGGATCCTCTGGAAACGGATCTCCAGAGGAACATGAAATCCTAACGTCGATATTTTCTCTCACGACTTTCGTTGGCAAAAAAACAAAAGAAATTGTCCGCCTTATTCCTAGACTACGTGATGAGTCACCATGGCAAAGAAATTCTTAAAACAATTAAATATGATAAATGATAAAGCATTTTTAAAAAAGATGGAGAGGGAAGCAGTTTTAGTCTTCTGTCCGGAAAAGGTTTTAAAGGCCATAATAGTCACCGATTTTCCAGTATTAAAACATTAAGCTTTTAATTAAGGTTGTACTTTGTATTTTAAACGATTTAAGTATTTCTCGAGAAACCAGAGAAATACTCCAAAACATATTTTTCATTTTTCAACTCAACTGCAAAAACTTTCAAATGCAATAAAACTTTCTATCCAAAAACAAAACAAAACTTAAACATAACAAAAACTGACCTGACGTTACAAGCTCATGAAGGACAGATTTCAGGTCTTCTGATATATTAGGATAAGAGATTTTGTCGCAACGAAACCATTGCTTTTTGCGTTGGTACAAACGTATATAGAGCTTCTGAGCCGCGGAAGATAGCGCTCGAAACTGTTGCAATATACGCATATCTCTATCATCAAACAAATTAATATTATTATCAGCTACTGTATCAATTATACGTAAGAAACTTCTGTGATAGTAAAGGGAATCCTCCCCTACTTCACTTGATTCCCTTTCTGCTACATCGCTGCTCGTACAACAATTAAATTTAGGTACATTCTTTTCACGTCCACTGCTGTAACCAAATGACCGAAAAGGGTTCATCATCATCCGCCACTTCATCAGTTCCGTATCTCGAGTTTTTTCTGGACTGAAGAAAGAATTGTTTTTTAATTGCGTTGTCAACGTGCGCATATTTTCAATGTGAGATTTCACAATTGGTTTTTCAATATCTTCTTCCGAATCATCACTAATGACAATCATGGATGGATTTTTGCATGTCATTATTCTATTTTTTAAATCTAATGCATATAAAACATTGTGCAACATTTTCTATATTTCATTTTAAGGAAATGATAAGATAAAGAAATTTAACTAAAAAAAGAGGACAAGCTCAAAATCTGTACTAATTGCCGAGCGAGCGCACAAGAATCTGTACAAATAAGAACGCTAGCAAGATTAACATAAAAATACTTTTAATAATAATATTAACAACATATCTAAGAATTTACATTTCTTACAACGTTAACACAGGATAAAAAATTCTTACTCCAACCTACACAAAATGTCAAGTTTTGAAGTAGCAAGATACAATGTAGCAAATTAAAAGCATGTCATATGCGTGTCGAAACTTTGTTCATGTGGCAAAGCGTTTCGTCTTGGAAAAAAATGAAACTGATCATTATATTTCAGTAAGTTTTCCAACGATGATGTGTAAAGATCAGCATAGCGCGTCATACGTCGTGAAAACGAGGTCGGGTTGTGATAAGTACGAAACATACTACCAAAATATGGATTAAACCTTGACTTTAATCGGGCTCTGTAATAAAACACACAAGTCGTGCAGTTTTTATTGTATACACAGCATTCTAGTGTTAAAAAATAACAAAAATAATGGCGTTCCTTTGTCTCAGAGGCTGCATCGTTCCTATATATGCTATACTAGACCATTTATCAACATCCACATTCTTTTTATTCTATAGACTATTCATACTTACGTGGATGTTATATTCTTGCTGAAGACTATACATTTATATACCAATGTGTAAGCATTGTTAAAATTTCTTTGTTTTTTGCCGATGTTATTACCTAAGTTCTTTACGCTCCTGTTTTAGTTGCTGCATACTGTCATGCTCATCCACCTTATTTGTCTAAACAAAACAGAAAAACAATTTAGAATCAAGGTCGTTGGTAAAGTGTTGAGTAACAAATCATTTTTACTAATTCATTTTCTCTTCTGTTACAATTGAAAGTTAACGACTTACTTGTGAGTCTGTGAGTAAATCTTCCAATGTTAGCAACCAATACACGTCACGGATGTATGATTCTGAGTTGCAAATTTTAAGCTCTCGCTATAAAGATTAGAAAATATAACTGCTAATATCGATGACAAATACGTTGCATACAGAAATCTAAATTTTGAAACCTGAGAAGGCTCATCCTCAGCACATCTGTTTTTTAAGCTTTTTTACAAGCGACAGTGTTTATAAAATCCTTCCTTAAATACGGAAGCCGAGAAGGGTCAACCCACAAATATATTTCAAATCCACAAATATATTTCAAATCCACAAATATATTTCAAATCCACACATATATTTCAAATCCACAAATATATTTCGAATCCACAAATATATTTCGAACCCACAAATATATTTAAAATCCACAAATATATTTAAAATCCACAAATATATTTCAAATCCACATTTATATTTCAAATCCACAAATATATTTCGAATCCACAAATATATTTCGAACCCACAAATATATTTAAAATCCACAAATATATTTAAAATCCACAAATATATTTAAAATCCACAAATATATTTCAAATCCACAAATATATTTCGAATCCACACATATATTTCAAATCCACAAATATATTTCGAATCCACAAATATATTTCGAACCCACAAATATATTTAAAATCCACAAATATATTTAAAATCCACAAATATATTTAAAATCCACAAATATATTTCAAATCCACAAATATATTTCGAATCCGCATAAATATTCCAAATCCACAAATGTTTTTCAAATACGCAAAATTATTTCAAATCCACAAAGAATATTTAAAAAAAATCCGATTATCCCAGGGCCCTGTCCCTGGATCTAAGGCTCTGCAAAAAGTCACATGTGAGCGAAATGATTTGTAAATAAACATGGCAGACCGTTTCTGTTCGTCATGTGGGAAGAAAGTCGAATTTTGTAGCGATTATTTCTGCTCATATTGTGGAAAGGAAATAAAAAAGAAAACAGAAAATCCTGTCCACAGTGAGGCATTGTCATTGATAGACTGTCAACGAATTAAGTCAAATGAAAGAACATCACGATTCTCAAAGAAAAGGACAAATACAATCAATGGAGAAGAAAGAGCTGGTTACGATGATCGAGGAAGTAATAGTAGTAATGTGGTTTTTAAAAGGAAGAAACAAAGGTTGTATCTTTACACAGTAAAACATCTACGGAAAGTGTTGTTATTAACGTTGGCATTGTGAGAGAGAATGAAGAAGGACTGCTCCATTGTGTTAGAGGATCTAAGTTACCTGTGCGTATTGCTAGGGATGCCTCAGCAGCTACTGTTTTGAAGGCTGCAAACAAAAAGCATGCAAACCATGACCAATTTTTCTGTGGTCTAGAAGAATATGTCTTGCTATACCCCGACCAGAAGGTGGTCAAAATGATACCTGGGACAAAAACAGCTTTTACTGTTGACAAATACAAAAAGGAGCTAGCTAAGCCATTTTCAAAAGTAGACCTTTATTTATGCAAATGATACGATGTACAATCTGCAACAACTCGAAAACTTCTTGATGCCTTAAAAAGTCCAATTGATGTTACTTCGGATGATACTTTGAGCGAAAATGAGGACAATAAAAATTTTAACCCTGATATATTCTTAAATGAATATAGTGCTGATCCTATACATGAAGGACAAGCCAGTGGTAGTTGTACTGGCAGTGTGAAATATGGTTGGTGCTCCATATGCAATAAAAGATTTCAATTCTCAGTAATTGAAGCACATGCAGATCAGTGTTTAAAGAACGGTAGAGTCATTTTTTAAAGTATGCAGACATAGAATGTGATTTAACTGTACTTAGTTTTGTAAGATACAAAAATTTCATGGTGTTTTTTTAAGCATCAACTTTTAGATGATGCTGACCCATCCGCTGAAAGGTTATTGCAATTCCTAACTGGCTCCTCAAAAATACCTGTACTTGGTTTGACTAATAAAATCGTAAATCGTAAAATAAAACTAATAAAATAAAAAAAATTATTCATGATTGCAAACCATCTCAAAACGGAAACAAATGCAAGTGTTTGCCGACTGCAAGCACATATTTACTTACACAAATTCGAGCAGAAGATGAAATGAGACGGACCATGTCCTTCGCATTTAAAGATGGCTGTTGCTTCAGCAAGATATGCATTGCAAAACATACCTTAAACTTGCTATCTTTTGTTGATTTTATATTTTTTGTTATGTTGTGGTGAATTTCCACTTAATGTTTTAAAAGCAAATAGCGTAGAAAATTCAGACAATTTTCTGAAAAAACTGGAAACTGGCTTCTGTTTGTTTTTTTTGTTTGTTTTTATCACAACTTTTATTATATTTACATTAGCTTACAGAAGAAGTATGTATATAAAGAAAAGAAACTATATTCCCGCAGAAATAATATTATCGTATATTTGTATTGCTTCTAACCAATCACGAGGAGGCATAAGTGTAGCCCAACTGTCCAATGACAGTTTAAATATTCAACTAGTTCTTTGTCGCAGGCATTAAGAACATGTTCAGCTTCCTCGTGTGCATTTCTTTGTTGAAGAAGGCTGTCAATAAGATCACTATTAATAATTTTTCCACATTTTCGATAGCCAAAACTTTCTGGAAGATAAAACATTTCATCTGGTATTGCGCATACTTTGGCGTTCCTGGAATTTCTTAGGTATGTGAATTCCAGTCGTCTCTCATTTCATCTAACTCTGATTGTATTAACCAGGAATAGCAAAACCAAGCGCATTCACTTTGAAAATGATCACCTAAACGAAATGCGTCACTTTTAACCATATCTTTGAAATAGTCAATTACCCAAGTTGTGTACGTTCGCTTAAAATGAGTCCATAAATTTTCAATCCTTTGGTTAGACTGTGAAGTTCCATATTAATGTGCATTAACATCGTTATGAATAAGTGACTGGTAACTTGCCATTAGACCATTTTCAGTACCACCATCAGTTCTTACTATATCTGGACAAATTTTAAATTCGTCAAGAGCGTTTAGGAAAAAGTGAGCAGGTATTACAGGATTATTATTGGTACGACTAACTTTTAACCAAATGACTTTGCGGGAAAAACCGTCTACACATCCATGAATTCCCTATTCATGGATGTGTAGACGGCTTCAACTTGTCTTAGCCATCGGCGTGCCATACAGCATTTGGGTCGGGTGAATTATATACTCTACGTATAAGTTTCCGCGCCTTTTTGTTATGAGAGCATTTCGGATAGATTTCTCTAACAACTTTCATAACCTTGTCACGTTTTACTGAAACGCCGTATATCACACGTAGCTTGTTCCAAATGCTACGATAACCCTTGACTCCATTTGTAATTAAAACTACGGTTTCGATAATTCGACGAATACACCTTTACGATAATTCAGGAAAACTAACACTCCATCGCAACTTATTTTGCGATCACAGGAGGTAAACATCACACTTTTATAAGATTTTATTAAGGAGAAAATTCGACGGAAGTTAAAAACTGGAGAAAACACGCTTTTGTCTCTAACAAACTCTCATAAAAACACGATTTTTACCTCCTTTTTTCCGATATTGTAAAACGATGGAGAGCCGTAGGAACACATGTACAATTGAATTATCGTAAAGGTGTATTGAAGAATCCACGTCAGGTTTTTCATTCCTTTTTAAGCCCATCGCTCTTAGACGGCGTTTTAAAGTGCTGACACTGATATCAATCTCGTGGTAATGTTTCAAATACATAACTATCTTTTTGTACTCAGTTTCCTTATTAAAATAATATTTAATAACATCTTCCACACTTTTGTTGTGTGTTGCAGTTTCAGCTTTTATTGCACGTCTTTCCATTCCACAATTAGGAAAGAACAACTCCATTAAGTAGAATTCTCTTCCACAACGAAAAAAAAGCATGCACTTGCAGCCGCCAATTTGCCATTATGGCCACGAGGCTGATCAAAATAATTTCGGATTTCAAAAAATTTCTGTTACTGATTTGAAATATATTTGTGGATTTGAAATATATTTGTGGGTTGACCCTTCTCAGCTTCCGTACTTAAATCATTACAAAACATACTTTCAATGTACTTTTAAAAAAAATCATTTATAAAATCTACTGTCTATATGTGAATGTCATTCTCATCAAAAGCACGTATATAGATCATCAAGGAACGAAGAAATAGATAGGTCACCTCTAGTTCAGGAATAATGGCTCCAGTTCTCCAACCATATCTTAAAACAGGATCCTGCGGAAACAATCTTTTATATTAATCCACACATTGTAACAGAAAAACATTCATTGCTGACAAAAGGTTGAATTATTTAAACTTCACTTACCATTAAGTCACTGTATACGTGATCGCCAAAATATATCACACTTGGTCCTTCATATCCAGTGAACCGCGTAAACAGCTTAATATTCCCCTAACAGAAGAAATATCAAATAACATTTTACTAGTTCCTACTTTTTGATTTGTCATAGTGGAATGTGTGGAACCAAAAAACTTTTTAAAAATGGTTACTTCAGCATACACTCCATGCTTTTGAAAATCTTGCACTTGATCCCAATGATAATGTCCAGTGACTGGGTTTATTAGACGAAATGGTCTGAACGCTCTACAGAAAAAGAAAAAGAGTTTTTTTATATTACATTAAATTTTTCGATTTCAATGAATCGGATTTGTTGATACCTTATCTAAGCATTCGTTTCATACACTATTTTGTAGTGACACGCTATCGCATTAGCTTATTAACACTTGAATGCTACTTTGGACTTAGATTAATTATTTCTAATATCCCACCAAGATCGTAATTTAGTACTAAACAAGGCAACTTTTGCAATTCGATTTCTAGAACTTATGTCACGTTAAATAATACAGTTGTATTCGAAGAAGCTGTTCTGTTTTTCTTTCCTTCAATCCCACCAAGCTAATGTTTGACCTTTTTTATCCAAAATTTTTAAGGCTGTCTTCTTCTAATCGAAGAACAGGTTATTTTCTTTTTCATTAAATGCAACATTTTATTTCACATTAATTGTAATCCTTTTCTTAGGACCAATGACAACAACACCCAGTTTTGTTGTGCTGTCGTACAAACTGATATAAAAATAATGCCAACAGCAGTTTGTCAATCATGATCCTCTACACAAAATACTGCTTTCGATGAAAGTAAACTTGTGGTAACTGCACACATCGATCGTGTTGTAAGAAAGTTTCTGTTGTCACACTTACACAAAAAAACTATGATGTGTGAGGACGAAGAACCCACGGTAACGGGAAAAATTTTTTAGATTACATTCCATCTTCAAATTGATCCCAAAGCAAAGGGTTTTTATGAAATATATAGTTATAAAATTAGGCACAATAAAATACTCTATCCTAGCTAGAACTGTAGAAAATAATACTTCTTACTGAATGCCCGGTATTTATTATATTACGAAACAAACCCTCAGTCTCCAAAAAGTTATTCATAAAACGACGTTTTATGAATATGTTTTTCGATTTGACAGAGTCATATGTGCAGATCGCCAAACTGACATACTTAGCACAATACCCTGCTTTTCTATATTTAAGTCTTGATTGTAATGTGAAGTTGTATAACACTCCAAGGCACACATAGTTAGCGAGCTACCTTATTGTAAAATAACAGTAACCTCTGAGTATACATTCACTTTGAACGATGCTAACCAGGCAGCTGACTACTTGCAGGTAGCTATAAGTACTAAGCGAAACACCATACGCAAAACAGAGCGAAAATATTTTGCATCTACTATGTTAGGCTTGTTTAAGAGAATAAAACCAATATACCCCTGAAGCAGTGCTATCGTTTTAGGTTGCTACAAATTGTGCGGTACTTTCTAAATCTTGTAAAAATTGTTAAAAATTTCCCTTCTTTCAGATGCACCACTTTTGATATTTCTCTCTTGATACTGCTATGAACGACGGTCCTATGAAGGGATTCTAGTACACTTAAAGGAGTGGCGAAATGTGTTGGGGCTGCTTAATAAAAGTTCGTGATGACCAGAAATACTGGCTTGGTCGTCTGCTTCTCACTGTAAATCATTTTTTTACATCTTTGTGATTGCTACATTATTTAAACTAAGTATTTTCTCTCCTTGCGTGACAGCCAGAAGTACCACAGATTATGCGCCCTTGTTAAATTTGTAAATAAGCGGCCCTGCTCTAATAAGCGCCCTCGTCCCCCCCCCCCCCCCCTCGACGTTGTTGGCACGAAGGACAACATACAAAGGTTATAAAATACTATGCTACGTAAAATAGTCTTGGTTATCTCGAGTCAAAGATCTTATTTTTAATGTTTACCGGTAAGTACATCCAAAACCTACTTATTCTTACTTAATACAGCCATGAGAATTCTGTAAAAATATTGCTAAGAAAAAGTATAAATACTTAGTCCTGAAATATAGTTATTTATTTGCTATTATATTAGTTATTTTAATAAGTTTAAGGATTTCGAAATCTGTAAATCTGTAAAATTTATTTTTTGGCTCCACAAAATATTTTTTTTTGCCATTTTTAAAAAGCTTCCATTCGAGCTACGAAAGCCAGCAATCTCACAGTAATCACTCAACTAAACAACCTTCTAGAAACCACTCTTAATCTCATACTAAAGGCTACGCAGAAAGGATAAATTCACACGTTCATATTCTCTTGGCTGATTTAGCAGGGCAAAGACTCTGCTCTGGAAGCGAAGGCTCCACCACTTGGTAGTATGTTGCTTTCACGTTTTAGCACCAAAGTCCTGAATAATTTCCACAAAATGTGGTCCAGCTTTATGATTTTTAAATTTTTGATGCTGATATAAGCATATTTGTCTTTAACTCATTCACCCTCTTCGCATCACGTATTTTTACCTCAACTAGTCGCTAACCCTTGGAAAAATCCACAGGTTCGCCCGTCCTTTTTATACCGCATTGCGTGCGTATCGCTACCTGCGCAGCTAAGCTACCATTTTGCGTGACAGACGGACGGACGGACAGACAGACGGACATACGTATACGGGTATTATAATATAGATTTCACAGGTTAGTGCGACAGATTTGATGTCAACTTTTAACTAAAGCATTAGCAGCATTAATTCTATCACCTTATTAAAACAAGTTAAAGCAGATTAACATTTTTTGTTAGCCCAATATTAATTTTCATTCACATTGAAAAGTTGCATCATGTAAGTCCGAGTATGTTTCCTGCGACAAGCCAGTACGTTCAAAAGTTGCACCATGTAAATCTGAAATGTTTGGTGAGCCAAGACAGCAAATATTGGAGGTAGTAAATAATCGGGAAAACATATAACACTGTTTAGTCTAATTAGTTTAATTGCGTGCCAAAACTTAAAACACTTAAATTTGACTAAAAAATATTTACCGGTCAACATTACTGAAAAATCGTGGTTTTCTTGCACTTGTTATAGTCACTTCAAACAACTCCCTCCACTCAGGCCCAATCAAGTGGGTCATTCCTTTGTCACTAAACACATAAAAAATGTCATTTTTTGCCTAGTCACACACCCTATTAACTATGAGACCAAAGACTTACACAAACTTATATGAACTGTTGGTGATCATAAACAACTTTTTCTTATTGTTTACTAGTCTGTTTAAAAATGTCACCAAGTTAGGTTTTTTAGGTAAGTAGCGATCTAAATAAAGTTATATAGTTACTTGTTTACTGCAACGCAATAACACCTAAAGTACTTTCTTTTTGTTTTTACGTACCAAGATCATCAACAATGGCTTGATGCATTTTGCCAGATAGATGTACTTCCTGTGTCGCTTTCTGAAACCAAAACACAATAAATTAAAGATGTCTGCAATAAAAAAACTGTCGGTCTATATTGCATGCAAAGTTTGTATAATATTGTTGGAGAAACAATTGCTTAAAAAATGCAACGTTCATTGTTTACTTTCAGTTCTTTTCTGTTTTCTTATTAATATATAGCCCTAATTTCTGATGTTCTTGCAAGCATAAAAAACTGTTTTGTTTTGTACTTCAACCTTTAAATTATGCAAGCAAAACTGGACATTAGACTAACTAATCCCAATGGAAAATACTAGTTGACTTTCCTAATTAAACAACCATTCTCCTAATGACTTACTACTTTTCCCTATTATCTAACTGATTCGTTTTTTTAAAACTTATCTGTCAAAGTCAGCCAGAAATTCAATCATTGCATATTGTTTTTTTTTTATTCTCTGAAACATGAAACAATGAAGCATACGTTAAACGTAAAATTATGAAGAACAGTTCTTAACAAGGATTTGAAAGTCTTGGAGGCAAGATAAAATAATAATAATATAACATGTAATCTTTGATCGATAGTACAAAACATTTAAAACCATAGTTTTCAGGTTTTCCCTCTAGATACCACTATGGACTACTCTGGGAGCTTGTTCGTAAACTTTTAAAAGGCAAGCTTAACTGTTACAAACCAAAACTGGTTTACTATATTGGTGGTGCAATTTAAGGTTCTTTTCACAAGGAATTATAAGAAATACCCTGCTTCTTAAAAATTGTCGACACAACGCATAAAGTTGAAAAACATCTTACGTTAGCAATTATATTCTATTTTTAAAAACTGGATTTTAGTGGATCAATTTTGTGCCCAATCTTTCAATTTTAAAAATACCATCTATTCTAAAATCAACATGTGTTTAACAACTTACCTCAACGTCGTAGTAAATGTAGCCTGGATCAAATAAAATATTTTCCTCAATGAAATACTAAAAAAAAAGAACATAGACACAGGGAGTGTATTTTGTATTGGTATATACGAGTTTATTTGTATGTATGGGTATGCTAGTCACTATGTTGTTACCAAGGCATTGCAAGGGCAAATAATAGGAATTAAGGATAAAATATAGATCAGATTTAAAAAAATATTGATTGCCACACTTTGATTCAGTATATTTATACATGCCATATTCTATTGTTTTATAAGCTTGATGACATAACAGAACAGCAAAAGAGGTTATCCCCTTTCTTATATAGTGCTGTGACAAGGAAGATAGCACTGTGCTAGAACAGGGAGATAGCATTGTTGCAGTGAATTTACACACCTAAGGTCGTCTCCCAGTTTGTTTACAGCACAGATCAGTTTATCCAACCTGTGCTACTCATGTGCTGAGTTGTTGGAGACATGTTTCAAACCTGATAGTTTAAGATTTTTACACAAGCACTCTCCTGATTGAGCTACCCAGTCAACTTTACCTTAACTACGTCACGAGATTATATTTTTTGCATGAAACCAATATTTACCAACTCATATTTACCAAGAAAGAAATTAGAATACATTGGAAAGGTCTTAAAGTAAACTATCCGGGGATATGTGTCATAATGTTTAATCCCATTAATGTCATCAAATATTTTTTTACCTGGATTGGGTTTGTATTAAGACATTTTTTAACTATAATAAGCTTATGACTATTGTCGTGACGTTGACACGGCAGATTAGGGAAAACAACAAGTGTTTAAGGATACATGCCTACAGGCTCATTTTAACACCTTCTACTAACTGTACAATATCAAAAACAATCGATGTTAATAGGTTTAAGGTGGTGAAACATAATCAGATTAATCAAAGTTAATAAATTGAATTCTCTGTCAATGTTTTTTTTTTGATTAATCATTTTAACGAAATAAAACACATACTTTTTGTATATCAAATGTTCGTAGTAGCACAAGAACTGTAGTGCTATAAAAACTATTGTTCAAATTGGTCAGTGTACAAACAACAAAATAAAGTTCCGTATCATTTGAAATTAAACATTGTCAGCAAGTTTTGGACACTAGATATTTTACATCATTAGGACATGCAGTAAAGTACGAGTTTGTTGAGCGAATAATGAACTAACTGTAGGTTGTTTCCAAAATTAACTGTTATGAAAAGAAAAAAACAGAGTTTATATTGTTTACTAGCAAACAGCTTTAACATTTCAGAAAGAGGCGTTCTGAATTCCCTCCTACCCCTAATCCTAAGTACAAAGTTTCAACTCAACGCATACATATGTTTGTTAATTTGCTGCAGTCACCCAACCTAGCTTTTTAAGAGAACAGGTGAAGGCTAAAAAGGCTAAAAAGAAAGCAAACAGAGAAGCAATATTATTTTTTTGGTTTAGTATTCATTATCAGTTGGTTACTTGAAAAATTGTTATATTCGTATATACAGTTTAATTGTCCCTAAATGTCCCTCCCTCTGGTAGGTTACGTTGCATTTATTTATAAAAAAATATTTGAACTCCGGTAGCAAATTGTTTGGTCTGTTACCTGTCAGTGAAATATTTAACAGCTTCTTTCCTCTGGAAGCCTTCTAACACGTTTTCAGATCTATCCTCTTGGTCAATAAAGTCGTTAGGGAATTCCATCTTTTCTACAGAGCTCTTGCTAATGGTGTAATGTAAGGAGGGAAATGTAGATTACTTTTTTAAGTTCAAGGGTGAAAGATTTACGAAAGACCTGCAATCCATTCCATCCTACATATTTTAGTGACAAGTTTAGTGACAAGAACTGTCACTAAACTTCACCTATAACTCTTTGATGAAAATCGGTTTTTGTGTATCAATTGTCAAGTTTTGATTTATTTAATCAATTTGTATATTCTACTTTTTTCAATTCTGCAAATTTTGACAAAAAGCTGTGTTTTGAATGATTGTGATGTGTCTCACAGGAAAAAAAATTATGTTTTATTATTGTATGCAGTTCTTATAGAATTTAAAAAGAAATACCAACCTCGACTACGTTCGACAGCAGGGAAAGAAAGGGAAGTGAAAACAGATCCATCTGCTGGTGGATGGTATGACCGCCCTTCTAAAAAACGTAATGATAAGGAAAATAAACAATTATAGCATGAAAAAGAGTCTCGAATAAGAATAACATGATAAGATTTCGGATAATTGTTGTAAGGTAATACATCTATTCAAATAAACATGCATTGAAATTTAATTGACATGCGCAATTTTGGCCATAAAAAATTAATTTATAGCATTAATTTTAAAACTTCAGGGTCATTTTAATTTTGCATTTTTGTTGTCAAAATTGTCTTCCATCTCAATCTTATCCTTCGTCAATTCCCATTAGGACTTGAAATATCACAATCGTAATTACAAATTTCCTCACTGGACAAGACAGCTTCTACAGTGTTTGAGCAGTGTAGGTCCTGTGTTTTGAATGTATACATTCAATAAACATTGTTAATGCCTACAAAATATTTTTCACATAGCTAACATGGATTAATTCTGTTCGGTAGTTCTAGTAAAGACACTTTCTAAACATGCCTGTGCATTGACCCAACTGCGAAGCGAACTCGATAGTCACTAGGCCAAACTCCACTTGTTTTATTTTAGTATTTGTCATAGACCAATTTTTCAGGACATTTAAATTTTTTGGTCCACTGAAAACCCATTTTTTACCCATTTTAATTTTAGGATTGAGCTGAAGATTTCTTTTTAAATCTGTTTACTTCCATGGCTTTTTCAAAATTTTCATACAATAAGGTGTTCAAAATGTTCTTTTATAAAAGCAATAACCCTGTTTTGCAACAACTGCAAAAATACAATGGCCAAAGCCCTTTATAGATATAACAAAAAATTCTATTGCAAAGATAGTTTGGTATTTCGAAGGTGGTTTTTGATAAATGAGTTGTTTTTAACACCTTGTTATTTAAATCTGACATAAACTATTCAAACTTGCCATGGGGAAATTATTGCGTTTATTTCTTTTTTTTAAAAAATTATTGTCAAAAATAAAGCGCTAATGAAAACGGCCATAAAAGTGTCAATTGAGATCGTTTTGATTGTGCATAAGAGCAATAGAAAATACAACAACCTTTGTCATTTTATGTCTTTTTGTATTTCTATGTATTGTCACTGAATAATGAAATTTTAACTCGAAAAAAAAGAAAACAATAACTAACAATTGAGCTAATACTTCTTAATTGACTTACATTAGTACCTTTGCTGATACTGTCAACACTGATCAGTGTACCCTCATATTCCTTTACCACATCCCAATTGTTTATCTTACGATGACCTCTAGAAATTTAAGAACATGAAGGTAGAGAGAAGCCATGCTTACTTCAGCATTTCAAATTTATTACCTGTACACTGCACCCAACTGCACATGACTAAATGAATCCAGCTTCATCAAATAACCCTATGAGAACAGTTGGTATTTCTAAAATTTACATCACCTTCTAAAAATACTTATCAAACATGTAATCTTTATGAGGTAAGTAACTGGGTCCAAAAATGCAAGTTAATTCAAAGAACCATGAAAGAGCAGAAATTAAAACCAACCTTTTCTGTATCAAAATGAAGCCCCCTTATGGGAAAACCAGCATCAAATTTGATCGAACGAAGTTTGTTGGGGTACTAAAAAAGAATCAATTGACAAAAAAAATTATTTCACACGTTCTTTTTAATAATTTCATTTTTACTGTTAATTTCCAACCTTTCTATTTCATGTTGGCACTTAAAAACTTACAAAAGCTTTGATCTCATTTTCTTTTCTTAATTTAACTGTTGTTCATGTATAGGAGTATGCGATCACAAAACAAAATATAACTTTCCCATGTGAAATAAAAAATTTGCCAACGTGAAGCACACAAATAACATTTCACATTGGCAAAAGAATTGCCGACAGAAAATAAATTGAATTACGAAGGCGAATATCACAAATGCAAATTGAAGGGAGGAAGTGAGCACAAGATTTTTTTAAAAAGAACAAAATTGCATACACCATATTTTGAAACAAGATTCTCTAATGCCATCTTATATATCAGCACATGAAGGTGATCAGAATAATTAGCTAAAGTGTAGTCATAGTCAAATCCATAAACTGAGATGTGACGAAAACTAATTTCATTGTTTGCAAACACAGCACACACATCAACTGGTCTAATGTCAATCTTTCTTTCTAAAAAGAAAGTAAGATTAATCAAATAAAATTTCTCTCAGTTAGTGGGTTAATTATCCTGACTGAGATTTCCTCAATGTCATATAACATTCTTCACTTCTAAAACCTAAAAACAGGTTACAGCGTCTTACCATATACAGATTTTTTCTTTTCCTCATATTTTTTCATTAGCTCTGACTTTGGAGAATAGCAACTAGTTGAAGTGGAAAACTCTCTACAACAAGCCCTGGACACTCTTGTATATTTTGAATGTTGAACTCTGTGGAACAAACACCATTGACAAAGTTTCTCTATACTAATCTTTTTAAATTGCATATTAAATTCTGAAATAAAACTTATTAGTAGTCAAAACCTCTATCGAATAATTAATGAAAATACACCCGTTTAATTTAGCAAACAAAACTTTACGCTAAATTAACTTTGCTTTATGCTTGTTTTGCTTTTGTTATCAATTATTTAAATGGTATATGCATCAATTTCTTCTGTTTAAATTACTTTACGAAATTGGTTAAAGGTATTCTAATTAGGCGTGAACATTTACAAATCTCTTATTTCTGAAAACACAGAGATTAATTCAAAAGGAAACAAAAAACAAATAAACAAATTGATTGGGTATATTATATGAAACAAATATTGCAGGCCTATTCTTGTTAAATACCACATTTTTTAACTGTTGGTAGACTGCTAACCAAATAATTATAAAGGTTAAAATTAGGAGCATTTAAAATTGAGCATTTAATCTTTAGAAATAAACACATTAACAACATGTTGTTCTTATTATAATGTTTTTCACAACAATTGGGATTATGCAATTTTATTACAGACTGCCACATGCAATGATTCTAACTGTGAAGTCCATTTCTCCAAAGCCATAAACCTACAAAAAAAAAACACATAAATTAAAAAGCCAACAAATGCTATGCTGAGACTATACATTTTCCAATGTTGCCAAGTATTAAAAATGGTTGCTGATTAACAGCACACATGTTTTTAAGAGGAATGCAACAAAACCCGTCGAAAACCCAGCAGAACAAAACTACAGACCTGTCTACATGGTATGAAATAACTCACCTGGCTGTCCCAACTGTTGCTTTGTCCAGCTCGAGTAACTGATGCTCTTGGTCTATGCGTCCATGAATTGTGCTGTAATAAATTTTATAAGAATTTAACAGTTGGAGACAGTACCAATGATAATTTAAAACATAAGGACGAAAAAACAGTTACCTGTCAAGAATACATTGAACAAGAAGTCTCTCAACATCGTTGGCATCAATGTTAAGCTCCTGCAAAACATAATAATATGTTATAGTTTCAAACTAACTGCCCCCCACATGTAAATATTGTTTTACAGTAAGAAGTCAAAGGGGAGGGGTGCGTTTAACAGAATAAGGTATTGTAGTTTCTATGAAGTATTATTCTAAATTTCTAGATACGTAAAATGCCATGGTTATGTACGACCTGGTACAATTCAGAAATCCTGTAAGAGAATGTTTTTATGAGCTTTGCAATATTTTAGCTTTTTTTCTGCAAAAAACGTTAATCACTAATACAACATAAGAAGAAATGAAATATTTCATGCTAAATCGTCCAGCTGAGAAACATACTATGTACATGTCACAAGAAGATCATTAAAATAGGTGATGCTGAATTTGCAGAGTTTTAGGAAGATTAATTTTTGAGTAGTTTTAGATTTCAGCTTTATTTTGTTCTTATTTATGAAACACCTTTATAGAGAAGTAGTAAAACAGATATGGTAGAAAATCAGTACAAACCCAACGAAACTATTGCGATTATGCAGACTAATATTATAACATGAGATTTAGCACTCTAGATTGTTCATATTTTACAGCAACGTTCAGACCAAAGCAAATCTTACATTACGTTTCTACAGCTACAGCTTTCATCGACTGGCAATAATCGAAATAATTTTTGGCTATAATTAGTTGGTAATTAGAGGTTCGAAAT
This sequence comes from Hydractinia symbiolongicarpus, assembly GCF_029227915.1. Classification (NCBI taxonomy): domain Eukaryota; kingdom Metazoa; phylum Cnidaria; class Hydrozoa; order Anthoathecata; family Hydractiniidae; genus Hydractinia; species Hydractinia symbiolongicarpus. The sequence continues at coordinate 18,758,345 of NC_079875.1, read as the reverse complement.
TAATAAAAAATTAGCCAAAAATTTCACACTAATTAAAGTAATCAACTTTACAGACCTAGGTGGTAACAATTGGACAACAAATAATTTTTCATTCGCCTTATGTTTTGTCTGTATTGAATCATTTTTAATTTTCTTAAATGTTCGCTTTCCGAGGTGCACGTATCCTTATTTCCGGAAGTTGACGGGAAATACTATTTATACAATTGCTTCTGTATATATTACTTATGGTTTATTTCACCTTTCTTGATGCCAGTATCGCAGTTTATATATGACCATTCTTCCAGTTATGGTCATAATCAGGGTTGTGCTCCTGCACCAGCTATTTGAATATTCGTTTCATTCAGAAACAGCATAACAATGGTAAAGACAGGAATTTTTAGGAATTTGATATTGTTATACCTATGTAGCAGGATTCTTCAGGATCATGCATATAGGGTATAAAAGGAAGATAGCTTATTTATAATTTGCTTTCTTTTTCTTTTATTTATTTTATCAGCCTAAGAGCAAACAAAATAAACTTACTTTTGATATAAATGGTATGTGAATTCTTGTATATGGTCTAAAATTGAAGAAAAACGTGGAATTACCTTTTGTGCTGTAAATGGGTGTTAACTACATGTCTTTTAACTCATTTGCTACGGAATTAAAAACCACTCTGGCCGGAATTAATTTTTTTTACGATATCAATTTTTTCATGGGTATATTAAAAATTTCCGTAACTAAAAAAGTATTATTTTTCAGATTTAATGCAATACACCATTACAAATAAGAATAAATTGTCTACAGGAAAAGATAAAAATAACTTTTGAAATTAAAACATAATTGAAAGAAATATGCAATGAATAGATTTTTGTTTTGATGTTTGTAGATTTTTTTATGATAATTTGAAGAAGTTTGCAAAGAAAAACAATATGAAAAAGCATTTTGTGCCTTTCAAACCTTGAGAAATGGCAGTAGTAATGTATTATTATGTGATATGCATAAAAATAAATTCATTTTAGATAAAAGTTTTTTCTAAATTTAACATCCAAATTTGAGCTGATAAAATAAAAAATTACAGAACATGCATATAGTTGTTTATTTATGTCACAACATCAATACATTTTCCCACAGAAATCAAAATCTCAATATGTAAATAATATAAGCATAATATGCCATTTACCTAGAGTGATAGGATTAAAAACATTATCTGGGATGGACGTATGGTTTATCTCCAGTACAGATAAAACGTGTTCTTTTACGGTTAACTTTATTAGATACTTGAGGTCTTCCTACTTTGTGTTCATGGTGGTCATCTCCCTTCAGTCTTTGTGAAAACTCAACAAGCTCGTCAACCATCTGAAGCTTAAACAATTTCATCGAAGTTTTCTTCTCGTGAGATAGTGCGTACAAAATGAATGCATTTACTTGATCGACTTCTAATGTTCAGAAGAACATTCTTTTCAACCACTTTACTGTCTTTCTGTGAAGTTTTGAATAATAGGATACAAATTGGTCCAATCTGTCACATCCGTTCATGGATGCATTGTAAGCAGTTATTATGGTAGGCTTCTCAACAATTTTATTGCTTCGGTTTAGTTCTACCCTTGTCATTCCAGACTCTCCATGTGAAGAAACAACAACCACTGGTTTCTTAGCCTTCTTGTCCTTCCACATGACAAGCAATAATTCACATGTTTCACTTCTCCAGAATTTATGCTCCATATGAGCAATTTTATTTTTATTTTTGTTTTATGTCTTTCGGGAAAATTTTCCGATTTGCTTGAACAGTCCCTGTGTAATAAAAGTTTTTAGCAGTCAGATACTCAACTAGGACTTTCGTAGTATAATATCTATCAGCAAATGTATAATGTCCAGGGCCAAGTGGACGTTATAAATATTCAAAGATTTTCTCTGACATTCCGAACTTTAACATGTTTGTGGCATAATCAGTTTTGGCACTAAAATATGTAATATATGGTATGCATAGCCAGTAGTAGCACAACATAAAACAAAAGTTTTTATGTGGTACTTTTCTGGTTTCATAGGGTTATACATTTTGTATTTTGATTGTCCTTTTCATTTGATTACCATTTCATCGATAGAAACATCTTGATAAGGATAGTATGACGTTTGAAAGTTTTTGACAATTTCATTTATTAATGTTTCAATTTTGGCTTTGGTTTGTGCCATAGGGAAACATGAAGCATTGTGTGCATTATAGATTCAAATCTGTCTCTAGCGAATAAATGGTGGAACCATGGTGCATACATTGAGGAATTCATTGACCAGTATTCTTTGATTGACAGTCTACTCCCATCGAAATGACAACAGCGAGAAATTTGATTAGCTTGTACCGATTAATTGGCTTCCACTTGCCATAGATAGAAGTCTTTTTGACTTGGTTATTAGCTATAACTTTAGCAGCATCAAATTCATTGATCATATCAACTAAGTTTATTTGAACTTCAAGAGGAAATAATACAAAAAGTAGTCAATTGGAGTGTTTTTCTCTTCAACGTTACCTTGAACTCCTGGAGTTTTACTTGGTATAAACCGGAAATTGTGTGTTATATGATCATCATCATCATCATGCCCCAGTCAAAACCAATCCTCAGGTTTTGAGGGAAGAGCCTTTTTCTTTCTGGTGACAACTTTCTTTGCCTTTTTAGCTGGTGTTGGCTGCTACTGCTGTATAGGAGGTCCAAATATTCAGAGTCACTTTCTGAAAGATATATATCGTTGTTAGCATCAGTGTCAGAGTCACTATCACTTTCATTGAGCCAGTTGTTGATTATATTGGCAGCATCTTCTACACTTTTCGACTCTCCATTTTGTTTATAAATGACGATGTTAAAAAATGAATAATTATTATTTTTTAAATCTAAACTTGTGGCTGCATATGAGGGAGATATAACTAAATTATAACGGGCAATTAAAGCTAAATATGTTAACTGTTGATTACAACGATAATTATGTGAATAGGTAATGCATATTTAGCATAAATTACATGTGATTGACAAGCCGCTCACAGCAGCTTGCTGTACGCTATGGAAAATCTCCGAGCCGATGTGAGCGGCTTGTGGTAGCAAATAAGTTAAAGTCTCAAATACATAGACTACTTTGAACTACATAGACTGTCTATTTGAACTGTCAGATAAGGAGACAATTATTTATTAAACATCATCAAAGAGACACATTGGGTCCATGAAATGATTTAAACCTTATTATATCTTCATGAATAAAACAGTTTAAATAGACAACAAATTAAAAATAATACACACTTTATTAGCTTCACCAGAACTTGTGTTCGAACATTTTTTAAAAGATCTAAAGAGAACGTTTTCCTTTACAATTTAAACGAAACTGAAGGTGCACAAGATGGCAAACTTGCAGCCTTACTAAAGAAAAGAAACATACCTTCAATGTGCTCCCTTATAAACGGATCATCCATTATGTTCTCCCTGAAATATATTCCAATGTTATACCTCTTATGAAGATGGAATGTGCAAATAAAAAAAAAATCAGTTGATCTTCACACCTGTTATATTTTAATATCTTCTCAAATTCCCCAATATCATTGTTCTGATATGCACTTTAAAGAAAGAATAAACTGTTGTGACAAAAACAATTATCAATAAAAATAAAAAGGATAACAGGGATAAGGAGAACTAAGAATTGGCAAGTTTAAACTGCAGAAATAAAGGTAAATTTTTATAGCTTTGGTTCTCGACATTTAAAAAATACCCTTCAGGTGTCACTTTGACAGTTGGGCAACAAATTTTATTTGGTAAATTTCCACCATATGTGACGTAACAATGCAATATTAAAGTTCTCCTTAGTTAGTTCGATTTTTTCTGTTATGACCAAAACAATAAGAAATTAAAAACATTTGATATTTTTCTGGTGACTGTTAACAATTTTAAAAATAGTGAGCTATTACAGATTTTTGTCAGAATTGTCCTTTTCTAGGCATAAAAAATAAGAAATAGCCACAAATATGGATTAAAACATGCAAGAAATCTACTAATAAAAAGGTGTAAAAATATATCATCTATTTAATTTCATTCACAAATATGTTTTATTCAGGCAAACATCCAACAGTGGTATTTTTACATTAAATTAACTTAACATCATTTTCACCTTGTATGAAAAAAAAATCAAATTAATTCAATTAAGTGACATGTCATATATTGGCTTCAAAAGTTGGGGAAACTTTAATTGGATGATAACTTGCAAAATATAAAGGCAAGCCTGATCAGCAGCCTGTTACATAAAATCAACAGATCATCACTGATATGCACCATCAAACAGAAAATAAATAACGAATTACCGTTTTTAGATATGTGGATTTACCACAAACAAGATAAAGTTTTAGAATCTACTTGGGACAGTAAAAAGACGTACACAGATTTAGTAATGAATTTCCATGCCCTAGCCATTGATAGATATAAACGTTCAGTGGTGGCAGGAATAGTACATCGCATAATCAGAGCTTGTAGTACATGGTCATTTGTACACGAAAAGATATTACGTAACAATCAATATTATGATTAAGTCATCAAACAAACGATCTTTCAGCTACAAGAAAGAGACTGAGAGCAAGACTATAAAGTCTAAGGAGGGGAGAATAATGATATTTATTCAGTACCTTTGAAAGCTTACAGATAAATTTAAGTAGGTATGGTATTGAAGGAGATAAAAACCCACGTCAGATCATTTATTCCTACGAAAATTGAGAACCGTTCTACCATAACTGAAACAACAGTGGGGGCGTGCTTTGAAAGCAGTGTGGTCTACGAAATTTGTTGTCTGTAAGTTTCGGGTCCAGTTGGCTCGCATTTTATTGGCTGTAATTGTATTCTAACAATGGATACAGTTAAAATTCTATCGCCATTATATTCTCCACTGCATTTAATAATTTTGGAAGAACATTTATAAATTACTTGAAACTTTCATTGAACACAAAAGAAGAATTTAAAAGCAAACTATTGTGATAAAAATTAATTAATTGCTTCTAGTTTATCATATTTCTGCGTAATTGCTAAATAAAGTGAGCATATGTTGTCTTCTGAGTAAGATATTATTTCTGGTTTTAATCTGTATTAACTGATTTTATTTTATTTTAAATTTTACCTGATGATGCAGTTAAATGTCGAAATATATTGTTAAAATAAATTTTTTTGTTAATCATTCTTTAACATAAAACTTTAATTCCTTTGTTATGTTTCCATAGATCGCATTCTTTATCTCTCATGACGTGAATTAAAATCATAATAGTAAATAGTTGCAGTGAACAGAAAATATACAGTAATATACGAAATGCAGTAATCAAGAAAACATTATAGGAAGAAAGTAGCATAGGGTTGCACAGTTATTTTTAAATGTTAGTTTATCAATTTGTGGCTTTTACCAACATCCACCAAAAAAGTAGTTGTTTTTTGTGTTTGTTAACAACATGTGAAAAGAACTTTTTATCATGCAACGAAAACAGTAAATTTCACCAGGACTTAAAGAACCTTAAGTCTCTTATTTTATATTTTCTTTGGCTTTCAGCAAAATATTAATGTGTTATTCTACTCTCTTTTTGTAAACGACACCTATGCTTGATTGATTTTTTGTTGTGAAAAATTTTAGTATTCCACAAATCTCATTACTATCTCACTTGTGAGGATAGTATTGCTTTCCAACTCCAACTAACCATGTCTGAAATGGGACAAAAACAAGCTTTTCCCAGGATGTAGGGGTTTCTGAAAAGAACATACCTAACCAGATTTGTCATTGCCAATATATCTCGGTCATTTTTGTATGGTTTTGCCTATATGAAAATATAAAATTAAGATGAAAAGTGAGTTGCAGTAATTAACCAAGCAAAATCTGGATAATTTATATTCCTAGAAAGATTAAAATATATTTGTCACTGTAAAAATATTTGAAAGTCTCCATCAACAGGTTCACCATTTTTGACTTCCTCTTGTTTATTAACTCAAGTTTGGTTTTGGCATCAGAAATACCTTCAAAAAGAAGAACCACCCTTGTCAGTCTAATAATGCAAATTTAAGATCAGATAATCAATCATATTTTCAACTTCTAACCATCACTATAAACGATGACCTGTCGAAATTAGCCAATACTGTATTGCAACAATTTTAATGAAATATTTGAAATTCTCCCCATTTTGAATCTTGAAATACCCCGAGAATGTAAATTTTGTTAAAAGAAAAAATGAATAACTGACTTATAAAGTTAGATGCTTATTCTTTTAGAACCAGTTTGAATGTCATTCTTTGCCAAAAATAAAAATTCTGATTTAACTGCTATTCTGGCAATAATTTAAAATCCATGATAATTCCTGATAACAATTAGCTTAGATTTTCCTGGGATCTCGCTAATATTTCAGTGCTTTTTCTCCTGGAGTCAGATATAAAAAAACAATCAGATTAACCTATTTACTGCTGTACTAAAGTATAAATTGAAATTGTTTTTATTAGTATGCACAACTCTCCCCCCCCCCCCTGATTTTTGACTGATTGTTGAGAAATTTCAGCAACTATCATAACATTTTACGATTTTTCCCAAAGATATATAAATTCACTGATTTTTACTTATTTCCAAGATCTTACCTCTTGAGAATCAAATGGATTAATGTCAGATTTCATCAACATATATGCAAGTACAAGATATTTTAAACATGTTATTCGTCTAAACAAACAAACAAAAATTTATTTTCTTCTTTATAAATATCAACAATGCTCAATAATATTATTTAATTGAAAATAATTAAATAAAACTATAAAAAGTACCTTGGACTTCCAGATTCATCATAATTTTTAAATGCCTACAACAGATAGAATATGTGATAATTTTAACATCACACAGTGATTTTATTTTCTTACCTAATTAATACAAAAAAACAGCAAAAATCATAATTAATTGGGTTACAATTCATCATGTCATACATCCAGTTTGCCAACAACAGTAAACTTAACCTCAAAAAAATCTGTTGCAGCATTATCGTATTCTTCTTCTCTCAAATGCATTTTACCACCACATTCTAAAATCAATGAGAAATTTGCATTTCCTGAAAAGATTTTGCAATTCATGTCAATACAAATACCAATGTGTCAACGAAATTGTGTTTTTAAGTTGCATATAATTTGAAATTACAGACATTCTGCTCTCATTTTATCTCTAATATTAAAAAAACTTTTTTGTTTACAGAGATTTTCATTTAAAATAAGGAAGTGAACTAGAAGCTTGTTTAGATATTATTAACTGCTATTTTATGTTTCTTACAAGAAGACAGAATTACCAACAATAAGATAACATAACGCTCCATAAAAAAGGCTCATTTCTTAGTAAAAAAAAATATTTGAATAACCAAAAGCAGAAACAATTAGATAAAGATTTGTTGTATTTACAGTTAAACTGCTGCACTGTTAAATATGTATGAGATTCTCAGACTTAGAACAGTAAAATAGTATCAGGTCAATGAAGTAAAAGTGTGCACTAGGAAATCACTGCGGGTATTTTTTGTAGACAAAAATCTTAAAGAGAAGAAGGCTACAGACAACCACTTAGATTGCATTAATCAATACAAAAGCTGAATTACCTCGAATAACACCCATAATAAGAGGATGCGGGATAGCAGATTTAATATAAAGTGATTGCTCATATAACGCCTATATAACAAAATAAAAACATTCTAAATTGCAACACAAAAAAAAGGGGACTTGATTTGCATGTGTTAATTAAACATAAAAAGATTAAATATTTCTGGTGTACCAGCCGAGTGGAACTTTTTTCCTTTGATGCAGCAGTTAAAAAGTTCATTAAAATTAATAAGATAATATGTGTTTTCCTCTTAAAGTATAAAACATCATTAAAATTAATAAGACATCAGTTTTCATGAATAAACTTATTGGGCAATGATGCTATAATCATTGAGGAAAAAGAACAAGCTAGTGTCTCCCTATTTTTCATTAAAAATTTGCTTTTATCAGAAAGTTATTGGATTGTAGTGGATTAAGTATTCCCTCAGACTAACGTTTTATCAATAAATGATTAACTTTTTTCCATTTACAACTATAATATAAGTTTAAATTTCAGGCCAAAAATCATGAGCAAAGCGCTAGAATGTTTTTACCGGAGCAGTTTATCGCTTGCGTAAATCTTGATAAAATATTGAACAATTTACTTTAAATCCGCATTGATAAAGGGTGGTGATAGTTACAGAGCAAGCTACAAGAATAGTAAAACCCAAACAGTGCTATCAGATGATTGTAGTATCTCGTTCTTCTTTTAGTTGTTCATTATTTTGTATCTATACTTGTGGCTTTAAAAATTCAATTTAAATTATTAATAACTTTCATCTATGTTTGGATAATTTTTTTTATTTTCTTGTTATAATTTGCGATGTTGAAATGAAAAGCTAAAAAATATATTTATGCACAAAGAATTAGTTTTAAAAACGTAGGTAAACGTAATCTTAAAAATGGTTTCTTATGCAGTCAATGTAGTATTTTGCAAAACAACTATTAAAGTAAGCATAACAAAGGGAAGTAATGACACTCTTTCTGCAAAAAAACTATAAAAAAAAACCTGTGTATTCTTTCGCAGAAGAGGATGTCATGGCAAGCATTTTACATTATAAGGTGTGGTGTGCAAAAAAATGCGAAATCAATCACACAAATTCTAGTGTGTGAGTGGCCAATTGTTTGGGGGAAATTTTCTTGTGGTAGGCATAATAGACAGACCACAAAATTCGCACCCCAAAATAGTAGTCCCCTATGGTGTACAGGGGTTAATGTTTTTATGATTTATTTCTCCTTAAAACAGCAAAAAATTTATGCTCATAAAAAGAAGATATTGCGACCACCTGGTTGACATTATTTTTGCCATGTGGTAAACTAAAAGTAGTGAATCTATCTATTTTGGCCTGAAATATTTTTATTTATTTTTGTTAAAATATCTTAACATCACTTACCTTAAGCTTTTTATTATTTTTCTAAAACAAATTAGAATAAAACTGTCATATCTGTAGTACGTAGAGTAACATGTAAAAAAAAATATGCAAGGGCATAAAAAAATAAAAGCTACAAAAATTAGGGACAATGCAATTATAAACCCAGTCTGCAAAATCACTATCGCTAACATTATTTTCACATGTAGTGTAGAGGGTTTGTCTTCAGCTCATAGTTCTGGGAACCTCAGATTGAATTCCGCTTGTTGTCAGACAATATGACAGTGGTTTATTGATTTCGTTTTCCCCCATTTCCTGGTTATATGAAATATAGATAAAATTTTGAATTTTACCATTATTTATCCATTTTTATGTGGAAAAACAGGAGGATATGTTGTAAACCATTTATACTAATAACAGAAAATTAAAAATGATACAAACAATTTCCCAGAACGTTTTAAGATGCAATTTTGATAGATAATGAATGTTACTACTTACTGTACAATCCCGAGAACATAATTATGCCAATCGATTCATGTTTTATGACATAAGGATAACTCTGGTAAAATTTATGGACAGTGGAAGCCCTATGCCCCTACACCTTCAAGGCAGCAAAAAACCCATACCAAATAAGGTTAATAGTGTCGTCATTTGCTCCTATAGACACATACCTGTGCTGTATACATCTGAATTTCCAATGCATATATTTCAAGAAGCTGTGTTCCTTTTCTTAAGTCTTCATCACCTTCTTCATTCTACACAAAAAAAGTAAAATAAAATGTAACTGAAACACCTTTAGAACTATACATCTCTCACTTTTCTTTTTTCTTTTCCAGCTTGCTACAGAAGTACGTCACTCAACACAAAGATTACCTGACATGATTTTCGAAGTTCTTTAATAATACGCCCAAGTTTAATGAAATCTTCACGATCATAATATAATTTACCAAGCTAAAGAATAAAACATTTAAACTGTTCACACAAAAAGAAACAAAGAAGTCCCTACACCTGTGTAACAAGTAAGAACATGAAAAGCTTATAAGAATATTTTGAACTAGGAGACCTTGCAATTTGTCTTAAACCATAATCGCTCGTTTTTGGCATCTCGAAGAGCATCTAATGTAGTTTCATAAAATTCTTGCAGCAGCGTCATCTGAAATTGCAAAAACATGGAGTTATTTTTGACTACATTATTTAGCAGAGCATTTCTAATGTTTTGGATATTCCTCCTTTATAATGTATTTTTAACATGAAACATTTTTTGTAAAAAGCAAGGGTCTTACTCCTTGTGAAATGTACTTTGAATTTTAAAAGAACGTTCTATAAAATATTTAAGTAAAAACAATCCTTCAAACAGCTTGCACTCTTTTCTTTTAATAATTTTTTTATTGTAAACAACAAAGTCAGTAGTTCATGATTTTAACTACATCATATAAAATTTTTAATGCAACATATAGAAATTTGCTATATTGAGTAATGTATAGAACCATAAAGTTGCAGCAATGTTGCCTGTAGAAAATCTTGAATTATATGACAAGAGACTCCCTGAGAAATGATGTTAAAATATCTAGTGAAGGTTCATCACTGACAATTTACAAGACAAGTATTTTCACCTAATGCTGAACCACAAAAATCTTTTAAACAGAGATACATCATTATTTTAGTCAAAACTGCAGTTAATGAATCCAAATTATACACTGTTTAATGGAAGAACAGGCAAACAAACACAGAAAAAGATTGCCATACTCTGTGACTTATGTACATTAAAGCTAAAATTGTTAAACAAAAATTCATCTTTGAAGGGAAACTCAGGTCAAGGAAATATTTTCTGGAAAAGCAGTTTTAAAACATAGTATGATATCCATATAAGGTGTAGAAAAAATTTAAGCTCCTAATTTTAATTTTTTAAGCTGTTTGAACATTTCAAAATATTGAGCTTTTTACAAATACTCGTGTCTAATTGTGATTAGCATAAACACAGATAACAGAGAAAGCAGTGGAAGAGAAAGTATGAAAATATTTTGAGTATGAAGCATTTTGTTTATTGAATAACATGGAATAACAGAAACCAGGTGTTTTTATTAAATATGTTAAAAAAGTGAGAAAAAGATCAAAGGATATGCGTGGCACGAAATGAGAAAATCGCAAAATTCAGTTTCCTTGACACTGTCCCTGTCTCCGTCTTACAGGTGGTAAGAAAAATTAGGTTGGGTCTCCTGGGCTACACATGTGTATGCTCTTTTTGAAGTTCCCTTCTTAATAAAGAATTATGTTTCAGTATAGTTGTTCCATTCATGTTTATCTCATGATATGTCTTGTGATTGTGCTTGACATACAAGCTCCTTTCGTTTTAATGGTTTTTCGATTAGTCAGCCTTTTAAATCATCTATTATACAGTTCACATTAAAATGATTTCTCGCATACATCTTTATTTTATTTTTTATTTTTGTTTCTTTATCAACCCAATACCAATATTATGTAACCACCTTGTTGCTCGAAATTTTCTCAGTGGCATCTACTGGCTTCCGTACCATGAAGTAACTTTTTTTCCTTTACTCTTCCAGTTGTTTAGGAGCAATTAAATATAATACTATCGTCATAACAGAAGAAAGTTTGCCTCTTCTTCTGACTACTTATACTTAGTTTTATTTATTCATTCATGTGACGGCTCCTTATCAGATTTATACACGAAAACAGATGTTTGCATGATGACCTTTTTTCATAAAGTAAAGCTTTCATTTCCAAAAAAATTGACTTTATTTTTAAAATAGTATATTAAATATTTGCAAGATGAAAAATTTTTGACAGATTTCACGCACCTGTTTTGAAGTTGATATAAAATCTAATATAGAGTTGATTGACTTCTCGGAGTGATTTCGCGTAACTGCACTCTGAAAAAAAATAAAACTATTTTACAAAACAGGTTCCAGAGGTTATTAGTTTTCACCTAATGTGTTATCACAAAAATGATAGCAGTACACTTTTACATGATTACACGGTTATTCTTTTCGTATGAAAAATACCAATTTAATAAAAAAGCACAATTTTAAAGAATATTTTAGATAACCCAAAAGTAGAGGGCAAGTGTGAGAAGGAATCTGTAAAATATATTCTAAACAAACAAAAGAGTTACTTTAATGTATGTGAGTAATTCTTTGTATCTTTGCATCATTTGGTCATACTGTTGCTAAAGTATAAAAAATATATAACATTATAATATCATGTAACAGCAGAAAGCAACAATATTTATTATTAAAGAAATGTATTATGATAAAATATAATTCGGCTAACAAGACTTCATCGGTTGATCGATTGTTGCTAAAATTCAAATGCCTAAAAAGATTTTTCCACAGGCCTTATTGACTAGTCTATTTAATAATACAGAGATTGTGTGTGTGTGTCTGTCTGTCTGTAACAAGCAAAGTGGATGTGTTGTAAAATTAATGTCTAATTTGTTAATTGCTGATTTGATTACCATGCCTTTATCATGTGACAATTATTAGTTGTATTTGTATGTGAAAATCTACCAAGGTCAATGCTCTTTTTAATTTTTGCTGAGATTTTAAGGCAGCATTTATTTCTTTGGAAATCTCGTTTGTAAGCTCTTCTAATAACTTTGCTCTTTAGAATAAATGTTTTTTAATACGCTTTTTTATATTTTGAAATGCCAATGTCAAAATATATTTTAATTAAAAAGACATATTTTTTATCACATATTTATCAGGGGTTATCCCTGACAAATACTTATGCTTAGTTTTTCTGTTGCACAAACATACCAATTTATAGTTTATTTTGACCATTTGCTTCAGGGCTTTAAATCCCCACTCTCCTTTGTCTTGTTCAAGGTCTAACACCTAAAAATAAATAATAAATAACAAATATATAAATAAAAACTATTACACAAAATTAATTTTTACATTTTACAATGAATTATGATTATGTCATATCAAGTTCCAATTTTTCATAAATACTAAAAGGTAACCTTTTTAAAGTTCTCTAATGATGCCTGTGGATCATCTTCCTTCAACGCTTTGGAATTATAATACTGGTTTTCCAAATCAACATCAGGTTCTGAGTTACTATCTGTTGAGTACTCCTAGAAATGATGTGAGATTTTTCTTAAAAAATTGATAATAATATGCGTATAACATACAAGTGGATATGTTCACTACCAGGCCTTGCCATGAGTCACGAGCATTTGCTCGCGCCCGCGTAGTGCTCGCGTTAATGCTCATTACCCGAGCATTCTATTGCTCGCGTAAATACATAAGTGTAAATGTTTTTGTCAAGAACTGATTGGTTTTTTAAGTGAAACTGAAAAGATATTTGGTGTTATTATTTTCCACCCATCATGCAACAGTTCATTCGCCATTTTATAAAACGCATGCGATACAGGCATTAAGGTTAATCTTTGTTGCGCATTCATTTTGCAGTAGAAAAGTGGGGCACGTTTTAAATCGTGAATCCCAAACACGATGATCGAGCGTCTGCTGGTATAACGACTCTCTCAATCTTAACTTTCTTTTCTGCATGTCCGAAATAGTATGCATGACTATACTGTTGTTTTCATAAATTTAATGTTTATTTTCCAGTTCATCACAAGCAAATAGGAAAAAATATGCTTCGTTTTTAAATTAAAAAAATCTTTATCGGCGTAGTTTAAATAAAACTAATAAATAAAATCTCTTTTTAAAAGATAAACGTCAGGTACAGAAAATTTATACAGAAAAGAAATTTATACCGCACATGGGTTTCGTTTTAAAAATTGTTTAAATAATGGCATAAAGAAAATAATTCATTAAATTTGGACCTGCTATGGTTTCCAATTGTTTCGTCAAATGACGAAATTATCTACAATTAAATCCATGATAAATTGTCTGTTCCACCTGTAAGTGCAGTTTTGCAGACTTGCGTCATCCGTGCTCCATCAGCGTTCACCTCCGCATTAGTTAAGAACCGCATGGCTGGATTTCTTGTGTAAGAACTGGTTACCAACAACGAAGGGGCCAGCAAAAGAGATATATGTCTACGTAGTTTTTTAACTAAGTCAGGAGTCAGGTAGGCTATGAATAGGCTTGCTTGTGGATTTAAAGGACCAGGACTATTCAATAATTCTGAGATCTGAAAGTTTCCAAACAAGACGGAAATCTATCGGACGTTTTAACCGACGAAAGTTGGAAACGAGCTACTGACATGTCCGACCAAACTGGAAATGTGCCGGACATTTTAATCACACACCTGAAACGATTTAGGTGTGTGCCAAGGCGCACGCCTCTCCTGAAAAAGATGCCCTGGGAGACTAAATGTAAAGTTTTTTTAGCGAAAAATATGGCGAGCAAAATTGCTCGGGAGGTTATTTGCTCATGGCAAGGCCTGAATACCTATGTCTGAAATGTTAATCCACAAATTAGATGTTACAACCGTAATAATGTCAACAACAAGGACTTAAACTTTAAGGTCAAATAAGTTAGAAACAAGATGGTGATGTCAGTTCTTCCCCTATACAACATCTATGTCGTCATCATCTATGCGGGTCTACTATGATGAATTCAATTTAGGCCAGGAAATGCGTGCAATATCGACAGGTTATTGCTGATGTCACCAAACATTTTTACTTTAAACTGCTTGTCTCCAAGCCAAGTAAATATTTTCACAGGGTGATCAACTATAGTTTTTATAACACTAATTTAAAAAAAAAAAAAAATTATACCAAATCGTACTCTTCATCGTCGTCCATAAAATCATCATCAGACATCTTTAAGTTTATTTAAATCCCTAAAATGTACAATACAAAGTTCCTAACACAATATATATACACTTTTTACCAGATGGCAAATTGCATTCTAATCCTATTCAAAGTTCTTCTAAAGTCTGACCATAGCAGGATACAAACAATAGCACATTTTTTGCCGAGAATTACTATTCATGTGATACAGTTAGAACTAAAATATAACAAAAAAAATTATTAGAATCTGGATGTTTTAATAAATTAAATTTATCCTTTAATGAAAATGAAATAATAGCCAGAACATCAAGCATACATAGTGCCCCCCCCCATTTTTTTAAAGGGGGAGGATGGTCAACTTTTTATAAAATCCAATGAGGGAAGGAACTAAGGAGAGGAATTTCAGGAGGGAATGAAAAGTAAAATTTCAAGGGGAGGACATTTTTAAACAAAAAAAAATCTTTCTGAAGTAAAAAAACAAGCAATTATTTTACATCATATTTTTCACCGGGGAAGTAGGGGTGGGGGGGAAGCAAACTGGAAAAAACAAAATTATGGTATAACTCGCGTAGATTGTAATAATAAATTATCTATTCCGACAATGGTTAGTTTTTTTGAAAATATATTTTGGCTGTAAGCACCATCTTCAGTTCAATAAAAGTGGTTAAAATCGTAAGAGTTAAATATGTTTAAACAGTAAGTATACTAATTAAAATTCTCGTGATAATATTTACATAATACACATGTTTAAAACTTGGTGGTTAGTTCAAGTTCATCTTTAGTGTTTAATGACGGTTTAATTTCCAGAATATGTAATATTACAGATTGGCAAGTCGAAGCAAATATAGGGAGTGCCAAGGCTGTGGTCTGAAAAAAACATGAGAAATGTCTTATGAGCCTGCAAGAATGGCAGTTCATTAGAAAAGCTGCTAAAAAGTTTGGTATTTCCAAATCAAATAAAAGACAAAAAAGACTTTGGCCTACAGTGTATTAACTACTGAGGACATAGAACTGCTTTGTCTGAAGAACTCTAATTGGCAAACGGCTTTGCAGCACTATGTAATACTGGCTTTAGTCCATCAAGAGCAGAAAAGACCTTGTGTGTGACCACGTTTTAGCTCATAACATTAACACCCTGTTCACAGATAGCAGGCCTGGGAAGTCTGGCTTAGGCTGTTTAATTTAAACTTAATTAGAAACTTAATTATATATATACAGCACATAAATCTGCAACATCCAACCCTTTCATAGCCTAATTAACTAAGCTTTCTTCTTCGAGTTGATAAAACAACTTTCATTATCATCATTCTCAAGTTAACGTCCGTTGCTAGCATGGGTTGGATGGGGTATATTAATGACCCTCTTCCAATCTGATCTAGACTGTGTCAGATTCTCAAACTCAACTTTCTCTGCATCAAGTCTGTCCTTATAACCTTCTGCCAAGTCTTTCTCGGTCTGCCTCTGGGCTTTGCCCCAGGAACTATCAAGTATCTACACTTTCTTACCCAATTATCCCCTCCATTCCTTCCAAGTGCCCCATCCAATTCAATTTTATTATCTGGATAACATCTTTAATTCTACAAATACTTAGCCTGCTTCTTAGCTAATCTGAACTCTTTCTGTCTTTCAGACTGGCGTTACACATCCACCTAACCATTCTCATATCATTCCTTTCTAAACGGTCAAGATCTTCCTGCTTCACTTCCCATGCCTCACTACCGTACAACATAACACTTCTTACACAGGCCTCATACAACCTACCTTTTAACTCAATTGACAAAACTCTGCTAGTCAACAAAGGAAATAACTCTCTGAACTTTTTCCAAGCAGAACCTATCCTGCAAGTAACACTTCTTCCAACACCCCCTTCACTGCCATCACCTAAGTAACAGAAGTTCTCAACTATCTCTAACGAGCCACTGTTGTACATCATTGAAGCTGGAAATACTTCATTATCTATAATCTCACCTTTGGAACGCTTGCATACAAACTGGATGTCAGCACCAATACTACTGCACTACTTATGTACCCAATGCTTGCAAGTCTGACAAAAAATTGAGTTACTACCAACCCCTTTCCTGCAAACTCCACAAGGCCACTTTCCAACTACAAGGTTACACTTGGCTGCAATGCTACTAATCACGACTTTAGACTTTGCCGTGTTCACCCTTATCCCTTTCTCTTCTAGTTCTTTGTTCCACTTCTCAAACTTTTCTACTAATTCTTCCATTGATTCTGCTATGAGAACCAAATCATCTGCATACAATAACTCCCATGGACAACCTGTTCTGAACTCCATCGACAGCGCTTCTAAGACTAGAACAAACAACAAAGGACTAAGTACAGAACCCTGATGTACAGCAACATTTACACTAAATTCAACACTAAGTGAATCGTTAATCCTGATACGACTTCTAGCATTGCTGTACATAGACTGTACCATCGTAACTAACCACTCATCCACACCTAATTTTCTCATAGCCCACCAAATAACTTTACGTGGCACTCTATCAAAATCTTTCTTTAAATCTACTAAGGCAAATTAGAGATTCTTTCTCTTTCCTAAATACTTTTCCTGAAGCTGTCTGAGTAAAAATATTGCATCTGTAGTGTCACGCCCTGGAACAAAACCAAATTGCATCTTGTCTATATCAATTCTTTCTCTAAGTATCTTATCAATCACTCTTTCATTAACTTTCATTACTTGATTAACCAACTTCAAACCTCTATAGTTACCTCTTTCTAATGCATCACCCTTGCCCTTGAAACAATTCACTATTACACTCGACTGCCACTCACTTGGAATAGCACTATCCTTTATAATCTGATTAGCAAGACTTGTAATAAGCTCAACTCCAATATATCCAAATGCTTTTACCATCTCTGCAACAATACCTGATACTCCTGCAGCATTGCCAATCTTCAATTTCCTAATAGCCTCCACTACCCCTTCTGTCTTGATCTGCATGGCTGGCCCTTCTACAACATCATCATCAGACAAATTATCCTCATCCCAATCAAACTCAGTGTTAAGCAGCCTCTAATAATAATTCTTCCAAGCTACCCTTTTCTCCTCCTCTGTGCTAGCCAAAACACCTTCATCATTACGTATACACTTCTCACCTATAACATCTTGATTAGTCTTCTTCATTTGCTTTGCTATCTTGAATACCTCATTGCGCTGGTCTTCCCTTTTTAACACATCTGCAAACCTGTTTCTCTCTGCTTCTGATTTTGCCTTATACACTGCTGTTTGAGCAAGACGCTTACCTTTTAAGTAAAGTTTGATAACTTAAAATCTGTCATCAATTCAAACTACCACCATCTATATGCAGATGATACAATAATTATTTCGTCTCATAAAAACTTGGATACCCTTGTCTCCCAGGTCGAGTTAGAACTTTCGCAAGTCGACCTCTGGCTGAATAATAACAAAATGACTATTAATACGGACAAAACTGAAACAATCTTTTTCGGCAACCACAACCAGTTAAAAAAAAGTTGAGAACAAAACTATCAACTATATGGGTATTCCTTTGAAGAGGAGCGAAAAAGTTAAATATCTTGGGGTAACATTTGATCAAAAAATGCAATGGGAAAAGCACATTAATGACATAAATAGAGCTGCAAAAGTGTGGAATAATATTCCAGACCAAGTGACCTGTGATGGAAGTCTGCTTTCGTTTAAGACTTTCGTTTAACAACCCACTAACTATAGGTTTTTGTGATTTTCTGGGCTAGCCACTTTAAATATTTATTATTATTATTATTTAAATATTTTTACTACCACCTGACTTCCACTCTTTCCAAAGTTTCCTCTTTTCCTTTATATATACATTGGTCAACCTCATTATTCCACCACCAGGTCTGTCTATGTCTAGCTGGTTCGTCCACCCACAGGTATCATCAGAAGCTTCTAGAAGACAATTCTTCAAAGTAGTCCAAGTACTTTCAACATTGTCACACTGACCATTGTGGGCTAACTGCTGAACTTTTGCACTAAATTGTCTTGCTACAATCTCTTCCTTCAGCTTCCAGACTTTACAACGGGGCCTGTACTTTCCCTTGGCTTCTCTAACAATCTTCAAGATAATATCACAAACCAGCAACCTATGCTGGGAAACACACTCTTCCCCCAACTTTCTCTCAAACAAAAGATGCAAACGAATGACTCAGCGGAAACCCCGAGTTTAAATTGAACAATGTGACTAATCGGAGGCCATTTTAATTTATCTATGAGTTGTTTATCAAGCCTGGACAAATCTGACACTGGTAAAACTTTGTAGAATACTAATGTTTTTTAGGGTGAGTGAAACCACTCTCTGGAATATTCGGGATGAAAAGGGCTTTCCCTGATAATAATCACTTGAGCAGAGAACAATAGAATTAGTCAATCAAAAAGCGCGGCCGCTTTAGGCCGCTGAAAAATCGTTTGAGATCCAGCGTAATTTTTCCCACAACTACTCCAATTTCCCGGTGGTAAGAAAAATTACGCTGGGTCTCCTGGCTAACCCTTTCATTATCTTTTGCTTTTATTGTGTAAATAAAATGTCATCACTAGTAAACAGTTATCTAAGAAACAAATCTGCAATTGCAACAAGTCAAGCTTCCCAATGGATCCTAATAAATCAAAAGTGATTGGTTCATTAGGTAGTGTAGCGTACAAGCTAACAATAAGTACTAGTGGTAAAAACACATACATGTTGGCTTGTTGCAGCTCAGGTGGCAAAGCATTGGATCCCTTCATCCTAAAATCCACAAATGGGTGGTTAAATACTGAAATCTTCTTCACTTGGTTTTAGCATTTCAGGCAACTAGTGCAGGAACGTTTGTTATATATATATCTACTTCTGGTTTTATGATGGACACCTTTCCCATATTTCAGTTCAATTAATTGATGCAGCGATGGAAGAAGTCTAGGTATAGACAATATTTTACTGGTAAAGCTTTTTCCCCATGTTACCATCAAGTTCAACCACTGGATGTTTGAATGATTCGGTCCATTAAAACGTAAATGGAATAAGTCGGTGTGTGAAAAAGTGAATATAATTAGAGCAAAAAAAAAATCCCCAAGGAAACGTTTGTAGATCTACTATGCTCAGTTTGGTACAAGGGACTGTCCTCTGTAAGGTCCCAGCAACCAGGATTTAACCTTGGATATATTGAAGTATCCAGAATCAGGATTTGATCAACAAATGGTAAGACAATACAAGCAACGGGTCAAATTGGGCAGGCCTTCTGACATTATAAATCAAATTTACATAGAAACATCATGGAACAAAAACTTAAGCGATGTATGAGATTCCTGAAAATCTAACAAGACAACACTGCATGGCCAGGTTAGGCCACCCTCAAAAATATAATTGGTTAGCGTCGCCCGACTGACTCACTTTGAAAGGCAAAAGTCGAGTCAAGAAGTCGGTAAAACTGTAAAAAATAAGCCAAACAATCCACAAACAATCTTCGACACGCAACAAAATCAACCATTTATCTTTTCAGTGGTCCTCCGAATTACGGTTGTTACACCCGAATGTTATATCGATAGGGGACAGCACTGCGCTATTCAGTGCTATATTTTCCTGCTTCACATTTATGCGGAAATACAAGCAAAAACCATGGGAACAACGTTGTTTGACAAAAATCGAACCTAAATCGGAGGCTAAAAATACGGCTGGCGTATACATTTAAAACAAATAACAAAATATGGCTGCGAGATATAGTATTTTTGTAATTTTTCGGGAAAAAATTTTATCCGACCGACGACTCACTTTTGTAATTAGAAATGACGCTAACCAAACATATTTTTGACGGTAGCCTTAGCATAAGTGTTTAATGTTAAAATTAAATCAAGTAAAATTCAAGAGAGCTATTGTACCTCTTGGCGTAATACACCTTTTCACAGTTGAGTAAATATAACATACCCTTATTTCATCCAACTTAAGTAATCTGTAAAACTAGTTGCACCGTACTAATCATCTTAAAACCAATTTAGAAGATATATATAACTTCAATATTAAAACTAAAAACAACCTTTCTCTTTTGACAAAAATACCCACCGCTGTGGGCTGGATGGCAAACGTATTTGTTGTTGTTTTCTTCAGTTTCTGCGCAATAGTCTCCGCACAGATTTGTTAACAAAAAATTCTATACAATGTACGAACAACACACACTTTAGCTTAGTTACTATTTTGGAAATGCATAGCTAGCTATGCTACTATTGAAAACAACCATAGCTAGCTAAAGTGGAATTATGTAAAAAAAATTCCCTTTTTTTCTTGTCACGTCTAGAAGAAAAACATCTGACCTCTAAAGCTGTATAGTGTAGCTAATAGTTAAGCTACCTGGCTAGAGGCTAGCTATCCAGCTTCTTCAATATTTGCAACAACCAGGAAAGTAATTTAGCTTTTATATATAGCTATATTTATAAACGACTTGAATGTAAAAAAGTTCAAAATTGTATATTTAAAAACCTATGAACTTAGAATGTAGTCCAGAAGACTTTATTATGGTAAAAATCTTCAGAATTTTCAAAACTTTTAGCACTAGAATCGCCATTTTAGATTATTGAAAACAACGGCAGACGACGCATTTTTTGGCGTTTTTTTCTAAATTTAATTAACTTACTTCGTCTAATTTTTAGCGTGACACTTTTTTCACTAATATTTGTTTTTCCCCTGATTTAATGCGACTAAGGTCAGATTTTCATTAAATAGCCTTGTTTACAAACTTAATTCTAAAAAGGATCTTCGATTTTCATAAAACATCTTTCATAAAATGTACCACAAAAATAAAATTTGTTATATTTTTTCCTATCTATTTTAGTGTGACTAATGTCTAAATAGATTGGAGCAATTTTCTTATCATCAAGCCCCTTAGGCCTAATTTTTAGTTATTGAATTTTCACCGACGATCGAGTTTTTGCGATCGATTTTTCTGGAATGTTGATTTCCACTACAGTGCGCTATTGATGAAAAATGAAAAACAAACATGGCACTCTCAACCAAGAGAAAGTTGATTTTAACAAACTAACTTGAAATTATTATTGTTATTGCCCTTGACAAAACGGATTCTGAAATGTGTTAGTTATTGGATTCCTCGAATTTTATTTTCCTGATTTATTACCTTTTATTTTGGTCAGAGTGTCCCTTGTACCGTATGCTCTGATAAAAGAAAACAATTTCTAACACATTGCCCTCCAACTCTGTATCATCAATCCTGCGGATTCTATTTATTTTACAATATCTCCGAACGCTTGTGCTAAAAGCCCATTAACAGTTGGGTATGCACATTACACAATCCTATATTTTCGGTTTAAGGAACTGGTTGGAATCTAAGTTGCAAATAGCCAAACAATATTACACTAATTTCAGTACTAACTAATCACTAGTAATTTCAGAGCCGAAAACAAAATTCAAAAATTTTAAATGCAAATTTTGACTTTTGGAAGCAGATATGTGATTTGAGAGCTAAATCCCAGATGCCAAACTCTGAACTCGGATCCAAAAAGTAGGAATTTCAGTGGTTGAAGAAGTACACTCATCGGAAACCCGTGATCTGATTGGCCCAGCAAGCCAGCGCTCAATCTATAAACGGTTTAAAAATTTTTTGGCGATTGCCGACACTTTCTAGCTATCAAAATATGTACAATCAGATCACACAACCTATCGAAAAAATTGTCGCCGCCAATGCCAATGGTCCAAGTTAAAACAATATCTACTTATCGTTAAGGTCCTCGGAATATTAAAATTGTTTACTGAATATTTTGTTTGATACCTGTGTTTTATTTTTAAAAACCGACTTTTAAAAGCCTTTGGCACATGGTGTATTTTCAGTTTATATATACTCAATGCCCCAATTTATAATAGTTCGGCTGTGGTGTATTTATTCATGCTAATGCTAGCCCTGACAACGTTACAATGTTAATGAAGGAAAAGTATAAGTTTTAAGACAATTAAAATTTAGTTATGGCTTTACCACTGAATATTATATTTTCAATTGTTTGTATCTTGGTACTACAAACAGGTTTTTATCAATAACAATACCTAAATACTATACTAGTTTTAAATCTGGAAGGTTTAGTGGTAAGTCGTCCGATTTAGATTTTTTGCAGAATAGTGTATATTTTATTGTATTTGCGTTTAGGGACAGCTTTTTGCCTTAAACCATAGTTACTGACTATTCCAGTTTTTTGTTTATTGTCTATAAAAGAGTTTCATGATATTTTTATAAGCGTAGAATAAGTTACTATCTAAATTTAAAGGGTCCACCCGTTACACGTAGCAAAATTTGCAGTAGCAAATAACATACAAGTGCTTGTGCAATGCAATACTTGTACAAGAAGTTGTGCAAGTACTGATTTTTTTTAAAATGATTTAAAAAAATCGACGTTTGCTATAGCAAATAAACAATAGGTTGGGATCAAGTTCGGAATGTTAAGTCTGTGTTTTTTACACTTTTGGCAAAAACGTAACAACTTTTTTTCATCAAAAACAGTTTTTTTTTTTGGCCTAAATTAAAGATAAATGAGCATTTTAAGATGAAAAGTTCCACAAAGACGCAAAATATGATTGTACATATGTTATTTTTTTTTCTGCGTGCAAAGAAGGATCAGATATTCCGAAAATGAAGATTTTTTGTTTCAGTCTGTTGTGAGACTTACACAACAATTAGGAATACTATTTCCATATAGTCTAGTACCTAAATTTTATAAATTTTCACCGAAGAGCACTTTTTGATCTAGTATTCCAAAATCAAGTTAGTTTAAAATGAGAGAAAAGAAAGTCAAAAGTTTAATCTTATTTTAATCGACGTCAGGCTTCCTTAGTCTACACAAAGCATCTAAGTTTCATAAATAGTTATCATAGAGTAGTATAAGACCCTTTCAGGCTATGAAGAGGCGCTAAGTATCAACGATTCCTTGTCAAAACTCCAAATAAATGACACAAAGAAAGTTTTGATTCATTGCTAAAAGGAACAATTTTTAAATGGAACTACTTAAAGCGATAAAAACACGTTAATTTAACAAATTTAACTATAAAATCCTATGATATCAGTTAAAGAGCAATTTGGGATGTAATAATCCAAAAAAAAAGCATTTTCAAAACTTTGACGAAAAATACAAATTTTTTTAACTTTTAAGGATTGAAAAATAAAAACTGAAAGTAAGTTCTTGAGATAGAATTACTGTTATTGAACATTGCTTAGTTTGCTTCAACTTTTGCGAGCACTTGAAGATAAGAAATTCCAAATTTAAACTAATTTAAATTAATGTATTAATTAATGAAAACGACATTTGTTTTATTTTAAATCTAAATTTCATCCACAGTAATACTCCGAGAAAAATTGTGATCGAAATTTAAAAATGACTAAAAAAAATCCTAAGTCACTCCGAATTTTCAAATCGCAATAATTCCTATTGTAAGTAGTTAGTAAATATTAAGACATATCCTTTAAAATTTCAGTCGATAACATATTTATTTGAGCTTTCAGTTGCGATGATTATTTTCATCTTAAATAGGTAAGGATTTTCCTGCTCTTTTTTTACTCCGAATTGATGATACGTATATACGATCTCGGATTTCTGTGATCATGAAGATTAATTCATCTTTTTTTGAACAAAGATGTTAAAAAACTTAAATTTAAAATTCTGAATTTTCATAGAAGAAATTTCCTCATAGACCCTAAATATATCAATGTGGTACAGTAAAAAAAAAAACGTGTCCCTAAGTGCTAATATAACTTAGTAATTAGGTCCTTATTGTACCTGGAAACAAAAATAAGCGTAAGGAACAGATAAGGATGGACTAATTAAAATTTTTAAATTTTTTTGTGTGACCAGCTAATGGAGTTCTTTCTTAATCCATTTTCATGTGGTATTAAAGCCATCGAAAAATTGCGAGGATTGTTTTGATCCTAAAAAGTTCTTTTTTAAGAATCAAATATTGCTGAGTGACTCATTATCAATTGCTCTATTGAATCCTTGCATTTTATTCCTGAGAATCACAAGCATTCCGGGATTAGATAATTCATTTTCGAGGCAAGTAAATGTAGGGGAAAATGGAATAGCTAATCCTCAAGCGCTCCAGTTCTCCTCGAAATAAGTGTTATGTATGCGGCTATCTCAAAGTGACCCAAAATAAAATATTTACTCTTAATAACTCTATTTATCGACATTTAGAGCTCTTTTATAGCAAACATCCAAAAATGATTAGCCTTAGCTTAATGTTAGAAGAAAATTGGAATTCCAGAATCCCGGATTGCTCCCAAACGAATGGAAATAGAATTTCTACTTAGAAAAGAGCCTATAGTTTGGAAAAGTTTATTCAGAATAAGAAAATACTAATAAATATTATAACAACCTCTAAATATTTTTTAGAATTGGAATATATATCCAAAACTGCTCCAATCAAAATATTTTTTAGATTTTTGAATTGATAATAGCTCCCTACTCCATACTGCAAAGTTTCATGGTGAAAGCTTTAGTACATAAAAAGTGATAAGTCATCAAATGTAGAATCTATTTTCATTTTGGAATTGTATAATCCTTAAGTGCTTCCAACTTTAAGAGCCTGTATAAGCTCTTGTATTGGCGATAAAAAGGAGGTACAAAAAAAATGGAATTTTCGATCCTTCCTTTCTTAGATTTTGTCCTGACTCTGTTGCAAATATATCGAATAATAGTGATCCCTTTTAGAAAGGTGGTCAAATTTTCACGTTTTTGCTAAAAGTGTAAAAACACCGACTTAACTTTAGCTTTTGTTTTCATTGTTGTTTTCATTATAAATGAGCCAATAGGATATCGAATTGATGAAAATAAAAAATTAAAGTGTGGTGTGAATAGTTTTGTGGCGTGTATGAAAATATTTCGTTGAAGATGGAGGCGATAAATAAAAAAAAGAAAGTTGATAGTTGGACAGATAATATGGTGGCACAACTAATTGCTGAGTGGCAACTACACGAGTGCTTTTTTAACTCAAACCACGCAGAGTATCATAATGCGAGAAGAAGGAAAATAGCGCTGGAGTTAATTTCAAACGAATTGGCAATGCTACTCAAAGACATACAAAGGAAAATGGTCGGTTTGAGATCGTATTTCGGTCAATTAAAACAGAAAGTCCGAGCTTCAAAGAAAAGTGGAGCAGGTTTGGATGAGGTTTTCACTCCCCAATGGCCTTTTTATGAGGAGATGGATAGCTTCTTATCCAACTATATTACTCCTTGCGCCACAGAATCCAACATTAATGTGGACGAAGCTCTGAATAGTGATGATGAAACTCCTACGCCGGCGCTCAACCATAAACGAAAGAAGTCATCTAGTGTCAAAAAAGATCAAGATGTATCTGTTGCAGACAGAGTCATGTTAAAAGCGTTAATGCGATTGAATGAGCCTTGTCAGACGTCTTCCGCAGTTGCGAAGAAACCTGAGTTCTAATGAAAGCGAAACCCAAGAACAATTGTTTGGTAGAATTAATAGAAGAATTTGCTTGATATAGAAAATATGTACACCCGAGAAAAGTGTAAACTTCAAATACAACAGCTTCTGTTTGACGCAAGGTTTCAGAATGGACAACTGACGACCGTTCCTTCAACTTCGTTACCTTTCAGCTACAATGAAGGCCACCAAACTGTTACTTTCCACGCTCCTGAGAGAATTCAAACTGGGAGAACAACAAATGCTGTCAGCCCAGAATTATCACCTAGTAACTCAGGAGATTCCGATATCTCACTTCCATCACGTTTCAACTACTACGGTGCCCAGGTTTACCACAGTAATTACAACAACAATTAACTATCACTTATGGTATAGATTTTGTATAAAAAACAATTTTGTTGTATTAATACAAACGTGTGTAGCTAGCTACCCGTAGTGTTTTCTTTAAAGATTTAAGACAATTATACAAGCATATTCCATTGCCAAGATACTTGACCTGAGCCCATGAAATAATCTTTAAAGACATCACGTATTTCTTTTGCATTTGAACTAGCATTTCTCTGTGCGCAAGTTTGTAAGTCATTTGAGACATCAGCCATTCCCCTCCATTGATCAGGAACGATTCGGTTCGTCAGTAAATCTTCTTGTTCGACAAGACCAACAGGTGCGTACGAGTCTCTAGACTTCGTCATTAGCATATTGTGTAGCGCTACGATGGCCATAACTAGGCTCGTTGTTTTATTCGGAGAAAGATTAATTGTGCTGTTGATGATTCTAAGTTTAGCGGATGAAATACCAAAAGCGTTTTCACTTATTCTTCGAAACCTTGAAAGCCTGTAATTGAAAATTCGCTCGGCATCACAAAGCGTGTTTTTGGAAAAAAGGCTTCATTAAATTTTTTGATAATGCGAATGCGTCATCCCCAACGATAACGTAAGGTATTTCTGGTAAATCAAGCTGATCCCACGCTGGATCTTAACTCAGTGGAAGTTGCTTCGGTGGTGGGAGGGCTAACCTATCATTGCTCAATAAATAATATAACTCTGTATTTCTTAAAGCTCCACCATCGCCAATACAGCCTTGGCATCCAGCGCCTACGTAGATAAATTTGTATTCACTATCAACAAGTGTCAATAGAACTATACTTCAGAATCCTTTATAGTTGTAAAATGTAGATCCGGTGTTCGGCGGTAACTTAATAGGAATATATTTTCCGTCGAGAGCTCCTATGTAATTAGAAAACTGCCACTTTAAGTTTATTTTGTCTGACAGCGCTTTCCACTCTTCCTCCGTTTGCGGCAAACGTAAATAATCTTTCTTAAGAACTCGATAAATCGCCCTGGCAACTATAGGTACGAAAAGGGAAAGGGTTTTATCCGACATGCGAAATTGGCACATCAGACTTTGATATGACTCTCCAGAAACTAGAAATCGCAATGTTACTGACAGTTTCTCCTCTGCTGATATCGGTTTCCGACAGGAGGTAGTTTCTTTAGTGATGTACGGAAGTACTTTCTCCAGTAGTTCCTAAAAGAAAAGGGACTTGTTATGAGAGATGCGCTACCTCTGTCCTACAAAATCTCTGATCAACAAAGAAATCACTTACAACAAATGTTTCCGTATTCTTTCGAAGAATAACGGAAATGTTCAGCGTCTTGTAATCTTAATTCACTAAGGATGCTATTGCAAGCCCCTTTCGTTTGCCTGTCTAACAACCATGGTCGCACCCAAAAACGTTTGCGTTGCTTTCTTTTTTTGCACTGACTTGTCTTCACTTTTACTGCCAGCGATAGCGCCAGAATTAAAACAACGTCTTCTTGTTCACAAACCATTTTTATAATGAGCGCGCAAAAACTTACATTTGTTTTTTTTATTTACATTATTACATAGATTAAAAATAAGAGCGGTTTAAGTGTAGAACTCCACATTCAAAATAGGTACAACATTTAAAGACTATCTTACAGACAGAAAACGATGTATTCCTC
This sequence comes from Hydractinia symbiolongicarpus, assembly GCF_029227915.1. Classification (NCBI taxonomy): domain Eukaryota; kingdom Metazoa; phylum Cnidaria; class Hydrozoa; order Anthoathecata; family Hydractiniidae; genus Hydractinia; species Hydractinia symbiolongicarpus. The sequence goes on along the minus strand of NC_079875.1, from coordinate 18,730,263 downwards.
ACGGTAAACATACGACGTTTTGAGTTCAGTCGTATGATTACCGTGAGGATCCTTTTCTGCCTATAGTTAGTAAAATTGGTACGATCTCCTGATTTAAAAAGTGGTGTTATTCGAGTATTTTGTTTTCAGGTACAATACCCTGTGTTGAGATAGATAGCATACATAAACAAGGGGGGAGGGGTGGGGGTTAACTCAAGTAAAGGTTTCCATACGACTTCATTTTCCGCTTAAGCAACTGATCAATGAAGTAAAATGATTGGTGAATAGACGCAACAACATGCTCCGAGCTTTTCTCAAAAATTGAACTCATTTAACTTTTTTAGCGCGTATTTTTTCTATCGAGCTTTCAGCCAATGAAATTTTAGGAAATTTAAATAATTGAACAATTCATTGTATACAAGAAATTATCAATAAAGCAATAATTTTTTCTACACTTTTATAATAGTTCACATAATAACACCTATTTAGAAAAATGGTGTGAAGTAGCATTCTCGTCCCTAAGATATGTTAGGCTTTTTATATTTAAACGGCCTGGGTAAGTCGTCCGAATATACAAAGTAGAGCAGGGAGACTGAGTGATTCATAAATTCTTTTCGAACCTTTCTGACAAACATCAAAAATAACTAGCTACTTTTAAGGCAACATTTATAAAAAGTAAAAATTCACAAATTATCAATAAATAATAAATGTGCTACCCCTTTCTTATGAAAAATCTTTTTTTTGTTATTTCCGGTTACGTATTCTTTTCATACTGCCATAAAAACAAGGTTGTTATTATTTTTAAATTTCGTAGCAAAACATGTATCTTCTGTTTACATCAGCCATCTTATCGTGAACATTCAAGTAGAAAATTGATTTCTATTCAGTTCAAACTTGAGCTTTTTCTAGCGCTAGAGCGAAAATGCAGTCGTATGGAAACCTACCTTAAGTAAAGAAATAGAGAAACTGAAAGCGTTTATATTAATTTAACATTTTCCGTTAGTGAAGTACACATAATCTATTACAATGAATGACATTGGCCGCCCATGCTCGCCAATTAACGTTATATAATAGTCTTTGCTTACATGAACGTTAAAACGAGCGTGTGACCATGTTAACGTTTTGACTTTTGTTGAAAACAGTATACTTGGTCTGGGATACTTTTCAAATGCAGTTAGGACAGCCGTTTGGATTACTTTGACCTCCCCTCCGTTTAATTGATACATCATGTTGAAACACATAACACCCTTTTTTTCGACACTTTCAGGTAAAACGAGTTGCCATGGCAACCAAAGCTTAGCTTGAGAGCCTCTGTGTTTGGTATTCAAGTATAAATAACTATTTGAGTTATTGTATCCAGTGATTGGTGCATTTGGAAGAACACCAACAGTCCAATCAGCCGTGTCCTCGAAATGTTGATTTTCCCAGTCGCATGTATGTTTTTCGAAGTCACACAGAAATTCTTTCGTCAGATTTTGTTGTGTGACTGTTGCGTTCAAATGTTGTTCACAAAACTCACACGCTTTGGCGCAATTTCTTTTCATGTAGGAAAAATATTTATGGTATCGATCGCAGTAGCCATAACTTTGATACCGTTCACACTTTTTGTTCGAGTTTATGCAATTTTTGTCTGCACAAAACAGGCAAGATCTTTGACAGTTTTTCTGCATAAAGCTATAATACTGACTGCTCTTCTTACAATGTTTCTTCCAAGCTGGACATTCCTCTCTTTTGTCTTGACATTTCGTAGCACTTGTAACTACAACAGCTGGTTGAATGACGCTGACACTGGGACACAAATTACACGTCCTACGGCATGTTTCGTACATCAGATCATAATAACTTCGATGCTCGCACATACCGCTAATACGCCAGTAGTAACACGTACTTTCGTCTGTGTCGTAACAGCCAGATTGAGCGAAAATTTGGAAAATATGCAATAATACGACAAAAATCACAATTAAAAACATTTTATCTTTTTCGATAACCGCAAGTAAATGAAGTTTTTTGTGTGTCAAAACATTTGTCATATTAACGAACTACGCTCTTCGTCTGAGATGATGAGTGAATTGGTCTTAAGGATGTTCGATTTTCACTTTTAAACTTTAGGATGGAGAGTTGAAATATAAACAAGGTAACACAGATAATCGTGTGTCGTTTTCATAACCTCGTTTCCAGGACGCGGAAGAAACTCAATCTCGTTCCCAGGGTCTTGTGACCTGTAAGCCGTTATTACGAATTTCGCCGCTATCAACTTAATCAACAAGGCAAAATGCCCTGGGAACAAGGTTGAAAGAAACTGACTGAAAAGCAAAATTATAATTATCTTCAGGCTACCGACTAGCAGCTATATTTTAAATATACTTATCTCTTGCTTAAAAAATATAAACAAACCTGAAGGTTTACATTAATTATCCGCTGCATCAAGTTTTTTTCATGAAAGTTTGATCGTCATTTTAACCGTTCCTAAGAAAAGTGTCCATCGTCCATCGCAGCACGTCCTTGGAGTAATAAGAATCAACGTAAACGCCTACCACAAAGTTATGTCTCGCGAAACAGCATTGAAATGATCATTCGCAAAAATTTAATTCTCACGAAAAAGCATTGAAATGATCATTCGCAAATATTTAATTCTCGCGAAACAGCATTGAAATGAATTTTCGCGAAATTTAATTCTTGCGTAACAGCATTCAAATGAATATTCGCGAAATTTAATTCTCACGTGATAGCATTCAAATGATCATTAACGAACTTTAATTCTCAGGAAACAGCATTGAAATGATCATTCACGAACTTTAATTCTCGTAAAACAGAATTGAAATGATCATTCGCAGCATTTAATTCTCGCGAGGGAATACTGTGCTTACACGTTTTTTGTCTGTGTTCGAAGAGCCTGGTTAAAAAGACTGGGACAAAATTAAGAACATATTAAGAATGTTCTAGGTCTGAACTTCTCCACATAAGATTAAAAGAACAATACAATGCGAGTCTGGAGTTACCAAGTAAAGAAAATTTTTTTAACATTTTTTTCCTTCACTTATGTATGTTCCACAGTGGAATCTCTCTATATCGGACATGGTCTAAAACGGACACCTCTATATAACGGACACTATTCCTTGGAACGGACGGATTTCGGGTCAAACTCTCACAGGAAAATCTCTATAAGACGGACAGTTATAAGGCGGACACTTAATAAAACGGACATTTTTTCTTCACCAAATGACTTTTTTCCTTGAAAAAGCTCTGTGTAAAGCGGACACATGAAAATAAAATTTGTTGCAGCCCTATTATTGACGAGGATCTCTAAAGCGGAGGATCTCTAAATATGAAAAAGAAAGCAACCTTCAATCCAAGATTTCTTTGAGTAGATTATAAAATACAATGTATTTGTTGGTTGATATTTGTTTTTGTAGAGTGTAAGTTCATATTCATCAAATTATGTCTCATTTTCTTGATTTGAAAGGAATAGAACAAAGAAAAAACGCGTATATAAACAAAAAAATCATGTTTGTGGCACAATTTTAAAGTGATTTTTGGATACAATCTCTATAAAGCAGACACCTCTATAAAACAGACACTTTTTTTGCACCAATGGTGTCCGCTTTAAAGAGATTCCACTGTAGTATGTTTTTACAAAGAAAATTCTAATCATCCAATCGAAAACACTGCCAACTAAAACACTGCAAAAATATAATTAATTACATTGCCGCACTAATAAGTGGAAGATTTAAACTAAATGTAATTTGCTTTATTTTCATGCGAACCACAATAACGTCATTACTGATGGCGGATGACGACAACACATTTCTTTATATTATTTGACAATTTATCTTTTATTCGTTGCTTTTATTGTACCTATATTTATCACAAGCTTCATGTAAAATATCCAGACCGAAGATGACGTTATGTCGAAACACGTAAAATGTGTAGTTTTTTATTAAAGTTATCACACAACACTTCGTACAAGAAAACAAAAAACGTTTGTGATGGAAAAGGGCGTTACCCAGGGACAATGCTAATTACCGTAAAATAAGGCAGCGCTATAGTTGTAATCCCTCATGAATTTCTTAAAAAACGTCTTTCAATAACCAGCTGATGACGAGAAAAAAAAGTTTAATACCGTCATAAAGTTTCTTTAAAATAAAAGCTATTCTTATGTCGGATGTTGATATCAGCGAAGATTAAGTGATTCTCTGTTTTATTGCTTACAAACATAATACCGAGTAAAGAACTTATGTTGGTTCCCGTTAAGTTATTTTCATATTTGAATAGAAATACTGGTGTGTGAAGACTTTAGATTAAAATAATGTCCAATAGCTGACTGAATAGCTGTACTAATCGCCACGTTAACAAATGCTTCCAATTCAGGACATGCTTAATTTTCTCACGACAAATATAATTTATAAGGTAGAAGCTACAAATAGCACTGTTTTTTCTTTTGCTTTTAAAAATAAATATACATCTTGGATGCAACACTTGGTGCGTGTATTACATAAAACGTAAACTTCTGAAAGTTCATCTTTGTGACATGGTCACAGAACGGGGATATCACCTTTCGGTAACACAACAATACCAAGACACTGTTTCTTTCGCCAAGCACTTAAACGCTTCCTGTTATTACCATCGTCCGTACCGACATGTTGAAGCAGCACACGTCCCATACAGCCGTGACATAAAATTGTTCGCTCTCTTATGCGCTCAGTCAAATCCACATAGTACAAATCGGTCTTTGTTTTTGGTTTGTCACTATCTCTACAGCGTGTGCACATCCGCTGAACAACGCGTAACGCCCCTTTGCACTCGTAAAAAGGACCGTGGGTTTTCCATATCTCATTCATCTTCACACATTGCGAGCGATTGTATAGTTCTAAGGCGCAATTAAAGCCCTTTTTTGTGTCGTACAGGAATCTGTAGACTAAATTTGACTCGTTGTGTTTTGTTATGTGTTCATATTCGTACAAGTTGTTTTGATAAGACTTCTCATCTTTTGTTGAAATTGATAGCAAGTCGTCTTTCTTATTGTCAATCAATAAATCACTTGGACTTTCAATAGCAGACACACGCCTCCGCAACTTTTGATTCGCCATCTTGGCCATCTTAGCTAACGAGCGCTGCGCCTGTTCACTAGTGGAAGTGGTTCCAACTACCATAGTTGCTGTAGCGTTCATTGAATTCATACTGTTCCCGTTTTCCTGTCTTCTCCACTGCACTTTCACTGTGTCACTATGCTTCTAAAGTATTTACATGCATATGAAATGACTTGATTATATATTGCTACGCAACGGTGTAATAAAAGAATGTTGGTTAAAAAGATAAAAACAGTGACGCAATTTATCCATCGCAGTTTATATGGCTATTCATGCATTGCATCTATCTATCGAAGTTTATCTGACTATTCATGCATTGCATCTATCTATCGAAGTTGATCTGACTATTCATGCATTGCTTGACGAAGTGTTTATATAAAATCCTTGTACAACTGAAGTTTTGACTGCTTTATAAAGTTGAGAAGCACTGTTTTTACCTTTACTTTACGCACCTGTTCGTATTTCGCCATATCATTTAATTACTTGTCATAGTACGAACTACTAACACACGCAACGGCATCAAACAGAAATGATTACAGATACGTTTTAACAATATTATTTAGCGTCGTAAAAAATTCAATTAACTACATTTTTTCAGTTCGTATATATACTTCGTAGCAACGAGTCGATTATGAAATAATCGATAAGTAGCCAACAGAGTCGCTTGTAGTACCTTTTTTCTGGTAATTCCAATTTATTGCACATTATATTCGTGCACTATCTTTTTTGTCGCCGTCTTCCTAAAAATATAAATTAAAAATTAAATAATTATACACAAACAAGGGCCATTCAATCTTCAGAAAGACTCAGTAAAAGTTTTAAGAATAGTGGGCTTCCTCTATCTCAAACTTGCTGGAGACGAAAATATTTTTTCTTTAACACGGAGTAAAGATGAATGGAGAACAAATCTGGTAGGCGACTAAAATACTTGTTCAAGATGACTACAATATCAACATTTCTGTATCTCACCTTGTAATGGACGTTCGATAGACTTCTAAGGGTCTCTGCTGCCTACAAAAAGAAAGCGGTTGAAAGATTGAAATTTCCTTAAGTAAAATTTACCGACTAATGGCGACATTTTAAAGAATTAAGATCAATCAATGAACAATCTTATGATGTCAGGCACATACGTCATTATACTACAAATAACATAAATTGACATTTAACGTCAACCCAGATCTATAAATAGTCACAAGAATGATGATCAATCTACTGCGGTCTTAATTGTAATAATCAGTCTTAAAAACGTTCATTTAGATAAGAAGCGACATCGTGATGATTTAACGCTCAACTCTGTCTACAAAGATAAACATTTGAGCTCGATCAACATAAAGCAACTAACCTTTTCAGGCGTAAGATCTCTCATGTTACCAGAAAGCATTTCAAATCCAACCAGATGTTTCTTTATCTGTTTGAAAAAGGATGAACGGTATTTCAGACAAATAAAAACACTTTAATAGTGTGCTTTAACAGCTCTGGAGCCGTTCCATAACACAAGTAAAAAACTTACAGTGGCAGATCTCAACAATGGAGGGTAATAATGCGCATGTAGTTGCCAATGGTTACCGTCCTTGTCTGTTGGCGCTCCTAAGGTGAAGTTGCTGAAATGTTTTAATTTTCAAGAAAACAACACTACAAAAATCGTTTCCGGGTGCTTATATCAGTTCACGAAAACATACCATGCCAGCCCATTGAATATGGAAATGATGTGTGGAATAAATTATCATATTTAGTCAGGAAGATTTTCATGATGTCAGCCAGCGCTAAAAATGAAACAATCAAATTTAAAAACCATACAATACTTACAGAGAGAGGAAAGTAAACTTAACTTCACAGCAAAAGTGAAACACGTGTGTGAATATTATTAAAAAAATTCTTCTCTCTCACCGTTCTGTTGAGATAATGAAAGATCATTAAGTCTCTGTGTTGGCGCTTTTGGTAGTAATAATAATTCAAATGGCCACACAGCCCTGGAAAGTGGAAGAAAGGAATAATGTTTTTAAGCAAGGTTCAGTGCACTAAGCAGATAAACAGATCTGTTAACCTTAGAAACAAACAGAAAAACTTTATTTATTATTATGTCTTTGACTCCAACACATACTAAAATAATTTATTACATACCAGTATGGCACCACGACAAGCCACTCCTCATTTTGGACGACGACACGTTTCTGAAATATTGTATAATACACATGCTTAAGTGTGTTAAGTGCGCATGTCAGTTCCTTGGAGGTTCGAGTTAACAGGAGTTAACTATATTCTAAACATGAGTAGTAAAGACTCGATTAAGCGCCGCCCTCGAATAAGCGCCCCCCCCCCCCCCCAAAGGTCGAAAAATTAAATAAGCGCCGGGGCGCTTTATCGAGTCTTTACGGTAGGTATTTCATGTATCTTTACTTTAGGATGTTTAGCATACTATCTCGGGTTTGTTTTGATGCACGCAGTTTTCAAAGTTGACATTACAACTTACTTTTGCTTTTTGTTCCTGTAAGACGTAATCAAGTAACATCGGTCTCCTCTTCTTCAACATGTATTCCTGTTGATTTTTATCCTGTAGAACATTCAACACTAGCAACATATGAACATCATGCAGAAAATATAGTACCTGCAAGTTAAAAATTTGTTGCAGGCACAAGTGCATTCAAACAGTTTGTTTTACCTCTTTGTATGGCTCATTTGGAAGAAAATTGCAACCCCATATCTAAAAAATAACATTTCACTTTACTTAAACCCGAATAAAACGCGACTGACATCTTTAAACTTCACATTTATTTATTCATTTCATCTTGTTATGACAACCAAATCTGATTTACCTGACAATGTGGATGAGGATTTGAACATCCCATCATTTTCCCTTTATTTTCAAAAATCTAAAGGCAAACATATTTATGATCGCAACACTGAAAAGACAAGAAAAAAGAAACATGAAGAATATACCTGAACCCAAGGATAAGTTCTTGATAATTCAGTGTATTCCTCAATCCAAGTGGATATAACTTTCTGAATTTCTTCCACTTTCATCAATGGTAGCGAAAGGTCCGAGTACGGATGGAAACACATCACACGGCTAGGAACAAACAACACACAAATGCTCAAAAATATTATTTCAATGATGGAATAAGCGCATGCATTTTTAGCAACAAAACGTTTTTCTTATGAAAATAAAGTAATGATTTGCTTTTCTGCTGCCTAAAACATTTGTAATGAAGTCCAACTGCCAATAACAATACATTAACATGAAGTATCGATAATAAGTCATAACTCACCAGACACCCTCAGCTTTTTTACTTTGAAATAATTCATCGTTTTCTTTGTCAGGTTCTAAAACAAATAAGTATAAAGAAATTTAATCATCCGGGAGATGAGTGATTGGAAAACAATATTTGTAAGGTAAAATAAATTTATGGTAAATGTATTCTACAATTTTTTTTCTCAATATTTTTAAGCTCAGCTAGCAGCTAATTTGAATTTAGTTATTCATGGGGGGGAGAGCTATTTAAGAGTGTTTATTTAACAGCTTTGGGTTATTCAGGAGTTTTGGGTTCTTCAAGAGTTTGGGCTTATTCAAAAGTGAGTACTTATTCAAGAGTAATTCGAAAGTTCAAGAGGGAGTATTTATTCAAGAGTTGGAGCTTAGTTAATGGTGCATTAGTTAATAATTTGTGATTTGTCCACTATAACTTACATTATTTTTATGTATTGTGTTATTATCTAACCTGGTGTATGTTCCAGCAGAGCAGGAAAATCGTTTTCAAATACAAATGTGTTTGTATATTCGCTCGTTACCTGCAACAAAGTCACATATACTCTAACTATAACAAAATAATTTTTAAGAGTTTTTATTGGTAAATCTTAATTAAACATAACTTTGTGTTTCAAAAAAAACAGATTAGCTTGGTAGTTTCTCCTTAAGCAAACAGGAAAACATATGAGGCAGGGGATGTGTTGCACTGGCTGCTGAGTCATCAAATGATGAGTTGCACAATTACAAATTATAAATCCAAAACTTTTATAGAACAAAGTTCTGCATTTATAAGATAAAATATAATTTCCATAACAATTGAGAAAATGAATGATTTGCTTCCTCACATAATAATTAGCCAAAAATGAAAACATTCAAACTTCACCTTGAAACTGCAGTCGATTATTCAATTTTCTCCTTGAAGTCAAGAATAACAAAACTGTCTTCACTGATTTTACACAATTATTTTTTTTTTTTATTTTGTTATTAAATATACATGTCTTTAGACTCTTTAATATTCTACACAATTCTATGCATTTATTTTCTTTTATGTTGTTATTAAATATATGTCTTTAATACGTTGGGTAAAGTTCGTAATTTTCTATTTACTTGACCTTAAAGACCTTAATATTCCTATAAGGCCTTCACATGTTAAAACACATGATAGAGGATGATTACCAAACTATTACCAAAACAAAACAAGTTTGATTCAAAATAATAATTTACCTTTCCAGACGAACGTGTTGCACCAGGGCATAACGGATTATTGATATCATATCTTGGAACATTTTCTTTTTCTTCTATCTCTACTTGCCCCTTCCATGGTCTTTTCATACGATGAGGTGAAACTATAACCCATTCATCAGTTAAACGATTTAATCGTAAATGGGGATGGTCTTCTGTATTAAACATGACCTATACAAAGCTAAAATATGGAGCAAAAATTAATCCAACAAGAAGAACATTTATGCAGAGGTATTTCTTGTGCAACTATTTATTATTATGTAACTAATCAATAACACATGTGGAAAAATCCACTTAGGCATAAAGGAAATAACAAATTTTATTGAAATCAGCACAATAACCTGTCGATGCGCAAAGGTTTTTTTCACAATTTTTCTAGCCTTTACCTGTATTGTGTGAATCTTGAAACGCTGATGAAAATATTGTGTAGAATCATGCGGTTTAGTCCCAGGTGATCCTTAGTTGCCCATGCAGAAGATAACATCACTTATTTCCAACCATTTCCATGTTATTTAGCCTTAAACTTAAAAGTGCAATGTAATGGCTTTACTTAATTCTTATTTAATGAATTTATTTATTTTATTTTTTATTTATCAATATTTATACAGGATAAAACATTTTAGATAAAATATCTGTTTTACAAATGTGTCCTGTTTAAAAAAATAGCTAAAAAATAGTTAATATTTGATTAAAATCTAAATAAAAACGATATGAGAAAAAATAGAAGAAAATGTAAAACAAAGGGCAGAGAAAATGATTGAGTGTGGACACAAACTTAGAGTAAAGACGCTACTCAAATGGGACACATCTGGAAAACAAAGAAACAAAATTTTTTAACATACACCTAAATGTAGTATTGCTTCAATTTCTTTTTAAATGTTACATAACATATTTCTTTTCTAATATCTAATGGCAACTTGTTGTATGTATCAGCACCCATGTAATAAAAACCACTTTTTGCAACTTCTAATTTAACTTTTACGAACTACGCAACACACGTTTCTTATTATCATACTTTTGATTGATGTAATGTTTGCATTTTTTGTGACATTTCTCGCTCTGTTGTCCAGAGACACAAGCCTTTTCTGTTGTGTATTTGTAAATGTAAGGTTGATGATACTGTTAAAAGTGATAAGAGGTAGTATCATCATGTTGTAAATAATAGTAGCAGTGTTGTCATCAATTTGCGATCTCAATGCTGATAGGAGACGAAGCCTTGTTGAAGCTTTCTTGTAGGCTGTGATAAAATTTACCTGCACAGATAGTTTTGAATCCAGAGTCGAACCCAAATATTTATACTGGCTTGTCGTGTTGACTTCCACAAAATTGTAAAATAGCTTAAGCTTGTGGGATACTGAATTCAACTGTTTTCTAGTTCCGAATAACATTGCTTCCGTTTTTCCTCTTTTTAAGTTAATCACAAGATCATTATCGATTAGGTACTGTTCGATATTTTTTAATTCTGAGTTCATAATATCTTCGATATCATTCACATTGCTTCCAGCAATATAAACCACTGTGTTGTCAGCGAATTGGATAGTACGTGCTCCAATAAGCGAGGTCTCAAAATCATTAAAGAATATTAAAAATAAAAGCGGTCCTAAAATAGATCCCTGAGGGACTCCGCATTTTACATTCTCAGTGTTAGATCTGATGTTATCAATAACCACCTGTTGTGTACGGTTGAATAGGTAGTGGGTAAACCATTCTAACTCTTTGCCACAAATACCATATGCGTGAAGCTTTTCAAGCAAGATGCTATGTGAAACAGTTTCAAAAGCTTTCGACAAATCAATGAAGATTGCACCAACTAAATTTCCTTTATCACGCTCTTTTCTGATGTTATCAGTAAATAATGTTGCAGCTATGTCCGTGGAGCTACGTCTGCGGTAACCAAATTTATAACGATATAATAAATTATTGTCTTCTAGATAGCTGATAAGTTGGCTATGAACTGATTTCTTAAGTATTTTTGATAGGCTTGACAATATAGATATTGGTCAGTAGTTATTTGGTTCAGATGGTGATCCTGATTTAAAGATGGGAGTGATCAGTGCGTGTTTCCAAACTGATGATACTTCTGAGTTGTCTAATGATAAGTTGATTAAATAATACAGTGGTTCAGCAATCACAGATGCACAGTCCTTCAATAAAGCTGGCGGAAGATTATCCGAACCAGTTGACTTTTGACGCTTAAGCTTTTTTAGTTCATTCTCAACAAATATGCATGATACATAGTTAAATTTAAATTTCATACATGCTCTTAAAAGTGAATGTTTTGGTTTGACGTTATAAAAAATATGTAAAAACCAAGTTAGCTTTTGTTTAATAATGGTGGCAACGGTTAATGCTTTTATCGATTTTGGAGGACCAAAATTTGGACACACAAAAATTAAAAAATTATTTTTTTTATGCCATGTTGTTTTTGTGATATGTAAGAATGTTTTAATTATATAAAAAAGATATATGTAGGTTTTTTTTTTTTTTTTAATATGATGACATCAGTTAAGTTAAGTTGTGAGTTAAAAATACAATTGTTTAAAAAAACAAACTGAGATGCAATGAGAATTACTAGTTGATAGTCATGGAAAGCTATGAACGTTAAAAGCACTTTAATTTTATATAGTGTGAGAATGTATTCCTTTCTGTAGTATATATTACCTTTTATCAACATAGATGACAAGTAAAGGACGACATTTTATACATGTGCAATGCAAAAGGGTATTAAGATAGGGAATATAACAAAAATAACATACATTCTATATAAAACTAGTGTCAAATTTTATTGCAATACAGAACTCTTGTCAGGGAATTAAAAAAGACAGGATAGATCCACTTCCAATAGATACAAAACATACAAGAAAAATTATTTAATTTATTAATTCATGGCACACCACAAGACTACAACATAAGTCCACAATACGTTAATACTTCTTTCAACCGCAATTGTAATCAGTGTTGTCTATAAAAAATGATGACTCAGAGAAAAATATTTGTTTAATTTCTAATAAAATGTTTTTAGGTAAAAGCGGCTATCACGCTTACCTATAGCATTAAATTTTTTTAACTAACTACAAACTTACAAGAACAATTTGAAATATTGGTGTGAATTATATATATGTTTTTTTACTACAAATCAGTCAATATTAAAATCTAAAATTATAAAAATTCGTGCTACCTCCATATAACAACTAAGAAACGTGTGAATCATAAATATGTTGCGTTGCTTCTTTTGTTAAGTTGGCGGTGCAGCAGTTGGATAGACTTTATTAGAGCTATTTTCATAATAACAAATAGCAGTTGTTAAACTATATCCAATAAGGACAAATAGGATTTTTAAAGGTTTTTTCTCATCTTGAATGTTTAGTTCATGCGGCAAAACTTCAAAAAATGTTACATACAAAAATGACCCTGTAGCAATGCCCTGCAAGACAGCAGATGAAAACTTTTTCACAACATTATTTAAATAATCCAATACTATAACACCAATTCCAACGCCAATCGGAGCCATTGAGGCAAATATTACTAAGCAAATAAGAACAACAAGTGATTTTAAATCAGCATCAACCAGCTGAACACCAATCGAAAAAGCTATGATACTTTTATGTATAAGTAAGGCAATTAATATTTGAATTAATGTTCCCATGTGTACAGTTAAACCAACTGAAAGACCTTCAAACAATGAATGCAAAGATATTGCAAAAACTAAAACATATGTCCTGAAATTAGAATGCGTTACTGATTGCATAGAAGCAAGACTTTTGGTTCTGTGCATTTTCCTCACTCGATGATGAGTACCATGTTGAGAATAAAATGTGTCATATGACTGAACAGAATGCTGGGATCGTTGACTTTGCTCCAAGGTGTGTTCAATATCTTCATCTTCATCAGAGTACGAAATCGAATTTCCATGCAGGATCGAGGTGTCTCCAAGAGAAACATGCTTTTTTGCACTAACACGCCCATCAGTAGTTGTTTCATCAACATTTAGGGGTTCTTCGTGTATATCTCGGTCTCCACTCAATAAAGGTGCAATTTCTGCTGTACTAAAAACATTTTCATCATTATCAGACATGTCTACATTATGACTGTGTCCAGGATGACTAAGAAATGTGTTACCAAAGCAAGTATGAACAAACTGCTCTATTATAAGCATCATAATAAATCCAAAACCAATGATAAAATCACCCAATGGAAAAGTGGTTTTAATGTTGACTGTTGCAAGAGCCTCACCCATTGTAGTTTTTACCATCGGAAACAAATCCAATATAACTGTACTGAAAAAAACACCTCCAGCAAAGCAATTTGACAAACTGATTAACAAATTACGAAGTGGAGTTCCCACAGCATTCTCATCACGGGATAATTTTAATGGAATAGCACCAAATATCATAGACAGAATAAACAGGATAACTGAAGCAATAAGTTTAAGAGCCCAGTGTGGAATTTCATCTAACAATTCCATGGTATGTGATAGTTATTCTCTAAAAAATAACACATTTAAAAAGCTTCTTTACTGGCCAACACAGAAAATTATTAATCCACACAGGTAGTATATATTACTTGATTTTTTCTGAATAAAAAACTAAACATTTAGTACAAGTTTCCTCTCACTACAAGACTTCTGATGTTGGAGAAAAATTTCTTTCTTTTCCCTTTTTAGGGGAGTCTCAGGCCTCTCATCAAGATCTAAATGATTACGTTCCTAAAGAAAGTATTTATATAAATATGATGACTCTCTAAATTTGTGGGAGACTGCTAATAAATACCTTAATGAAACGGAATGATATCCTTTATATCATCCCTTGTAACGTTAATAGCACAAACCAAGATATAGTGGTCATTATTTTTCTACATCAATTAGACCCTCCATTTTTGTTCCTTGACAAACCTTCTTTTAGTGACAGACCCCCTCGCTCACGATCACCGTCAGCAATTTTAAGATCAGGGAAAATACCATTACCTATAAAAATCGCGTTTGAGGACGTTTTGTTTATTTTTTTCCATTTTATTTTATGTTTTTTTATATATATATATATATATATATATAGTTATCACATATATATATATATATATATATATATATGTGTGATGTATATATATATATATATATATATCATAAGTGCTGGCTGCTACGGTTTCAATGAGCTGTTTATTTCAACACAGCCAACGTTTTATCTCTAACGAAGTCTTTCAGAGTCGAACGAGACCTTCCGCCGATATACAACTATAGCCTATGCCTTTCCTCTATTTTAATCTATCAACAACCATTTAACAAAACCTAAATCTACAACTCTTATTGAAACCTAGATCTCCATTCTTCTTGTATCATTTTTGATCTAAACTTTTTATTCTTATTGTTGTTATTATTATGTTATTATAGGGATAAGAACCATTGTATAATGGAACCCGAATAAATGTCAAAAAAAAAAAAATAAAATAAAATAAAATAAAATAAACTTTCCAGTTATCAGTCCAAGCAAAAGTTAAATCAAACTAAACAACCTACATGATTTAATCTGAAATATTTATAGACCCTGGAAGCCTTAACAAATATTTTGAGTGATTTATACAGATATATAATATTTATAAAGGGGTCTTCAATCATTATTTAAAGTTTGTTCTGGTACTCAACAATAGCTTTTTCTTCCTATGTAAATTTGGAATAATAAACATCATTCCATACTAATTAGAGACCTAAGTGTTAACATATTCTGAAATTGGAAACGTTTATGTGCATATTTGAATTATTTATACATCCTTATAAAATTAAGGAATGTTTATAAAGTTCCTTCTTTAGTTCAAATAAATTTACGCTTTGAATAAAAATCTTGCTTGTGATTATCTAAACAAACAGCTCTAGGGACGATGTGGCAACTCCATTCACCACATTTACTTCATGGTTGTAACTACAAGCCATCCCTAACAACAACTTTGCAAAAATGCTGGCGAACAAGGCGGATGTTTGCGCAGGGTTGTGCCAAAAAAATTCGTCACAAACGTCCTATTTCTGTGATTTTCGTCTTAATTCCGTGATGTGTTTTTTCCAATATAAGATCCACTGGAATTATTTTCAAAGTCTAATTTATAATTAAAATAAATGGTTACAATATTTGGTGACTTGTCTCAGATGGAGCTAGTAGCTGCTTGAAACATTGTTATGTACCTTTTTCTGATGCTTAAACAGACATGACATTAGGAAAACTTGGTGATGCAAATTACCAAAGGGGATCTGTGGAGGAGAGCACACATAGTAATAAAAAAATTTTCTTAAAAATATTCCTCAGCCTGTCTAGTTTTATAATAATATAGGTTTGTTTAGTATTTAATGACTAATTACAAAAATAATAATAGAATAAAGTGTCATACCTCCACCACACAAAAATTTTCCAATGAGTGATATATATACCCCAGCGATGTTTGAGCTGTCTGTTCTGTAAATTGCACAAGTTTTGGTGCCAGTGAAAATGGTAATTTAGTACATCATGGACGTAAGGTCCAGGATATAATGCCATAACCAACCATTGTAAAAAGAGAAAGTTACTGAAAAAGGTAAAACCATGGAATTAAGACGTTCCTGGAATTTAGTTGGTATAGCTATGCTTGCTAAATTTTGCGGAATTTATTTTTGCGAAATTCACGAAAATTACTTTTCACGGAAATTACTTGTCACGAAAATTTCTTCTATTAAGGCACAAGAAATCATAAACCTTTTAATTTACAGACAGCATAGCTACATAGAGAAAGCCATTTCCCCTTTGCAAATAACACATCAAAAATGGTTCATGGCTTTGTGGTTATAACTCTTACATTTTGAGCTTGATGGCAAATAAATATGGGTAAGTGAATGTTACCACATGGCTTCGGTTAATCCAAGCCATGTGAGGGAAATTGGAGAGATGGCACACTGCGTGGGCCATTTGGATGTTTCAGGGAGTTTTCTGTAGAGCGCCGGAACCTAATCAGCTAGGTCTGCATAGCTCGAAATGAGCATTAAATACTCTAGGGCTCCCTTTCAAAGCCATTGCCCCTCCTACAAGACAGGGTATACCCCTCGATATTTGTGAGGCTAGCCATGTGAAAATATGCACATCTATCTATCTAGCTAGCTATCTAAACTATATGTAATGAAAAATCGACCATTTGATACACACAGGTACACAATATCCTAAAGTACACTGTATTTTTAAGTATCTATATACGTAATAAATTTGAAACATTACAAAGTTATATATTTACAACAAAATCTAGCTAGCTACCACAAAACGTCTCTTTGATCCAGCGGCAGATATTTCATTCTGGAATCACATGATGCGCGTATTATGTTTTTTACGTCACTCTGTGTGAATTGCCGAGTGTCGGTCTGAAGCAGAATCACGATATACGTCATGACGAAAATTGCGAACAGTTGAATTCGAGTATTGATGACGATCGTCGTAAAAATTGTCCCGTGATTGTATCGCCTTGGGGCCTTTTTATGTGAGACCGGGAAACTCGGTCCACCGAGATATCCCGCATGACCTGAGATCTCAGATATTTGCGGAAGAACGCTTAAAATTGAAATCGTGTTTATATGGCGCATATTCATCTCGCCCCGGTTACAACGGGAAACTCGGTCAACCGAGATCCCGGACAAGTGAGCCGGGATCCCGGTCAAACGGGATGGATATTTGTTCATCATGTAAACAGAAAAACCCGGTGGCAAAGTATGGAAAAAGTTTATGTAACCTTAGAGGAGCAAATAATTATCACTATTAAGGCATATCAATGGACATATTTGTTTTTGTATCATAGTGTATTTGTAATAAAAGACAACAAAACCATGAAACATGCTGAAAACACCAGGTTTCACTAAAATTACAATTGAGAATGATCTAAGATTAACTTTTAATCCTGTTTCAAGCGTGTGGGAGATGTTAATGAATAATATTTAAATTGGTCAGAAATGATGGTAATTTTCAAAAAATTTGAGAAATAACTAATAGTGATAACACAGTTGTTTCAAGCATCAACAGTATCGCTATCTTCTTTTTTCTGTTGTTGGAAGCCATATTTGCTTACATATTCACCCCGCCACTTTTAGTTTCCCGCTAATTTTTCTTCATATAAACCCGGGATGGGAAATGACAAATTTACATATAAACCCGAGTTGATATTAGCCCGCTCTACCGGGAAACTCGATAGGCGAGTTTCCCTGTTCTCATATAAAAAGGCCCTTGGATGTATCTATTATCACCCAAAGTAGAACACGGCCTGTCAATAGACGGGACTGACCATCTCTAGACAAACGGTGGCTCGTCTTTTGACATGCTGCCCTATCAATTGGCGGGCCAGGATCAACTTGCGACATTGCGTTAAAATGTGTTTGCATACATATAGAATATAGAAGCCTAATCCTAGTCTAACTTTTATGTTGCTTATATAAGAACGTGTACTTATATTGTCTATATTTCGTTTAACTCGTCGATAAGGCCCGTGCGGAAATCCACTTAGGCAGAAGGACAATTACAAAAAGAGGTTGTTTTACATGTTTTGCTGACGGCAGAAGTGCATACACAAAAAATAATCGACGAAATTTAGTTTATCCGTTCTTCTAAATGTGTAGATGTTGAAACGATGATCAAAAATAGTATATAGGATCATGCGCTTTTAACAAACGGTTAAAGAGATACAAAGGTTTAAATATTTTGCTGACATAAGCAAAGTCCCCTTCAAAGTATAAAAAAAAATTATTTAGAAATTCATATACCCGTTACCTTCATAGTATAGATCTTAAAACGGTGATCAAAAAAATGTTATTTGACCTCAAAGTTTTAAGTGCTTTGTAATGCCTTCACTAATGTTAATATTCTTTTTTTTGATGTTAATACTATTTTAACGTCAAAGTTACAGAATTACAGAACAATTTTATAGGTGATGTTTTATGGACTTTATCAAAGAAAATTGTAAAGAATATAATCAACTTTGCAAAAGTGACAGACAGACGCACTGGAGCTCCGTATTATTATGTAAGACTAGTCGATAATGCCCGTGGAAAAATCCACTTAGGCCGAAGAATAATGGACAAAAATAGGTTGGCAAACTTTGTTATAATTATTGTTTAAAATCTGATTTAGATGTGTTATAACATTCGTTTGTATTTGTTTTTAAGCTGTGCATCAAATATTTTTTAATTAAACTGTTTTTAAACTGTTATTCATTTGTTTTATAGAGAATGAATCTAATGACGAGTTATAAAAACTCGAAATATCTGTATAATAATACGCCAGTTCCGTGTGTCTGTTTGTCACTTTTGCAAAGTCGATTATATTTTTCATAATTTTCTTCAATAAAGTCTATAAAACATCACCCATAAAATTGTTCTGTAATTTACCAAACTCTAACGTTAAACTTATATTAACGTTAAAGAAAAGTATATAACATTAATGAAGCCATTACAGTGCACTTAAAACTTTGAGGCCAAATAACTTGGAAACAAGGTGGTGATGTCAATGATTTTCCACCGCGTTGGTAACTAGGGACCACCTAGAACCAATTTAGGTCTCCAAATCCGTTTCGGAGTGGACGGGTTGATGACGTCACCAAAAAACCTTCAACCCCAATATCTCTGCAACCGTTTGTCAAAAGTACATGATCCTATACATTTTCTTGATCAGCGTTACAAAATCTATGCGAGAAAGGCCAACAGGTATATAAACTTCTTAAAAAACTTTTTTTGTATTTTCACGGCCTTTACTGACATTACAATCAAAGAATAATTTCGCCAATATTTTAGAAATCTGCACTGCTGACGTCAGCAAAACATCTAAAACAACCTATTTTTCCATTGTCCATCTGCTTCAGTGGATTTTTCCACGGGCTTTATCGACTGTATACCCATTGCCTTCATCGTATAGATCTTGAAACGCTGAGCAAAAAATGTATAAGATCATGTACTTTTGATAAACGGTTGCAGAGATATTAGGGTTTTTTGATGACGTCATCAATCCGTCCATTGCGAAACGGATTTGGGGACCCAGGTTTGGGAAAAATACCCAAATTCGCCCTTGGTGGTCCCTAGTTACCGATGCGGTAAAAGATCATTGACGTCACCACCTCGTTTACAAATTATTTGGCATCAAAAGTTTTAAGTGCACTGTAATGACTTCACTAAATGTCAATATACGTTATTGACGTTAAAGTAGTGTTATTGACGTCGCGCCGTAACGTCAGAAAGTTTAACATTTGAGACATAAGTTTTTCGGCTACATCAAAGGAAAATGAACACACCCACTTTGCCTGTTCCAGACATACTCTAGTAGTGAAGGGAGTGAAAAAATAGGATTTCGCTCCTTTGACACCTTTACCCCGTCAAACCCCCGCTTCCACCACCTCCAGCACCCCCTCCACCCCCACCCTCTCCAAAAGCTGGTAAATACCGAATTCCCCGAATCCGACAAATCCGACAATTCCGACAATTCCGGAAATACCGATAAAATTTCGAGCATGCGCAAAAGCGACTAGCGGGAATAATGCTGACATCAACAAAAGAGCATGCGCAATCGAGTAGGGAAAGTCCCATACTCAAAGGTGTGACTGCTATTCGAAGTTGAACTCTACCTATAATAAACAGGATGAATTGGTTCAGGAAAGCCATAGGTAAACTATATGAAACCGTGTCGGATCAACTACGGAGCGTGCGGGATACCGTTACTTACTACTATAACAAGGCGAAGGAGCAAGTCTCGAGAGGTTCGACGCTCCACGACGAGGTCCAACGGATCACCATCGAAGATGAATACCAGGGAATCGCCGACGCCAAACACATGATCGGGAAAGAATCGAAGCAAGCCACGAACCCGGAGGGAATCGAGGACATCCAGAACATATTTGACGAGAATGACCCGCAAATTTTGGAAGACGGAAACCGCATCAAGACGTGGCAGTTAAACAAGAACCTTAATCACCCACTGACGGAGACCATCATGCGAAAAATCACGCCTTACGTAGACATGCGCGTCAAGGTGGTTTACAGTTTCGGCTGGGACATCTACCGAGGTGGTGGTGACGTGTCGGCTTACTACAAGATCAAGAAGAGCTCCAAGTGACTATCAAGCATGGCGGAAATCGAAGCCTTCATGAAAGAATGCGACATGAACCGCCTGGATCTGGAAGATGCAGAGTTTTGGACCAAGGCCTACCTGCCACCCGACAGAACCATCGAAAGCCCGGGAGCATACGAAGGCAAAATAGTCTTTAAGCACGTGCGGGTCAAGATCATCTCCACGAGAGAGCCCCTACTTGGATGTGGACCTCTTCCTGATTGGCTGCGCGGTAAAAGGTGCATCTACAGCTTTGACAAGACAGACGAAAGAACCGACAACCTGTGTTTCTGGAGATACCTAGCCGTTCACTACCGGGAAGAGCGAACGCAGCGTGAAAAGTTCCTGACAAGACCGGCCCTCAAACTGGCACGCGAGTACTACGAAAACTTCAAGCTAAAGCGGGAAGAGGTACGTGCCACGAAGCTGGTGGACGTGGAGGGTATCGCTAAACACTTCAAGATCAACATCAGGGTCTTTGAACCCAAGAAGAACTCAGACAAGCCACCATGGCGGCTCGTCTATGGTCATAACCAATACAAGATGGGGTTGGACACGATCGATCTAGGCATGCTGGATGGTCATTGCTTCTACATCAAGAAGATGGATGTTTTGACTCAGCGCTGGGAATGCGAGGTTTGCACACAAATATTCACCAGATCTGAAAACCTCACGCGGCACAAGCAGAAAGAGTGTGAAGGCGTCAAGACAAAGATCATTTGCAAAAGCAAAAAGGTCGAGCGCATGCCGAGCAAATCGGAAAAGGTCTTCTATCATGATAAGGGCTTTAGTTATGCGGCGTGTCAATGGATTGAGGCCATGTCAGAACAAACCGGCAGACATATCCATCATGCTCTCTGTGGGCACGAATGGGAGCGCGTGATACGCGAGGGTCTTAAGGAGGTCTACAAGATCGACGGCTATGAGCCCCAGACAGAGACAGTCTATGAGTACCACGGCTGCAAGTGGCACGGATGCCTCTGTCAACCATGTCGGACCAACGTGGACATGAATAATTTTAAGCTCATCAAATTCAAGGAGCACTACATCCGAAAGCGTGGCTACAACCTCCTCACCACTTGGGAGTGTGAGAACCCTCCAAAAGTCAAGAGGCTCTTCAAGAACGAACTTGGGCCCTACCCCCCACTTCATCGTGTTTGACTTTGAAGATCTCCTAGCACCTTTACACCAGCAGGAAACAGCTGATCTAACATACCTTTCGGATCACATCTCAGTGAGTGTCGCCATCCACAATAGTCTTACTGAACATCCAACGTTCATCATGCACGAGTATCCCAAGGTGTTGGTGCGGACATTCATTGAGCAACTCGAGCAGAGACAGGCTCTCATAGTTGAAGCAGTTGAGAATCTGCACCCCAAACCAGAGGATTTTGACATGCTCTCTAACCAGTCCCAATTGGCTTGGAACGAGTGGTTGAACCAAGTGGCGGTGATCGGCTTTAACAGCGGCAAGTATGACTTCAACCTAATTAAGCCGTACTTTGTCGAGCGAATTGCGGATGACGACGGGGACAAGATCAAAGTGGCAAAGAAAGATAACGACTACATGTTTCTCGCGACATCAAAGTTCAAATTTCTCGACATCAAAAACTTTCTCGCACCCGGCATACGATGGCTGGTGCAAGTCGTTGGAATGTGGGCTGACGGCCCACATTCCAACGACTTGCGGGAGAACCTTACATGCTCAAATGCCAAGAGAACTGCTTCAAAGCCGGGTGCAAGGCTTGCATCGATGTTTAAGAAGCCTACGACGAGTGCACGAGGAATGAGACCTATGAGCTGCTGCAGATAAGCATGGTTGGTGGTCCCGCGATCATCTTTTGCAGGTACCACGAAATGTTAGATCTGATGGCGAAGATCTGATGGCGAAATGTGACAGCCATCAGATCTAACATCTATGACAACCCCCGCAAGTGCAAGACCATTCTCGGTTATGACGCCAACATGCTGTACCCGAGTACCTTGCTGCAAGATTTCCCATGCGGTAAAGAGAAGATGATAAAGATGGCACACCCCGTTGAGGGTTTGGAGGCTCTGGAGCAAGGTGTTATAGACGGTGAGCTTTTCGGCTTTGCACAATTTGATATAGAAGTCTCCCAAGAGCTGTACAACAAGTTCAGCGAAATGTCTCCGCTATTTGTTGTCAAGGAGATACCCGATACTCAAATACCTCGACACATGCACGAGTACGTACAACAGACGGGGCGCAAATGTGTTCCAGGTACCAAGAAGCTCTTGGGCGTGATGAAAGCTGGAAGGATCTTGTTGTACACTCCTGTACTGAAATGGTACCTCGAGCACGGGCTGAAAGTAACCGCTTTCTACCAGTTCCTCAAGTACTCTCGAGCCAAGCCCTTCGCGTGGTTCCCGGAAGAGATTGCAGATGCGCGACGCCAAGCTGATAAAGACCCTGATAAGCGCATCACAGGTGATACGGCCAAGTTGAAAGGGAACAGCTTCTATGGGAACACTAGCTTTACCAGGGACGAAAAGGAGGTAGATGCAGCAATGAGGAGCCCATACCTCGAAGACCTTGAAGAGATCGGGGACGCGTATGAAGTAGGAAGAGGTAAACAAGGGGTCAGCATCGATAGAGCCTATCAGTGTGGTATCGCCGTCTACCAACTGGCCAAGTTGCGCATGTAAGAGTTTTACTATGACTTCCTCGACAAGTACGTAGATCGCCGAGATTTCGAGTACATATACATGGACACGGACAGTGCCTATTTCGCCATTTCTGGATAAGAGCTGCGGAAGGTCGTTCGCAAGGAAATGCTCGAGCAGTACGACGAGGATGTGAATAACTGGTTCGTCACCGACAAGCACTCGAGTCGAACGGGAGGTCTGTTTAAACCTGAATTCATCGGGTCCAGGATGATTGCATTGACAGCCAAGTGGTATTTCGTCGAAGGTAAAGAAGGTACGAAATTCTCGTGTAAAGGCATGTCGAAAAGGCAGAACAAAGTGACATGGTCAAGGTACATGGGAGCACTGAAAGGCGACCTAGATACCGCTAAAAATGTAGGTTTCCGGGTTCATAACCAAGGCATGGTCACGTATGAGCAAAACAAGCTAGGGCTCTCGGCTTTTTACGATAAGCGGAAAGTACATGAGGGTGGCGTACATACGGTAATTGTAGCGAGGTTTTCAAAAAGCTGTCCAGATTTTTGTAAAGTACTACTTTACAAAATCCACAAGATGGAGGATGCTAAAAAATGCACGCGCTGTAAGTATCAGCTACCACTAGACAATTTCGATATGAAGGACGGGCAACGAACAAAAATGTGCATCAGATGCTTCGATACTCAGAGGACTTGGTCTGAGCGTAATAGATGTCCCCATGAAAAGTCAAAATGGCTTTGCTCCATCTGTGATTTCCCTAGGTATAAATGTAACCGCGTTCTAGCCAGGATTCATAATGCTCTAAACCGTGATACAGAGATTAGCTCTACGGAGTATCTCGGTTGTGATATTGTCACATTCATGAAACACATCCAGGCCCAATTCAGAGACGGTATGAACTGGGGGAATAGAGGCCAGTGGCAGTTTGATCATCGGGTGCCAGTAAAGTATAGGGAGAACGGAGAATACCCCAGCGAAGAAGTGCAATTAGCAAGGCTCCACTATACTAACATGCAGCCGACGATAATCAAAAGAAGGGCCATCGATATATAACCTAGTTAGAATGCAGTTTTGTGTGCTTGATCCAGTACACAAGACAAATGGAATGTGAATTGTATATTGCCATAATCCTGCCATATGTATTGATCCTAGTCTGCTTTCTTTGCTACAGACGTGTAATAAACATGGTTCAAGATATTGCAGAGATATTTAATGTAGTCGACACACCTGCAGAAGCCATCAAGCAAAGTGAAAAACCTATTGACAAGCGCCAGGCTTTGAAAGATGCAATACGCCAAGGTAAACAGAATCTTCTACCAAGAAATGCACAGAAGCCTTCCTTGACCTCTCCCGAGGTGGTCGACAAAATACATGCCGAGTACATTCAACGTGAGCTCCGGGAGAAGGGAGAGAAAACTGCCAAAGCCTTGTCAACTCAAGCCATCAGCTTATACACCAAAGCTATAGGTAACGTGGTGCCCCTCGATAGTGCCGATAAGCTCCGTCAAGACCTGGAGGAAGATCCTATCATCAAAGACTCTATGGTAGATCTAGGTATTCTCGTCTATTCAGAATTCGGCAAGCTTTTGGCACGCCTCTTAGTGGCAGCCCACACTATCAACCATGTGTCAAGGGAAGGTTCAGGGGAGGATGATGAACAGGAAGAAAATAATGGGAAACATTCTATCGAAAATATACATGGGCAATCCTGAGCTGGTTAAAAGGGTAAACAAGGTACCCACAGGCATAAGAACAAGAACAGCCTGCAAGTATACAGATCTTACCGCCGTTTACGGGGACTGTGCACGTGGTTTAGAAATCTTAACGCCTGAGGCAGATAGATTTCCACAGCAGGCATGTAACTTAGTGATGAGTATACATATGAATAGGGTTATGGTAGATGGTAGAAACGATTTGAAGACCATCAAGCGGCCTTGTACTTCATGAAGAGTAAGGTAAGAGAATGGTTATTCTAAGCCTTACGGCTTAGAATAAAATGAGTGAAGAGTCTAGTCAATACATAACCAAGAAGAGCGAGGGTCGTGTTGCTGCCGGCAAGAGACTTGCCGAATGGGAATCGCAAGAACAAGGCCGACCTGCAGAAGAACCAGGGTAAAGGTACTTCACAAGAGGATAGAATAATTGATCTTGGATATCGTTTAAGATCCGCATACAGCAATCTTTACAGGGCCTACCTCGTGCGGTAAGACTCGGCGAGTGCTGGACGCTCGAGAATGAGTACAAGGGTCACTTTCACAACATCATCATACTCTGCCCAACGATCCGCTGAAATAGGACTTACTTGGCAAGGTCCTGTCTCTGGCAGGACGATTACGTCTTCCTGATAGACCCCCGGGATCAACTCTTTTACTGGATCGAGCAACTATCAAAGCTCTAAGCGGGAGAAGAGACGCTCTTCATCATTGATGACATGATAGCTGATGAGACTCTTGACAAGAAGCGACAACCCCTGTTCGAGCTGGCCATCAGTGGTCGTCACAAGAAGCATAGCCTATGGTTGTTACCTCAGTCGTATACAACCCTCCCAAAGAACCTCAGACGTCAAAAGAAGCAGTTGTTCGCTTGGTATCCTTCGGAGCGCTCTGATATGAGAATGATCGATGAAGAGACGAACCAGATAGATGATTGGGAGTTGATCAAGACTCAGCTGAGCAAATCCAAGCATGCTTGCCTTTGGATTAGACTTGAGCATCCGCGAAGTTGGAAAATTTTAGCGTGAGCACCGTCCTTGCAACACGAACCTGATTGAGAACTTTTAAGATATAAAATGTCTTGTATCGTAAAATTACAGAAGGAACTTGAGGAGCAGCGCAGATTAATCAAAAAAAAGAATGCAACCATCGCGATGCAGGATAGTGAGCTTCAATGGGTGGATCAATACATTCAATCACAACAGTCCGGGGAAATTGTTATTATGATTTTTCGCAAGCATACGACACCTGACGACGATAAGTACCACGATTTCCCGTACTATGAAGCGCGTGTTCAAAGACGCTATATCTCTAGGATGAGGGGTTGGTTTAAAGAGTTCCAAAGTCCGAAGAAATTGTCGTTATCAACAACCCCAACGGTATACAGACCTTTAACAGATTCATCAAAGAAGGACACGTGGACAGCTATACATATGTAACTTCAAACTGATCGATTTGGGTGGAGACGACTTGTACGATCTAGGTGTTCCAGCGCTATATGACTAAGTCACATGTTTTTGTTGCTCTTCTCGAGCCACAAAAATTACGAGCCCAGTCCTTGTAGACACAAGCCCCGGATTCAAAAACTTACAAGCAAAATGTCTCTTGTGGCCGTTTATTTTTTTTTAAAGGAAAACAAGTCCGATCCTTCCCCGTAAAGGGTAAAGGGCAATGCCTCGTAGCCCACGATGTTGTTAGAGCCATTGGGTATACAGATAATGAAAATGGGAAGAAGGCAGTTCGAACCCATGTCCACAGCAGGTATATAATACAATATAAGGACGTTACAAATGCTCTGCATAAGGGGGTCAATATTGACCCCCTTCATCAAGACACGGTTTTACTGACGGAAGCGGGCCTTTTAAGGTGTGGCAGAACCGAGGCCAAACCATTCCTGAGGTGGGTTGTAGACGAGGTACTGCCTAGGGAAATGCGAAAGCTTGCCGATTCTTTTGAAGCAAAGGACGTGGCCATGGAAGAAAGAAATATGGCCCTGGCACTACTTAATGATGACCTCGAGGACAGGGATAGACAACTTGTGGTGTTGAATGGCGATCTTGAGAAAAAAGATCGACAGCTCGAAGTACAGATCCAAGAAAATGCGAGACTCCGTGAAAGGTATGTACCATATGCCCAAGATCCTGGAAAAAACAATGTTAATATGATTTACCGCAAGCATACGACTCCTGACGATGATGAGTACCATCACCTCCCATATTACTGCGCTCGCATACAGGGATGCGCTATACATTCTAAAAGAAAATGGTTTAAAGAGAACTTTCCAAAGTCGGAGGAGATTGTCGTTATCGAAAATCCCAATAGTGTACATGCCTTTAACAAATTTGCAGAGGAAGGACATGTGGCGTGATACGTATGCCACTTCAGACTTCTTGACCTTACCCGAGACGACTTATACGACTTAGGTGTTCCGGCACTATAGCCATAAGCGCGCAACGTTTTTGTAGCTCTTGTCAAGCCACAAAAAACAACAAACTTACCATTGTTTTACATGCTCCTGAGGTACTTCAACACTCTCGGGTACTAGCATCAACTCCTCTGACACAAAACTACGCCCTGGCCCATTATCGAGATAGTATAACAATCTCGTACTTGTCACGATACGATCGAGTCTATATGTTTTCTTGCTCCACCAGGCGTCCGTTGCACGTCTTTTCGAACATCCATGCTCTTCTCCAGGTTTCAGGAGGTACAAGTAGAGGCCATCGTCGGATAGCGGTTTCTCATCGTGTTTTTCCTCGACCTGCAGCACCTCCTCAAGTTTGATGGCCTTGCTTGGCTTCATCCCTATCATCGTGGTCTTGGTGTTGTTCAAACTTTTCACGATAGTATAGAGGTGTTTGACCCATGTACTACTTTGCTCGTCACTGACAAAATCTTGCGCATCTTGAGGTTTGGAAAGCCTTTCCGCGAGCACCTTGTTATATGACTCGACAAACGCCGTGAAAGTATGGTGGTGTTTCGTGGTAGCCCTCTTGATCTCAACACCTTTACTTTCTAGAAGCTTGCTCACGGCAGACTTAAACTCGGATCCGTTGTCGCACTGGAAAACCCTCGGATAGCGTAAAGGTCCGGCCTTGTATATGTCCTTGATCATGTCAGCAACTTCGCTGGCCTTTTTCGTACGTAGGGGTCTCTCTACCTTGTACCTCGAAGCCACGTCGATGCCTGTGAGTATATGCTTGTACGTGCTGCCATAAAGTTTATCGTGAGGCATATAGAGCAAGTCGAATTGGTGCATTTCATTCGGTTTCGTGATTGTGAAATGCGGATAATTGATGCGCTTGGGCCCTCGAATATGTCTGAGCCATAAGAGCTGGCGAGACAGCCAGTGAGTAACTCTCTTTCTAGAAAGGCCAATCTGCTCGGAAAGTAGTTTAATGGCTTTTCGCCCAGTCCAGAGATGTTCTGGCTGGTAGTAAATTTTGCTTTTCAACCTCTTCAGCCGTAACGATATGTGCTTTTGACATGTTTATTACTTGTCAAAATACTTGTACGCCGCAAAACCAAGCAGGGCCGAGGATCCAACGATAAACGTCAATTCACCGTCTTGTTGTTGCTTGGAAGGCATATAGTAGTCGGAGAGCTTGGGAGCTTTTTCGATCGTCGCGATATAATACACTTTCATGCCTTCGTCTAACTCTTTAAGACTCTCCCCGGCTTGTGCACATGTCATCGGCAAACTACTATGCCACATCATCAATTTATCAATGAGAACTGGACAAGTACCATATATCTGGAAATCAGCTAAAATAACGCCTGTCTATAAGTCAGGTGATATTAACAAACCAGACAGTTACCGACCGATTTCTGTTTTACCAGCCCTCTCAAAAGTACTCGAAAAGGCAGTCCATAACCAGCTAAGCGGATATCTCGAAGCCAACAAACTCTTATCGGAGTCTCAATTTGGATATCGATCAAATAGGTCTACATTGACCGCGGCGACATTGTTTGTTGACAACATCAGAAAGGAAGTTGATAATGGAAAGTTAACGGGAGCTGTATTTATTGACTTAACTAAAGCGTTCGACACTATAAGTCATGCTGTTTTATTGCAAAAACTTCAAAGAACTGTCATGGTTCACTGATTATCTCTTTCAGAGACATCAGTTTGTGTCAATAAAGAACAGCTTATCATCTTCAATGCCGGTGTTCCACAAGGCTCAATTTTTGGGCCATTGTTATTCGTAATATTTCTCAACGATCTGCCTGACGTATTAGAAAATTGTAGAGTGATAAAATACGCAGATGACACTGTTGTCTACTTTTCACA
This sequence comes from Hydractinia symbiolongicarpus, assembly GCF_029227915.1. Taxonomy (NCBI): domain Eukaryota; kingdom Metazoa; phylum Cnidaria; class Hydrozoa; order Anthoathecata; family Hydractiniidae; genus Hydractinia; species Hydractinia symbiolongicarpus. The sequence goes on along the minus strand of NC_079875.1, from coordinate 18,700,984 downwards.
CTCGAAACTTTCAAATATATCTTCATACTTAGATTTAAATGAACTTATAATCAATATAAGAAAGGGTAAAACTGAAGTCATGCTTATTGGAACAGCTAAACGTTTATCGCTAAATACTGACGACTTCACTGTTAATTATAGAGACACTTAAATCAACCATGTTGACTCTTACACATATCTAGAAATTTTATTTGACAATACACTAAACTTCAGCCAGCAGTTTGATAAATCATACAAAAAACCCAGTTGGAGAATTAGACTGCTTGAAAGAATTAGACCTAACATCACTTCAAAAGTAGCTAGAATGATCTATCGGTTGATGATTCTACCTGTTTTTACTTACTGTTCGATAGTTCATTTTGATCTCACCAATAGTCAAATTGACAAACTGCAATCCCTTACAAATCGAGCAAGACGCATTGTCGGTGATCACAAAGTTAAAATTCAGTATATTTACAGCGAGATGTTGAAACAGTCGTGCATGTTTGTGAGGAAGTGTTTGGATGGAAATGTTTGTGCTAACTTCGAAAACTACTTTGAAAAGATCAATCACCAAGTAAACACAAGAAGCTCGAATACCTCAGTAAAACTTCCTAAAGTTAAACTTTCAGCAGCAAAGAAGTCATTTTATTATTTTGGAGCAAAATTATATAATGAGCTCACTTCGCATATAAAACGCGAAGAAAATATTTAAGGATTTAAGAGTTTGTTAAATGATCATTATTTTTGAAGTTTTTTGTGTCTGTTAATATTTTACTTAGCCTGACTCTTTCTGGGCAGTCCACTTTTTTCTTAATCATCTGTGGTGCTTTTGATTTTCTTTTCAATTTTTCCGAAAGTCCCCTTTTCCTTACTTATTCAAACTTGAATTTTTATTTTAACTGATAATTTATATATAAATATATATATTTTGCTAATTTTTTACTAATTTCGACACATACGCACATACACATTAACGCAGGACAAACATTTAGTTTTTACAACTGAAGTTTTTATCCTGTATAAACATTTTTAAATAATAATAATAATAATTGACGCTTAAGCTCTCGTTGCTTGTTGTACCAATCGATTTTTCCCTGCCGCTCGCGCACCCACTGTGCTTGAGCTGCTTGGAGTTATTCGATAGCTTTGTCATGACGCTTCCTCTCTTCTTCACCGTGGCCCGACAGTTTACTGAACAGATAGTTACTCCCCGAGAATGCTAGGGCGTTGATCAACGCCCCTCCCGCCATAATTGCCAAGGTCGCCATGTTTATCTTGAGACAAAACGGTTGCCTTTTGCAATGTTCTCACTTGCCCACATGGGTTGGGTATTGGTGTAGTGCAACTCCTACCAACCCCGACAAGCGATGGAACATCTCCATTTTCTCGATATTGTAGCGGCACCTTATGGTCAATATGCCACTCCCCATAATTGTCCCAGGTCATACCGTCTGAAAACTGAGCCTCGATATGTGCCCGCAGCGTCGCGACATTGCGCCCCAGATATTCTTGGGAGCTTAGTTCCTTATTGTCATTTAGAGCATGACATGTTCTGCAGCGTACAATATGAGCGAGATGCCCCAGAGGGTTGCAGTCTTTGCACTCGGATCTTCGCCTACCATGCTCGATGCATATTCCTCCACCTCCACAGTCTTTACACTTTGATCTTTGCCTACCATGCTCGATGCATTTACCTCCATCTCCACAGTCTTTACACTGTGATCTTTGGCTACCATGCTCGATGCATATGGCTACACCTCCACAGTCCTTACTTATTTTATAACCGCCATCAGCTGGCTTTGCTGGGGTAGACCCTGAAGCAGGCGTACTAGCACCTTTTATGACGTCGCCGTATGGTGCGAAGTGCAGTACGAACTGTAGCCTATCGTGTAGCCCTGCTTGATAGAATGGCAGATCCCTCGTGAGTTCGAATTTACCAATGGGGATAGCAAACTTTTGTTATGGTCGCTAGCCTTCACTTAGAGGGCTCTGATAGTACTATCTTTGGGATTTATGCCTTCTAGAATCAAGTTGTTCTCACGGTCAATTTTTGGGAGCCACAAGTCCCTATATACTCCGATCACGTTATAGTCGCTGATGTTCTGTATCTCATGCCTGTTCAGATTTATGCGAAGGTTTTGAACCAGGGCCTTGCCGATGTTGCTGACGATGGTACGTTTGGTGTTGTAGCCAGTAAACTCCAGGTCAAAGAGAAGTTTGAGAGAGCCAGGGAAAATTACATCATTCTGTCCCATGTTTGGGACGTGGACATTCAAGTATTCGTTCTGGTTGATCGTGCTAGGGATATGCGAGACCTTGACACGCTGCTTCTTGCCCTTCATTGCTAGCATAGTCTTTAATTCCTTATACGGATCTAGCTTACTTCCGTACATTTATTAGTAGGGATTTGCGGGTTGAATAAATGCCGATTGATCCAATATATAAAGGAGACGATGAAGGGACTTTGTTTACGCAGACGGAAGACATGACGGCGCAGTCTGCGGAGGGATCTATCAGTATGCCCGAGGTTCCGAGTATGGAAGAGGCTTACCACGGTCCAGCACTGAGACAGACACCACGCTAAGTCAACCGGAATGGTTGCAAAGGTTGCTGAATAAAGAAGGAGACGACACCACGCTAAGTCAATTGGAGAGGCTGAAAAGGTTGAGGGTTGTTAGCTTTTACAAACATCTTGTGGTGGGGTTGAAGATGGTGCCGAAGCTAGATGCGATACCTTACGACGTTTTTAAGCTGGACAATAACCAGCTTTTTTTCGATGATGTAAGACTCACAAGGGAAGACAATGGTGAATTTAGAATTATTGGCCCGATGCTGCTGAGGATGCTACACCCAAAGAATCGCCTGGGGCGTATGGGGTTCGAAGGCTATATTAAACCTATCGCGGCAACGGCGGGGAGGATCTTGAACAATGCGGAGCAGATCGAGGCAAAGGGTGGCACTTTCGATATGGAGCCACTGCTCGGGAAAGTACTCGACGAGACGAAGAGCTTGATTAGAGATATTTCGTTTGGAGGAAGCGAGATATTCGTGGATCGCGAGAGAAGAGGACTCGACCTCGGGGTTCGAACGATCCGTGGCCAGCTGAGGATGTTGGAAAACAAGATACTCGTGAGAAATAGTCAGATTGACAAAGCACAAAAAAAGGTGAACAAGCTCGAGAGAAAGAAGAAGACGCCTGAAGTAACCGAAGAACAGAAAACTGTCTGGGATGAAGACATTAAGCAAGCTAGGGAAGAGTTAAAGAAACTGTGGGATGAGAAGAAAGCCCTACGAGAGCAACACGGTGTATTTTCCTCCGAGATTCAAAGCCAGCTGAAGATTATCAAAGAGACTCTGATGAAGATTGCTGGGGATGACACATCACTGCAGGAAAAGCTCAAGATCTTGTCCAAGGAACAAGGCTTGAACATAGCTAGTATTGTCTGGGCTGTGGCCTTGCTGATCTCTACCATCGTGCTCGCCGTCACTGGAGGAAGTGCCGGCGCGAAGGGTTTCGTGCAAAAACAGCTTGAAAGACTCGGAAAGTTCTTGAAGTACCTAGCAGGCAAAGCAGGTGCAGCGTTACCAGGTATTATTGGCAGCGTGGTGTCGTTCTTTTTCAGAGTTACAGCGAGAGTTGTCGAGTTCGCGGCAAAGCACTTGTACATGGCGCTAGCCGCCGTAGGTATTTTTGTGGCTTATATGGGTAACAGGAGGAGTAAGGGCAAATCGCACTGAGTGGTAAGCGTTCTGGTAATCATCTAGATGATTACCAGAATGTACTGGGCCCCTATTTTAACCATATATACGATAAGATCAGTCCTACGCCCACCATGATAACGGTAGCCTTGGTATTCTCATGAACATCCGCAGACCTGATCGGGGTGGCACCCCCACCCGTTTCATGACTTGGTACTTGACGTTTCGTCGACTGCGAGATCCTTCTAAGGGGTTGGTTAACCACCCCCTTGGCAAGGCTAGCGTTAATCTGCGGGTTAACACCAATCGAGAAGTACTCCTTGCTGATGAGTACCTTGTTCGTGAAATTCACGACATTCCCTATATGAAGGCTCATATCGCTAGGGACCATGTAGACACCGTGAGCAACCGAGAAGTCAAACTTGGACCGCGCGTACTTGAGCACATTTTGGAATCGCCTTATTTCCTCACCCGTGTCACTAGGCCGGAGGATCAGATCCTCAAAAGTCGTCAAATACAAGCGCTGCGCATCGATCGAACTGCCTTGATTGCCTATGATGTTGGACCTCGCGTTAGCTTGGCTCTGAAGTATGAGGTAAGCGTAAAATCTTACACTTTCGGAAAGTTTCTCTATACCTACGCGTGAGACCTTGAGAGGTTTCGAGAATAAATCGACTCCATGAATCCTTATCGAAATAACTAGGGCTGCTGCCGGGGTAGTCTTTACGAATAGCTTGCCAGCTACTGAAGAGGGTTTCATTCCTCCACTCGCTCTCGGTGTCGCTTACCCCAAATTCACGTGCTAATTGCTGGAACTTTTGGTTGTTGAAGGGGTTGTTGAGACGGCGGAATCTATCAGAACCCGGTAGAGAAATGTCAAGATCTTGAAGGATTTTATGAATCTGGAAGTAGGCGTGGAACCGGTAAACGGAGCGAACAAGAGGTACACATGTGGTTAGATGCTGCATAGAAATGCCGCAAGCTGAAGTTGCGCAGTATGTGGCAAAATTGAGCTGAGTGGACCAGAGGCTGAAAGGGTGGCTTTGCCAGGTATTCAACACCGCCCCAGAGTGGAATTCGTAGTCGACGAAGATGTCTGGGAATTTTACCGTAAACGAGGACCCCTTTGCGTCAATAACGATGTCCTGCGTTGAGAGGACTTCGCCCTTGAGTCTCTCTAGCTATCTCCCATGTGTAGGGGTATACTTTGCTCTCGGGTTATACGAGTAAATGCTCATCTTTTCTTAAAAAACATGAGACAGCTGTATATAACAGATATAGAGAACCCTACGATATTCGAGAACTACCTAGGGGAGGACACGAATATTGCTTTAAAATCTATTAGTATTCGACTTACATGGTTGAACATCTACGGCTACACTGGCTTTACCATCCGCAAGGAAGGATCCACGGATGTGCTCCGGAGGATCGAGATCATGAACGGTCTCTATAAGATCGAGGATCTCGCAAGCATAGTGAACAGTCAGGCAGGGGACAGGATCCAGCTGTTTGTCCTCAAAAATGGACTCTGTAGACTTCGTGTCAACGAGGGGTTCACTGTGGTGATTCATCAACAACTGCAAGAGCTCTTAGGTCTACCCTATGATCCAAAGAAAAAGTACTATACCAAAGGCGATTATGATGCCCTTTGCAAGACTGACGTCTACCAGCGGCTGAGACTTGTTTGCCCCCAGCTCGATGAAGATGATTGCCTGCCTAACGGAAAAAAATCCAAGATAGTGGCCATGCTTCCTACCAAAGAGCTAAACGCTTGGGGGATATGGTGACATGGAGTTTTGACACTCCAATCTACCTTCCCTTGAAAGGCTCCACCGATCGTCTCAAGTTCATGCTGACAGACGAGTATCACCACGATAAGAACGTTTCGTTCGTGGGAATAACGATGCACTTGCTTATAGAATAAATATGACTGACATTGCTAAGCTTTACCCGAGCTTACCTTCTGCACCTCCAGAGGGTACACAGGAGGATACTTCGCAAGCCTACAGACTGAAGAAAATCGACGAAGTGGATCAACACTTGCGCGCTGAGATTAAAGAGCATGACAAGCTCGCCAAAAAGTTCAAGATGCATGGTACGTGGGTACGCTTCTGCGACCACGGGTTGCTAGCAGTAAGTGTGATAACTTCCGGCGTTGGTATTGGTAGTATAATCTCGGGCATCGGTGTACCACTAGCCGTGGCTATGGGTGGAATTACGATTGCCGTAGGGTTGGGGCAAGCGGGTCTACGGGACGCCGGGAAGAGGGTAGGTGTCAAGAGTAAAAAGCACGAGAGCATCAGATTATTGGGAGAGACAAAACTCAACTCTATCGTTGACTTGATCTCGAGAGCTGTGGAGAATGGTGTGATTAGCGACTACGAGTTCAGCCTAATCATGCAGGAGAAGCAAAAATATATGGCATTGAAGGATCAGATCAGACAACGAACACGCAAAATCGAGGACTCGATCAATGAACGGGAACGTATGCAGTTTGTCCCGCAAGGGCGTGAAGAGGCCAAGGACGAGCTTCTGAAAAAAACTTCAATCTGCGCAGTATGTCAGCGGTACTTAGAGGAGCCGCCTGCTTATTCATAGTCTAGTGTGTTGATTACATACTAGACGATTTTAAGCACTTCTCTGGTATCATAGTCGATGATAAGACCACCATCATATACAACACGTCGCTGCTTTTCAGAGAGCTGTCTCGAATATATAGAGATTTTTCTGCCAAGCGAGCCTGACGCAAATGTCGCAATAGGGACAGTCTGTCTGTGTCGAAACGGACTTGTACTGGACCTTTCGGATGGCTTCGAGAAGAGGACCCCTATTCATAGTTGAGTAGTTACGGATCTTTAGTGCTTTCGCTTCTTTTTTCAAGGCGGGAACGTTCATGTTTGTTTTGATGTGTTAGATCAACACACCAAAACCTCTCACATCTAGTCTAGTACGATGAAGCTCTCATCATCATCATCATCGGAGTCAGAGTCGCTAAGGTATGAGGCACCATACATCCTTATACCTGCACTCTTCGAGGTATGTCTGGAGATAATAGTTCTCGCCTTGCTTATAGATGCTGGCGGGCTTGATGATGGCCTTGCACTCGCAGCTGTCCTCCCGTACCTTTTTCTTGTGGAAATTGGTCTTGAATTTACCCTCCCACTCCTTCAGCTTGGCATTGAGATACCGCTCTTTCAAGGAAGTAGTAGTGAAGCAATAACCCTCGCGGGACTCCACCTTAAACAGTATTTCTTCATATTTTTCTGTCCACTCGGGGTGGTAGATGAGATCAAATGACATGGTGAGTGCGCTAGCCTCCGAGTAACGCGAGGCACCATTGGAATGGATCTTTTTGGGTTTCTTGATCAGAAAAGGAGCTAGTTTGTCGCTATTTTTATAGGCAATCACGAAGCGTTCATCTTTGCCCTTGTTTGCTGGAATAGGATCGCTTAGCATGATATTTTCAACGTTTACTTCTTCAATATTTAATGGTTTCGCTTTGGCGTAAAATTCCCTTGATTTAACAGCCTCGTCACCGAATTTGAAAATCCTTTTTTATTTGTGGATACTAGACTTCAACTAGGGTTTAGTACAAGGACAGCTACCACCATTATACATGATGCACTCCTGATAGCAGGACGAGCAGAGCAGCTTGGCACACATTTTTCGCGTCTCGATATGGTCTGGAGCGCCAAGGGCGCCCATTCAACCGCCATGGTGCACATTTCTTGTGCATTGAAATGGTCCAGAACAAACTCGAAAATCGCGGTATCCTTATTTCCTATCATAGCGCACATTGGCCGGGTCTTGAAATTGTCGTGAGCTGCATTCTCATGATATCGACTCATGTTTATATTACATTCTAGCCTCAACTAGCACGGTCACAACTCTATGGACTCTCCCCTACTCAAATGCGCATGCTCGAAATTTTGTTGATGTCAGCATTATTCCCGCTAGTCGCTATTGCACATGCGCGAGATTTTATTGGTATTTCCGGAATTGTCGGATTTGTCGGATTCGGGGAATTCGGGATTTACCGGTTTTTGGAGGGGGTGCTGGAGGAGGTGGAAGCGGGGATTTGACGGGGTAAAGGTGTCAAAGGAGCGAAATCCTACTTAAATTCACTCCCTCCTACTACTACTCCTCGCATTATTATAAGAGATACCCAGAAATATACAATGGAATCTCTATATCTCGACTACTTTTTATCTCGGACTTCTCTCTATCTTGAACTAAAGTCTCGGTTCCTTTGTGGTCTGCAAGGGTATTTTCCTTTTTTATCTCGAACTTTCTCTATCTCAAACATTCATCGTTAAAAAAAAAATTAAGAATTGCATACATGAAGACCATGTATTTAACATCAACTAACTTCAATAAAGTGGAATTGATGCAAATTGTATGGCGTATTGTTGTACATAGCTAGTTGAGTTTAAATCGAATCATGCATTTCAAATTTTTTGTGGGTAGCAAAAATAACACTACTTGGCAACTCTTGGTGCAAGACCAGATCGTTGATTTCTATTCGTAACACAGGCTGACAAGATCCATGGCAAATGCATTTTAGAAAGAGTTGCTTGTTGCATGATTAAAGATGTGTTTAACTGGATTGTTGTGTGCATAATGACTAGCTAAATAATTTTAACTCAGATATTAAGATAAAACATTCCGTGCTCAGTGTAATTTTATATATTGAGCTGCCATCCAGCTAGCTGCCTATTTTTACAGCTATTCATATTTACGTTTCAAGATAATCTTCAATGGAATTATTGTAACTTGACCTATTACATAATTCGAGGCAGGATCGCTTTGGCTGGTCTTTGGGGGCCGCCACTATTGAAATATTTTTTAATATATGTATTTAAAGAAATGTTATTTTTTAATTTATATATTATGTGATCAGTCTCACCAATTCTGAGCGATACACCCTTTCAATTATTTCCAGGAGGGTTAAAATTTCTGTTTAAGCTACAGTAACCTTTTTAAAATTCTTTCACACCTAAGATTACTTACTGAGCTACAAATACCCTATTTATCAAATTATTTGCTAATTTATGTCTGTGTTGGTTTAATTTTGAAAAAAAGTAGAATTTCCGACATGGTATTTGTGTTTTTCATTAGTTTAGCTATATTTGCAATAGATTCTATTGTGAGAATTCATGATTTATTCCCTACCTCCAGACATTTTTTGTCCCCTGCAGTTCTCTCCTATAAATACGGCATTTATCTACAGCTGAACCTGGCCTGTCTTCAATATTCTTTAAATAAAAAACAGTGCGTGTCATTTGTTGGGTACTTTGTGGTGTACAGTAGAGTTTTGTCCCGTCGGATGAAACGGCTTTTAAAAGCGCGGGATTCCTTTGGCAATAGTTGGTCCTGTACCAACTTATGACCAATTTAGGCCTGTCAATAGATGGGGCATCCAAACTGCGAACGCATCGACCCGTCTAAAGGCAAGCCAGTTTATCACTGTTTTGCAAAGCCGTAACACATTCGGGAAAACAGAAGACTACATCCGTGGAATAAAACGCAATATTTCAGGTGATTGGACAATTTAAATCACCTGTTCCGATGCGTTTTTCAGGACTTTCTAGAAAATATGAAAGGACTACGCGCTATTTTTCGTAAGAAGAACAGCTGCATACAGTTGCCGAAAAATAGGAAAGAAAATATATTTTTACAACTAACAACCTGAGTCTGAATTTTGTCACAAAATAAGAACAATTTAGAATCTGAATTCTTTTGCAATTCTTATTCAAGCTACGGATATTTTCTAACATACATCTGCGAAATAATATTCATATTGCGCTTGAACACAATATTTGAAGTTTCATAAATGAGACAAGTTAGGACTGCTTTCCGAAGTTGTGCAACAACGTAAGAACAAATAAGGCTAAAACAGGTGCGAAAAAAAAAAAAAAAAAAATCTAAACTTCAGGAAATTTTTAAGTTGAAGTTGTGTCTCTGAAAAAAAAATAAGTACGGTGGGTTTAGCGGGTTCCGGGTTGCAATAGCGCTGCATGCAACGACTTTCCAACATTCCTGGAACCAATTTAACAACACAAAAGATTAGAAATCGGAATTTCCATTCGTTGTAAATAAAAACATGTTTTTAACTTCTTATTTTTTTTAATCTAAAAATTTAAAAAATAATAATGACAACTTCGTGTTCAAATTGATTTTTATTTTATATCACGTCTCCCATGCAGTTAGATAGAATTCTTGTCTATATATACATGTAAACTTCCAGCCTCACGAGACGTAGCCAGATGACCTTAAAAGATAAAAAACCATGAGAGTGAGATAGAAAGAAAATGACAAAAAATATTTCTACACATCCATGTTACTGGCATGATCAATTCAATTTTTTTAGTGACAACACAACCTACCTAGTGCATCTTGTATGTTAATATCGCCGTCACCGTGTTAAAAGATATCCTACCCAAAAGATAAAACATACTCATACATGACTTTTAAAAAGTCTCACATGGTTAACTTTCTATGGTTAATCAGTCAATCAGAATTTAGAAAACCAAACCCAGCAAATAAGCAAAGCCAAAAGTGAACACGCTTTTATAAATTATCTTTTGCAAGTAGAGTGTGTAGCCGCGTGTATTTTTTTTTCATGAATTATTACCTCTCTCAAATGGGCATTTTTTTAACAATACAAAGTTTAGAATTTCACCAAAATTTTTTGCGTCCATTCTCAAAGAATTTTTGTACATCCCTTCTTCTTCTAAGTGTAACTCATTCAAAACATAAAATCCATGGCTTTGTCGTCTTTGCAGTCAAAGGTTTACCCAGTCAAAGGTTTTTCTTTTCGTTGCTTTCGTCGCTCCGATCTATTTTTATTTAATTTTTTGCTACAAGCTGCAATAACCATCGTATACGTAAAAGTCTTGTGAACCATTTCTATTTTACTTCTCACAAATAGTTAGATATGATTAATCATTCAATGTATACGTAAAAATCTTGTGAACCATTTCTATTTTACTTCTCACAAATAGTTAGATATGATTAATCATGCAATGTATACGTAAAAATCTTGTGAACCATTTCTATTTTACTTCTCGCAAAAAGTTAGATATGATTAATCATGCAATGTATACGTAAAAATCTTGTGAACATCATTTGAGTATGATGAGTCATTATGATTATTCATGTAGTGCATTACATCTTTTCAGCATATGCTAAGCATTATGTGAAGCCTAAGAAAACGTTATTATGTTTTTTGTTTCCTGATCAGTTTTTTGTTATTCTGTATGGCTGAATTAACCAGCATGTAGTTAGATTTAAGTAATGTATGTAATTACTGATGTTTAAAATTCATCAAATGCAATATTTTTTTTGAAGTAAGCATATTTTGAGCCTGATCAATTGGCTTTTATAAGCAGATTCCAATAAATCTTTTTGCCATTAAGCACAACCTAAGCAAATATTGAGCCTGAAAAGTACTTTTTATGAACATCCTTAATCCCTATTACTATTTTGATCTTACAAAAACTGTTGCAATTGTGGTAGAAGGCCAGAGCATGCGAGCATGGCACAGTAATGTCGTTTCCCTTCTATAGGACCAAATAAGTGTGCAATCATCTCATTCTGTGACTGATTGAAACTTTAATCTATGGTATCGTTTGTGACCATTATAAATTATCCTCTGATTATGATATGGTCGACAACAGCTTTTTATGGTGCCATCAATACAGCCCTAAACACATTCTAGTGGAGTACCTGCACAGCGTTTGCAAAAATTCGTAGCTTTTGAGACCTCAACCACGGGTTGTCAAACAATCTAAATCAGCTATAAAAAATTCTTAGACCTACCAAATTTTGGATTTAGGTTAGCAAAGTGATTAATATAATCTGCAAAGTAAAATGCAAAGAACTTCTATACCAATTGCCCTCACATTATTGTAATTTGTAAAGCTTGTTTAAGTCTATACAGGTCATTCTTCTGAAAGCAAAATTCTCTGTAGCACTTAGACAGGATACCTGTCTCTCTTGTCTGTCCTCTCACGCTTCGGATGTCTGTCCTGCTTTTGTGACCCTGCTTTTTTAAAGGAGAACTAACGAAAAAACCTACTCATATGCTTTTTTATAATTAAAACATTCTTACATATCACGAAAACATGGCATAAAAAATTTTTTATTTTTTATTTTTTGTGTTCAATTTACATTAACGATCGCCGCCATTATCAAACAAAAACCAACTTGATTCATACATATTTTGTTAATTTGTGACATCACACTGCGTACATTGTTTAACAGGATTTGTAAGGCGATGGAGGAAGATTCACTCATTTCTTCTTCTTCTCAGACTGATTCAAATTTATTGCAATGTCGAGAGATGAAGAAGACAAGCTAAATCCCAGTAGAAAAACATCCTTGTAGAAATACAATTTTTCAAGAAATTGACATGCGAAAACATATAAAGTAATAAAAACTTCAAGACTGTTTTTGTTTTACTTTGCTTTCACAAAATCACTTCCAGTGCATATTGTGCATAATCATTTGAACTGTTGTTCTCGAAACTAGCACACAAAATAAACATTTCATTAAGTCTCAAACATACCACGTCAATTATTATGGCTCGTAACAGCATTTCTATGATGCAATTTCACGGACCTCTGTTGTACGCAGGATCGATAAACAGATCGCCAAACTAGCTCCGATTGATAAATTTGTGACGTTAAGCAATCACCTTCAGAAATCGGCCGAAGAAAGAAATTGTAGACAGGACTGTACTGACGTCACCAATAGTTTTAATTGTACTTATTTATAACGAGAACATAACATTGCAGTTTTATTTTTTTACTAGAAATGCAGAGGACCAGGCCAGACTGATAGGGGGAGTTCACACATTACGTAATCAATTTATTGCCTATTTTCTACTCCCCCACCCCATGTAATCAGTACCAGACCCTACAAAAGTTTTAAATATTTACAGTTTTATATTTTACTTTTATATTTTACATGCAAGATATAGAATATGGCGAATACAAACGCTTTAGATAGTTGATATTTTTCACACTCATGATTAAATATGCTGTTAATTTTTTTTGATTTGCTTATGTCATCGAACCACCTGACCCCTCCCCCCCTCCTCCATAATCAAGCGTAAGCAATTTCGATGCCCCCACCCCCTACTTGATTACATAATATGTGAACGCTCCCATACTTTCTGTTAACATCAGTGTGAGGACTGGACTGATGTCTCAGACAGTTGTTTAGTTAAGCGGTAATAAAGTGACCACAGAAATTTAATGTCTTTATTCCATGCTTTTGCAGGACACTTAAATTTTTAAGACAAAATCGTTTGAGAATACAGGATGATTCCACGGCAACGCATATGTAGTGTGGACAACCCATGTTTACCGTAACTAACATCCTAAGAAACTTGGTAAACGTAATATGTTTCAGATATATATATATACAACACAATAACAAAAAATTATAAATTTATATTCTACAATGGATTGGAGTGGAAAATTGTTTTTCATTAAGTTCGTATTCTTTATTAGCGAATTAACTTTTTTAATTCTTCGTCTGTAGTAGCTTCTTTTTTCTGTTGCAACAGCTCATTACCTGCAGTTACGCCCCACTGGTCTGGCTCAGACATTGCAGCACAATATGGCCGACCACTAGCTGGCTTAATGTTTTGCCAATACTCCTTACGTGCTCTAAAAATCATGAAACTTATGTGGATAGGTAGATTGGTTGGTTACGAACTTCGAAAGAATGCGAATAGAAGCAAAGACCCTCCTTCTGAGACAACAGCCTGTAAAACTTAAATTATAAATTGTTTCTCACCTTGCTCTTACCCAAGGCTTAGTATGTTGTAGCAAGCCTCTCCCCCATAGATCATGCTTTTGTGAACCTTCTGGTAAAAAGCCTCTTTCTTCGTGTAACTAAACAGTACCAAGTTACAAAGGTTATAATTTCAAATATTTTCGTGGTTAGGAAAATCTTTTGAAAAAACATACCTCTTCACAGACTGCACGAATGTGATATGATTCAAATCCACAACACCCGCCAATAAAACGAACACCCAACTTATAGGCTTCTCTAGCATAACGATGCATGTCCCATCGAGTGCAAACACGTGGTTCCAAAGCTAATATATATATTATATTTTGTAGTAGCTTTTCTTGTTTACAACACAAATAAAATTTAAAAAAATTCTTGTGATAAGTACCACACAGAACAGAAGCCTGAAAAATTACTAACCAAAGGGAAACTCTTTTAAATCAATGAATCCTTGTTTTTTAGCATCAGGGGTGCAGTAACCCAATGGTTGACACATCAAATGAACTTTTAATCCAGCCTCGTTCAAAGAATTTTTCATTATTTCCATGCACTTTAATGAAACAAAAGGACCAAAATGACAGTTTACTCCAACAACATCAGCTCCAGCCTTTGCCATTCTTACAGCACATTCTCCAGCGCTAATACCATGCATGTCACCTTCTGGACCAATGCACATGTTTGCACATATAGGTTTTCCAGATTCTTTAAGAGTTTCTATAGCCCATTCCATTTCCTCGATGTGTTCATAGTACTAAACAAAAGGCATGCTTAACACAATTAAGAATACACCTGGTTCTCAAAGACTCTGGTTTTCAAAAGGTGTTGCTCTAAGTCAAAATAATTATAAACAAGAGTCCTAATAAATCGGAAGATGGTTTCACATTCAATTGGTTTTCAGGTGTAGATTCACTGTAGTATTCATATTTTTTATTATTCAAATCTCAGTTTTGCTGTGAAAGGAATGCAGTGCAAACTCAACTTCATGAAAAAACTAAGAGTATTTAAATTGTCAAAAATGTAAAAGTGGTGTCATAAAATGATATTGCTTACCTCTGCAATAAGAAAATCGACGTTTTCACTAACAAATACTTCCAATTGTTTTCGTAGCTGTGCTTGTACAGCTTCTTTCCCCTTCCCACTCAGATAAGCTGGTGTCTGGCACACACCACCTGCTACCAGGGCATCACCCTCATCAGCCACTTCTCTTGCTAATTTACAAGCAGCACGGTTAATAGCACCAACCTGAAAACAAATTAAAATAACAGATCCTTGAGAACTACTTTAGAGGTAAAAAAAAGAAGACAGGAGAAAAATAAATATTTAACATGAATTTAATTTAGAGACAGAATGAAAAAAATTGTGATGGCAAAGAAAAATAACTTTTTAGTTTTTTTTATTATTTAGCAAACTTCTAAAATTATCCAGAACATGGTGTGAAGTGAGATCTCTTAAATGCAGCTCATTGTCAACAAACACTTCTTACATAAAGATTTTAAAAATATAATTTATGTTAAAATGCGCAGGTAAATAATTTAACATAAAAAACTGATAAATTTAAAACAAAGTGGGCTAATGCATTTTCGATGATAACTTTGTAAAATTGCATCAATAGGGTAAACTTACACCATGTTTTTTTGCTGCTAGGTTGCCTCTGTTTTCTAATTTATCTTCACTTGCATAAAATGTAAAGGTCTGCATCACATTTGATCCTGCTCTTAAAAATTCACGATGAAGTTGACGAACTAAAAAAGGTCAAGAAATTTCACCAAATTAAAGAATGTTAGATGCTCATAAAATTGCTGCTGTTGCAAAGTTTTATTTAAATATTGAAGGTCGCATTGACATGGTGGCCTCAATGAACTTTCCATTTTCTCTTTTGTGTTAATGAAATTGCATTTTTTCACTGAAATTTGGTTAAGTATATTTTTGCAAATGGGATCTTAATTATTTCACATGTACATTTTCCCAATATTGGCTAAATCTGTGAAAAGTCTAAAACAAGTAGCTTTTGTACCACCAGTAACTTAGTACCATCAATGTATTTTTAACAATAGTTTCCTATTTACAGCCCCTCTCTGGCAATTATACCATACTTACTCTATTATTTCCACCCATCTAATATTGCTGCTTCTCTAGCAAACCTGCTTTTTGGTATAGATTGAAAAAATTATCACCACAACCTAATAATGGTGCATGAAGGATTATTTTTTCTATGCAGTTTGTAACATTATCTTTGCCACATAGTAATGTGTGCAGGATCTTACAACAAAGTTGTCCTAAGCCTATTTGTAATTTTATGCTTTGAAAACTTTTAACTTTTCATTTACAATAATACTATCTCATAGAGTTACTGAAGTACTTGCAAAATTTTGTCCCTTAAGAATTTAAATCTCCAAACAACAGAATCTTGTCTATTATATACAAATAATTTGTTTTCTGTTGTTGTTTCTGTGCACAGCTTATATGCAAGTTTAGGATTTGATGGTTTCCGTAATATTTAAAAGAGATTTAAGCAAAATAAATTTGATATGGTTTATTTTCCATATGTTTAAAAATGTCCAGGCCTGCTTATTAAGAAAGATTAATATGCTTGTGCATATTGCTAACATTTTCACAGATTGTGAAATTGAAAATCAATAAACCCATTACAATGCACTTATAACTTTGAGGCCTTTTAAAATTTAGTGGTAACATAAGTCATTGCATGTGTTACAAGGAACTACCCAAGACCGAACTTGGTCAAATTCCCTAAAAACAAGCCAATTCACCAGGTTTATGACATCATCCCAAATGTTTAAAGCCTAATATCTATTTGACAGTTCATTAAAAGCAGTCAGGATTAATTGCATATTAGGCATTATAACATCATCCCAGTGTTTAAACACTAATATGTTTTCAGCAATTTGTCGAAAGCGGTCAGGAATAACTGCAAATTAGGCTATGATAGTCGACTTAGACTGTGATAGACTATTTAGGTGATTTATGTTTTCTAACAAGGTTTTTAACATGGTTTTGCACCCTATTGCCTAATTAGCTGATCCAAAGATTTTTGTAATGTTTAAAGTACACCAAATTTGCTTAAACAAAAAATTAACAAGCAACTCAATTTTCGCGGTTTTCACGGATTTTTACAAAAAACGAGAAAATAAGGTCCTGCAAAAAGTCCAAATATATACCTCTGATCCGGGAAAATAAAATCCTGAGATTTTCTTCATTTTTCGATATTTTTAAAAAAACTTGAATGCACGCTAAATACGGGGAAATTTTGCCTTATCTGTGAAAATAAGTTCCCACGAAATTTCCTTTAACACCAAATCCGCAAATATAAATTTCCTTTTGCCCGCGAAATTTCAGAAATAAAAATCAATGAAAATAAGTTCCTATGAAAATTAATTTCCTTAAGGTAAATAAGAGATGATCTCCTAACTACTTTAAGTGGATTAATTTTTAGATATGCTAAATTTTGCGAAATGTCAATTTTTATGATTTACTTTTACAAATAGCCTTAATTTCTAATTTTTCACACAAGTTTAATTCTGTGAATAGCTGTGCAATATTAACATTTTAAAAAATAGTATGAGGAGTTATTGGATATTTGCAATCTTTTTAAACAGACACCAAAGTATATACTGGACAAACTCAACCGCAAAAAGGTAACACATCTCTGAAAGAAATTATTACTGTCAATTAGTTTTTAAATTGTTCTTAAGAAAAAAGTTACTTTTTAAAAAGGCCACGTTTCCAATTGACTGCGATTTTTTTATGCAGATTTAATTTTGCGAAAACACCAAAATTAAAAAGAAATATATAATCAACTTAAAATGTAGGTACTTAAGTATAAAATGAAGTATATACATACAAAAAATAAATATGTATCAAAATGAAAAGAAGAATAAGAAATAAAAAGAATACACAAGTTCACTATTATTTCGTTTTTATCGTAATAGACGAAATTCTTTGTTTAAATTTTCAGGAGTAAGCTCTTTCGGCTCTGGAGAAAAAAAGTGGTGCCGCTAGGTGAGGCTGAAATCCATCTATGAAGAATAGATAAGACCAATAATGAAAGATTACAAAGAGGAATGAGAATAATGCTTGCAATTTGAAATTTTCCTGGGATTCTTATGTTGTTGCAGAAGAGTGTGAGGTTGCTCTTCAAAGCTAGTGGTGACTTACATCCGTTTTGTGACATTTGGTCTGTTCAAAAAAGAGGCATAACATATACTTAAATCTCAGTGGTTAAGTCATCAAAATTCAAATCATTCAACTTTTCCAATGTTCTTCTCTCTTAGTTGATTTTTACACAGGCTTAGCTATCAACTACTTGGCAAATAAAGGTACTTGCTACATACCTGCATCAGGTGTTTCAATAACAGCTTCTGGGGTCCACGGACCTGCCTTAACATACCCTCTTCTCTCCAATGCAAAAACGAAACCTCCATCCCCAACTACTACTTCACCATTGTTTAATCGCTCTAATAAACCTCTCTGAAAAAGCAGAAATCTTTGTACAGTAAGAAAGCTAAAAGGGCCACCACTACATGAAGCAAGCAAAACGTACTTCCTTTACTTGTTTTTGAATTTGCTACGCGCTTACACGTCGGATAGACTTATGACAATAAGAATTGCCATTGATGATAAGTAAGTAGAAACGTACCTTGCCCATTGTGTATATACGACCCTTCTCTCTTTAAAGATTATGTCCAGGTTTATGTTTTTATATGGTGCGGCAGGCAGATAGACCAGACCATCTGGTTCACCTGGTTGCGCATTGGTCTGCCATTGGGGTCTACCAAAGCTATGTGAAAAACAGGGTGTATCGGTTTAAAAAATCGACTAAAAATACTTTAACATATTTACACAAAATTAGTTTTGAAAAGTAAAAGTACTGCATTAAATAAGTGTCCTAAGAGTTATCCAAAAAATTAATATTGCATGACAGTCACATCTAACTGAGAAACGAGTACGTACATTTTACGAACAAAATCACCCCCTTTTAAAATATGTGCGGCAAACAATATTAAAGTAGTGGAGGAGCACGAGGTTAGGAGCCAGAACATATTTTTTTGGACGTTGATAAAAAGATGTTATGTAATTATTGGTATTATTACGAGCCGATAGTTTCAAACCATGTGCCTTTTAACAATATGTTTAGCATATGTTTATAACATCTACAGCAATTGTCTTTACGCAAAAGAAATAGTTTAAAAGAAGACCAATACAACCTCGTCCCAGGGAAGCTAGCGAAAAATCAACCTGGGAACGAGGTAGGAGACCAGGAACTATATTATTGATAGAAACAAAAAAGAAAACAAACAAGCATGTGACACGGTACATGCCTGACAGCCGCGCAGGCTAGGCCGGATAGACCTGTACAACTATTAATCAAAACAAATATTATCGCGCAAGTCTGGGCAAAGGGAAGATGCTCATTTGGAGAACCAAAACCGAGAATCGAAAATATGAATGCGACGTCAAAAATATCCGCGGCTGGGTACTGTCGCATGTACCACTACTTCGTCTTTGACGAACGAAATGTTTCTTCATTGAATCTTGTGAAAATTTTTCGCTTAATATCTTCTTGACATTTGGTGTTTGAAAAATTAATTTCGTCAGTTGCACAAATTATTTTTCTAAGAACTGAATTTTTCATGTTAATGTAAAAAAAAAAAAAAAATGAAACTAATTACACACCCTTTTACGTTAAGAAAAAGTTCTTTGGTGTTTACAAACAAATCGTTAAGTATATGGTGAAATTGCTATATTACGGAGTTTCATACAGCTCAGGTCTGGGTACTAGCGAAGCGGTTGTAGGGACAAATTTTTATATTCCCCGAGAGCGTAAGCCATAAATTTTTCTTATGTCAATGTACCAAAGTTACTATAGCTATCTCAAAATTGTAAAAGTGGACCTTGCCTAAATCTATTCTTGCATTATACCAAAATTAAGAACACATTAATACAGTGTAACATGCTATTATCCCTTCCTTGCTAGTTATGTAATATTTATATACAATAATTTCTAACGAAAAGTCAAAGTGTCATTAAAGTGTGTATTTTATTTTCAATCGATTTCATCTGTGCTTTTTTATATAGCTAGTTAGCTATACTTTGCAAATAAATCCGTTATTAAATGCTCTTTCACGTTAATTCATGTCAAACTTGCAGATCCATATAAAGCTAGCTAGCTATAGCTTACTGTAAAAAAACTTCCTTTAAGTCTTTCTATAGCTAGCTGTAATTTTTATTTCTTCTTGCCAAAGTGCACTGATAATGATAGAACAGTGTTTCTTTTTAACCATTACTTTATTCCTCACAACACAAAATGTATGGTATATGTAGCTTGCAACAGGAAGCTAACCCCTAAAACCAACATCAACAATATGTCTTCTCTTTTGCCTCTCTATAAAAGTCAGTAATTTACGTTTTCTTCGATTCCAACATCTTACACCCATGTCAATACACCACAAAGAGGGTTAGCAACACCATTTTAACGTGTTAATAAAAAGCAAAACGTTAAGAAGTAAAAAATTAGTTGAAGAAACATCAGGCAGGATTTTGCATTTTTGCCTCTTTTCGCAGCACTAACCAGAATAGTTGTGAAATAGTTGTGTTATCGAGCTTCGCTAGCGCCCAGACCTGCGCGGTATGAAACTCCGTAATTTTTCCACCACGATCTTGATTGATTTAAGATACAGAGAAAAAGTTTCCAGTTAAAAAATGACATTATGGGAGATTGTTTTAAAATTGTTCCCATCAAGTCTACGCATTTTATTGTCTTCAACAAAAGCTACTGGAATGGTTCCGCCTTGATTTATAAATGGTTGATCGAATTTACATCTGACTTTATCACATCTTTATGAGTATTGCGCTAACTTTATCAAACCGTTTAGCCAAGTGCACACAGTAATCACTATCTTTTAAAACTATGGCAGAGGTTTTCTAACTCTAATTTTTTTTCTCCGTAAATTTTCAATATATGGAGATATCCCATCCATCGCCATAAATGGGATGTATAAACACGTGTACAGCTGTTATCAAATATATTACATAATAAAACCAACTTTTTCATGCTCAAATCTAATTCCAATATTTTCAAGCTTTTTTCTATTTCCAACATAATTTATGCACACACAATCTTTATCCACGTGAGGGTAAAATAACACAGCAGCACTAACCATTTCTTTTTTTTTTACTTTTTCAACTCGTCTAACTTTCTTCTACATTACAAACAAACTTAGGAAATATATATAGGATCTTGGTGCTTCTTAACGGCTTTGCATTTTTTTGATGATGGAGTCGAGCTTGTCGAGAGGGAAATTAAAAAAAAAATCAGTTAAATATATGGAAAAAATATTTTGCCAACAAAAAAGCTAGTAATAAATATAGAAATAATTTTAATTCAATTCAATCGATGGCGTTTTTATTGAAATTGGTTTCCACTTAAATTCGACCATGCCTCGATCGATGGCGATTCATTCAAAAACAAAAATTAACCAATAAATAAACAAAAATATTTTCGTACACTATTCTTCTAAAATTTCTCAGCCATTTGCCAGCCGTCAACGGGCAATATTTCCAGGCTAAAAATATGTTCACTTTTCCGAGACTCGGTTTTGGCTCCTCAAATGAGCATCTTTCATTGGGACACAGCATTTCACTAGGAACTCCGTAATGGCTGTTCTTTTGAGGGCTGTTTCAAGTAAATTTCTTTACAGTAAAAACCATTTTATTCAAACAAGGAGTTTTAGCAAGTTAAATACACTTCGGGCTTCTACAGTTCCTGATAGGTAATATATTTTTTGTTTACCATAACTAATTTCTCGTGGCTTTTAAAAAAAGTATCCTGCCTGGCCAGCCTGCATTTTTAGCTAGCTAGCTACACCATCTCCACTTACATGTAGCGCTGTTAGCGCATTGGCTTGTTATCATAAGGTTTCAGGTTAAGTCCCCATTCCAGGATGCGCACTTTAAATGTTGTGTTTCAGCGCATTTGGTGCCATCTACAGATCGTGAACCTACTTGTATGGCAGGCAAGCAAGTTATAGAAACGCTATACGTATCCCAAGGGACATTAAACTTTCTGTTACTTAAATCTTTGGAGCTCTTCTTCCTTTAGTGCATATATGATCTTAATGTATATATTCTAACCTGCTTGAGTCTAAATCCTCATCCTCGTTGTCGTCTAAGATATCATTCACAGTTTTTGATGAACAAATGTTTTTTAACTGACTTTCAGTATATACTCAGATTCGTTATCATAACACCCCTTGAAAATACTTCCATCTGTTTCAGAACTATATACTTCGCTATGTTCACTAGCACAACTACTCTCTTGCTATCCATGTCTAAGGGATTTTGAGTTTTGCGTCCCATACGTCATAATTCTGTATGGTTCATGAGGAACTGTGAATGGAGTACACTGTTAATTTGAGAAAACCTTAGAACTTTATTGGGCTAAAACAGCCTAAATAATGAAAATTAGGGGTTAATTTTTTTTCAATAGTTTATTTAGATGTTATACAACGTTCTTAAATTTTTAACAACATTCTTTTTTACCTTAGTTTCCCTTTAAGCTGTAGGATACTTCTTTTTAAACATTTGGTAATGAGTCAGGTTGGCAAATGTTGATACATGTATGTGTCACTTTTATTCTCTTTTTTTATTAGCCAACTTCGTGGAGATAAAAAAATAAAAGATAATGTGGAAGTTGCTGTTATTGGGGGTGGTTGTGTTGGTGCAAGTATAGCATATCATCTAGCGAAACAAGGAGTAAAAGATGTAGTCTTGTTGGAAAAATCTGAGTTAACTGCTGGCTCAACTTGGCATGCCGTAAGGTTTCTCCTAAAATTTCATTTAAATTTCATAACATATCCAATAATTCTAAAGACAGATTTAATATCTAACATTTTTTTTATATTTTCATTCAAGTCTAGAAAGGGTTTATAAACTAAACTAATGTTTGAGTTACTAATTCACATTTTATATTAATACACAATTTGTCTGTCTGTCTGTCTATCTGCCTGCCTTCCTGGTTGCCTTAGTATGGAGTATTTGCTTTAAATTAATTTAATTGAAAAGAAGATAAAAAAGGTTGGGTATTCTTTTTTACAGGCCGGATTAACAACAACCTTTCATCCCGGAATAAATGTCAAACGTTTACATTGGTACAGTTTGAGTTTATATACTCAACTAGAGAGGGAAACTAAGCAGGTAAATTAAAATAATTCTTTCATACAATAATTGTAACAGCAGCTTTCATGTCTGCCAGTAATAGTAGCAGGTTATAACCTTAAAATCCCACCCCCACCAAAAAAAAAATAGTTTTCTGCTATGGTTCTTGATATCATGTATCATATTGTCCTACTCACATATGTAGCCTTCAGAATTTTCGTAAAATATTGCCACGGCTACGAAACCACATAAATAACACGTTGGACATGAACTTTGGAAGCCACTGTTTACACACTTATACTTGCGAAGTGACGTATTAAAACTTCTTAATTATTGGGCGTATTGTAATAAAGCTTTTTTACATTTTAATATTATATTGTTGTGATTTTCATTTTCTTATTTGGTTTTCATTAGGAAGTTGGATTACATCGGCCGGGTAGTCTTCGCATATTAACTACACCAGGTCGAGTAGAAGAAGCAAAGTACATGATTTCACGAGCAGGGTGGCATGATGCCTACATGTGGATGCTTACTCCTGAGGAAGTATGTGAACAAGTGCCATACATGAACATGGATAATGTTTTAGGAGGCCTTTTTACACCGGGTATTTTTTGTTTGTTTTTTACTTTATTTTTTCTTGCCCTTAAGGTCGGGTGAGGGGTAAGGGTTAAAGGGATTAACGTTCATTTTACATATACTATAAAATTGTTGTGCAAGTGTTCGATTTGTGAACTGCATTTTACTCTGATCTCTTATACTTTACTACTTCTCTAATATATACAAATCTTCCTGGGTCTAGCCTTGTTTTAGAAGGGACCATAAACATGTATCTCTATAATAATACGCTAAGTGTGTCTGTCTATGTGTCTGTAACAGGCAGAGGCCTTACAGTGCACTTAAAACTTTGAGGCCAAGTAACTTGGAAACGAAGTGGTGACGTCAATGATTTTTCACTGCGTAGGTAACTAGGGACCACCTGGGACAAATTTGAGTAAGTTTCTCAGACCTGGGTCCCCGAATCCGTTTTGGAATGGATGCGTTGATGACGGCACCAAAAAACCTTCAAAACCTAATATCTCTGCAACCGTTTGTCAAAAGTACACAATCCTATATATTTTCTTGATCAGTGTTTCAAGATCTATACGATAAAGGCATTTTTGTGGTTTGACGGGTCTTTTTTTAAACCCTTAGATCTCCTCAGGCATTCGATGAAAACACATGATCCTGTACATTATTTTGGCCAGCGTTTAAACTTCAACACATTGCAGACAAAGAATAAACAAATTTCGTTTTTTTATCTGCACTACACTGCTGACGTCAGCAAAACATCAAAACAACCTATTTTTTCATTGTCCTTCTGCCTAAGTGGATTTCTCCACGGACCTTATAGACTAGTTTATATTTTAATAAAAGATCGGACCAGCCTTCTTAAACCTATAGACTACTTTGGAGATTTATTTTTCTGCTATTAACCTAAACTGATAGGTAATGGATTTTTACTACCGTTATAGGGACAGTTTTTTATTTCAATATTTTCACTCTTAGGTGATGGTCATATAGATCCATACTCGTTAACACAAGCATTGGCTGTTGGTGCACGCAATTATGGTGCTGAAATATATCTTTCTTCTCCTGTCACTAAAATTTCTCCCCATCAAGATGGTCAGTGGAACGTCCATACTCCTCATGGCGTGATTACTGCTAAAAAAATTGTTAACGCTGCAGGTGCAAATTTTATTTGGCATAAAAAAAACCTGTTAATTTAGTGATATACATTTCTTCACAATTTTAAATTATTAATTGACTTTTCCCTAGGTTTTTGGGGTCGTGAGATTGGTAAAATGGTAGGCGCGGACCATCCCCTAATACCCATTCATCATCAGTACCTCGTAACAACTGGCATACCTGAAGTGAAAGCTTGTCAACATGAAATGCCAGTGGTGCGTGACTTGGAGGGTTCCTACTATATTCGTAAAGAACGAGATGGTCTTCTTTTTGGACCCTATGAAAAAGCTTCAAAAATGAAAATTCAGGACGAATGGTAAGATTACACAGGCTTGAAGCTTGTGGGTATTGTTATTTCTCAATGTCTTACTGTATGCTATTCTTTCTTTGTGAAAGGTGGGACAAAGTAACTCCTGGTTTTGGTAAAGAATTATTTGAAAGTGACATTGATCGCGTTATGGAGAATGTCGAATGTGTGATGGAGCGTTTTCCGTGCGTCAAAGAAGCAGATATAGCAAGTACTATAGCTGGTCCTATCACATACACGCCTGATATTCTTCCCATGATTGGACCTTTTCCCGAAGTACCAAATTATTGGTGTGCAATTGGATTTGGATATGGCGTTGTACATGCAGGTTAGTAAACAGTAGATATAGAATGATGTTACATCTGTCAAAGTACTTTAAATGTTGCTGCAATAAATTTGCTTGCATCTTTTAGGAGGCGCTGGCAAGTACCTAGCTGATTGGATGCAAACAGGTGAACCACCATTTGATCTTAATGAGTTAGATCCTGGACGTTACGGAAAATGGACAAACAAGGAGTATGTGTTATCCAAGTGCAGAGAATCATATGGCTTTAATAATTTGCAAGCTTACCCAAAGGAAGAAAGATATGCAGGAAGACCAATGAGAATGTCTCCTTTTTATGAGGTTTCATGACCCTATTTTTACTGATTTTTGAGCGTAATTCTTAGAACCATTTTATATGAAATGTTTCCCTTTCTATATTTTATTTAAAACAAATGATAAATAGTTTGTGAAATACAAATAAACAAACAAAACCATCGATTTGCTTGTATTATTGTTCTTTAAGAACGAAGTTTCCTTGTAATGTTGCTATGTCTACAACTTTTTTATTTGATGCAGGTGATGAAAGATGCTGGCGCACAGTATACATTTTCCAGTGGCTGGGAAGTTCCAAAATGGTTTGCTCAAGAAGGAGATGAAGCAGGATATAAACCAAGTTATTACCGAACCAACTGGTTTGAACCTCTTCGTCGAGAGGTTCACAACGTTCTGAAGAATGTTAGCATCGCTGATATTTCCGCGTTTGCCAAGATTGAAGTAAAGGGAAAGGATGCATCAAAGTATATGGATTACATGGTTGCCAACAAGTTACCCACTGTTAGTAAAAACATTTATTCCTTCAGTTATTTTAAAGTGGTATTCAGATCATAATATTTTCTTAAATATTTTTTTAATCAACGGCCTTTGAAACTTAAAAAATGTGAAAACATGGTTTACTTGGTTTCATCTTCTTCCTTCATGTTTTCACCCTTTTTAAGTTTCGACGGCCGTCGATTAAAAAAATTATTTAATCTGAATACCACTTTATAATAACTGATAACTTATAATACACTTTTTTCAACTTCACTCCTTGAAAAAGTTGATCCCCTTTCCTGGTTATTTATTTGGCGCCCACAATAAAGCAGGTAAGAGAATACAAAAAAAAGTGAACAGTTTTCTTTGTCCGTCCGTGCGACGATTTAATTACAATTTAATTAACGAATTGTTGGTATTTTTTGACAATTGATATTAAAGGTTGGTGCAACTAACGTTAGTCACATGCTCTCTCCGTCTGGAAAAGTGTACGCAGAAGTAACAGTCTCCACTTTGGCAGCCGACCATTTCCTCGTCATTACTGGTGGAGGTTCAGAGTATCACGACCTAAGGTCAGTATTGATTACTTCACTCATTTTATAACAATGTCGAAGTTTTTTAGCAGATCTAAAGCTTTACCACCGAAAAAACAATTTTTAAATGTAATGATAGACCGTGGAAGTAACAGCCAGTCATCTGAATACTGAAGCAGGTTTGTTTTAATTATAGATGGATGTTGGAGCAATCACAAGGTTTCGATGATGTGCAAATCAGAAATAAAACTGACGAATTAGCCACGTTAAGTATTAGTGGCCCGAAATCCAGAGACCTGTTGGAGCAATTATGTGACGAAGATGTCTCAAGCAATAGCTTTAAGTTCATGCAAAATAAACAAATGAACATCAGTGGTATACCAGTGCTGGCATTGCGGGTTTCGTATACAGGTATCTTGTTACGTGACTGGTAAATACTCGGCGACATGAAACAGCTGTACAAACTGCATTTAAATTTATAGGAGAGCTTGGCTGGGAATTTTACGTTAAAAATGATCGTGCTTTGGAATTGTACAACGCACTCGTCAGTGCTGATCAGAAGTTCAGTATAGGTCACATTGGTAGCTACGCTATTAATTCGATGAGAATTGAAAAAGGTTTTCGGTTGTGGGGAGCAGAGGTACATGAAAAGAATAACAAATTTCTGGAACTTTTTATGTCAATCAACATTATCATAACCAAGCTCTTTTTTTTCAGATGAATATGGACGTGGATCCGTTTCAAGCTGGATTAGATTTTTTTATCAAGTTAAATAAGAAGGTAAACTCTTACTCATGATCGGATAAATGTCGGTTTAGCATTCGCAGAGACGGAATATAACAGATGTATTTAAATAGCATTTTTCTTCCACAAGTTTTTTTTTTACAACTGCAGATGTCATTTGTGTGGCCTTACTTTGTCAATCGCCAGTATATTTTCATTTTATAATTTTTAAATTAGAAAATTATTGAAAAGCTATTAATTTTGTTATTTTGTTCTGATTATTTAGTCCAATTTTATCGGTCGTGATGCGTTGATAAAGATCAAGCAAACGCTACCAAAAAGACGCTTAGTATGCATGTTAGTTGACACAGATTGTGTTGACGCAGAAGGAAATGAATCGCTATGGTACGCGGGAAAGGTAAAACTGCTCTGTTGAAACGTTTTCAGTGTTTCACGCTCAATGCAAGCTTGATATCATTCTGCTTTATTAACCCAATTAGGTTGTGGGAAATACAACATCTGGTTGCTATGGTTACACTGTTGAAAAAAGTATCGCCTATGGTTACCTTCCGATCTATCTTACAGACCCTGGCACAAAGGTAGATGTTGAGCTAATGGGTAGTAAGTATAAAGCCACGGTCGTACCAGAACCACTTGTTCTAATGGAAGCTGCACGTGCTAGAAAAGCTTCTAAGTAAGCAGTTATGAGAGTGTAGTCGTGGTGATCAGATGAACTTCACATCGGTAATTCTTCTTAAACTGTTTTTATAAATGTAAGAGAACTCGTTTATCAAATCCAAACTTTCATATTCATGTTACATTATGTGATTCTGCAAATAACTTTTGACTTCTTATAAAAGTGAAAATTTAGTCAGAAAAATTGGCTACGTTTATTTTTTGAGTTCCGTTGACTTTTGTATTTTTTTTATATAAATTAATAATTTACGTCAAGGGTTATGATTTTTTAACGTAGTGTTTATTTTATAGGATTGTATATATGGGTTAGAATAAAAGTACCTCAAGAATCTGAGTCTGTGTTGTTTCTTTCCAGTGTTATTTTATTTTCCATGACTGTGCTTTCAGATCGGTAGGACAGATAGTTAGGATAGAATTAACTTATGGGAGTAGTCGGGTAGGGATGGATTGAGGTTAAAAACATTTTAAATCTTTAAAATCTACATCTTTTCAGCACCAATTACATTAAAACGATTCAGGGTGTATTTACTAAAGTATTCCAGTGTTCAATAAGGTGTATTAGTGTTCACTAAGGTTTTCTAGTGTTTACTCTAGTGTTTACTTAAATGTTCAGTGTTCCAGTGTTCACTAAAGTGTTTTATTATTATTATTGGCTAGTTATTAGGGAAGTAATATAATTCTTTTTGTAGGAATTTATAAATGCTTGTGATTCTATTCTGACTTAACTTTGAACACGGCCTGTATTCTTGTATATAGCTTGCTGAGATTAAACTGTGCCATTCATTTCAAGTTTGTTGTAAGGTATCATAAAGACAGCTAGTTAGCTAGCTATACTTGACAACTCTTGCTAAAAGACAAGATCTTTCATTTTTTTCGTAACACAACTGACAAAGTCGTATGAAAAATGCATTTTGCAAAGTAGTTAGAGACTTGCTTGTTGCATGATTAGAGATGTTTTTAACTAGATTGTTATGTGCATAATAATTACATATTTTCAGCTGAATCGCTTAGGTTGTCCTTTAAGGTGAGCCATGACTGAAATATTTGACCTGTTGATTTATGTAGTGGTTTGTATATAGTTAGCCTCACTAATTTCAAAGGATCGCTAATTTCGAGAGACACACTGTCAATTGTTTCTAGAATTGACCACAAAAGCAGTTCTTGAGCGTTAAAATCTCCCATATGAACTACGGAAACCTTTTTTTTTAATTTTGCGTCCAACAGACTGACTGATTCCCAGTTCTGAAATTTATATTCAATTTATGTCTGTGTACTGTTTAATTTGTGGAAAGCAGAATTTATAACACCAATATCACATCAATTGTTACATTTGACATTTTTATAATTTATTTCCTCTAGAAATTTATTTGTCTTCTTTAGTCCATCTCTTTAGACAATTTGCATTTGTCCACAGTTGAGCGTCACCCGTCTTCAATCAGGGATTCCATCCTAACGGCTGGCTACACAAGCCGGTTCACTGTCAGTATATGGTTTCAAACAGGCTACCAACACAAAATGTAAAGTGCACTGGAGTAGGGACTCGAACCTAAAACCTTATGATTACAAACGCTATCACTGCAACATCTCCAATAGTCTGCAATTCTGATACAAATACTTTGTTGTTTCAACAGTGCAGTCTTTGATTTCACGCTTGTTCTAAATGTCGTTGTGATATTTATTAGTGCATATTTTTCTCAGCTGTGAGTCACATCTAAAGATTAAAAAAAGGTTACATTAATAAATCAATTACATTTTAAAGTATCTTGATCAATAAAGTTTTTTGTCTTCTCTTTGTCTTGGTAAAATATGATGGATAGTCTCGGTATGACTATGTATTTCAGTAAATTTATTTATAAATATTTGGGTATACAACAACCCCTCCTCCCATTCGTTGTATCGACCTTTCTGCGCGTTTGTAAAATGGAGTGGTTTAACAGTGTTTGACAAAGCTAAACGCAAGAGTCTTCATCTCGGACATAGTGAACGTTTTAGATGTTCTAAATAAAGGTCAAGCAATAAAATTTGCCGCTAAAAAGCACATCAGTGTCTTCAATGTCTTTACGTTGGCGCAAAGTATTATTTGTGTTTTCGAAAATCGATTTAGAAATGAGTCAAACAGTTAATCCATCTTCACAACGTAATTAACGTTCATGAACGATATTAAACACTCTCCATTCTATATTGAACGATCTCATTTAAACCTATTCATAAAAAGAAAACAAAAAAGCATCCCGTCATCGGCCTTCATATGTGTTTTATTTCTCCAATATATTTCCTCATAAAGCGATATAATACATTCTTTACGTATTGAAAGTTCGTTAAAATTTTGATTAGGTATTTTTAAATTCTTAAAATGTTCAAATGTAAAGCAATTAGGTGTTTGTTGGCAAGCAGATGTGATGATCGTTCATATCTACGGGATGCGGCGCCATTTACCATCTATTTTTGTTGCGCAACTCTCGCACGATGGTTGATTTAATGACACGTTGAAATTAAATAAAGTATAAAGTTGTGTCCGTGGAGTTGTCGTTATTTTAGAAGTGGTCAGTGAAGCGACAACATGTACCATTTTGTGGTGTTAGTGTTGTGTATTCTTCGTATTGTTTCATCCCATTTCAATCGGGAGTATGCAGGGTAAGACCTTATCTCTTGTCAAGTTTGTCGTTAAGTTACCTTTAATTAATACTAATTAGCTACATGTGTATAAAATTAAATTTTGTTTTAAAGTTATCATGCGTCTCTAGAATCTTTTTGAGTTCAAACACAAATGAAAAGCATCTCATAGAAAGATACACATAGTACCATGCTGGTTACTATCACAACTAAGCCTGTAATCTTATTTAAGTGTCTCATCGTCAACTGTCAACAGGCAACTACTAATTTAATGGCGATATCAATACTTATAACAACCAGACTCAAAACCTAAAAATACATGTGGAGGACGATATTAGTAGCGGTTTCCCGCTTTTCCAACCTATTAATGTAATTTGATGTTATTTTAAGTGGTTTGATATTTAGTACGAAATTGGTCAATTTGGTTGCACCTAACAAGCACTGCTATGAATCTCTGGAGCAATATCTATCTGTTAATATGGTGGGTTTGGTTTTATCATCAAATATTTTATTGATCCGCCGGAAATGAATTAAACAGCACGCAATTTCTTGTTACAAATTAAGGTGGAATAAAATTCATTTCCGAGGTCGTTTCAAAGTTAATTTTCCTCCTTCGAACATGCTTTCTTTATGGCAATTAGCGGTTTTTACCAAACAGTATTACAAGCCTACCAAAAATTTTCCACATAAAGTTTTACATTACACCATTGTATTTTCAGCTTGATATGTACGTTGAAGCAAGAACGCCCAGCTTATCGATAGAAGTGGTGGTCTCACGAAAAAAGTACGGGGGGCTAAGAAAATATTGCCAGCGTCAGCACATCAGTATCGCAGTCCTGGTGGAGGATGTGAAACGCGAGATCGATAATGAGAATTACCTCAATAACAACATGCATTACAACACGTTTAACTATGAACGATATAATCGATATCATGACGTAAGCACGCACTTTTTGTAGCTATTCATGTTTTATTATTAACGCTGTCATGTCATTTTATCGAAACAAACCATACAAGTTGCTGGTCTAAATTTAAAAAGAGTTAAACAAATTCGATACTTTGTCTATTTTTCAATCTAAGAAAATTCCCCTCAAAACTCTAACACAAGTGTCATATTTCTCATGAACATCCATTTCCATCCAGATGTTTACAACCTCCTCCAAATCACAACCAAACAAAAAAAACACAAGAACTTAAATTTTTTTTTTTTACCTTTAAAGAGATTTATTTTCTAGATACAAGCTGAATTGCATCGATTAACATTTTTGCATCCGACTTTAATGCGAGTGTGCACGGTTGGTTATTCATGGGAAGGAAAGCCACTGCTTATCGTCAAGGTAATACCACGAACGAATTACAATTTGATTGAGTATCACATACGGCTTTTTAGAAGGTTAAAAAAATAAAAGCATTTTTTTGCATCGAAAATTTAGAACGAGAAGAAAAACATAGGTTTCGCTTTGGACATCAACAGATGTTCCAGCTTTTCTCGGCATGCATTACTTTTAAAAAAATGTATTTACAGGTATCTGAAGATGTGATTAGCTGTCAAAAAGATGACAAACCAATAGTATGGATTGACAGTGGCATGCATGGTAGAGAATGGATTACTGTCGCCACTGGAATGAACATTTTGAAGAAGGTACGTCATAATTTCATATATTTGTTAATTTATTGATTTATCATGACAATTTTCAATGCAAATCCATTGCTTAGCTTGAACAATCATTGTTAATATTAATTGTAGCTCGTGGACAACTACCAGAGAAATGAGACAATTCGAACTCTGTTACGTCAAAAAACTTTCTACTTTGTCCCTGTATTTAATCCTGATGGTTATGCACACACATTTACCACCGACCGCTTGTGGCGAAAAACGAAAACAAGTTTCGCGCACTCAGAATGTTACGGCGCTGATCCTAACAGAAATTGGAATATTATGTGGGGAGGTAAAAATTAACTTATCAAAGCTTTACTGTAGTTGGATGCTTGAAATAAAGTAGTTAGAAAAATTTAGAGGAATATCTCTTAAACTTTTGTTTTCTGTTTTAGGTTCAAAGAAGAAATCCGATCCATGCTCTCTCTTCTACAGAGGTATGGAAGCTGAATCCGAACCATGTGTTCACACGTACGCAACAATATTACGTCGCAAGCAGAAAGCACTACAAGCATACTTCACGTTACACTCGTTTTATGAACTTCTTTTCATTCCAAATTCTTATACACGCAAACCGCCCTCCGATATCGCTGAAATAGTAAGTTTTTTAGAAGAAATAATAATATTCTGTCATTCCAAATAACATTTAGTATTTTTAGAAAGCTTATGTGGTTCAAAGAAGGATTATTAAGTAAAAGTAAAAACTAATTGTTACCGTGTTTTGTTTTAGTATCGCGTAGGTAACATTTTTGTCAATGCTATCAAAAGAAGACATAACACGGAATATAATGCAGTGTCAGCATCTTTTCTCTTTGGTACGTAGAAGTTTTAAATATTTAAGGAGGATCAGAGAAACACGAAAAACTGTTTTTTTTCTACTTTCGGTTAACATTTAGGTCCAACATTTGGAGTTTCAGCCGATTACGTTCACGACAAATTGAACGTGACACACTCCTACATCGTGGAATTAAGAGGTGGTCTTAAATTTCGTTTCATGCTTCCGCCAAATCAAATAAAGCCAACCGGGGAAGAGACATACGATGCAATTGTAGCGAGTGTTCAAGCCATCGAAAGTTGATCTTCTGATTGTGTATGAACACCTGTTGTAAATATTAATGTATTTATCTTCTTTGAAACGACACCGTAGAATATATTATATAAATTATTGTATCTATAATGCTTTATAATTTGAAGAATCTAAATTTTTCATGTTTTGAAATATCAAAACTTATGCCAAGTTGGGATGAAATCGATGAATTTTTTTAATCTTTTTTGATACTGCAAACGTACAATGCTAAAGATTTTGATTGCAGAAGAGGAAAGGGGAACCTCTGCTCGAGATAGAGACACATTTATTTGTGTTGTCTTCTGAAGAATGTTTTACACCAACATAAAATATAGTCGAAAAAAACCAGCGTAAAAAAACTCGTCTTTTTTAAAACACTATATTCGGAGTCCGAGGCAAAATATAATCTTTCGGTCTGTGGAAAAGTCTAAAATGTGCTTACTTAAATGTCAGGACCAATTTAACACCAGAGAAATGACAGAAATAAAGTTTATTTCGTCATCAAATTATTTTACTTAAAACGAGGGTATTGCGCATGTGTGCAACATTATGGCGCATGCGCAGTTGTCACAACTTAAATATCTCTGCAAACATGACGAAATTTTATCACTCTGATTTCAACACCCCCAATTTTGCATAACTACTCTGCAATACTTTATGCCAGACAACAAATCTTAGGAAAAATAGCGGGTCGTCAAAAATAATCTCTTTGGGAAGAATTCTTCAATTTTATCCCTAGTAAACAACTTCAGGTGTGTTGCGCTCCAGAAAGAAATCACATTTGTAAGTTTTCGAATCTTACACATAATCTGATAGCGTTGTGATTTTTTTCACTTTTCATCTCATTTCAATTTCGTTTGTGTTTATGTAAAGAAGCCGCATTACAATTCCCTCTCTCAACTATGGATGCGGTATAGCTGGTTGATATCACGCACACAAGGGTCAAACATTTTTTATCTACCACTCTTAACTTTTGTGTTTAGTCACTCTGACTGGAAGGCTAAGCACAGCCGGGACCGCTTTTAGGAAATAAGTTTAATTATACTCTGTATTTTTTGTAAGAATACCGATCAACATAAATTACGTTAAAATAGCATACCTTTCTCGTTTCCATGGTTGTTTTACACCAGTCCTAAAATGACATTAACATCCAAAAAATTCAACTATAGACGCATGGTGTATTTCTTTGAATATGTACGTATTTAATTTGAGGACTTTAAGGAGGGGGAATTCTAGAAAGTCGTTCTTTCGAAATTGAAATTTAACATTTTTTTAAGAAGACAAATATAAACAAAATATTTACCAACGTTAGAAATTGACATGTGATTGCTTTTGTTTTATTTTAATAAAATTTCCAAAGAGATTTTTAGCTATGACGTCATCACTTTCCGTCATAGATAAAATGTGATACCTGAAAACTCCACGTTGCGTATGAGAAACATTGCAATGAATATCTTTCTTTCCAGAATATGTACAAAAAAAATAAAATTGTAAATATTAGGATACGTTGACAGAATTTTATACAATTAGAACACTATTTATTATTCAATAAATACAAGATTTTTTAAGCGTCCTGCATTTTATTTTATGTTTTAAATCGGGGAGTCTTCCTGATAAAACAACAACAACAGACCATTGGAACGAAGTTGCTTACCCTCGCGATTATAACTCATTGTTTCGTAAATGTCTAAAAATGTATTATTTTGACTTTATTTAATCCTTCTGGCCACTCCTTTATTGAATAAGTATATTTTTGAAAATACAATGGACGGTCATTTGAGTGAGTACGGTACCTATATACTTCAGATAATTGTTACCAAATGATTTGTTTAGTTGTCCGACTGATGTCGTAGACACGAATCTTAAAGTGTTAAAAAAGAAGTTATGTTTGTTGCTTCTCTAGTATGATTGATTCTCCAAACATGACCAAAAGGGTCTAACATCAATACTCCAGCCAGTAGCTGTAAATTCGCTATCTTGCATGCTCCAAATAAAGAGGGTTTGCCCACACAAAGAAAAAATAAAGCCTCGTGATTGTGATTTGTTTGTTGTAGTAGTGTTCTTTGTGAAAAACTCAACGACCAAGCAACTCTCTCTGTAAAGCGCTGTGATAACAAAGACGAGTGTATGATTGATCGAGACTAGGGGAAAACAACATGCATGATGCAGGAAACTTGATGCACATTAGATAGTAACAAAGTGGTTTTGTAATTACACAAATAAGCACGAAACAAAATATTGCCAAAAAAATGAATGGATGCGCCTTTTATCACTATATTCTTTTTCCAAATCTGTAAGATTTAACCTATGGAAATTGTCATCCACATTGTATGACAAGGGATTTAATATTACTTTTCCATCTCCATTGCTCACACAACGAAAGAAACTGAAGACGTGAAGAGAAGTTGTAATTTAAACATATTTTGGCCCATTTCCATGTTCTTGTCGAAAAAACTCGTTAAGACTCAAATGGGAACGAGTTAAAGAAGCGTAGGAGGCTATCTACTCATCATTACTCACCGCCGAAAGGAAAAGAAAAAGCTACAAAAATATAGAGGCAGATATCCTCCTAACTTCCTTTTTACTATGATATTTAGTAACAAATATATATTTTAATGATGATATTTTAATCACTTCCACTTTTACAACACTTAAAAATATATTCAATCAATATCATAACGTTCCACAGTTAACATCTCGTTACCAGGAATCTTTTCTTAGTAGAATAGCTTTACCCGTTGTCTGATGAATAGAAGAAGAAAAAGAAATAAAAACGAAGTTGAAACAAATATGCTTAAAAAAAACTGCTTGAAAAATATGAAACTTTTTTGTAATATTGTGTTTCCATCTTCTCTTAATTGTCCTGATAAAATCTTTTTTTCAAAGAAATTAATCTTCTCATAATCTTTTATACATTGTGTGGTATTTTGTAAGCTTAGTGGAAAGAGATGGAAATGAGCGATGGGAAATCATCATGCAGTTGGTGCAGGATGCACTAGCTCCGTCTTCACACAACAGAATATATGAATGGGGAAATTACACACAATGTATACATAATTAAATGGTCTTTCGTCATTATAATTGTTGCTAAATAATTACTGAGCTTGCTTATATAATGAGATACAGTTGAAGTAGTGTTCGCTTCGTGTTTTAATCAGTACGAATTTAAAGTTGCTGCGACACAATGAATACACTTGTTTACGTGGTACTTAACGCGCTGTTCTTTTCAGTCGTCTATGGTAGCAATGAGAAATACCGAGGGTAACTTTTCTACGCTGGTTTAATGTATCAAAATTAATTTCAAATGTATATACAAAAAGGATTTGCATATGTCTATTTTATTCAACCTTAGAAACCAGCTGCTGGAGTTGAAGCCTTCCACACAGAAAAAGAGCATGAAACTTTTGAAATTTATGGATACTCACAAAGCGTCGACGGTAAGACAATACTGAAAAACTTCTACGTCATATTATATTTAAAGTTTACGCTTTCTAGAATAATATAACAACGGACTTGTTCTTTTTTTACGATAAGTGAATTTTTGTGGTTTTAAAATCTTGGTTTCTTGTTAAAAGTAAACAACAATACAACGTTGGCAAACAAGAAAATTTCTCTTTTCCAAGACAACGTAACGTGCTGGATAACCGCAACAATTTTGATCAATATTAACATTGTTCATCGGGCGCTGTTTCGTTATTAAGAACTCAAGTGTCCATCACGAGCCGTTTTGTAATTAAAGGGGCTACGAAGCGGTTCAAAAAGCTCAATCAACTTCCAAAGAGTGGTGTGTAATAAATAGAGCACTCAAAAGGTCAGGGTGCAAGAAATTATATACACTTTACAACCACATAGACGTCTAAACAACCTATATCATTTTTTTAAGATGAATTTGCTACTTTTTTATTTTTTTTTCTAAAAAAAGAATAAAAAATCTTGGAATATTCTTTTTGCAATTTCGAAAAATTTAGTCTGTAAAAAGTGAAATAACATATATTAAATACCAGTAAATCGAAAGTTTGTTTTGACTAGGGAACACAGACAACACAAAGAGATGTTTTGTTAAAAAAATGCTACATTGCTGGCTTTAAGAAGGTAATTAATACCTCTTAAAAGACTTTAAAATCATTATTGCATCTTCGACTTCGACTTTATGTGCAATAAACTTTATGTTTCTCTGACAAAATTTCGAAGAATAAAGCTAGGCATCATCGATATCTAATATATGTAGGGAACGTTTCCGTCATTTTCAGAAACTATATTTCTTGATTAAGATGCATGATGAAATATCACTGACTGGAATAAGTACGACAGGCTCAGATCTGATGTCCGGATGTATGGCAGCCCAAACCTGTTTTCATAGGATAGAAATTAGTTATTTTGATCATTGTGAGGTATCCTAACCTCGTTTTCAGGTTCAGAATAAAAAATATAAAATGGAGCAGTTTTTTTCATCAACTCAAAAGCCTACCAGTCAAAAACAATTTTTACTGATTTTTTTTTTTTTTTCCAACTAAGATTTTTCACTGATTTTTCCTTTTTCTTTAGGACTTGTCAAGGCTTGACTTTTTTTAATTTACACTGTTCTTTTCTATTACCTGGACTTGTTTTTCTTTTAATTCTTTCAAGACGTAGTCGGCAAGTTTTGCAATTTCGAAAAATTTAGTCTGTAAAAAGTGACAAAATTTTTTTGTCCGATTAGGTAAACCGAAAAAGAAAAAAAAAAAAGAAAAAAAGATGCAAATAATAGTCATGTAAAAATACTAATTTGAAAGTAAAAGTTTTTTAAGTTTGCAAATTTGAAACATGTTAAACAAGAACGTAACGAACAAAATAATACAAAGCAAAAGATGTGTCTTTTTTTAACTACAATTGACTCTCCCTAATTCGAATTCCCACACGGAAAATTTTTTGTTCGAATTATAGAGAGAGATTCGAATTAGAGAAAGTCTCTGTAATTCGAACTTTTAGAAATACGTTAATTTTAAAAAAAAGAAAACATAATTCAAGTTTCATTCAATCTTTATTTTCATAGTTTACACAAAAAAGAAACTCTATTAAATAACTGTTGAATATTTTAAAAATAACGTTCGAAAGACAATTTTTGAATTTCATAAAAACATTCGAATTTGTGTGTGTAGTGCTGAAGGGACTGAAAAACTGTTCGAATTATAGAAAGTTTCAAATTAGAGAAATTCGAATTGTAGGAAGTTTTTTTTATAAGAGTTTCTTAAGAAAAATTAACGGTGACTGAGCACTCGTTCGAATTATAGAGATTCAAATTATAGAGATTCGAATCATAGCGATTCGAATTAGAGGGAGTCAACTGTAGACCTGACCATTACTACTGGTTAAACTAAAAAGCCTTCTTACAAAAAAGCGATATAATCGGCTATCGATCTTTCAAAAGAAGGCGGATGACAAAGAAGTTTTTAGGGTACATTAATACAATAGAACAAACGCTTATTATTTTCTACTATTAATTGTAAAATTAGATTCCCAGCGGATGCACATTGGTAAACGTGGTACAGTTAAAAGTAAATTTAAAACAATAATTCATTTATATGTTTTCGACAAAAACATTTGGACAAAATTAGTTGTAGACCTCATTTAAGACTATAAATGTCAAAACACGTCCAACATCAAAAAGAGCGACAAGACTTGAGAATGTAATTAACATTTTTCTATTAATAAAAATGTAATATTTTTTTTTTGACCATCCTGTCCCTTTCCGTAATGAGGTGATAGTGTCACATCTATAAATAGATGTCAATTTATCCTGCAGACTGAAAAAGGCGATTGTCAGATGGTGTATTTTGGGACATCAAATTATCAAACCAAACAAATCAAGCCTTATATGAAGGTGTTCATGCCAATTTAAGCTTTAATATCTTAACAACAATAGACCATTTTTGAACTGCAAAATAGATATTGTTAAAATTAACAGGAAAAACGTGTTCCAAAGCAAATTTCCGCACGGTTAACTTATACCTTTTGAAAGCAGCACTAACATGTCCAAGCATGCTGGGATTCAAATCGTAAAATCTTAACTGTATTTTCGTCAGGTTGAAGTTTGGAGCAGAAATGGATCCAATTGTCAGATCCAAATGACAGCTCAGGGAGCACAGTTATTAAAATCTTTTTGTCAGCTTGAAAATATAAACTATAAAGTTGTTATCGCTGACGTAAAGCGAGCAATAGATACAGAAATCCAACACAACGAAGCGACCATCTCGTTTGGTTTTAACTATGAAAAGTTTAACAGATATGACCCGGTAAGTTGACATGAAACGTTTTCTGCAACATGTTGAGAAATATTTTGCTCTTTGGATCGAGGTTTCTGAAAAAGATCATTTTTTATAGATCGTTCAAGAGTTGTTCAGATTGCAAACACAATTTGCACATTTAATGAAAGTGTCAATGGTTGGACGATCTTACGAAGACAGACCACTCTTTTTAGTCAGGGTATGTGAAACGCAGTATATATAAATATTAGATAAATGCAAACAACAAAATGCAACATTTGGGAAAAACAAGCGGCGAGACGGACAGTTTTCTGGACTAATTGTTTTTAATTTTGTCAGATTTCGGAGTGTATGAGTGGCTGTCACAGGCGTTTCGCTGATGATAAACCCATCATTTGGATAGATGGTGGGATCCATGCAAGAGAGTGGATATCTGTCGCTGCTGCGTTGTACATGATGAAACAGGTACAGATTAACAACAACAAAAAATGCTTGTGTCACTCAAGTATTTGTATTCTCTGTTTTTTTCTCCTTCCAGGTATAACTTTTACTCTTTTATGTAAATAAGTTAAAATATAATTTTGGGATTTTTTGCACTATTTTTTTGTTTTAAATTTTGCGTATTGATTTTTGCGCAGCTGCGTTTTGTAACAAATATTTTTTCAAACAAAAAGACAAATATATAAGATATACAGCCACCAAAACAACACACAACTAAAAACACCAATTCATTTAATAATTTAAATAATTTTAATTTAAATTTTCACGTGAAAATGATTACAACTGCAGGAAGCCATCTATTTCCATGATAAAGTAGTTAGTTTTAGATTTTGTAACTTCCAGTAATAATATTTAGGTGATGACAAGGTATGGTGCAGATGATGAAATGACGGATTTGCTTCGAAAGAATACATTTTACTTTGTACCAGTCTTCAATCCTGACGGTTATGAGTATTCATTTACAACAGATAGAATGTGGCGCAAGACAAGAACGGCATTTAATAGGTCAACATTTTGTACCGATATTGATGGAGAATTAATGGCAGCGAGAGGTGCTGATGCAAACAGGAATTGGGATGTTATGTGGGGAGGTTAGTATAAACAGCTAACAGAAACATTTTTATACACGTAAAAACTATATTTAAACTTTTTCTTTCTAAATTAGCGGGCACAAGCAAAAAATTAAAAAACGAAAAAACTTTGTTTTTACAAATATTTTATGCTGGTTTTTGTTTGGCCATAAAAATGATACTATACCAGAATTTTAAGTCCACAATTTCCACAGTTTATTTTGTCCTTTTCTTGGCCTGGAACAATTTCACAACTCTAAAAAATCTTGAGAAAGACAGAAATATGGAAGAATAGCGTCTGCTAATTGATTGCTGTATATTATCATAGTTTTTATTTCATTTCAACCCCTGTCTATTTAGGAGTGGGTTCATCATCCAATCCGTGCGATCTACTTTATAAAGGTGTTCACCCTGAGTCAGAGCCGTGCGTTAAATTGTACGCAGACCAATTAAGATGGAAACAGCACCAATTAAAATCGTATTGGAGTTTACATTCGTTTTTCGAAGTACTGTTCTCTCCTAATTCTTATACTGATAAACGGCCGCACGACGACGCCGTTATAGTAAGTGTGCAGTTATTATTTTCAAAATTATTACGGAGACGAGGCTTGCTTTTTATTAGATTTTTTGTCTTTTATAGCAACGTGTCGGGAGAAAGACTACCTTAGCGCTGAAAAAACGATTTGGCACGCCTTACGTATTTTCTACTTCATTTGATCTCAACAGTAAGTTTACCGTTTGGTGGTGAATACGCACACTTCAGTTTTAAGGGAAACGTTAACTGTACTTAAAAACTCTATATTTAATATTTCTTTATCAAGAATACAGATGCTCTGTCTGTCTGTTCAAAATAGTTGTGCTGCAGCTTTATTACAAATTCTCCAACAGAGTAAATCATTACCTCATGCTAACAAGCGAACAAGGACGCACAAAATAACGACGCCGGAATTTCTATGACAGGCCAATTTCTATGACAGGCCAATTTTTATGAAACTTTGCACTGTCCAGTACCCTTATTAATACCCGTATTCTGTCTGTTTGTGAGAAAAAAAGTCATGACACAAATAGCACATGTTGTCAACGTTTATGCGCTTGACTGTCACAGGCGAATTTCCTGTGTAATTTAAACTTATATATTAATGCCCATATTCTGTTTAACCTCAACCTCGATCCCAGCGCTTTTTTCCTCTTTCTAAAGCCATGGGGTCGAGGTTGGCATAACCCCACCTCATGCTAAGAATATGTCAAATATGCAAAATGTGTTTACTTGTGTGGTGTCTGCTTCAGAGAGGTGTTCACTTTGGAGTGCTGTGATTTGGACTGTCTGCCTTCTACAGGTTATTTGCTTCATAAAATTTTCACTATATTTATGTCCCTCCCATTCGTCTTCTAGTGCCAGTTACTGGTGGAGCTATCGATTATGTGCACGACAAATTAAACGTGAGCTTCGCATATGTAATAGAATTAAGACCGCGGTCTGCTCCCCCTGGGTTTCTTCTTGATCCGAGTGAAATCATCCCCACAGCTTTGGAAACACTGGATGGTATATTAGCAGGTGTAAAAGAGATCGACGCAATTTTACAACAGAAAAATACAAAACCATGAAGGAACGAAGCTTGATATTTTTTTTATTTATTTGTATATACATGTATCAAAATAAAAACAAGTAGTAGTTTTACGTGTCTGTTGATTTCTTACGAAACATGTTGATAGCAATGATGTTCTTATTAACTTCCCTATGTGTAGCGTTTCTCAAACCTTCGGCTACATGACGCAACTGCACGATTGCTTCCGGTGACATTCGAGCAGCTTCGCTTTCAAGAGTCGTAGCAAGCTCGTAGAGCAATTCGTGAAAACCGTAAATGACACCAGCTCGTCTAATTCTATTTACTTCCTAAAATTAAAATTAGGTCTTTAACAAAATTGTCGAGACGACGCCATGTTTTCTCCTTTTATCAATACATTAAATGCCAAAAATCTTAAAACACGAACAAAAGAAATGTCCATAAATTTCGTTCTAAGTTATTGTAGTTCGAAATTTTAAGGGTCTGAAATGATCTTACAAAAAATTCCTCAAAGTATTTTTCATAACACAGTTCAGAGTTTTTATTAGCTCTATTTTTTTCACAAGCAGTTTTCTATTAAATTGTTTTATGTTAGAATATCTGAGAAAACTAAGTCAAGAACCTTCAAGACCTTTTTCAGACAATTCGCGCCAAGACCATTGGTTGAGCAAGGTTAAAATGTGACACTGTACTTTCACAAATACTCAATTTTAGCAGAACTTAGAAAGTGTCAGGGCAAAATGTTAGGTTGTTAAAATACTAAAAAACGTATAAAAACTATTCCATATTTTGAGTTTGCGAAAACATAGAGGTACTAATAATAAGCTCTTTTGCAAGATAAATATTTCCGCTAAAATGGAAAGTAATTGAAAATAAATAAATATAACCATATACAAATTTAGCAGATTTTAGAAGGAATTAATATTTTGGGTCCAAATTTTAGGTTATTTAGATGTTAGGGGGTGGGGCGAGGGGCAGTATTCATTCTTTTAAGATATTTAAAATATTTTAGATGTGGTTGCCCTGTGTACGCACGCTTAAGGCTTTGAAAGCGTACAAGAGATTAAAACGGAAAAAAAAATTATATACTATTTTTTCTATGTTTTTTAGTTTTCAAATGCAAAAAATTATAGCTGTGTTTATATTGGTCTGCTTAAAAAACAAATCATCATCAACCTTTTATAACATTGAAAGATTTCAAGAATAAATTGTAAACAAGACGGAACTCTGAGATTTTCCCAAGTGCTACTTAGGCATTGTCCAAATTCCCAGGCTAATTGAAATAAGGGTAAGCCTTAACTTGGTTGACTTATCTCGTTTATTACCTTTCGTATGTATAGTACAACCAAGCGGAGTAAATTAAAATATACCTTAAAGAAGGCTGATTGCTTTTCTGGCAACTTCTTCGCATATCTCAGCAGCTTCTGTAAGTCAGACTAAACAAAATGTAAAGAAAATATTTTTTCTTTATTTTATAATTTTTGTTCACTTTGAGATAACGCCAATATGTATGTATCGTATGAAACTTCCATTTGCATTTTAACAACGTCTAAATGTTAATTCTGTACCTGTAGGCCAGAAGACTTAATCCATACAGCATTACTTTGCAGATGATAACTCCGTCTCCCAGGAGGAGGCACAGGAAACGGTGTTTCTTCAGTATCCTCCTTAGCATCCAATTGATACGGGATAGTATTTAGCTCGTAGGCAGGTCCTAGATTCTTCAGTAATCCCAGCCATGGAAACGGTTGATTTGGTTCAAAGACGGAAAGCATTAATGTCGATTTCTTTTTGTTGTCAGCCCATGAGTATAACATTCCATACCAGTCTTCACTACAACGTAAACAAGGAAGAACAGTGAAGAAGAATCTCGCCAGTGTTTTACAAGAAATCTGCGAGTCACAAAAAATGATAAAAGTAGCAAAAAAAAGAAGAAGAAAGGAAATCAAAATACGTGAACGAAATAAAATAAAACGCACAGAAACAGGCCTTCTGATCAACCAATCACTATATTTTTAAAATTAAAAGTACCTACCCGAGTTTTACAATAGCTCCCATTTTTTTCATCTTCAAACTACCATGCAACAATACACAAAACGAAGGCTGAAAACTAATTGCATCTTTTTGCATGCTTTTACAATCTTGTGATACTGAAACAACGGGTAGCACCACATGTCTGGACATGTAAGGTGGATTACAGATGTCCTGTAGGTCCATAAATCCAATAATATTTAAAACAGAGCCCAACTTTAGTTTAGTAACATCAACAACATCATGTTCATGGTGGTAAGTATTCATAACAGCTGGTAGAGAGTTCTGAAAATTCGGTGCTGGCGACAGTGTGATGGTGGATAAAAAATGACCACATTGAAGAGCAGCTTCATATCGATTATAGTGGATGTTTAATAATTTACTAAAACATCGTGCTACACCTACCTCTGACACGCTATCTGGGAGAATTAACTCCCCTCTCTCGTTATTCAGTGAGATAAGCTGTTTTAAATAGTCTTTTTCTGCTTCACAATCCTTTGATAAACAAATAATACTTAAATGACAAGGAAATGAAAATGGTATAGGAAATTGAGAATCAGCATTTCGAGAAGACATAGTTCTCAGTGATTCTTTCAATGATCCATCACCAATGCCAC
The DNA here is from genome assembly GCF_029227915.1 of Hydractinia symbiolongicarpus. Classification (NCBI taxonomy): domain Eukaryota; kingdom Metazoa; phylum Cnidaria; class Hydrozoa; order Anthoathecata; family Hydractiniidae; genus Hydractinia; species Hydractinia symbiolongicarpus. The sequence continues at coordinate 18,656,408 of NC_079875.1, read as the reverse complement.
TACAACCATCTGTGATCAACACAAGATTAATGGGTACGGACAAACCCCACTCTTCTGTAACTAACGTCTCAACACATTGAAAGGCGGATTCAAATACAGTTTTATCATAAGTATCTAGTGACAAACATGCATTCTTCAATACAGTTATATCTCTTGTGAACTTTACTAAAATTTCATACAACGACGAAAACACAACAAATGCTGTATATTCCAATTTACAATCGACTGAAAGTTGATCGAAAAAGTTGATCAGGCCTCCACTTGCAAGATCTATTAAGCGATTTGACTTGTCTGAACAGTTCACTTGTCTTGCCATAGACAATGAAACGTCTAGAAGTATTACAGTTGGCATATTTATGAAGTTTTGTTCTTAATCTAGAAACAGAAAGTAAATAGTTAATTATCATAAAAATTTCTAATAAATAATGCAAAGATAATCTCAGCATTGAAAAATATCTTTACATTGCAATGTAATAATTTTTGGAAAACAGATGCTGCTTTTTTAAAGCAACTCTGCCTGTACTAAATGACTATAACTTCTTGCAATTTTTAAAATATACTCCAATAATAACAACGTATCAAGAAACCTAAAAAGCTTTAACATTAGAGGGAAGCTTTAAACTGTATGTTTTTAAAACAATACCATCTAAATTGTCTGTGTGAATGAAACAACCTGATAAATCTGGAAATTCTTCCAAGTGCAATCTTTGTCAAGGATAAAGATGTGAGAACAAACATTATCTTTTAAATTTGGTTAGCCTGATTTAATAAACTAAAAAAATCTCTAGCTGACAATGGAGGAGAATTTGTCAATAAAGCCTATCAGTAAATATGTGAGTGATTAAACATAGACTTCTCTCCAATTGCAGCTGAAGTCCAAGGTCAAATGGGCTATATATAGGTGGCATAATTGTAGGATTAAGGAAATGCTAGGTAAAATTATTAAGGATATGAAGTGTACACCTAATCCAGCACTTTTTGGTCTATTAGTGCAAAGAATCCATTACAAAGAAAAAAAATGGATTTTCACCCACCAGCTTACTTATAGTAAAATCAAGACTACCCCTGCATTCCCACCGATCATTTACAAGCCATGAATGATACAGGCTTGATTAATCCACAGCCTTGCTATGATATATGCATCGCAAAGAGTCTTTTGAAAGAATATGAAGAGCATTGTTGCATAATGTCTGGTGATACAAAATGTCACGAGGGATGTTTTATAAAAGAAAGGATAGTGAAAAATGACACAAACCAGGCATTGTAATTAGACAAGAAAATAAACAAGTATTGTCAAGTATAGTCAGTTACAGAAGGTAGATCAAGTGTCACATTCACAAAAACCTTTACAAGACACTGAAAGGAGCAACAACTATACGCAGTTAAATAACTGTATTTCAATAAAAGATTTTTAATATAGATGATCTTGAAAATAATACTACAGAAGCAGCAGTAACAAAAGAATCAGTAACTGAGGTGAAACCTACCGATAATTCACAAATGAATGAGAAAGGGGTAGCATCTATAATAAAATGTCATAAAGTAAAAACAACAGGGGTGCTTTGGAAATTGAATAAAGTAGTATATGGCCTTGGTATTTACCAGTAAAGGAAGAGTTATTGGTTTGGGAGTGAAAATGCTTCATTTGATGAGGCCTTATCTTATTGGATTTAAGATGGTTGCTATCAAAGATTAATAGTATGTTGATGATTTACCATAGGGAGGATAACAAGTGAAGGTTATTTCCGCTGATGCACCTGATTTATTGGTGCATTTCCAATCTGATAGATATGTGATGATGATAGGGAAGTATTGAAAAGGTGTGTCAATTGCTCGCCAATTACATTCTTAAGGTCTTTTAGTAGCGACCCTGGTATATCATCAAAGCCAACTGATTTTTACGCTTCAGATTTCCAAGAAGTTGTTTTACTTCAGCAACAGAAGAAGCATTCAACGGTAACACTGAAGGTGCCAATTATTGGAAGAAAATGTTATTAAATTGGGTGCACACACAGAAGAGTTTTGTGTATTTTTGCTTGTCCAGATCATCACCCATTTTCACAAAATATTCTTTTAAATTGATATCACAACGTTGGTAATTGAAATACATTTCTTTTCAAGGCCCGTAATCATCGAAAAAAAATTAATATATAGAGGAAGAAAAAAATAATTTTCTCTTTATTCTATTCGCCAATGTTTTTGTAGACCAGAGGCAAAACAAAACGAAACAGAAAGAAGAAATCACGACATTGTCTCGTGTTTAATAATTATGATAATTAATGTTTATCACACTCTGTCTTTTTTTATTATCATGACTGGGATTATTGCATATTATAAACAAAAAAACCCAACAGGGGAGAATGCACATTGTGATAGTTGAAGATATTTGAAGCATTATGGAGATAATTAAATTTAGAGCACAAAAGGGGAAATTCTGAAAATTTAGGTATTCTAATTGTCTAGATCTAATAATTAATAGAAAACGACTAAGGGATCATCTACAAAATTTGTAGCAATCCGTATTAAAAAAATTTGTATGATGCTTAAATTAAAATTGCATGAGTTTAAAAAAAATCGTATCAGTTAAATTTGTATGAGTTTCAAATTAAATTCGTACAGTTAAATTCGTATGAGTTTTAAATTAAAACAAAAAAAATTTGTGAGTTTTTAATTAGATGATCGTACAAGTTTTCTTCTTAAAATCGCATAGGTAAGCCAAAAAATCTTATAAATCTACACTCAAGTTTCACACCTTTTTTATCAGGGGCGGTAGTTGTTTATCTTTTGTTCTTATTAACCATCTTGCAAGTTTTGTAAGTCATTAACTTGTGCATAATGAACAAAAGATTCTTGATTTATTTAAGAATGAAGAACTGCGATAAAAAAGCTTCGTTAGATTGCATTTTTATAGCTTAAGAATGAAGAGCGGCGATAGAAATGCTTCGTTGGATCGCATTTTAAAAATTTAAGATCGAAAAGCAGCAATAAAAATACTTTTTTAGATAGCGTTTTAAAAATTTAAAAACGAAGAACGGCGAGAGATAATTATTTAATTTTGCATTATAAGTTTAAATCATTTTGTTTATAAGTACCAATCCTTCGAAATTTGCACGAACAGCGTTTAGAGATGGTTGTTTGCAGGTTTTAATCATTTGAAGTAATAAGAATGGCGTTTAGAAATTGTTAATGTTTATTTCAAGGCTAGCTGCATAGTGAAAAGTTAGATTCTATGAAGAAATTATATTGATTATTGATTTACGTTTAACAATTTGTATCGCAATTTGTATTGCAAAATCTTAATAATTCGTATGAAAATTTGTATAAGTAAGAATATAATTCGTATCACAATTCATATGAAAATTCGTACTAATTAACACTATAAGAATTGTATATGATTTATATTCATACAAAATGTCATACGAAATTTGTAGATGACCCCTAACTGTTTAAAAAAAGGAAAATAATATATATATATATATATATATTTACTTGAGATCATTTCAAGATGTTTGTTTTAAATTCAGTTTTACATAAGAGGAATAAAAGAAATAATTATTAATAGAGTAATTCGAAGGTTTTTTTTTACGTACAGTACTGGAAAAAGGTTGTTTAAAATATCGAGCGCGCAACGTGAGCCGATGTTTATAATAATAAGAAACAATTAAAATAAATTGTCAGGGTCTATAAAGAATCTAGTATTGTGAGAAAATCTGTCTCGATGTGTTGCGATGGTATAGGTGATAATGAGAATAAAGAGAAAGTCTTTTTTATTTCAAACACATCTCTGCTTTATCTTTTTTATTTTCAATAAGTGTATATTATAAGAAAATTTTAAACTTTTTTTGCATTACTTTTTTAACGTATTTTTTTATCGCTTTTATATCGCTGTTCTTCGTTCTTAAACTTTTAAAATGCGATCTAAGAAAGCTTTTCTATTGCTGTTCTTCGTTCTTAAATTTTTAAAATGCGATCTAAAAAAGAATTTCTATCGCCGTTCTTAAATTTTTAAAATGCGATTTAAAAAAGCATTTCTATCGCCGTTCTTCGTTTTTAAATTTTTAAAATGCGATCTGAAAAGGTATTTCTATCGCCGCATTCCATTCTTAAATTTTTAAAATGCAATGTAAAACACCATTTCTATCACCGTTCTTCGTTCTTAAATTTTTAAAATGCGATCTAAAAAAGCATTTCTATCGCCGTTCTTCGTTCTTAAATTTTTAAAATGCGATCTGAAAAGGCATTTCTATCGCCGCATTTCGTTCTTAAATTTTTAAAATGCGATTTAAAAAAGCATTTCTATCGCCGTTCTTCGTTTTTAAATTTTTAAAATGCGATCTGAAAAGGTATTTCTATCGCCGCATTCCATTCTTAAATTTTTAAAATGCAATGTAAAACAGCATTTCTATCACCGTTCTTCGTTCTTAAATTTTTAAAATGCGATCTAAAAAAGCATTTCTATCGCCGTTCTTCGTTCTTAAATTTTTAAAATGCGATCTGAAAAGGCATTTCTATCGCCGCATTTCGTTCTTAAATTTTTAAAATGCGATCTAAAAAAGCATTTCTATCGCCGTTCTTCGTTCTTAATTTTTTTTTATTGCAATATTTTCCATTGTAAATTATTAGTTTTTAGAAAAACTGTTTGTTTTTAGTTTTGAAAAACTGTTTTACAATATTTATAATAAAAGATGTTCTTGAGGATGTCGATGTCGTGTTGAATAAAAGAAAGAGCAGCACTAATTTTACATTTTTATATAAATTTAATTGGTTATTAATTAGTTCAACATCGTTTCAAAATTCGTTTCAATCCTTTAGTGGTTATAGCTCTCATGCTCTATGCGGGAGACCGGGGTTCGATTCCTCTTGACAGCGATTCAACATGGGCGAGTGAATGTTACCATAGCCCCGGGTTAGCCCAAGCCATGTGAGGGAAATTGGGGAGATGCCAAGCCATGTGAGGGAAATTGGGGAGATGCCAAGCCATGTGAGGGAAATTGGGGAGATGGTACCCTGTGTGGGCCATTAGATGTTGCCGGGAGTTGTTTAGTAGAGCGCTGGCCCTAATTAGGTCTACGTAGCTCAAAATGAGCATTAAATACTATAGGACTCTCCATCTTCTTAAGCCATAGCCCCTTCTGGAAATAATAGACAGGGCATATCCCTGAATATTTGTGAGGCTAGCCATGTAAAATATGCACATCTCTATCTATCTATCTATGAAATGCAATGGCAGTTCCGTAGGCAAAAAGAAATTGGGTTGAGTTTGCTTTTCCTATGAAACTTTTTAACATGTTCTGGTTGTCAGTTTTTAATAAAATATTCAGGCTAATGTTTTCTTATGTATATCTTCCAATTTTTACAATAAAATAGGCACCTTAAAAAAATTGCCTACAGGATGATTACGCGCCTTTCAGCTAATACTGTGTTTTTCCTCTGGTAACGTTAGCAATTATTTGTCGATTTATGTATAGCCATAATATATAAAATGTTTAATTTTTAAAAAAAGCAGAATTTTTGACATGAATAATATTTGAAATGATCATTAGTTTAGCGTTATTTGTTGTTAAATAGATTATATTTTGAGAAAACAGCATATTATTTGTAATGTGTATAAATGAAGACATGTTCACTGAAAGTTAGTGGGTTTCCCATAGCTATATAAATAAAACTTTTACAAGTCACCTGCTCTACACAATAGAAAATGGTTGGGAAAATGAGACAGTGACACTGTTTTTGTAGATTGAAAGAGATATGAAGGTAAAGCATAAAAAGATGCACATTTTCCGTCGCTGCTGTCGCATTCAAAGTGGTTGTAGCGCACAACATCCAACTTTTGGATAAGGGGGCATAAATAAAACAAAACTCCATTGGAGAGATTCGACTTTGGTAATAAAAGATTGACGATTTCGTTGCTAGATGCATGAAAATAGCTTTAGCTGCAGACAACGTATATAATTCATAAGTTTAGGGAATGCTATGACATAAAACCAATAAAACGTTTTTGCCAACTAGTTACAAATAAGTTGTTAAGCAGATGTAAAGAAAAGATAATACTTAAAAATATCTGCGAGGGAGTTTTATGCATCTTCTGATTTTCCGATCACGGCCCGTGGCTGGTGAACAACATCAGTTTTAACTTGGCTGGCAGGACTCGTTCGTTTAAAGTCATAAATTCTAATCATTAGTTATTTAAAAATTACTTACACGTCATATGAAAATATAATATAATTGTTCATTTTTATACGTATTTAATAGGCTACACAATCATGGAAAGTGTCTGGCCTAAAAGGTGTTGATGTTTACAAATGTTTGTGGATTTTAGCTGCTACAAGCTATAAGCCGGCAAGTTATTGCTTAGTGCATTTTAGTAGGTAAAAAAGCAGGACCATATAGAGTAAAATAGCTATTAATGTTTAAGTTTAAGTTTAATTGCTAGCTATAGTTTTGAAGTAACAAATTCCTCTTGTTACTACAATTAAGTTTTGGGAAAGAGGTGGATGTTGTTCTGACCGAACTACGAACACCACGAGGGTGCCGATACGCCGTAAAAAGTGCGGGCAAGTTCGGCGTTTTGAAAAAAACTCAAGTATTCGCCCGAAAAAACCTGCATAGGCCCCAACAATGCCCAAAAAAAAAAAAAAAACAGACACCAATATAATTCAAAAAAACTATAAAAAATAAAATAAACTTACTATGTGGTAGTGAAGTTCTTAAAGGAACTGTTTTTAATGCTTTTTGATAAAGTTTACTTTATAAATAACCTCTATATAAACTTTATTAACTCCTTTCTTTTCAAGCGCCCTCTTCCCAACTATCGTCCGCATGGTTTGCTACAAGAAATTGCATTTCGGAATTGTTCCGGTCGAGCTCAGGAAAGTGCGGGCGGTTTCGGGGGACAACCGCCAATTTTAATTGAAAAGTTGCCCGAATTCGCCAGTATATATGCGAGCGTTTGCGGTTTATCGGCACCCTCTTCGAACACGGGCCTGACTTTGGATGCAAGACTGGCCTGTCAAGATGAGCTCAGCCCAACCTTGGACAAATGTATGAAAATTAGCCTTCAGTTGGTACAGGCCTATTACCAAAGAAATCTCTTGCTTCTAATAACCATGTCATCAGATGGGTCAAACTTACAATCCAGTCCAGATGTAAGCATACGCGTACGCTCAAGTTTCACACCTTTTTCGCAGAGGTGGTAGTTGTTTATCTTTTGTTCTTATTAATTATGTTGCGAGTCTTGTAAGTCATCAACTTGCACGTAATAAACAAAAGACTCTTGAAGAAAAAATAACTTATTATAACTGCGCGTTACTATTGTTAAATAGTGTTAAAATAACTATTCCCAATAGCATAATTGTAAATGTTATCCACTCTATCAATGTGATACGAAGAGCCATTGTTTAATAGTTTTATTAATTAAAAGTTGCGTAGAAACTAAATAGACTAGCAAGAAGGCATTGTTGGTTACGCAGGGTAAATAAAGCATTTAAGTGATAGAAATAATTATATTTTAACAAAGATTGAAACTTTAATTGTGATAGAAAAGCTTTGTTAGATTCTTGAAAAGTAAACATATAAGTAGCTTGAAAAATAGCCAGTTTTACACTGAGGTGAATGTTATATCTTAAAAAACTAAGTCATAATTATTTAGCTATAGTCATTATTCCCACAATAATCCAGTTAAAAACATCTCCAATCATGCAACAAGAAAGTCTCTAACTACTTTAAAAAATGCATTTTCAATAAGATCTTGTCAGCTGTGTTATGAACGCAAATCAAGTAACTTGTCTCGCACCGATATTGGGGAGGAAACAAACTTATCTTCATCCCATTTGGCTGGGAAGCCTGATATCCTGACAAGTGCGTGTCATCAGTGCTACTATACTTCTGAACGAAAAATTTGGTAACCGTGAGTACCCAAATTGGATCATCAAGAAAATCTTGAGGCAAGAGCGATGGTATATGCAAGTTAACGCCTATGATGCCAATTAATCCCTCCATTTTGTGTTGTAGATTATCGAGTTGGTATGTGGGTTATGCCTTTATTATCTTTATCTATAGATATAATAAGTACATAATTTTATCATTTTTAACTATCCAATTGAAATTGTGTTAAGAAGCAATAGGCACGAGCTGTATATTGCCTCATTTTCCTAATAATCCTGCTATGTAACTGGGTCCTACCACACAACAAGGTACTTGTACCACACAACTTTTAAATGCAGTGAACTCTTTCTCATGGTTTGTACCCCAAACTAAACCTTTCAAAGTATACCATATATCTCTGACCTTTGATATATCTCAGAATCAGCTATTTGTTGATTTGTGGGAAACCTGGCTGTATCAAGAAAAAATGCTGAACTATATATAGAAGGGTACACATTAAAGTAAACTCACCACACAATTGCAAAAAGAATTTATAAGTTGTGAAAGATAGTGTGGACGAGTGGCAATTATGTACAGGATGACATGTCACACAGTCTAGAAATGCTTCTTGAATAGTCAGTGCATCACATCCAAGCACTAACTGTTTTTTAAAAAATAAAATCTAATCTTAGTTACTATGTACTGTCAACCCGATGAAACTCAAAATGGTAACCCATCAAATGAAATCGATTTTCAAGATGCACTACACTTGATTAAAGAAGCGATTCTTTCTATTGATGGCAAAAGTCCTGGCATAATTATTAATAAGGACTTCAATCTAGCATGCCTGATAAATATAACAAAAACTCACCCTGCCCTTCCACAGAGAAAATAATGATTGAAATATTGGAAGATTTCTCTATGGAAATGAGTTTGAGATTATCAAGATTATCAAGACACCCACTCATAAAGATGGAAACACCTTGAACCTTCTGTTAACAAACAATCCAGATCACATACACAAAAATGCAATCATACTGACATTATTTTCAAAATCTGATCATTACATAGTTTATTTAAGCTTCACAGTTAAAGAAGCTTGTACTCTGCTGTGGCTGGGGCTTTGTCAACACAAGGTGTGAATGCTGCTTTCCACTTTTATAAGTTGCCTTTACCATTGAATGTTGGGATTTCAATCTTTTCAGCTGTTTTCACATGTGTTGACCAATTTATGCAGATTTCTCTCCAACTGCATCCTTCCAATTTTAATCATCACTTTTGCAGTCGTTATTCCAATTTCCCTGTTCGTTACCAACAAAGTTTACCCCTGCTGATCATTAGACTTATGTTGCCATTTATTGAGTCTTGGATGAGAAGCATTTGTTCAGGATTGATGCAATTTTCGCTTAAATGTAAGAGAATTACTATCTGCTTGCATCGCATCCACTGTGGATCCATACACTGAGATCCTTGCTGCAGGATCTTTACTAAAGATCTTTGCTGCAACACATTTACTTGGGATCCAGAAACATCCACTTGAGATCCATGTTCCAACACATCTGCCCAAGATCCAAATAAATTCACTTGAGATCCAGTCTGCAACGCATCCATGTGCTTGCTGATCTTTTTCAAGCTGGATTTTTCTCTGTCAACATAAGTTTTCTTTTATTTTCTTTAATTTCCTTGGCAAGGTCCATCTGTGCTTTTGCAAGATTATCACCTTATATGCAAGCTAGGATGATTCTTCCTCTCTGGAGTGATGATATTCTTAAGCATGATCTTGAATACTTGCATAATCATCAACCAATTGCTCTAATTCAGCACTTGGCTTGCATGAACGCGCTTTCATTTTTAGTGTGCTCATACAGATCTAACAAGCTGTTGATGACCTCTCCACTTTATCGTGATGCTCCTCTAAAATCTGTTGATGCTGTCTAAGTTTTCTACTGCTTGGTAGGTCTTCATTCAGCAGCTTCAACATCTTGTGCTTGAAGTTAGTAAGCTTGCTCTTCTTCGTTGATTTCGATCTCTTCAATACAGTTTCTGTTAACTAGTCACCCATTTTGGGGCCAGCAACTACCCTCTACTACCAAATATTGCTGAAGGAACAAGACATAAACTAAATTTCTGGGTGAGCTCTGACATAAAGGCCCCATTTATTTCACTCAACTAAATTAAATACAAAAATTGCATCTTAAATACTTTTATGAATATCCCTATAGAGTAAAAATGCTATACAAATGAAATCATGCCACACAAAATTCAAAGCATGTACTAAATAAATAAAATTATGCAATAATCCCCTAAGGGACATAGTATTCTCAAGTCACAGTAATTAAAAACTAATAGACTTTAATTACTTGCATTGTAATTCATCTGTGCATGACTTTTTCACCAAGAGAGATTACGATATACAAAAAGACGAAAAAACAAGAAAACTGAATGATTAGATGATTTTTTACATATATTGTTCATGTCAATAACATTCACTCACCCATATTGAATCTCTGTCAGGGGTAATGGAGCCCTGGTTTCCTGCACAAATGCAAGAGTTATAACCACTAGGCTAAGATGCCATATATTTCAAAAGCTTCAAATCTTTCTATTCTGTTTTTCTTTAAAACAAAAAGTATTACATTATGAAAAATAAAATCAAAAAAATTATCTCAAATATATATAATATATATATTACATTCCTAATTTTTCATTGGAGATCAGTTTATAGCATCCTCGGAGACCCTAATATATTCATACATCTTTTATCATGGTAGGGAATAAAATAGAAAATGGCAGCAGGTCCTAATGCGGCTGTAAAAGCTTTGCAGTTGGAGATGAAAAACATCAGTAAAGATCCAATTGAAGGTGTTCTTATAGAGCTTCAAGATGAAAGTAACATGTTCGAATGGTCAGTTGGTGTCTTTGGCCCTCCAAAAACACTATATGAGGGTGGATACTTCAAGGTTGGTCAAGACTTTTATTCTTTGACATTTGAACTTATTTATATAGTATATTTACGTTCTGATTATCATTTAACATATAACACATGGGTGTGTAATGTTTTGTTTTAGGCTAAGATTTCTTTTCCACAAGACTATCCATACTCACCACCATCATTTCGATTTATAACAAAAATGTGGCACCCAAATATTTATGAGGTAATTTTTTTTTTTTAAGTTGAATTAAATTCCCAGAAAACAATACAGTATAATAAGACTTGAAATCTGACACGAGTCGGCATGTTTACTTCAGTAAGACTTTAGTGTATGTTATGGTTTATTATCGTCGTGCTTAAAAGTTTTCACGTATACGTAAAAATCGCATGTTCAAAAAAGAATATTTATATAAATTTGCGGATTTTTTTAAATAAATATTTAAACGAAGCAAAAATAAAGAAAATGAAGAAAATAAATATAAGTAAATGAAAACATGCCCTTAATAACAATTATTAAAATTTACATTTCTAGATATTTTAGTTTGCTTTAAATGCAGCGAAGATAACAAAAAAAAACATTTTTCAATTTTTACAACAGCAATTGACATCTAGAAATGATATGTGCCATACTGCTCTATTAAAGGTAACCCAAGGTATAAAATGATTTTGACCTTATATTATATATAGAGCTTACAAAGTTGTCTAACAAGCCGTTTTAAATTTTTTAAAAAGCTCTTTTTATTCTCAAGATATTCACCATTTGAGAATTTCAGATTTAATTATGTTGCATAAATTATGATGTTATATTTAAGTAATAGCAAATTTTGACATTTCCAGTCATTGGTAATTTTAGACCTGTTAAGGGATGTGCATTTAAACCTTGTATATACATAGACAATATGAAGGTAAATTGATTAACATAAAATTTTTTGTGAAAATGACGCTCGTTTGCTCATCCCACTATATTCGGTATTTCTAAAAGTAAAGTTTGTTAAGATTATGTTTTATAAATGTGTGTTAATCAATTGTTGTCGTTTGTTTTGAGCAGAAGTAAAAAAATAGCATTCGTAAACTTGTGTAATATATTATATTAAAGAGCCCAATTTATTTCAATTGAAAAAAGACATTGTGATATAGCAGAAGACACACAATACAAACTCTTCTGTGCCTTTACCGGAAATAAAAACACTCTTTAGTCAATACCTATCGTAAGCGTCATAAGTCATTACAATAATTTTATGTTTTATGTAAGCTATATATGTTATATCATGTTACAAGGTAAGTATGCTTTTTTAATAATGATTCGATCATCGTAGTGTGTGTTTGTTGAGCTTTTCTTCTACACACCAGTAGGAATTTGCGATTTTGGAACCTTAAATAGGGCCAAAAACTTCAGGCCTCAGCACTAGGGTGCTTCAAGGAAGAAACACGATTCAGAGGTAAAAACATACACTAGTATGCTTTCACAAACTTCATTCAAGTAAGAGGTCAGGATCTTATGGTCAATTCTACTTGCTCGTCAATGAAGTCCAATTAAAAAGAACTTCTCTTTGTGTAAAATCATGTGTTACTGCTGAGATTCGTTAGTTATAGGTGCTAGAATAAAGTGAAAAATATATGTGCTACAGAGCATAGGGCATAATTGGCCTTTATTATTTTATTAGATTCTTATCAAGTTCTCTTTTAATGTTATAGTCTTTGGGGTCCTTTGCAGTGACATTACCACAATGCAGTCGTGATAGTCACCTGGGAACACTTTCAGTTATTTCATAACCACTAACTTTTCTTAGACAGATATTTTTGTCCATTCTCTGCAGATGACCAAAGTAATCTAGTCTGCTCACCGGATCTCTTGTAACAGGTTTTTCGTGGATTTCTTGAGTTCTAATACTCTGTACAACACAGATACAGCGAACCATCCCTTGTCAGCAGATTGTAAACGTTTAATTAATTTTTTTGATGCAGGCCGTGTTTTGTAACCATGCAACAACATTTTTCTCACACCCTCAAACTAAAGATGTTACCCCGATTCCATTGCCAAATACCATGGTTGGTAATTATTGGCAATACTGTCTAAGTTTGCTCCATGCTGCGTGCACTAGTTGTATCTATACAACCACCTAATTCTCCAATCACATCAAAAAGTTGATCAGCTTCGAACAAGTCTGCATCAATGTGTACATCAGTGAAATTCAAACTATCAGGTGGGACAATGTCACCTATAAACTTTTTATCATTTAAATATACTGTCTTTCTTCAGCTTTTCTTAAACATTTTTGAAACCAAGAGGTAACTGCTCATTGAATTTGCACCAACTTCTTTGAAAGACACGCTGTATAGCCATTTAACTTTTGTTGTCGCCTTTTTAGCTTCACTCGATGAACCAGATATCTTAGTTTTATCTACATTTATTCGGACTTCGTCTCTTTAGAGATGTTCTCTAAGCCTGTGATTGGACCTTTAGTTCTTTTAAATTATCACTCATAATGACAATATCATCTGCGTATAGTATCTCCCAAGGGCAACCAATACAACACTCACGAGAGAGAGAGAGAGCATCCATCACAATTGCAAAACGTAATGGGTTTAAAACTGAAACATGATGCACTTGATGTTATTGTTTTAAGCCAAGGTACTATAATACCACTAAAATAAGCCTTTAGAATTACAGAAAGTGTCTCAGTTTCATTAAAAAAAAGAAATTAATCTTTAATGCATAATTTATGAGCTGGACTAAAATCTCTTAAGTGTTTTTTTAAATTTATAAAATATAAAGTGCTCAATGGATACCAATGTAAAAGTGTGTTTTGTCTGATTTTAGTAGACTTTTTAAAGGTAATTTGCATAAACAATTGTTAACAGATTTATGTAACATATTAAAGAGTGGCAGATTGCTTATTGAATTGGTTTTGGAATAAATATTTGTTGTAGTAAGTGATACGATTTTCTTTTTAAAAGTTTTTTTTGGTTAGTTTAGTTATCAAACGTCTTTGGACAGTGAATTTAAAAGTAATTGGCTTCCTACATTGAATCTGAAACAATAAATTTGTATTATCTTGGTGCGAAGTAAGATCACGTAAAATCACACTGGTTAGCTGTTAAACATAAAACATGTAATTTGACAGTGTGTGTTAAATACATCTTTTTTATGCAATTTCTAGACTTAAACCTCTTCTTTTGTTTTTGAAATTTTTGTCCTGATTAACTTTTTGAATTTTAACCGCTTCTGGAACAAGTTAATGTCATTTTTATATAAATTATAAAGTAAAAAAAAGTATATTTTGTAGTCATTATGTTTTAAATTAGGGGAAGGCGTTTAAAAAAGAGAATATTTTAAGCAAATCTTTTTTTTTAAAAAAAGACGTTCTCTTCGTTATCTTCATCATGAAGATGAAACGGGACATTTGCTTCGCTAAAGTTTTTCCATGTGGGGCCTAAATGTACTTTGTACACCCTCCTGGAATCAAAGCACCTTCGCCTTTCATTCATTTCATTCATTAATGGGAATTTAACCTCTTTTGTTACAGTAAGGCTCACCAGTACGAGAGATGATGTCTGTCCATATATCTCTACAGCCATCCACGACTTGCTAAAAATAAACCTTTTAATGTGTTATCTTCCCCACACATTCGTCAAATCTGGACTTTGCTTTGCATATGATAAGTTTACGAGAAACACAAAGCATGTTACTGTGCCTTTCTAAAACTCCTTTCAAAATTTTATCCTCTAATTGGTTGTTAACTTTCTACCACCACTATCAAGCCTTTGACGTTTGATACTGATAGTGTTATAAGTAGATACTGTTATAATTAGCTAGCTAAAGTTGAAAGTGACATAAACTACAACTAGTGAGGGCTGCTGTGTCCTTCGTGTGCACATGTGTGTTAAAAGTGATTAGGTCGGAAATAAGCAGAAAAAAATGGGTGCAAAAAAAAGGCAGCGTTTAAAAAAAATAATTTCGTTTGCATAAAATACAACTCATATAACTTCAGTAAAAATTCAAATAATAACTTAAATCAAATAACGTGTTTTTGGACCGGTTTGATGAAATGGAGCCAAAAACATTTTCCATTATTATTATTATAACTCAACAGTTCTTAATCTTAACAAATATACTTGGATAGAAAACAATAAGACCAATTCTCACGATATATATAAGTTACATAAATAAAATGTGTGTCACGGTTGTGTAACGCAATTTTCTATTTGTTAATATTTGGAATATGCGAAAGAATTTCGTGAAATGTCTTCCCCCCCTCACAAAATGGCACCATGGCGATATAAACATTCTGCGATGATTATTTTTAAATTCTGTTGTGGAAACCCCAAAAAATCACTAAATCGCAGTTCATATTTCCAAAACTGTAGAAAGACTGTAGATTATATATTATCTGAAGAAAACTATCGTTTACCTTTTGACGAAATGACTAAAGTGGGTGATCACGATCCATTCTGTTGAATCCAATTTTTGGATTTGTTTAAAGAAACATGAACCAATCAGTTCTTTTTAAAGTTGTATCAAAAATATGCAACCAATCACATTCATAGAAATAAAATTAGTATACAACAAGTTTGTCGAATTAGAAAAATGACATTCAATAAAATAGTGTATATAATCGTGTATCTTCCAATTACTTTTGAGCGCAAAGTTCGACTTTGAAAAATTGGATCGTGCAATGCTTGCTTGAAAGAGTGCTGCACTGGATATGTGGTAAAAATAACCTAATGTTTTTTTCTCTTCACAATAGAACACAATCCTCATCACTATAATTGTTATGTAAAGTTTACAAAAAGCTGTTGCAACGTTTTTATAAATAACAAGAAGCCCTGGGGCTCTAAGAATTTCCGCTCGCTACCAAAATATTTGATGACAACCTTCTAATTCGTTGTGTTATTGTGCCAAACATTCGAAGAGGTTTGGTGCATGAAGGTCTGAAGATAAAGCACACAAGTGACATAATATCTTAGAACAAACGCAAACAAAACGTAACGTGTCTTAATAAACTCGCTTTTTAAAAAAAATTGCTAACAAAAATTACAGCCTATCATTCATGGTTGAAATTCTTGCGATCGAAACGTTTATGGTCTTAAACGGCATTTAGTTGACAAAAAATCAAAATTTTGATGTGACCATCATGTTCAGCATACTTTTTTTATTAACTGTGCCAATTTTTGTCGAAAATAAAGTGGTTTTAATTTTTGGACAAATTTTGGCTTGAAATGACATTTAGGTGACAAAAAACAAACTTTTGTATCACCACCATTTTCAGCATATTTATCTGTTAACTGTCTCAAATTTGGCCGAAAATGAAGTGGTTTTAATTTTTGGACAAATTTTGGCCTGAAATGACATTTAGGTGACAAAAAATCAAACTTTTGTATCACCATCATTTTCAGCATACTTTATTTGTTACCTGTGCCAAATTTAGCCGAAAATGAAGTGGTTTTAATTTTTGGACCAATTTTGGCCTTAAATGGCATTTAGGTGACAAAAATCAAAATTTTGATGTCACCATTATGTTCAGCATACTTTTTTGTTAACTTTGCCAATTTTTGTTGAAAATGAAGTAGTTTTAATTTTTGGACCAATTTTGGCCTAAATTGACATTTAAGGTGGCAAAAAATCAAAATTTTTATGTCACCATCATGTTTAGCATACTTTATTTGTTAACTATCCCAAATTTTGTCGAAAACAAACACCAATTTTGGCCTGAAACGTCATTTAGATGACTTCCCAGTAGGGAAGTTTGGGTACGAAGTTTAAATCTATGATGTTGCAATTGACCATTTGGGACAGTTTTAGTTAGTTAGTCAGTTATTCCAGGTGTTACACCAGGATATGTCGCAATCAACGTGATATGTCGCAATCAACGTGATATGTCGCAATCAACGGTAAATGTCGCAACGTCACCGGTAAATGTCGCAAGTCAACAGTAAATGTCGCAAACCCAACGGTAAATGTCGCAACAGCAAATGTCGCACCAAAATCGATGATCACTCTCAAAATGTTCTACAACATAAGTATCACTGAGGGAAGGAATAAAAATTTTGAAAAAGCTAAATAAGATTTTCTTACATACGCAAATAATAATTTGGAAGAAGCTAAAAAAGTTTTTCTTACATACGCAAACAATCCTAGCAAACTAAACTTTAATGTTGTCTCGAATTAAACACCACTTATGAAAAGACGACTTCCTTACGATTTTGTAATGTGTATTGAAAGGGAAGACGTTAAAACAAAAGTTTGACAAATCGTCAAAGTAAACTTTTTTGTTTTGTTTTTTGATTGGGTGCCCTACTCTCCAGTGGAGGATTCGAAGTATCGTATGTAGAGAAAGGATGTTGTGTTTCACGTTGATTGCGACATATCCTGGTGTAACACCAGGGTCAATTTTTTCTCAAAAAATGCTCCGAAAGAAAAAACGACGATTTTGCGAGGCTTGTGAGAACTAAAAATTGCATTTTAGGACATCTTTCAAAGTAAAAAGTGTTTTTTTGTAAAAACGTATACAAAATCAAATATCAAGTAACATAGCATCATTGTCAAAAAATATAGTTTTGTGGATCTTAGTTGTGATTGATTTACTTTTTCGCGATTTCCTCAAGAATGTGATATTAAACGAAACTTAATTTTACGAATATTTTCGAAAGTCCAGGGGATAATGCAGAAGTAGGCACAATTGAGACAGATTTAGGACAACTTTTGAATAATGTTTTTCTTGCTGAAATTGCTTTTAAACTTCTTGTTTCTTTCATTCTGGAAAGTTGGTATCTGCATTCCATTCAAAAAAAGGGTAACTAATGTTTTATGTTGTTTTAGTCTGGTGATGTGTGTATATCCATCCTCCATCCACCAGTAGACGACCCACAAAGTGGAGAGCTACCACAAGAAAGATGGAATCCCACACAAAATGTCAGGTATATTTACCAGTTATATTTTTTTAAAAAAAAATTCACAATGATGTTGTGGTGTGGTGTTATTTGATTGTTTTAAATTCTTTTTATTTTTGGCAAAGTTAGCAAGTCCTAAAATTTCACGAAAAAAAAAAGAAGTTCTTATGGGCTTTCCTACTAAAGTTAAAATTAAGTTAGGAGAAGAAAATCATTGTTTTTACGTTACGACTTACAACCAACTAAATGTCGAAAATATCTCGCACCTTGGAAGAAATATTCGTCCAGGCTCACACCTATTAGATCAATCTTAACATATTTTCCGATCCACATAAAATCTTTCAAGTTTATGCAATGATTGAATAATTTCGTTTTCTGCCAAGAGCAGGTACCAAAAATGTTTGGTGTAAGTACCAAAAATGTTTGGTGTAAGTACCAAAAATGTTTGGTGTAAGTACCAAAAATGTTTGGTGTAAGTACCAAAAATGTTTGGTGTCAATCCAAAAATGTTTGGTGTAAGTACCAAAAATGTTTGGTGTAAGTACCAAAAATGTTTGGTGTAAGTACCAAAAATGTTTGGTGTAAGTACCAAAAATGTTTGGTGTAAGTACCAAAAATGTTTGGTGTAAGTACCAAAAATGTTTGGTGTAAGTACCAAAAATGTTTGGTGTAAGTACCAAAAATGTTTGGTGTCAATCCAAAAATGTTTGGTGTAAGTACCAAAAATGTTTGGTGTCAGTACCAAAAATGTTTGGTGTAAGTACCAAAAATGTTTGGTGTCAATCCAAAAATGTTTGGTGTAAGTACCAAAAATGTTTGGTGTAAGTACAATATTAAGCCTTATTACATTCGTATTGCTATGTCTAACTTTCTTTTTTTTGTCCCGTTAGAACAATTTTATTAAGCGTGATTTCAATGTTAAATGAACCAAACACATTTTCACCCGCCAATGTGGATGCGTCTATTATGTACAGACGTTACCAGACGAGCAAAGGTAAAGACAAAGAGTATGAAAATATAATAAAGTAAGTGTGAACACGTATGGTCTACATCAGAGTTCGCGTTTATTGCAGATTGAATCATTTATTATTTATGTGTTGTCTCTTTTTCGGGTTCGATTTCAGGTCGACATTTTTACGTAAAATGCAACTACAATTTTTTTTGCAAGGTCATAAATCCAATGGAATTTTTCGGTGTGGAAATGTACCTAAAAAAATCAAAGGCTTGTTCTGAATTTTTCTATGAATTAAGCATTTTTTGACAAGCCACTTCTTCGCTCGGTCTATGAATAAAAAAAATACCTGCAAATGGTAGTTGATATTTGCCGGTCTTCCTGGTTTGTTTGCATGGTGACGTCTTCCATTTTCGTGAATAATGTTAAAGTGTTCTAACCAGGTTGTTTTGTAAGTGCTTTGAAATTAAGTGCTTTAAAATTTTGAAATTTTGAAAAACATATGTAATGCAAACAAGTTTACATAACCATATTCCGGTAGAAAATATGTATTTGAAGAGCTGTTTTTCTGTGTCGCAAGATTTGACCATGTTCGTACATACAATACACGACAAACTGTCCTGAATAATCAATATCCGATTTGCAGTTTCTATCACTTTTTAACGAGAGACAAATAAACATGATACTGTTGTATTAATAAAACAAAAAATGTTATGACGTTATATATGTAATAAAAAAAATCCTAAAACACAATTTTTTTAAAAAAAATGCGTAACTGGTTCATTTTGTCGTATGAGAAGACTCTAGAAATGATAAAACTGCATTAGAATGTTAATATCTTGTATTGCAGCAAACAAGTCGCGAAAAGTCGTTCTGATGCTGAGAAAGAAGGCGTGGCCATTCCATTGACAGTGGAAGAGTATTGTATAAAACACAGACCAGTGGGAAGTCAATCCTCAGATACGAACATTGATTTATGCGATGATTGGTACGACGAAGACTATGATGATGACGATGATGATGACGACAGTGAATGTTTCGATGAAAACGACGGCGACGATTCGGGTAATGCAGACGATTAAACGTTGCTGGTAAATGTTTGTTGGTGTTGAACTAATGGTGAAGTGGAATGTTGAAATGTCAAATCTGACCCAAGTGTGTTGTTACATAGTGCGTTGTTGCAATCCTCTCACTGTGAACAAAACAATTTTAAATTCTGTATATATTGTTGCATTATTACATAATATTTAATATTTTTTAAGTTTTATATTATATTCCAAAAAAAAACCCCAAAAAACAAGCTAACTACTTCAAAACAGTGATTAGTTTTCGCACAACTAAATCATTTCGTATGTTTTAAATTGTCCTACTAGTTCAAAACTGCTTACAAAGAAAAAGTAATAGTTACTTGCAACCTAAGAATTTGGAAGAATTCGCAAATGATTACTGTGTGTATATATCAAAGGGTGTGCAAATCAAGTGTGCTGTAAACTAACATTTCGCTTGTCAAGTTGTTTTTTAAAAAATTATATTTTAAAGTCTAAAAAAAAAATATGGTATTATCTACGCATAAAAATGTGGCGATACAAAATGTAACTGCGATGACGTAAAAACTTACACGTTTTTGTTTGTAAGAAACTTCTTTATTTCTAAACAGAATCACTCCAGTTTGATGTTATCCTTCAGCGCGGTTTCAGCTCCTATAATATATTGCAAACAATTGAATATACTTGTACAATATATTGTAGAGGTCATCACGACTTCAAAGTTTTTAAGTTTTTTTAAATCAAATTAGTCTTTAAAGAAACTAGTGGCAGGAATCATTTTCAGCATTATCGAAACAAATGTGGGAAATATTTATAGCCTTGTTTGCAATTGTACAAAGTTGACCTAGTTTTTACAATAACCTAGTTAATAACTTGTACGTGCAATTAATTCTACCAGTGGAAACTACTGTTTAAACAGTACAGCTACATTTAGAGCTAAGTGAAATTACACTGCGACTTATTTGGATCAAAAAAGTCAAAACCTGAGAGGGAAATTACATCACAGCTTCTTGCATTATAACTATACATATTTGAGAACACCTGTGGGAAATTTCATTCTTCATCGTGCTGCCATATCTGCCTGTATTTTGTTGGTATGTGCAAAATGGTTGCACACAGCTTTCCTTATAAACACTTATACTGAGAAAAACTTTTGCTAGTCCAAGGAACTTCGCGAATCCACGCGTTGAAAAAAGTTTAATGAGAAAAATTCCTGAGTTTCCAGAATTTGGTGATTCGAAGGTTTTGAAAACTAGACTTACTGGACTTACTAAAATTACTGAATAAACTTTTCGAATCGAGACAAAGTATTTTAATTTTAAATCGAGACAAAGTATTTTAATGAAGCAAATTTTCGCGAGAATTGAATTTTGCGATTTTTGGGCTTTTCGTGAAATGCATAAATTGCCACTGATGCCATTTGCTGTTCTCACGAGTTCTTGTGAATTTCGCTATTCGTGAATCGTATTTTTTAAATCGTATCTTTAGCAAAATTCAGGGGTGATAAGTCATACGTGTAAATTCACCAGTCGATGATTTTCTACCTTGAGGTCCTGAGAATGTCAATGATAGAGTTGACGATTTCTCTGATAAATCAAATTTGAAATAAATTTTTGCGAGAAAAATTTTTCGAACTTTTGAGCTTTCTCCGATCTGCATAAATTGCCACAAAATATGCTCTCGCAAATTTTTATCAATTTCTTCATTTGGGCGGATTCGCTCGTTTTTAGTCATTATCAAGCAGATTCGCTTATTTTGTAGTATTATTGAGCGAATTCGCTCGTTTTGAAGCATTATTGAGTGGATTCGGTTACAAAAAATAAAACGGCACGACTTTTTTGACAGATAGACGCCACCATAAAATGTTATTTTCTGTGCTTCACCCGGATCTGAAACATGGGAGCTGTTTTTGCTCATAATTCTGAGAAAAGTTTTTTTAACAGGCATGACACCTTTTACGCCGTATCGCTATTTGTATTCGTTAACCACCCGTACTAAGTCCCTTACTTGGAGGTGTGACACCGTATTCTGTATATCAAGTTTTCTATCCAGACTGACATTTCATAATACCCGTTATTGCGAAAACATCATAGTTAATATTACTTCTTACTAAATCTTGAAATTTTTAAACAGTAACCTGAAAATCTGCAGAAATAGAATATACACTCAAGTCTTGACTATGATTAAAATATTGTACTTACTCAAAAAGGTCTCCATAGTTAGCTACCTTATTATTAAGTAAGAAGTAAGCAAGTAACGGGCAGTTTTAATGTCCTTGGGGATTCCATCCTAACTGCTGGCTCCTCCTCCCCTCCGACTGTAGCTATGTTGAGATGCGTATAGCATTGCTCTAAATTGCTTGCCTGCCACGCCTATTAGTGGTCAGTATCGCATCAAAAAGTGCACCAAAGGGGGGATTCGAACCTGAAACTTTATGATTACAAGCCGATGCGCACAACTATAAAGATGACACTCAATACTTATTATCTAATAAATTACCTCTATAAACTATGTAAAAAATTTTAATATAAAAATCACGAAGGTATTAAGAAATCTGTAATAGGTCTTTTGCTTGGTTTCTTTTAAATTAAAGTGTACGTTCTTTAACGGCGCGTAACCGAATTTAATTTTCAAGGTCTTTCAAAGGCCTCATTTCTTCGCCTTTTTTTACCGATTGCAAACATCCAGCTGCTTGTTAAAGGGAGAATTCTCTTTTCATAAGTAGCTTGAAAATCTCCTAAGAATCCAACTATCAATTCTTCCTTAATCATATAACGATCTTGTGACAAAGTTGTAAGGGACCACCAGCCATGAACAAAAATTTACACCTCAGCCAAGTCACCTTAGTCTTATAAAAAAGTTCAAATATTTATTATATCTTCATATTCCCATAATTTTAAGTACGTTTCTTTCTAGATACTAAATTTAAAACTAAATTTTTGCGGAGGAGGAGTTCTTTTAAGTATTTTTTTATCATTCGTTATGACTTGATGTATGAAGTTTGTGTACGGATGTGGGATAAAAACACCCATTCAATTATTGAACTGACTTCTGATACATCCGTGTTTTTTACAACTATAAAATAACTTCACAATTTTTTTATTATTTCTTTTATCGCTGCGGTGTTTTGTTTATCAAGGCTAGAGCAGTATTTATATAAAAATAATATAAACCAATATTCTCATCGTGTTTGCTAAAGTACTTAACTCTATATAAAATACGTATTTAAAAAGAAGTCGAACATTTATGTTCTTGTACAGACGATGCGTGCATATGTTTGATGGCTTTAATATTTAATTTTGGATTTCTGGTTTGTTTGGTTTGGTTTGTTGACACGCTCCAGGTATTGCATTTGTTTTTGTTCTTTTTTTATTTTCAACCTCATCCTCTAAATTTTAACAACTATGTTTCCTTTGCTAGTTTTTTATTGTTGGAGTGACCGAAAGTTACTAGAACGAAAATTAATGTCAATTTCACTAAATCGATGAAAACAAAAGCAATTGTTGCTGGTTTCTCAATCACCGTAATCTGAAAGTTATTAATTTTTAATAAAATCGTGTTCTTGTGGAGGTCTTTTTTTTTCAAGTTCATTTTATTCCATTGTTCTCTTACGACTTATGGGATAATTTTCTCCATTTATAGTTTTTGATCATTTGCATAAGTGGTTTCAAAAAAAGTTTGCAGCTATGAAGCAGTTTAGATGCCGTCGCAGGCTATGTTATATAGAGAAACTTATCTATCTTGCCCAAGTCATATGTCCACCAGATAGTTGTGTAACGAACTCGGGTTACATCAGAACAGCAAGATGTTGCTCTTTTTTTAATTCGCAATCAGTAGCTAGACCAAATGATGTCGCTGATAGTTGTCGAGTAGCTGAATTTTTTTAGCTTGAATGAAAACTTCAGGTATATTAAAACTTCTATGCGCTAAACAGGCGAATTTATCACGTCTCGTGAATAAAATAGAACAGAAACGGTTTTTTGCCGGCTGGGTATGGACTATAGCTATCAGTAAATGGAAATAAAAACAATAAATAAGATTCCTAAGAAGAATTTTTTTTATATCTATTTAAAGGATCATCCTTGGAAGATTCTATTTTTCAAGCTGTGACTTGTTTAAAGTCACAAAGCTTTTATGGTGTTTAATACATCTTATCCTAACTTGACGCTAAGTGTTGAGAACACTGCACGCCAAGTGGTAAGAACACTGTACGTAAAGTGTTGAGAACACTGTACGTAAAGTGTTGAGAACACTGTACGTGAAGTGTTGAGAACACTGTACGTCAACCATGCGGAATTCAAATAACGGGCTCTTAAAACGTCGTGGATGGGTGTAATAATTAAAGCGTTGAAGGTGCAAGCGCCAACAAAGAACTTTCGTTTTAGAAAGGTGACAAAGAATATTTCTCACGAATAGTGGGGGACCCACTTAATGTTGCAGTTTTAATTCTTACTCAAACATAGAAGTTAGTTTAGTTGACCTAACAACATAAATTAATTTAACTTCAAGTTGCAGTACCCTATAGGAACTAATGACAACTTCAAATGATTCGTTTCGAAATCACTTTTTACAACAAATGTTCCAGAACCATGAGAATAACAGGGTTTCAAAACATTGTTAAGTTTTTCGACAACGAATTTCAATCTACGTATATTTTTTGTTTGAACCCTAACGGCGCCAGTCTTTAAGCTAACTAATATGGCGGAAAGAGGTTCATGTTAAATTTGGATTAAAAAGATTTTTTATCTGAGTAAAAATAACGTTGAGCAAACATGCGTGTTGTTTTGACTGCGGTGAATAAACATACGTTTTCGTGACAACATTGTATTGTCAAAGTTTTTAATAATGAATGAAAATTTTGTTTGAATTTTATATTTTAGTTTATATTTAGTGTGAAACAATGAGGATCATGAGAATTTAAATATAACATCAAAAACTTAATTTAACTCAGAAATTTTAACCTTTACAATAGCAGCAATACTGAAAGGTTTCACTACAAAATTAAATGCACTCGATAAACGTGAGAACACCGCAGGTTATTTAGACAATTTTTAAAAAAACAAGAAATCTACTAATAGTTTTTAATAGTAAGATTTTAAAAAATACAAGATTCAGGATGTAAAACTTGTGTAGTGTATTATTTTGTAATCCCATCGCACTTTGTGATCCAATATTGTCACACTTTGTAATCCCATCGTACTTTGTGATCCAATATTGTCACACTTTGTAATCCCATCGCACTTTGTGATCCAATATTGTCACACTTTGTAATCCCATCGCACTTTGTGATCCAATATTGTCACACTTTGTAATCCCATCGCACTTTGTAATCCCATCGCACTTTGTGATCCAATATTGTCACACTTTGTAATCCCATCGCACTTTGTAATCCTATCGCACTTTGTGATCCAATATTGTCACACTTTGTAATCCCATCGCACTTTGTAATCCCATCGCACTTTGTGATCCAATATTGTCACACTTTGTAATCCCATCGCACTTTGTAATCCTATCGCACTTTGTGATCCAATATTGTCACACTTTGTAATCCCATCGCACTTTGTAATCCCATCGCACTTTGTGATCCAATATTGTCACACTTTGTAATCCCATCGCACTTTGTAATCCCATCGTACTTTGTGATCCAATATTGTCACACTTTGTAATCCCATCGCACTTTGTAATCCCATCGCACTTTGTGATCCAATATTGTCACACTTTGTAATCCCATCGCACTTTGTAATCCCATCGTACTTTGTGATCCAATATTGTCACACTTTGTAATCCCATCGCACTTTGTGATCCAATATTGTCACACTTTGTAATCCCATCGCACTTTGTGATCCATTTTGTCGCACGATAATTACCTGAAGAAAAAGGTTAAATCTCTGTCAGCGAGAATTGATGAATTTACAAAAAAATAATTGCACTGAAGTGATATGTCACGGACAATTTGTGTATTAAATTAGTCCGTATTTTCACTTGCTTAAACGCCGAATTTTTACTTGCACTAGTTGCAAACTATAATAATAAAGAAACCATCTATGATATAGTTGCAGTGATCAAAATTCTACGTCCAGACCAGATATAATTTGATTATCCCGATCTGTAAAACGCACGCAACAAGTGTTTGAAAGGGTCCGCTGTCCGCTGACATCATTTGCAACTTCATTCCTCCATTAAGAAACAAAACAAAACAAAAATTCACACAGGATTCACAGGTATTATCACGCTTCACCATCTGGATTATACAAGCGGGAAATCGCCCTTAGTCATTGCACCGACCTTGATAGCTTGGTCAGAACTTAGACCTTAGGCGATATTTTGCGGTACAGCCTAGAGTAATCGGTTGTTATTGTATTAGTAATGCTTCGGTTTGTGAATTTGGTAATGTGTTGTAGGAATGAAAATGTGGAGTGCAGACTAAAATGAAAACCCTTTCAGTTACCATTAGGGAGTGCGTTGAAGGTAGTGCGTACGATAATTACATAAAAATATGCCCTAATTCAGAGAAATACTTTACTTTTTAAAAGTGAACTACTCTTAACATTTGTTAAATCGGACAGCTTATTTTTGGGTGTTAGGGGTAATGTTAATATCTTCTTTTCTTCAGGAAATTTCAAACCATGACAATCGCATTAATCAGTACACATCCCAACAAAACAGCATGACAGGAATCTCCTCAAATCAACATACACCAACCTACCCGGTTCGTTTTAACAACCGCTATTACTTAAACCTGCAACCAACCGAACTGTTATATTCTCCAAACCAATTCTACAGACAAACATGGCAGAAAAATTCACCCACAACACTACATGGAAATGTATATTCATGGTCCACATGGACTGCTTGGTCGAAATGTACGAGATCTTGTGATGGAGGGGTAAAAATCAGAACAAGAAGCTGTGTACTGTAAGTTCAATAATCTTTTGTTTGTCTTTTCCATTGGTTTTTAAAATTTTATAATCAGAGTTTTTGGAAAACGGATATATATTTGTCCCAGACAAATATTTTTCCATTTATGTTATTTAACTATTTTATTAGAGACTGTGGTAATGAGTTTACTCTCGATAATAAAATCAATCACTTTTGGTCCGGTTGTTATCGTGACGTAGTCATTTCCTACGATTAAACTTTAATAGACGTACGACAACTTTTCATCTTCCGCATAAAAGTTATGGCCCATATGAGCCGGTGTAATTATTACAAAAAAACGTACGCTAACACATAAGCACTAGTTATTGTACAGTACAGAGTACAATATGGCATATATTTCTCGAGTTTTAATATTATTTTCTGGTTATTTTTCAAGTAATTTGGTAAAGCAAAAAAAAACCCAAAAATGCCAGAGAACGAAAAAAAATATATATTGTGAGAGGCTTCAGCGCGATAAACCATTGTTAAGGCCGGCGCAAATGCATTAAGATTTTTCATCAAAATCAAGATACTTGATTTTGATGAAACATTTTGCTTAAAATCCAAATGTTTTGATGAAATTGAGTTTTTCAATGAGTTTGATGAAAACATTCGAATTTTAGTGTTACATTCATTTTAAAATTCATTATAGCAGAGCTAGTAACTTTGGTTTTGTTGAATGAGCTCGTTGATTCAAACAACAAAATGCCTACTCGAGGACCAACTCGAGATTGGGTGAAAAGAAGACCAAATAAGGGATTTTGTAATAATATAATAAATTATAATATAATAAAAGAATTAAGTGTGGCCCAAACGTCTGGAAGGTTAAGGCTTCATTTTTCTTTCTAAATAAATCCCCATCACTGATAGGATTTCTTTCATTTCCACTATCACTATTATATGAAGACGACATGACTGCATTTGATTATAAAGCTGTAGTAAAATTTATTTGTTTTGTTTTTATCTTTCGAATTTTTGAATTTAAAACATTCGAAAGACACTCCATCTTACATATTTTTACACTCAATGCGGTGGAATAAGAAATAAGAAAACATTTTGACGAAATCAACTCAAATGCATCAAAAACTAAAATCTATTTTGATGAACGCAATTATTTTGATGAAAAGTTTGTTCGAGAACAAACTTTTCATCGAAAACTATCAAAATCGATTTTCTTCTTTCTTTCTTTCTTTTTTCAGTTTTTATGAAAATTTTGATTCAACTCAAATGCATCAAAATTTCATCAAAATCACCAGTTTGATGCATTTGCGCCGGCCTGAGTTTTGTTTTCAAAAGTTTTGCTTAATATTTGAAGTTATTTACGAATTTCAAATATTCTTTGTTAAACACCTGTTGTTGTTTTTTTTTTCATCACCCATAAGAACTGTAACAGAACGGCCAGAGAACTAGCAGCGAACTAACAGAATAACCAAATAAACAGCAGTGCATAAACTTAGAACTCCGTGCAGGAGTGCGCAAACACTAGCCTTGGAATATTCCCAAAGCTAAATATATTTTTCTTTTTCATTTATTTTAAACATTTGGAATGCCACGAGACAGGAAAAAAGCTGCTTTGATGTAACGGCCTAAAGCATATGTCATAATAAGATGGCGAATATCCTGCTAGGAATTTTTTTTTATGAGTTTATCAGTGCAATGTTTTTAAATACCTGAAGATCGATGTTTTCTTCCTCTACGTTTTTTTAATAGTAATTACTCGCACTGCTCGTTCTGTCACCATACTGCTGGTTCTCTAGTCGTTCTGGAAAGACTGGTGGTGACCTGTTTTAGTCCTTACGCACATCACCCACTCCCAAAAAGTTTTGGCGGTCATATTTTTCATACAAAATATAAGATATTGTGTTTCCGATAATACGATATAATGCAATATAATTCGTTTTAATACGTTATATGTACACGATACGTTACTACATCTTGCATTGTTTTGCTTTTTAAGTTTCGATTTTATTGTTTCCAAGCCAACTGAACTTTTTGAAATACTGTTTCTATTCGTTAGAAAAAAAGGAACTTATTGGCCGTTCTAATCTTTTAAGATTTGTCTTTTTATCTGCTTACTTCTGTTTCAGGTGGAAGCGGACAGCCCGTTCCACAAAAATGCTTTCCCGTTGCTCAGGCAACAGAAGGGATTTCCAACCATGCAACAGAAAGGTTAGTCGTGTCATTATTGGGGACACAAGGACATTAAGACTACTTTCGGTTCTAGGTCGCGCATAATCTGATCTATGCTTTGGAATATGAATTGTTTTTTTTCTTTCAACTTTTTATTCAATATACAGACCGTTAAAGAAAATTTTATTAAAAAAAAATAAAAAAAATCGAGGGCCCGTATTTCTGCAATATTTCTGTGCACAACAGTGAGCCAAATCACATTTTTTGCATGGGTCAACTCTTATGTAAGTCACTAAAATTAAGAAGCCCTACATTTCTCCTTCCAAATAACCTCTTTCTTTTTAGCTTTGTTTATCACCACAAGAATTCCGTACAATAAAATACGAATCACGTTTGAAACAGTGTGAGAAGTACAACGAAATACCTTACTTGGGTGAAATATATCAGTGGATTCCCTACATGAGGAGTAAGAAGAATTTTTGTTATCGCGAGTGTTTTTTTTTCCCAATTTTATAATACCTTCCTTTTTCAGATGGGTTAAACGATTGCAAGTTGAATTGTTTAGCAAAGGGCTATCGCATGTTCCGCTCGTTTGGTTTTGTACTTGATCGGACTGCATGTGGAAAGAACAGAGACTATCAATGCAAAGCTGGCAGATGTATCTTATTTAAGGTTAACTTTCTGTTTTGATTTGTTATGATGTGGAATAAAGGTGTCGTGCTTTACTCTCTCAACTTGTTTGGTTGTCAGTGATGTAATCGATTAATCATTTCACATTTATTTGTCTTTGTTCGATTGATTGACTCTATTCTCATCTTCTCTATCAAAAGGACAAGGTTCGAATTGGATTTAATTTTACGAAAACAGACACAAACCTACAAAAGAAGTTTTTATCGCCAAAATACAGTCATTTTCCACCAGTACTCAGCCATCGTCAGAAACAACAACTGCAATTGCTCTCGAAAAAGTCAAAGCAGCGTCAGATTCGACTGTCCTCTAAGATGTCAAAAGTACTTCCTTCACTCAATCAATCATTACCATACCGAACATCTACAAAAGAAGATTTTGGGTACGTATTCCCGCAGCTCACTCCAGCACAAGAAGAAGGGCGACGTGGCATTATAATGACGACGTTTAAATGGCAAGTCGGTGGAATTTCTAGATGTACCCGTTATTGTGGAGGAGGTAGGGATCGAATTATCTTTTTATCGCTTAAATTTGCATAATCGTTCAAATGCATCTAATCACAAGTAAGTTAACAAGTAATAAATTGTGATGGGAAATTATTTTTGGAGGCCAAAGGATATCATGTTACCACTACTTCAAGAGGAGTGATTATTGCTGGATATTTGCTTTTTTGTTGTTGAATGGTAAAATATGTTATAGTATGTTTTGCAGAATTTAGTTTTGTTAATCCGATATCAAAAAAAATATTTTGTAATCATACTTTTCTTACAAGTAAATTTTACGTGCAGCAAATTTTATTCTTATTTATTTTATATGATTTATTGCTGAGAATAGTATTTTGCGAAGATCATTTTGCGAATATTATTTTTGCAAAATCACAAAAAGTTCCGCATTGATGCAGAGCAGATATAAAGAAGTCAAAGAATATCTTATTTGCTGAAAAATTTTCTAGTTACGGTCTTTCTTCTCCCCTTTATACACTTACAGGCGAACAAACTATCATCTATCGATGTTTTGAAGAAGGTAATTCTCATTTGGGAAAATTCGTGGACGATTCCAAATGCATACATGTAAAGAAACCACCCATCAGAAGGAGGGCGTGCAATCAATTGGAGTGCACAGTAAGGTAAAGTTATGTTTCTTTACTAAATGCTGGAACTTTTGCAAGCAGAACGTTTACGGCATTTCATAGAATTCACTAGAGTTTAATTTCGCGAATCTCGAATTCAATTTCTTTTTTTCATTTTTTACTTTAATTTTATATTTTTTTTTATTAATTTTTTTATTGAGGTGTATTAACAAAATATGCTTTTTGGAGATCAACATCACATTTAACTTTGGGTATTTTTTTTTCGATAGGAATAATTTCTTAAATTTCTGTCATTAATGTAGCTTTAAATAGGTCAGTTTGGATTGAATTTTGAATTTTTCGGCTATTCGCGATTTTCTGTCATATTTTGTCTTTGTTTTTCGTATAAAGTAGACGTCCGTTAATTCGAACACGCAAGGGACTTAATTATTTGTTCGAATTAACGAATGTTCGGATTATCGGAAGTTTAGAAAAGAAATGAATTTGAATAAACATTTAAAGGTTTTATGCTAATATAACTTTATTACAACTTTACTACAACTTTTTATAAAAATCTTTTAACGTTGTTTGCTTAGCAATTTAATTGATAAATTGAAAAAATTTTTTCCACCATTGATGCAGTAATAATGAATAAAAATGAAAACGTATTTTATTTATCGATACAAAAGTTCGAATTAACGAGCATAATGTAGCCTTGGGACTAAAAAATTGTTCGAATTAGCGAAATGTTCGAATTAGGGGAGTTCGAATTAAGCAGCTCAAATTATAAGACTTTAATAAACCAAACTCAAGGGACTTGTCAATTTGTTCGAAATAACGGAAAATTTGAATTAAGCGGTATTCGAATTAACGGAAGTCTACTGTAATTGTATCCTACTTTAGGGGCAGAAACTTTCGCGGGCATTAACTTTCGCGTTTCTCGCGTTTTTTGGTCATTTTCGCGAAAGTTTATGCCTTTGGAAATTCTAAATCATCAAAACGCAAAAGTTTTTTACCATAAAGAAAATCATGAAAACGGGGCAGTTTTCAAAAGTAATGATTTATTTCTACTTTAATCATCATCAACTACAATAACACTTGGTGTTTTTTTCTTCTTTGGAGCTGCGAGCATTTCCCGGATGTCCCGATTATTAGTGCTTGTGGATGCAGCTTTTTTCTTCCTTTTGCCGGGGGCTTGCGGTGTAGCGACTGTAGGCGGTAACGTCATGACGAAATTAAACAGATTTCCAACCGCTATGTTTTCTGTTGGTGTAGAGATCCTTAAGTAGATCTAAATAACGTGATATTAATTTCGCTTGAAGAATAGTAGCTAGCTCGTGTTTCGACCACAGCTTGACATTCTATTTCAAGTCCTCCTTGTACTAAGGGAGAACGGCGATAATGTTCTGAAAAAATCGTGCAATACAAAGACGCACTTCGATCCAATAAATACTTTGTTATTCTTGAAATCTCTTTTGGCAAGTGTCCAACAATTTCTCCATTTTCGCTTACTGTCTTTATAGCAAATCTATCGAAGGCGTTTCAAGGCTCGTAAAGACAAACAAGTTTTTCATTCTCTTTTTGATTGCCAAAATCTTACAGCGGCAGTAAATGTATGTTTTTCCATATTGATGAAGAAGATTTGTAGTATCAGTGATAAAAGATGGTATTTTCAAAACAATAAAAAAACTGTATCTAATAGTGAGGGCCACTATGTAATTTCGTGTGCACACGTGTGTTAAAAGTGATTTTTTGATTTAAAGTTGTTCCTTAGGTCCCAAATTACCAAAAAAATATGGGTAGCAAAATTTTTTTTCCCATGGGACCAAATTAGATGACGTCATCACTTTTACAGTCAGCAAAAAAATAATTTCACATTTATATGTCATATTATATATCGTTGGAAAGAGGAGATCGAGTGGATCAAAAAAAATGTAAGAACCATGTCTTCAAAACGTAACGTTCGAAAGATATTACTATTCAAACTTTGTACAAATTACAGACTGGTGATTTACTGACCCAGCACAAAAATGACTATACCCTGCTCAATAGCGAAGTTTTTTTGTTGAATTTTAGTATGGTATTGGGTCACCCTAATGTCTTTCTGTTTGATCAAAATTTATTGTTCAAATCACTTCAAGGGATAATTTACAGACCAGTAATTTACAGACCAAAGCACGTGTTTAGTTGTTTACTTTCTTTCTGGCAATTTCACAAAGTTAAAAAAGTTGCTGAAAATAATGACAAAAAACAACTTCAGCAATGCTTGTACAATGTTTCATTCACTCATCATCACTAGAACTATATTCATCTGACTCGGATTCATCGCTTGCGCCACCACTGTTTTGACACGTCGTACATTTACACATGTCAGTGCACAAAAAACCATTTTTACGGCATTTACATCAGTTGGATATGCAACTTGTTTTGCAATTACAAGAACTTAACTCGATGAGTGCCAACGGTGCAGGAAGTTCATCAGTCATTATGGGGGATAAGTTACTGACTTCATCTGTATCCCAACCATAATTGACTGCATTCGGAAGTTGTTGAATGAGGATATGCGAGCTTCGTAAAACCATTGAAATGAAGTGACACCTGAATATTTTGTACTTCAATGCAGCTAATGTTGGTGGCAACATATCAGCATCACACTGGAATTTGGAGAATAAATGCCAACGCAATTGAGATAGTGATACCACGTCTGCAAGACATTTATTCCCCTTATACATTGAAACCACGAAACGTTCTAAGCTTTCCAGTGTTTCCAGATTAGGAAGTTCGACAGTACTTCCAAGTGTCGATAATGCCAGAACCACCTCATTATCTGCCTGTAAAAAAATCTTCAGCCAAGCAGACTTCGATTTCTTGTTGAAACGCCCAGTTTGGTCACACCCTGTGAACGTATGAAAACCAAGAATAGCTTTCGCGTGTACTGCACCAAGGGCTTCAAAGCAATTACGAATATCAATATCACGTAGAGTAGAACCTCGCCCTGTTCTAAAAATGGTATTTATTGGTAACATCTCATAGTAGTAAATTAGCAGTAGAAACACGTCAGTATCCGGAGAGTAAACAATACAACTGGTGAAAGGAGATTGTTGTGCAACATCCATAGCATTATATATATTATTAAGATAGTATTATATATTACGTAAGATAGTGATAAATTGAATACATACCTTGCATGTTTTAACTGCCGCTGTTTTTGGAGTTTGATTCACAACAGCCATTCCATCTATAATGATTACTTTGTTTGTTTCGACTTCTCCAGATAAACCATTGGTCGTTTGTCCTTTGCTGGCTAATTCCTCTATACCGTGAATCAATTTTGATTTGTCTAAACAAGCCAATGGAATTCCATCAGCACTGAACAAGGCCTTTGGTACAACAGAAAACTCAAAGTTGCCAATACAGTGCTCCAAATCCAACTCGGGACGTTTCCGTGCAGTGATTAAAAATCTTGATAGTAGCGTTTTTTCCTCTTTGAGTTGTATAACTTTATCCCCTACTCTCTTTTTGATAGATTTTCCAAGATCTTTGAAAGTTACTATTTTCACTTTTTTTAACGGTACCCATATCGATTTTGTTCCTTTTATCCTCTCCGTGACAAATTCTTCATAACATTTTGAGCCAATATCAGCATGTTGAAGTATTTGTGAATTGTGAAGAACAGCTTTTGAAACAACATTAAATACACAATCGGATTGTCGGAAGTTGACATCGAAGTCGTCCATGGTACAAAGCAATTTATTGACGTTAGAAGCTATCCTGCTACATGTTGAGCCACTCAATTGGTAGTGTTGCTTTCTTTGATCAACATTGACATTTTGTATATTCTGTTTGAAGTGTCAATGCTTTTTCTTGGACCAATTATCAACCATATGATGAGTGACTGCAACAACTTTGGTACAACAAATCCGTCATAACTGCCATTAAATTGCCATGGTTGTTGTTTGAGAAGTTGTTCACGCACTAGTTTTGCGCACTCGAATATTGTAGCGACATCATCTACGGGGTTTTGAAAGTTCAACTCGATTGCTTTTGATTGCGTCTGGGTTGTACAAATTCTTTCTGATTCTGTTCTTGATGGAGGTCTTGAAAACACTATGTCCTCAATATTTTCTGTTAACAAGTGCTTTAAATATCGCTTGTAATTGATTTGGTTGCTTTCGGAGTTTCCCATTAACTTGTTGTATGTATAGTTAACATCGTTCATACTTATTACGTTGTCGTGTGATTCCCCCAATAAATGTTTGATTATGTTAATTATTTCAACATCTGCAAGTGCGCGGTCTGTATCTTCCATATTTTGTAGCTGTGATATGTCTTGATGTAATGCTAAAGCCTCTCTCTGAACCTTCACCCAACATGCTAAATGATATTGGGCATCATTTGCTATAGCATCAGCGTTAGGAATATTGTTCATACGGATGAAAAATGATTTATTTGCTATAAGCTTCGAGACCTCCAGCATCTTTGTTGCTACCGTCTTAGACATAACTTTATGTATCTTTCCTCCCCTTTCTTGACAAATAATGCAAAGGTGTTTTTGAAACATAATTCCACTTGAGCGCAATGTTTTTTTTTCATTTTGTTTCACAGATACAACAAATGATGGGCTAAAACTGTCCGAAGACTCTTTTGATACTGGCCGTTTCTTTAACCTGTCTATCTCTGTTTTATTTGTGGCCATTTTGTAACAATCAGAATGGTATGAAGACTTTCCTTCAACAAGCTGTACAATATCATATGACTTCAGTTTTTCCCAACAATCTAGATACTTCGAATCACCACAACTAACTCTTTCCTCCAGACATGATAATAACTTTTTCAAATACTGCTCTTTTGGGTTGCCAACATTCTAAACAAAATACGACATCTTGGTCAAAGTATCAAACAAAAATCTTTCTCTCAAAACTCTCAGAACTCAGAACAGGAATGGGAAAAAATGTTTAAGTAAGGCGGTACCTTTTTGATGTATCTTTCTGACACACTATACATTTCCCAAAATCCAGCACATTTATTGTTTTTACACAGTTAACATCCATTTTAATTCGGTCTATTCATTTTATTATTATGCATGTATGTCTATACTATAAACTTCACATTACACTTCACTAACACTTCGAAATTAAACAGTCTAGCTATGAAATTGAACAATAGAATGTTTTCTACAAATAGAACATTCGAATTCTATGCCTATGTCTATGAAATCGAACAATTATAAAACAAAACTTGTTATTATACTGATACTAATACATACAAAATGTCTAAGTGAAATTCGCTACTTGCTTTTCAAAACTAAAGTAAACAACTAAACACGTGCTTTGGTCTGTAAATTACTGGTCTGTAAATTATCCCTTGAAGTGATTTGAACAATAAATTTTGATCAAACAGAAAGACATTAGGGTGACCCAATACCATACTAAAATTCAACAAAAAAACTTCGCTATTGAGCAGGTTATAGTCATTTTTGTGCTGGGTCAGTAAATCACCAGTCTGTAATTTGTACAAAGTTTGAATAGTAATATCTTTCGAACGTTACGTTTTGAAGACATGGTTCTTACATTTTTTTTGATCCACTCGATCTCCTCTTTCCAACGATATATAATATGACATATAAATGTGAAATTATTTTTTTGCTGACTGTAAAAGTGATGACGTCATCTAATTTGGTCCCATGGGACAAAAAATTTTGCCACCCATATTTTTTTGGTAATTTGGGACCTAAGGAACAACTTTAAATCAAAAAATCACTTTTAACACACATGTGCACACGAAGCTTTATATCAGAACATAGCAGCCCTCACTATAAGTAAAAAATTGTATCTAAGTTCGATTTTTTTTAATTTTATTCATTTCTAAAGAAAATTCGATTGAATGATTCGAAAATAAAAATATTCGATTATCGCGAAAAATGAAAAGAACACTCCATTGTACAATAAATATTTTTGATTTCATCAGAGGGGAATGTGTTGATTTTAATCTGCGATGGAGGAGATAGCTTTCAAAAATAAGTTCTGGGATTATGTAAACACTGCTTTTTGCAAACTTAACTTAACAAACTCTCTATCAAAGCTATCAAACAAACTTAAAGGATGTTTGATAGAGAGCTCTGTCAATATCCATCATCATGTCGTTTTTAAGAAAGATGCAGATTGAAGCTAAGAGGCAAAAAGAGGCAAACAATCAAGAAAATGAAATTTCTCAACAAAGCCTGCAAAGTCAGAGAACAGAAGAAAATGGTAAGTATATATCTGATTTTCGAGTTTACAGCATTCAAAAACTCTTGTGTAAGACAAAAGCAAGAAACTTTCTACTTAAAACATTTTTTGAAACCTTTAATGAAGTTCTTTTCATTATTATAGAGACATCGCAAGAGCCTACAACTTCGGAAATTGGCACGTTAGATGTGCAGGTCATAAAAGATCACGTTGCTTCCCCAGAATCAGCAAAGAGAAAGCCTCAATACCATAAATGGTCAGAAAATGAACGATACAACCTAGGGAAATATGCTGCCGAATATGGAAATATCAATGCTGTGAGAAAATTCAAAACGGATTTTCCGAAATTAAGCGAAAGTACATTCGAACTTTTAAGAAGAAATATTACGAAGAGGTGATCTTGATGAAGTGGTGAGAAAATATCTTCTATCGTTGAGCGAAAGAGGTGGAGTAGTCAATGCAACAGTAGCAAAGGCAACAGCCAAAGCTCTGATGAGTAAGTATCCTCATGCTATCGGTCAAGTTGACATCGACTCATCGCGTTGGGCGAAAAGCCTGTTTTCCCGAATAAATTTTGTCAAGCGGAGTAAAACATCGTCAAAAATGGACATACCTGATGGGGCTCGAAAAGAGATAGAGTTTCTATATCTCCATGACGTTGTATCAAAAGTAGAACAGTACAACATACCATCTGCCCTAATTTTTAAATATCGATCAAACTCCGTTAAAGTACGTTCCAGTAGGTAACGAAACAATGGCAGCAAAGGGAGTTCACGCTGTGGCGATTGAAGGAAGTGCGGATAAGCGTTCAATAGCTGGAAAATTTACCATTTCCTTTGATGGAAACTTTCTTCCTATTCAACTTATTTGTGGTGGCAAGACAACGTTTCCCGAGGTTTGAATTTGCAAAAGATTTCAGCCTCGGCACAAATCCCAAACATTTTTCAAACACGGATGAATCGCTTAAGTTCTTGAAACAAGTGATCAAACCTTATGTAATCAAACAAAGACAGATCCTGAAATGCTCTACGGATCAGAAAGCACTCGTCATCATGGACGTCTTTACTGGTCAAATGACGGCAGCTGTACTTGACGTCTTTAAAAAGCAAACATATGTATCGTCAATGTCCCTGTTAATATGACAAAGTTCTACCAGCCACTTGATCTGACGGTCAATGGTTTCTGCAAATGATTTCTCAAACGTAAATTTAACGAATGGTACTCAGTCGAAGTGAAAGCGCAGCTAGATAATGGTGTTGAGATTGATGACGATGAGGGTTACAATTGTCCAAACTTAAACATGTTCACGCCGGTTGGATTGTGGAATTCTACAACCACATGAGCACGCCGAAAGGAAAAGAAATTATCGATAGTGGATGGAAAAGTGCTGGTATTTTTGATGCCTTAGAACTCGGTTCAAGCAAAATGCCATCGATGGATCTTTTCCAAGATATAGATCCGATGCTCAGTAATGATGTTGAGCAATATGATGATAGCCATTTCTTAGCAATTTGTGATGTCACAGTGGAGGAATTTGAAGCGTTATGTGGAAGCAAGATTCAAGAAAGTGATGACGATACTGGCTCAGAATGGGAAGAGGCAGATAATTAAATTTATTTAGCCTAAACTTGTACATTTTATACATTTTGATTACGGTAAAGACCTTAGATGTGATTTAAGGAATACATTTTTTTCTTAGTTTTTGCCCATTCGCGAAAGTTTTTTCACGCGAATACGAACCTTATTTTAAATTCGCGAAATTTCTTTCAAAAATCGCCAAACGCGAAAGTTTTTGTCAAATATTTCGCGTTTTTTTGACACGCAAAAGTTAATGCCCGCGAAAGTTTCTGCCCTTAAAGTAGTTTTCATTTAAAACCGACAACACCCCTTCTTTCATAATCTCAGTTTTATCAGAGAGACGAAAAAGAAGCAAAAAATGGATATTTATTAATCAATCTTATTGTGACTTGTTTAAATACGAACCAAGGGAGTTACAAATTTCTTAATTTAGATGGTCCGTCTCAAACTGGACAGCATGTTCTGAAACATGTGGCGAAAACAGTACACAATATCGATCTGTTTTATGCAAGAAGGTGCGTTATAGAGACAACACGGTAGTTGATGGAACGGTGATACATCCATCACTTTGCCAAAAGCTGAAGAAACCGATCTATTTTAAACGTTGTTTGATGGTGCCCTGTTATTTTCAATGGGAGACTGAATCATGGAGTGAGGTAGGAATTTAAACTCTGTACCTTTAAAATATTGTGTACGTGCTGAAAATGAATGACGTGATGTTTACTTCATAGTGTTCTGCTTCCTGTAATTACGGCACACGAAAACGAAACGTGGTATGTAAGAATCACAGAGGATTCAAAATAAAAGATGAAAATTGCAATCTCAAACACAAACCAAACACTATAGAGGCTTGTATGGGAAAGCCGTGCTCAAACACATGGTTTACCAGTGAATGGAGTCCAGTAAGTAACTTCTTTTTCATAATAAATGTTTGGTAAAATGTCGCAGAATTTGTCGCTGAAGTCGAAAAATTTGGAGGATAGGAAACAACATGTCTATTAAAAGGCGGCCATCTTAAAAAGCGTCAAGTTCAGTACAAAAAAGGAAATGAAATTCAGTTATTTAATCTCTACCTATGTTTTCAGTAAGTTTTCACATGCCAAAAATTTTTTTATCATCCTTGCCATTGAAACAAGGGTACTTGCATTTAGCCAAAAATATTCTCCCGTTTTAGTGTTCAAGTGCTTGTAGCAATGGATATCAAATGCGTCGAGTTGTCTGTGCGAGTTTTACAGGAGTTGTGGTTCCTGAAACATTATGTAACGAAACGAGCAAACCTCGTCATAGAAGAGTTTGTGTCGGATTTATATGTGCAACAAGATTTTGGGTAACTACCAAATGGTCAAAGGTATTTGTCTTATAACTTTGCGTAATTGTACCCGTTTTTTTAAATCTTGGAATACCTTAGCACCACGCTTCATTACATCTGTTTGAACTGAACAGTATCTCTTTTATGAATACTTGTTGTATGTCTGCCACACGGGCCAATTTCATGCCAAAAATGCACGAGATGCCTGAAATATATGCGACATGCATACATTTGGCAGCTAGAGTATGAACGGATTTTTCACAGGCTAATGTCTAGTCTTTTTAATTATTTTTGAAATTCTATCCCAAAAATTGATACTGCAAATAGATAACCTGCTGCAACTGTAAGTGAGGCTCCTAAGAGAAAATTAAGAAGATCCTGGGCCGTGACAATAATGCAATCAAATCAAAGCTTTGCATGCATGCTAATTTGCTAATGCTCAGGTGAGAAAAAACTCATAAACCAAAATTTTGAAAGTACATGAAATTCGGAAATAGTTAACTGTTCCCTTACGTGAATAATACAAACTACCTTTCATGTTATTCCCGTTTTTTTCAAGACGCCTTTTCTATTAGAAAATGTTACTCTCCTGAATTTCTTTTGATTCATGACTAAACAAATTCTTTATAGTTAGGATTAGTGGTCTACTTTCATGAATCATACAGAAACGCTTTGCAAAAAAGCTGTAAATTAGAAATTCGGTTAACTACGTTATAAATGTTAAAAAGAAACACAGAGAATATGTATACACCATGATAAATATATTTAGTGTACAAACAACTGCGGCGTTGGTGAGCAGTACAGACAAGTTCTATGTATGGAGAAAAATGATCAAGATTACTATCAAATTGGTGAGACAAAATGTCCTGAAAAAAAACCTGTGTCTGTTAGAACATGCCGGAATGCAGCATGTCTTCCACTGTGGTACACAGACCATTGGAAACAGGTAAACGTTTTGGGTTATAAAAATTACGTAATCGGATGTACAATTTTTTTGCCTGATGATGAATTTATTTAGTAAGAACAGCAATTTCCAAAAGGTCTTTCATTAAAATTATTACCCGGGTAAAAGGGCGGCATCGATATTTTCGAAAATCGTGCAATGTGATTGGCTAGAACTTACGTCATAGCGGGCAATATTCAACGGTATTGCCCGCTACCATAGCAACCGTGTTTAAAGTTTAAATATGGTAACATTAAATGTAAATAAACACGGAAAAAAGTAAACAAAACGCGAAACAGAAGTGAAACTTACTTTTATCTTTTAAAGAATTCAATGCTGTGGCTGCAATAAAAACCTGCTATGTTTACACGTATTCGATTTAAAAAAAAAATTTTT
This sequence comes from Hydractinia symbiolongicarpus, assembly GCF_029227915.1. Lineage (NCBI taxonomy): Eukaryota > Metazoa > Cnidaria > Hydrozoa > Anthoathecata > Hydractiniidae > Hydractinia > Hydractinia symbiolongicarpus. The sequence continues at coordinate 18,615,467 of NC_079875.1, read as the reverse complement.
GTTCGAATGTACGTTCCATATGGGAATAGTTTCTATAAAGACATGGTTTCTACATCCTGCTTAAAATGTTATATTTTTGTTGTAAAATGCAGTACCCGGATAATAATCCATATATAAACTGTTTATTTCGGGCAATACCTTCGAATATTGACCTCTGTCACGTATTGCCCTCACAAGCTCGGGCAATACTTTGGCGTCGGTCAATATTCTCCGGTATTGCCTTCATAAACAGGGTTATTAGTGCATATTTACGTTGATTCTTGGTTAAAACAGCGTTGAGAAATACACATCTTTTCGACAGAGGTGTAGGTTGGGAGTGGTGGTAACTTAATCAACCCCATCAGTTTATTTTTGATAACTCCTTATAGATGAGTACGTTTTGAATTCTTTGCATATTCTGTCGGAACTTCTTGAAAAAAGCTTAAAAACTAAAAACAAAGTCGAAATGCTTTTCATTATACTACTTTTGTCTTAGATTTTTATCAAGAAACATCCCTTCACCTACATTTGTTTGTTTGTCCTTCGCATATTAACGGTGATGAAGGCGGATATAAATTGATATGCTAAAAATCAAATACGCCATCGCCTTGAGTGTTTGAGGGCAAATCATTTTTTTAATTTTCGGGTAGTTACTCTACCAAGGTTCATATTCATAGCAATTGTTCGATCCAAAATTATATCAGGTGGTACAATTACCACCTGTTCTAAAAATGAGAGAAAATAAACAATTAAAAATTCTTACATTCTTTACTCCTATTTTCTACATTTTTTTCTGTCAGTGTACAAAACCATGTGGAGAAGGGCAGCAGTATCGCCATCAGATTTGTTTATCGGAAAAAGGAACTCCTACTCGTGGATGTGTAAACGAAACAAGATCTCATGTAAAACGCGCTTGTAATACTATGGCGTGTTCTTTACCAAGACAGAAAACATTGATTGATGGAGATAACAGCAGTGAAAAGGAAAAAGATAAAACATTGATTGATGGAGATGGCAGCAGTAAAAAGACAAAAGATGAAATATTGATTGATGGAGATGGCAGCAGTAAAAAGACAAAAGATGAAATATTGATTGATGGAGATAAAAGAAGTAAAAAGGAAAAAGATGAAATATCGATTGATGGAGATAACAGCAGTAAAAAGACAAAAGATGAAATATTGATTGATGGAGATAAAAGAAGTAAAAAGGAAAAAGATGAAATATCGATTGATGGAGATAACAGCAGTGAAAAGGAAAAAGATAAAACATTGATTGATGGAGATGACAGCAGTAAAAAGACAAAAGATGAAATATTGATTGATGGAGATAAAAGAAGTAAAAAGGAAAAAGATGAAATATTGATTGATGGAGATGACAGCAGTAAAAAGACAAAAGATGAAATATTGATTGATGGAGATAAAAGAAGTAAAAAGGAAAAAGATGAAATATCGATTGATGGAGATAACAGCAGTAAAAAGAAAAAAGATAAAGAAGTCATAAGCCTTAAATTTTTTGCTCAAAATAAAGCAGCAATTGTAAAGTCAAAACTCAACCCGAATAACCTCGTTGAAAGGAGTAATTACATGTCCAAAGGCGTGTCTTATAAAAAGAGAAGTAACGATGAAACAATATCAGAAACAAGTCAGACAACAACTAAGCAACCAAAAGTATTAATTTTACTGACAACGCAACCGACCACGACGGTTCCGTCTACAACAATAATCTCAACACCAACGACCTCGATAATCTTGAAGACACGAACGAAGACTAAAGTTTCCATTAAAAAAATAAATACATTTTCGTATAAAAGACCAACAATGCACGTACTAAGACCTTTCGCTAACTTTTCACGCAATAAATGCTACGATTTACACAGGAAAGCCTACTGCCATGTTATATCTGTTCGTTTAAAATTCTGTAAAATACCACGCTTTCAACGTCTGTGTTGTCACTCTTGTAAACAACATAAAACATAATGGCTGGTAAAAACAAAGAAGTGATGCTTTTTGCCATCTTCTTAAGAGTAGGTAAAGATTCACGGATTTCGAATGTATTAACAATGTATATTATTCTAACTTATTTCCGTGAACATAACGAGAACATCCGCATTTATAAAAGGAATTAATATTATCCTTACAATACATATAAATATTTATAAATATATTCTCTAATATGTATATTTTTGTGTGCATCTTTGACAAATATATTTAGTTTTAGTTGCCATCAAGTTCAAAGCAGATTTGATGCTTCAACACCGTAGCTGCATTATATTTTTCAAATAAATTTCGAAGTCGTCCCACAAATAATTACATACAATCACGACCTTTAAACTTATGGAAACTTATACCGGAAGAAAATGTTAAAACCTAATTTTTCCGACATCTAATTCATAATATGGTCGTCAAAGAAACTGTGAGAAGTGTCTTTTTACCTTGCTTACCAATTTACTAATAAAAATTTCACAACTTCTACACTAAGCTGTATGACAGTTTCACAAAGTAGCTATATTGATTGTAGTTTCAACTTCTTTGTCCAATAATAAGAGTTTTCAAAATAAGGAACTTAGCAAGGGTAGGGAGAAATTCTACAAATCAACATTGGTTTGACAATATGTTGCTTTAAATAGACAACCTAGTCACTTTGTGTGAGAATACAAAATTGTCGTTGATCGTCCAAATTACCTTTTCTGGTATAGAAGGAAAAGATTTAACCTCGAATTTCAAGTTGTGATTTTACGTCATATAATATACGGAGACTGTGTGTGTGTGTCTGTGTGTTTGTAACAGGCAAAGTGGATTATATTTTTACAGTTTTCTTTAAAAGCGTCTATAATACATCCCCTATAAAAATGTTCTGTATTTTTGAAACGTTTTTTTTACGATTTTAATTGGTTAGAACAAATCATGTGATAAAATAAAGGGATTTAATTAGTTGGGAATTTTATTGCACATGCTAATTTAAATTTACCGTGACGATTGCTTTGTTATAAATTATTGTATGAGCAAAGTCACAGGCAATCAACGTTGTTATTGTTGTTGTCCATTTCGATTAAAAGTTTTAATTAATTGTTTGTGTCTTTTAAATAAGATTGACAACAAATCATTTCGTGATAAGAAACATAACTTAAATTACTAGTAGTTGGGACGTTAAACTGATAAAGGGTCTTATAATAGATACAGATATTTCGCAAACAAGTATATATGTTCTTCTATTCACACAACACAGTCTCTCCTATATGAACGCTTGCCGCTCTGCTTGGGGTTACAATGTTCGAAATTACGTCCTTGTTTTCATATGTTGGTTGTAGCTTGCCAGCTCGCAAAATTATTTGTCTTATATCTAAAAGTACGCACACTTTTACCCATCATACAATTGCAGGTAGGTAGCTCTAGCTACACATCAAAAATGTTAAATGTAAATAACAATAAAATTTGTTTGCTAGGTGCTTGTTGCATCATTTACTGCTTTTCTAATTTGCCCCAGTCCCCTCTTTTTGTGTATGCTTTCGTTCTTGTCAGTAGTTTTTACAAACAGTCAAAGAGAACACATGTAAAAACCAGGAATGCTTTATTCTGGCAGTAAACAGGATAGTGCCCCACCATGTATATAGCTACTGCATTCAGTTAGAAAACGAAAGTACTTCTGTATATAATGACAGGTTTATGGGTAGCTAAAAACCTTTTAAAATAAATATTTAAAGACAAACTCCAAAAGTATTTCATAAAAAGAATCTGAAACGCCGAATCGAATATCAATGTCGCACTTGGTAAGACAATGGTCTCATTGATTTTTTGCTCGTCGGTATACAAAATCTTATGCGGGCGTCCTTGGCAAAAGAGACGCCCTGAGGGGCGTTAAAAGAGATACTGGAAGTACGCAAGAGATGTTATTGCTTCCATGCTGGTAGTGCACCAGAAGCTCCACTGGCTGGGCGATGTCAAATAGTTATTCGTCGCAATACTCTAATGAATCGTTTGTGTGTACCACAAGGTGGTGTCTAGGTCCCATATTACATAATCTGTGCGTCTTTAACTTATAAGAACAAGTTTCGTGAACTGCTGTGCAATATGCCAATCATATGACCCCATCTAAAAATGTAAAATTTAGCGATATAAAAACGTGTAGTGGCATCTGTAACGCAAAACGCAAGCGCAAACTCAAGAAAAAGACTGTTTGAATAATTTTGACGCAAATAGAAAAAGTTGCTTTCGAAATATCGTGTTCTAATGGTAAGAAGAATGATAAAAAAGATGACGAATCACGTTTTAAAGCGGCTTTATGTTAATTTGTTTACCATCAATCCCGCTACAATGTGGTAAATTTAATTTTCTCTTTATTCTTTCTTCCCTTTATTTTTTCTTTGGTATTTATAACATATTATAATAAGGATAGGAAAATTATAAAAATATAAAATTAACATTGCGCATGCGTTGCTTGTGTCTGTGCTACCAGATTTAAGATATACTTCAAATCTACGAATATTTTTTGAATGCAATTAACTAGAAATACTCCAACGATTTTTTAACCCACAATTTATCTTTGGAATACTGAAACTTATTTGGAATAAGTAAACTGCACCAAGGTTTGATAAGGCCCCATTACTTGATTTGCGTTAAGCGATCCACTTAGAAGAGCAAGCGACCTTATTTACCACTATAACTTGATTGAGCATAACTGCTCATCATTAATTTTGCAATCTTCACAAAAAATTTTCACGAAATAAAGAAATAAATATGATGGGTGACTATTTTAGCTAGCTACGCGTTTCATCCTCATATAAAAAACGCTACAGGCCCTGGGATCGAGGTTGGCTAGCTATATACATCTGTCTGTCACGCAAAATGGTAACCGCTGTAGCGAGATGTGGTAAATAAAGGACGGGCGAAACCGTGGATTTATCTACGAGTCACCGACTAGTATCTTTAATTTACGGAGAAAAACCCGAATAAACCTCATTTCAATTTATTCGGTTTTTACTGGAGACGAGGTTGTGTGCACTAAGCGAAAATTCAAAAATTGAATAAGAATATGTTCAACAATTTAAAAACTTTTGGATTATGAGAAATCTCTTTCCATATGAAATGTTTTTTTATTGCAGATTTTTTTATTTATTTTTACTTATTTGTTTTTGTTTTATTTATTTATCTTGTTTTTGTTGTAGAGCAGCACCAAACCTTTTCATTTTGTAACACTGGAATGACTTTGAAAATGTTTTTGTGCGGCTAAATGTCAATACATTTTTTCTTGAGTGCTAGCAGGAGATTTGCCACAACTGTGTGAAAAATGAGTTTCTTCTACTCCCTTTCAACTTAAAGACAATTTTAGAAGAAACCAGGGGATAAGTTTACTATTACTTCTTAGCGCAGCCGAGGGAAACCAGGTTCTATACTAGCTCTTTGAATAACTCAGAATAGTGATAAACGAATTAAAAAACCAATCCACTTAAAATTAAACCTAAAGACTTTCAAATTACTCTTGCTTATTCAATTCCTTTATTCAATGATTGTTATCAAGATGTAAAGATAATCGAGTTAGGCTATCAATGGTATTTTCTTTTCCATTGAACATCTTGAAAACGCCATGAGTAAGCCGTGAATTATTAATAGTGGAATGATTAAACACGTTAAAGCCATCTGTTATAATAACGCTCGTCAATATGATTTTCAACGCGGTTGTTTTTTTGCTGGCTGTAATCTTGCTTCCCGTCGAAGGTAAGAATTAAAAAATTAAGTGTATTTTGCAGAACTATGTGGCTCGGTTTCCTCCGTCACGTTACTTCAATGTTTTGACTCTCATTTTTTTGAAAAAAAAAGATCTTATCTACTTCGAAGCCAAATGAGAAAAAAAAAAGATCAGTACGGGCTGTGTTATGTCTGGGCAATCGAGTTAAATTACTTCAAAGTCGTCAAAATGATCAAGTTCATCGGCAGCTTTAAAAGACGCTCCTAAAATCACCGACAACCCTTCAATGCATTAGAAATTAACATGCAATAACGTTTGAAGAAAAAAAAAGCTTTTGTTCTTCGGAACTTATAAAATTTTCAGAGTTGAACCCAAGACTTTCCGTACTGGAGGCAAATGCTGTACCAAAAGGCCACCAGTCAGTTTGTAGTTTTTCATATATTGAATTTCATATGAGGAAATTTATTTTAGAAAATTCATTTTCGCAGAACGGCTTTGTTGCCAAGTCTGAAAAAAAAACAATGATCTAAGCGCTCTACATCTGGCGTTTAACGCCGGGTTAGTCAGCTAGTATCTGGTAAATAACTTGATATTCTAAAACAAAGAACAATTTTATTTCTCTTCTAAATTTGTCATTTTTTTTGTTTATCTTTCTGGTGTTCAAAGTCAGCATATAAAAGGGCTAAAATTTCGCGGATTTCGCGAAAAAGAAATCCTTGTAAAGACGAACCTGATGGCAAAAATACTTCGGTGAGAAATTAGGTTGTAATATCCGTTTCCCTAAAAATTATCCGCTTAAGTAAGTAGTTTCAAAAATCTATAAGAATAAATTTCGTATAACTTGTCCTCTAGCGGACTTATCAAGTTATAAGGCTTTCCATCTTTATCCATTTATGTTCGTAATAATCGAGACAAATTGCACATGCGTTTTTTGGGATCAGTACTTAGTTCTCCCACATGCAAGCATGTTGATATTTTTGTATGGTTGAGACAAACTATCCACCTCCAGTTTATTAGGCACTAACGCGTTAGAAGTAACAGAGAACATACAAGGTACAAAATACTCGATCGCTGCCACTTCCATAAAATCTCAAAGTACGATACAGAGTTACTAATCAATAATGGCAGTGGGCTAACAAATTTCTCAAAAACATTATTTATTTGCAAAAAGACAAAACTTTTACTTTTGTATTTGAGCGTTAGCACATGCGCTAGCATCACTTTGTTTATTTTAAGGTAATACGAACGCCACAACTGCCAAGAAAGTTAAACCAACCCAAAATCCAGTGAAATTCATTGATAGACAGACAATAAAGAAGGAGATCAAAGTAAAGGCTGGTGACAAAGAGAAGCTGACATGCCCATCATACCATGATTTAGCAGTAGTAATCCACTGGATAAAGAACGAAGAAAAAGTTATAGGTTTGATTCTTTTTTATTATCCAGTAGAAACTTTGTTCTGATCTCAATTATTTATGGTTAAGATCTGCTGCTTGGTTTGGACTTTAAACCTCGATGTGTTTTTCTAAGGCAACGCTAAAACATTTGTTAATCACTCCCCCGAAACCTAAAACAAAAGATGCTCTGAAGAATTAAAAGAAAATAGCTTACTAAAGAAAAATAAGAACTTAAGAAAATGTGGTTAATTTTCATAAACATTTCATCGTATGTTCCACATTTCATCGTATGCTCCACATTTCATCGTATGCTCCACATTTTATCGTATGCTCCACATTTTATCGTAGCTCCACATTTTATCGTATGCTCCACATTTTATCGTATGCTCCACATTTTATCGTATGCTCCACATTTTATCGTATGCTCCACATTCTATCTTATGCTCCACATTCTATCTTATGCTCCACATTCTATCTTATGCTCCACATTTTATCGTATGCTCCACATTCTATCTTATGCTCCACATTCTATCTTATGCTCCACATTTTATCGTATGCTCCACATTTTATCGTATGCTCCACATTTTATCGTATGCTCCACATTTTATCGTATGCTCCACATTTCATCGTATGCTCCACATTTTATCGTATGCTCCACATTTTATCGTATGCTCCACATTTCATCGTATGCTCCACATTTTATCGTATGCTCCACATTTCATCGTATGTTCCACATTTCATCGTATGCTCCACATTTTATCGTATGCTCCACATTTTATCGTATGCTCCACATTTTATCGTATGCTCCACATTTTATCGTATGCTCCACATTTTATCGTATGCTCCACATTTTATCGTAGCTCCACATTTTATCGTATGCTCCACATTTTATCGTATGCTCCACATTTTATCGTATGCTCCACATTTTATCGTATGCTCCACATTCTATTTTATGCTCCACATTCTATCTTATGCTCCACATTCTATCTTATGCTCCACATTTTATCGTATGCTCCACATTCTATCTTATGCTCCACATTCTATCTTATGCTCCACATTTTATCGTATGCTCCACATTTTATCGTATGCTCCACATTTCATCGTATGCTCCACATTTTATCGTATGCTCCACATTTCATCGCATGCTCCACATTTCATCGTATGCACCACATTTTATCGTATGCTCCACATTTTATCGTATGCTCCACATTTTATCGTATGCTCCACATTTCATCGTATGTTCCACATTTTATCGTATGCTCCACATTTTATCGTATGCTCCACATTCTATCTTATGCTCCACATTCTATCGTATGCTCCACATTTTATCGTATGCTCCACATTTTATCGTATGCTCCACATTCTATCTTATGCTCCACATTCTATCTTATGCTTCACAGTTAGTTGAATGTACCCACTCTAAAGCGTTCTTGAGTGAAATTTTTTACGAGTTGGGGTTTAAGAGTTAGGGAAGAGACCTCTCTCTTCCCCACTCCGCCAAGCTGAGTCATCTTTGCCTTAGTTGTTTAGATTGAGTTGACGGTATCTTTTGGATAATGACAACTTCTGTTGAGCTTACATCAGGTATGGAAATCTTTTAATATTTTTACATTATTAGTATCTTTTCTTTCATATTCTGTTTCTTATTCTTTGCTAAAACAACCATTTTTTCCGATCAGTGATAAAATTTCTTCATATTTATTTCAGCTTCCGTCTTATCTCATACAAACAACACAGTTTAACGAACCAGTTGCTGCTGATAAAATCTATAGTAAATTTATAGTACTTATTCAAATCTATTGTCAATTTTATCGATACTGTCCACTTTTTCGATACTGTCCACTTTTTCGATACTGTCCACTTTATCGATACTGTCCACTTTTTCGATACTGTCCACTTTTTCGATACTGTCCACTTTTTCGATACTGTCCACTTTTTCGATACTGTCTACTTTTTCGATACTGTCCACTTTTTCGATACTGTCCACTTTTTCGATACTGTCCACTTTTTCGATACTGTCCACTTTTTCGATACTGTCCACTTTTTCGATACTGTCCACTTTTTCGATACTGTCAATTTTATCGATACTGTCCACTTTTTGATACTGTCCACTTTTTTGATACTGTCAATTTTATCGACACTTCGTCGTCGAAACATTGAATTTCCGATTTGTAGCAAAACCAATGTATGAACTCAGCTAAGAGCATGCTCTTAATTTAAAGCTATGGAATAAGTGCAGAAAATATGTAAGAACTAACAAAATAGCGTTAATTATACCTTACCGTAATATCACGAGTAGTGTTAATTTTTTTTGTTTTCATGGCCATATCTTTGTTGTCAATATCTCAGAATAACGTCACATATACCAATAATGAGCCATTTATTATTTTTGCAGAAATATTGTTGCTCTAACATTAACCTTGGTACGTATGTAGAATACTGCATTTAAGGTGATCGACGCCAAAAACAATATACTCATTGGAATCAGGAATGGCGCACTATCTTTTAACACTTTTACTTTACTCCCCGCAAAGCACAAATTCTTATTTAAAATAATCTCCAAATACTTTTCCTTTGTTTAAATAGGATGAGTTAATATGACAAATCAAAAACAACCTATGGGCGTGGACCTGTTCCACCACTGTGTTTCTTTTGCCGATATTAACTAGCCATCGCCGTAGAGAACTTCTCAAACATACATGTTCGAGTGAGTGAAAATGATATTTCTTATTCAAAGAGAACTGTTTTTTTTTTCGCAAAAACAAAAGATAATAGGGCACGGAAGCTGCGCACTAAAACCCCATACCAAACATCCGAATAATGTCGAGAAAATAATGCGCCCTAACTGACTGACGACAGACCACTTTCAGGCGGTTGATAAGGATATAGAAGCCATAAATTATCAGAAGTTCAGATAAATACCGCTATCCAAAGCATTGTTTGTAAAGTGTGTATGGGTGCACTAATTGAGGTGGGCTGTTTAACTTGAAAAAATGTGATGGAGCGTTGTTTTAATTTAGTATAAAAAGTATAAAACAACCGATTTTATGTGGAGCGGGTATTGCAAACACAGTTGCTTGAAGTATTTAAGCATTTCTTGTTTTTTTAGCAAGCGCCGATAAAAGGTACACTTTGGCAGGTTTGCGCAAGAATATACTAATAATAGACAAGGTGGATTATTCGGACCGAGCTGTTTTTAAATGTATAGTCACGCATAGCAATCAAACTAAAACCCACGAATTTACTCTCAGAGTAAGAGGTAAGCCTTTTTTGAGTGAAATCTTTTTGTAAAAGTTAAGCAAGTTATACTGGGAAAAAGTTAACCTAGTTGAGGGCGTATCTTTCAGAACTTTTAAGCAAGATATCCCTGTGTTAAATAATAAACCTAAATCAAATTTGGGGATTTACTTTTTTTTTGATTGAATACTTTATTTTTCCCCTCTTTTGTTTAATTTAGATCCGCTAGGAGCTTTATGGCCCTTTCTCGGCATACTTATCGAAGCTGTTATCCTTTTGGTCACAATTATTGCATATGAAAAGTGCAACAAGGAGAAGGAAAATAGCGGTAATAGCTCTTTCACAAAATTCACCCAAGGAGCCCATGTAAAAAAGTAAACCATGGGTAGACTTTTTAACAATCTTTTTTATAGATACACCTGTTAGCTTACTGGATGTTCAAGAAAATGGAGAGTAGAAAGATTTTTGTGTGCACATCGGGCAACTTGTGTATTGGAGACACCACAACACCAGATCACAAGTGGCGAGAAAGACTTTTTTTATTATTTAGAGGTCCAAAACAAACTGCTTGCCCTTATTCAGCAAATACTTCTCTCGACGGATTTTCACAATATTTGTTTGTTCTTTTATCTTTTGTTTTGTTTTATTCATATTTATTTACGATACCATGCTCGCATATTATTTTAAGCCCTTGTTGATATTTTTGATATTGTTGATGTTTTCCGTTCCACTTTCTACAATTCTTTGCAGTTTATAATGGTTTATGTTAGAGAAACAGGAGCAAAAACACAGAAAATTAATCCAAACTGTTAAGCCTTCAAAAAAAAACTAAATTATTTGGTTCTCAGGACCCCTTTTAAGTAAAGTTAAATTCATACGACGACACAGATCAACGAAATATGAATACGAAGCAAATTGGCTTTTGTTCGACAGGCAGTTAACGAAAATGATGTTTTTAGGTACAAAATCGAAATTTTGAAACGTTGTAGTAACAACGTTTCATCTATACCAATGCTTCTTATCAAGAACACTTTTGTTCATGATAAAAATTAGATCCATAGAGACTCAATCATAACATGGAGTACTCTTCCTTTGCAATCAAATGCGATCGATATATTTTACTTGTCTTCTGACTACACTAAATTAACTTATCCAAGATCAGACAATGTTTGTCTTTCTTATTTCAATATATAATATGAAGTCACTGCAATAAATTGTCATGTGACAAAAACACATCTGAGGACTTAAGCGCCTTATTCAAATAATTTTAAAATTATCAAAATAAGTGTCAAAATAAATTAGCTTCTTCCTCCCTCCCTCTTTATAAAGATTAGGATTCAACAAAATACCTCCAACGCTTCCATCGATTGGTTGGTCCTTGTTCATGCTGATTTTATATTTGTTATTGTAATGCTTGCCTATAGACTTCCTATTGGTCTTTGTGTAGCGGTCTGGCTCAAGTGGTACTTCCACGAATGCATGTTGGAACCACGAAGAACATTTTAAGGTCTGTCAAAAGATCTAGGTTTTACCATGATAGATAAGGAGCGGTATAGCAGTGTATTGAATTCGACCCATTATACTGCAGGCACAGATCTCTAAAATTCTCAAAGACATCTCCCAGAAATAACAACATAAGTTTTTAAACTTGAAGAGTTGAACATTCTCGTTTAAAAAAAAAGTTCAAAGCAGTAACGGCTCTACATTTAAGTTTAAGGATTTTTCTTGAATAAACAGTCTTTCTGGGACAACTTGTACATTCGTTACAACATTCCTCCTTAACGGTTACCAGCTCATTGTCCTTGTGGAAGTAGCAACAACCTTCAAATTTCACTATCTCGTACGAAGGGTGGTTTTATCATACGCAATGAGATACGCAACATCACTGCCGAAGTGTGAGATGAAATTTGAACATCACTATTGAATCAATGTTGACTCTGCGTTTCAGTGAACTGTCAACAACTCAATTGCTATCATATACAACGGCGCGTGCTCTAACGTTAAAGCAAAAGGTTTTAAAGGGAAAAAAAGTTTTTTGTGATATCAGGGTTTTCATTAGCCAAATGCCACGTAAGTCACAGTCTCTCAGCAGTACACAAAAAGAAGGAGAATGAGAGAAAAAGATAACAAAAAGGATAAACCAAGTCGATCATGGTTTGTTCATGCTTTATTTCAAATGCTTTGGAGGTATGGTGTAGTAGATTTGTTTTAAAAACAGCCGAAATTCTAGCAGAAACGGAGAAGCAACCCTGGAGCATCATCGTCCGCTGGTTGAGAAAACGACTGAACTTTGCTTTAGTGCGATTCAGCTTGCTTGTGTCCGAGACACAAAATCCATGAAATTTGTTCCACGCCACCGACTGATGCAGACATAGCACTAGCCGCAATCGACAGCCAAATAAAAAGTAATTAGAAAGATTGACACTTTCGTTCAGTGTTGGAACTGTTACATCAATATCTAGATTGATGTATGTAGAAAAGACATAACTTTAGGGTGATCTTATTATTTGCCCAGTTATGCGGGGACTTTCCCTACTGGTACGTAACTATCAAAGAAGATTGAAGAGTCATTAATATTGGCAACTATGCACAGGTAGTTGAGGTGGGGTGAGAATAGAGTGTTTATTAAATGGGGTTCAAATATGATCTTCTCTTATCAAAAATGTGAACAAAAACCCTATGTGAATAAGAGAAAACGACCCAGTGAATCAATACCTTAATTTTGTGGAACTGGAAAGAACAGAAGCTCTCATACGTTTTCTGGGATTTTATTACTAACAACAGCAAAATCTTGTCTACAATAATCTTTTTCAAAAAAATCTTCACACTAATATCTGATCAATTTTAAACGGTATAAAAAAGCGAAGTAAAATGAATAATAATCACACAAACAGAAAAATAAACGTTATACGCCATTTTTAATTGATTGGTCGATCAATCCGCTTTTTGAGACAGTTTAGCAATTTCAGTTTCGTCCAACACCTGATTTGTATATACCAACTGCTTCATCCGACCAGTAAAAAAGGTCACTCCCGGATATTTGTTAACCGTTTTCCCGATGTAAATCAGCGCGTTGTTCGGGTCTGGTACAGCAGTAAATAATTTTGATAATCTGAGCTTACCATCCATGTAAACTTTTAGGCTATAAAGAAAGAAAGAAAGTTAGTTTAGCAGAGCATCCAATTGTGCGTGGTATATACATTTGCTTCCTTTTTGTTTGTTTTTTAGCAAATTTCAAATCTGTTCGAAAAAATCACAATGAGCAGTATTTGCAAAAATATATTTTAGCGATAAATTTCATTATTCCCAAAGTTCATGAAATCTGAAAATAGAAGTAATAGACACTTTCCATCCAATTTAAAAACACTAAACAAAAATGGATGGCATATTTAAAATTCTTTCTAAAAAATCGATAAGTTTGAATTTTTTAAAATCAAACTGCACATGAAAGATACAACGATATATTATGGTATATTTGATCCTTGTTTGAATGTGAAGCTCGTAAATAATCAAAAATAAAAAGCATTCGACCGTTGTACTTATTTGCTGCATCACTATTTCGTGCATCTTTGCGCGCCTGTTAGCATGAAGTAATGAAGTTTACTTAGACGGTTATCCTTACTATGATTGTGTAGGTGTGATTATTATGCGTTTTTCGATTACAAGCCTCAAGAGGTGACGGGAATATAAACTAACATTTTGAACAGACAAAATGCGTGAATCAAATGAATTATTAGAGCAACTATAGTCGGCAGCCGGTTGGTTAAATCGACAGGTTTACACTTCTTCTATATATCGCATTTTATGTTTCCGTAACACGACTCAACTTTGCATTAGAAAAAGACAGACAAACTACGTGTTTAAGATAGAGAACTTACATATCCGATGGTGTGCTTTGTTTTACAACGATTGTTAAATGATGCCACGATCCGCCAGTGACTGGTGTGAGGATTTTATAAACAGTACCACGTGATAATTTTACGTTAACAAAACCACCTTCAATGTAAACTGTTTTAATGCTGTCGTCGAATGTTGTTAAAGACGGTGCAATCTTTGAAAATAAAGTTCCACTTCGAGCTGTTTGGAACCACACTGAAACTGTGTAGTCAACTATTCCAAAATTGAGCTCATTGGACCACTGCAATGGTAGGGTCATGTATTCCTTTCCATTAAATGAAACTTCATTTTTCATTATAGCTGAAAGAGAAGGTAAAAGAAGTTAATCCTATTCACGTCGGACTTTTTGTGGGCTCTTACCTGCGATAAGGTAAAGTAAGATATTAAGGTTTGCAATTATTAAAGTAATAACTGCGAAGATTCATTAATACCATTTTAAGCATCGACCAAAGCCTACTTCACTACAGAAGCAGAAAAAGCAACTAGACTACTTTTCAGAACACTGGTCATATGTTCGGAGTAAAAAAAATTACTTATATTGTCATAAAAAGTATTTCTCGCAATTCAGTGCCATAATACACTGCTTATTTCCCAGAACACAGGTTCTTTTAAATCATATTATAGTAGTCGGTGACCGTCAAAAAATCCACAGGTTCACCCGTCCTGTTTATAGTACAAACAGGACAGGCAAAATGGTACCGTAAGTAGCGAGAAGCACAAAATGCGGTATAAATTATACCGCATTGCGTGCGTCTCGCTACTTGCGGTACCATTTTGCGTGACGGACGTACACGGGACTTACAATATAGATAAACGTCCATTATTATTGATCAAATGACTTACTGTAAGTTTTCACACGTTTACTACTTGTTGTCGTTCCCCCATCGCCAGTGGAAGGATTTCCAGTTAAAAGAGGAATGGAAGCTTTAACACGTGACGGTCCGTTTCCTTTTGATTTCGAATTTTGCTTGATCCAATTGACTTTTCTTTTTCCTTTGTAACCAATAAATGCCCATGAACCTTGTGTCCCAGGTATGTATGGCGGAACAGCGCCAATCTTTTGAAGTTCTGTTTCACCGATGTATTGAGCCAACACAGAATTCTAAACCAGAATAGAAATTTATCATTCGCAATGCTTTTTCTTTTCCACGTTTTAACAAATTGTAACAACATAAAACAGCTAGTAATTTCGTCATTGACCTCATTTAACATATGTATGCGTATTATACGTTTGCATACGTATCGTTTAATATATGTATACGTATCGTTTAATATGTACATACGTATCATTTAATATATACTTACGTATCATTTAATATATACTTACGTATCATTTAATATATGTATATACGTATGCCACTTATCTACTTTTATCAATCATCAATATAACATACCTGCGTCGCAATGACAATAACAGTGTCGTCTTTTAGGTTTTTGATATCCCTGCCTACAGTAGTGGCTGCAAAAGCGTTATTCATTGTGTCGTATGATTTTGATCCAATGACCTTTCCAGTTTTGCCATCAATAGCAACAACATTATGACCATCTTTCTTAGGTGAATACTCAACTCCATTTACAATTATGGATGATTTTGTCAGTTTACAATTATTCGTTAGTTGCGAGGTGGGATCCTGAGAATTTCCGGCCTTGTTCAATTTCTTCTTTTTCGGTTGGAATTCTTTTATTTTCTTGCTCAAATAAAAGAAGGCGCGCTTTTTAGCATGATCGATAATTTTTTTGTAAACACCAGTTTCGTCTTCTTCGATCTCTTTCTTTACTTTGTCCAAAATCTTCTTTCCTTTCTCCAACACTATTCTGGTTTTATTTAGAAAGAATTCTTTCCAACTTCTACAGGGGAGGAAAAAAATCTTCGCTTTAGCCTCATAGTCAATAAATATTGACAAAAAAATTGCAAACAAGAAAACACATTCACAAACCTTCTTCTTCTGGTAGGTTTGTTCCTTGCATTATAAGCAGCTGTGCGTTTTCTAACTGCGGGATCGGCACAGCCTTCGGATACGACTTCAATTTTGATTTCTGAAAAATAAAAATAAACGTTTATTTCATACCTGCTTTTAAAAAAAATTATATCAGACATTTTGTCAGGTAGGGAGAAGCTTGATGTGATCAGCAGCTTATTTAACGCCGATATAAAAATAGAAAAATCAGTAAAATATAAAAATCTTAAAAGAGCTAATTACCATCTGTTGCAGGCTGTTCTGGTTGAGTGACTGTCGGTAGTTCCTCCTTCTGGACAGCCGCACTGGTTGGCTTAATGACACACGCACCATTTAACAATTTAATGTTGTCAATTGCGACGTCACTTGTGTATGTATGACCACGTATGGCTTCAAGTATGATCTATACATGTATACCAAATTACATTTATAATTATAATTATGCAAGTCTTTTTCGTCGCGAATTTGGTCGCGATATAAGTATTTAGAACACTAGACATTTTAAAACACTTATATTCTGTTGAAAGTAAGAAATAAACTAACAATGGGTTTTTGGCTAATCGGGACTTCCACTTGAGCTTTATACCAATCACTGCCTTGATGACCTTTCAGCGTCCAATGCTTGTTGATAGTGCTTGCAACAGCGTCATAAAATTGAACGTTAAGCTCGCCAATTCCGTCTCCGTTCATGTTATAATCGAATGTCAAGCATTTTCTGCTACCAGATGTAACGTCAGGTAGCTGAGGACTTAACAACCAGGCTTTATCACCTTGAACCGCAGGTGAACTTCCCTCAAGATAAATATACGTCGAGCCTACAAAATAAAGAAAGACAATTTACCACTCTATGCATGACAGGAAAATTTTTTTAAATATATTTCAAAATGTGTAAAGCGAGGATTTGGAATCGATGAACGTGTTCAAAATTATTTTTATGTGAGTGTTTTCTAAGCAACAGCGGAAAAGGTTCATAAAAATAAAAATATAATATCCTTTGCTTTGTTGTTTAATATATGTGAATAAGTTTTTTTTATTGGTTGGTTGTTATTGGACAAAGGACTGTTTCCAATAAAGTCCGTAATTTTGTGCAACAGTTGTCCAACACGTGTTATTGGACACCAAGCCGATGGATTTTAAATTGCATGTTTTCACTTACCATACAACGGTCCTGTCAAGGAACTCGGCGTTTGTCCATTGTAAACCTTCCAGTCCATCGTGTCGTATGAATTTGTATTACCCCATTGACATTGAGCTGAGGTCGATTCGAAATCACACGAGAAAGAATTATCTAAAAAGCATGTTTTCTGTTTACTTATTGTTATTGTTGGCTGCGAAAGAATTCATTTTGGGCTAAAAATATCTCGCATTATAACACATACCTTTTCGCATATTTCGGCCCACAGAAAACGTTAAACTTGACTTAGAAATTTAAAAATAATGCTTGTGTAAGACTAAGGCGATTCTAAACCAGGTAACCAGGGTCTTTAAACTTAAAAAATGTGAAAACTCTATATCTGACCAGGTTATAATGTGTGCAATTCTGGTTATATTACAATTAAATGATCTTGGTTAAAAACAATTAACTTATCATAAGCGTACGATGGACTTGGAAAATATGTAAGCATATAATGACTGGCTTGGTACACTTTGTGCACATATAATAGCTGGCTTGCTACACTTTGTAAGCATATAATGGGTGGCTTGCTACCCTTTGTAAGCATATAATGACTGGCTTGCTACACTTTGTAAACATATAATGACTGGCTTGCTACACTTTGTAAACATATAATGACTGGCTTTCTACACTTTGTAAACATATAATGACTGGCTTGCTACCCTTTGTAAGCATATAATGACTGGCTTGCTACACTTTGTAAACATATAATGACTGGCTTGCTACCCTTTGTAAGCATATAATGACTGGCTTGGTACACTTTGTAAGCATATAATAGCTGCCTTGCTACACTTTGTAAGCATATAATAGCTGGCTTGCTACACTTTGTAAGCATATAATAGCTGGCTTGCTACACTTTGTAAACATATAATGACTGGCTTGCTACACTTTGTAAACATATAATGACTGGCTTGCTACAATTTGTAAGCATATAATAGCTGGCTTGCTACACTTTGTAAACATATAATGACTGGCTTGCTACACTTTGTAAGCATATAATAGCCGGCTTGCTACACTTTGTAAACATATAATGACTGGCTTGCTACACTTTGTAAGCATATAATGGCTGGCTTGCTACACTTTTTAAGCATATAATGGCTGGCTTGCTACACTTTGTAAGCATATAATGGCTGGCTTGCTACACTTTGTAAGCATATAATGGCTGGCTTGCTACACTTTGTAAGCATATAATGGCTGGCTTGCTACACTTTGGAAGCATATAATGGCTGGCTTGCTACACTTTGGAAGCATATAATGGCTGGCTTGCTACACTTTGTAAGCATATAATGGCTGGCTTGCTACACTTTGTAAGCATATAATGGCTGGCTTGCTACACTTTGTAAGCATATTGCTGTTTTCCTCGTCTCAAACTGCGTCAGAGATTGTAGGGTTTAGTTGCATGAGAAAACAATAATACAAAAAAAATCTCGTATTCTGCTTTTGAAATGAATTTTTGCGAAAATTCAGAATAGCAATTTTGAAGAGATACAAAGCTTTGCACCTAACTAGATAGTTTGCAAAAGGTAGAATCACTCTTGATTGTTCGTCATGTTTACAAAGATGAAGTAAAAAAAGTATTGTGTATACTTTTCCGAATATCCAATATATATCAATACCAATTTAAAACTGGTAACACACCTTCAAAACACGAAGAAATTTTCACAACTTACTAACATTTATGTATCTTTTGTTATAACCTATTTTTGTTACTACCCTTTTATTCTTTGTCGTTTGTATCCTTTTTTTTTATTCTTTAAAACGTGCTTCTGAACCGAAAAAATCATTACGAAAAAAAAAAGAACCTGAGAAAGTAATGCATTATATTTACCAGATGTCGTAGTTTTGGTTGTTGTCGTCGTCGTTGTCGTGGTAGTCGTCGTCGTTGTAACGGGTTTTGTAATAAAAGCTGTCGAGGGTTTTGTCGAACAACTTGACAACTTCAGTTCCACATCGTCGATTGCTACATCGCCGCGATAACTATCGCCTCGAACGCCTTCGAAAATGATCTAAAGTTAGATTAACATTTTTTACTACATTTTTTACTCGTAATTTTTATGAAAATTCTTCTGTGGGATTTAATTGACGGCATTGTTGTTGTTTCTTCTTCAAGGTATATTTCTTTAAAAAAAAAAATATCTTCGTGAATTCAACCTTGCGGATCCGCAAAAACTTTAGGCAGTTTCCAATCACAAATTGGTCAATAAGGCTATAAAGGTATCCTTATCACATCTCTCCCTATCATACCTCTCTCTGTCACATCTCTCTCTGTCACATCTCTCCCTATCACACCTCTCTCTGTCACATCTCTCCCTGTCACATCTCTCCCTATCACATCTCTCCCTGTCACATCTCTCCCTATCACATCTCTCCCTGTCACATCTCTCCCTGTCACATCTCTCCCTGTCACATCTCTTCCTGTCACATATTTCCACTCAAAGACACTGTGGTCCTGCTAATGAGTCAGTTAAACAACAGCGACACGTGATTGAACATCCGCATTTACTTACAGAGAGACGCACAAAATAACGTCCCTATCCTTGCAAGATTATTTAAAGACCATTACCCTAATGTTTCCGAGACCAGCGGCTATTGACACAGTAGCAGCTTTCCAGCTATTTTCTTGGTCGCCTTTTAAACTCCAAACCAAAGTAGCCTGGGTTGCAGTAGCCACATAAACGTTTAATGCGCCAACCCCTGTCCCGTACATGTGATAATAGAAGCTTAAACATCTGGGTGAGGAGGAGAATGGAATTACACCACTGCGAAGAAGAGCGGTGTAGTCCTTAGCAACTGGGGAGCTGGTTTCAATGTACATGTAAGAACCTGAAAGAAATCGTGTTTTTACATTAGAGCAAAAATGAAATACAAGAGACGTTTTTACTGCATGTCTTATATATTTCCTATTTAAGACGAGATGACGTCATAACTCTTAAATCGCACAAAAAACTTAAGAAATACTAAAAATTTCATTGCTTCTCAGCTTCTCAGATTTGCGTTGTCTTAAGTTCAGAAAGATGCGAAGCATTATACTTTTCAAAATTTCGCACGAAAGTTAGGCTTACCTGATCCAGAAGTGTGATCGCTACTCGGTCCAGTGTCTGTGGAACTTGTTGCACCAGTTTGCTGTGTCCAGTCAAAGTTATCACCTGACAGGTTTTCCCACTGACAGAGAGAGTGATCAAAGCTGCATTTCACTAGAAATATTTTGAGCATTTAAATGTGTAGTTCAACAGGAATACTTTGAAATTTAAATTATATGCCATAATATGCCACATATAAAGTAATTTCGCGAAGAGGTAACTTTAAATATAACATACAATTTGACCTAACAAACCTGGCCCTGGGCACGAGTTGGTATTACAATTTGCGTTTTCGACTGCATTTCCAACACATGTATTTCCACCATTAGAAGGAGGGGGAGAGTTACATGATCTTGATCTTATTGATGTCCCTCCTCCACATGATTTATCACAAACTGACCAGCTAGACCATCCACCCCAGTTGCCATTTATCGCAACTAAATTAAAATATAAAAAAAGATTATAATTTCCAACATGTAGAGCGTCCTCACGAAAGGAAATTTTTTTGAAACACAATGATTCTACATTTTTGCTTGTATGCAAACGACCACTAAAACATGCTGTCGCGTAGTTTCAATTGTTCAACTCTATTCCTATTGGTCTAGATGTAATTTTTTCCGTTGAGCGGTTAATGAAAGAGTAATTTTTTTCTATTGATTAGATATAATGCCTACAAATAATTAGTTTTAGATTTTCATCATCAAAGAGATGCCCTTATAAAAAGGAAACCTTCGCAATTTTTATATTGGGATGTACAATATGCAGTATTCTTTCATTTCTCTATCCTAATTCTTCATTATAGGGTAAAATATTCGGCGTTCGGCGTCAATCAACAACAATCAACAACAACTTTTTGCCTCACTTACCTTGTGTCGTTCCAGAGCATTTGTACAAGTTTTTAACTTGATTAATGTCGGTAGGGCTTAATCCGGACCTCTGACCAATTGTTCCCTGATAAGCTGAGTTTTTTACTATGATCGTTTTCAATGCTGAAAAAAAAAGATTGACATGCTGAAGTAACTTTTTAAAATCTTCGCATTTTACATTGTTTCGCATGAACTCATTCGCAGACAAATTTAATGTAAACAAAAGACAAATTATAATATTCAGCTAAAATTTTAATATTTGCACAATTAACAATCAAGGAAAGAATCAAGAACATACTGTTTCGATCTTTCGAGAACGCTGTTTCTCCATAATGCATCACTGATCCATAATCATACGGAGACCCTTTAGAATCAATTTCGGTACTGTATTTTTTGAACTGATCGTCCATTCCTAAAGAAATACGCTGTCTGAAAAACACATTAAGAAAGTTTCACGACGATAAAGTTTATGTGCATTTCGCGATAGAATGAAAATTATCATGAGACAACTTCATTTGCAAAAGTCGTCTATCTAATTAACATAAAAATCCAGACAGCGGACACTTCAGATAAAAGGACAGATTTTATTACGTTTTTTATAAAGTGGACAGTCCAACTAACGGAAACATTTTTATACACGAAATGAGTATTTTTGAACCTTTTTTTTCTAAATTAACAGATAGCTTCAGACATTTACAGCTGATCATTAAATTGTTTTCTGTAGGGAATTATCGAGGTTTTACTTGGATTTTTGTTTGTCGTTTTAAACAATTCGAAATAGTACAATTTAGGTAATTTTCTGCTTTTTCTAGCTTTTTCCCACATGGCTTTTGTTTGACCATAAAGTCAATACTGAACCAGGATTTCAAGTCCATATCCTCCACATTTCACCCTAATATGGTTATCTTTTTTTTGTTGAAACAATCTCACCACCCCCAAAAAACTAAAAAAGACATCAATTTATCCAAAATAAGCTTAAAAATATCAACTTTCAAAAGATTAATTAGAAGACTACTGTACCAATACAATGTATGAGGTATCAATTTGACACGAGTAAGAATTTTTCATACCATCCTTTACGTTGTTAAATAAAATTGTGACGTAATTATCTCGATCTGGTCTCGATTGTTCATGCCAGAATCCTGAAATGGTAAAAAAAATTATATGCCTTGCTCAACGAATAGACAGATCTTATTTGTCAACGCTAGAGATACATACCAATAGCATGCATCATTTCATGCGCCACGACGCCAACATGCTCACAACCATAACCGATAGAAATTTGTTGCTTGCCACCGACTCGTCCAATCATAGACCAACATCTAAAAACAGAAGAATCTTCTTTTTCATACAAAGTATATTTTATACAAGAAATATTTGTTAACCTTTTAGATTGCATCCTCTGCACAACTCTTTGTTATAATTAATACAAATCAATAACATGGGCAGAGTGATGCAAAGTTGACTTTGGAGTATATTGTCCAAAAAATAGTTGAACAGATAGTCGCTACTTATTAAGTACACACCCACTTCCTTTATGAAATTCAATGTAGTGGTCCTCTGTTGTCCTTTTGATGAATTTAATGCAAGTTTTTTCATGGTAAAGTTTCATCGCATCTCCAATAGCTGTAATAGCTCTTGTACCTGAAGAAAAGTAACAATAAAAGTGAAAACGTATTTTTTTATGAGTCTTTCTGTTTATGGGCGTTTTTTTTATGGGCGTTTCTTTTTTGGGTGTATCTTTTTATGGACGTTTTTTTTTATGGGCGTTTCTTTATGAGCGTTTCTTTTTTGGGTGTATCTTTTTATGGGTGCATCTTTTTATGGGCGTTTCTCTTTACCCAGCAAATGTGTTGTGTTGTGTTGTTAAGTGCGCTTAAAACATGGACAAAATGTGCAACAAAATCTTGAAAATATTTTTGACGGACATAATCTGAGAATGTTAGCAAAAGAGTGAGGACGTCAATAAGTTTATTTTTTAATGTTAAATTGTGCATAAATAAAAAAAGCCCGGTAGGGTTAAAAAAAGCCCGGTGATGTTACTTGCAAATGTTTTGCTGATGAAAGAAACACAGGTAACTCACATAATATGGACGGCCGAATGAAATGGTGAAAAAAATTGATCTTCTATTGTTGCAGAAAAAAAGGTTAATTATAATCTTTTAGCTATTTATGCTGAAGAAGAATTTAACTAATTTTGTTGTTGGCAGTAACAAAACCTGGTTACCTGGTTAACATTCAAATTAGATTCTATCAAACAGTACTTACTTAAACTACTATCGTAGATGTAGTAAACTTTTCCTTCTGGCCATAATCGATTGAGATTAGCTGATGCACCGTACTGGCGGTTTGGATCATGACCAAACACTTTAGTATGACTTTCCCCATGAAGAAGGATGTCGTACTCGAATAATCCATCACTGTTTCGGTCAAAGTTTGGCGCTAGTAAAAAGGAGGGGTAGCTTATCTACTGTTCCCTAAATAACTCTTGCGATTCACAACAGTTGCGGTTGTAATTAAAAACATCGAGATGGTTGTTTGGCAGTTATAACACGTTGTCAACCTAACTACTGGTTTTCATAAGAAAATTTATTCAACGAAATATTCATTGAGTTTTATCTGTTAATAAAAACTTAATAGAAAATCAAAAAATAAATGGATTTTCAGCATAAGTAAGTATTTTAGATAACTTTCAAATTTTTGATAACGCCACAGAAAAAATACTCATAACACCAGAATAATTGCCGTCGTTGTGTCTTTTTAACTGTGACAAGTTTTACTAATTTCCTAAAAAAATTCGAACTGAATAATTTCAACACAATGCGAACATTTAAATATATTTATTTTCCATACATTCATGTTAAGAACAATATTTTTTAAGGAGAAGGTGATACTTACGCATCAAGTTTGCAGTTTCAGAATTAACGTCAGCTATTTGGTCAAACGCTACAGCCTCATTTTCTCTCTTTTTCTGGTCCGTTTCCATTTTTAGGTCTGCTAAAAGCACATCTGATGCTTCTGTGACGCAATAAAGCGCCAAACATGTTAATAAACTTAATATATTTTTCATAGCTGTAATCATAAAGAATGGTCATTAATGTTCAATTTTGTTAGCAGAGCACCTTTAAATTGCAATGCATATTTCAATATTTCAAAGACGATTTGATAAAGATTATCACTAACCGGGTCCTGATATAATTTTTTAGAGCGATCAAGATCATGTGTAGTTGAAGGAATCATAACATGGTGGATAGGGAAACTAACCTGATGCAGAGCATGAATAAATGATCAGATGTAAATTACCAAAACCGTTCTGACGTCCACTTTAATTTCTGAGTTATTACGCTGGGCGTTTATTTAATTACTTGGCGCTTATTACAATTTTTAAAATAAATAATAAAATTAAAGTAACAAAAACCGATAAATAACAAAGTAATAACAATAACAATAACAATAACAATAACAATAACAATAACAATAACAATAACAATAACAATAACAATAACAATAACAATAACAATAACAATAACAATAACAATAACAATAACAATAACAATAACAATAACAATAACAACAACAATAACAACAACAATAAAAATAACAATAACAATAACAATAACAATAACAATAACAATAACAATAATAATAACAATAACAATAATAATAATAATAAAAAGACGCAATAACAATAACAATAATAATAATAATAATAAAAAGACGCAATACAAAGGTCATTTATTAGTTAGTCCAGGATATCTGGCCTTTTCTTCCTTCTCACCTTCAACATCGCCTTTTGATTTGAGAATCACATGCCATACCATTGTAAAGTTCCTTTATAGGTTTTTGCTTAACACTTTTTTCAATGAAGCACCTTATTTAACTTGCGGAGCGCTTGTCCGGACTGCCCAATTTCAAAACGCTGGGTGCTTATCTGGAATAGACGCATATTTGGTCATTGGACGCTTCCTCGGTAATTTCGGATGCGACAGAAATGTTTCCACTATTTCTTGGAGTCAGAGATTGATACTGACCAAACATGCAACATTTTTTCATGATATTTAAACCAGTTTCTGTCAGCAAAAAATAGATAACTCAGAAGCAAAGATTCTTGTAAAGAATTTTTGCTGACTCTCTACAGGATAAATGTGAAACCAATTTGAAAGATAACCATTTAACAAGTATTTACTTTTATGTGCTTGCGACTTGCATGATATTTATAGTTACGACGGAAGGGCGTTTTATTTACATTATGAGTCTTTAAACAAACCACATCCTGGATCGACTTGTCGTTCGGAACTCTACAGATGCATAATATTTAGAGGACCTCCTCTGAGCCCATAAAAAAAACATTCGCCTGAACTTTATACCACGTTCTAGCTCAGATTAACGTTGCATAAAGTAATGACGCATTATGAGTTGTGAATTTTTATGTTTCGTGGGAAACGAAGTCAAGGATACATGAAGAGGGGGATGGATATCTTCTATTTTCAGCATTGCTTTCACAGCATGTTTGCAGTTCACTTTTTACGAACAACCAGCCGACGTCTTCTGGTTTTACGCTAAGTTGGGAAAGTTATCTAAAGCAAGTGCAAAATAATTTTTTTGTCTGATGAGGGATATTCAGGAAGAGATTTGTTTATTGCAAAACCTAAATTTGCACTGCGTTCTTCTTTTCTTGCAAGCTTCCTGTTTCTAACAATAAAACGGTCCAAAAGTTGCTTCGCTTACTCAAAACCGAATAACAGCTTGCATGGTTCTCATCATATCAATATACGGTAATACTTCCGCTTGTCAGAAACCACGCAATGTTTTAAAATCATTATTCTTAATAAGTTGCCCCACCTTACATTAGAAACAGTATTTCTTTGAAATATATAAGTACGTAGGTTTTTTCCACTAAAATTAACATCAGCGATAATACAAAACATTTTCAAATTGTTTAATTTTACAGTACAGAAGAAAGCAAAGTTGTGAAACTCTCACCAACCGACTCTCCTTTGTAACACTAATCCTCTGCTTTATTGTCAACTATATAATAATATGTTCATACCGCTACTCTGGGCTAAGAATATGCGACGTTTCTCTGCGATTCTTTATCCAGGAGTGAAAAAGTAAGATTCAGACGTTTTAGTGAAAAATAAAAATGTAGATTTATGGCTATCTGGAAAAAAATAATTTTATACTTTTATTATCTTATAGACAGCTTAATTTGCTTTTATATTCAATAAATAACTTTGTAAAAAAAGAACTTCTAATAAAAAAATGAATATAATGAATATGTGTCTGAACCATAACAGTATCCTTAAACCTTGAATTTATCATCAAGGAGAATAATTTTAGAAATTTGAACTTCAAACTCGTTTTAAACACAGGATTAAATAAATTTTAGGATTTGATATCTTGGCTGAACTAGTTGTAAGTCCGTGGAAAAATGACAGTTCATTCGTCCCACACATCTCTATTTCATGCTTCCCTTTTGGCTGTTCGCATTAATCTCCGAAGAGTGCAGTAAAAGCTATGCGCAACCGTTTGACGCACAGCATATTATATGCTTATACCGTGTGCCGCCTCTTAAACAAACCTTCGGATTATCTATTATTTACTTTGGGAACACGATTCTGTACAGAAGTAAAAAATTTGGGGAATTAAGATATGCTAACTATACCAACTGGTTGTTTTGTTGCCGTGTCGGATTTTTGTGTTACGGCAGACTCCGTCACCTAAACACCGAAGTTATGTGTGATAAACAGAGTGCTATGTTGTTGGTGCTGAAAATATCTTGTAGGAATATTGCGCTGCGAACAATTTCCACTTTTCTCTATATGTCCCGTTTTGCTGCAGAATGGAGGTAGATGTTTATCAGCAGGGCTGTAGACGAAACGTCATGATCAGCGCCAAATCCAGCACTTTCTACGAGTGCTACGAGATTAAAGTCCATTCACATCATAGCCTGTTGTTATTGGAAATTCTTTGATAGGTTCCGTTTGTAGGTTGAAAAAAATAACATGGTAACCTTCTTTTCAAACGGGGAAGCAAAGAAACGTTAGGAAAGCTTTCGAAAGGCATTTTAAACTAGTGTCAAATACGTCCAAGAAGTCTGCGCAAAAGTGACTTTCACGATTTCACGAAATAAGATTCGATAAGTCTGTAGATATAGTATTTTAAAAAAACTGAAAAAATAATTTTACATGAATTTACATTTTGTAACAACGCACCGCAATAGCAACAAAAATTTCAAAAACACTATAACTTAACAGCATCTTCAATCCTTGGCATATCATTAGCCATCTGAAAAACATTATACATGTTAGCGTTTTTATCACCCTTTAAGGTGAAATATTAACTGTATTGTGGTGTCATGCACATTTGAAAATTTATCAGCTCTGCTCAACCTTATTATCGCAAAACTTATTTCGTAATACATAATAATAAATAATAAGAACTACAAATACAACACAACCACTACATATCTGTGTCTTCCACTTTCTTTAGTCCTTTGCACAACCTCCTCAACGTGTTTTGCCTTTTTATTGAGAAAACAAATCGCTTGATATAAACCAACAAGTTATATTTTTCTTTCTTAGCAAGCCATGACTACAGTACAAACAAAGAGACGTCAGAGTGACGTCTGTTACAGTGACATCAAAGCTGTCGGTATTTTTATCAACCGGTTTCTACGTAAGTGAACAAGCGTTGACGTATGATAAAGAAATTATAGAAAAGAATCTACTTCCCGGGGCGTTTTAGTTTTTTTATATTTGACAGAACCTAAAGAAAAGACAAGAAGAATGGTGAATATTTAACGAATATCGTGCCTTGTATTTCACAGAACAACATCAAACCGGGTCAATATACCCGTTTAATTTTTACCACACTTTTTCAGTTTCTCTAACAATATGAATAATTGGGAACGCGGCTGTTACTTTGTAAACCAAAATAAAGTTGTTTACAAACAATTTCCGGACCCACCTTACGTAATAGCATTTTGACACCCAGTAGCAATTTATAAAAAAAGGAAAGTTCATCGCCAACAAACATGCTTGAACTAATGTTTACAATTTTTAACCAATTTGGTTGAAAATACTCTAAGGGAAGAAAGTGTCTGCTTAAAAAGTCAATCCTAAAACGTGAAAGTTTATCTCACAAAATATTTCATTTAGAAGATGAGAATTTCGCTGCTATAAGACAAAAATCATAACAGCTAGTCCAAACTAAACAAACCAGCAATCGTTTATTAAACTTTTGTCTGTATCTATGATCTTCATATAAGTATAAAATGTTAATATTATGATTAGAATATACAAATAAACAATGACAAAATATATTTCATTTCGACCAGCAGTAAAAACTTTTTCCCGCTAAATTGATTCGACAAACACTATCTGCTTTTGTTGTTTTACGCAGCGCAAAAATGTTTTTTTCTCCGTCATGTTTTTGAAAGCAAAACGTGCTAAAAATATTTCTCTAGTAAAGCAGTGAAGTTAACGCGATGTTTAATATAACCTCTTGTTTTTAATAGCAAGTGGAATTAATGTTTTGTTTTGTTTTTATTTACCGACCGCAAAAAGCACAAATATGATTATTGTAATTTATATTTGCTGATGACAACAAAGGTGACATTTTTTTAGATTTATAATGCTGGCTTCTCAACTCTTCAAAAATAAACCATGTACACATAACAATACAAACCATGTACACATAACAATACAAACCATGTACACACAACAATACAAACCAAGTACACACAACAATACAAACCAAGTACACACAACAATACAAACCAAGTACACACAACAATACAAACCAAGTACACACAACAATACAAACCAAGTACACGCAACAATACAAACCAAGTACACACAACAATACAAACCAAGTACACACAACAATACAAACCAAGTACACGCAACAATACAAACCAAGTACACACAACATTCAAACCAAGTACACACAACAATACAAACCAAGTACACACAACAATACAAACCAAGTACACGCAACACTACAAACCAACTACACGCAACAATACAAAGCAAGTACACACAACAATACAAACCAAGTACACGCAACAATACAAACCAAGTACACGCAACAATACAAACCAAGTACACACAACATTACAAACCAAGTACACACAACAATACCAACGTTGTTGTTCACCATTATATTCTCAACTAACTCGCACTTGCAATATCAGAAACTTTCGTGGGCAGAAAGTTCGGGTTTTTGCCTTTAAAAATTTCAAAACAGCAAAACGCAAATTTTTTTTTACGCGAAATCATAGCAAATTTAAAAAAAGCGAAAGAATATTTTTTTCCAAGCAAATTTAATGCCCTTCCTGTAATTCGTTGTTGTCAAAAAAAATAAAAAAAAATAGATGGATAATATTAATACGTATACAATTTTTCCATTTCTCAGTCTATCATTCTATTACAAATTTTGTCTCTTTTTTTTATTTGCCATGCTAAACATTTCTCTAATATCTTTATTTCCTTTTTTCTATTTTGCGCTAAAACAGGTGGAGGTTCACGACTGTGGGCGAAGTTATTACAAAATCGAAAAGGTTGCCAATGGCTGTCTTCTACAGGCTTAATATAACACGGTAGAAGAATTTGAATATGGTAGCAAAATTTAGCGGTAAATTGGTGGGAGAAACCGTTAACGGAACTGATTCTGAGTGGGAAGTTAAAGAATTTTTTTTTTTACTTTAAACCAAGCAAATAACTTACAAAGAAAAAAGACAACCATTTTATTTAGAACCAATAAAATATACAATATTGTAAAAAATAAACTGAACCATTTTCCTTTTAGAATTGATACATCAACTTTTAAGACGCTGAGACAGAAAAAGATCGACTATAGCTTTTAGGAAAAATAAAAATGTATTTAGTTAGTTTGAATGTACTTAGTGTACGAAAAGCTTAACAAATAAATACTTTTTTACTTTTGAAATATTTTTTTTTACGCTAATTGTAATTGTCTCCTCTCTTTAACCTCAACTAGATGGGGCTTGATGATAAAACAAAATATGTCTTCTACTTGTTCCAGTCATTATTTGATTGTAAACGCGAACAAACATGTACAAAAATATATATATATATATATATATATATATATATATATATATATATATATATATATATATATATATATATATATATATATATATATATATATATATATATATATATATATATATATATATATATATATATATATATATATATATATATATATATATATATATATATATATATATATATATATATATATATATATATATATATATATATTCTGACAAAATATATACATACATACATAAAAAAACTTAATTTTTTTTAATATCTAGTTTAGATAACCTAAATATGGTATATATATATTTATAATTTTAAGTACAATGCTTTTATTGTACTTAAAATTATAGTGGCACCTTTATAGTGGCACCTCTCTACAACAGACATTATTTTTAGGGACGGATAAAATGACGGTCAAACTCTCATAACAAAACCTCTATGTAGCAGAGTCTGTAGCGTACGAACAATTTACTTCACCGCCCAAACTGACGTCTCTATAGCGAAACACAATGGGTCTCCCGGTTTATACAGTTTACAGTTTATAAAAAATTTTTGTAAGCAGTCTGTTCGTTTTTTTACCTTAAAACATTACCTTTCAAAATATTAAATTGTCTGCGCTAGATAAAGCAGAATCTAGAAGTTTTTGTGAAATCTAAATCTGTTTTACTTTGTTAAATGAAAATTCTGTCCTTAGGCATCTTCTGCTCCAAAACCTAGACTGTTGGCACAGTTTGATATCGATTTTTTAGGCCCTAATACCTCAGAGCAGGTTTTTATACTTAGGACAAACCTCTCTGTAGCGAACATCTCACTATAGCGGACACTTTTATCAGATCCCGATAGTGTCCCCTATAGAGATTTTTATGTGTATTCATCAGTTATTACCAGAAAACTTTAAAGCCCACAAGTGGTAATACTATTTTTGTAGTGCGTTATCCAACCAACCTTGTCCCCAGGGCATCTTGTATCTTTTCTGACCTCCGGGACGGCGATAAAGACGCAACAGGCGAGGTTGTTATCCACTAAGTATGTTTTTTACTGTATTAATTTTTTTTTAAATTCTGACCGTAAATCTTCAAAACCCTAAACCCCATTGTGAAGCTAGCGAAGTGTCGGGAGCAGAGAGGGAAAACCCTACTCTCTTCACTTGCCTTGTGTTGGGTTTTGAGTCATAGAAATTGTTACGAAGGATGTCTGTTACATGACAATTAACAATTATGCCTCAAGTGAAGATTTGTTAGCAATAATTTTTGCTGACGATAGCATAGCATCTTTGGTATAGATTTTGGCGATGTTTAAGAATGAACAAATAAAATATTATATTAATACTTCCGATGACAGTAATTAACTAGCCATAATAGATTACCTTTGTGCGATGTGTGGGCGTTAATATCAGTAAAACATAAACGCCGTAAAGGAACGTAAATTGATCCGTTGTAGCAAGGAGCTAAAATAGAACTTCAATGGAAGAAAATCAGTAACATATCAAAAAATTCGAACCTAGCTTTTTAAAAGGCATATGCTTGAAATTGTTTTAAAAAATATTTTGGTATTTCCATTCCGAAATGATAAGATTCGGGTAACATCAATCTCATCCCCAGGGCATCTTGTATCTTTCTGAAATCCTTGTCCCCCCCTTTATCACTCTTTATCGCTTGTTAAATCCTAGTTTATTCTTTACGTCACGGTGGATTTGCTTATTTATCACAGCTCTGATTTCTCAAGAGAAATCTTATTACAACCAAGAATCTGGGTTGAAAAATAGTCACGTGAACAGGCCTGTACCAGGGTCATGTTCGTATCACACCGTGTCCTAATATGTCAAAAAATACAAGATGTCCTGGGGACGAGGTTGAGTTATCAAAAAAGTTTTCAGGGATGCTTTTTCTCGAATTAGCGCCCTGTGTATAAAAATATCCGTGAAATTGTTACATGAGCCAGCAAGTCATTAAAGGGGTATTGATTTTGGAATTAAAATCATCATAAGGGAACTTTGTTGAAAGGGAAATTTTGGTGGTGTGATTTATATTTTGTATTGTTAGCCTCGCTAATTTCGAGGGTAGCGATACAATGCCGGTTGTGTCCAGGTGAAACTATAAAAGCGGTTCTAAATTGTGTAACCCTTTACTTGGACAGATTAAAAAATTGTGGATTTGTTTTTTTTATCTAATCCAAACTCCGCTCCTTCCCTCCCTCCAGCGAGACATCTGCAGAAAATAGGTAAC
Source organism: Hydractinia symbiolongicarpus (assembly GCF_029227915.1). Lineage (NCBI taxonomy): Eukaryota > Metazoa > Cnidaria > Hydrozoa > Anthoathecata > Hydractiniidae > Hydractinia > Hydractinia symbiolongicarpus. The sequence goes on along the minus strand of NC_079875.1, from coordinate 18,582,898 downwards.
ACGCTGTTAAAAAGCCACTTTACCTCTCTTTTTTATGTTGTAGACAACTTGGCAGCTAGAGCTCTTATTTTCCCTCTAACGTGTTGTCACGTCTGACCAAGGGAAGTGTGAACCTGTTTTTTGAAGCTCCTCTTTGATGTTTCTGGCAGTTTTTTCCCAAAAGGAATTTTGAACAGATGTAATCAGTTGCGATGTGATTCATGGTTGTGAAAACTAATATGGCATCGTTTTTGATGAGTAAATTATTAAGTGACTGTTCCCTCTCTTTCTCAAGAAAGGCATAGCGTAAACCGACCAAATTCTGTGATTATCTAAACAAATAGCTCTAGCGACGATCTGGCAACTCCGCTCGTCACATAACTTCATGGTTTTAACTATAAACCATCTCTAAAGACAACTTTGCAGAAAATTCCTGCGAACAAAACGGGCATTTGCGCAGGGCAGAGCGAAAAAGAAACTGTCAAAAACGTCCTATTTTTGTGATTTGCGTCTTAACTCAGTAATGTGTTTTTTTCCAATGTGAGATCCACTGGAATTATTTCTAAAGTCTTAAAATGGTTGCAATACTTTGTCACTTGTCTCAGATGGAGCTATTAGCTGCTTGAAACATTGTCATGAACCTTTTTCTGATGCTCAAAAAGCAGACGTGATATTACGAAAACTTGGTGACGTGAATAACCAAAGGGGATCCATGGAGGAAAGCACACGTGGTAATAAAAAATTTTTCTTAAAATTATTGTTCAGCCTGTCTAATTTCATAATAATATATGTTTGTTTGGTATTTAATGAATGGTCACAAAGATAACAATAGATTAAAATGTCAAACCCCCACTGTGCAAAAATTTCCCCATGTGTGATCTACCCCAACAGTTTGTGCTGTCTGTATACAAATTTTCTTTTTGCCATACAGTAATTAAATTCGTATGAAATTTTTCTAAATTCGTATGAGTTTTAAACTAAATTCGTATGACTTTTAAACTAAATTCGTATGAGTTTAAAAGAATTTGTATGAGTTTAAAAAACTTCGTATGAGATAAATTCGTATCAGTTTTAAATTAAATTTGTATGACTTGAAAAAAATTTGTAGGTGTTTTAAAAAAAAATTTGTTTGAGTTTTTAGAATTAGATGCGTATTTTTTTTTTTTAGAAAAAATCGTATATATATACATTGTTTTGTTTTATATTTTTAGCTATTTACTAAATACATACAGATCAAGGTTTCAAAACCCTATACCAAAGATTATCATACTTCAGTCTGGGAAGCATGCACGTGCGCCACTCGGAAAATAATTGTTTCAGTGTAAAAAACAAGCTTTTTTATATTTCATTCTGATGTTTGCAATAAACATTTCTAGAAATATTTTTTGATGAGCAGGTCCTTTCTAAATATGCAAAAATCATTATTTTGTGTAAGAATAAACAATTCATGCACAAAAAGATTAAACACGCTATTTTTAAATCTGTTGTTTTTCAACAACGAAAGTAATTAAAGTTAGGTGAGAAATTTATACATAGAAGATTTTGAAGAAATAAAAAAAACGCTAATCCTAAAACCTTGTTATATACCTTTATTATTATATTTTAAACATTTTAACATTCAAAAACCTTCATTTGCAATTAACGCAAAAACCCTTCCCTATACCAAGTTTTCGAAAACAAATTAAATATTAATGCTGTTATAAGCTTGTGAAAGATCAAATGTTAATTATGCTGAAAAAAACTTTGTTATAAGGCCTTTTGTTTTTGTAAAGTATTGGAAAGAAGACACATGAAAAATGCTATATACCACAAATTATTTTTTTTTCTTTCAGATTGTCTAACTTGACAACATTTTGAATTTACATATTCGTTAATATTTTTAATATCTTCAAATTCATCACAATGTCTTTTTCTCGCTGCTGAAATTATGGTTTTCATTCTTCCAGGTGATAAGGTATCTTTTTCTTGGAAAAAGTCCTTTTACTTCCGATTTCCTCCACCTAAGCTTCCATTTAAAATTTTTCCTTGCTGTACAGACAAACCATTTCATTTTTGATAAATGTTGCACATTTGTTTTTTCGTGTTTGTTTCTTATCGAGGTTAACTTTTGGTGTTAATGGTTAATTGGGTTAATTGGAGGAGGAGGAGGAACACATTGCAAAATCTTAATAATTTGTATGAAAATTCGTATAAAATAGAATATAATTCGTATGACAATTCTTGAGAAATGCGTAATATATAAATGAGAGAATATAATTCGTATGAAAGTTTGTATGAAAATTCATATAAATGAAAGAATATAATTCGTATGACAATTCGTATGAAAATCGTATAAAAGAGAATTTAATTTGTATATGACAATTCGTATGAAAATCATATAAAATTCGTATTAGTTTTTTTAAAAATCGTATAACAATTAACACTATACGAATTATATACAATTTTTTTACAAATTGAAAGCAATTAAATTCGTATATATTCATTTAAAATATCTACGGAATTTGTAGACAACCCCTAAGTAAGTAAGTAAATGTGTTTATTTCTCAAAAACACCAGATGATACAAAATTATGCAAAAGATGATAGACTGAAATAAGTTATTATGAAGGAAACAGTGAGAAATAGCTTAAAAAGCTAGTATTGAATCATCATCACCTGAAGAAAAAAATTCAAAGGTTTTTAAAAGGTTTTTTGTGTAAGGTGTTTAACAAGATGCAATGGTTCTATGTTAAGAATATTTAATAAGTATTTTTCCATTTATATATGTCATTAATGTGCTCTTTCCATTGCATTTTTTGGTCAAATGTATAGTTATATAGTTGATAGTTTTGTTCTCAATTTTTTTAACTGGCTGTGGTTGCTGAAAGGATTGTTTAAGTTTTGTTCGTATTAAAAGTTATTAGAGACTTCAAAAGGAGAACCTTTGTTTTTGAAGATGGGGACTACTTTAACTAATTTTAGTGCATTGGGAATACCTGTACTAAAGAGAGATTAAATATATCTATTAAGATTTTAGATATGTCTATTAGGAGAATATTCAATAATTTATTTGGAATACTATTTGGTCCAGTTGCCTTGTTTGGATCCAAAGATTTTATTATTTTTATTACCTCATATTTCTTTATTGGAGAAAAGAAAAAGGATTCAGCAAAATGGTTTTTAAGAAAATATTTAAAAGTTTTATTAGAGCGTGGGATATGTTGTCTTATTTTGATTGCTATGGTAGTGAAATAATTTATGAATGTGTTACAACCCTATTCGTGCTGGGGGGGGGGCTATTTAGCTTTATTTTCCAAAAAGTTTTTTTGGAATTATGCCAAAGTGTTGCCACGGCAACATTTTTTTATGTTGAGCGAAATTTAAAAAAATGTTTTTACATGTTTTAAAAGCTTTATATGACTTCTTAGTTTATATTATTATATTATTTTGTGTTTCTATTATTATTTGTGGTAGCAGTGCTAAAATGGGAATCATGAACATGTATACATAATTTCTGTTTTGTTATTTTGCTTTAGATAAAATATGTGGCCTAAATAAAAAATATATACCAACCTCATCATAATGAAAGTCAAATCAGAGATAACATATTTAAAGACTGTCTTTCCGAAAACCCATGATGTTTTACGAATTATATCAGGAACAGTGGATGATTTGACTTGCTCCTTTACAGACAACAGTTCTAAAAAGCACACTATATTATGCAATATCACGGTAACTACAAATTTTAATATATATGTTATGAACTTTAACTAGATTTCACAATACGTAAGAAAAGGACTTTATAATAGTCACTCTTTAAATACTGTATTTGCCTGAAGATAATCCCTGATAGACTGCTTCCATCTCTCCATTTTGATGGAAAATATTAAATAAGTAGTTTCCTTTGAAAGTAAGTCATGCATTCATTTAGAAATTTTTCAATGTTGTCTCACAAAAATTTTCAGGCAAATTAAATTTTCTGCAAATTGTGTAGTATTTATTCTTTGTGTTCTGTATACATTTAAAAATGACAAAATTATTTCAATCTTTTTTAATATATACATGTTAATTGAACGACTCAGTGCAAGTAATAGAATTGTAAAATCTTAGAACTAAAATACTGTAAAATACTGTAAAAAACAGACAGAGGAAAACGCTAGTTAGTTCAGAAACATTTCAAAATGAAATTGCAACAGAAATCAAGAAATTTGTGAAACTGTAAACCCTGAGTCAGTTATAAAAAAGTAAGCATTAAAAGAAATAATAAAGTATTCTGAATATACAGTTGCATCAGTATTTTATGAATCCTTGTTTGACTGAAGTGATGAATTACTCTGCCAGGGACAGAGTGAAACAACATGATCATTTTGAATATAGAGACCGAATTGTGGTGTGTGGCCTAGCGGTTATGGAGTTTGCTTCGTAATCACAAAGTCCATCTTTGGGTCCACAGTGTCTTCATGTATAGCAAGTACCTTTACCACAGCTAACCCATGCATTTGGAACACAGGACCTATGTTGATAACAGTGTTTTTAACACTAACTATATACTGTACATATATTCGTAATAATAATAATAGATGGAGTATAGAGATCCTCAAAAAATTAGACTTTTTTCATCTTTTGCAGCATGAATACCCTGTTATCTCTCCAATATGGTTTTCTGAATCTGAAGAGTCATACATTGTTGACATCATTGAAAAGGTTAATGCTGTGAAAAGTGATAAACACTTGTTACTGAACATGGTGAAGTCACTGGCAATAGAATTGTACAAATTAAGGCAGCAAGCCACTCCAAGTGAAATAATGAATATGGCTGTTCCTGAGGTTTGTATTTTTATCTATTTACCAACATAAACTGTAAGCATTGCACAACACTGAAGTCCTGTGAAGATCTAAAGATTTTACATCTTACAGGCAAAAGAGTTGACACGTAAAAGCCTTCCATATTCAGTAACATCATCTCCCAATAACATCATCTCACAGTAGTATCATCTCACAATAGCACCATCTCACAGCAACATCATCTCACAGTAACATCATCTCACAGCAACATCATCTCACAGTAACATCATCTCACAGTAACATTATCTCACTTTTTGACAGAAACTATTTTACCGTTCTTATATGCAGTTGATTTTATTTTTGAGATAAAGTAGTCTCACTCAATGAAATTACGTTTGCTCCTTTGTCCTTTTTAATTAGTTATTCCAATACTTACTATTTATCTGGGAAAATTTTATATTTTGTATATTTTATCTCAAAAAATTCGACATTGTGACATTCAGTCAAAAAGTTGTTTTTGGCTGTTGTATACAGCTCGTAAAGCAACATAGGAAAATCTGTTTTCTGTTTCAATTTTATCGTCTTGCACTTGTTGCGTTTGTCTTTAGTCCACAGAAGTTGAAGAAGATGATGTCGATGTGGATATGGATGAAGATGAAGGAATTGAAGATGTAAGTTCCTGTAAAATTCTTCAAATACAGTAAACTCACTCCACGTATATGATGCTTTGTCACCAGGTTCAATCTATTACAAATTTTGAATGTTTAAATTTCCAATGCCTAATTCACCAAGTACTTAAATGATTTAAACAAATAATCTAATGACAAATGAAAACAAAGAGGACTTTTAAACGAGCTTTTATTATTTATTATGATTTTTTATAGTAACATTGTTGTGTCTCCCTTTTAAAAAACCTTACATTGTGATTTCTCTCAAAATTAAATCCCTTTTTATATGGGAAGTTGGAATCTTTCTTTACCAACATTGCACTGTAAAAAAGCCCTTCTTACCTTCTTAATCTTCTGCAATAACTTAGAGGGAAGGGCTTTTTTTCCTTAGAAGGCGGACAATTGCTGATTACCCTAACACAATTTAAATTTGCATAAAACTCTTTAAAAAGTTTTGATCCTATGTTATAGTGAACATGCATAATCCTTCTTTGTGACCTCAGGATAATTTGAGCAATAAATTTAGTTTATTTTACTTTCACTGATCATTTGTTTGAGTTTTCACTTTCAAATTGACCTACAGGAACAAGATGACTTTTACATTGATGACCATTTGAATTTTGATGAGGAGCCAACTAGGTTAGCTGTTCTTTTTCGTTTGTTGCGGACATTACCATGTGCATATATAAGGTGCTTGAAATGTAAAAGATAATTACTTTTAGTGAAGAACGTAAAGAAAAAGAAGAAATTGGAAGCGATAATTTCACACAGTTGCAGAAACTACGCGTTACCCAGAGACAGGAATATTTAACGGTACTACAATACGATCAAAGCATAGATTTGTGTTGGATGTTTGTGATGTTTGTGTTTCATGTATTTGATTATTTTCACAGGGTCGAGTGAGTGGATCAGTACAAGCGACAGATAGGTTGATGAAAGAGTTAAAAAATATATATGCATCAGAAAATTTTAAAGCAAGTAGGTGCCTTCTTTTTTTTCAAAATAAGTATTTCAACAAAAATTTTTTCCAGTACATTACTTTTTCCCTTTGGGTCATCAGGCGAAACTTAGGAAACTCAGGTTTGAGATTTGCATTTTAGACTGGGGAGTTTTACTGTGTGTTTTTCATTGTAACAACCGCGGACAAAATGTGTTTAAACATGTTTCAGTTTATATTTACCTTATCCATTTTGCAGAACTGTATACGATAGAATTAAAAGAAGACAGTAATTTATATGATTGGTATGTGAAACTGAGAGGGTGAGTTTTGTTTTCACACATTTTAAACTCTCATGTAATGCAAGGCCACACTGCAAGTTTGATAAGTAGGTGTCTGAAAGGAGTCCAATTTACTAAGCAGTGTGAAGCGTAGACAACAGAATGTGATTCATAAAATGGAACAATGTGTGTCACATGGGACTACGCATTTATAACTTCTATAATTATTAATTCTGCATTTAGGTTTGATAAAGAAAGCAGTTTATACAAAGACCTTCAAACACTTTATAAAAAAGATTCTAAAACAGACCACATATGTCTTAATATAACTTTTACTGTAAGTGATATATTTTATTTGTTTTTCACATGTGCCACATCTTATTTAACTATATATATATATATGTGTATGTATACCTAAAAACTGCATGACTTTGTTCGCAATATTGTTGAAAAAAAACATAATTCTTTAATTTTTGTCAATCTTCGACTTCACTACACTCAAGTATTAACATGAAATTCAAGCTGCATAGAGTGTTAATTTCTCTCTGTTAGGGCCTTTTTATATGAGACCGGGAAACTCGGTCCACCGAGATATCCCGCATGACCGAGATCTCAGATATTTGCGGAAGAACGCTGAAAATTGAAATCGTGTTTATATGGTGCATATTCATCTCGCCCCGGTTACAACGGGAAACTCGGTCAACCGAGATCCCGGGCAAGTGACCCGGGATCCCGGTCAAACGGGATGGATATTTGTTCATGTAAACAGAAAAACCCGGTGGCAAAGTACGGAAAAAGTTTATGTAACCATAGAGGAGCAAATAATTATCACTATTAAGGCATATCAATGGACATATTTGTTTTTGTATCATAGTGTATTTGTAATAAAAGACAACAAAACCATGAAACATGCTGAAAACACCAGGTTTCACTAAAATTACAATTGAAAATGATCTAAGATTAACTTTTAATCCTGTTTCAAGCGTGTGGGAGATGTTAATGAATAATATTTAAATTGGTCAGAAATGATGGTAATTTTCAAAAAATTTGGGAAAAAATCAATAGTGATACCACAGTTGTTTCAAGCATCAACAGTATCGCTATCTTCTTTTTTCTGTTGTTGAAAGCCATATTTGCTTACATATTCACCCCGCCACTTTTAGTTTCCCGCTAATTTTTCTTCATATAAACCTGGGATGGGAAATGACAAATTTACATATAAACCCGAGTTGATATTAGCCCGCTCTACCGGGAAACTCGATGGGCGAGTTTCCCGGTTCTCATATAAAAAGGCCCTTAACCACTCTCATCATCACTACCAACAGGTAGTGAAAAAATAACTAAATATACTTTTTAATTCAGTCAGGTTATTATGACGCAGAGGATTCTCTTCTCTAAGTAAAGTATTTTTTAGACGAAAAGAGCTTTTTCTGTATCCAACGCTTACTTTTGTTGCTAATGCTTGATAACAATTTGTTTAGTAATACACTTTGCCTGCTACTGACATCAAGAAAGTGGGTCACAAAACAAAACAAAAAGATCTTGTAAATTTTTTTAGGATCGCTTTCCAATGCAACCACCTTTTATTCGTATCTGCTACCCTGTTATATTTGGCGGGTAGGTTTCTGGCGTAATTTATCTTGTTATTTCTAGTACTTTTTGGATGCTTTTTAATATATTCTCATCTTGCCGGATGTCATAAAAAAGAGAAGTCTACTTACAGTTTTCACTTTTAGCGATCCCGTTTAAAGTGTGTTTTGACTCTCCTTCTCATAGATACGTTTTAAGTGGTGGTGCCATCTGTATGGAGTTGCTAACACCTCAGGGATGGAGCAGTGCTTACAGTGTCGAGGCTGTCATCATGCAGTTGTCAGCTACCCTGGTGAAAGGGAAAGCAAGGGTTGATTTCGCTGGCACAACCAAGGTATAACATAACATCTGGTGGAAAGAAAGTACTACCAGTCTTCGTCGTCAAGCGGTGTCGACACACTCATATCAAAAGCTCGTTTTCTGAGAAGCTCATTTAAAATAATTAAAATTAACTTTCTCATCTTATTTCAGGTTAATCATGTATATTCTTGGACGAAAGCTCAATCGGCGTACAAAACACTCGTTCAAATACACGAAAAAAGTGGTATGTCATTTTTATTTTCAACATCGTAAGTTTTGGATAGAGTAACATTGCTTATGTAAAAAACAACCTTACATTGATTTCAGGTTGGTTTACACCACCAAAAGATGAAGGCTGATCGCACTCGTTTTCTTCTTTGTTCTGTTTCCTATTAATTATTATTTTTTTTAAACTACCAAAAAAACTTTAAAAAATTTCCTTTAGAATATATTTTTAATATGTCGCATATGCTGCAGGGGGTAAAATAGGTAACGTGTGAGAACCACGACATAGAAATAGTTTCATAGTTTAAGAGTGACGAGCAAATTTATTTTGTAAATTTTAGAAGTAAGTAATTTGGGTTTCCATCAATTTTCTAATGTCTTTCCTTTCTTTTTTTTTCCCTTTCTAAAAATGAGATGTAAGGTAGAAAAGTTGAAGATTCACACAGCGAATTTTATGAAATAAACAGGAATTGTTTTTCACTATGCAAATGTCTGTTGAAGCTCACTGAATTTATATTCTATAATTTAGTGGACATAATTGTATAGCACCTATATGCTGCCAGGACTCTTGTTTTCATCTGTTTCAAGTCTTTTTGAATGATAAGTTTCCTGTTCAGGTTCTAAACTTTACATGCGTTTTGTAAATGCTTTTGCGAACAGCCACACAATCAAATCAGAGGTACTCTAAAGGAAATTTATTTTTGTAACCCTTTATTCTCGTCTAATCAGGTTATTTGAGTAACATAAACTGTTTCATGATGTTGTTGTTTTTTGTAAATATTTTGTTATTTTAAATATATGACTGCTCGATCTAAAAGAGTTTACACTTATTGTTTGTCATACATGCAGAGTAGTGTGATTTACCGGTTAACTTTTTGCAGTGGCTGCGGTGGTAAGGCCATTTTCAGCACATTGGAGTCAAGTCATGATAAAGATACATTTCACTAAATTTAGAAGTTTCTAATGTTTTCTCGCGACACAGTATAGTGTTGTTGTCTGTGCAGAAAGTTTTATGAAAGGAAGAAAATTTATCTCTAGCGTTTTTCTTATTAAGTGGTTTTAAGTAAACCCAAATCTTTTAAAAAGCATCAGAAAAAAATTGACATGAAAAAATAGTTTTTAAGACATTTTATTGTGAGATTGGTCAAAGATGTGCGCATTTCACTTGCAATTTGACTGTGGTTTAAGTGGAACAAATAGATTCATGTAATGTTGCTGAGAAAATTACTAAAAATGCAGAAGCCCAGTTGGATATGAAAATATGTGCCAATTACGGTGTGACAAAAAATCAACATTTATTTTCACTATCATGTTCAGTATGGTTTTCTTCTTTTTTGTCAATTATTTTTGTTCGATGTACGTTTAATCGATAACAAAAACGAGGCTCAGTCAGTCATGCAGCCAGTCAATCAGTTAAATCCAAGAAATTACTGTTACAAGAAAACACCATAAAAAGTTCACAAAGGAGGGGTTATTAAATGGAAATTCATCTTGCAGTTATTACTTAAAGGGTCAAGATTATGCTAATAAGAAAAGAATTAAACGTTAAGGTGGTTCCTATACCTGTGATGCTAAAATCTTCTGCCCTGTGTGTCTTCATATTTTGACTGAGTATACCATTACTTGTGTAAAACACAATGAGAAAATCAAAAATACAAAATTTAATTTACTATATACTACGTACTATATACGCTGCAGTCAATAATTCAAGAAAAATAAAAGACATCTTCCAATTTTTACTACTCATTCACATTATGAAAAGACAGGTAAAATTCAAATCAAAAGTACTAATTGGTTTCTATTTATTTTGAGTTTTAGGGTACAAAATTTGCCCAAATTTTAAAAAATAGGGGTCCAAAACTCACAAAATAAAATTCATAACATGCCTAAAATCAACCAGTACCTGTCTTTTATATAAATAAACATTCACTGAAAGTTATTGACCGCAGCGTTTGAAAAACGCATCTATATTATGCGTTTGTCTGTCACGCGAAGTGGCACTCCAAATAGCGAGACGCACTGAAAGCGGTATAGAAGGACGGGCGAACCCGTGGTTTTTTGCCATGGGCCACCGACTAGTATATTAAATAAATCGACCTAAAGCTCCAACAACATATTTCTAATACACTTTTCCCGAATATCATAAATTATAATAATTATGACGTCATCCAAACATTTTTAATCGTTCTGTGCTCTTCAACTAAGGATATTTAGATAGAATATCAAATTATAATGACAAAAATGAAGTTTTTAGAGTAATATAATATTCTGGTTGAATTTTATTTACCTGTGAAGAAAATGATTATTTTGAAAATGAGGCTATTCTTCAAAAACTCGGCTATATAAAGGGTTTGACAGTAGCCTTCTGTTCTGAATTGAGGCACTTAACAAACAGAAATATTTACGAAATTAGGTAATTTGTTCTACATTTTGCCAAGGAACTTAGGAATAAGAATAGCTTTTAATATCGACCGCTTTAATTGAGTTTGGCATGATTCGGAAAAGGTCTGTTACAAATCATTTCAGATTTAGGCCAGTTTTAGAGTAATTATGAAGCTGTTATGTCAAAAAATTTTATTTATGATGACTTCAAACTCACTGTCCATGAAGACTCTATTCAAACGCTAAGTTTGTCATAAAGTGACCTTGATGCTTTTGAAAAAAAATTATTCACATAAAAAAATATCAGAAAAAAATTAAAAATCAAATACAGCTAAAGAGTCAAAATAACAGTTATATTGTGTATTTTAAAGACCACCTTCATAAATAAGGCCTTCTTTTTTTCACTTGGGTCTATAAACCCTTTCTTTTTAGCACGGACATGCTTACGTCTCTTCTTTACTTCAACTGACGACTTTCTCCCCATTACCACAACGCGTGAAATATTATATTTACCATTAGTGTAAACTTTCCTGGAACGTTTAATTCTTCATACACTTTAACAATGTTAGACAATACATTTCTACCGTACTTCGTCCAACATACACATCCTTTGGGCATAGCTTTCATATGACACCATTCATTGACTCATTGTTGTTTTGAGTTTTACCGTGCAAACATTTGCTCAGCAGCTTGTCGTACTAAGATCTAAACACGCTGGTTTGATGGCTTGACGGATTGCTACTTGTAAGCCAGGCGTTTCCTTATACGAACTTGTGCTATTTAGCCGGTCAGCTTGACAGTGAGTGGACACTATCAAGCTGCATCAATTTTGCAGCTTATTATTTTTCTGTGAGTTTTCCCTTTCCACCTAAGGGTTTTTTATCTGATAGCAGAGCTTTGTTTGTTGCTTTTAGTTTTCGCAAGCGTCCACCAACTCTTTTTTAGATGTGATCGACACATTCCAATTTTTTCACCTCTGTACCTGGATATGGGTCACTTTTGACTATTTCACTATATGACTTTGTATCGCCATCCCCGATGTACGGAGTTTAGCGTAACTGTCGATTAGCTACTGAAACATTCAACTAAACCAGAAACTTCCATTGAACCTGAAGAGCCCTCATGGCTAATCTCACAGTTATGTGAAGATACGAAAGCATCATGCAAACCCGGCTCAGTGTCGTTTTGCTGTTCTCATAAAACACAAGGACCACATTGTTTTGAACGTACACGGTAATCAATACATTTCCCTGTATCAGCAGCAATAACGGCAACTACGCCATCCAGAAAGGCGTATCCTCTCCTCTGCCAAGTACCATCACAAGAAACTGTTACGTCAGCTGAAATATTATCATCATGATCATTATTATTACTGCACTGAGCTAAACACAACTCATATGCAGCACTTGGCATTTTGAACTTTCTTCAATATTTTTATACTAGTCGGTGGCCCGTGGAAAATCCACGGGTTTGCCCTTTTTTTAAAACCGCATAGCGTGCTTGTCGCTACTTTCGGTACCATTTTGCGTGACAGACGGACAGACGTATACGGGTGTTATAATATAGATACCAACATAATATTAAGTTGCATTTCGTTATACGCCCTTAAATTCTAAATAAATACAGGTGTTGTAAGAAATATGTTTTAAAAAAAAGCGAATTAAAAAGATGTCTGTCAATTTTTGTTTTATGGAGGTCAATTTCAACGGAAGTGTTAACACGAAATCGAAAAAAGTCGTTCCTCCGCTTTATGGAGTTGTCCGTTTTATAGAGATGTCCGCTTTATTGAAATGTCCGCTTTAAGGAGTCGTCTGTTTTAAAAAGGTGTCCGCTTTAAGGAGTCGTTCGCTTTATTTGCTATGGAAGGGACAAATGGATGTCAATGGACAATGGATTGTCCCTCTCATAATGGAGAGAGACAGACAAGAGAAGTTTCACTGCAACAGCTAATATTGCATTCCAGTTGATGCTTGTTTAATTCGAACCCCAAGGCCATTAAATAAATTTGATCTTCTTCTTAATTTATTAAGTTTTTTTATCAAAATACATTTCAAATCAACCTTGTTCCCAGGGCTTTTTGTCTCTCATTGGCGCTGCGCTTATTGATAGGGCTGACGAAGAAGTCTCGCCGTCCGATATGCAAATAGAGACAACATGTCGTGGGATCGAGGTTGATTTCTAATCTCATTTCCAGAACAGACAAAAAGAACAAAAAAGAGGCCCAAGCACGAAGTTGTTATTCAGTAATCTCATTTAAAAATTAAAAGTGTTTGTAATCTTGTAATTTCTTTTTTTCACGAAATTTGCAAAACTTATTATGTTAGCTAATTAATTAATGCTTGAGTCATGAATGGACGTGCAAAGGTTTTAAAAATAAGCTTGTAATCAAGTAGTCGGTAAGTTCATTGTAAAATTGTTAATTTTTTAACATTTTTTGCTTATTTTAACCTTCAGGTTAAACTTCAAGTTTTATCATTGTTTTCTGCGGTGTTAGTTTTGATCGAACTGGTACCAATTTTTTGCATCAGTTACAAATATGGTCGATTTTTTTTTTGGATTGATAAAGATAAGCTTTCATGTCATAAAGTTTGCAAGATAACCCCTGGAAAGATACACCCATCATTCTTTTTTATGCCATTTCCCATTGGTGTTGTTTTTTAAACGTGTACTTCCAAGTTCTTATTGAGAAATAACTAAATTTCTTTCTTATGTCGCCTTTTTTTGTCTAAGAAGAGCTAAAAGTTAAAAAAAGACGTGTCAAATAATGTAAAGAATATCTGGTTTATCAATTTGGATTCAAACTGTGTTTACTGTTCTGAAGGTCTAAAAGATATTTCGAGTAGGTACAACACATTGATCTTATCTTGTAAAATATCCTAAATATTCTTCTTTTTTTTATATATGGTCATATTTTCCCTGTCTTTGAATAATTTCAAAATAAATCGAAATATCGAAATGTCACTTTGGAATATCTTTCGTCCTGTATATTTTACTGTTTTAAACGCGCACAAAAGAAAAAGTTTGTAATCTGTAAGAATTTGCTGTGTTTCCCATCGCCTATATTAACGCGAAAAAATTATGTCCAATTTGTTAATTTTTTGACGTAACGGCGCGTCAATGCATTTAGAGTCAATGCGTTTAATAAAATTAGTGAATCCATTGCATTGCAGTTATAAATTTGAGGACAGAAAACTTGGAAACGAGGTGGTGATGGTCAGTCATTTTTCTCTGCCTGGGTAACCAGGGACAACCTGTGACCAATTTTGGTAAGTTTCTTAACCCTGGGTCTCCAAATCCGATTTAGAATGCGCGGGTTAATTACGTCATCAAAAAACCTTTAAACAAGAATATATCTGTACTTGTTCGGTTAAAAGCACATGATTCTATCTAAATGATCTTATCTAAAAGTAATTGTTCCTTGGCGGATCCTTGGTGACGTCATCAAATTTTAAAATGAAGGTTCTTTTTTTATTGTTGATCTGCTTAAACGTAGATTCTCTAAGTACTTTATTTAGATTTTATCCAGTTTTTTGGAGAGAGCATAGTGTAAACCCATCATTCCCTAAACGCACATCCGCACAAATAATTTAACACAAATTTGACAGTAATGTTTTTTTTTCCATAAGTTTTGACATAAACTTCACAGCATGAAGTTTATTTCAAAGCATTTTAATCAATGCACACAATAGCCAATAGTATTTTTTCTACGAAACAATTCTAATTGTCTACTACGTGATGTTTACGAAATCACGGTATGCTAAGTTCATTGCATTGTTTTCCCGCCATTTTGCTTTCATAAGTTCCCCCAACAATAAAATTTAGGTATCACAAGACAAAGAAGAGAACTTATAAACATCTAACCTTCGTAATGTCAAAAAACTGTCAGATAGTGCGATAAAAAAATTCACCAGATTAATAAATCTGACTGACTTAATGCCTCCTCACCTGAATTTAGTTGAAAGCAACAAGAAGATGGAGAGAGCTATCCTTCTACTTACACTCCTGCATTTATCAGGTAGGTTTACGTGTGTCGTCTCTACGTCACAGTTTTATCAATCTTGTTTGCAAAAATCGTCTTAAAGTATTCACGTTTAGGCTTTATATATTTGACCTAAATTTTTGAAACGAGGCTGGATTCAATCGAAAAAGAGATCTACTAGTTCATTTGATTTATTATTTCATTCTACTTCTAAATAACAACCTGGAAACTTTCTCAAGGAACTTCTAATTCTAAAGCAGTGCAACCAGCTTTCTTGTTTTGAATTCCTAGTCAACCCTTATTGTTGCAAATCCGCTTCATTTTTGTCGTCAATGAATAAAATTAGCGTGTCACATTGGTAAAATGAAAGAAAAACACTGCTTCCAACGCAACGCAACACGCAAGAATGCATACGGTATTATAATATAGAGATATGACGCAACTATTTTATTATTTTGTGTTTTATAGGCATCAAGACAAGCATAGTAGAAGATCGTTTATTAGCTGACTTATTTCAAAATTATAATCCTGCAGCACGCCCTGCATTGAATGACACTGATACAGTTAATGTCACTTTTGGATTGACACTTAGTCAAATCATCGACGTGGTAATAACACTTAAAGCTTGTGATGGGAAAGCTATAAATATTGATTATTATATTGCCTTGTTTTGTTTTAGTATCTAATTTTTACTTTCATTTATTTTTATTAGCACGAGAAGAATCAATTCTTGGTTATCAGTGCATTTATAAGGCAGGTATGTGCAACTTTGTTTCCGATTGAAGTTCCTAAATGATGTAGCAATATGATGTGAATCGTCAAACCTCGAACCCAATACCTGCAGCGTTTTTATGAGGTGAAAACGTGTGATTTTTATATTAAAAAACCCTACAGAACCTGGACGAAAGGTTGGTGAACTTCATCATCATTGACGATATAACATTATTAAAGGACATGCATGTTTATAAAAATGTCAAAATTTTGTCAAAGAATAAGAAGATGTTAAGAACGTATTTAAACTGAATTTCTTCGTAAGAACAAAATAATGTGGGTCTCTGGAATTAACGAAAAACTATCTTAAGAGGTCTTTCTTGCTTTTTTTTTGCTTTTTTCTAGTATATGTGTATGTTTTTATCATAATGTCAACATCATCATTTCTTCCAATCCTAAAATATTCATCCTTGTTCGTAAACTTGTTGACATAGCTATATGTGTATTTTTTGGAAGAACGCAAAATGAAATTATTTAAAGCCGAAAAAAGTGTAACAAAAATAAGAACAACTAGTCTGAGCTGAAATTTAGACGTTCTTATAAAAAACAAGGACGCTTTGCTTAAATTCGTTTTAATTTAGAAATGGAAGAATCCCATTCTCAAGTGGGTTCCGACAGAATACAACAACATCACAGAAATTAACATCGATCCAAAGAAAATATGGCGACCAGATATTATTTTGTATAATAAGTAAGACACCTGCCTCGATTACTTTATTAACGCTGTTTCTTTTTTTGACCAATCTTCACTTGTCCATATTTGTGCACGGAAACTTGCAACCAATTATTGCGCATGCGCGTGATGCAATTACTTTGAAATCAGGTGATTTAATTTTTTTCATAATTTATCTAATTATTACAAGCCATGCACACAGAAGTCTCTATTTATAATTTCGCTTTATTGCCACTCAAAGTTATTTAAAATTTTATGTTGGAACCTTTATATACACAACCCAGCTAAAATATACTTTATTTATCAGTGCTGACGAAGACAAAACATTTGGTGGAAATCTTGATCGCCTTAACACGAGAGCGATATTGAAATATACAGGAGACACTCAGTGGTTAGCGCCAATAATACTGAAAAGCAAATGCGACATTGACGTCAAATACTTTCCCTTTGACACACAAAGATGTCCTCTGAAGTTTGGTAGTTGGACATATGCTAAAGACAGATTGGATTTTTTCAGCGAAGGAGATAGTGCTGATATAAGTAAGTGAATGAGTCACATTCTATTAATAGTTAGTATCATGTTTGCTTATGCGTACAGTAATAAGCCGAAAACCGGACGTTATATTTTCTGGCAGACGTTACATTTTTCGCCGGACGTTATACTTCCCGGCTTTCTATCTATTGTTTAAGATGGGTATGAAATAAAGCGTTGTTTCTTTGTGCATCATATTAAGCCAAAAAGTCAGGGTAATATGATTGACAATAAGTTAAATTCGCCCCTTATGATTTAGAGTCGTATTCTAAAAACTCTGAATGGCTTTTGCGCAGTGCTAAAGCGAACAGATCGGAAGAAAAATATATATGTTGCGAAGAATTGTTCTCTGATGTAACGTATACTATTGAAATATCACGGCGCTCGCTCTTTTATCTGCTCAATTTGATCTTTCCGATGACCATTATTGGGATGTTGACAATGCTATCGTTTCTACTGCCAGCTGAATCAGGTATGTACCATGGTTGAATAAAAATGCGGCACTTTTAATAAGAGCAGCACTTTTAATAAGAACGAGGTGGTCCCTTTAGTCTTTGAAGTTCAAAAAAAAGTGTGCATATCTCATTCTCGTCCCGAAAGCTCGCTGGGATAAATCTTTTAAGGTTTATCTAAAAAGTTTTGGTGACGAGAATGCACCTATTTTTGGTAGGTGAACGAATATCATTGGCTATCACGCTGCTGCTTGCAATGACGGTATTTATGTTAGTCGTCGCCGACATTATTCCGGCAACTAGTGACGTCATTCCTTTGGTCGGCATGTTTTTCAGCGCGTCCATGGTTGAGATGGTGTTAATGATTGTGGTTCTGTGCTACGTCATGAGGCTTCATCACAAAGACAGTGATAGACCACCTATGTCTGCTTGGATGAGAAGGTGAGTGTGACCATGATAGAAGCACCTTTATTTTTAATTATTAACTCCTTTGCGTTTATTCTCGTCAAGATATAACGAATGGGAGAATAGCCATCTGTCGATCTATCTTTCTAGTTTCTTCGTAGTATATTAAGCATATCATTTGTGTCAAAGTTACCAAATTTTACATTAGTTAAAACGGATTGCTTTTCTTAAGAATATCTTGATATGGATAAGATCAATGATAATTGAAAAAAACACATCAACGCTCTGAACCGGTAGTTTTTTTTCTCAGATACGTTTTAGACTGGCTATCCTACAAGGTTGGTATTCGTGTACGTAAAGATGGCGACAATGCACTTTGCAATTCAAACCATAACTATCAATTAAATTCACCACTGCTTTTAAATAATCAAGCCATCAATTCAGCTGTGCTCAACAAAATCAAAAGACAAAACATGGCGGAATTAGATTGGAAGCAAAACAAAACAGCTTCATCCCGTTTTAACAATCACAATGAAAATACTTTCAACAGGAATTCTTATCAACGGAAAGTGACGGGTGCAGAATTGGTCATAAGTAAATTAGATGTTTTGATTGAGAAAATTCGAAGTATGGAGGAACAAGATTTGGTAAAAACAGAATGGCGGATAGTTGCTATGACAATCGACCGCTGTTTGCTTGTTTTCTTTGCTTTTGTATTTCTGACTACCTTTTTTGGTTGCTTTTTGACAGCGCCTGGCTACGTTCCGTGAAACAAAAGGTGAAAGATTTTGAAACATCAGGAAGCATGTGCTATCAAAACAGCCTAGTTTAAAAGGAACAATAGAATTTTCTCCTTTCTTTCACCACATTTGATTGTCGACTTTTTCATTTCTATTTTTAGTTTTTGTCAGAGGACAATTTGCAGTTCGTTATTCTGATAATTTTAAGGAAGTAGTAACTTCTTTAAACTGAAACCTAGTTTGTTTGTTTTTGTTTTTTGTTTTATATCGTTGACTTAATTTTAAAAATATCTAATGAAATTGTGTTTCTGTGTCGATCTTGTTGAATTTTCGAATGATATCTTGGACATGATAACAAAAAGTCAAATGACAAGTGACACGCCCTTTGGTTTTAAAAGAAGCATTTTCAAATCCTCCGTAAAACTAAACAACTGTTGGGTGTGTAAAAAGCAGGGTTTGTAAAAACAGCAACAGTTTCCAAGACAGTTAAGTTCCATTCGAAAACAGACCCGTAGTACCAGTAAAAATGCGACATATTTTTATAACTTTGTTTTGACCGCTTGTGCGAAGTACTCCAATCACAAAGCACGCATTTTATAAATATTCAATCAAAGTTCTTTGTGGCCCTGACTTGCCGACACAAGAAAATGCAACTATCAGATAAATCAAGGTTATTTAGATTTAGAAATGGCGGTGTTGAGGTTCGGGTGTGTGTTTTTTTCTCTTCTAAATACAGTTAACTCCCGGTAACTTGAACCTCCAAGGGACCAGAGAAAACAATTCGACTTAACGAATGTTCGACTTAAGCGAAGCTCCCATTAATTCGAACTTAGACAATAAAGAACTTATAATTTAAAAGAGGACTGTAACTTTTAAGGAAGGAAGTTTTGTTACGTGCAAGAATGTATTTATTTTCTAACCTTTTTTTTTTCACTTCTCCAGCCATCCATCTGACGCTTCAAAATTTGTGAGATTGAGGAGCCTTCTCTTTTATCTTATCTTATCGCCATCAAAAGGAACATTTTAACTTCTTTGTAAAGAGAACCATTGAAGAACAGCTTTTTCGAAATTTCTAGCTACATTACATACCAGTATTTATTTTTCGAACATTTTTACTTAGACACTAAAAAGTTCGAGTTATCTGAAAAAATTACCTTTAGGGGGACCAAAAAATGGTTCGAGAGACGAATGTTTGAGTTATCCGGGGTTCGAATTAACGAGTAGTTTTTATAGAGAAGTATTAGAAAATATCCAGGGGAGCGTAGAAAATAGTTCGAGTTAATAAAAGTTCGAGTTAACCGGTGTTCAAGTTACTGTACTTCGTATTAATTTCTTTGTTTTCACTAATTTTAAGATTGTGGTTACAAAAGTACATTGTAAAGAAAAGTCTAATCTAACCGTTTTAGCTCCTGTTTTTTATTTGGATTAATAAAAGCTCTTTCTTCTAGACCAACATTATTGTTTTTCAGGTGTTCACTAATCTGATTCTAGTGAAAAAAGCTAGCTTCACAAAGTTGAATTTTCAGATGGGTAGCTAGCTAAGTCGTTGTTATGTTAAATGTAGTTAGGTGGCTCCACCCTTGCCTCGCTAAATTTATAAAGTTTTTTTGATACAACGACGAGTATTCTGCTGGGCACCACGCGACAACATTTTCCAAACCTGCAATTTACTGCGGATGAGATTTCGTTTACATCGAATTTTAAAACTTTTACAGTAACTTATTCCAAAAATAAAAATTCTATTTGGCTGTCTTCTAAGCGGACTATTTTTAAAGTAAACGGAACACGTATTCCTCCAAAAAAAATTACTAAAGTGACTGTTTCAGCTGGACGAGTAACGACAGGTTAGCGTTGCCTGTGTTTTTATTTAAACAGGCATTTAGGCACTCCACACAAAATGTGCAGCACGAATTTCCTCGAACCCAATTAAAATATTATTTCTAATAATACTTGTTGTCTGTGTGTTTTGTCTCCCATGACCGCATGCAACAATATTAACCTTAATTTATACCAATTATTTTAGCAAAGATTTCGGCATCCCCCAGTTCGTTTTCTCTTCTCACAATCTCGGGGACGTTGAAACAAACCGTAACGCATGCGCAAGCTTACGAAAACAAAAATGGCTAGAAAATGAAAGGCGACAAATCGTAACGGAAAAAAGCTGTGATTTGAAGCAACTTCCTTCCTGGCTACCAAGTTAGAATGAAAAGTCGCAAGTATACTTTGCTCACCTCCGATGTATTTTATTATGCTCTGCGCTGTTAAAGGGCAGTTAATGATTTCTAAATCCCTTCAATTGGCTATGCAAACGTCAACGCATTATTTCAAAGCACCTTCCTTTCCTTTATATTTATATTATATATTATTATACCAGATTCTGACCTGAATTTTGAAGCTGTGAAATTCAATTAACATAATTCTTCTAAATGTGAAATGATGTGAGTTATTTAATTTGCAAGAGGCTCATAACAGTCTGTAACAAAATTTGTGCTCTCTTGAAGTTGTAAAATAGGAACTGTATATTTGTACGCACTTTAATATGATGTAAAGTGTGTATTAATAGTGCGTAGCACTATTCATCTGTAATATATGACATATTTACGCGGGAAAAAGGAAAAAAGAATCCTAACCCTAACCCTAAAGCACTTTACGTACGAATAGCGAATGAACATATACGTACGTAAAAGTGGGCAAAAGTGCGTGCAAATATACACTACGTGTAAAATAATACATGGAATCACAGTCCTGATATTAACATGCACGCGCATCTAAGTGATTACATAATACCTGATGCGCGCACACATTTGGAGGTAAAATGTAAACAAACCGAGTGGAAACGACCTCCATTCTTGCGCACACATCTTTTTGGGATAGCATTACGTAATGCTATCCCTAATTGTGATGTTGATTTCGTGTATGTTTGCTAATTGCACCCTAGCTATACTATATCTGGGCATATATATATGTCTTATATCCCCTGTTTTAGGGGGGCCATTTTATTCTTTGTTATGTGTGGTGTAATGTTTTTAGAGAAGTTGAAAAATATATAATTCAGGTTTTCTATGAATAGCATCTTATACAACCCAAGGACACAAATAATAATCTAGGTTTTTTATTGAAGTATAGACTCTCATAAGCGAAGCTATATATAATATTCGACGTACTTTTTTCTACGTGTATCAATTGTGTTCCTGAAATAAGTGGGAAAAACAACTTAAAATTATTGTTCGAAATCAAGTATACATAAAGCAGAAATACAAAATGCTATGGAGTGCAGCTTCTCATGATGTTATGTAATAAATCTCTACAATAACTTTTGGCACTTACATGAATTAATTCTGTGAACCACTAAGTACCACTAAGTAAGTGTATAACAAGCCTGTTCGATAAAATATATTTTGGTTTAAGTAGTTCCATCTGTTTATGAAAGTGTCAAGGGAAAGTATAAATTTTTCTTTTCCTTACAATATTAGGACTGTAATTTACATGTTATGCATTTTTTGTGTGTACATGTGGAAAACAATGTGTATACTAAGCATTTAATTACTATCATCAAAAGAAGTTACTCCTGCAGAATAGAGAGGATTTAAATAACAAAAATTATAATTAATTCTTTTATAATTAAATGATAACAAACATTCTTCCAGCAATGTTTATCATGCATGAATTTTAAAAAAACTTATTACATGCAATGCACATAAAAGAAACTGCCAACCCTGAATTTTAGTACAATATTGATGTCAACAATTATCAAATGTGAACCTCTGTTGGATTGACTAAGTGTTGACTTAACCAATTAAATTAAGGTTACAAGGAAGAAATTTTTTATTTTTTTATGACCATTGTTATTTCTCGTAGGCCGTTTTTCTTTTGCTATAGGACATCATAATTGTTATTTTTTCTGTAATTTTAGGTATTTAATTGAAATTAGCTAGTTTTATTTCTATATTGTTTTACCACTTTTACATTATATATCATTATTAATGTTTAGAGTTTTGTACTGCTTAAACTAAGCCATAATATTTTATGTGTACATAACAGTAACTTCAATTTGACAAAACATACCCTTAACTTATTTGTTATTGACAATCTCATTGTTTGTTTAAATTAAAAGATTGGTTATATTTAGTAGCTTGTGTGTGTACAATGATGTAAAAAAACTTTACTTTTTCATTTTCATAGCTACCATTATGGTCTACTTTAAGATGTAAACAAAGAAACAAAAAGCCATCTGATTTTTGTTTACCTTTACAATATACTCCTTTTTCTGATGTGCCATCAACAATAAAAATGTTTACATGTACATTGTGTTTGTAGGAAGTGTCTACATTCTTTTCTGTCAGCTTTGACGTCCTGCTGTAAACCAACATTAAACTTTTTAAATGAATCATTGGTTTCTTAAAGTGTACATAGGAAAGTGTAAATTTCACTTTTGTTTATTACACACCTAAAAGTTACTACATAAATATGAGACTTATAATGTTTATGATTTTAAAGTGAAAAAAGGTTTGTATCTTGTAACTTTTGATGAAAGCTATAGGAACAATTATACACATATTAGACATAATTGTTTACATAAGTTTTTCTGTTGCTCAAATTAGTAATTAGTTTTTGTGGTTTCTCATGATTAATCTGTTAAACTTCTTGAGGTGTACTGAGATGTCGGGAGGTTACATCATTTACCTATAGTTTATATATACTTCTTATAATTTTTCTTTAATATTTTTAACTGGGTTTTTAAAACACAATTCAACACTTTTATATCTTTTACATTGTTCAGATAAACTCTATTTATGGATGAAGAGTTGTGAAAGAAGCCAAGGTTTGTTATAGTATAGATATGATAAAAGATCTTATCTTTGTCTCCATACTTCTTCATTTTTTGAGAAAATAGTATTGTAATATATAAAATTCTTGTAGAGAGGTTGTTGCTGAACTTTTTCCAAGCAGAACCTTTCCTGTAAGTAACACTTCTTCCAACACCCCCTTCACTGCCCAACATATCACCTAAGTAACAGAAGTTCTCAACTATCTCTAATGAGCCACTCTTGTACATCATTAAAGCTGGAAATACTTCATTCTCTATAATCTCACCTTTGCAACGCTTGCATACAAACTGAATGTCAGCTCTTAACCTTCCACCAATACTACTGCACTTCTTATGTACCCAATGCTTGCAAGCCTGACAAGAAATTGAGTTACTACCAACCCCTTTCCTGCAAGCTCCACAAGGCCACTTTCCAACTACAAAGTCACACTTAGCGGCAATGCTACTAATCATGACTTTTGACTTTGCTGTGTTCACTCTTAGCCCTTTCTCTTCTAGTCCTTTCTTCTACTTCTCAAACTTTTCAACTAATTCTTCCATCGACTCTGCTATGAGAACCAAAATCATCTGCATACAATAACTCCCATGGACAATCTGTTCTGAACTCCATCGACAGAGCTGCCAAGACTAGAACAAACAACAAAGCACTAAGTAAAGAACCCTGATGTACACCAACATTTACACTAAATTCATCACTGAGTGAATCGGTAATCCTGACGTGACTTCTAGCATTTCTGTACATAGACTGTACCATTGTAACTAGCCAGTCATCCACACCTAATTTTCTCATAGTCCACCAAAAAACTTTACGTGGCACTCTATCAATAGCTTTCTCTAAATCTACAAAGGCAAAATAGAGATTCTTTCTCTTTCCTAAATACTTTTTCTGAAGCTGTTTGAGTAAAAATATTGCATCTGTAGTGCCATGCCCTGGAACAAAACCAAATTGCATCTTGTCTATATCAATTCTTTCTCTAAGTAACTTATCAATCACTCTTTCAATAACTTTCATTACTTGATCAACCAACTTCAAACCTCTATAGTTACCTCTTTCTAATGCATCACCCTTGCCACTCACTCGGAATAACACCATACTTTATAATCTGATTAGCAAGACTTGTAATAAGCTCAACTCCAATATATCCAGATGCTTTTACCATCCCTGCAACAATACCTGATACTCCTGAGCCTTGCCAATCTTCAGTTTCCTAATAGCCTCCACTACTCATTCTGTCTTGATTTGCATAGCTAGCCCTTCTACAACATCATCATCAGACAAATTATCATCATCCCAATCAAACTCTGTGTTAAGCAACCTCTGATAATAATTCTTCCAAGCTACCCTTTTCTCCTCCTCTGTGCTAGCCAAAACACCTTCATCATTACGTATACACTTCTCACCTACAACATCTTGATTAGTCTTCTTCATTTGCTTTGCTATCTTGAATACCTCATTGCGCTGGTCTTCCCTTCTTAACACATCTGCAAATCTGTTTCTCTCTGCCTCTGATTTTGCCTTATACACTGCTGTACGAGCACGACGCTTAGCTTCATAAATATTTTTACTACCACCTGACTTCCACTCTCTCCAAAGTTTCCTCTTTTCCTTTATACACTGGTCAACCTCATTATTCCACCACCATGTCTAGCACAGGTATCACCAGAAGCTTCTAGAAGCTTGCGGTAGAAAAGTGGGGGACGTTTTAAATCGTGAACCCCAAACACGATGATCGAGCGTCTACTGGTATAGTGACTCTCTCAATCTTAACTTCCTTTTCTACATGTCTGAAATAGTATGCATGACTATACTGTCATTTTTATATTTATTGTTCACTTTTCAGGTCATCACAAGCAAATAGGCAAAAATATGCTTTGTTTTCAAGTTAAAAAAATCTTTATCCACGTGGCTTAAAACTTCAAAAAGATTTACACCGCATGTGGGTTTCGTTTTTACAGGCATAAAGAAAAAATCTGTTAAATTCGGACCTAAAGAAATTATTTACAATTAAATCCATGATAAAATGTCTATTCCGCCTGTAAGTGCAGTTTTGCAGACTTGCTTCATCCATGCTCCGTCGGCGTTCACCTCCGCATTAGTTAAGAACCGCATGGCTAGATTTCTTGTGCAAGACCTGGTTACCAACGACGAAGGGGCCAGGCAAAAGAGATTTATGTCTATATAGTTCTTTTAACTAAGTCAGGAGTCAGTGAATTAGCTAGGATGGTCAGGTTGGCTATGAATAGGCTTGCTCGTGGATTAAAAGGACCAGGACTATTCAATAATTTCTGAGATCTAAAAATGTCCGACCATGACGGAAAGCTCTCCTGAAAAAGACTGAAGGAGTTATTAAGAATGTTGGCCATTGCATTGCATGTTTAATTTTCAGGTGGAATAACTTGAGACAGATAGCAATAACTCCTTTGTTGGTAACACTTACCATTTTACTATTTTTTCCACACTTCAAAACCTCCTACTAGAAGAGAGGGCCTCTAGAAATAAATTTTTATGTTACTAAATTGTGCCTGAAAAAAAATCAGTCATGTGTAAATGTATCTGGGTTTGTTTGAATTCCCTTACTCAAAAACTGCTATATATAAATAAATTGTCAAACTGGAACAACCAAAAGATGATATAACTGCTGAAACTAGTATATACTAAATATTGCTTCGTCTTACACTTAAATCCAATAAACTAATATAGCTTTTATTACAATATAAAATTGTGAAAATAATAAAATATAGCTATTTAAAACATCTTAAAAAGAAAAAAGAAAAAAATTCTTAAAAACACTTGAAAACTTTAAGAAGACAAAGTTAAAAACAAAAACAAACAAACAAAAAGGAAAACAGAAGCAAATCATAAACAAGTTAAAAACAAAAATTAAATAAGCCAAGACGATGAGTTTAGGGGAGAGACTACCACTAAACCCATGGCACTCTCGAACCTCTTACGCAAAGGACAGTTTTGTTTAGAGCTATGTAATCACTGTTGGGTAGTCTTTGTTTTGTTTTGTTTTATGGAGAGTTTTTTTTGCAAGTTCTTGAAGAAAAACATGACATTCGTTTCCCATACCTCCATTTGTACCCATCACAAGAGTTGTGAAAGTACCATGTTCAACATTTATTATCCTTTCATTATACGATCTCTTCTTCTCGGATTGATTTTTGTAGCATTTGGAGTTTACGTGCGTGATACGAACATCGAAAAATGCCGTTTGTTCATGTCGCCAAAAATCATTTGCCTTTATATTCAGTCGAGATTCATCACTTCTGTTTGCTGTGTGTGGAATAAGGTGTAGTTAAGCTTCTACGTTGTGACATGTACAATTAAGTAACGATGTTAGTAAGTCACGAACGTTATCATGTCTTTTCGATACAAATCCACCTTTCTTGCACAAAAGAGCATGATTGACAGTAAATGCATCTCCACAGGTGCAAAAATTGGGTAACCCTTTCAATGGTAAATTGTAACAGTGTCTTGAAGCGTCACTGAATTCCTTTTAATTCAAATCAAGGCCTTGTTGTTCAATAGGAATGGCATTCAACCATGAGTTTGCTTGACAAATGGTAATAAATCCTCTGGTATAATGGAGTCAACATGGTCAATTTTCTCTTTCAATACAGCTTCTTTTGCCTTGGAATGTTTTTTATTCAGTTTCTTGGTTGTTTTACCATTGCAACTACGGGAAAACATGATATTACTTTAAGATATTATCGATTCCACATGTGGTTTGGTTATTAACTTTGATCTTGCAAATTGAAGTTGTGACTCTTGCGTTAAAATTGGAATAACTAAACCACCATCGCTTGCTGATAACGAAAGTAATGCTTTAAAGTATTCTGGTTGCTCTTCATCCTGCGCAAAGATTGTCGGCAAAAAGTGATCGTTCAATATGTTCTGAATTGGTTCCAAATAGTTTTCGAAACCATGTATTGTTTTTATAAAGTAAGTAAACTTTGATTTGTAGGCTTTGGTGAATGCTGTATAAACTGCATGTGGTCATAGTCACAAGAAAAAGAATAGTCTGGGTAGCCGGCCATTTCGGGCCATAATGAAATGTGTGTTACTTAAAATGGGGTGGCTGGAACAGAGAAGCATTAAAGTACAATAACATGGCTGCGCAGCATGAAGATTACTTTGTCGGCGACGATCTAGAAGCCGTTTTGGCTTTAATTGACAAAGATATGTTGGCAGAAAATTCTGATTTTACATCAGTGTTACCGAAGATGTTAATAATATCTCAAAAGTAGCTGTGGAAACGTTTAACTGCGATTTGTGTTTCAAAATATGTGTTAGTAACGGGGTTTATCTCGACATCAAAACGCCAAACATAGCTCCAGCGTGGAAGGTAAAAAACCTACTCCCGTTCCTAAAAAGCAAGCAGAGGAAAAGTTACATCCAAATGCATTCAAATGTAAATGCTGTGGTGAAACTTTTCAATGATGAATGCTATCCACCTTAGTAATGGCAGAGTTTAAGGTGTATAATGTTGGTTCTTTGGATGCTGTTCTTCCAATGTATCAATTAATCAGACATGTCATCGATGCCTACAACAGGGATGCTGAGGACTTTCATCCAAAGTCCATATCTGAAGCAGCAAATCCTTTTGGTCCTAACTTGACAAAAAACTGTGGTATGCTTTTGGGTATGCAGCTTGCTAACCATGTGTTGGCACATTTATCTGGTGGTAAAGTTGAAAATGATGTAATGTCACTAAACGAACCTTCCAGTAATGTCACAGATAAAGAATAACAAATAATCTGCTACCTGAGTGGTTATATGTTAGGGACTTACAGACATCATCATTTTGATAAGTCAGTACAAAACATTTATCAACAACAATGTTTAACTCTTTTACTTGCTGGTAAAGCATCACAAGATGACCAAGAACGAATTGAATATAAGCTGGTAAATGCACGAGATTGTGTTGGTGGTTTTTGTGACCAAAAGTTTTAAAAACGAGATCAAGAGCAAAGCAATTGTGAAGCATCTTGTAGAAGATCCCACTGTCTTGTGTGATTTTAAAAAAGTCCAACAAAAATGTAAAGACCCAGTAAAAAAGGAGGTTGCATTGAACTTTGTTGAAGACCTTTTATTGTTGTATGTTCGTGTACGTGTCTTTTCTTTTCTTTTGTTAAAGACGTACAGATGTCACAAAAGATCAAAGCAAATCGAAATAAGACAAAGGCCATTAATCACCCTTTAAGCCACTAAACAAAACAGCTATTTTTATAGCTACAAATATGATAAAAGCATTGTCTTGGCTAACATTTTGGAAATGTATTTATTGTCATCTTTTTTTTGCTGCACTTCTATCCTGAAAAGTAATATTTGTTTCCACAATTGGCTTCTGTTTAATAACCATTAATTATTGGCTTCTGAGATTATGCCTCAAATTATTGCTTGACCATAATCAGCACAATTATATTTTGACAGAGGGGTAACCTTTTATAAAAAATACTCTGAACTTACTACTGAGCATGGCTAGGTGTTTCAGGATAATATTTAACCTAAACTTTAATTTAAAAATAACGAAAATGTTATTTTTTTAAAAAAATAGTGTGACTACATTTGCATTTTGACTATTGTTTACATCTTGTCTGAATTAAACTTTTTATACAAAAAAAGCTGAGAGAAAGATCATCCATCACGTCATATCAATTATGGGGATATATGGATCTCTGTTATAGATAACAGCGTTAGGCGGTAAACAAACACAAGTGGCGAGACAAGGTGTGAACAGTCCAGAAAACGTAAATCTAAATGTACTTGATTCTTGTATAAATATGCTTTGCTTACTAGAAAGTACTTGCCGTAATCCAGTTAACACAGATATCAAGTAAGTGTAATGTTTTTTTTTCAATAATGCTGCTATAAAAATAACCCTTTTTTATGTTGTTCCAATTTCTGAATTTGTTGTCTTTTTTCTGCATGGTACAGGATCGTCACAAATTGATATTCCACCATTATCAACGACATTTCCTCCTTGTATAGGTTTTAAAATCTTTTGATTTCTGATAGTGTTGTTGTTGTACCCAAAATGTTGTATTGAAGGGTTGTCTTTCCTGGCTCCCATAGATCTCTGTCGACCAAAATAGTTCTAAAATTGTAAAAATGCTATGTAAGGCTAGCTAGCTATGAGATAACAAGATTAAGAAATAAAACATTTTTTTTGTACATGTACAAAATGAAAGTGGCAAAGCCAAGCAATTCTTTTTTAGCTAGCTAGCTCGTATATTGTGTATTTCAGTTTGTCTCTTCTGTCTATAATTATTCAATTTTTTTCATTTCTTGAACATAATTGTTTACTAACACTAGCCAGAGTTTTAATTTTAAACTGACTAACCTCTAACGGATCTTGTGATAATCTTTCAGTGAGTACATATGGAAGACCTTGATGAATGAGATACTGCACCAGCTCGATGATGGAATGTGTTGAAATTTTGATTGCAGTAGTTGCAATTTCTTCCCGCAATATTTGAAGTTCGTTTTTCAATTGCTTATTTTTAATCATGTAGTTCTGTAATGTCAATTTAATTCTTGCCCCTGATGTTTTGGATATAGGAGCCTTAGGTTTGGCAGGTATTGTTGATGACTCAAATGCTCTTTTGCAAGCTTTTGTTGCCTTTGATGAGGCTTTGACACAATTAGAACAACTTTTTTGAACCAAAAATAAAAGAAAAAATAACATGACCTGTGGTATAAATTATGATATAAAGGATATGTAGGTGGACTTGGTATATATGTCTTTGGTACAGAGTGTTTTATCAAATAAGTGCTATTGTGTAGAGATGGATCAATTTACCATTACACAACTGATACTGTGATATGACTGAAATAAGTTGGGACAGAGTTATGTTATTCATGGAACGATTATATGTTTTGAAGATGTCGTGATGTTCTGGCAAACACCAAGCCAAAGCTCGTATTGTAAATTATAAAAATTTTGTTACATGTATTTCAATGTTTATCATGTAACAATTTTTATTTTGTGATATTGCCACCCTATTGTCATTTTCCCTTATAACCCAATCCTTAGGTAGCTGCAAGGTCTTTATTCTTAGATAAAGTTGTCAAAGTTGTGGTACTTAGGGCTTTCTTTAACCCTGATTGGGGGTGCATTTTGTCTTTTATTTGATATACTGCAGGCTGATGATCTTTCTTTTGTTACAGTACTACAAAAAAAATTTTCAAATAAAATATTTTTCAGAGTCAAACAAGGAAAATTTAAGAAACATTAAGGCTCAAATTATCAAAATTTTAAGACATCTTAGGCTCAACCAAATGCTTTGGTTTCTTATAAAAAACTGTGTCAAGTTTACTGTTGGGCCGGATCCAGGTATTAAAGTAGTTCTTGTGTCATCTGGAATAAAAGATATGTTTACATAATAGCTATCACCTTAGTCAAATATGAGGAATAATCACAAAAATATGCTACTTGAACTTACGCCTGAGGATTGCTTACATACATGTAAGCAACGTTTTTCAATCTGCGATCTTAAGGACTTGTGAATGACACGATCTCTTGTTATAACATTCACCAGTTTCTCTTGCCAAGCAACGCTAAATTCATCGTTTCCTTTGGGAATTCCAAATATAGAGACACCAGCAGGGCCTCTAGATACATTACAATCAAAAATTGAGCAATTAGCACCAGGCAGTTTACACAGTACGAAACGCTATTAAAATGGTTCAAATTTTTGTGCTGTTTACATTTCATTCAGCTAAAAGTAGACTGGGCACTAAAAAATTGGAGAACACATCATAAAATGCGGAAATTGGCTTATACGCGCGGGAATTACCAGACTATTCTTTTTCTTGTGACTATGATGTGGTTCAGTTTTAGCTATCTTAGACAAATTAGCTAATTATTTTGCCCAGTTTTCGAACTTATCACTACAGTACGTATCCTTGAAAGTTTTCGAACCAATTACAGCACCCAAGTGTATCTTTCCATCGAAGGTAATATTTAAAGACTCCTTAAATAGACTGTTTGCATACTGGGCTAGTTTCTGCGATTTTACAATTAACCATGTTTTGATCCGTTAACAAAAAATTTGTTTCATTTGCAGAAAGGTTTCTCTAACATACTCTAAATCAGAAATAATAAACATTGTATTCTTTCACTATGTACAGGAGGATTAAATATCTTTTTAAATACACTTTTTGGAAAATAAATGGCTACAAACTCTTCTTTATAAAAAAGTTGACAGTCCATGTTATGTCCAACATGTCTCCCAAAGGCTGTGTCACATCATTGAATTGTTACTAACAGATTTCAACATATTTCTCTGCAATGAATTAAATGAATATATCTTATCTTTCACAATTATTTATTATTCATGTACATTTCTATATTGCTGACGTTTATCCCTTTGATATGAATAAACTGCATAATTTATTTTGTTTTACCCCAATGTTTATTAAAATGCGAAAAGTGACTCTCAACAAATGTTGTATGGAACATTAATGGCTAGTGAAAAGAATTTTTATATTTTTTGATTGTTACTTTACTTTTATTTTCCTGATTCAAGTATTTACAGGGCTTGAAATCCAACGTGAGTCAGCAAGTCCGACTCGCGCTGAGACTCACGTAAGTCAGAGTCATGGGAGTCCAAAGGGACTCTCGCAAAAAGTTTAGAATGAAGCTTGCTATGCATTTTTAATTTACTTACTTTTTTTACTGTTTTAGTTATTTTTTGGAGTTAACTTATTTAGGTTAAATGCTGTATTTACATGTGTAAAAAGTTTACACATGGGTTTATATAAAAAAACTTAGTAGATTATAATTATATTATTTTAAATATGTTTAAGCATGTCATTTTTTAAGCATGAATTAAAAAAATAACATTAAAAAAATTAAACCCTTGTTACTTATTTTTACGGCAGTCTAAAAAGACTTGGTGGATTCGTGCAATGTATTTGATGCGAGTCTGAAAAGACTCACTCGAAATGGGTTGGATTTCAAGCCCTGATTTAATGTAATCTATAGTTCAGTCATACTGTGAATCAAAGTATAAGTGTTTAGTTTAGGCAGCAAAATTTTGCCTCACCATTTTTTACTTGCGATGATTGGTCAAACAGACAATATTAAAAATAAAATGTAAGATAGAATTAAAGCAAATGTGACCACGAAGATGCAAATAAAAAAGGGACAGATATAAGAATGGTTGTGTGTTGACATTTATTTTATCCCAGTTAAGCATAGCTGCAAAATTTATGCCCTTTGCAATTCCACTTATTATCAAGTAGCAAGTTTATCAATAGTTTCGTTATAGAAGAATGGTAAAACATTTTAACAATACAGTCAAGGTTTAAAACAAATTTTCAAAGATATGTTTATGTTACAGATATGCAGAAAGTTACGCTCATAATTAGTTTTGACTCACTTAGTTTTATGCACTCCTAGCCTGTTATTTTTTTTTTAAAAAAGAAAAATTTTTAATAATCATTGGCTTTTGCTTAAAAATTTTCTGTTCATCATTTTGATTTTGCGTGAAATTCTTGTTTGGCATCCTTAAAAAACAGCCAAATATATAATATCTGCAGTTTAAATCTTCAATAGGGGAAATAAGTCAACAACTGCTTTTGGTTTTTCGTGCTTTAGATGCTGGAGGCATTAAATTAGTGGAGGCATTAAATTGACTTAACATTACTAATGTGTTGGTTTTAGAAACAGTATGACTGTTCAAGCTTCTAAGCTTTCATTTTTTTATTTGTTGTTTTTTTAGATCTCTTTAAATCAATTTCCCCTAGTATCCAAAAGGAAAGTATAAATCTCCTGGAAATTTTGAGTTTGTGTACAGGTTTCAGTTTCTTTTGAATTTTTCCCTTAAGTTTTATATAAATCAATTTCAATATCATTTTAAAAAGAGATTTACATTTTATTTTCTCAAAAGAGAATAACGGAACACTTTTAAACCTCACAAGACGAAGGGAGTGACAGTTTATAATAAAGTAACATTTCGCATCTTTGGAAATATCACTGGCTCTCTTTTTTCTTGTTTTTGTGGCTGTATTATGAAATGAAATAATTACAGTATTAGGACTGACAAACATATATTTTTTATGTCTATTTAATTTCTACTTATTCTGCAAATTTTTCCTTTTTGTGTACTTCAGATCCCACAGTTCTGACTCATTCTTGTACACTTTAAATATCTAATGTTTGAATATGCATTGCACATTTTTTAAGAGCAGGTGAAAGTTATGAATAAATCACATTCGTTTGATTTTCTTCAATGGATGGTGTTTATTTATTTATAGGCATGTCTATTTTTTGGATTTTATGTGTTTTATAGATGTTATTAGGGTTAGCATATTTATATCAAACTGTTAAAGATGGTAACAAAGTTTCTAGAAGAAAAAATATTTATTTCAAATCAAATTTTCTTGAATTATAAACAGTTGCTTTTAGTTTCACTCTGTTCATTGTTTTCTCCTTTAAACTTGAAAATCTCTGTTTGTTTTGTAACTTTTGTAATAATACTCCTTATCTTCATTCACAACTTGACACAATGTTCTGCAATATGTCAAATCAAAGAAAAGCAAGTTGGATATTTTGGGTTTAATTATTCCTTTTTTTTTTTGGGGGGGGGGGGGGAATGTTATTCTAACCTATTCCTAATAGATATTACTAGGGTGGATATTTAACCAGATTTAGCCTGCTTGTCTTTTAGCTTTTTAGATTTTCTCATATAAACATTAAAAACTAGCAAGCTATGCTAACTGATGATTGATTTTTGGGTAGTTTTCATAAATGAATGTATTGCTGTACAGCTTGAAATTTTATGTTCTCTACTTTGTGATTTTCACATGCTATTTCATTTAGTCCAAACAAAAAACAAAAACAAATCAGCATGTATATGTATATAGTACTCTTCTTACAATGGTTTCATTTCTCCATGCACGCCAGTGTTGTAGCTGTAAACACGAAAGCCATGAAAGGTATTTTTTGTTATTGTTCTGTGTTTACTTCCCAAATATCTTTACCTTATCCTCAACATTTTTTCTTTTTATATATGAGAACAAACTGGTTCAAAAAATAGTCCCAATACTTGCTGTAAAAATCACTTGATTGAATATGTTTCACTTTGTTTGTTTATAGATCCAAGTGTGTATATTTTCCCACCAAAAGATTCTGAATTTTATAATAAAGTTAAAGATGTAAATATTCTGCTGGATGAAGTTAATGAAAAAGTATACATCAGTGCTGTGTATGTATATGTGTATTTGCATACGCATTTATATCCTTTGAGAATTAAGGCAAATCAACCAAAAAAGAAAATTAAAACAGAAAAGCTGCTGTAAATTTTTTTTTTTTTTACTTCCTACTTTCAATTTTACAATTTCTATATTTAACAAGGATGTGTTTTTGCATGCAGTGTTCAAAAAAATATAATGCCGTGCTGGAGTAATAGTTTTGTTTGCAGACCTCTGTTATTTTCTGAAAATTAAACAGCCTACAAGAAGCCAATTAATTCAGTTAATTCTTGATTTTAGTTGGAAAATTATGTACGACATATTCAGGAAGTTTTGTTTTTCTTTTCTTAGAAATAATTTGTTTAGTCTTTCACTTGATCTCAAGTCAATAGACAAAGTAAGTACTTTTTGAACTTATTTTTATTTGCCGTGTTTGTTTGTCATATTGATGAAACAAATGCAAGTAGTATTTTAAAGTACAAGCTTGCAGAATTACTAGCATGGGTTGGTGGATTAGTGACACCAATTCTAGCAGGTAAACTGTTCATGTGAAATTATGATGATTTTTTTTGTTTAGAGAATAGATTTGTCTCCAACGGAAAAAACAAAATGTAAAAGAGAGGGACCCAAGGTATGTTCAGTGCTGTTTTTTTTTATCCTGTTTTGCTCATCTCAATTTCCATTTTGCTATAACTGAAAGACTTTAAATTTAAATATTCGACATATTCTCATGTGATTTTTTTAAAAAATCTCTCTTTTTTTGGCTCTGAAATTAAAAAAAAGCAGTCCATAGAGAAAGGTATGTATGAGGGCTTCTGATTTTAGGAATTTTTTAGCATTTGGAACCCAGTGGAGGGGTCTAAAAATCTGAACATTGCTAGCATACACTTTTTTTACTTGTGGTTTACCCCTAAGTTAAATTTCTCCTTGGACATTTTAATGTGATTGCAGTTTACATAACATCAACCTGCCATTTTACTTGTTTTTATTTATAATAATGACTCCCAAACTGTTGTCTAAAGATTAAATTGTGCTTGTGAACTTCTTTTTGCACTGTTTATATGTTCACGTGTTGTTGTTGTTTTTTCTTACAGGACATGAATTGTGAAGATAACTATATAAAATCACTTCTATATGATTCGCAAAAAAGATTGTACATATGCGGGACAAATGCATTTTATCCAGAATGTTGGCGGTATCAGGTGAAATTTTTTTTTGACACTTTTAAAGTGAACTGTAAATCTCGTTTGCAAAAAAGCAAACTATTTTAACATAACAAGTTCCTTTTCATCTTCTTTAAGAAATCTTCACATATAACCTAAGTAATGATTTAAGTGTAATTAGAAACTTTATTTCATATGCCCCTTCTTTCAGAAAACGAAACACATTATAAAAAACTTGTCATACAAAGCTTTTTTATCTTATTGTAATTTCATAATTGTATTAAATACACGAGCCTCATATTTCTGTGAACCTAAAACCTTGTAGGCACACACACTTAAATGCCATTTGTACACCTCAATATCAGTTGTATTTGTGCTCAATTTTTCGTGCACATCAAACAAAGTTTAAGTGCTTACCAGGTGCACGCTGGCCAGTGTGTATCTAATTTTTAAAGCTCTGTGATAATGGATTCAATCACAAGCAAGAATTTATTTCAAACTAAATTAAATATGACATGTTTTTTGTGTTTTTAGAGAAATCCTCTACAGATCAACAACAGCCTTACAATAAAGGACGCTTTTAGTCACTGTCCCAGATATAAAAAATACAATGCTCTTACATATTTCTCAGGTATCTCTTATAATATTTACTTTCTTTAAAATAACTAAAATGATGTGTCTCAATTGTTAATCAGCAAATTAGATATTGCAGCGGCAACATGTTGCAGATTAATTTTAAAAAACCTCTAATCTCCTGTAAAAGTAGTTCTGTCTAACTTTATCCTATTTTTAAAATGCATAGAAATGCTACATTTGTAAAGCATTAATTTGTTCTTCATTTGTGGATTTAAAATCTAATTTTTTCGGACAAATATGACAATCACCTCCAATCTTCTCATTTTTTAATAAAAATAATGTTATCTTCTCAAAAAAAGTTGAAAATCAAGTCTTACTCTAGAAAAAGAATGAAAACTCTATAATTTAATGTGAGGAGAAATTTCAGAAGCCATTGTATTGCATTTATAATTTTAAGGCCAAATAACTTGGCAACAGATAAAATAAATGATGTCAGGACCCTCTAGTGTAACTAGGGACCACCTGAGACCATTGTTGGTCAAATTCCATAAAGCTCAACTAATCCACCCATTTCGGGCCTACAGGTGTATGATGTCATACAATGATGTCATATCTTTAAAACCCTGTTATCTCCTTAATAATTCGTTGGAGGCACATGATCTTCAGTGTTCGCAGCTCTATGGGAATACAATTGTACCATGTACTGTTGCAAAACTGTCAAACAAAATGAAATGGAGTATCATTGAATATATGTTTAAAAGTTGCGACTACACAGGTTTTAAATTAAGACAAAACATCTTAGAATACAGTATCATATTTGATGTAGAGGTGCAATAGAAAAAGAAAAAAAGCAATAGAAAAAAGAATTCTTAAATTGTAAAGAATCTTTCTTATACCTGCTGGTTCTTGTTTGTTTCAGGTGATAATGTTTTTGTTGCTACACAGAAAAAACCAAATGAAAAAGGGAGCAGCATATCGAAGGTGAAAACATTTGAGGATGAGACACTGGTTTCAACTGCAAATAGCAGACGCAAACTGTATTTTTTTGGTAATCATAGTTAATTATATAGATTTCATTCAAACTGGATTTTAGTATACTAACATCAGCAATTTGTTACCTGTAATTTGTGTAACTGCACGCATCACAGCAATTATTCATTGTTGTTTTAGGTGCAAGTTTCAAATCTGTGTACTCATTAGATGCTAGTGGTTACATTTATTATTTTTTTCATGAGATTGTGGACATCGACTTAGGGCGTAAGGTAGGTTGTTTTCCACTCTACCAAGTTTGTCTTATATAACTTAACGATACTTTGGTCAACTAATATTAATTCACAATTCTATTGCGTTGCAATCAGTTGTGAAGCTTCTAATTGGTTTTGCACAAAATTATGTCGACTTCTCCTCCATGCTAAACTTCCATTTTCACGTTTATTTTTCAAAACAAACAACCTAAATTTTTTAACCTTTAGCTTATATATTGTTTGTTCATTTCTTATCTTATTTAAATTTATTTTTTGTGTGCTAATACTCTTTTATGAATTTGACTGAAAAATTAGCGACAAACTTTATTTTAAAGTCATTCCTTAACTAATATACAGATCAGCAAGTTAGAATAATGATGTAAACAAAATTATTCTCACTCTGAAGCATGTTGTTTTTAGGTTGTGTACTCGCGGGTTGGAAGAGTTTGCAAGGTATGCATTGTAAATGATTGTAGAGAAACATTTATGCATCTTTTATTATGCTTACAGTAGATTCACTATTTCGAATTCCTAAAAAAAAAAAAGAATACTTTGGAGATAGAAAAGATTCGAGATGAATAGAGAAAAATAGCTCAAAAGTGACACTTCTAAGATGTGTATTCGAAATAGGGTATTCACAGTATTTTTGAAAATAAACCTTTCTTTCCTTATTTAGTATGATAATGGGGAAGATAATCTAAGCCCAGAGAGATTTATAACTTTTTTGAAATCTCCGCTTATATGTTTGAAGAAAGGAGACATTGTGGCATCATACTACGATGTCTTAGGTAAGTGAAAATGATTGAACCACTATAGATTATTGAGATTTTTAGTGGAGAGGTTGTTGTAAATAACTGCAACATAAAATATCACAAAAAATCTGTGAGAAGATAACCGAAATAATTTGTCATAAAATGCAATTTTATATTTTACCGTTTTTTTAAAAAACACTCAAACGCTGATCTGTTACCATGTTACAGTCAAAAACGCTAGCTTTAAACAGCAATAATTTGTGTCACAAAGCTCTAATTATTTTGTGATACAATATGCATTTTTTTTAGCTTTTAACAATTTGCTGTAATTTATATTTCTATGTTTCACCTTTGACACTGTGTTATTTCACCACTGGTGTTTTTTGTAGAAAGCACCTATGTGAGGGATGTGGAGATGAATGGGAAAACAGAAAAATTTGTATATGCAACTTTTTCTTCATCCCTGTATGTATAAATATGTTTGTTTTTTTTCCTTAGTATTCATGTGTTAATAAGATGTACTCACCAATAGACCTGCTTAGACAAAAAATTTCAATTTTATATTCATGTTGTTGCTTTGGTTTAGGAAAGACACTGCAAATACAGCAGTTTGTCGATATCGTGTGTCGGACATTGTTCATGTTTTCGAAACAGGTCGACTAACATATAAAGATCTGAAAACTAAACAGTGGGTTGTTACGCCATTCTCAGCCTTTAAAAATAATGTCTCAAGGCCTGTGGTATGTATGCTACACATAAAACTACTTGCTTTCTTGCTATCCAGTTGTACCACTGACAAAAAATGTTTTTCTATTTTAGTGTGACGGTCCTAAAGAGGCTTCCTTCTCGTCAGATCATGATACAGAAATCTTTAATGCACCAGACCGTTCTCTTATGTATGATATGGTCTTGCCACACGATGGTGAAGCGTTGTACACTATTGATTCAGCCAGGTAGGGGCAAAGAAACGTTCTTCTGTTTTTAAGAAGTCATGAGTAGGAGGGCGAGGGTGGACTAATTGGTTGTTACCAAGTCTTAGCAAAGGCGATATGGACATGTTTAAAAATATGAGGCAGTTTTTTGCCCAATTGTGAACATTTTAGGGTGTATGTTACATAATTATCATTTTAAATATCTTAGTCAATATTGTATCAATTTTAGTCATTCTATCTCTTCAAGGAAGATAAAACTGTAACAATTAGAAATTCCCGTGAAATTTGGGCAATCTGTCAAAGAGAAATAAAAAACAAAAAAAATGATAATAAAGTAACAAACTTTTCTTTTGAAAAATTGAAACTAGTCTAATAAAGTCAAGAAAAATAATGAAAACCGGTTTTCGGACTAATGAAAGTTCCGGTTGTTCTATTATAAATACAACATTTACTTCAAAAACAAAAAAAATGATAATTTTGTAACACTTTGAAAGAAAAAAAGTTACTTTTTTATCAACATTTATCCAAGAAAGCATAAATGTTGAACTTAATTAACTGCTAAAATAACTTTATATGAATTGTCATTTTTCAGAATCTTCAAGGGAAATCTTGTATACCAAAACAAAGATGTGATAATAAAGTAACAAAAATCTCGCCTCATTAGAAATCTCCAAGATCTGTATATGTTACAAAATCATCATTAAAAGCAAAAGTAGATTGCTTTTATTAAGACATATCTCTTCTAATGGATGTCTAACACCCTGCAGTAGGGCACAGAAACAAAAAAGATCATTTCTGAGTTCTTAAAATGACACAGAAATGATAATTTTGTAACAAAAATTTGAATATTGTGTCTTATATTATCTTTTCATTTATTTTTTTTGCTTTGAATCAAAAAGTTTTTCCAAAAGCTAAATCTATATTTAAACAAAGCAATTATCAATTGAGACAAAAGCAGAAACTGATAAATTCAACAACGCAGAAATGATCAGAAAGTAACGAAAAAGATATTCCTGGCAAAGTCCAAAATATTTACTAAGAAATACGAAAAATTTTATAGTTCCTTAGAATTCCCGAAGATCTGTACTTGTTATGAAATTGTCATTAGGAAGCAAAAGTAGATGTCTTTATTCTTTAGTCTTCTTTATTGTGTCTTATATTATCATTTTTGTGCAACCCTCCTTGATATGGCAAAAAATGTTAGGTCTGTGCTTGCTTGTATGTTTTCTTACAAGTATTGCAATGATACAGATCATCTTTTAGAGTGTATTTTTCAACTTTTGATGGTGTTGGTTTTAAACATTTTTTTTGCATGTCTTGTAACTTGTGTTCTAAATTTGAAACTCTCTCTGCAGCCAATATTCTTACAACTATAATTACTCATTTTCTTGTTTAAATAAAAATTATGAGAACTATTATTAACTGTCAAAATACTTTCAAGGCTATTTATCCAACTAGATTTTATTCTGTTGAGGATATTTTTTGCTATAATATCTTATATATTAATTCCCTTGCGTGACTAAAACTGTGAGTCCACGACACGGAAATCACGGGTTACTTTCTTATGACGTGGCTGTACGCTAAAATTTAACTAAAAAGATTAGGGATGTACTTCATAGAAATCGCACATAAGGTGTAAATATATAACCCGCTGCTAATAACGATATAAATATATATACCCTTATGCCAAAAAACTCTATGTTAGCATATATATATAGGTATCGCTACATATGAAACGGTATTAGATATTCACAAAGCATACGGACTGTTAAATGAAGCTCCCAGCATAAAACGGAAATTGTGTTTACGAAAAAGATGGCTGTTCTTTTTGAGTATTCTCTACTCTTTCATTCAAAATAAATCTTTAAAAAAACATTTGAAGAAGAGCATGGTTTTATAAATTAATCATAGCAAGGTTCTGTAAGGTTTTTTCATGTTTTATTTTCAGTTTCGATTATATTATTGTTGCCAGACATGTTTTATAGCTAGCATCATAAAAAGCCAACCACCACTAACAACTAGCTAGCTAGCTAGGAATATATATATATATATATGTAGCCATGTTCTTTATACCTAGCTAAGTCTCCAGTTTATATTTAAGTGACTAGCTATTAGCTGCTGTAGCTAGCTAATGCTAGCTTTAAACTAAAGATTCCCAGTATATATATTCCCACAAAACACATCAAACGTTATTAACCCTGAAAATTTTAAACAATTTTCCTGGGTTTTTTTTGGTTTGCCAAGTTCTTTTCCTCCAAATATTCTGAAAATAAAGTTCAGAAATTACTTATTTTTAAAATGTAAATTTAATTTGTTTCAAATTGTGGGCAAAAACCTTAATCAGCATGCTAAAAGAACTGACTTTTCTTAATTTAGAATTACTAAACACAACCATTTTCTTACATTTAGTGTAAACTTTTGTGCGTATGGCTTATATTTAATACACCAAAAGAGCTACTTTGTTGATTTCAATTTTATACTCTTTGTAAGCTATTTTTTTCTTCTTTTTGACATTTCTGTTTTACCACTCAATTTTTACATTTTATAAGTTATTTGGAACAGAATGGTATGAAATAGACCAAAATACCTGATCTTAGTTGTTTTTAATTTACAGGCTGTGTCTGTGAAACTTTAAGGGGAACATTTGGTGGAAGACAATGGCATGACATATACTGATAGAACTGTTTTTTGTTGTGTTAGATGTTATATCTGAACCTTTTTGACATTTTATGTTAATTTTGCGAGGAAGGACCATATATATATATACACAGAAGAAGAATTCAATTTTACACCTTGCAAGCTTTGTATAAATTCTTACTGGGGAGGACTCCGTGCAATATATCGAAATGACTGATCCTTCTCGATTTAAATTTGATGTGTTCTAAATCGTATATAGTTTTGGAAATTTTGTGTAAGATTTAATGGGTAAGGGCTAGATGCAATATGTCGAAAAAACTTTTTTTGTTGAATCAGAAGCACTCCCTACAACCATTCTTTTTTTTACAGTTTGTGAAGCTTTTGTGAGGAAATAGTGTATGCAATATTATCGAAATAACTGATTTTTGTTGCAAACTGTTTTTCTTTGGCATTTTGGATTAAAATATTGTTTTAGAGGGCATATGCAGTAGATATATGTACTGAAATAGTTAAATTTTGCAAACTTTGATTTTGTTGTTACCTCTCATTTTTTACATTTTGATTAAACTTTTGTGGGAGACCGTCGGTATGCGAAGGACCAAAATAAGAGATTTTAGTATTATTTAGAATTTGTATTTTGTGTTGCAAAATTGGTGCAAAAATTGACATAAAATGAACTTATATATAGAATGATTGCTGTTGTTTAACATGACTCATTATGACTTATATATATATTTTATGAAAATTTGTGACAGAATATTATGTGAGATTTGAAATTTTGTTTACTTTATTGATGGTAAAACAGCATGCAAATTGCTAAAAGGACTTTATTAATTTTAGATTTAAACACCGTTTTTTTGTTGGCATTTTGTCTAAAGTTTGGTGAGGAAGGACTAAATGCAATATATCAAATAATGTTTTATTGCATTATTTGTCCTTGCAAATCCCTTTTTTTACACCTTAGATAAAAAATTCTGTCAGAGGCACAATTTATTGTTTATTATTAATTTATTGTTTCACACTGTGTGTCAACCTTTGGCAGGGTTTGCAATAAACTAACTGATTTTAACATATACAATGAGAGAGATTTGTGTTTGACATTGATCAGCTTTTTTGTATATATGTGGCGTTTTAAGTGATTTAAATTTTATGGGTGAGATGTATGTTGAAATGCTTTTGGAAACTTCTTTCCGAATAATTTTCGCATTTGTCAGATGGTCAGAGCAAGTAATTTTAGTAGATTTAGATTTTAAATGTCACATAAATACTGCAGTTGTTGAAAACCTTTAATTTTTTTGGTCATTTATATAATAATGCAGATGTAAGATGCGCACTGCTGTATTGTTTGTTTTTTGATGGACATATATCTGCTACATAAATTAAATGGAATACAGTGGATTCTTTCACGGGAAACAGCTAGTCATATAATAAATACTTTCACAAAACTAATTTAACGATCCAGATGGTAAGTCCTAACCAAAACTAGATGTCTCTTATTACCTAAATAATATAAAAATTTATACAGAATACTACTATCAATGTTATATAAACACAGTAGTAACTTCAAGATCATCAGCACAATGTCTTTTTTTATGAGAAAAATTTACTAAATGTTCTATTAACATTATATCCTGTGCAATGGCTTCTTTTCAAATACAATGCTATGGTTTCTCTTAAAAATCAAATCTCCATTATCAGATATACTATATTTCTGCTTACTGTTATAAACTTTGTCACATCTTCCTTTCAAGTGTTTATAAAAAATAAATATTATTCTATTCTTTTAGCTAAGTGTTTCCAGTTTAAGTATAAATCTTATCTGCATTGCACTGCTGACGTCAGCAAAACATCTAAAATAACTTCCTTTTTATTGACCTTTTGCGTAAGTGGATTTTTCCACGGGCTTTATCGACTAGTTTTATGATAAAAAGATGTTTTTTCTGATTTTAGCAATGTTCACATTGCTTCCTCATATTTTTGAACATGTCCATATATGGGATTACAAATGAAACATAACTCAGATTTATCA
Organism: Hydractinia symbiolongicarpus; assembly: GCF_029227915.1. Taxonomy (NCBI): domain Eukaryota; kingdom Metazoa; phylum Cnidaria; class Hydrozoa; order Anthoathecata; family Hydractiniidae; genus Hydractinia; species Hydractinia symbiolongicarpus. Next base: position 18,538,857 of record NC_079875.1, on the reverse strand, counting down.
TTCTATTAAAATGACGTCATTTATGATTCAATTTTATTTGCCATATTCTATTGTTATGTCAAGTTTTACGATCAATATCTGCAGAAAAACGAGACTTATTTGTGAAATAAGAGACGTTCTTGCAATGTTATTTTTACCCCAGTCACTAAACTTGCACCTTCCACCAACTTCCACCCTCAGTGCTGTACAATAAATGCGAAAAACATGGTGTCAATGGGTTTTAAAAATTATGGTTACATAAAAAAGTATCTTTTACGCGCAGGTTGACGGCGATCGTGGTGGATGATTTTCATTTGGAAGCAAATAAAACTGGTTCTGGATTGCATGTAGCCTTTGCTGGCACATGTGAGTGTTTCTTCTTTTTTATTTAAATATTTATGATACAATTGTAGAGGATCTGCACTGAGGTCAATATGTCATGCCTTCTTTTTTTCTCCAGGTTTTCTAAAAAAAAACACATGCACATGTGGTAACTAGATCAATTTTTCAGCCCATGGTGTGCAATGAAATGTATTGCCATGTTATCTGTTCTCAGAAAGACAAAAAACACAAATTTGGAAAAACATGGCCATCTGGTGAAACACTTGTTCAAACGTTTTAGGTTATTTTTAATTTTGTTTGTCCATAGCGAATGGTCATGTACACAAATTGACTATAAACAATACTGGTCAAGTCGAGGTTAACGCAGTGAAACAAACACAGCCCTTTCAGGTTGGTTGGTGATTTTTTTTACAGTTACACTAGCATTTACTTGTTTAGGTTTAATTTATCTTGACATGCTTCTGAGTAAATAAAGAAAGCGTCGTGACAATTCACGAACTTCAAAAGCGGTAAATGGTAATTCGGTAAATTCTTAAAAAAAGTTAAAGTAATTCTTCTGTCATATATATTTTGTTTCCATGTTGGTGCACTGCAACATTTTGCAGAATTCACTTTAGTATTTAAATTTCTTCAGACACTTACGCAAGAGATTGCTTTGAACGATGTACGCTTTAAATGTTTAAAACAATCTTCATTTAGACTTCAGGTCCAATAAAAGTGATGAAATTATACAAAGTAAGTGCTGCATTTTTTACATTTCCTTCAGTTAAAATGTCACTCAAGCGAGAACGAGATGGGTGTAATCACAAAAAAACTTGCACTAATTAATTTACTATAACGCCAAGAAATCTACAACCCTGGACACAATATTTGTGGTAAAAATTGTTTTTCGGCTTTTTTCACAATGGCGAAACACAGTTAACAGTACCGTAGACTAAGTAAACAATGTCGAAGAATACGCAAGCCTAGCAATCCGCCCCACGGCCCAGAAAGTCCAAAGAAATTGGAAATTAGGGGCAATTCTTTTAAAATCTTGTGCATATTCTGATTAACGTAGAAAAGCGATTAGATCAATCAATAACATATACTGGGCTCCCTGTGAAACGTGTTAAGAAAAGACTGGGAACAAATATGACAAGTTTTTTTACAACTGAATAAATCTAACAGCGTTTAAAAGGTGTAAAAATGGGAGTTGTGTTAATTATAAAAGAAAAGTTAAAATTTCAATCGTTTTGTAGAAGAAACTTCGTTTCTGTGGTTATTCAACATCTCAACGTTTGATTGGTGCATTTGTTGTCTTGGTCTACATTTCTTAACTTTATTATCATCCATATCATCCACTTTAGAATATGGTTTACGCCGCTGGAGATTCTGGAGTGGCTGCGTTTCCAGTTCACCACTGCGAAAGTTATTGGCTTTGTAAAGACTGCGTACAGATCAAGGATCCGTACTGTGCTTGGAGCATGAAGGAAAACAGGTGTATGGAAGCAACGAAACTTGATCCTTTAGAGAGAATACAGGATTTAAGGAGTGGAAACGCAATTCGATGTCCGAAAGGTGCTTTTTATAAGTAGCTTGTCACATTAGTGTCATTACACATAACATTAATTTATTTTAATTAGCGACATATTTTTTGTCGACTTGTGTTCCAACTTTTTTTCACTTCAGTTTTTTGTGTGTCTGAACATAGGAACACTTAGCATCTCAGTTTATATTGCGAGTATTTAAATTCTCTTTTTTTTTTACGAGTAAAAAAACTGGCTTTCTGAATGTTTAGTGGTAGAAATCAAAAACTGGCTTTCTGAATGTTTAGTGGTAGAAATCTGATTCGATATGTACATAATGTATTTAGTGCAAAAAGATTTCAAATGCACGGCTACCGTTGAGAATGTCACATTTGGCATGAGTGCACTCCTCGAATGCAACCCCATTGCTGACACCAACACTGGTGAATTACCAACCATCAATGGCTGGTCCCGAAGCGGCGTCCGTGTATACGACGGCGATATGTACAAGCTGATGGACAACAACAAGAAGCTTTTGATTACGCAGTTTACCGAATCGTATGTTGGGACGTATTCCTGCATCGTTCAAGTCAAAGACTCGCAGTCAAAATCTTGTTCGTTAGAATTGCAAGGTAAGTCCGTTTTAAAGCTCCAATTCTTTAATTCACTGCAAACTAACTAGGCGTATAATCCACACCAATTATAGGACGACGATGTTTGAAACAGCCATTGTAGCGAACACGCGCTCTCTAATTTTGTCTCCATTTAATTTTCATATCACCGAACGAGTTATCACTTACCACAATGGAAAGTCGATTTAAAAACTCGTCACAATAATTTTGAGACAAGTATTATAGAGAAAGTTCATTTTTTTGCACATAAGTCGTGCTAAAGACCGTCTACTGGAAATTCAACCTAAATTCAACACAAATTGTTTTAAATATTTGTTCGAGTCTTTTCATTAATTAACGACCAAAGTTTGTAGAAGCTGAATTTTTCGACCTTTCTTTTTATATATTTGCACCGACGTATATAACAAGCTCTATAATCAGCTAATAAAGTCTGATTTTTTAGCACCAATCCAAAAAAATATAGGTTTTATTGTTTCTTGAAAGAAAATGGAAAAAAAAAACGTTTTTGTCAATAATTGTTCTGAGTGGCGTAAATGTTCATACTCTTTCTAATTCACGTCAACACTTACTAATTGCCGAGTGCTGACGTGTCAACAAAAGTTTTTGGTTCACATCGGCACAGCTGTTTTGTTTTTTAAGTTTGATGTAGCTTTCACTTATATTATGTCGTGCGATCGCAAAACAAAATATAAATTGCAGATTAATGGGTGAAATGCCATTTTTGTCTTGTTTGAGAACTTGTGAAAATAATCGTGATAAATCCTGAACACGGTTATTTTGTGATAAAAATGATGCAGTTTAAAGCAGAAGTTTGTTTCATATAAGCCAGATCGAGCTCGTAGAGTAAGTAGAAAAAGAAGTGTTTAGCATATGAATGGACATATAAATGTGAGGGAGAGTGTATAAATAGGTCATGCATGTACAGCACTCCATCGCATGTCACCGCGCGTTTTTTTTTTTTTTGCACTACAAACTAACTTTCTTTAGCACAAAACATGACATACTAACCAGTAAAATCGAATGTCATCGAATTAAAAAATTTCCCTGTTGTTAATTTACAGGAAAATGCCACTTGCAAATTTTAACATCTCAAACTTGTTTTAATCGGCGTAATGCTGAGGGTTCAACTTGCTCTAAAGATTTGCACGAAACCGGCTTTCCGTGTAACTAAACCATTTTGCACACGAAACTAAACAACGGAGAAATTTAGAACCAAGAAATTACGGTTCTCAACGTTCTGCTATTTTAAGTGGACTCCGGTTTTTGAGTCGGATTGAAAAACTGTTACATATTTTATTTCACTTCCCTTGTGTTTTGTCTAAAGAAAGTTTTGTTTTTATTTTGTTTACTTACAGCACCAACCACTAAACGACCACTCGTAACCACCAAAGTAACCGAGCGAGGACCACACGTAACAAATGTAACTCGACGAGGTAAATAAGTGTAAATAAATAAATTTAACTACAAGTGTTCGCTCATCAACATGTAAATGATGTTTCTCGCAATCTTGAATTTACGGTGGTAAATTTTTGTGTTAAGTTTTAAACAAGACTTTTCTATCACATATAGCAACAGCGCTTCTCTAAAAAAATTCTTATCAGTGTAGTGGCATGTTGCAGCCAATGTTTCAACAGGAACCTCCCTGAGTTCAAAAACAGAAACCTGTCTAAATCAACAATTTGCCACTGATATATTCAAGATTGTTTTTGTGTAAATTTGTTAGTCCAAACTGCGATATATCTAATATTTAAAATCCTCTAATTTTTTCTTCTTTTTTTTTACAATGACAGATCATAATTTTTTACTTATTCATTCATTTGTTCGTTTATTCATTCCCACATTCCCACATTTAGTTGTTTTTACTACAATTTTTTTCACGTGGGGTTTCATTTATTGTTTTTAATTATTTTTGTATTAAAATGTACTACTTTAATTTCCCTATTAACATGTGCTTTTTTTCCAAATAATATTTCAACAACCTCCCTAATAATACTTGCGGTAAATAGATCTGTTTTGCGAGTGGCCACAATACTTTTTTTTGTCGAAAAGTAAGCCTTGCAGAGAAGATATCCACGCAACAAAGAATTCGAAATGTCATTTCATATCGTTATGTTGTTTTGCCGAATATGTCGTTGCTGAGTATGCCGTAAATATAATAAATTCGAATTTTTATTTTTTAGCGAACACGACAACTAATCGTCCAGCCATACCATACACAGGTTCGGGAGGAAAATCATATTTTAAGGAATTTGTCGCCATGGCTGTTTTATTCGCCATCGTTTTGCTTCTCGCTTTTTTGCTGTTTTGCGTGGTGTTGGCAATGAGGCAGCATAATGATAGCGAGGTGGATGGAGAGACGGCGAACGGTAAAGCGAACGGCCATTTCTCGATCATATCGTTCACGAAGAGCTACCAAATTAGAAAAAGACAGAACTCGGCGAACAAGGAACTGATTAAAAAGAAAAATAAAGATCGGGTGTATCAGCCGACGACTTTAGAAATGACGGATAAAAGGGTCGAAAATGACGACGAAGACGACGTCGAATTTAGGTAATAGGTGAATCGATAAGTAGAAAATATGGAATCGATAATCCCAACCTTACGGCAAAATGCAAGATTAGTCGTTCCATAAGACGTCGTTTTCACGCTGGTTAATCCCTTCTGTCGAAAAGATGTCATATATTATCCAGCCGCAAGGTTGTTTTAAATCATGACTTATACATACACACAACCAAAAACTAATAACATAGACATCATTGCATCAGGATTCATATTTTTATTCATTTCTAAAAGAGAGAGAGTATTACCCTTTTTTATTATTTTTTTAAACCACCATAAACGGTGGTTTACCAAGACAATAAAGTACTCGTTTGTCTTATTTAGTCCAAACGTTATTATTTGGGTTATTGAGACAATGTATAAAAATGTTTTTTTATTTACAGAAAGTTTTGAAAACGTTTCGTGGCTGCCGAACTTTAACGTTGTTTTTGCGTTTTGTTTTGCTTGCTAAACCAGTTTTTTATTGTGTTTACTCAATTGGACTACGTGTCTTCTTTATATTGCGCATTAGACCTTATTTTGTTTTCACTGAAATTAAACTTCACAAAATTAATTCGTCATACTATTTCGTACAGAGACTTGAAGAAGGTTTAAGAGTTTTATTTGTGTTCTAATAACAGATTTTTAGTGACTGTGTATATTATATATGTAGAAAAGAAATTAAATAACAGTAGAAAAGAAGAAGTGTGTTTCATCTGATCCGTCCTACCAGTGATGTTTTCAACTTTTCATCAACAAAAAGAAATTCCTAAAATAGATTTTTACTTTTTAAGGGTTTTGGGAAGAAAACTGGGCGAAAGTTTGGATTTTAGGACTGAAGTAAAAGCAAAAAATTTACATTTAGTTTCTTGTTTGTTTCTTTATATATAATAAAAGCAGGCTGGGGTACTTATTCGGGCTCAAAATATCTTAAGGTATGCCTATCTTTAAAAGCAAATATGTCCTTCAAAAAAAGGTTCAAAAGCGATGTTGACGATTTTAGAAAGGGAAGTTTCTTTCCGATGGGTGTACTTTGAGTGTGCGCGAATAAATATGCGCATTGAGAATTGTCAATTTTTTAGTACGCCGCTTATGTAGTAATATAGTAAAAGTAGTAAATTTTTCTCGGCTCAAAACAACATACGTTTTGTCCCATTTTTTTATCGTTCTCCAAGCGATGATCTTCGAAGATATCAATAAAATTACAAACGTAACCATGGATTTCAGGAACTGCGAAATAAATTTTTTTACCGATTTTTCTTCTTGTCAGGAAGATGTGACAAAAAGCAAAACTTATCAAGCGTGACATTTTAAACATGCATAATAAAATATCAACCAAGTTCACGGACACGATAATACGCGCATGTGCAGTGAACACATATAACTGATATAGCACATGAATATAGCACATGAATATTTTGTAGGTGTTACTTGGTCCTGCTTGCGCACATTTTCTTTGTTTTGAACTTTTTCCTGCATATATGCCCGATCGCAGATACACAAAAAATATTCGTCCACCAAATATCTGACCCTTCTAGAGTCGTTAAAATTTTCTCGTGTCATTTTACAAAACATATATAATATTTTTAAATCACATATTTCAATGTGAGACGTAGTAAAGCGTATTATAACGAAATCCAAAATGATTAGCTAGAAAGTTCCTACCGTAAAATCGAAATATCGATTTACACGTAAGCAACCTATATCCAACCTCGATACCAGGATTTTTTTTTGTCTTATCAAAAAGAGAGAAACAGCCCTAGGATCGAAGTTACGCTTTTTCCTCTATATTTTCAGTTTTTCTTGAGAATTTGCCTATTTCAATAATCAGAAAATGAAAACTGTATGTTTCTGTATAACACAGATTTTTATCTATACATCTCTTGTATACATCAACTAATTTATCGATTATTCCGATACAAAAATATGATGTTTCAGAACAAGTTTTGACAAAACAGGCTATATAAAAGTGCAAAGTGCAAAATATTCTTAGACACCACTGCGCTAAATGTTTTAAATAGTACTGAACCTCAGTTAGAGGATGTAATAATGTGGTTGTGAGACAAAGAGTTTCAGATGCAGATTCCATTATCTATGTGTATATTATACGCGATAGTACTCTACTTCAAGAAATCATCAAAATTAGCATCTTTCTTGTTATTTTACTCTGATAGTCAAGAGCACTTTGTATTTTTAAATCAGATCTCAAGTACTTTGGAACTTACTGGAAAGAAATTTGTATCTCTTTAAAATGAGCAGTTTCTCTATTTTACATTTTTTTCTTTTCATCTCAAATTATCACGAACATTTTAAGCCAGGGGGGACAGCTAAAATAGTTCGACTTAGTAAATGCTCTATATATCTGAGGTCAATATTTAAAAATAGTTTGAGTTACTGTTCGAATTATTATCGGGGTTTATATATACTGCACGCATGCGCTGGATAACGCTGACCTAACCTCGTTTCAAGAGGTTCTATTTGCATTTTTTAATATGAACTTTGGGAGCTAGTTTAAAAGAGTCATTAGTTTGTGTTGTTTTTTTTATGCGTTTTGAGGGAAGGAAATTTGCTCTTGTGTAAGGTTAATGGAAAAAATAGAAAATAAACAAAAAATTATGACATTCGACATATTTTTTTTAAATATATATACTGTAAAATAAATAAATAAATAAATAAATTGAAAGTTCATTCCACTTTTTTGTCACGTATCAGAAATTATTGACATCCGTGGTTATACATACAAGGCCTAAAAAATTATTTACAAACGACTGAACAAAACATTTTAAAAATTATCAGCAAGTTAGCGTGCATACTATAAAAATTTGACTGCCATTTTCATTCACTATATTCGATATTTTAATCTGAAAGGCTATTATTTTGAAGACAAGGTGCAAAAAGGGTGGTGCTAGGGCGTTTTCCTATGAGAGTTTGTAATTTTATGCTTGTTTTGTTTTTTTTTTACTTTTTTATGTCGTAATATATACTTTTTTTTTCTGAAAGGAAAAAATAGTAATAATGATAGTAATAGCATTTGATTGGCTAACAATTCCTGTTTCTGACAGCGTAGAAATTTAAATTGGTTTTCTACAGATAAATAGAAACAAAACACCTTTTTAAAAAGTTTCAAGAGCAGGTTAGCTGGAAATGCAGATGCGTGAATAGTCTAACTATGGCATTATTATTGTATCTTCATGCAAACATTTATAGAAAGCATGACCATACCTCGAGTTGTATAAGCAGAGTAACAGTGATAAAAACCACATATAAAAGAAACATGGTTGCACCCAACAATTTCGTCATTTTCCACTTACTGAGAGCAATGGTTGCTACAACCGACAATAACATGATAAAAAGCAAAATGGTGGAACAAAACAAACCATCGCTTTTCACATTGACAGCGGCGGCGCCATTTATAAGACTATGGATTAACCATGGCAACGGCAATCTAAGAACACATTTTTATTTAAATATTATAAGCTTTTTATCGTCAATCCGACGTTTAGATGTTAACCTCAGCTTCCCCTTTCCCCTAACCTAAACGTAAAACTAAAAATATATCATAGTTTAGTATCCGTTAATGCATCCGCACGTGCGCTTCTACAAAACCTGTAGTTTAAAATACACGTTTTTTAAAAAATATTGAAACTTAAAATGTTTTAAAAATTAAGAATATCTTAAAAGTATGAATAATACTCGTTGATCTCGAATTTTGTTTTTCATTTATCTATTTTATAATTCATCTTCACAGCCTAAACGCCAAAATATTTAACACCCTTCCTCTCCATCGCCCGTAACCACTTTTCACTTTTCAAATCACTCTTGCTAAATTGACAACATCTTTTTTAAATAGGTTTGTAAAATCTTCATAGAATTTGTCGCCAAACACGAGACGCGAAATAAGTACAAACTAGGAGAGAGAAAAAATAATGTTTCAGTACAAACTTACCCTACGGTGACATCAAAAATATTACTTCCTATCGAACTCGACACAGCCATGTCGCCTAAGCCTTGACGGGCTACCACCACACTGGTAATAAGATCAGGTATACTTGTACCAGCCGCTAAAAACGTTAATCCCATTACCTGCACATAAACACAGAGAAAGTTATCCTTTTTTATCCTTTTTTAGTCAATCATACAACATTCTTCACACATGGTTGCTCTGAGAAAATTCTGAGTTCAAATCTTAATATAAGTTTTTTATTAGCAATATTTGAGATGTTTGAATATGAATTGAATATGAGGTTTTGGGTTTTAACGTGCCAGAAAAATTGTTGAAACCATAGAGTTTCGAATTAGACAGTATATTTAACTTCACACGTGTTATGAAAGGCAATCACGAAAAATGGGACAAATTAAATTTTTCAGTAAAAATAAAAAAAAAAATACAAAGAATTATTTAAAAAGATTCAGTATTTGGCGCCTCACCTCGTCCGGTATACCTAATGTCTTTCCAACTTCTGCTGCCCACCATACCATGAGATAAGTGAAACCGCCTATCCATAAGATGCTGCCTAAGAACGTGATCGGAAATAATTTCCAAAGTTTCTAAAAATGAATTAATTATGTTGGACTAGAATTTGCTAAATCATCTGGTAATTAAAAGTGCACCACCGTAAATAATTACCTTATTCCATGAAATTAACGAGTCATGAAATTAACTCGGTGTTTAAAAATTCGCGTTAATTTAATGACCGTTAATTAAAATACTGGTAATTTGGTGACTTTTTTTATAATATATTAAAGTCTAAAAAACATAAAAATACAATTTTTTTACAAATTTTTTACTATTTCCTTCTCATCAGACGAAAGCTCAGCGGCGTTCACATTTTCAGAGATCTGTCTTAGAACAGCTTTTGCATAGCCATATATTTTGTATAATCTTAATACTCTAAGTGGAAAACTAACTAAAAGCGCTTTTCTCATATTTTAAAAATTTTAACTTCTTTTTAACAATATTTTTCAAAACACCGAAAACCTTTACTTCGATTTCCATACCGATTTGTATTAGACGAGATTGCTTTATTACCGTGAATTCGACTTTTGCCGTAATTTTTGTTTCGCGTTATATCGCATATTCTCAAATTCGCGTTATATAAATGCATTTTTGAAAACAATCGTGTTCAACTGCGTTAATGTCATGACCGTTGATTTAATTCGCGTTAATTTCTTGACTCGTTAATTTCATGGAATAAAGTAGTCAACCTTTCGGGGCTTTTTTGGAGGGTGGGAGGGAGGGTTATTTAAAAGACAGGGGTTTGTTAGAAGGGGAGGTAACTGAGGTGTAATCGAGTATTGATAGTACAGAGCTCGTGTCGATACTGTTTTAACTTATTAACTAATCAAAAAAATTTAGACTCACCGGTCGACGGACATCCGGTAAAGTGACAATTAACAAGAACATTAGTGGAGCTTTGATGACGTAAAATAGCCGAGCAAAGAATGTATCTGGCCATGATATATCAACAGGTCCTTCTTCTTCATCATCACCTTCTTTGACGACTTCTCTCTCCTGCAAGTGTAAATTAAACGATTTTTATTTATCGGCCCGCTCTTCTCCCTTGTGTTTTTCATGTATGATAAACATCATGATAAAAAATATATAAGAATTTCTGCAGTAGTATCGTTAAAAGCTAATTAAGAACAATTGAACGTTGGACTGTCTTAAAAAATAAGAAAACCAGGTTCCATTTTGAATTTCTTAGTATAACAAAGTATGGTGTTCCTTTGTAAGATAGCTTCTATGTTTACTATAGACGGAAAAAACTTTTTTGCTATGTGAACCTTTGAGGAGGAGTATGAGGAAGAATTGATAAAAGTACCATGACATGCTGCAGATAAAAGTAATACGGCACGTCCATTCACTTGCATTTTCAGCAAAAACAGATGTTGGAACCTTACGTTCTTGAAAGTTCTTGTACACGTGTTATGTACAATTAAATGTACCTTTCCTAATAAAAAATTTCCTACCTCCACATTCAAAACATCAAATTGTTGCGCAGGTGCTAAGCCTCTGTGGCTTCTTAGACTTGCTCTGGATGAGGAACGAGAAATCTCTCTCGTAGAGAATTTTACATTCTCACGTAAGCTCAAATCAGACTCCATACCATCCATGCCCTCGTTATTCTCATTTGTTTCCAGTGATGGAAAGTTCATCCTATTGTCTAACTTATTTTCTTTACCCCCACCCTCATCCACAGGCGCACTTTCACGGGGAACATTCATAGCATCGAGTTCTTTCAGCATTTGATTTGCGTCCTCGATTGTATCGCTACGTGTTAAATTATCCCTTTCCATGCTCGAGTCCTCATAATCGAACGAGCTTCGATTTTTTAATTCGCCATAGCTTTCTTTTTGTGTAGCTGAATTTACTTTAATTAAATTCGAGTTTTTATCAATTGATATCGATTCACGAGATGATTGATCGCTAGTTTCTTTAGTCGTGAATGAACTGTCGCAATGATCGCGAAACTGGCTTAGTTTGCGTTCAACAGTTTCTGCAATGCAAAAAACGAATCCAATTACATTAGGTAGGGCAACAAATTTATATAGAAACTTTTACATGTTTGGCATTTATAAAGGAGTTTCCATTTGGTTGGATTTTTCACTAGGGCAAAAGCTAAAGGTAATATGACAGCTGCTGTAAACAGAAGATTGTTTTTTTAATTCTATAAGCTTACTTTAAAAAAAAAGAACAAGAAAAAAAGAATATTCATAATTTAAAGCTTATATCAATCAGCAGCTGGTGATAAAGCATCGTATCTTGCCAAATTACGTGATAGCTTAAAGTATTCTAACATCATTAGCTAGCTGCTAAAGAAAAAAACAACGCCTGTAAAAGTAGACTGGTTTAAACTTTGCCGCTGAACTCGAGAGCTGCTCTTCGAACACAAAAAAATCTCTCACGCAGGGAAGATATTATCAAATTGCGCATGCGCTAACTAAAAACTCTTACGCCTTTTGCGCTATTAAGAAAATTCAAATAAATGAAAACGAGCCTTCCGTGTGTGACCACGTCAAATATTTGTATCGCACACAAAAAATCGAAAGTACCTTCTGCAATAGGATCCAATGTATGAATAACTAACTGCAAAGCTCCGTGTCGAAACGCGCTTTCTTCTAAGTTATTCGACAGAGCAAATAAAATCTAAAACATTAGAATAAAAAAAAAACCTTTTAATGTTAAATCCAGTGCAGTTTGCATTTGAAAAAAATGTCAATGTCAAAACGCTCTTAGAGTATTTGGGAGTTCCAAAATTTTAAACCATACTTTGCTTACGTCAGCATGTCCTGTTTTCCCGAATTTTCAGTCGCTCGTGTGGCGTGTTTTTTTTTTTGTCTATAATATGCATGTTTGTAACATTGTCGAAAAACGACAATTGTGTCATGACACTCCTAATTTCAGGATGTGAAACGCAGGGTTGTCAACTGGGAAAGTTTATATCGACATAAAAACAAAATAATTCTATGGATTGATAGAATGATACCTACCTTCAACCGATTTGAGTTAAGTGACTTTTATGAGGAAGTATTAGTGAAAGTTTTTAAGGAATTTTCAAAGTTGAACAACTTGAATCTAAAGTTCAAGTTACTGTAGATTCAAGTTGTTAATATAGAGATTATACTATATTTTTGAATTTGGTTGTTTCTTGGCCATTTTTATAAACAAATCAAAAAACAGCGCAAAACAACAATTAAAACTTGGATAAAAGTGAATGGCTTTTCTAATTTGAACGACAAACTTTGTCATATTAATATAGTGCAAGATCTGTGTGACCAGTCTGTCTCACTTCAGTATAATAACGTAAGTGGAAATCGCAAACATTCTAAGCTCTAAAATGACGACTAAAATATTTTCTGTCCAGCATAATTAAATGGGAAGTAAATTTTAATTATCAGTATTAATTAGTAAAAAGGGGGCAACGAAATTTTTTGTTATAAACGAAATGAAACATCACTTAAGCAGGTTAAGCCTAATTTGCATTCCTCGACCCTTCACCGTCGCCGCGGCCCACGCAACCTATTTGAATAAGTAAACATGAAAATAATACTTACTTCTTTATGTTTCTCTTGTAAAGGTGTGATGATGGAAGTTTTTTTCGTTTTCTTTTTTTGAACCTTACTTTTCACATACCTTTCTATGCGCTCGTTAAATACCATAAACGTAACATACGCAATGTAAACAGAGAACAACACCAGTGCTTCCCACCACTCGATGAAAGTATCATAAAAAAACGATATAAGTATAACTAAAGCCAATATGTAAAACAAACTGTCTCTAAGCAGCGGCCACCATGTTAATTCAAGCAGAACTTTGCTAAAAATAGCGCACATTCCAATAACAAACAGTATATTAAACACAGCGCTACCAACGATGGTTCCAAACCCTACATTAGACTTCGAAATAAATACTCCGATCACGGATATAAACAACTCCGGTGCACTTCCACCAGCTGCCATAAATGTGGCACCCGCCACGTCATCGGAAATGTTTGCTATTTTTGATATAAGATGCAGCGCAGGCACGAAAAACTCATCGCATACGAGAGCTAACGCAAGGAACATGTAACATATCCCAATAACATGAAGCACGATGGCACCATCTTTTTTTTCTTGCGCTGTGAATATATCCTCTGGGTAATTTTCATCGACGGTATCTGTTACCTCTGAAGTATTCAGAAGTGTCCTTGATCGGTACAACTCACTGGATGCACGGTAAACGAACGGAACACGAAAGGCTGTATGTGCAGTTTTAACTTTTGATGTTTGCACAAGTTTAGCTTTTTTTTCTGTTTTTAATTTTTTACCTGCCTCGCTTGATATACCATACACATTCTCATTGGTTTTCCGGTAAAGCTTTAAATTAAGTTTGTCATTAATGGTAGTGTATACCACAACGCCGCTTAAAACGGCAATAAATACGACGACATTTAACACGAGTCGCAATTGAGAATGCGTCGCCTTCATCCGTCTGTCGTAACATATTCGCATAACGACTTTCACGTTAGTTTAAAATTGTTATTTCTATCTAACATCTCAAAGTTGAACTGAAAAAAAAAATATAAACCTTTCATGAAGAAGGAGAAGTGAAGCATAAACTTCAGTTTTAACCAAACCAAAAAAGCAAATTAGTAAACCTAGAAGTGCAAGTTTATTAACATACTTATAAAATTTTAATATAACAAAGTTTTAAAGCAACAGGAAAATGACAAGACAAGCTAACAAAACAAGTACAGAAGTAAGTAATAGATCAAGAAAATATATATATTCATAGAGAATTTATAATTTGTTAAAATCAATTTTTTGTTTTCACCAAAAATACAGGTCATGTACGGTCGAAAAATAATAAGAATAAGCTTTCGGACATAAAGAAAACATTAGTCATACTTTCTCAAGTTATTTTTCTTTCAGGAAAATAGGTACCCCAAGAATTTCTCTTATATGTCTCGGGCACACCAAATTACACTAGCACGTAGTTTAAATTTTCTTGTCTAAATAGTATGTAAAGATGTAAAACAGCTGTTAAATAATGACGTAACAGCTTTCAAAGTGCACAGTCCTATTCTCACTTGTATGTTAAAATTGATATTTGTTCATGTCAAATAGTCAAAAGACATTTCAACAACCTCGTCCACATAAGTCTTTTTCCAAAACACAAGTCTAGGAAGCAAGTTTGCTCTATTGTCTCCGCATGTAACAGCAACCTCTAGTCTTATATGCATGTAACAGCAACCTCTAGTCTTATATGCATGTAACAACAACCTCTAGTCTTATATGCATGTAACAACAACCTCTAGTCTTTTTTGCATGTAACAACATCTTTAGTCCTCTCTGCATGTAACAACAATCTTTAGTTGTCTCTGCATGTAACAACAATCTCTAGTCGTCTTTGCATGTAACAACAACCTCTAGTCGTCTCTGCATGTAACAACAACCTCTAGTCTTATCTGCATGTAACAACAACCTCTAGTCTTATCTGCATGTAACAACAACCTCTAGTCTTATATGCATGTAACAACAACCTCTAGTCGTCTCTGCATGTAACAACAACCTCTAGTCGTCTCTGTATGTAACAACAATCTTTAGTTGTCTCTGCATGTAACAACAATCTTTAGTCGTCTTTGCATGTAACAACAATCTCTAGTCGTCTTTGCATGTAACAACATCTTTAGTCGTCTTTGCATGTAACAACAACCTCTAGTCGTCTCTGCATGTAACAACAACCTCTAGTCGTATCTGCATGTAACAACAACCTCTAGTCGTATCTGCATGTAACAACAATCTCTAGTCGTCTCTGTATGTAACAACAACCTCTAGTCGTCTCTGTATGTAACAACAATCTTTAGTTGTCTCTGCATGTAACAACAACCTCTAGTCGTCTCTGTATGTAACAACAATCTTTAGTTGTCTCTGCATGTAACAACAATCTCTAGTCGTATCTGCATGTAACAACAACCTCTAGTCGTATCTGCATGTAACAACAACCTCTAGTTGTCTCTGCATGTAACAACAATCTCTAGTCGTCTTTGCATGTAACAACAACCTCTAGTCGTCTTTGCATGTAACAACAACCTGTAGTCGTCTCTGCATGTAACAACAATCTCTAGTCTTATCTGCATGTGACAACAACCTCTAGTCTTATCTGCATGTAACAACAACCTCTAGTTGTCTCTGCATGTAACAACAATCTCTAGTCGTATCTGCATGTAACAACAACCTCTAGTCGTATCTGCATGTAACAACAACCTCTAGTTGTCTCTGCATGTAACAACAATCTCTAGTCGTCTTTGCATGTAACAACAACCTCTAGTCGTCTTTGCATGTAACAACAACCTGTAGTCGTCTCTGCATGTAACAACAACCTCTAGTCGTATCTGCATGTAACAACAACCTCTAGTCGTCTTTGCATGTAACAACAACCTCTAGTTGTCTCTGCATGTAACAACAATCTCTAGTCGTCTTTGCATGTAACAACAATCTCTAGTCGTCTCTGTATGTAACAACAACCTCTAGTCGTATCTGCATGTAACAACAACCTCTAGTCGTCTCTGCATGTAACAACAACCTCTAGTCTTATATGCATGTAACAACAACCTCTAGTTGTCTCTGTATGTAACAGCAACCTCTAGTCAGCAAAAATAGAAACTTTTCTGTAAAAGTCACATAGGAATTACATAACGTGTGTTAATTACCTTCAGGAATATTAAAATGACAGAATAAACTAGTAAAAATAAAAGCTGCTATCATAGAAAAATCGCACGAATAAAAGAAGATTATTCCTTAGATTATACTTCAGTCATCTTCAATTACAATCGCAATATGTACACGTTAAACTTTTGTTTTTGTGAGTATTTGTTTCACTAGTGAGTTTTTTCCTCTCTTTGACGAAAATTTATAGATGCTTGACTCGCGAAATAAAAATGAAATATTCTGAAATAAAATTTGTGAAAAATTACTTCTTAATGTATACAGCTTTTTAAAAGCTAAAAACAACCTTAACCATTTGACCTCTTTTGACGACGTTTACCAACGAAAATTAGAAGTTCAAAATCATACCACCATGCACAACCAGACGCATAAGATAAACTTTTGTTTAACGTTTTATAGTTACTCGTCGAATGTTTTTTTGTCTTTGAAAACTGATCGGACAAACGTTTTTTTCTCAAATCGAACGTTTTTGTTAGTAAAACATGGCATTCTGTTAGAGAGTAAGGCAGTTCTGATAGTAAAACTTTGCTTTCCTTTTGTTTTGAAATGTGTTGTAATACAGCCTGAAACAAAACACAATCTTTAAATGCCCCAGCGTTATCTATGCAGCTTGTTTCTTTACTCGTTGTTTTAAGTAAATGCTCAACACACATCTAAAACAAGATACAACCTTCTAAATTCCAGTCAGTTCATTGCAATATTGTTTTATCGCGGTATAATCATCTAACCAGGGCTCCTTTAAGTTTTTTGATATCGGTGATATCAAAAACCGAAAAAGGGCCTGGGCTGGGGTTGTGAAAACTTAAAAAAGCCCGGAATAAACATGACGTTAAGTTGTAAATACATTTGAGAGTTATTGGACAGAAGTTGATTGGTAGGTATTTTCGCGATTTATTTCTGAAAAATAGAAAAAAAATTTATGAGATCTGTTTCAACTGTGATTTCTGATTTTTTCATTAAAATGCTTGTTCCCAGGGTATCTCTTTCTGATACGATTATCTCGAAGAGCGAGATTGTCAGAATGAGAAAAAAAAGTGTATTAAATTCAGAATATTATAATGAATACGATAGCAATAAAGTTCGCTTTTGTGCGACATAATTATGACGAATAACAATACTTAGAATTGAGTCAGATGATGATTTGTGTTTTTTGCAATTTTGTTTTTCTAGGTAAATGCCGATGGTCGCGCAAATGCATTGTCATTTCATCCTCATAATCTTTGAAAAGGGAAAAAAGAAGAATGAAGTGTTTGATGATGTTGGATGAAATTTGACATTGGTCAAACTTTCCATACTCAACATTTTCTCCCTCATAACACACTCTTCATGTTGAGGCCCGACGGAAGCCGATCCCACATTTCATCCAACATCCATTTTTATGATGTTGGACGATGTTTTGTATCTGAACAAATTTTACTGCAACATTTTCAAGTCAAAACTTTGATGTTGAATCGGTTTGGTGGAGTGTTTCTCATATATCGAACACTTCAGATTTTCGAACGTTTTAAAAACTTTTCGAACACAAACGTTCAAAAAAGTATTCGATTATTTGAAATATTACGAAAACCAAACCCTTAAGCCTGGGGCAAATCGCTCAACATTCTCGGTCAACATTCTTGTCAACATTCTCGTCAACATTTTGAGCAACTGCATTCTACTGAAACGTTTTCTTTCTTCAAAATGGCGGAGAAGGAAGCTGTAGCATGTTTATTGCTGGCATTGGTAATAAATGACGATAAAAAGAGAAAGTGAGACCCTACTAGAAAATGGATTCAAAGAAGGGAAGAGGAAGGACTCTATAATAACCTCGTCTAGGAGCTAATGACCGAGGATACTAGAGCTTATACAAAAAAGATGAGGATGGATTACAACTCATTTAAACATATTTTAAAGTTATGTTAACCACCAGCAGTAGTTACAGAGGATCAGCTAAAACAGTGACTTCCGCCATTTTCAAAATGAATATATCTCTGTGTATTGATCTTATATTCATGCAAGTCGTATACACGCTCGAACAAAAACATTCGAATTCGTGCTAAAACATTCGAATTTGAAATTAAATGATTCAAAAATACTGAAAAATGTTGCCAGAAATAGCAACATACAAAACTCATCAACAATGCTGATCAACATTTTTAGAGATTGTTTTCTTCGTGAGCATGTGATACCTATAGCAAATCGAGTCAACATGTTCATCAACAAATGTTGACGGGTAATGTTGCTCAAAAAGTTGCCTCGATTTGCCCTGGCATTTATCATTTTGTCTGTGATGAATTGGAAATCTGAAAAAAGAGAAGAAAATTAAAGAGACCCTGAAGATGAAAAAGCAAAGAAGTGCAAGAAAAGTGATGTTTGGGAATGATGCGCAAAATAAGAGCAAGAAACAAAATGCAGAAGATTTGAGCTATGAATTTATCCTTCTCGATAAATTGGAAGAAAACCCCGTGTATTTCGATTACAACAACAAAAAAATGTAAGAGACTCGCCTATGCGTCCATCGCAACTACGTTAGACACAACGGTTGCATCAGTTAAAGCGAAAATACACGGGTTAAGAGCACAGCTTGGACGAGAACTTAACAAAGAGCACAAAACAAAAAGTGGACAATCAACCAATGACCTTTACGCTTCAAGCTGGGTGCATTACGAAAGATTGGCTTTCCTTGTTGCAGTTATCAGAGCATCGAAATGTAGAGACGCTTAAAGTGAGTAAATTTAAAGCAAGAAGACGTGATTGAATCAAACTGTGTGCCGACACCACCCTATAGAGGACAAGCATTTAACACACCAAGGCAAGCATTCACCGTACTTTCACCACAGGGCCAGAATCAAAATATATGCGTATCAACTGTCGTTCCTGTTAAACAATGTTTCCATTGCCATTCAACGGCAAAATGATTTTTGAAGCTTTCCCTGACTGACTTAGCTGAAACGGTACGTTGTGTCCAGATAAACTGAATCTACAACACCAATATTTCGCCATTCCCCCTCTCTATAAAATCTCCATTTTCGACGCAAGAATCGGCTAAAGATATAGAAAGGTAAGCGTCCAATGAATTTGTATTTTTATAAGCATGTTATGCGAAGCTGGTGCGGAAAGAATTACGTTTTCAACATGATTCGGCTCGAGATTGATTGCAGTAAAAACAATGCGCCATCTGTGAGCCAAAATTCCAAAAAGATGTTTGGATATCCTTCGACCTTGGCTGTGGTTGTAATTTTATATTCTTTTTCTACCGTAAGGTTTTTATGCGGGTAGGGCTTCATCAGAAAGCATCATCTGGTAATAAAACATAAGGCACAACTTCTTTATTTAGTAATGGATCGTTTTTTGGAAGATTTACAGATCCTTTTTCGATAGCTGCATGTAAGAATCTTTTATCGTATACTCCAGAATAGTTAACTCTACCGTTCCATTCGACATCTGCATAGATATACAGTTAACTCTCTCTAATCCGAATCCCAAGGGGGGGGGGGGTAACTTTTTATTCGGATTACAGAGAGATTCGGATAGTAGAAAGTCTCTCTAATTCGAATTTCCAGGTTTTAAAGGGTGAAAATTCAGATAAAAGAGACCAATCGAACATTTAAAAAAAAATTAAAAAAAGTAAGGTGAGAAATAAAAACGAATAAGTTTGAACGAAAATAAAAGAACTCACTGACTTGCGATTTCTTACGATTTCTCTTTGTCTTACAAAAAAA
Source organism: Hydractinia symbiolongicarpus (assembly GCF_029227915.1). NCBI lineage: Eukaryota > Metazoa > Cnidaria > Hydrozoa > Anthoathecata > Hydractiniidae > Hydractinia > Hydractinia symbiolongicarpus. Next base: position 18,518,952 of record NC_079875.1, on the reverse strand, counting down.
TCAAAACATTCGAATTCGACAGGGATTCAAATTACGAAAAACAAAAACATTCGAAAGTGTGGTATATTTACACTTAAAAATTCGGATTATAGAGAGAATTTAGCCGAAGGGACCTAAAAATTAGTTTGGATTATAGCGGTTTTCAGGTTACAGATATTCGGATAGTAGAAAGTAATTTATAAGAGTTTCTTAAGGAAAATTGACAGTGGCGCAACCTCGTCCCCAGGACCTCTTTTCGCTTTTTTGATAAAAAGCGAAAAAAGGTCCTGGGGACGAGGTTGACAGTGGCGTATTTAAAAAAGTAATTATTTTTTTGCTGCACCAAATAAGAATGAAAATGTTTGTGCAAACATACGTTTTTATGAAAAGTACAAATTTTTTGGATGATTTTTTTAAGAAGAGCATGACAAATAGATCAACATATTGACTGCAGACAGGCGAGAGATTTTTATAAGAATGTCTATATTCTAATTACAGAATGGATGATTTATTTTTTCAGCCTCGAAATTTATTATTTGTGTTCTTTCAAAACAAAGCGAAATTATTTTTTCTTAATGGGAGTTGTTATTCTCTTGAAATTATTTTATTGTGTAAAATATACATGAAAAGGAAGAAGCCGCTGAAAATAATTTTATTATGGTATTTCTAGACTTTTTGTTCTTAGCCGTAATTTGTAAAGAAATGCAGGCTGGACACTATAATATACATAAACTAAATCTTCATCTTAGTTCTTATAAAGAACGTTCTTATAAAAGAAATGTAGGTAAGAAAAAAATATCGCCCGCAATGAGTACAATTATAATGGCCACCATGCACCTCGAAAAGATGAAATCAACAGAGCATCTTTTCTTATTACTTGTATTTTAATAACACTCTTATATTTTATATTCCGTCACAATTTTATAAAGAACAAGATATAAATATGTAGACATTAAAACAGATAATTTTTTAAACGAAAAATTTGTTTAAAACCTGCCGCCATTATGCCATCCCACAACCAAGAATTTATGCTCTTTGAAATATCGTTCGCACTATAAAAAAAACATTTTTAATGTTGCCATTAGCAATGAATATTCTATTGTTTAACATGTCCATTGAGATTAAATTAAATATTCTGTTAAATATGCGATTTGTTTTTTTGAGAAAGACTCGATAAATTCTGCTCAGCTTCAATTAAGATTATAAGTTTTTTTAACTGCGTCGTTTTTTTAAATGTTTAACATCGTTCTAATTGTACTTAAATTATTCATGCGAAGAAGGTAGAACAAAAGCGCGCCAAATACAACAAAATGACAAAATTAAACACCACGATTTTATTGTAAAGTTTCGTAAAAATATTTGATAAACACACTATTTTTGTTTTTATAAAAATGTGACTTACACTCTCAACAAATTCTCATATGTCTTGAAGAATGAAATCCATATATTTTAAATCGTTATGAAAGATTAAACTTGACCACACTGTTTATACTCGAAAAATGACACGAAAATTTCTAAGGCTATCGTCACACTTGTCAGTTTACTTTCACTTTTACTGATAAAAAAAAGTTTATCAGCTTGTTTGTACGTTCGATTTCAACGCTATTTCACGATCTCAATGTTGTTTGGAGTGGAATGGTAAGAAAGTTGCTAATTAAGATAATGTACATGTGGTTGTTTATCTTTGTATTCTTTATTTTTATTTTTTACTTTTTTTTTTTTTACTTTCAATTTGACATATAAGCGTTAACTACAATTTTTAAAAAGTATTCAGACATGCAAGTAACAAAAAAACAAAACAAAAAAAAGAAGCTCTTTCAGCGAGATCGAGTCTTCTCGAGATTTTTGAGGAAGTGGAACAAATATTTTATAAAAATCTATTAATTATTTATAGCTACCTCTGTTTATTATTGCATAGGTGGTGAAGAAACTTACATCATTTCCTCCCTTCCCCAGGCTCCCCACATTTAGTGTTGTTGCAAGAAACTTTTTATCACGGAGATTTAAATCTTTTTCCATTCTAAATAACATCTTAGTAAAGAATCTAAACATGGTGAGAATAAGAAAATAATTCCACCGCTAGTTGAAACAAATTCAACTGTTAAACCATAGTTTCTCGAAAAACCCTGGTTGGGAAGAGCGGCAAACTTCAAAGGGTTAGCGCGTATCTTGGCTTTATGTTAAACGCCTAATTTTGAGTAGGCGAGACAAACATTACGGTGCACAGAATCAAAACAAAGCTCTAGCGGGAAAAAAGAAAATATGGCTGCCAGTTCTGATTTTTTATTTGAAGACGACTTCGAAGCTGTTTTGGCATGTTTGGAGGCTGATGAACAGTTTGAGGGAGATCTCATTGATACTGCCAAAAATGTTAGTGGTGTATATCCTATTTCTCAGTAAAATTGCAATTTTAAAGCTGCAGCTAGCTAGCTAGCAAGACCGTCAATATTCATTAATAATAAAGCCTATTTTTTACGGGTTGAAGCTGGAGTATTTTCATGTCCAGATTGTCCCAAGAAATGTAAAAGTAAAGGTGGACTGAAGAGACATAGAACGACCAGTCACAATAAAAGTACGACAGTTGAAGTAGAAGACAACAATTTGAGCCAGGATATTTTATTGCACTTGTTACAAGAAATTAAAACCACTGCTTCTGAAAACATGTGTTTCCTCCATCGATTAAAACGGAACTAAAAAACTTTACAATAAACAATGATAGTGTAAATATTGACTTATATACTATGGTATCTCCAACATTTCAAAAGTTTAACAAAACTGGTAATATGGAAAAATTATACAGCAATATGTACTCTGATATTGTTATAAAAGCACCAATGTATTTTGAAGGACTTGCACACAACAAAAAGCAATCAAGAGTGCGGTTAAACTGTTTGCATTTATATGGTATGTCATCAATATGTGGGTCGGTAAATATTGGAATTGCATGGGACAACAGTCCACCTGAATTATCAGGTACTCCAAGGCAAATTTTAGCTTTTTCAACATGGTTCGCTAAATCAACATTATAACTAAATTAACATTGCGAATGCATCTTTTGTTTTCTTTATAAATTTGATGATGCTCTGGTAAAAACCAACCATACACAGCTATAGAAAATCCCATACTACCATCAATTTGAATCTCAAACTTCGGGATAACAAACTGGGCATCATATATTTTCATAACAGTTTTATGTCAATATCAATTTTTCAATGAGCTAAAGTTTTCAACTTTACAAGTCTATCACATAACTGTTGATATGATTCGTAGTAGTAATCGTTACTAGCAATTTTCTTTGCAGTTGTTAGAAGTCTTTCAGCTGGAGGTTTTCTTTTATCAGTTGATTGAACTTCACAGCTTTTCTTCGGCAAGTTTAGCTCAGGTAAAGCTCCAAAAATTAACCTTTTCTTAGCAGGCCCCTTCTCTGATGGAACTAAAAAGTAAAAAAAAAATCAATATATATTCATGACATGGTTTATTAGCTAGCTAATCTAGCTAGCAAATTGTTTTGTAAAATTCTTTAAAGTGAAACTTACAGATATCAATATATTCACTTTTAAAATGCTTCTCGCATGTATACACTGTGTCATTCTCTATTTGTTTTTTAAATAATTGATCCACAACTCTCGACTTCATAACCACATTAAGCCAATCCTCCCTCCACTTCTTATAATTCTCATTAATTACTTTTGGCACCTTAAATATGCCTATTCCTCCAAGCCTTCTACTACTCCCACAACCAACGATACAACAATTTGCCCCAGGCATCATAAAATTCTTGGAAACATGATTATTTAATTATTAAAAAGACAATTAAATTCTCAGAAAATAGCAAGTTTACAAGTATGTTTACAATTTCGCTACCATTATATAATTTTTCGTGCACCGATATTGTCACGTGATAGTTTGTGAACCGCATCAAAAGGATACGCCCTTTGAAGTCCGCTCTTCCCAACCAGGGTTTTTCGAGTAACTATGGTTAAACAACTTATCTGATTGAGAAAAATAATAAAAATTTAAAATAATTTTTTTGTGCGGTTTTGCTAAAACGAAAGGAAGTTGCTACACGCAGTGCCTGCACGAAAGCTCTATGTGAACGCTACCGTGGCCGATAAGTGCATAAAAAAATCTTTGTTGCATAAATTTAAAAAATGCGTAAAAATAATGTTATATGCATAAAAATAATGTTAAATGCATAAAAAAATGTTACATGTGTAAAAATAATGTTATATACGTAAAAATAATGTTATATGTGTAAAAATAATGTTAAATGCGTAAAAATAATGCTTGGCAACCATTTCTTAAAATTGCGAGTGGCTACGTCGAGTTATTTTACAATCAGGACATTAATGTGAATATGCACGCATTCCAAAGTCACATTAATAGAGTTATCTTAAGATAACTGTATTAATGTGACTTTGGAATGTCATACACTCTCCGTATTATTATAGAGATTTTAATAACAAGATCACGGCAGACGAAAACTGGATATAAGATTTTTTTTACGGAATGAGATTATTTTTATGTATATAACATTTTTTTTACGCATATTACATTTTACTACGTATATAACATTTTTTTACGCATGTAAGATTTTTTTTACGCATTTTTAAAATTTACGCAACAAAGATTTTTTTATGCACTTGTCGGCCACGGTAGAATGCAGATAATAAGTGAATTCTTCACTGATCAACATCACAACCTCGAGTTGTTGTTGACTCTTTTAAGTTGAGAAACAAGGACATTGTTAAAAACTCTATTGGGTGTAGCATGTAGTCAAATTTCCATATTATTTGTGAAGAGAGTATAAAGCAGTTCTGTACTTGCTTAAATAAACTTTCTGCGAAGTTTTATTTAGAGAAAATAAAGCAAATAGCTATAGGTTTTATCAATCACCTTTACAAGCTAATCTTTTTACCTTTTGGTGAACGTTACGAGTACTTCATCTGCTGTTTTTTGGAGAGGTCTCTTAAAGAAAACGTCTGTTTTTACAAAGTATTAAAGGGGTGACTCTGGTGCATAACATCTAAACTTGATAAAAGCGATACTTCTAACAACACAAAGTTTTATCTTTAAAAAGCTAAAAAAATTCTTTAGTGCGAATACGTAAACACTTTATTTGCACCAATCTTCGCTTGTATTAATTTTCGCGTGTATTAATTTTCGCGGATATTAATTTTTGTACATGTTTAAAACGGTAACATTCACGGTTTTAGACACAATATAGATGCGTTTCTTTTAAATAAATTGTAAAATTAACCTGGTGGTAAATGTTGCCGCAAATCATAAAAGTCAGGAACAAAAAAAAATACGTTCCAAACGCCTTCCATAATTATTTATGTTTCTACGCATACTTTCTGCGCAAAACGGATTTTTGTACTAAATTTCGCGCACTGACAGACTTTTTTGCGCGCAAAAAAATTAGTACGATTAAGGTAGAAAGGAATTACACAGTCGTCAAAGTAATTCTTAGATATTATTTATTTATTTTTTTTTTAATTTCAATTAGGGGTTGTATTTCTTCCGTGTTTTCTGTTACCTTGTAAAATGTAGTGATAAAGTTGATGGTTGACGGAAAAGCAGATATTGTTATTGGTAGTCCCTCTGCTACTTCCCAATTGTACAATACTGGTGTACTGAAAACTACGTTCATTTTTTCATTACAAAGATTGGCAATTTCAAATGTTGCAACGCTCGAATGTTTACGTGTGATCAAAAACAAACAGCGTGAATTAGAAACTGGTTTCGTGCTACTGTTGACACCAAACTGTTTATATTCTGTTAAATCGTGCTCGGTTTGATAACTCTGTTTCTTGTGAGAACACACGCACATTTCTAGGGATACAGTTGGGTCTTTACATGCCGTGTATTTATTATATAAAGATATTCTCTGCCAGTGTTCAACTTGTAACATGTCTAAACTTTCATTCCGCTTTGTGTTAAAGAAAACATGAAAGTTGAATAACTCTTCTTTATGTTGATCGGTTAACACGACTAGGTCAAACACGTATATCGTTCCTGTTCCAGAATCTTTGGCGATGATATTTTTTATGGAATTTACTGTTAAACGTAGACAACGGTGCGTTGGAGAATGATTCTGCAACAACGTCAGCTTATTATTGAGATATCCAGCAGAGAATTCGCCCAGCCATGTTAGAAATTGTTTATATACATGGTCATCCATACTAAGAAAGCTTATTTTGTTTATACATTTACAGAGAGAGTATTTTCTTCCGGGAAGGTCTTGACAGTCTACCCTTTCATGTGGAAATGGAGACATCAGGCTACCCTGTTTATCTTGATGGTTGTTATTGCTCGTGACGGAAACTTCGTCCAGGACATCAAAGAGCATATCACGCAAGTTCACAACACTCGTTAAGGCGTTCTGATTGTCTATCAAGGCGTTAAATCTTGTCTCCCCAACAATACTCGAAAACGTTTTTGGTAAAATCATAAACAAAAACGGATCATATACTTCAAATCTCCCTGTAAGTGTGTCCATGGAATATTTATTAGTTTTGCCTCCATGGTCAGACCACAATATAGATATCGTGTCGTCAGATGTACCAAGGTATTGAATAAATTTTGAGAGGTGTTTATCTATAGCTTTTAATCGCATCCCTGTGAACTCATGAGCAAAGTTGATGTGTGTATACGATAGTAGAGGTTTTGAATTTTTTATCTTACTTCTACTGTGCAGAGCAGTAGCAATGTAGTCGATGAAATACGAACTCAATATTTTTCCATTCAAGCACACCATTTTTTCTGAATTATAAAGATTGGTAGCACCATAAAGTTTCAGTACCTCACATGACATATGCGTCAGACCGACGCTATCAACTCCGTATGATTTAGTTAGATTTTGAACTTCATTCCAAATCTCCTGATAATCAACTTCAGATTTGCTGTTTAACTTTCGGTTACCGGTTAATAAGGAACCCCACGCATCGTACCAGCAGGTATCTTCCTGGAGCATCGTTTCATAACCGGCATCTTTGAAAATTTTAAACAGTTTTTCAAAATTATACTTACGATTTGATATGCTGTCAAAAAATACACTGCCCGACAAAAATGCTTGCAGATTGACATAAGTAAATGGAGCTAAACTTTGAAAGCCTTCGAAATCCAAAACCTGTGTTTTGCTTTCCTTATCGGTACTAATTGATGTCAATGCTTTAACTGTGTTCGGTAAAATACGATAGAAGTGTTGCCTGGAAAGGGAGTCAATAACAAAAACGTTAACGTTTAGTTTAGGACGTTTTTCTTGAGAGCTTGGCTTATACGTTGACACCTTTGGTGGGAGCTGTAGCAGCTGATGAATTTTTTTTTTTTTATCTTTTCGGCAAGAAAGAAAAACAAAGTCAACATCAGGATTCATTTTAAGGTATGTAAAATCATGCCCAAACATTTCTTTCAAAGCCGTGGTATTTTCTAAAGCAATGTGATTCATTTTACCGGTGCCCGAGTTTATAACTGCCAATGTAATTTGAGTATTTCCACAAATATCGTCGTTGCAAACCAAGTTAAACGTTTCAGAATCACCCGTGTTTACAGACGTATTAAAATGACAAATGGGTGGGTAGCGTTTATTTTTGCACTTTGGGATTTTCTGGTACTTTTTCTTGTTGTAATATTTTTTAGCTTCGTTACACGTGTTCATATAATTCGAGTACAGCTGACATCTTGCTTTTCGTTTAGACTTTTTGTTATCAATATTAAGGCGGTATGAACATGTGTCATTACCTTGCTTCTGCTGCGTCATTTCGACGCTAGCTCCCTCGCTAATATCATTTACCAGTGATGAGTTTGACTTGATTTTATCGTTTATATTATTAAAACTTACATCTTTGCTTGCTTCACCCGAAGGCGAGGGACTTGCAAAATGAGAGGAGGGTTTCGTAAGAGGTGGTATGGAGCCGTGGGCTTTCTGCGACTGAATACTTTCTGAAAGCAGAATATTACCATTCGGTTCTTGGATGTTCATCCCAGAGGCTATTTCGAAAGTTGACTCTCCATCATCTTGATCTTTCAAATCATTTAGTTGTTGCGGAGGTCTTTTTGAAGTATCAATCGTTTGGTTTTTTGTTTCAATTGCAACTTGTTCTTCTTCTTCTTCAATAGGAACTTCGTTGTTTTCTGACTCGCCATCTGCGTCATCATCTTCTTCTAAAATGGTCTCGCTACTTTCTTTATTCTTTGCCTCGATAACGTTATGTGTGGAAATCGTGTTTGCAAAATGCGTCTCTGCGTCTTTCTTGTCTTTTGTTTGGAGTTTTTCTTTATTCGATGGCATTTTGATCGAGCTCTGCGTTTTGTCATAACTTGCTTTCTCTTGAACAGCGTCGAATTGATTGTTATATTTATTCTGGGTAAATAAGTCATTTCTTGAAGGTTGGTTATTAGCTGCATAGTGGTCGGTAACTGTTTTTGACGATGTGTATTTGGTTGATGAAGACAAAACATTATCATGGATACGACTAGGAGCTAAAATAAAGCAGAACACGTAACGTAATAACAAACATCTATTTACCCGCATTCTTGTGTGTGTATGTGCGCGAGAAAAAAGTCGTGCGCTACAGACACACAAAAAAGAAAATGCGATAGTTTTTATCCACTTTGTTGTAACAAGCAAATTCTTAGAAAAATTGCTGCGAGACAGTTATCGCTTAAGGAAGTATCATGGTAAAAAGGCTTGTGGGACGTTTTTGGTCGTGTTATTCTTAATGGCATATTTCTCACATTATCGAACAGTTTTCACAAAACATTAGCATAGTTTCTTTACAAACATGCTACCAACAAATAACACTGTTCGTAATATATGAAATGAGGATCAGAAATTAAGGGACTTCAAGGAAATGATACCTGTTCCATTCTGGAATAAATCTTCTTCTTGCGGTAGATAGCTTGTTTTCTCTGCCCAAATATTTTGCTTACGGAAGTGTGATGCCAGGAAGTAGATAAAGATGGTAGCAGCGGTAAGTAACACAACCTAAAGAAAAAGTGGAAGTAATTCTTACAGATTGATCGACATAAATTTAAGGCGATTGATACTAGCAAACTACACATTTTTTTACAAGAAACCATTTAGTAGGAAATTGACTAGTCGTCCTCTAATAAATAAATAAATAAATAAACTTTTACTAGTTGAAAAAAAGTTAAATTTTTAAGTACGAAACTTTTTGTACACACGATTTCCCTCAATTACCACAGTGATGATAACACTCAGGTGGGTTGAGGGGCAGACATCATTTTAGGTGATAAATAAAAGGTGAATTATTCCACCTGTTGTAGTATGTTATGTTGATGAAAGTCTTGATAACTTATAAAAAAACACGTATGGCGCCTTTTTTTTAAGGAAGGTTGTAATGATCTATATTTTATTTATGTAACTCCCATATGTTGACAAAAGTTCAAATCTATCCTTTTTATTAGTCACAAATGACAATAGGAAAACAATGGACAATTCCTATGGGACCAACATGATATCATAATTTATGAAGGTTATTAAAGGTTTAAAAATTAAATGTGATTACCTTGAGAATGAAAAAAAGGCTTTGGAAAAATTTAAAGAACTCAAATTCTACATCTTCACATCGAATGATATATCCTAAAATGCTGTACTGACTTTTTAGTATTTTTGAGTGTCGTCTGCTGTTTGGTTAAGTATATTTTTCAACACATTTATTAAATATCTTTAGTGGTGATTTATAATTTTGTATTTTATGTGGTTAACCTCATTAATTTCGAGGGATATACCCTGTTAATAGTTTCCTGGAGTGACCACAAAAACAGTTCTGGAGCGGTGAAAGCACCAATTTGTGCTAACACACGCTTTTTTGAAATCTCTGCTCAACTAGACAACGACCCACAACACCACTTGGACATGAGTTTTTTTGGCGATCTTTTGCAGCTTACTAACAAAATTGAATTTCTGGCTTGATTTTTGTCCCTTTCTTAAATCTCGTAAGTTTAGGGTCACCGCATAATTTATGCCGATGAGATACTCTATTATTTTCTAATGTTCTCCTAAGCCTTCCGGCTGCTGCAACTGTCCTCACACCGAGCCAAAAAAAAGTTGTATTTAATTTTGAAGAATCATAACTTTACTTACCCGATATTTTATCCGTAGTGACATTTCAAAAGATATGTGTTTTGTTAATTCATTTGATTTTTCTTTACTGGTGTGTGAGAAGTAAAAATATACCGAAGATGTGGCGCATGTTGGGTGGTTTTTATCGTTTATAATCCACACACGTGGTTTGATACTAATCTGTCTATGGCTTGGCTTACCTCATACACTAATTCTTATATGGAAAGCATGTATGTGTTTTGATTTAAGCGGTGTTTTATGTCACCCGCGGTTGTTGTGATACACAATACAATAATTAAAATATTGTATTAAAAAGGTCATAGAAACCAGTCTCGTGAAGTTGATCGCAGCTTTTTTTTCGTTTATGCTCATTTTCGGCAGTACACAGTTAACTGCTTCGTTTCCAGTCCTTATTTCTACCTATTGACAAAAAGAAAAGAAAAAAGACCTTTTAAGCTTAGCTACCAACCTCGATCCAAGGGCTCTTTCTCTCTTTTTTTTATAACGGGAGGTCCCGTGGTTTTTCCAAAATTATTATGAACATGATTATAGTAGAAACGTCACGTAAAAAATACAAAGATTGGTAGATATCTTCTTACTTAATAAATCCTAATAAATAAGTTTGATATTTACACAACCTCGTCCCAAGTCTTTTTATGATTTTTTACATGGGGACGGATAAACTTAAAAAATATTATTAGATATTTCTGTTTCAGTGTTGAGAACTCCTGATGGGGATCCTGTAGCCGCATTGTTTTTACTTGAGCCCCGATAATCGACGATAAAGGGAGTAACAAGGATAACAATGTTCCTTGAAGATTCCACTGGCAAGATTTTTGAAAGAAATATGCACAACAGAGTTTTTGGCTTCTTTATCGAGAATTCTATCTTTTGTAAGAAGCAATTTGGCTTTAGAAACAGCCACTCCACAAAACATGCAATAACGCAAGTTGTGGAGGACATTCGTCGATCTTTCAGTGATGTAAAGTTTACCTTGAGTATTTTTATCATTTGATACCGTTGATCACAACAATATTAGGTAAACTAAATGCGTATGGGATAAGTGGGTATTATTAAAACGGTTTAAAAGTTATCTGAGTCACCAACTCAATACATAGATATTCGCAGTGGCAAAAAAAACAATAAGCTAACATTAAAATGTGGTATTCCACAACGTTCAATTCTGGGGCCACTCTTATTTTCAACATATGTAATGATCTAACAATTCTATTATGTTTGCAGCTGACTACCGAATTAAACAAATTATCAAACTGGTTGTCTGGTAATAAATTATCACTAAATATATAAAAAAACAAAGTATTTCAAGGGAAATTTTTAGGTGTGATGCTTGATGAAAATCTAAAGTGACACCAACATATATCTTTGGTGATATAAAATGTTTCAAAATTTATTGGCATTCTTTACAAAGCCCGTAACTTTCTAAACAAACAAATACTCTTTTATACATAGTCATATTAATTACGCCAACACAGTTTGGGGTAGCACCAATAAAACTAAAATACAATCATTTTACCTTCATCAAAAACATGCTGCAAGAATAATCACTTTTAAAGATAGGCTGACTAATTCCAGACCATTACTTCAGTCAATGAAAGCCTTGAATGTATTTTAACTAAATACATTCAAAGTACAAAAGCAATAATAACATGCCTGAAGTACTTTTTAATACCTTTTACATTTCTAAAAACAAATACACAACAAGATCTGCAAATCAATACTATCCATCATTTACTAAAAAAATTTAATTTCCTATTACGTGACTGACCATATGTATGATGTAACTGGTCATATATATGACACAATCTCTCTGACCCTCTGGCAATATAATATCCGAGTTATGTGATTTCGTTTAGTCGGGTCTTTTCTGGTCTGCAGTTTTCACATCGTGGAATACAACTCTGGAAAGGATGAAATGATGTGTTTGTTCTTGTGCACATACTTCTTCTTTGCTTTTTTGTTTATATTTTAAATTGAGGTTAGATCTTTATCACCTATACAAATCTTGAATGTATTTTGAGGTCTTTTGCTACCTATGATGAACCAGGAGGTACTTTCGTTTTTATGTTCTCAAATTATCCCAGCTTAGCCGATTGGTTAAAAATTAAAGTACCTAGCTTGCTAGCAAGCCACAGAATTCTTGGATGTTTTTGTGAATCCAATGCTTTTCACTCTGAGAAGGTGCCCAGATAGCTAGACTTTTCAGGGGCGTAACAAGAAAAAAATTAACCTTAGTCGAACTTTTGACCCGTAGGTGCAATAATACGCAACATGGGGTTTCACCCGCGGTTGTTGTGATACACAATACAATAATTAAAATATTGTATTAAAAAGGTCATAGAAACCAGTCTCGTGAAGTTGATCGCAGCTTTTTTTTCGTTTATGCTCATTTTCGGCAGTACACAGTTAACTGCTTCGTTTCCAGTCCTTATTTCTACCTATTGACAAAAAGAAAAGAAAAAAGACCTTTTAAGCTTAGCTACCAACCTCGATCCAAGGGCTCTTTCTCTCTTTTTTTTATAACGGGAGGTCCCGTGGTTTTTCCAAAATTATTATGAACATGATTATAGTAGAAACGTCACGTAAAAAATACAAAGATTGGTAGATATCTTCTTACTTAATAAATCCTAATAAATAAGTTTGATATTTACACAACCTCGTCCCAAGTCTTTTTATGATTTTTTACATGGGGACGGATAAACTTAAAAAATATTATTAGATATTTCTGTTTCAGTGTTGAGAACTCCTGATGGGGATCCTGTAGCCGCATTGTTTTTACTTGAGCCCCGATAATCGACGATAAAGGGAGTAACAAGGATAACAATGTTCCTTGAAGATTCCACTGGCAAGATTTTTGAAAGAAATATGCACAACAGAGTTTTTGGCTTCTTTATCGAGAATTCTATCTTTTGTAAGAAGCAATTTGGCTTTAGAAACAGCCACTCCACAAAACATGCAATAACGCAAGTTGTGGAGGACATTCGTCGATCTTTCAGTGATGTAAAGTTTACCTTGAGTATTTTTATCATTTGATACCGTTGATCACAACAATATTAGGTAAACTAAATGCGTATGGGATAAGTGGGTATTATTAAAACGGTTTAAAAGTTATCTGAGTCACCAACTCAATACATAGATATTCGCAGTGGCAAAAAAAACAATAAGCTAACATTAAAATGTGGTATTCCACAACGTTCAATTCTGGGGCCACTCTTATTTTCAACATATGTAATGATCTAACAATTCTATTATGTTTGCAGCTGACTACCGAATTAAACAAATTATCAAACTGGTTGTCTGGTAATAAATTATCACTAAATATATAAAAAAACAAAGTATTTCAAGGGAAATTTTTAGGTGTGATGCTTGATGAAAATCTAAAGTGACACCAACATATATCTTTGGTGATATAAAATGTTTCAAAATTTATTGGCATTCTTTACAAAGCCCGTAACTTTCTAAACAAACAAATACTCTTTTATACATAGTCATATTAATTACGCCAACACAGTTTGGGGTAGCACCAATAAAACTAAAATACAATCATTTTACCTTCATCAAAAACATGCTGCAAGAATAATCACTTTTAAAGATAGGCTGACTAATTCCAGACCATTACTTCAGTCAATGAAAGCCTTGAATGTATTTTAACTAAATACATTCAAAGTACAAAAGCAATAATAACATGCCTGAAGTACTTTTTAATACCTTTTACATTTCTAAAAACAAATACACAACAAGATCTGCAAATCAATACTATCCATCATTTACTAAAAAAATTTAATTTCCTATTACGTGACTGACCATATGTATGATGTAACTGGTCATATATATGACACAATCTCTCTGACCCTCTGGCAATATAATATCCGAGTTATGTGATTTCGTTTAGTCGGGTCTTTTCTGGTCTGCAGTTTTCACATCGTGGAATACAACTCTGGAAAGGATGAAATGATGTGTTTGTTCTTGTGCACATACTTCTTCTTTGCTTTTTTGTTTATATTTTAAATTGAGGTTAGATCTTTATCACCTATACAAATCTTGAATGTATTTTGAGGTCTTTTGCTACCTATGATGAACCAGGAGGTACTTTCGTTTTTATGTTCTCAAATTATCCCAGCTTAGCCGATTGGTTAAAAATTAAAGTACCTAGCTTGCTAGCAAGCCACAGAATTCTTGGATGTTTTTGTGAATCCAATGCTTTTCACTCTGAGAAGGTGCCCAGATAGCTAGACTTTTCAGGGGCGTAACAAGAAAAAAATTAACCTTAGTCGAACTTTTGACCCGTAGGTGCAATAATACGCAACATGGGGTTTGGGGCGGGGAAGGGGGTGCTGTAAGATCCCTAACGGATCTAGGCCGAAGCCCTGAAAGCCAACGCATTTTACCCCTTTAAGCACTAAAACATCATAAAACCGACTTCTGAACATTTGATCGGAAAAGGGAAATAAATGTTACTATCCAGCGTAGTTCTTAAAGAACTTAAACCTTTTTAAAGGCCGTTTAAATTTCCTGAAGCTAAATACGACTTTACGTTCGATAACAACATCATAGTTTCTTCACTTTAACAACTTCACTGACCTTGTTTTCATTTTTCATTTTTTTGCGTATTTTCATATAATCTTATATGGAGCGAATTTTTAACATATCTGCAAAAGTTATTAGCCAATAGGATGCATCCAAAATTACCATAAAATGGAAAACACATGACTGAACATAATTTTTGCATGTAGTCTGCGAAATAAGCTATCTGCGAAACAAAATGGAGATTTAACACCTCAGCTTGAAAAACAAAGTAGATGCTGTTAAATTCTGAGAAAAAGACGTGCGAAGGGCAAAGCCCGTGTGCGCCACCTGGGGAAGATTTGTGCGGATGCACAATCCGTGCGCCTGCCCGTGTGTTGGCGCAAAAACGATGTATAATTAACATTTACAGAGGGATATTCATAGTTATCTTTTAATTTATTTCTCGGATATCCCTGTTGAAAAGATTGGCGTAGGGATTCCTGACTAGGTGTGCGAAGCAAGTAAGTTTGGAAGGAATGCTTGTAAAACACCGAACGGATTCGCTTGAATGGCCTCACAATTTAAAAGCAATCACTGTGTGGGATACATACAATAAATTAAAGTGGCTAGCCCAGAAAACCACAGAAACCTACTCTCGTACTTTGTTCGGGAGGCCGGGGTTCAATTCCCCTTCGCGACGATTTAATAAGGACGAGTGAATTTTACCATAGTATTAGTATCAGTGTGTTATAACTAAACCCAAGCAAGTAAAAAACTAAACACAAATATCTCGTTCCAATTCTAATTCATTCTGTTTATTCTTTTTTGTTTTCATTCCGTAAAATATTATACAAATTATTCAAAACGAGGATTTAATCGCCTGATTTTCGACGGCCGTCGAATTTTGGAACGCCACTGCGTTTCGTTCTTCAGAGCTCTTATGGAAACGGCGGTTTTCTCCCAAATAACTATTCAAAACCAACCAACGCGGTACTACATCGTTTCTTGAAGTGGTTTGCCGCGCTGCGCAGCCATCGAGAAAACGCAAAGTCAGTCAGAGACTGAGACGACCGCCCAGGCAATGAAACGCCGGAAAAAACACCCCTGACTTTATTGTACCAAGAACACCTCGGTTATTAATACACCGACCTAAAACACACCGGATATCATAGAAACAACGGCCAAAATTATTGTCGATCTCGCAAAGCACCGCCGAAAAACGACCGCCAGGTCATCGAAGCGTCCGTCGAAAACGCCCGCCGACCTGAAAAACGCCCACCAAAATGTGGCACCGACCTCCCTGATATATATCCCTCAATATTTGTGTTTAAACATATTATATACACACATCTTATCATGTTGTCATCACATAGTCATCATATAATGCGGCTTAACCGGGCGTTAATACATGTGAGGGCAACCATAATCGGGGGCTAAAACTATGGGGAAAAGAAAGATATTTATCAGTTCAAGGTAATTGATTTGATTCGCTATGCAAACAATGTTAATTTAAGACGTTTCCACGTTCTTTGTTGTTTTTTAATGTATATATACAGAACAGTTGTCCTGAATGAATTGAAGTTAGTTGAGCATAGATTTTTTTTGTCAGTGGAATAATTTTTGTGGCTAACTACAAATATAGCCAGCTAGCTAGTTAGCTATCTATTTATCTATAGACTGTCAATGTTAGCAAAAGTTTAATAATTTTGTACATGCATGCACATTCCTACCCTACAGGGTAAAATCTATTATATAATATAATTGTCTTGTTATTAGCTAGCTATATACTATAATGTCAAATATATAAACTAAACTAACATATTATGGAAGCTTTTCTTGTGGAATGGTGATTCAAAGGATTTAAAAAGCTGCCATTTTTGTCATTTTGCTATCCACTTGGTTTAGGAATGTTTTGTTTATTTGCTAGAGATTAATTTTGTATTTAATTTTCTGCATAGTGTAGAAGAGACCTTGTGCTTTAAATGACCTGCCTTAGATTGCTAACAGAACCTTGTGACATTCATTGACAGACAATAGGTTCTATATGATTGGGCATCAGTATGACACACCTTTTAATAAAAATAAATGCCTGGTCCTTAACATAATGGAATTCTTATAGTGCCCAGCATTTATAGCATATTTAAAGCTTTTGCTGCAATCTTGTGCCCCTATTCCATTACATTTAGAGTTCCTTTTGTCTATAATAGTTTAAGGGCTCAAGGGCTGTATGTTACTATTGTTTACAAGATGATTATGGTTATGGTTGTTGCTTGACCTTTTTTGGGAGGGGGGGGGGGGGGGGGAGCTGCTGCATGGGATTTGCTATACGCAACTAAGATGCCATTGAGGATGTTTCAAGATGAAAGAAAGTGTGTCATGGCTGTCCTGAAGAAAGATGGTTTAGAAGCAGCTGTCAACTTGCAGCTGTGTGCGGGTCAGAATTCTGGTTTTGAAATTGATGTTCATGCTATGAATGGCATTTTCAATAGTGTTTTGCAGATTAACGCCAAGAATGCTTTTGATTCCCTCATTAGATCCGTGATGATTCATATTGATGAAATCATTTATCCTGTAATTGTATCTACGTGTCAAGTTGTTACTGCTAGAATTTTTGTGCTTAGCATAAATCTCATCTGAAAAAGAAAAGATGTAGGGCAATCCAATTTCAATGGATGTATGGGGTCTTAGAATAATAAGTTGTTCCACTAACACAAAACGTGTAGCGACGCTGACAACCATACTGGCAAGGGAAAGCTGAAACAGGACATATATTAAGAGCAGTTTTTTAAAAACTGAATTATATATATCCATCCTGTATAAACATTCATAATAATAATAATAATAAAAAACTTTGTCAATGGTGGGATATCTTATAATTCTTCATAATCCATCTATTAGATATTTTATAAACAAAAGACTTGTCTAATTGTACACAAGGAACATTTGAAGTCAGCAGAGAATATCTTAGAATAGGTTTTCGGTACTCTACAAGTCACTACCTCCAGGTGGCCTGTAAACCCCACACACGTAAATAGGTTTAGTTTTTGAGGCACACTTTCACCCATAGTGATTCAACATTTTCGAAGTATAGGTGTTTCAAAAGATGGCTATCCAAGTTTTCATTAACAAAAATCTGAAAACCCCCCACCTCGTCTACTATGATCATTCCTATAACAAACATAGCCATCAATTTTAACTTCATTGTCAGTGATGGTGTCATTAATTTTGGTTTCACAGATGGAGAATATATACATCAATTTTTGTTTGATGTAGCAGAAGTTTAACATAGTCTAGTTGGATGACGGGCCGTTAATGTTGAGATAGGCCATTTTTAAGCCCTTCCCATTTCTGATTGCTCAAAATCAAAGTTTTCATCAATAGTAATATTGATGTTTTCCGGAATTTCGTCACCAAATGACTCCTCATTAGCAAAGGACAAATTACGAGAAAAACGAAAAACAGTTTATCTTCAGGAGTCTTCAAAAATTGTTGATATTTTTTATTAGAAATACGCTTACATTTTGTATGAGCCCATAATCCACACTCATCACAAGAAAGTGCTTTGTGTGTTTTTGCCACAGGTTTTAAGCTTGAAGAACAGGGATACTTAACAGTCTTGGTCATGAATGTTGTGCGATCGCACACACACGCCTTCGCACACGCCATGTGAAATTCGGGCGTGCTCTTTATCACACGCCTTGTTCTACTTTGTACAAACGCCAAGTAGAACTGAGCTATTTTAGAGTAATACCTTACCCAAACTCTACCCAATACATAATTGTTCTTCCGTGTTAAAATGTATCTCTAAAATGTATTTCTATTAAATACCCACCTTTATTAAAATTGCTGACGTGAGAAACATTTCAAATGTTTTGCGCGTCGACAATATTTTTTTGTGTTCCAGCTGGAAACCTTGTATTGCTCTCCTTAAGACGATAACAAATGGAAATGAAGTGCAAGTCCTATTGACCTACCTTCCCGATTGTGTACTTCTTAAGTTAATAGTTCTGTCCCAACTAGCACTCTATGTTTTAAGATAAACATGGTGCCAAATGGTCTTCCATCTTTCGTTCCAGTCTCGGTGTAATGCACCAGCCGAGCATAAGAGTGTCAGCATGAAGGAAAGGGGCCGACTTTAATGTTCTCTATACCTTACGTTCTTTATAATAACACCATTCATTTAAATTTCACAATAAAATTATGTCAGCAATTGTTTTGCTAACTACTATGCTTCAAAAACTCTGCGCTGCCGCTCTCCTGAATGTAATAATTGCATTGCAAAATCATAAGCTAGGCGTGCGATGCAAGACTGATTTAGATGTCCCCTGACAAGAGAATTAAAATAGAAATACTTGTGCCTGCTTGGCTTAAGTTTTGATAAAGCCATTAATTTTAATTGAAGAGTGAGCTGGCTTTCAGAAACTCTATTGCAGGCATCAAGTGAAGAGATAGAAAAGAAACTCTGTGGGGTTTCCTACCTGAGTAAAGTTATTTTTAAGTCTTAGGGAGATCATTCCACGGTTATGTGCTCTTCCAAAACTATGTTTGAAGGATCTGAGGCAAGCCCATTTTCTGACGATGTTAAACAGAAGGAGCAGCAGGAACTCACAACACAGCAAAGCTACCATATTAGATGATAAATGGATAAAAAACTGACTGGGATAAAAACAATTTATTAACAAAAACAATAATTTAAAAACTAACAGAACAACAAATTAAA
This sequence comes from Hydractinia symbiolongicarpus, assembly GCF_029227915.1. NCBI lineage: Eukaryota > Metazoa > Cnidaria > Hydrozoa > Anthoathecata > Hydractiniidae > Hydractinia > Hydractinia symbiolongicarpus. The sequence continues at coordinate 18,499,639 of NC_079875.1, read as the reverse complement.
AAATGAAAAAGATATAAATGAAGTAAAGAAGGCAGTACAATATATAATAAATCAAAAAGGTCAAAGCAGGAGCTCTTCAAGCTTTAGTCTTCTTTCTTCTTTCTTCTTTTCGTCTGACCTCAACGAGAGCTAAGTGCGGAATGAAAGTATTCAACACATAAAAATTTTACTTTCAAAGATGGTTGATTGAAGTCATAATCACATGTTATTTTAAGGAAAGGATATTTTAATTCGCTGTTTGCTCCAATTTAACAAAATTGATTCGCAAATTGATGAAAAACGGGTTGCAGAGATGCCAGAACGGTTCGCAATGTCAAACCATTTATTTTACCTTAATTCGATCCCTGTTTTGCTGGCGCCACTACGTATCTTCGAATTTTACGTTGGCAATTACTGACCGATGCAAATTGTAAGGGCTGTTTAAGTGGCTAAACAGGAAAATAACGTAGAAAAATTGAAAGCTGTAGGAGCTAAGAACATATAAGACAATCACAGATTGCACAATTGAATGCTCCACAAAGCAAGTGTAACTGTCTGACTGTTTTGCTGATAGAAAAATGCAGATTTAGGTACAACATACCACCGGATTGCCAGAGTGGTGTGCATGCAGTTCATCAACGAGCTGCAATGCTGGGGGATTCATTGAAAGATGACGCAACAAAGTCAACAATCGTCAACATTCGACAGGACAAGTGGACATCTCAGGGATTTTAGTACTATGGACAGAGAGCATATTTTGATTTGAGGGTTTTTGACCCGAATTTCAAGAGAAAGCATACACGAATGTATAATTCAAGCCGAAAATGGTTCATTATTAACTCTAATTTTCGATGCCACATGAGGTATTGTTAAAGAATGTTTTAAAATTTACTCTAAGTAGCTCCTGACAACAAAGAATAAATATAAGTATAGTTTAACAATCGGGTATGTGCGCACAACAGCTAATTTAAGTTTGCTGTGATTAGTGATTTTATGTGTCTGCAGAACTCGATCCTACAAAAAGGCCAGTGGTAATGCCTGATATAAAACTAGTTTGTGAAGTCTCAGATGTTCATCACAACACACTTTAAACTAATTTTCCATGGTTCCGGGTAAAATACTATTGTTTTTATGAAAATATGGCGTTGGACTGGATAGTAATTGCTTGGAAAATTGTTAAACTTGTATAATTTGACACTAAATTTTAGCTCAAAAACAGACGTATACAGCAAGTATTATAAAAATATTGTAAAAAAACTAGAGTGCTTGATCAAATGCAAAAGGGTCAATGGCTTGGAAAATTAAAATGAAAAAAGAAATTTTATATGGAAAAGACACCTAATGAGAAAGATTTTTATTGCGGTTAGATGGTCAACAGAAAATTGTACTTTTTGTACCCCTTTTAGTAATCAAGAAGAAGTAAGCAGATATTTTTGAGCTTGAGTGAAGACTTTCTCAAAGATCTTTTAAGGAAATAATTAATCCTTTCTTTTGCTACTAAATTCTGTATTACATATATTTCCAAAATAATCTGATAACAAAAAAAAACAATCACTAAAAGATTCTCAATAGTGTGATGTGAACTTTCTTATGGGAATAAGGGTTCCTGTTAGTTAAAATTGTTTCCTCAGAATGTTTTTTTTTAAAAAATCGGTACGCCATTTCGGAATTAGCGCAGCCATATTTAATTTTCCCGCAAGTGGTGCAAGTTGAACTTTGAACCCTAATATGGCTAGAGATAAAAATACTCTATTTGTTGTGTCTGTTATTATTTTGTGTTAGGCAAACGTGGTCTGTTAAAACAAATGATGTCTCATATGTTCATTATAATCTTAGATTCAAACAACAAGCTCACGTGTAATAATTAACTTTGAATAACTATATTGGATTTGACCTGACTATACCCTTTGACTTTCTTTCGGATTATGACACACAAAACTTCTGGCTATATTTAAAAGAATTGATACTTGGACTTGCTAAACAGACACGGAATATTATATTTAACCTCTGGCTCTTGAACTTGATCGTTAATTGGGCCTAATCTTCTTGGATACGAAAACATGCCCTTAGAAAAGTATGAGGACTTTCTCGAACTCTCTGTGAAGCATTTAACCGACTATTTATCTGTTCGAGGTTTGAACACTTCTGGGAGAGAGGTTGAGCTTGTGGCACGTGCATTTGCAGCCATTTGCAGCAGAATTAAAAATGGACATAATAGCTAGCTTCCTCAGAAGAACAACAAATAAAGCTGAGAAAGGATTATAAAGATATGCTTTCAAAACATGAATTGCTAGATCCAAGAGGGATTAAACAGGATAAAAGAATAGACGATATTACAAAGTGGCCAGTTGTTACATTAGGAAATATATTTGCATATATTTTACAAAGAAAAATGACGGACAAAGATTACATTGGCCGTTAGAGACCAAAAAGCCTACTCATATTGGGACAGTGGGTTTGTAGGACCTATATATATACACGAACCCGAGATAAAAAAAGGTTTTATTTTTCTGTATTGTACTGTCACAGCATCACAAAGTATGAGTGATACAAAAGAATTGTGGATAACAATAAAACGAAAAGATGACAAAGGTAGCGAGATTGTGTCAGCTTGGTGCTCATGCATGGCGGGTACATATGAAACCTGCAACCATGTTATTGCTTCCCTTTATAAGGTTGATTATGCAAACACAAAAGGATTATGCAACCCTACATGTACTGAGCAAGCTTGTGCTTGGAATCAAGGGACCAAAAAGAAATTGTTCCAAAGAGAATTTCTGAATTATTTGTTCGAAAAAAACTAGCCACATCAAATGAAATTGACAAAACTTCCCGTGAAGAAACGCGAATGAAAGAATTAGAAGCTTTCGATCCAAGAATTGAATCACAAAGGGAAATTGACACTAACAATTATCGCAATTTTTTAGAAAAGTGCAGGTGATTAATAGAGACGCTGTACTGTTTAAGTCCATTGAAACACTTAGTACCACAGTTTTGAGTGATTTTTCAAACACAATTGTGCACAACGTAAAAGAAAGGGTGCTTGCAAAAAAGCTAAATACAGAACAGGAAGCGACACAGTTATTGCTGAACAAATTGAGACTTAATGACAAAATTATTAAAACTGTTGAGAAAGCTACAAGTGGGCAAGCAGAACAGTCACTGTGGTATCAAATGCGTCTTGGAAGGCTTACAGCGTCAAAGCATCATGATATTTTTACAAAAATAAACAGTGTGGTAAGAGAAACAGGAGCAATAAAACCAAAAACAACACCACTTGTTGCAAAAACAATTTTTGGAGGATCAGCATTAGTAAGTCAGGCAATAAAATGGGGCAATGAAAATGAAAGTACCGCATTAAAATCATTTTATGCGAAGGAAATGTTGATTTAAAAGTTCAAAACTTTTTCTTTTGAAAGAATCATATATAGCTGCATCCCCAGATGGTATTGCAACATGCAAGTGTCATGGTACAGCATTAATTGAAATAAAATGTCCATATACAATAAGAAATAAAACAATTACAGAAGGTGATAAGGAATGTGAATTCTTAGCAACAAAAGATGATACTATAAAGTTGTCAAAAACACACAAATACTATACTCAAATTATTTCTCAAATGGCAATTGCAAACATAGAGAAATGTTACTTTATTGTGTGGACAAACAAAGACCTCTTTATGGAGATTGTAACATTTGATGAGAAACACTGGAAAAACGTGAAAACAAATCTGGAAATATTTTACAAGTCGTTTGTTTGTCCAGCACTTCTTGAATTCAAGCCCCTAACATATTGTGGTAGCTGTGACAATGTTCTGTTAGAAGAATGCGAAATTAATGAAAACGAAGAAAGAGAACTTAGTAGCATTCAGTGTGATTTTTGTGCTGCATGGTTTCACTACAAATGCGAAAACATAACAAGCGAAACAGACACTAAATAAAAGAATGGCTTTGTTTAAAATGCTTGTTGTCATTAGTGGATGCATAGTATATATGTATAAATAATATCAATGTAAATAATAGGTGTTATACTTCTCTGATAAAGGTCGTTTTAAATTAACAAATGCACTTATTACCCGTAAAATGTCATTCATAATTGGCAAATACAAAAGAGGCTGTTGGTGTTTTAACATTCGAAATTCTTTCATTCTTTTGATAGCTTGCTCAACGTATATACGTACACTAGCTATGTTGGATGTATTGGTAACATTCTTAGCAACCATTTGATTTCCTTTTGCTGCACTAGGGGTATGCTCAATGTGCACTGCTGCAAGGCTAAGTCGGTTTTGATCTTAAATCCATGGTCTGCCGTTACTTGGTCAAAAGGTTCAAGCAATTTTAAAAATCCTGAGTCCCTTACAATGCATGTCCGAACTCCATCCACCATATAATGGAGATATCCAGGGCACTGCACCATTTGGAGTAATGCACACGAGAAACTTAACTGTACAATGGTATTTGTAATCACTCCATAAACAAGCCTGCATTTCCAAGGAACTTGGAGTGTCCATAAATACCTCAGAACAATCAATGATAGTTCTTGTTTTCGGAATCAACTTTCTAAAACATTCCGGTAATGTCGCTCTTATTTGACTTCTTGACGGCCATATTATAAGGGTAGATAATTCTTTGGACATTAGTTTAATCCATGTAATACAAATTTGTGATACTTTTCCACTTGAAATTTGAAATCTATGTGCCAAATCATCATTTAAAAGATTCATCCTTAGTTTCATTACGGTCAGCAACATTTCTTGTTCAAGAGAAAGCTTTCTCTTTGGTCCAGACTTTGTAATAGGCAAAAGTACTGGATCAATGTTGAAGTCAGGTGATGCCAACAATGACTGGGCAAGTTCGACAGAGGATGCTCTTTTTCGGAGACGTAGTTTTTTTTTGACTATCCCAATAATTCATTATAGCTGCCTTTGGCTTTAGCAAGTCAAAAATAGCTTCTAACATTTCAGGGCCTTAAGACCTGTGAAGGTACACACATCACACTCATGCGTAATATGTGCAAACTGAACAGGTATGGGCTCTGGTTTTTGATCCTCTGTGTTACAACCAATATCCTTTGTTAATGAGCCAATGTCGTTTAAACTTCATTCTGGATTTAATGCACAATAAGAATGCTCTTCAAAGGGTGATCCGATTTCAAACAATTTTTTCTTAATATCAGTGCTTTTTTGACATTCTGAAGTACTACGTTTATGTGGCCTTCTGGATTTTGGTGTTGGTAATGTGTTTGTGCTAACGGTCAAAAACAATGTTGGAATGGGATTTTCTTTTGTGGGTTTGCCATCAAAAAAATGAATTGAACAAACATGGCAGTTTTTAGGAAGGTCCTTTTCAGATGTAATGTCTTTCCTTCCTTTTAATATCTGGTGAACCCATGCAGCTCTAACATCCTTGTCTTTGGGCAAACTGTGCATGATTATGTTTCCCTTAACATTACTGTGTTTAATCATACGTTCTTGATATCTGTTGTCATTATCACACACGCCTATGACACAACGGGTTTACCCATCTTTAAAAGTTTGATTCAAACGAAAATATCTTGCTACACAAGTTCGTATCAATCCAATAATTATTTACAGTTAAATCGTTGTCCAAGAAGATAGTCCAATGCCGTTTCAAGTCAAAATTTTCCAAAACAATAATCAAAATCTTTGTTTAAACGTGTGTTCACCTTGATATCTCATTTAAATCTCACTAAAATGGTTGTTCAATATGTTAGTCCGTTCAAAGTTCAACTTGCACCACTTGCAGAAAAATTAAATATGACTGCGCTAATTCCGAAATGGCGTATTTTATCTAATATTCTCCTCAAATGATTATTATACACACTAGGGAGGACTCGCAAATTAAAAATTGTATGCCAAATGTCAATGTGACGTAAGGAAGAAAGAGGGTTTAATTATTTGGCATTTTAGTATTTTAAAAAAAAATCTGCTGCTTTAAAAACTTTAGCTACCTTTAGCCTGTTTATTTTCTTAAGTTTTTATAACTTTCGCTAATGTTTGTTCTAAAAGTTCATATAGTAACTGGTTAAATAGGCTTTAATGCATGATTAGTAGGCACAGTCCAAGTATATATGTCATTTTGATTTCTCCATGTGTTAATTAAACAACAGAATTGTATGTTTTACAAATTTCCAATGTATTTTTAGGTCATTATGTTTCGAAAGGATGAAGGATAATTACTAACGTGTGCAAAGAACTCACAAATATCCCAATCTCTGACAATCAATGTAAGTGTGTTCCTTAACCATTTATATACAACCTTTACAGGGTTCATATCATTACTAAAAAACAAATTTCCTGACAATTTTATCTTAATAAGTGCCCTATTCTTTTGCAATATAGTTTTGCACTCTCTCTTGGGTTAACTCTCCCACATAACTCAACTTGTGAGTTCTATAAATCTGGCAAATGATTTTAATCATTAACAATATCAACTACTTTGAATTAAACATTTTCTTTATAAAACATAAATACACAGTAAGTTTTCCAAAAAGTTTAAATCTTGTAAAATAATTGCTTATTCATTCGCTCTTTTACTGTTGGTTTTTTGGCACAAAAGCAACATAGAATATCATTGCTACATACTAGAGCTTGGTTGAATTTCTTGTCCGTTCTTTAGTTGGTTGTTTTCAGCACCAAGATCTTGTTTAGAATGTTAGAATCAGGTTCATTAATGACTTAACTTTTTTTTTTTTTTTTTAAGTTTTAGATCATTCTACTGGCTCTTGCAAAATTTATGAAACCTTACTTTGTTTTTTAGATTCCTCATTGGGTTAGATAATTTTTTTGAAATGGCTGATGTACACTGCAAAAAATTTAGATGTTAGATTTAAATGATTTATATTTTGTTGTTTTTGTACGTTTTTATCCTAACCTTATCATTTGCAAGACATGCCAACTATTTTAATGAATATTTGCTGTATAATACACAGGTTTAAACCAAGTATATAATCATCTGAATTTTCAAGATTGGGTGACATTTTAACTTTTGTTAAATAATACATACCAAATATAACAAGAAACAATGTATTATCTGCAAGGAGTACAAACACATGCATCAAAGATAATGCAATGCACTTCATTTTACAATTTTGTATGTGCTAAAAATTCATCCATCTTAATTGAAATATAAAATAAAAAACGAGTTTGAAAAAGTTGAAATATTTACACTAAGTACATCATCAGACTATAAAAAACTAAAATCTAATTCACATATGTACAGATGAAAAGGTTTTGAAAAAGGCTTAAGGGACCAACTATGTTACACCCTTTATAAATAAGCATAAAAATTTAAAGGAAACAGGGAGAACATTTAAGGAATAACAAATTTTGACATTTTCTATCATCAGTAATTTTGACCTGTTCAGGGATGTGAATTCAAACTTTTTCAATGCACAAATAGTAAGGTGAATTGATTAACATAAATGTTCTGAATAAAATGACACTTGTTTGCCCATCCCATGCTTCTTAATTTTTGGAATGGAACACAGAAAATAACTTCTCATGACTTTGTATTTATACACCATGGAACCTAGATTGTATATTTTGCACTGTGTTTTAGAACCACATTTCCACTTTCCCTGGACTGGATCATACTTAATCTTAAACCTAGGACACATTTTATCTATCTGACATGTTTCAAGCGTGAGAGCTGCTGTTAATGTTTTCTGCACATCTATCTTGTCAAAATTGATATGCTGTCAAAAACAGTTCATCAGCATCTCTGCTAAATTTAGGAACTAAGGAACTATAATATGATAAAAGTGAAAAAAAAATTGCCTTTATTTCATCAAACCAATCTAAAAACATATCATACTACATTCCAAGTCATTTTTTAATTTTTACTAAACAAAAAGGATTTTTACTTGTACAAAAAGCATGGTTTCCATACCACTTACATCAAAATGGCTGCGGGAACTAATTGGTTTGAAATTATTTTGCAATATTTCGATAAAAATCTTTTACCTTTAAGTTGTTGTGTAGCTTATTATGACCATAGGGTAAAAATGAAAAATTCCACCCTCTGTGGAACATTTGTTTCAAACCTAGAAATTTTCTCAGCAAGAAATTTGTAAAATTAGAAAGCACTAAATTGCAAAAGTTTATCTTGCAAAAAAATTTATATAATGCGAAAGTTATCTTCATAAATGTTTTTCCAATAAAACTGTGCTTCTTTGATTAATGACAGTCTTGTAGAAATCAACACTGAAATGAGTTTCATTTTGCCCCAAATCATATAAACATTATAAAGATTAGACAAGAGACAGAAATAAAATTTTCTTTTGCCCTTAAGGCTGCCTAAGTTTATACCTGTTATCTGAACAAAAACGATTTATTCAAGTTGAAATACCATTTAATGACAAAAATAAAGATGCATTAAAAATTCTATAATTGCCATCAAGCGGACCACCAAGAAAGTGCATTAACCTTCTGCTAAAAGCTCCAGTTTTTTTAAACTTTAGGAAACTAATTGAAGTAATACAAACTTGCAAGGCACATGCAAGGATATCAAGCTAGAAATACCAGAGGTAACCAAGAAAAACATTTTAAATGCAGCAGGCAATGAAAGAGTTCCATTTAAAAAAAATTATTTTAATACCCCTAAAGCGAATATGAGCTCAGTATTCAAATGCTGTAATGTGTTTTTTATTAGTATTCATTTTTTAGTAATTTTATTTATATTAAAATAGTTTGTCCCAGTAGTTCAATCTTTTTGTTTTTACTTAGGTTTATACATCATCATGGCAACAAATACACCTTTGGTATGGAAAAATTTTTTTCTTATAACATTTAGTCTCTGTATATAAAATGTCAAAGTGTGTTAACCCTATTCGGTCCGGGGGGGGGGGATTCCGCCCCCCCTGACGTTTTTTTTTTAATAACTCCTGATTGCTTTCTTATATGGCTATGATACTTACTGAGTTTGAACATTTATCTATTAGACAACTGCATGCTAATTTTTTAGGTCCCATACCTTTCGGAGGCTTTGATATTGGCCATTACTCGAAACTATCCCTAAAAATCTCTATGAAATCCTTATAATGAGGAAAATATAATAACTCCTGTTAGGATTTCTCCTTAGAACTTGAAACTTGCAACACAACTTTGTTTCATCATGAAAAATCATTTTGAATTATTTGAACACTGACTAATCCGATTTCTCGATTTTTTCGGATTTCACCCGAAAATCGGAAAACAACGGATTTTCGGGCAATTTTTGGCAATTTTTTATCCGATCCATGTAAAAACCGGAAGATATGTTAAATAACTTTTATTTAGCTTTCAGAAACTTCAAACAGAATGTAAAAATTCGCTCTAGAAGAAAAAGTAATTATATTTTAAGCAGATAGTGGCATTTTTAACAATTTTCAAGCTTCTGATGACGTCACAGAAAATGTGCTGACGCAAGCAAAAGTTTATTGGCGCTATTTTGTTCCTTTTATGATGTACTATAAGTGTAACAAGTTTGATTCAATTTGAACAATCCTATGAAAAGTTATTAAGGGGGGGCGGAATCATATTTAGAGTACATGTAAACATTGAAAGCACAAAAAAACTTCAGCATTTTTAAAAGAAAGTAGAAAAACATCAAAAATATGTGCTGTTAAAACTTGCTTACAACATAAGAAATACATGTGTTGTTGTGATCATGGCACAATTAATGTTTAACAAAATGTCTCTGAAACTTTGATTTGATCCAGTAATGCTTGCACAGTTTATATAGGCTTTCATTTCTGACACATTTTTAAACTAAATTTTTGTAAAAAGCTGTAACAAATTGTGGATCGAGCAATGTTATATCTTCTGGGTTTTCGAGAAGTTATTTTTTATTTATTTACAGGTAACCCTTATCTGAAGATTGTAGCTTTCTTAGCTATTGCACCTAAATTTTTTGAGCCAATCTCATAATGTTTTTTTTTATTTTAAATTATAAATATGTTACTTAAAAAGCAAATTTTTCAAATCTAGTAATAAAATCTGCAAAGATCATTTGTTTGAAAACAAGAAATATATTCACAATATTGGTGAATTCTTGCGCGAATTAAATTGATTGACTAAAGGACCGAATTGGCCAATACAATTTGCTTTTAAACCATTAAACTAACTTTCTGCAAGCAAAGCTAACTTGGTTTTTTTAAACACAGCACTGTAACAAAAAACTTATCTTTGGGTCGATAGAATTGCAGATTTTAAAAATCTCTGCTGAGATTTTTTTTTTGTCAGTTAAACTGATTTGTCCCTAAACAGAGATATTATAAAGAGACTGCTAGCTTTGCAGTCGAGTGGGCATCATATTATTTTGTAAAGATATCCCAGCTGGCTCCATATTAGTAGGAGATTTTTGTAGGAGAAGTATATACAAACTTACTAGTCTTTAATTACATCTATATACTGAATCATAGGCTTTTCATTTCATGGCTGATCTCTGCTAGATTATATAATAAGGTTTCTTCTGGCCTAGAAGGTTAACGAGAAATTGTTAACTGTAAATCCAATTTATTTGTATATTTGTAGATATCATATTACATAGATTATTTTTGTAAAAACATCTTTAATAATTGAAAAACAAACGTCTGACAGGAATTTTGCATTTTACTGGAGTCTAATTTTATTTCATATTTGACTGTCACCTTTTTTCAAGTGTTGCAGAGTGTTGTGGTTTTGTTTATATAATGTTTTAATTTAATCAGTACTTCAACAGCCTGGTTGTGGTAATAATTAGGATTGTAAGTGTAGTAGCAACTTTTCTAATTTTGGTTTTTTAAATTACCAAGATGTCCGGTACAGAACCAGTCAACATAAACAAGGATGCAGAAGAAACAAATCCTTTACTGTATGCAATTGATGAGAACCCACCACTGTACTTGTCCATGTTGCTTGGCTTTCAAGTAAGTTTCTTTGATATACATTTTAAATATGCTATATTTTTTTAATGCAGGAAAAAAGTTATGGCTAAGTCTGAAAAACACTGATTATCACACAGTAAATTTTAAAACAACAAATTCAAGTAACCTGAAATTGCATGTGTGTATTTAGTACAATTGGTATCAAAAATGTCATATTGATGTATATTAATTTTTAAAATTTTATTTGTAATCAAATTTTTTCATGCCATTGAAATTATAACGTTTGTATAGTTTGAAATAAAGTTTATATGTAATTTGTACAAATAATAATGGATCTGTTTTTGTTATACGAAATTCGTTTATTCGTATTTTTTTATTACCACATCTTTGTAATTTAAAAATTAATAGTAACAAAGTTTTTTTAGTCAATACACAATTAATTTAAACAAACTTTTAACAACTAATTTTGTAATTTTGTTATAAAACCCAATGCAACGCTGTTTTTTGTGGCTGTGACATTCATGTTTTTAGGTAAATGTGTATGAATTATAAATTGTATAAGATCGTTTTCTGCAAATTCTTTCTTTCAATTTTTTTATTTTGCCTATTAGCATTATCTAACCATGTTTGGAGCTACTGTTGGTTTGCCGTTTGTGTTATCTCAACTCCTTTGTTTTGCCAATGATGCAAATGTAATTAGTGAGGTTTTAAGCACAATCTTCTTCTGTTCTGGTTTGGTGACTTTGCTGCAATCCACATTTGGTGTGAGGTAGAGCTGTATTATTTGGCTTTTATTTATTTATTATTTTAGATGTAAAATAATTTAAATGTTAGAAAAGGAACATGGTATCAGAATTTGAAAAAGAAAAAAGAAAATTTAAAAGCAAATAAGGATGTTTTAGCAATTGAATAGATTTATGATTTTTTGCTTCTGCATGAATATGTAGTTTGAACAGATTTGTTTTACCTTTTGTTCTGAAATTTTGTTTAATTTCACTTGTTTATTAATAAAGGAGTGTTGCTTTTTTGTGCTTGAAATGAAGCGATACAAAGTATTTTTTTACTGTAACTATTTTTAACCTAGTAGTTATTTCCATAAATATTAAAAAAACTAAAAAATTTATTTTTTTGATGTAATACTTTGAGCACACATCTTACGAGTGTAAAAAAACATATGTCATTGGTCTGATAATGCATTTATGCACTCCAATGTTTTCCTCCACTCACATTTTTCAGCTTTTTCAAATAACCTTCATATAAATAGTTTTCCTTCACTTGAATTTTAAAGAGATTATGAACAATATCTAAAAGATACAACTTTTTTTTAAAAAAAGGATTTGTTGTTACAGCCTCTCTAATTATAAATTATAATAAAGGTATAAAAATTTGAATTTCATTTTTAACGTTACTGAAAATCCTTAGAACAACAAGGCCCTATATAAATATTGCACTCATTAAAACTTGTTAGAACGAGCCTTGTCTTGTCTACTAAACAAGGCATAACCTGGAGACATTAGGACCAGATTATTTGGAACATTTTTATGGCATTTAAGGAAACCAACCTTGGATTTTTTTATTTCAGATAAAAATTTTAACATTCCTGAATACTGCTCAAAATATTGCCAGACAGAGAAAATTTTTTATTTTATTGCTTAATTCTTATTTTTTTTGCCAAAAGCATATGATACTAATACACTTTTATCTGTGGAGAAAATTTTTGTTGTTTTCATTTTACTTAAAATTATTTTGTTTTGATTTCAATAAACCAGCTGAAACATATTTCAAAGCAAAAGCAGTTGCTCAGCAATATATTGCAAATTAAAATCAATTTTTAATATACTACATACTACTGCTTTGCTTCTTAACTTTTTGTCAATAAATTGTGGCAAAATGCAGCAATTATCTGCATGGGAAGTTTTAAGATAATGAAAGTGATTTTTAATCATTTTTGATCACTCCAAATATGTTGCAAAATAAGCAATTATCATTATTTTATTTGTGTTAGATTAGATCTAAAAACTTCTAAAAAGTTTTGAGTTTTAATGATGTTAAAAAATCTCATCTCCTGACAAAGTGACCGTGAATGATTGAGCAATCATGTGCAATTTGTCAATCCATGAGAATAAGTTAGATAAGCCTTCTTCCTAATGTCTTCAAAGCCTAATATATTGTTACTTTAAAAAAACTTGTTAATGCTCTTATTGTCACCATGTTTGATTTTAACAAAACAGTCAGAGGATGGGCCTTTTTAAAAGTTCTCACATATAATGGGTTTGCATAGAAAGGGTTTGCTTATAAAAACTTGTTAATGCACTTATTATCACCATGTTTGATGTTAACAAAACAGTCAGAGGATGGGCCTTTTTAAGAGTTCTCACACATAACGGGCTTGCATAGAAAGGGTTTGCATATAACGTAACAATTATTGTTTTGCTTTTGCTTGCAAATTTGTTTATTATGTAAAAACAGAAATAAATGTCAGTAACAATATCTTGCCTAATCAGAATGGTTATATTAGCCATTTTGACCAATGAAATTAAGATTCAAGTTCCTTTTTGACATGATCAGATCCATTGGTAAAGAACAGAGAATATGCTCACTATTTCACCTTTTTTGTTGTGAACACCAATGTTTTACGTATGCCACTGTAATTTTTGCTTTTGGGTGTGACTAATTTTAACAGGTGCAGTTAAATCATACAATTTTTAAAGGTTCAAAATATGTCAGTAGCTTGACAGTTGTGACAAAAGTAAAAGTAGTTCATTTTGCAGTTGTGGGAAAATTGTGCTAATAATTAAGAAATCAATCCATCATCTTGAGATCTAAAAGTAAAATGTGTTCCATCTGGTCATGAAATAATATGAAAATTAACATTGCAATGGTTTTCGAGGGTTAATAACATTTTCAAAACAAACATTTAACACTTTTTTGCAAGGTTAGCATAAATAATATTTCTATTAACCTCTTGCAGAATCTTATGCTGTTTATTTTTGTTTTAGATTACCTATTGTACAGGGTGGAACTTATACATTTATTGCTCCAACTATGGCTATTATGAACATCAGAAAAAAGTGCAGTGAAGTGAATAGTATACAGGCGACTTCAGGTCCAGGTGGGGTGACCAGTTTCAACATAGTTAAATTTTAATTCTAGACTGTTTTGCTTATGATTTTTCTTATTTTTTTTTTGCAGTGTTAAATTTGACATCAACTATGAGTGTGCTTGGTAAGTGCGATTGATGTATTTATGAGGTTTCTATATCTGTTGAAAATCTTAATGTATTTCTGATAACACATTTAACAAATGTTATTTCTTCATACTTAAAAAGTATACTTTCCCCCAAGTGTGACAATTACTTTAGCAGATACATATTTCATAACTTCTTACATCAAGTGTATATTATGAAAGGAGTTATTTTAGTAACAGCTAGTTTAATTTTCTCTTCCAGCCCTTAACATGACTTCTACTACTCCGTTCAACATGAGCTCTACTACTCCTGTGACAGGTATAATCTAATCTTATGTTTGTTTTACTGCACAGCATGAAGTACTATTTTTGAAGCATTGCGGTAAGCATTCTGATGATAAAGGTATAAAACTAGGGACTGTCACTCGTGTTATATTTAACATGCACGATGCTTAATCCCTAAAAACAAGTTAATAATTATTCCACCTTTTACAAAATTGTTACATGAGCCTCATTTTATATATTTCAATACTTTATACCAAACATATTTTATCCTTTCATTAATGACCCAAAATAGTTATATCTGTAAAAAATAATAGCAGTAAAAAAAACCCAGTTAGAAAAAATAAAAAAATGTCTGTATGTCAAGTTTTGTCAAAGTGTCAACACTATTCCATCTTATGATGTCTCGTTATCAAATCTTCCATTCAAGATACTAAAAGTATTTTCTGAGAGTGAAAATGATTAAATATTGCTACTACTTCTGCCAGAAACGATTTTTAGTGGTTTTACATGACGCTTGATGTACAACCTAGTTCCCAGGATCTGTATCATTTTTAATACAAAAATAAAACCCATACAAGTTTCATCCCTATGTCTAAACGGGATCAAGGTTGATGTGATATGCAATATTTAATTATCAATTTTCTGGCAAGCAAAAAATCTTGTTCTAAGCAACGGGAGAAATCAGAGCATACTTTGGCAAGGTAATTAGAATATAAAAATGGCTTAAACAAATAACTCTCATTCTCAAGGTATCTAAGCCAACATAAAGAATTTGTAATGTCATTAAGTTTATTTTATTAGAATGAGGTTGTTTGTAAACAGGTTATGAAAATGCAAAAAAAAATTGTAATTTTACAACCAACAGCAAAACTCCAAACCATTTTCTAAACAAAAAACTTCAGGTCCAGGTGGGGTGATCAATTCAGGTCCTTACCAAATATTAATGTATTTATAGTGACATCAGATGGTGACGAGGAGTGGAAAATAAGAATGAGAGAAGTATGTTTTGCTTTTTTTGGTAACATTGACATTTTGTCATGGGTTGTTTGATCTGGCAAAACTATGAAAAATGTTAATTCCTTCCCCTTAGTGGTGCAATAGAATATTTTTACTCTAAACTCTAAAAATGGGAATTATTCAGAAAGAGAAAGAGGAGGGCTAAAATAAAAGTAAAATTTTAGAATTATGAAATACCAATTATTAGTTCAAGTTTTTAACTGGCAAAGTTTCTGTCAAAAATAATGGGTGGAAAATGAACTACATACATGTCTGTCAATAATTGGTGGGTATTGATAAATTGTCTATGATCTTTGTGCAAAACAAAATTACCAATGAAGCTTAATACCAAGCAGTGTTTTGGTAAAGTAAGATGTTATATTAAAAGAAGAAAAAAGTTGAAGTATAATACTGGATTCTGTTTTTCTTTACTAAGTCATAATTTACGAAATTAAAAAAGCACATGATAACATTTTTCAATCTTTAGATCCAAGGTGCTATCATTTTGTCGTCACTGTTTCAAGTAGTAATTGGATTCAGTGGTGTGATGGGTTTTGTATTAAAGTATATTGGACCATTAACAATTGCCCCCACAATAGCTTTGGTAGGCTTGCCACTCTTTAAGACAGCAGGTTATTTTGCAGGTCAGTTTTTCTTTTTTACTTAAATTTGCACTTTATAATACTGACTTGATGTTGTCATAATAATTTAAAATGCTTAAATACGAGGAAAGGAAGGATTTTTTTATTAACAGTGCTGGAATTAAGACTTTAAACCTTTCACATGTGTTTTAATGAACACGTGAAAATGAACTATTTCAGTAATCCAGAAAATATGTATGTACCCTTTTATGTAACATCAGTTTAATTTTGCTAACTGTAATGACTTTAACACCTTTTTTTCTTTTAGGAGCACAGTGGGGAATTGCTCTTTTGTGAGTATGTTTGTTCAATGTTGTTTTGTTTAGCGTGTTTGTTTAAAAAACGAAATAAAAATGAGGTTATGATACTTTGTTAAAAAGGAATAAAATTTTATCTATGTTAGTACACATTGAATTTTCTGAAAAAATGTCATTGCCTGAATATTGATCATTTTCAGTTTTAGAACTGTGAAGACATTGATTTGTTTTGACTTCTATATAATAATACGCCAGTTCTGTGTCTCTGTAACAGGCGAAGTGGATATCGTCATTTTCCTTTGATATCGCCGAAATTTTCTTTGAAGTCGCCGAAAAAATTATGTCCATTTTGCTAGCGGGTTTACTTTGTTTACATCATGTAATGAAAACGACTCAATTTGATTTGCTGAAATAAATTTAACGGCTAACTTTTGAAAAATGGTGTCCTCTCGCCACCAAAAAAACCCACAAAAGAACGATCTTAAAAAAAGTAAAATTAGTGGTTCAAAAAAGCATAATTTAAAAAGAAAAAAGTCCAAGTGAAAAAGAAGAAATGTGAAGTTGGAAGTGAAAGTGGAGCTATATGGAGCTAGAAGTAAAGTAAATTTACAAGTAGAAAATAAAGGTCACCAAAAAAAGCACAGAAGGAAAGGATGTGTCTACATACGCGGTAAAATATAAAACTGTGGCTTTTCCTGGGAAATGCGAGTGTGCTTGCTCCACTGACATAAAAACCAAACGTCTAAAAATATCAAAGTTCTTACTTCTACTTCTAACTTTACTTTACATCTAGCTCCACTTCTCACTTCACTTTTCTGCTTCTTCACTTGGTCTCTTTTCTTTTTAAATATATAGCTATACTTTTTAAAACCACTTTTCCCCCTTTTTTTTAAGGTGAAGACATTGTTATTATCTGTGTTGTGACTGTCTGTGTTGTAACTGTCGGTGTTCTTACTGTCGGTTTGGTGAGTATTGGTGTTGTGAGTGTCGATGTTGTGAGTGTCGTTTTTGTAACTTTTTATCAACTAGATTTTACACCTTGCAAGCTGTTCTTTTTGATTTTGTGTATTGTTTGCAGGATTTAATGCATTTTGACATTTGACATTTTGTGTAAGATTTTAAGAACATTTTTTTTGTATATGCACTAATAACGCCAGCAAAACATCTAAAGCAACCTATTTTTCATTGGCCTTTTGCCTAAGTGGATTTTTCCACGGGCCTTATCGACTAGTAAATATTAATACGCAAGTTGTTTGACAACTTGGCTATTTGTGCCTATTTTAAGTTAGCTAATGATAATGCGAGAAAGTGTAAAGAATTTTTTCGGTTGTGAACAATTTTGAATAAAACAAAAATAAAACAATGTCAATGGAGCACACTATATCATTTATGATGGTATACATAATTTAATGTATTTAAATGGGTATAAAGAACAGTTAAATGCTTCTAACTAATATTGATAAATATATGCTTCAGGTCAACACAAAAACCTACAAGCTGTGAGCTAACAGCATTGAGATAGAAAGGAATTATACCAATTGATAACATCTGCGTTTGACCTTGTCAACTTTTTTTTCACTCTTCTCTGATTACTTATATGTGATACGATTTGCTACTACTTTTTTGTAAGTTTTAAATAAAAGTCATAGCCACAGAGCATTGTTTCTTTAACCAAAGAATGGTGTTCTTTTAAAAGATAGATATATCACACCTGGCAACGTCTCCAAATGCAAATTGTTTTTGTTTTTTGTTTTGCCTATGAGGAGTAGTTGATACATGCAAGTTTTGTAACATTAATAAATACAGGTTGGAGGTTGAATTTAAAAAACTGTTAAAAATGTAACCTTGAAAAAATAGTTTACCTTAAATTGGAACTACACGCAGAAATTATTTTTTGATATATTGTCAAAAATGATTATAATATTTCAAAAAATAAGAAAGTGCAACTTAATAATGTCTGTTTTTACTAAGATTTTCTTTGTCAGAAGTATGCCTTTTTTAACGGGCCGCATAAAAACAAGAACACTGAAAATAGTAACAAAAATGACAATGCAAAGTGCAACATGTAGCAAACCGCAGAAGGAAGCCTCCAAGAAAACACATTGAAAAGAAGAGGAGACATTACGATTTGTTGTTGTTGTTTTTTTTTAATAAACAAGAACCAAAATAACTAAGTATATACCAAAAATAAAACTTTCTTATTCGTCAAAAAACAACGATAAACAACAATTTTCCTCAAATGAACAAACAGTCTTCATAAAAAAACTTTAATGTTTTCAAACACTTTTGACGCATTGTCCCTCTCCTGTGGATAAATCTTTATAATTTGAAAAAGTTTAAAAAAATGAAATTGTATGGACGAAGAAGAATAGTAGCCCATCCTTTTTTAATTCTTTAGTGTGATGGACCTCACCTTGGAAAGTTTGCATATTAAATCAGAAACAATTCAGGGGGTAAAAAAGACAATTTTTTCAGTATCTGAAGTAAATACAAAAATCGTCAGGACAGCACCAGAAAAAAGAAGACTATTTCCAGAATGTGCTTTACTTTTGTTTGATGTTCAAAATGTTGATGACATCGGCTCACCCATTAGCTCACTTTAGCAAAGTAATATATTTACCCCTTGTCAGAAATTAGATTTTTTTTCGCGCAAAACAAGTGAGGAATAATATTAGTAAAATAAAAGTGAACGTAATTTATACAATAACGTGGATTTGATGACCAGTAAATGAACCAGTGAAAACTTTTTGCATTCAAGAAATCCAGATGAACTTTGTCTTACTATCATATCCCTCTGGAAACAATTGTTAGTGAAGTGTTTTGAGAAGATGTAAAAACCAGAATCATTTTTAAAGAACCTTCTCTTTTAATCGCTTGCAATCATTTTTTACGAAGTTTGTTGTTAGATTTTTCTGAAGGTATCTTATGAAAACTAAGCTCTTTGTTAAACGTGGAGCAACTTTACAACCGAAAGCTGAGCAATTCGGCATATTTAGCATAAAATAAGAATGAATTGTAGTAGCTTTATTTATCAAAACTTTACACGATTTAAAAACTTGTTTCTTTATTAAACCAGGCACTGCATAGAATTGCGCTTTCCGCACTTTGCAACGTCACACATCATGTTCGTCCCAGCCTTTTTCACGGAATTGAGGGTCGGGATTTCTAGCCTTATTTTGGGGTGATAAGATTCGTATTCTTCGCACTTGGAAGTCATATGAAACAGTAAAATTAGTTGAATTCGTTTTCTTATAGTAACAGTAACAATATATCAAAAAATGATTTTTGCGTGTAGTTCCCCTTTAAAGACCAGCTGATGCCGTTTAGGCCTCTTAATGGGGAAAATAGTACCCACAGAATAAAAAAGTATATGTTAAGATAACTGCATACGCGATGTTTTTCACAGTTTCTCTGTAACACAATCTGGAAAAGATTTTTTTTTTAACTTGATTGTGCTGCTGATCTTGAAGTATATTTATGTGCTTAAATCTTTTTTAGAACGATATTTTTTATCACATTATTCTCTCAAGTGCTTCGAAATGTTAACTTACCACTTGGCAGAGTTAAGATTCCTGTCTTTAAATTGTTCCCTGTGAGTATCATTTTTCTGAGTAGGTGGTTTGGCATAAATGTGTTAGTCACATGTACATTATCTTCGAGGTAATTTTTAAGACATAAATTGCTGTGTGATGTGTTTATCTTTTTGGAGCTCTTTACAAAGCTGTAGTAAAATCATCCATTGCATATCTTTTTCTCTGTATCAACTTACACAAAAACAGAACATTTTAACTACAATTTAAACTCCTCTTCTTTGAATAATTGTTGTAGTAATATAATGACTATGTAAACTGTATTTCCAAAAAGGTCGTGTAGAGATGGAAAACCTGTGTGTTTTAGGTTTTGCTTTCAATTTTCATCTGTTGGATTTTATCAGCAATATTAACAGCTACCTCTGTTTTCGAAGATGGATCACGAGCCCGTACAGACTTTCGAACCAACGTAATTAAAGAATCCTCCTGGTTCCGAGTTCCTTATCCTGGTTAGGAGAGTTTATGTTGTAAAAAAAAATGTTTTAACAGAGTCCAGGGGTTGTTTTTTAAAAAGTTTAATTTTAAAGGTGTACATTTATCTTAAATCATTCCCTGACTTCACATTTCGCTTTTTTCTACATTTAAAATTCATTGATTTGCATGTGCGATAAATCGCAAGCCTACATAAATCTACATGTCTGTTGATGTGTGGATTTTTAGTTTGAGTGAAATTTTTAGAGGCCTGGGTTAAGTTTCTGCTTAAACGCACCATAGGTTGTATAGACTGACTTAATTAGGAAAAGTAATTACGGATTGGTTAAAGTTTTGCTATTAAATAATGAAAAATTTATCACAACCTTAGTTAAAGTATTAACATCAAAGTGAGATTATATACATTGTCATAACATACGCACTAAATTTATTATAATGTGATTCAACATCGTTAAAATCCCTATTTCACTTAAGGTAAAGAGTTTGTCACACTTACTATATTTTTAAGCAGCATAGTATGATTGAAGCGTTATTTCTAGGTCAATGGGGACGACCAACCGTCTCAGCCCCTGCTGTTATTGGTATGCTTGCAGGAGTGATAGCTTCCATGGTGGAGTCGATTGGTGATTATTATGCTTGTGCCCGCTTGGCTGGTGCCCCTCCACCACCACAACATGCATTAAATCGAGGTTTAGGCTGTGAAGGTCTTGGTTGTTTAATCACTGGCTTATGGGGGACTGGAAATGGAACTACTTCATATAGTGAAAATATTGGTGCTATTGGGATAACCAGGGTAATGAATAATCGTTTTTTTTTTAATGTGTTTAAAATAATAATTATAGTATGAAAATTAAGAAAAAATTTTAAAGAGATGTTTTTGCCTGAATATTATTTAAAAAAAAAAGTTCACTTCAACTTTGATTTTTTTGAAATGTAAAGAAGACAGGTTTGAAGTGGTCAGGATAGAAAATTATTAGATTACCAATGTTTTGTACTTTTAATAACGGTTACTTCTTTTGCAGCTTTATATTTTTGCCAAATATCCAAGAGAAAATTGCTTTTTTACTGGAAATGTGCATTTATAATTTTTTGAAAGTTAGCAGCATCATAGGTTAATGATAGTGAACACATTTTTTATAATTCATACATGCAAAAAAGATCATGTCTCTTTATTTGTTAAAAATGATACACACAAATTAAACAATTTTAATGACTTAATTATTCCTTTTAAAATTTATATATATTATAATAACCGTATACATTTGTCTGTCTGTCATGCAAAATGGTACCGCAAGTAGCGAGACACAAGTAATGCAGTATAAAAATGAAGGGCGAACCCACAGGCCACTGACTAGTAGTATATATTACTTGCAAGTCATATTGCACAAATATTTGTGTATTTTTATTTAGGTTGGAAGTGTTCGTGTTATACAATGTGGAGCTGTTCTTATGATCCTACTGTCCATCATTGGTAAATTTGGAGCATTGTTTGTGACAGTACCTGATCCAGTGGTTGGTGGAATATTCGTCGTCATGTTTGGAATGATTACTGCTGTTGGCTTGTCTTCTCTGCAATTCATTGATATGTCGTCCATGCGAAATTTATTTGTTCTTGGCGTGTCTTTGTTTATGGGAATGGTTATACCAAGTTGGATTGAATCTAATCCTCTTCAGCCAGGTAAGAGTTTTATTGCAATCATTATTTTAAAGCCAGAGGTGATTCTTTTCTCTTTTATATAGAAATACGAAGTACAAAGTAATTTTGAACGATTAATTTTTTGGGAATTAAAATATTTATGTTTTCTCACATAAACATCTTAAGAATTTGTTTTTTTACTTGTTCAGAAATTATGAAACAACCTATCCTTTCTTTTTTTAATTTATTTTTTGTAAAAATTTCAAGTTTAAATTATTTTACAAAAAATCAGTCTCAGTTCCTTTATGTAGCTAGACACATTCAGTCAATCATAATTTTAAGATTTGAGTATTAAAAAAGACTTTTAAACCATATGCTAAACATTCAGTCTAAAAAACATCCTGGATCCAGTGTAATTTTCACTACTGAGAATGCACCTCTAATTCTGTCAACAATAAAAGATGAAATGATTACCATGTTTCCTCTCCCAAGTGATCCATAGTGGACTGAAACCTGAGAATATGCTCTAAGGTGAAGTTGTCTTTATTATATTGAAAAGAAATACTTTTGTTCCTTTCTTCTGATGCTAAAAATGTTTAAAGTAGTTTAAGATTTTAATATTACAATGTAGGGGAAGTGTATACTTTGTGTTATGTAATTTAATAAATTATGAGTTTGAAGTACATAGTAGTTAATTTTAAATGAATCTACGATGGATTACAGATGAGTTTTATGCCATGCACGTAAATAAGCCATCAAGTCATCCAATACTGATATTGGCCAAACTATCGTGTTTTGAAAGACAGGATTTCTAAAAGCTATTAGGAGTGGTCACTAACTAGTAGAGATACAATTTTAACATCAAAAGCAAAATATACATATTAACCTTTCATTATATCTAACCAAGCTCAATACATTGTGCTATGAAATCGATATTTTACGCAAATTTGGTTTGGGTGAAATGAAAAATGTAAAAATAACATGACTGATTTAAAGGGTATTTTAGCCAAATGCCTGAGTTTATTTTTTTAGAAGAAGAATCATATATTCAAATCTTCCAAGTGCTTCTGTCAACCAATATGGCTGTGGGTGGATTGACTGGTTTCTTACTTGACAATGTCATCCCAGGTACACAACAAGAGAGAGGTTTGATCAAGTGGAGGAACAGCTTTGGTGCAAATAATCAAGTCAACAAGGTTGCATCTGTTCATGTTTATGACCCACCTTTTTTAACAGAAAATTTCAAAAAATCTCTGTTTTGTAAGATTGTTCCATTTTTGCCTTATTATGGTGACAATAGAGCAGAGGATCTGGAGGACAACAGTGTTCTGTAAATGCATTAAAATACTATTAGCATATCCTCCTGCCAGTAGGTTTTATTGTTAATGTGTGAACCTGAAAATTTCGGTCTTACCAAACTCTGAAACTTAACTCTTTGCACAATGTGAAGTTTGGTAAATGACTTGTTTCATAGTAGTTTTCCTTTTTTTTAAAGTTAGTGCACTGCATATTTTAGTCATGTTTTTTAGTAGTAATTCTCTTTTAACATATTCACATAGAGATAGACATTTATTAGATTTTTCAAAGTCTTCCATTCACCTCACCTCAATTAACTCTAAAAAAGAATTCCAACCCAGGAATTACTTGACCAATGCAGTTAGGCTGTTCTATTTTAAGAAACTCAAAATGTGTTAGTTGCTGCTTCCGCAATGTCTGAAATAGGATTGCCTGCAAAGGTCTGGAAAACGGCCTATGTTAACATCAACATAATTTTTGATCTGAAAAGATTTTTTTCATATATCTATGTTAATTTAATTTTATGCACTTTTTATTAATACATCGTTTAATCAAACGAATGAATGCTAATAAGGTAAAACCTTTCTCCAATGCCCCCCCCCCCCTTTCGCGTACAGTCGGCTTTTTTTTTGTTTTCTCTAAAGCATAGATATTTCAGAAGTGGTTAGGTTGGGTTGCAATATCCAATAGCTAAACTTTTGCATGCATCACTTTTCTAATTTTACTTTTAGAAGATGCTATTTTTAAGAAGATTTTATTTTTAATAATAATTTGTACTGTATAGACTTTAGGAGTGTAACTTTTGTTCATATACTTGTGTGAAACCGTAGTACTGTATACCATAAATTTGTTTTTGTAACAGGCTTATACTATTTTTAATATTACTGGATTTTTTAAATATATTGTTATCTCTGCTTCATTTAAGTAGTGCTGTTGATTTATATTTGCGCGACAAACTAGTACTGCGTGTTGGTAAAGTGTGATAAGTGAAAAATATTGTTGTAGCATATCTACCCTAAAAACTGCATCTTGACATCTCAATTTTTGTAAACCATTCAGAGATGTGACGATATCACTTTGTGTTATTAAACAATCTGTGCTTGTTGCTTTTTTTTACCTGTTCAACTTTGCAGGTGCTTCCCATTGGTAAAGTTCTTTGATAGGGTTGAAGAATGAATTACCACAAGCCATAAATTGTGCTACTCAAAAAGACTCCCTAAACACTACTTGCTTCTCAATGCAAAGTTTTGTTTTATTTTTCAATATGCTTTGATTTACTATCGTTATTCAGCATTGCATAAATTTTAAATTTTTTGTTTTTGCCTTAGACTGGTATTTTAACAGAAAATTTTGTCTCTACAATGTGGAAACTAAATATTTTTATTTATGTCTTGTTAGTACACTAAGCTTTAATAATGGCGGACACATCAGTGAATTCAGATGGACATTCAAACACTGGAAATCTTATCAATGCTGTGCAGGTGGTGGCACTAGTTTCAACAATTGGGTTTTTTATTGCGGGAAGGTACATTTCTTTTGTTTTTTTCAAAAGTGATGAATGTGACCAAAGTATTTTTATTTATTGTAAGAAGTCCAAAGTTGTTAAAGTCTATTTTTATGTTGTTACGAGTGCCATTTTTTTGTAAAAAATAATTATGTTTGATTGTTTTGCATTCCTCGACCCTTTCAGCCACAGGGTTATAATTTTGGAGCAAAAATGTAGGTTTTGCCAAGAGAAAAAACAAACTTGGAAAATTCTTAAATATTCATAAGTAGCGTTTGTAAAATAACGGTTTTTCAAAGTCATGTAATTAAATGTATAACATCAAATATTTTCACCTGCGTGTGTAAATATTCGTTCCTGCACTATGATTGGTGGAATTCCTTCATGGTGTTTTAATGATATTTAAGAAGATTTTCATATTTTTGTTTATTTGTAACAAGAATTATTTGATTTCTTTACTATGCACAAAAGTAGCATCAATGTATGTCAAAAATATTATTAAAATTATCACACAACTATTTGCAAATCTACAGGAGATGTAAACAATGAAGAAGTCATTTTTATGTGTTATTTTTGTTGAAGTAATGCAAAAATAACAAATTTTCTGTGTAAATCAGCCTTTTTTTGTTGACCTGGGCAATAAATATTCCAAATATTATCAGCCAATGGAAACCTGATATATATATATATTTGTACGAGTTATATAATAATTAAAAAGAAAAAAAAGGAAATGTATCAAAGTTAAAAAAATAAAAGTAACACACAGCTTATTCAATTGATTGTAATCAAAAAATCCAAACGCCTTAATGCATAAAATATTAATAATGTCAGGGAAAAGGGAAGACATCTAGGCAAACATACCTGGTTTAACAGTATTACAGTATTTTTCTTCTAACTTATGATTTTTAATTATTTTTAGCGTAACGTGTTACAAGATTCATCGTCAAAAATCTGTGAAAAATGTGAACTTTCTACCCTTTCTGTTAACTGCATTAAAGTAAGTATGACCTACTGTCGTAGGCATGTCAGTTATAATCATTTAAAGTTTGTCTATATTTATGACTTCAGAATCAAATAAAGATATACAGAGTTTATGTACCTTGTACAAGAAAAAAATTAGATATGAAATCTTTATTTGCATGATCGAAATATCAGTGACTTATGTGTCTGATGCTAGATGCGCTAGTCTTTATGTGAGTTTTTTGTTGTGAGTTATTCTTGTTAAAATCTTTTTTAAACAATTACCTATCATTATAAGCAGAAGGATATTGCATGATTCTGTTTAAAAGAAAAAAGGAAAAAATTTATAATAGTCTTGGTAGAGTTCTTTTTGTTTGATGAAACTGGCTGTATATGTGCTAGATATTATGAGGATAAATATGTGAGATAACGCAAAGTAAGAAAATAAATAAAGCATCGCTTAATTAAATACACTATAAAAATTAGGAAGGTCAATAATCCTGTATTGAATGTTTTAATCATTTCCAAAGCTGATGTTCACCGCTGACGTGATTGTCTGTGAGATACGTTTTTGCTCAAAGCATTAACTGTTAAATCGTTTTCTTCTGTTTTAGTTGCTTTCTCTGGTTCATGTATGGCGTATTGAAGGAGGACAAGTTGTTATGCGTAGTCAATGGAACTGGTTGTGCTTTCCAAATACTTTATATTTTCGTATTCGTACAAAATTGCGATAAAAAGGTATAACTAAAATTTTAAAAACTTCTAAAGGTTTAATTTTTACATTGAGTAAGGTGTGTGTAAAAGTTGAGATACCTATGTTGTTAGAGTATTAGTATTGTCATCACCGGATTACTAACACTTTCACCAACGTGGAGTAGCAACATGTGAAGTCTTATAAGCCTATTAAAGCCACTGACAGGGAACCAGGTTGTATGTGATGTTAATAGCAAGCAAGCTTGTTTGTCATCAACAAACAACCATAAACCAGCTTGTTTGTCATCAACCATAAACCAGCTTGTTTGCCATCAACCAGCAACCATAAACCAGCTTGTTTGTCATCAACCAGCAACCATAAACCAGTCTGTTTGCCATCAACCACCAATCTTAAACCAGCTTGTTTGCCATAAACCAGCTTGTTTGTCATCAACCAGCAACCATAAACCAGCTTGTTTGTCATCAACCATAAACCAGCTTGTTTGCCATCAACCAGCAACCATAAACCAGCTTGTTTGTCATCAACCAGCTACCTTAAACCAGTCTGTTTGCCATCAACCTCTAATCTTAAACCAGCTTGTTTGCCATAAACCAGCTTGTTTGTCATCAACCAGCAACCATATACCAGCTTGTTTGTCATCAACCAGCAACCTTAAACCAGTCTGTTTGCCATCAACAACCAACCATAAACCAGCTTGTTTGTCATCACCCATAAACCAGCTTGTTTGCTATCAACCAACATCCATAAACCAGCTTGTTTGTCATTAACCATTAACCAGCTTGTTTGCCATCAACCACCAACCAACTTGTTTGCCATTAACCACCAATCATAAACCAGCTTGTTTGCCATCAACCACCAATCATAAACCAGCTTGTTTGCCATAAACCAGCAACCATATACCGGCTTGTTTGCCATCAACCAGCAACCATAAACCAGCTTGTTTGTCATCAACCAGCAACCTTAAACCAGCTTGTTTGTCATCAACCAGCAACCTTAAGCCAGTTTGTTTGCCATCAACCACCAACCATAAACCAGCTTGTTTGTCATCAATCATAAACCATAAACCAGCTTGTGTTCTTGGTCTTACTACATATTTTTAACAGATAATGCAACTTTTTTTACAACCAAAGACAGAACTCATTACAAGTTTAGTATTCTACATAAAACAAACCTTTTTTTTTTTTTAGCAAATCTACATAAGGAAAATTTTAATAGTTATTGGTATGGCAATTTTAATCGGTCTGATGGCACGATTCGGTAAAGAGAATTTTGATGTGGTGGCTATACTGGGTTGGATAGCGTCAACTGTGACAGTTCTTATGTTTGGATCACCACTTTCTACGATAGTAAGATCTTCTTTAGATAATCATTTAGTATTTTTACACCTTAACCATTGGTTGTCAACAGTACAGCAAAGCAGAACTCGACTTTATTGTTTACTTCGTGATTCTACAAATTTCCTTCTTTTCATCAATGTGCAGTCACTGGGCTTATATGTATCTTGAACTCTTTGTAAAAACCGTTTAGTTATCAGGTTCTATTAAAAAACAATTCCTTACTAGAGAATTGTGATTCAAACCAAAAACTCTGAAACGATATCTCTACCTCTATCTATCATGACGGTGTTAGTATCAGGAAGTTGGTTCTTGTATGGCTATTTAATTTCAGACACATTTGTACAGGTATTGTTATAAATATTTATACTTTAATCCTTAATGTTTGATTACTTTTTAAGACTTGCCAATAGTTCCCAGCAATACTTTTTTGCAAAGCAGCTCAGCATTTTTTAGGGTTAGTTGAAATTTAAAACATGGATGCCATAATATCTAAATAACCGATCTTTTTATTTTATTGTTACAGGTACCAAATTGTTTAGGCGTTTTACTTGGCCTGTCACAGCTCTATCTTTACAATCAATACTCACAGAAATCACAATCGATACCCATTTGAGCGATACCAAAAATCACTTCACAGGATTAATTATATAGTTGGATCTGAATCGTAAAGAGTATCTATACTGAGAAATCGGTCAGAGAAGAATTGAATTAATAAAACTATTTATTTTCAACTTATTAGATATTTTTATGGGGATATGGATTTAAAAATGTCAATGAAAAGAACAAGGCTGTACCAATCTTAAATTGAAGAATCAAGCAATCGTGTTTCACAAACTCTTTTTCCTGTCGAAACCCCTCTGAATATTTGAACATGTTGCCATCAATTTGGTTTGTCAATGAGATTTTAGAATTTTTCACTGTATAATTGACAGCTGGTCATGTTGACATTAAAACAGCAATAGGTGGTAGTTATTTTTAGTTATTATTTATTTAATTGATTGATTTAAGTAATAATTAAATATTTTTTATTTATTTCGATATGCAAGTAAATCCCATCATAAAAAGACATTTTGGTTTTTATTTTACTATTTTTTAATGAACGAATATGTTATGTGTGTGGTAATTGCGTCTCCATCATATCACTTCTAACAAGTCTGCATAGTATTAATGAATATGAAGTTCCACAATACAAAACGTGAAAGAACAATGTAGTTGGAAATATTTAAAACGATGGCAATGCTGGACTTGCTATATTCCACATTTGCACGTTAAGTTTACAAGATAGATTTCTTTTTGTATATTACGCTAAATGAACTTATTAAATTTATTTATCTTCTGGTTTGCAATATTAATGTTTTTCATAGTTTTTTATAGCTATACACAAAGGGTAAAGCAGTTAAACCTGTACAAAAAAGCCACTCTTGGGGCTTAAAAGAAGTGATCGTCTTCGGTAGGTGGTCGTTGTATAAAACACTTCTGTAAGAAGGCCAGTCTCTAAGTAGCTGTCTCAAACAGGCTTTTTTGTGGAATCAAGCGCTGTGATCTTCAAGTTATGCAAACTGCAATGTAAATGCTTTACTTCTATGTGGTTGTTTTGGTTATGTGGAACAGGCATTATAGCTAAGGATTGATTTATGCAATCGTTTTGTTGGTAGAAAAGTGGGAGAAGTTTGAAATTGTGATCCCCGACACGATGACTGAGTGTTTGCGCAAAGCGACTCTCTCGATGTAACTTTCTTTTTAACATTTCAGAAATGGTAGCGTCTCTTTTATGTTTTAGCTTATAATCAGCTGATAATCTGCTGATTTGACACACTGATTTTTTTTAAAAAATAATAGACTTAAAAAAGAATTTTGTGGAAACAAAAAATAATTGAAACAATAATTATTTTTGAGAAAACAAGGCGTAACAAAAATAATTATTTGTTGAATTGCCACCTTTTTTTAAGACAAAATATGGTATACACAGATATTATCTTGTCTTGGGAATAAAAAATAGTTGTCGCTGGTCGTCTAAGACCGCTGGCCATCAGCATTAAAATCATAATTTTGATGCAAAAATGCAGATACTTGCGAAGTGACAAGGTTGTGTAAGTTAGCTAGGTGACTGTTGGATGTATTCTACTTGATATTCGTTGTTAATTTTGTAATAATGACCAGTTCTTTTGAAACGAATCTAGTAAAATGTAAAGTGTTATCTGAATTTTCTTCTAAATGATTTAAAGAATGTACAGAAATGGAATTATTCTGCTTCTTGGTCGAAAATTGTCCTCAAGAAAAAGTCTACCAATTGTAACTATGTTTTCAAAGGTAAGTCTGATAATAAGATTCTCATAAGCTTACAAGTTTAGCACTAATTTTGTTTTTTAGTTTGATTGACGAAAGAATGCATGTTTTCATTCTTCTTTAAAAAATGAACGCCAGAAACAAGGAGGGTTCAATAGCAACCATAAAACATTATAGTAATTTGATTTTTATATTAAAAAAAACTGTGAGTAGTAAAAAGCACTGATTTGGGGTTTGTTATTTTGCAGGCTGAAGGATGCTCATTATGTGATGATGCAAAAGAGGTTATGATGAAGTTTAAAAAAAAAGTTAGTTAATTTGTTATCTATCTACACCACAACTTGGTATTCTCAATAATATGTTGTGATTGGCGATTTCCTTTGATCAAAACTTTATTACAATCTTACTTCATATGTGATGCGAAACCAACCAACCATTTAAGTGAAGCGCCAACCAACTTTTACTCTAAGTGTTTTCCTTTAAATAGCGCAGCAATACAATGTATTGATTTTGAAAGTAACACCAATAGGTATTAACTCATGCAAGCAAGGTAGACTTTTTAAATTATATGTAGTACCATTTAAATTTTTAATCAAAAACATGCGATCATTATGCTGATGAAGAACACAACTTGTTAATGGGAATGAACAATGAGAATAGTCACGTGATTCCACGTGAGGTAGAAATTTAAAAATGTCGCCATGGTGTAATCAAATAACAAGAGAAAATAAAAGTCAGAATAAAATCGGCATTGAGTTTTTTTTTTAATTATTGTTCACACTGAATTATTAATGTCCTATAGCTTTTCATAAGGAACATATTTATGATGTATTAACCTTAAGAAATAATTTTCCAGATTTGAGAGTTTCGAAATATCTTCTCAGGTAGCTATAAACACATGTTTTTTATGTTTCAAGTTACTGAGTGAATAAAAGGTTTTGCGGATAACAATCTTTCATTTTTTTTCTTGTCAATAGAGCTAACTTGTCGCGTCAAGCGACTATTGTCTGTCCGTTGTTTTGTTTTGTATAGAGAGAAATTTCTATGTGGTTGTTTTGGTTATGTGGAACAGGCATTATAGCAAAGGTTGTTGTTAGCTTTACTCGATCACCCAACCGAGTCATTTTTTTAGCCCTTATATAATCGCATATGACTTGTTGTGATCGGTAAGGTAATAAAATCAAACTTGGTAATCCTGTTTTCGCAATGTAATATTTATCCCCATTCTGTTTTAAACAGCGCGTTCGAGTAAATGCTGGTCTTTCAAATGAGTGTTCATAAGATTTATATCAAATTTTTCCCTAGTTATACTTTCGCTGATAGATTCGCTTATACTATGCTTTTATTAGCATCAACTCTCTTTTTAGTTTATATACGAAGAGGTGGACATCACAGCTAATGGAAACCAGAAATGGTTTAATAAGTATAAATATGACATACCTGTCATCCACATAAATAACCAGGAAGTTATGAGACACAAAGTGTTCGAAAAACCATTTTTAGAAGCTTTAAAACAAGCTGAATCAAGAATCAGTTAATATTCGGTTGGAACATGTTATGACTCATCTCACTGCATACCACAGGCCTCCCACATGTCCTGTATTACCTGTATTTCCTGTATTTGGCAAAAGTGTCCTGTATTGTCCTGTATTTTAATTGTCTTGTATGTCCTGTATTTCTAAAGAGAATTGCTGAACTATCCAAAGAACTAGAAGTTTTTTTTAAAAAAAACTAAAGAAGTAATATTTTCACATTTAACTTTATTTATAGCTGTTGATATTGGTTCTTTTGTTGACATTTTATTACTAACCTAGTAAAAAACTTGTAGGTGGATTTGTCACTTATGTTACTTCAATTTTAAGAAATTTTTGTATTTATTTCTCGGAATTGTCAAAAATGTCCTTTATTTTCACACTAAATATATTTTTTAAAATTTTTGTTCTGTATTGTCCATTTTTTAAACCATTTCTGTCCTGTATTCCTGTATTATTTTTCTCAACTGACCGTGGGAGGCCTGATACCAGCTTTTTACAGTATGTTATCTATCTTTGTATGTGCTATTATTTGGAGTCTACGCATTTGTGTTACATGGAAAATGAAAGGGCTGATCCTGAGGGGAAAAAATTTTGTATATAATTTACCAAGATAAGTATTGTATGACTAACATAGACTGAGTGAGAGATCTTTTTTCATATGGACATGATTTTTTTTAGACAAATTAATATTTTATCAATGGATAGTAAAGTTTAAATTTATTTATTTCTCCATAAAAGTTTTTTCTGCCTGTGTAACATAATAAAAGAATGTACGCTCAATTTATTTATCTTTACTCACGATGAATTGATGGGTTTATTTTCGCAAGAATTAAATTGCGCGATTCCGCGAATCGAAGTTCTGAATTTTTTAGATTTCGCGAGAATTTGTTTTTGCGAATGACCTAATACTATTACATAATTTGCATAATAAATGTTTTTATTGTAGCACCAGTTTGGGAGTATTCATTACATGTAGGGAGTCACCGACTGATGACTCCCACTTCTTCTTCTAGCACAAAAAGTATACGTAAATAATGACTAATTATTCCCGAAAATTAGGTTTTTAAAATGTACAAAAATTAGCGAGAATATTTTTTCGCGAATAGAAACAATGGCAATTAAATCATTTCGCGAATTTAATTGTCGCGAAAGTTTATTCCGTGAAGGTAACATGTGCAATTTCAGCTTATCTTATTAATAAAATTCATGGAAAAAATGTTTTTGTTTTGTTCTTTTCGTGTCCAGTATTACTTATTTTATAAATGAGTTTCAAAAAAATATATTTATTTGGAGCATCAAAAATTTTGCTAATTTTGACCAGAATTTTAATTTTAAAATATTTAACTACTCAAATGAAATAAATGTTAAATTAAGAAAAAAAATCGTTACTTTCTTCTAATTAAGTGCATGTTGAGGATGATCTATGTTTGTAAGTAAAAATCAGTTTTCGAGTACACGAACATATTTCTCTTATCAATATAAAGAAATATTCAGTGTCAAAGTTTTCAACGCGCCGAATTCAATTTAATTAAATTTTCTTCAATTAGAAAGTATAACCACCAATTATAATTTTTAGAATAAAAAATAAAATGGCTGAATGCTCTTACGACAAACAGAGCATGTTAACCGAATACAGGTGCAGCTTTGTAACTGCGAAAGATCATGCTGATAAAACTCGTTCAAAAAATTCACCCGGTGCTCAACTAAACTCGGGTTTGACTGGTAGTGAAGTAAAAGAATTTTACGAGGAAATTATAAATGAACCAAGCTTATCGACTACTAGAAAGGTCAAAAGTAACAAAAAACGTAAGCGAACAACCCGTGATAAACAGGAGTTAGTTACATTAAACGAAAACCGATGGGTAACAATGTTACTGAAGTATTCGTCGTCCGGCAATTTGAAAGAAGTGCAAGAATTGCTCGATAATGTGAAAGATAGTAGAAATTATACAAAGTTGATCAACGCACGTGATTCTTACGGCTGGACAGCTTTAATGTGTGCAGCGGCTGAAGGCCACCTTTCTGTTGTGAAATATTTAATTAAGAAAGGCTGTGAGCATAGAAATGTTTGTGACACTTCCGGGATAAATGTTTTGAATATTTGTCAGAAACGACAGCAGTGGAATATTTTAAATTATTTGTACGGATTAGATGTTAAAAGTGAAAAAAGTGATCCTGATGAGAGTAGGTGTAATGATACAATGCTCAGGTGTGAATTGTGCAAAGTGGAATATCTTGAGAGTAAACAGAAACAACATGAATCCTCAATGCTTCATATTTTTAATGACAAAAATAAAAAACCGAGCAACATTTTGGGCCTGCCGGGACATAACGTTGGTTATAAAATGATGCTGCGTAGTGGATGGACTATTGATAGAGGACTTGGACCTGACGGCACTGGTCGCAAAAACCCGATTAAAACGATACTAAAAAAAGACAGGGCTGGCTTGGGACTTAAAAAGAAGATCGAAAGGGTCAGCCATTTTGCAGCACATGATGAAGCAGCTGTATCTGGTAGTGGTAATCTTCAGAATCGCTTGCAGAAAAAGTGTACTATGAAAACATACGAGAGAAAAAGAAAACGTGAAAAAAATTGGGAACAGAACATGAGAAGATATATGTCGTCAAATTATGAATAAGTTATAGATAAAATATCATGTCTAATTTATACTGCTTTTAAATAAATACACGCTTTTTTTTATAAGAACCCTGGCGAAGGGCCAAGTTCTAAAAGTTTCTTATTTGTAGGCTGAAGCTCTATGTTTTTAGTTCCAAAAGTTTCTTATTTAGTTTCTTAATTTTCCTAGTAAAATAAGGGTTTCTTATATCAAAAAAATAGCTAGTTCCAAAAGTTTCTGTATTTTTTGAACTTTTTTTTTAAATAAAAAAATAAAGCATTTTTTTGTTTCAAAGTGTCTCCCTGTGATGATTTAACATCTTCTTTAATTAACAAGTTTCTTATTTCAGAAATGACATAAAATGTAGTAGTAGAAGTTTCTTATAAACATGTTTCTTAAAAAAAAACGTGTATATCATATAAAATAAACCTTTAAAACATAGTTTAAAAGCAAAACGAAATTTTCCAAGCAAAAAATATATAAAATACACAAAAAAAATGATTAAAATATGAAGAACAAATATATCAACAAAAAGATTTTTACTCTAATGTCATATGATGTTACTCCAATGCCTTGTCGATTATTTTTTATTTTTGAAGGATGGTAGTACAACCATTAGCTTTGTCTTTTTTGAAAAGTAGGGACCCTACGCAAAAGTGCGGGCCGCTACAATGGTGAGAAGTTATTTTTTCAACAATGCACATGTGCAAGTCAGTCAGGAAAGAAATAACTTTAAGGTTGTCGGTAGAAAACACATGTTTATTGAGAATGCAGAAAACTATTTTTCAGTTTTTCAGTCTTCTTATAAATTTCTTTTTTAGTTTCGCATTACTTGCATTTTATAAGAGTAGCCATATTTGTTTTGATTTATTTTTTCACGTCCTAGCTTCCGTTTAATTTCATGAAAAATTATGGACAACTGTGTTGCAGATGGCATTTGTTTTTGTCTCTAGTAATTCTGATTAACAATATGTTTGCATTAGGACGAGCATTAGAATTTAAGATTGCAGAAAAAAAACATCATTGGATATGACTGATGGGTTTGAAGAATATATTGTACCCCCCACACCAACACGGTTAGGCGTCGCTCCTAATAACACACATTCCTTGGATGGCAATGAATCTTTTCATGGT
This sequence comes from Hydractinia symbiolongicarpus, assembly GCF_029227915.1. Taxonomy (NCBI): domain Eukaryota; kingdom Metazoa; phylum Cnidaria; class Hydrozoa; order Anthoathecata; family Hydractiniidae; genus Hydractinia; species Hydractinia symbiolongicarpus. The sequence continues at coordinate 18,464,386 of NC_079875.1, read as the reverse complement.
TGTAGCCAGGAAGGATCGCTTGCGCTTCTAACAGGTAAATGGTGCAGTTACATATATATCAATTTGACATATCATCACGGTTACAAGTCTTCGTATCATTATGTTGTGCAACTCCATTTACTGTCTTGTGCATTCTATTTCTTTTCAACGTTTTAGACCAGTATAATGTTTTTTGTCATTTTTCTACATAAAAGTTTTTATCACTTTCGCATATTTTTTGACAAAATGTCTCTTGTATTTTTGGACTACTAAAAGCCAAATTTAGCTAGTAAATTTGACATTTAAAAATATCAATATTTTTTTTTTTTTTTTTTTTTTCGAACAGGTGAAGTTGTGGAAGCACAAAAATACCAAGCATCCGAATTATCTGCAAAAGAAGAACAATTGAAAAAGTTACAGGTATAGATAATTCTTGCATTGTTTCTCAAGTTCCATTCATTAGAGTGGCCACACCTTCTAAAATCTAAATAACCTTAAAAATAAACCCTTCTAAAATCTTCTAAATAACTTAAAATTTAAAATATTGATTCCTCCTATAATCTCCTAAAATTGTTTATGGTAACATTCATGTATATCTATAATAACTTGTTATTCGGTTAAAACATTAACCGTATGTTTATCTTGCAATAAGACTGATAATTTGTTTCACATATGTATTTAAATTTGCTTTAAATGACCTTCTCTTGCATTGAAAAAAAGAAAAGAATTTATAATTGGCAACTCTTAATGTCCTCTTAAAATTTGAGCAAAATCTTTCAAAATATGGAATAGTTTTTATACGTTTTTCAGTATCTTCTCTTAATTTAAAACCTAGTTTTTTTTAAATCTGCGGACACTCTGTGTATTTTTAATCTCAAGGAAATATTTAGTGTCACATAATGTACTCCAACAGCACTTTTTTCTTGTTCTTCTTCTCCTTTTAAAATTTCTACGTCTTGTGTATTTTTTTGTATTTTTTAGGAGGAGTTGCAGTCAAGTTAGTAAAAAAGTTTTATAGGCTAGTGGTAACGTACAACAGAATTGAACTATGTGTACTTAGTAATAGATTTTAGCTTTTAATTAATTGGAAAACCTAGTTGTGTAGCACGACAAGGTAACAGTTACAGCTTTGGTAGTATTAGCATTCACCAGATATATACTTAATATTTTGTCATTCCTCGAAAGAGTGTGGCTGAAAATTGTTTTCAGCTTTGAATGGAGTAGTGATACAGGCTGTCATGATAAACGTATTTACAAAAAGTTGTGGCTACCTTATCAGTTATGAAAGTGTATCGGTATAATACATATTCGTTTTACCTCCTTCGAACAAATGAATTACTTTAACAGTGTTCAACAACAAACTTATGTCTTTTACATCTAACGTTCTTCATAATTTTTTTATTTCTCTTTAGGGCAAAAGGTTTGTGAATCCATTCAAAACGATGTTCAATCAGCTAACCGTCAATTGTTTTTAACTCAAGTACGTTTCTCTATTCATAAAGTAATAAGCAAACTATCAAATAAATTACAACTTCTTATTAAGTTCTCTCCGCGAAAGATTTTTAAACTTAGTGAACAAATTGCAGCCATCTGACTAGACAAAAAAAACTACTGTATGCATAATATGCACAAGAGAGTATATTATTTGAGGATTGTGAGTGACATATTGCTATGAATTTTTCAGCAGTTTGTTTTAAGAAACTCTATCTTCGTCACTTATGAGATATTCCTTGTGACAAATTTTTGAGAGACTCGTTTGATCCCGCAGTAGAGTCGGGATTTCTATTGTCAAGTTTTTTCACTAAGCAAAGTATTATTTTTTCCGTAGGACAAAGTTAACGCAAACCAAAAGGAATGCTCGCAATTGCAAGCAGAAATTGTTTCGTTACTTGACGAAAAGCGGAAATTGCAAGCGAAACAACTTGAACTGAAATGGAATGGAAAACAGGCTAAGTGTGGTTATTCAAAATATCAACAAAAAATGTGCGATTACCATACGAAAGTGGAAAGATTTCACCATCAAAATGACACACATGCGGAAATACTGCAACTGAAGGAGGGGATAAAAAGTCTTCAGGAACAGTGTTAGTTCGTGTGTTTGTTTGCATTTATTCAAACATTGGTCAGTCTTTCGCGGGTTAACATGTTCGCAATATTTAGGGACAAATAGATTATGCGAACAACGTGATCAAGAGAGGTCACATCAGCTTGCGTAGATAGTCCGTGCTAAAGTTTAGTGCAATAGACGGCGAGTTTTATATCTTATAGTCGATTTAATAATAGTTGGAAATAAAAATTTAAATTGACCGAAGTGAAAAAATTAACGGGTCAACAAAATCTAAGAACTGGGTTACATATTTTACATCAGTGATTAATATCAAATAAATTCGGAATGAGAATAGCAAAAACAATTTAAATTGGTTAGCTAAACATAAAATTGTCGCGAAATTTGAGAAATTTATCTTTTAGATAGTCAAAAAGACGAATGCGACTACCTTACTCGCGAATTCAAAATCCAAGAAAATATAACCGAACTTCTTGAAAACAAGAAAATGTTGAATAAAGAAGTGGACACTGTCCGAGAGCAGGTTAGCAAAATTAAAATTAAAAAATAAAATTTTTGTTCTCGAAAGCTTTATATTAAGCAAATTAAAATACGTAAATCGTCCCTGCTAGAAACTCCTTCGTCAGTGCTCTGCATCTCTGAAGCCCCTGATGTGTTTTTATTTGTATCTTCTCTGTTAAATACAAAACTTAAATACAAAACAAAACTCTTGAATCTGCGAAAGTTTATTCCCGCAAAAATTTCTCAAAAGATTTTCCGCAAAAACTAGTTCCCAAAATTTGACAGTGAGTTATGTAAAGCGAAAATTTCTGCACTTATGACTCAATACGATTCCCTTAAATTAACAGCCTCGCCACGCCTAAAATTTACACTCAAAATGTTAATTCTTGGCATAGTGAATTTTGAGAAAAAATTGAGCATGTGCTTATCTTGCAACAAGACTGATGAATTATATTTACATAGTTACAAGCCGTAATAAACAGCTTTTCTGACATTGAGTTACCTCATAAAATTTTAATAAATTTCCTAAAATACAAAATGGTTTTTATACGCTTTTTACTGTTTTCTTCTAAAATTTGACCCAAAAGCCTCCTAAATTGTCGTAAAAATTTGTAAATTGTCATAAAAATTTGTAAATTGTCGTAAAAATTGTAAATTGTCGTAAAAAAATTTAAATCTGCGGCCATCCTGCTGAAATCAATTTGCTTGTGATTCAAAATTCGTCAAGGTAACGCCGCTATTCAACTTGTAGTTTCTGCTTTCTTTTGATGACACGGTAGTAGTAAAAAAGCTTTTACCCCTTGCGTAATTTGAGCTGATACAGTCATATTAAAAAAAGACTGGGAAATTAAAAACTGCATGTTAATAAAGGATGGTAGGTCTTTGATGTGGAGACTTTACGTGACGTTGCTTAGTACTTTTTTCAGGTGCGGAAGGAAAAAGAGAATGTGATCATACTAAAAAAAGAAATCGACGCTCTTTATGTGAGTTTTTATGAGCAAAAGAGTTTCACACAAGACTTATTTTAAAACAGTTATTCCTTCCTTTGCACTGCTATGCATGTTTTTATCATAAGATAATTTCAACATCATCTATTTCTTTCAATCCTAAAAATATTCGTCCGTAAATCTGTCCGTATGTTTCAATAATTTTTGAAATAACACACATAAAAGAACATACAGGGCTAATAAATTTAAAAAAATGACTCATCTAGCCTCAGGTGACATTTAAGACTTTCTCGTATAAAACGGCACGTGTATCGAGGCTATTAAAGCCTATTTCACACATAACACTATTTTAATGAGTTGTTTTTAAGTAATTGTTTTCATTCAAAAAAATTTGCAAAAACCGTCTTTCAAGAATTTATAATTTTAACACCCCTATTTGTTGCACAGAGAAAAATTTTAGTCAGCGTATTCGAAAGCTACTTATAAGTATATGCTACATGTTGATGTCACTACTTGTTTTGTTGTTATAGAAACGAAATGCGGCTTATTTAGCCAGAACAAAGCGTCAGCACAAGGAAAACAACGAACGTTTGTCTCGATGGAAGAAAGAAAACGACAGTCTCGAGCAAAAGATACGTGCGTTGAAAAAATCTTTTTAAGGATATTTTTTGTTTTATTTTGCTTACATCGGCTAAGAGGATAATGAACACCTGGAACAACACTGTGACATTATTGATTAAAGTCGCTTGTAGAAATTATATAGAAATTATTGAGAAATTATATAGAAGTTATTAAGTGTGAAAATCCAATTCGTGGTGTTCTAGCGCCAAGGCTCTTTGAAATAAACCTAGGAAAGGACAAGGGTCGTTCTCCTATTTGAAATAAACCTAGGAAAGGACAAGGGTCCATCTCCTATTTAAATTATCGAAGTATTGCAATATGGTATGATATCCTTGGTAACTGCCGAAGATGAACACATCTCTAAAGGGTTGTGCACACCAAACTTGATAAAAATTATTTATATAATCGAAATCTTTCTAACTGTAAATTAAGGCAGCCTTAATACCAATTTTATTTTTAGGGGCAAAGTGAAAATTTTATTTCGGTTTTTCGTCCTTTAATATTTACACGTATCATTGATTTCATTTCTCCCATAAATATTCATGTAAACACTTTTGGTTGTAAAAAACGATTACTTGCTTGGTGTTTACAATGTTAGCCGTGTACGCAATTTTCACAACCCCAATACAAAACGTGTTGCACAACGAATCAAAAAATGAGTTATTTTAATACAGCATGTTATAGCAACCCCGTATTATGATTCACTGATGCCGTTTGTTGGTACCAAAGTTCCAGTTTTTCTCCGCACATCTAAAATAAGCATACATCTTGTATATGCGCATCTAATCTGTATGAAAGGTATACAAATACGGCACTTCGTCCTAATTCATGGCACGCGTCGAAACAATCCTAAACATTTAAATCATCCAATAGCTAATCTATCCAAAGGCATCAAAATCGTGTGTCTTACCATGAAATAGGCCTAAAGGTGGTGATGCACGATCCGATTAATCGAATTTGACAAATTGGATCGTGTATCATGTGAAAATCGTATGCTCTCGGCATGTTCAGACTCGTCGAATTCGATTTTTAAAAAGTCGGTCTGGCTTAACTTTTTAGATCAATCGAAAAGTTTTTAACCAATCAAAATGCTTGTGAGTTACTATATATAAAAAAACATTACGCTGGAGGACGTTTAAAACATAACAAGAAGCCCTGGGGGCTCTAAGAATTTCCACGCGCTACCAAAATATTCGATGAAAACCTGCTAATTCGTTGTGTTATTGTGCCAACCATATGAACCTCTGAAGATAAAGCACACCAGTGACATTATATCTTACAACAAACGCAAACAAAACGAAACGTGTCATAGTAAACTCACATTTTAAAAGAAATTGCTAACAAAAAATACAGCCTATCATTCATGGTTGAAAGTCTTGCGATTGAAACGTTTATGGTCTTAAACGGCATTAGTTGACAAAAAATCAAAATTTTGATGTGACCATCATTTTTAGCATACTTTTTTTATTAACTGTGTCAATTTTTGTCGAAAATAAAGCAGTTTTAATTTTTGGATAAATTTTGACCTGAAATGACATTTAGGTGACAAAAAATCAAACTTTTGTACCATTATCATTTTTAGCATACTTTATTTGTTAACTGTGCCAGATTTAGCCGAAAATGAAGTGGTTTTAATTTTTGGACCAATTTTGGCCTAAAATGGCATTTAGGTGACAAAAATCAAAATTTTGATGTCACCATTATGTTCAGCATACTTTTTTTGTTAACTTTGCCAATTTTTGTTGAAAATGAAGTAGTTTTAATGTTTGGACCAATTTTGGCCTAAAATGACATTTAAGGTGGCAAAAAACAAAAATTTTGATGTCACCATCATGTTCACCATACTTTTTTTGTTAATTGTGCCAAAATTTGTCAAAAATAAAGTAGTTTTAATTTTTGGACCAATTTTGGCCTAAAATGACATTTAGGTAACAAGAAATCAAAATTTTGATGTCACCATCATGTTCAGCATACTTCATTTGTTTACTGTGCCAAATTTTGTTAAAAATAAAATAGTTTTAATTTTTGGACCAATTTTGGCCTGAAATGACATTTAGGTAAGAAGAAATCAAAATTTTGATGTCACCATCATGTTCAGCATACTTTATTTGTTAACTGTTCCAAATTTTGTTGAAAATAAAGTAGTTCTAATTTTTAGACCAATTTTGGCCTAAAATGACATTTAGGTGACAAAAATCAAAATTATTATGTCACCATTATGTTCAGCAATACTTTTTTTGTTAACTGTGCCAAATTTTGTCGAAAACAAATACCAATTTTGGCCTGAAGCGTCAATACTAGACTTCCCAGTAGTTAAGGAGCTTGGGTACGAAGTTTACATCTGTGACGGACCGACGTGAAATCCCAGGGTCGATTTTTTTTAAAAAAATGCTCCGAAAGAAAAAAACGACGGTTTTAAAGAATTTCCTACGCCTTCGGGCGCGGAAATTCAAAAAAAACAGAGAATTTAACAAGATTTTTATCAGTGAATGGATGGTAGAAGAAACGCTCTAGTGCTTATTTGTGGCAAAAGACATCCAAAGAAAATTAAATTAATCTTCTTGCTCTAACCGATATTCGTTTAATAACATCTCATAATCACAGACACCCCAAAATTAGGTCTTTTCTGCAGCTTTTTTCCGTCCACATACGACATTTCTAATGTTTTCTTAAATATTTAGTTGCTGAAATAATAACTGCAACAACAGCGAGTTCAACTTCGCTCTCTGAAGACATTTTATTAAAAGAAAAATGCCAAAAATCTGTTCTCGTGTATCACCTGTCAAGTTTCGATTTTATTTTAATGCTCATTGTAATTTACACCAATCGAATTCGATTAATTGGATCGTGTGTTTCATCACCTTGTCACCTGTTAAGTTTTCTATCATCTTCAAAACATCGTCCATGTCCAACTGCGCAGAGGGTCTTGTGGTCCCTAGAATCTTCTTTCCCGTGAGGGCATACCGGAAGGTAAAACCTAGATCCACCAATGCTTCGTAGAGCATATGGATTAAGACTTTCTTTTAGGGCGAAACATTTTTTTATTTATATAGACTTCATCCGAATCATCTGAAAAACGATAAATCGTCACGCTTATTGCACCGGGGAGCTGAGCTTCCAGGAGACTTTGTGAAAGTAGCTTCTGTGTGAATTCTTGCCGTATCATTTACTTTCGCTGGCGATCGTACGGAGCCTCGTGCGTACCAAACACCGACGCCTATGACATACTTTCATATTTGTTTTAAAAACAAAACCCCATAACCCTCTGGGATTTTGTGATGTATAACATCACAAAATGTCTTGACTATTTACAACTTCAAGGGCACTGTGTGCACACCCGTCATCGAGAACTTGGCTTTTGTAATAGAACGCCGTGAGATTCCTAGCTTGGATTGTTTATACGTGATCATCCCTTGGTCATTTAACCGGAAGCCTGTGTTCTTCCTAGTGTCTAGGCTTCCTTTCAACACGTTCATGTACCTCTCCAAAGTCATAGCATTCTGCTTTTTCGACATACCCTTACACTAGAACTTGGTTCCATCTTTATCGTTTACGAAGTAGTGCTTTGCTGTCAGAGCAACTATCCTGTACCTGATAAATTCCGGTTTGAATAAGCCTCCCGTTAGACTTGAATACCTGTCTGTTATGAGCCAGTTTTCACGTCTTTGTCGTACTCGTCGAGCAGCTCAAGATGCACGACATCTCGCAGCTCTTTCCCGGAGATGACAAAATACGTCAAAACCGTATCCATATACATACACTCAAAGTCTCACCGATCTACATACTTATCGCAGAAGTTGTAGTATAACTACTTGGCGAGCTGGTACACTGCAATCCTACATTGATAAGCTCGGTCAATTCTCACCTTGTGTTTGCCCTCTCTGATCTCATCAGCATCGCCTATCTCTTCGAGATCTTAAAGATGTGGAAAACGCATCGCCTGATCAACCTTCTTTTCATCTGTTGTAAACCTCTTGTTAGTTCGTGTGCCTGGCGACATCTTCGATCATCTTGCCGTAGTACGAGTTCTCCTTGAGTTTTGCTGTGTCACTCGCAATACGTTTGTCAAAGTCTTTATCAGCTTCACGTCTCGCCATCTGTGAATTTGTGTAAGGCTATCACTTTTAACCCATAGGTGAGGACCGTTTGAGTAGTGGGGTATAGATCAGGGTCTTTTCTGCTTTCATCAACCCGAGCAGCTTAAGCTTTGGGTACCAAAAACACGCTTGCACCCTGTTGCTTTCCGGTACTTATGCATATACTCAGGAATTTGAGCGCCGGGTATCTCCTTAACCACAATTTGTGGTGACATTTCGCTGAATTTTTTATGCAGCTCAAGAGATACTTTGATGTCTACTTGTGCGAATCCGAAACGCGTTTCGTCTTGTACCCCTTTGGTCAGGCGCTCTTGACTATGGCTTGCTTTTGGCGTAGGGACCTTTATCAGCTTCCCCTTACGACGAGGGAAGTCGTACTTCAAGGTGCTGGGTTAGAGCATGTTGATGTCTACAACCAAGAGTATGTTTTGCATTTTTGGCGTCTTTGGATACATGCTCGTGATAACTACAGATTACCGGACTACCTACCATATCCGTTTGCAGTAGCAGTAGCTCATAGGTGTCGTTTTTTGTGTATTCCATGCAGGCTTTTTGCACCTCCTTGCAATGCTTACATTCTTGTTAAAGCAAAAATCCCTACATTAGTGCCTACAAAGTTCTTCCGGTGCGTATTGCTCTACTTTCTGGTTCAGACGCAAAGACTTGTTCAACATATACCGCATGGATACGCCTAGGATACTGATGGCGTCTTTTAAGATGTCTATATTATCGTCATAGTATAGGATCCTTGTCTTGTCAACTACCCCGATGAACGGTACTGCATCATCACAGTACGTGTTCGCTTCTGACTGACATGGATATCCGTGTCATTTGCAGCCATGGTACTGGTAGACGGTCTTCGTGGTAGGTTCATACCCGTCTACTTTGAGCTCCTTCTTTCCAATTTCCGTATGATACGTTCTCCACCATACCCACTCAGCTGAAGTTTTCTCTGTTAAAGACCTTCTCTGACTTGCTCGGAATCTGTTTTACCTTCTATTCATTACAGATGATGGTCGTCTTGTTGCCGTTGCATTTATACGCACGTGCTTGAGATTGCAAGCTTGTTTAAAGGCCATCCTTTCGTCAAAACATCCATATTCTTGATGTGGAAACAGTGCCCCTCCAGTATACCTAGGTTAATGTCATCCGACCCTTTCTCGTATTAATTCTTACTATAGACGAGTCTCCGATGCCTTTTCACTGTGGTGTTGAAGTTAATACCATCCATATCCATCTTTGTAGGGCACACATCCTTACGTTTACGTTTACTGTTTCAAAATGTCTATATTATCGTCATAGTACTGGATCCTTGTCTTGTCAACTGCTTTAAACAGAACTCCTTTCTTTGAAAGGGGTTCTGTTCTACGTTCTTCTTTATCCCTATTTTCAACAGCTAAACATCTCCAGATGCATCGGTTGTCATCTCAACCCATGGCGTAGATACATCTCTTTTTCCGTAGCCAGTCTGTAGTACCTCTCTTGTAGCGATGATCTTGATCTGCAAATGGTTGAAGACGATTTTCCCTTCTTAGGAGGCTGGGGTCCCAATGGTCCTTACTGCAGGTAAATAGGCCTTGCTCCAAAACTCAGCATCCTCCAGATCAAGCCGCTTTATTTCGCATTTTTCTGTGAATGCTTATATATCCGCCAGGCTTGTAATTGACTTTTTGTCACCTTTGCTTTTTCATTAGGGAGATGACTTCCTCCACCTTTGTGAATATTTCAACTAAAGCTGTAAACAACCTTTACTCTCATGTCTATATGCGGGGTGATTTTCTCCATAATATTACCCGCAAGCGGTAGGTTGAGATTGTTAAACCGCCATGCCTCTACACGATTCCCATTCTTCATCATCTGTGTGTTGTTCCGTCGAATTTGACCCCTTCAGTATCCGTGGCTTGCTTCTTCTCTCGTGGGGACATTGTGCTTGAAGTCTTCGAATTCATTGTATTCATCTTGTATGTCCTCAGTGTCGCAGTATTTTTCCTGCTCTTCTTGCTGTACCTCATCGTGGAGTGTTGTCCCTGAGCAAATGGGTTGTAATAAAGGGGTAACAGTGTCTCGCATACTCTGCGGTCGAGCGGCAAGAGCGTCGCGAGTTGCTGTTACTAGTGCTGACACAGAACTGTGTAGTTTCCTGATTGCATTTCTGAACCAACTTCTTTCTCTTTATTATATACAAATTCTCAACTAGCGTCGGCTTTTTGAGTAGGGACTTTTCCGTCTCTGCATGATGTCGTTGATTTGTGTCCGATATCGTCGGATTTGAAGGAAACCTTTCCGGCGCACGCGTTAACTTTTGATAATGTCACCAGATTCTCAGGAATTTCCCTTTTACAGAGGGAAGCAAGGAGTTCCATTATAGATCGAAAAGGGGGGACTCTAAAGCAGGTATTTGACCGTGAAAAACAAAAAAAATGTGACCATAATCACCTTCTACTGCGCGTGTGTGAGTGCAGACCGGCCTTAAACGGCACAGGTCCCACGTTTATCAACTTTTTTTTTAATACAAATTGCATCTATTTTGAAATGCTAAAAACTGGGGTCAGTGGCATTGTCAAACGGAACCAATCATACTTTTTCATCAATCTATCAATCGCGTCTTGTTTTTGATTCGTCTCGCCTTCTCTGACATTTAAAAAGAGAGCCCTAGGGTTAAAGTGCATAATAGTGGTTCCGACTAATGGCTTTTCTTTTGTTTTGGGGTACAGGGGCAGCGGAGCGAGAAAAGAGACGAAGGTCACAACAACAAATTTGGAAGGGCGATTCGTTTTGTTTTGGAATTTGGGCAAAAATGTCACGCAAGTTATGCTTGTGTTTGTTTTCGTTGGCCATTTTAATCACCAACGCAGCAGCTATGTCAGGTAATTCTTATGAAATTTTTATCACTAGCTAGCTAGCTTTTTTCTCGCCAGTCGTATCCACCCAGTTTTACGAGACAGAACTTCCACATACCTGTAGTAGCTGGCTAGCTAGTAGCTATATAACTTTTCACTCAATTATATCCAGCTATAATATCCTTTTAAACCTTTGACCGTATTGCCTGACTCTAACAATTTGATGTATTGCTTCCTAAGCAGAATTTTTGAGCCTGGAAAAAAGCACCTAAAGTGTCATAGAAACAATTATTTAACAGTTAAGCTCAACCTTCAAAGTAGGGATTTCGTGATTCAGGTATCAGATCCACAAAAACGTCCTATTTTCATGATTTATGTCTTAATGTGAATGTTACCATATCCCCGGGTTAACCCAAGCCATGTGAGGGAAATTAGGGAGTTGTCTAGTAGAGTGCGGGCCCTAATTGGGTCTGCGTAGCTTAAAACGAGCATTAAATACTCTAGGACTCTCCATCTAAGCCATGGCCCCTCCTGGAAATAATAGACAGGGTATACCCCTTGATATTAGTGAGGCTAGCCATGTAAAATATGCACATCTATCTTATTTCTGTGAGGTGTTTTTTCCGATTTGGGATCCAGAATTATTTCTAAAGTCTACTGTATTTTATGATTTAAATGGTAGCAATACTTGCCGACTTGTCTCAGATGAAGCTAGTACCTCTTTCTGATGCTCAAAAAACAAATGTAACATTAGGAACACTTGGTGAAGCGAAATACCACAGGAGATCTGTGGAGGAGAGCATACATTGTAATAAAACATTTTTCTTGAAAATATTCTCCAGCCTGTCTGTTTTGGTGCCAGTGAAAATAGTAATACAGTACTGGAATCAGGACACCTAGCATCGTGAGCGTGTATCATGCGCGACACGAACGATCCCAGATCCTATCGTGACCATCGCGATAGAAAAAAATGTTAACGAAGAGCTTCGCAATAGTCACGATGTATAAAAAAATAACAATGCTATCGCGATCGTCACTATTAATCGTGATTGTCGCGATGGATCGTGAATAACATTAAAAATATTAAACAATAGATGTGTATAGCTAATCTTGTGTCTTTGTTTTTGTTTTTTTACATTTAAAAATTCTTTTGCATCTTGTATTTTTATTAGAAATTGGATTTTAGAAGTAAAATGACTCCAACTTAATTACTTGTTCTACGGGCGAAATTGATAGCAGTTTACGGTCTGTCGGTCGGCCAAATAAAAATAATTTTATCGAGAAGTATATATGGACTGAACAACCAAAAAAATAAAAAAATAACAACGGAGGAGGGTGTTACGACAAGCATATTTTTCTATGTAGGTTTTGTTTGTAATAGCGAATGTTAAATTAGAGAATGTCCGATTTAATGAAAGTTCATTGAAAAATAAGAATGTATGGTCAGAACAACAACAACAAAAAATAATATTAAAAAAATAACAACGGAGGAGGGTGTTACGACAACCGTTTTCTATGTATTTTTGTATAAGGCACGCAGTTTATTTTTTAGTTGCGAAGGAAAAATAATAATAATTCGTCTTATTAAAAAAATGTAACTAGTACTTAAGGTGAAAAAATTAAAATACTTGCATGTTAAAAAACTTTTTTTAAAAGTTATGCAGCTAGCTTTTTTTGTGTTGTTTTGAAAGATGTACAGCAAGAATTACTCTTGTGCTGTTTCGACAGTTATACAAAATATACTTGCGTTCTTTTGAAATTTATACAGCAAGTTATTTTTTTCCCATTTAAAATAATAAAACACAAAATTTATTTTAATAAATAAGTTAAGTGTTCTTTTAATGTAAAATTTAAGTGCAAAAAAAGTTTCACAGACTATAGTTTAGTTGACAATATTTAAAGTCTTTCGCAACATTAAAATTATTTATTTATATTCATAACGCAGGAGGGTGTTACGACATGCGTATTTTGCGTTGTTTTAATTATTTTTTTAATATCATTGAAAAAGATTTAATGATATTAATTATTTTTCCTAAATGATATCATTTTAGAAAGCCGCATAATTTTAAACATACATTAATCATAACGAAGGAGGGTGTTACGACATTCATAATCTTTTTTTTTTACGAGATGGGATAAGAAAATGTTTGTTTGTTGATATTTTTATTATTTTTTTTATCGTGAAAGTTAGGGTCGGCGGACCCGTGGAACAACTAAATAAGTCTGAGTCTAAACAAGAAAAAAGCTTACGACAACGAAAATGTTTTTGATTTAAAAAAAAAACAAAAAACAAATATTCATATTTAATTGCGCTATTCTCTCATGACATTAATTACGTGATTTTTATAATAAAGATGTATTAGCGAAAGTCATGATGCATCGTGAAAGTCCACCTCACGATGGATCGCTACTTTCACGATGCTAAAAACTTTTACTATCGCGACAACATTGTGAATCGTGCCCGACGCGCATGATACGCGATATCCACGATGTTAGGTGTCCTGATTCCAGTACTGTATGATCATCATAGACGCAAGGCTCGGGATATCATGTCTTTTCAGTTGAAAGAAAAAGTTACTGAGAAAAGTGAAGTCATGGAGTTAAGACGTTTACGTAATTTAGACGCTAAATATATAAAGTCTGTAATCTTAATCCCATAGTCGTATATTCCAACTGTTTAAGATGGGTTAAGACTACAAGCTTCTTGACAATTGTACACGAAGAGAACTTGATAATGAGTCATTTTGCTGCCTAAATGTAACTTTACATGTGCACGATATTTATCACCTTCACACGAACCTTCGGTAGTGTCAGAACTTTCGTTGTTATTGTTAACCTTTTTAATGCCTTTTGGATATAATGCTTTTTTAACATTTTTTCTGGACTGAATAAAACATTTAGCCTTAAACTTGAGTCATGTATAGTACTGGAATCAGGACACCTTACATCAGGTACCATGTATCTTGCTCGACACACACAATTCACAATGCTGTCACATCACAAAAATTTTTGACATTGTGAACATTGCAATCTTTGTTGTTTTATTAGATAATAAAAACATGAGCAGTTAGCCAAATAGGTCAAGAAGCAAATATAAAATTGTTAACTATATTTGTTTGTTTCAACTTTAAATGTTGAACGTTTAGAAAAGGTTTAAAAAAGAAACAAACAAACAAATTCAACAACTTTTTCTGCCCTTAAAATGTTGCAGTTGCATTTACTATCGCTCAGAAAGTTTTTTTTTATTAGTTTTACAACCCACCATTCAAAAATTCACAAAGTTGATTTAACAAGTTTCAAAAATACTTTTGAAATACCCTGAATGCTTTATTCTATTTTTACTCTTTTCTTTACACATCATCGCCGAAAACAAAAACTTCACTGTTGTTTGTTTAAGAAACATCAAAATGGGATTGTAGAAAGCCAAAAAACATTGCATTAGATCATTTAAAAACTAAAACTGAATTGAAAACAAAGCCATCGCCGTGGATCACTTAAAAACACTAGCGACACACGTATTTGGAAGCTTTCTCTTTGTATATATAAATCTTTTTATGGGCTATCGGAGACAAGGAAGTTAATACTGAAAGAATACTGAGTTCTCATGTTTGGCGTTTACAAGTTGAAACGTGTCGTGCATTATACAGACACACGATATTAGGTGTCCTGCTTCTATTACTGTATTATTTAGACTCTATGATTTGTGTCAATCACAGAAATGCTTTTAATATTTTCTGCATAATGTGTCTTTCCAAATTGATATGCTGTCGGAAAATAACTTATCAGGTTCCTAGAAAATGCCTAAATATTAGGTTCCTCGAAAATGCCTAAATTCAGAAGCTGAGAATCTATGATGATAGGTTAAAAAAATGTTTCGTCCATTTCCGCAAATCGGTCTCAAACTATACTATACCAAGTTTGAAGTCATTATTTTATTTTTAGAGAAGCTTAAGAACTTCAAAGAAAAACTAACAATTGATAACAAGTTGTGCTTAAAATGTCCATTATAATGTGAATATGAACTGTGTTAATTTTTTTATGTTTGTTACCTTGATTCTTGAGATATTTAAGGTCAAAGTAGTTGTACGGTCACCACCATAACAGTGTCGATTACAAAGGAATGCTAAACTGTGCCTTCGGTGATTGTCTAAGTAGAATTTAGAGTAGAATTTACCATGTTTTAAAAAAATAACTTTATCACTTTTATATAGTTTTAGAGTTGTAGACATAGTTATCACTTTGAAATAAGTATTACATGTATATATATTTAACTTTATTGTTAAATTTTTCTATGAAATTTGTGTTTATATCAAAACATGTTAAAAGACAACAGCTGGTTCATTAGTTTGCTAGTAGACTTGAAAAAAAAACTTTAAATGATTGTGCACAATAAACTACTTACCTAAATTCTTGAAAATTATTTTTTCTACGATGATGTTGTTTAACTGGAATTTAGCTTGTTTTCTTCATTGCTTGAATTGCATGAAAAATTATAATCTCTTTTGGAAGACCAAAAGTCCTGCTTAGCTATTTACACCATGTGACGTCATGTACATAAAAAATGAAAAAAATGTTTTGGGAAATAGAATGTTTTGTTTTGTTAATATTATCATCATAGCTTCTGAATTTAGGCATTTTCGAGGAACCTAATAAGTTACAAAAAACATATGTTAGTTTTTTCGTTAGTTCCCTTTTTCTTAAACCAATAGCATCAGAATTGGCACATGAACTAATCAGTTCATAATTTTTTGTAACATTTCCTGCCTTGTACTAATATTAAAGTCCTAAGATGATATATCATGATCATCATCATCATTCTTGGCTTAACATCCGTTTTCCATGCTAACTTGGGATGGACGGGGTATATTAATGACCCTCTTCCAATCTGATCTAGACTGTGTTAGATCTAAACTCAACTTCCTCTGTATCAAGTCTGTCCTTATAACCTTCTGCCAAGTCTTTCTCGGTCTGCCTCTGGGCTTTGCCCCAGAAACTATCAAGTCTCTACACTTTCTTACCCAATTATCCTCCTCCATTCTTTCCAAGTGCCCTAGCCAATTCAATCTTCTTATCTGGATAACATCTTTAATTCTATGGATACTTAGCCTGCTTCTTAGCTCATCTGAACTCTTTCTGTCTCTCAGACTGGCGTTACACATCCACGTAACCATTGTCATATCATTCCTTTCTAAACGGTCAAGATCTTCCTGCTTCACTACCCATGTCTCACTACCGTACAACATAACACTTCTTACACAGGCCTCATACAACCTACCTTTTAACTCAATTGACAAGACTCTGCTAGTCAGCAAAGGAAGTAACTCTCTGAACTTTTTCCAAGAAGAACCTATCCTGCAAGTAACACTTCTTCCAACACCCCCTTCACTGCCCAACATATACCTAAGTAACAGAAGTTTCTCTAACAAGACACTGTTATACATCATTAAAGCTGGATATACTTCATTCTTTATAATCTCACCTTTGCAACGCTTGCATACAAACTGAATGTCAGCTCTTAACCTTCCACCAATACTACTGCACTTCTTATGTACCCAATGCTTGCAAGCCTGACAAAAAATTAAGTTACTACCAACCCCTTTCCTGCAAACTCCACAAGGCCACTTTCCAACTACAAGGTCACGCTTGGCTGCAATGCTACTAATCATGACTTTTGACTTTGCTGTGTTCACCCTTATCCCTTTCTCTTCTACTTCTTTCTTCCACTTCTCAAACTTTTCAACTAATTCTTCCATCGACTCTGCTATGAGAACAAAATCACCTGCATACAATAACTCCCATGGACAACCTGTTCTGAACTCCATTGACAGCGCTTCTAAGACTAGAACAAACAACAAAGGACTAAGCACAGAACCCTGATGTACACCAACATTTACACTAAATTCATCACTAAGCGAGTCGTTAATCCTGACACGACTTCTAGCATTGCTGTACATAGACTGTACCATCGTAACTAGCCACTCATCCACACCTAATTTCCTCATAGCCCACCAAATAACTTTACGTGGCACTCTATCAAAAGCTTTCTCTAAATCTACAAAGGCGAAATAGAGATTCTTTCTCTTTCCTAAATACTTTTCCTGAAGCTGTCTGAGTAAAAATCAATCACTCTTTTAATAACTTTCATTACTTGATCAACCAACTTTAAACCTCTACAGTTACCTCTTTCTAATGAGGTAAGAGATAAGTGGTAAATATATTGGTGGCTAATATCAGTATTTATCACTCAATATGTGGCTTGTTAGCTAGATATAGGTATTTTCACTTTTAACCAAAATATAAAATGAGAAAGGAAGGAAGGTAGCTAAAAATCACATTGTTACAGACAACTGTATTTGACTACTTTTACTTGTAGCTTTGTAGCCAAAATATTAAAATTGATTTGTTTAAGATTTATAGCGGAATCAGTGACCAGAAAGATCAACGGAATTATAAAATTGCTGGCAGAAAGTTGGGTATTATTATATATACACAATTTCAAGAGATTTATACATAATCTCATTTTAGAGGTTATAGCACTTATGTTTATGATGAATTACAAACATCAGTTATTGATGGTATGTGATTAAGTAACATCTGATTTGCTTCAGGTGCGCAATTTTCATAATGTTTGATTTCAGACTGAAACTATGTGTCTTACTCTGCCAGGACTTTTCATATTTTTTCATGATGGAGACAAGTAGATAAGGTTTAAACTTGTAAACCCCAACCACAAGGAGTACCAACACACACTATTTTTTGTTTTTGCATGCAACAATTTTAACACAAAAAACATCTATAAAATACCTCAGGCGTGTGACCATCGCACACCATAAAAACTAAAAACTTATAAAGCAAGTATATATTTACTAAACTTTCTAGCCAGTAGTTTCAAAAAATGAATTCATTGTTAACATAATTATTTTTAATTAGTTAAAGACGGCCACCAGTATTTGTCTTAGAAAGGTGGTCATCTTATAAAACACGTCTGTAAGGTTATGTTATGTATAAATGTAAATTCTTTACTACGCATTTGTTAGCAAAGTGGGGATTTAAGTCTGGTTATCCAAGGCACAGTTTACACTAAAATCTCATCCTGCGATGAGTTTTGTCCCAGGACGAGTTCACCCCTGTCTCTAGTGACAATCCTCGCAATGTTTACACATTTCAGGCAGGATGAAATTTCATCCCTGTCCTAAAGACAGATAAAATCTCATCCCAGGATAAGATGAAAAAAACTTAAACATGATTTTAAATATAGGAGCCATAAAAACATTTTGTTCTTTCTTTTTGTGATGACCGACAAAGCAAAGAAAACACTTGGAAATAAAAAAAATATGAAGAGGTTGGTTTTAACTTCTTTTGTTAAATACACCTTCAAAGTTTTTTATTTAATTTTAATGAAAAGTTAAGTAAATTTAATCATAAATATATACCAGTTTAACCATCATTTTATAATTGTATAATTGTAGTCAACAATATTAAACTTCTTCACCATCATTCTGACTTTGACTTTTGTACTCACAAATTATGAAAAAATCACTTTGAATTATCATACGCAAAGTTGTAGCAAAAGTAATGTTTTATCCCAGGATGAGATCACTCACTCCTGGATGAAGATATGCTGATTTTATTCTGGGATGAGGCTCACGTGTAAACATTTTTTAAACGTCTTGAGTTTCATCATGGGATGGGATTGCATCCCACCTGTGTGTAAACAGGTCTAAGACAGATGGTTGTTTTAGCATGTTTGACTGTTATATTAATTCTATGTCAAATCTACTTTATACATTGAGTTTTTTATGAATTGCTCCAGTTCCAGTCATGTCAAAAAATCCTTTGCTAAATATTATTGTCTTTAAGTAAACCAAAAGATAAAACAAAATAGTTTTAGCTTTAGCTAGTTTTAAAATTTTAAGGTTAGTATCTTTTATACACACAAGCAATTAGTGGGTAGTAAAATGAAATCTAAAAAGTTATGCAGAAATTCTTTAATTTTTTTTTCAAAATTTCTACAGAAGTTAGAAACATACCTAGCTTTTATTTCATGAAACTTTTATAGCTTTTCTTGCTAATGTTTACTTATTTGAACATTATTTTAGCTTTTGGAGACAAGAAATTTAAGACTAATAAACACTAGTTCAGACGCTCACTTCTCGTATGTGGGAGTCACAAGTTTTAAAGTCTGACACAAAACTAAAAAAACAATTGACAAAAAGAATACATAGTAGCACACACCATACATGGTAACACACACTATAAACTTTCTTGACATATCAGCATCACAGACAATTGTGAAATCGATTATGGTGTGCGAACAACAACACAGCATCATTTTTTCTCCTGTTAAGATCTGCACAGTCTGTACAATAAATAAATTGCTTCAATGGTGAGCATATTTAATTGTATGTGTTGCAATTGTTATTGTATCATTAAAGTAGTGATTAAAATAATGTGAAAGGGAAAATATACCATTTAATTTAGATTTTACAATATGTTTTTTTCTTCAAAAACGAATTACTAAAAAATCCCAGAACCATTGATAGTATCAGAGATGTTATCTTGATCAGAAAATTGAGATGTTTTTCAAATCAGAAGATTGATGACAACGACGGTGATGAAAGCACCGCATTACATATTTCTAGATATGTTTAAATGGACAGACATATAGCCAAACTTCGCCCTGTAAAAAAGTTAAAGAACAGGTGAAAGTGGAAACCAAAAGGTCATCTAGCACAGCATGGCTTAATTAGAAAAATTTAGTCGTTTAGACATGGTCTGAAAATTCACACTATGGTTTTTTTTATAGACAAATATCCTTCTAATTTGTTTTTACTGACCCTTGATATAAATAAAAATTAAATTAATCCTGTGTGGAATTTAAATTTTTTTCTGCTATTTCTAGATTTCATTATGGGTATTTGGGCAGACAACGAATTCCCGTTGGTTGGATCCGATCTACGCTTATACTGCTATGTTCATGACAAGGAAAATAAAGGACCACTTGATCTAAATTTCGTTACTTCTGACGAAATTAAAGTTCCAGCTTCAAACCACACTATTTATGAGACAAAATATTTCGGTACGTATAACTTCTTCTGTTTTTGTATTGTAACTGTTTTTGTATTGTAGCAGTGTAATGCTAAGTTCTACTCTGTGATGATTTTAACAACACATTTCTCCAGCTTGTTTATTAGTTTCTGTACATCACATTTAGAAAAAAATGATACCACATTAGTCACAGCTTTGATAAAAAATTTAACGCTTGATGATGGAAAAAAAAATGGAATTAAAAAATGTCGCTATGATAAAAGATCTAACAGTCATGTGATTTATTTCTTCATTTTACCTGGTAAGTAATCTTTTATTTTACAACTTACTTTTCTAAAATTCAAATTATTTGTATCAAACATTTGATATTTCAAATGAAGCTAAAAAATCTAGAATAAAAAAAGCATATATTTTCCCTATCTGTCATTGCAAGAAATAAACTAATTTTCCAACATTTTTAAATTACATTGTACCCAAATTGAATGTTCTAAAAATCAGTATAAGATGACGCAAGAAGATTGTTTATGGTTTTATGTTTTAAACTAACAACCAACATCAAGAATATGACTGCGTAGAACATAAACTATTCTTCTTACAAACAGCAGTTTCACGAACATTAATGTAATATACCTCATTTTATTCTAGAAAATGGTGCTCCAAATATCACTGTCAATAAAGATAAAGTAACAGCAGAACTAGGCAGCTCTTTGACAATGGCATGTAAGATTTCCGTTGTCTTGGGAGATCCTGTGATAGGGATGAATTTGGTTTGGAAATACGGTACAAACACAGGACAACTTCCAAATGGCACTGTGAAAAGCCTTGACACAAACATTGTTGAATACCCTGACAAAAATGTTTCGTATGCAGAATCGTCTTTAACTATATCCCATGTACGTGGCTACCATGGTGGAAAGTACTTTTGTGTGGCAGAGTTGCCTTTAACATCCCCTGGTCGTATTGCTCAATTTAATAAAGTTGTTGATTTGATATCAGGTACTGTACCAAATTATTTTTTTGTTGTTGTATATGAAGACATTTTGAACAAGATTTGCATGTATAAAAATATTTAGTGTGTTTTGATATACAGTTTTTGTTAATGGGAAACAGATTCTGTAGAAATGTTGAGACACCTTATATAGCTAAAATTGAGCTACCTACCACTTCATTTTTTCCACACATGTTCCAAGAAATACAAAAACTTTCACATGAAATATACCTTATGAAAAACAGGTGTGTCACACACCCATTTAACACAATTTTTACAAATTCAGTTCATGTATGCAATCATTTCCATAGTTATAAATAACTAAGGAGTATAAATATAGGATGATGCTTCTAAATAAAAAGGTACAATGGTGCTGAACCTACTTTCAGCGGGGTAAACACACACTTTAACAGGTTGATTCCTGAAACTTGCAAATTTAGTTTACATTATTACGTCGCTGCTTTAATATTTGAACTTCTCTATTTCATTTTGAGAGAAAAATTCTCCCTATTTGTGTTTCACCTCTTTAACCATTCGTATTATACAGCTATTGAACTTAAAAAATACTATGTCAAGATATTTTATCAAAGGAAACATTTTTTAAATATGAAATGCACTATATTCGTTTGTTACATTTTTGCTACAATGAAATATGTGGTATGTATTCTAAACATACATTTTACGTCATATCTACTGAAATGCTTCAAGTTTGTGATTATTTGTTACTTTAGTCGTAAACTCTGCACAATCAAAAGAAATTGAAATGAAAGTAAAGGCCGGTGAAAGCAACACTTTTGATTGCAGCGATTTGGTTGTGTACCCTGTCCCTGTTTTATCGTGGAAGAAAGATGGCGCTGAAATAACTGGTACTTATTTTATACTGGTTGTTGGTTTCAAAGAGAAACAAAAATGTTGAAAAGCTTTTACAGTCATTTTTGTTTCTTAAACACACAATTAACGTTATGGTTTAGGGTTAAAAAGGTTCGATATTTCCTGTTACCTTGGTGGAGATTCCACTAACATGAAATTTGGCATATAGTCGGCTATTCTTTGAACACGTCAAGCAGAAATCTTTAGTAGAAAATACTTTCGCTTGACATTTCAAGTAACAGCAGACTATATGATAGTTTTTCAGTCGACAAACAAATATTGTAAACACAATTTGTAACGTGATGCTTTACAAAAACTCGTAAAACTACTTACAAACATTGGAGTTTTGGCCACTTAATTGCGGCCTGTTAAGTAATAATGGGAAATTAAGTTTGATGTTTATTGATGTCTTTTATATTTATTTATTTATTTTTATTAAACGAGGGGGCACAATAATACAATGTTTTTTTTTTGTTAATAAACCTAGATGTTTTAAAAGTTGTAAAACACTAGACGTTTTTTGTGTTTCTTTATGTTAAGACAAGACTGACAACCGTTTTACATTTTCACCAAAGAAGAGGGGAGAACCAGCGAACTTAAAATTCACAATAAAAGATGTTACCTACTCCGATAGATCGGAATATTCATGTATTAGCAAAGTTGTTAATTCAACACAAGAAAAAAAGTTCAGATTACGCGTTCGAGGTATACACGTTCGTCTGTTTTTTGTGTACTGTAACTTTGATTGGTTACTTAAAACTTTGTGTAATTGCACGGTTAGTTTCTCAACGAGGTTTTGTTATTGGGCGAATCTATATGGTGAATTAATTATTTAAACCTATGCTGTTGTTTCCATTCGTTGCTGACACGAGCTTCTTTTAATTGCATATAGATCCACTAGGCGCTTTGTGGCCATTTATTGGAATCCTGGCTGAAACTGTTCTACTTATTATAATTATTGTTATATATGAGTTGTATAAGAAGAAATATCATTCAAACAAGGATAAAACAGGTAAGCCTTACTTGTTTGGTATGGTGTGGTGTGGTTTAATTTGGTTTGGTTTGGTTTTTTGTTTTGTTTGTCAATTTCTCTATTTAGATGGCGGATTAAAAGAAACCTCTCCGTTAGTGTAAGATTATTTTTTTTTTAAACAATATATGTGGTGATATACAGCGATAAAGATCTCAGCATGCTGATGTCAGCTGCGGGGATCTCTCAATAAAACAATAGAAATAGTCATGTGACCTGCGTTAGAAATTTTAAAAATGGCAGCGTGCTGTGAACAAACGACGAGGCAGAAGAGAGAGGACAAAATCAATTACAGAGGTTTATTTAATGATTAATTACACATAATATGTAACTTTTCATATAGAATATATTTAAGATACCGAAGATAAGAAATGAATTTCAAGCTCCAAAGTTCGAAATATTGTGTTGATGTAGCTAACCAGTTAGTTACACCACGGAGGTGGAAATAAATGTTACTTTAGGCAGTCACCTGTTAATAAAGAAGGTTATCATGACTGAGTTTTCATTTTCGTTATAAATATAGCTGGTCTGCCTCGTTTTTTGCTCACATACGTCTGTCATTTTGCATTTTCTTGAGGGGAATTGCTGTTGTCTTGGGAACCGCGCATTGTTTAGTAAAATTAAGGTGTGAAAATTCAGTATGCATAATTTTGGTTCAGCTGTTTACAGATTTGCATTAGATATTTTTCTAACCTTTATTAACCCTTGGAGGAATGTTAACCTAAGCTTTAACAAACAGAAGAGGCTAGGTCAGTTTGATTCAGGACATTTTTAAACTTCATTTAAGATGCCCAGCTTACCAGGACTGGGCACCTTAAATGTCAGGGGTTAGTTTGAAATCAGAACTGGTGGGCGAACAACACGAAAAAAGCCAGCTTATCAGAATTTTCAACTTGTGAACGTTGCTTTTATTCGGGAAGATCAGGGGTTAATTTGAAATCAGAATTAGTGGGCGAACAACACGAAAAAAGCGTCATCTTTTTAAGAAACACATAAAATCATGCGTTAAAATCAGCTTTTGTAGGTGTCATATATTTTCGCCTTTCTTTCTTTTTGTTGCTTACTGAAGTAGGAAGGGGGCGGTTATTTGGTAGCAGGGGCTTATTTAATCATCCACAGTATATGTTTTGTTTTTGTTTTAGTGGCTCAACTTCCCCTCCTGTTGTGTCTTATACAACTGGTGAAGGTGTGCGTGCAAGAGTGACAAGCGAAGATAAAGAGAATACAGCGTGAAAAAGGTTGGAATGATTGCTTTTGTTACTCTCTTTTCGGAGCTTCTTTTTCCCTTTCAGATTTGACTAGCACGAGAAAAGTAGTATTGGTACTGGTAGTCATACCGTTTGCCATGCTTGTCTAATATTTACCCCCCGCCATGGGTATAGACATAAACAAAGAAATCGATATAAAATTTCCAGCTGATAATCGAAGAAGGTGCAGAAAGTAATTATAATTGAAAACATCGTACAACATTTTTTTTAAACTTCAACTTTTTCACAGGAATTTGTTTTGTTAAAATCAAAGAATATCATTTGTTTTGAACACTTAATGGAAATGAGTACTTGGTACAGGTAACCCGTGTTGCACATGCGTATAGGCGTAATACCCTTTTGGCCACTATCAGAGATACATTTTTTTGCAAAGTACCTCAGAAAGTAATGAGAGAAGCTTATAAGGTTGGAACTACTACATTAAAAACTAAAATTTTCGGCGGGAAAATTTTCGGCGGGAAAATTTTCAGACAAGGTTTATAAATTCAAAAAATGTATGGGTAAGTCTTTTGAACGAATTTTAACCAAATTTCAAAAGTAATGATTTTTCGGCGGGAAAATTTTCGGACAAGATTTATAAATTCAAAAAATGTATGGGTAAGTCTTTTGAACGAATTTTAACCAAATTTCAAAAGTAATGATTTTTCGGCGGGAAAATTTTCGGACAAGATTTATAAATTCAAAAAATGTATGGGTAAGTCTTTTGAACGAATTTTAACCAAATTTCAAAAGTAATGATTACGGGAAATACACAAAAAGAAGGCTAAAAGCATTTATATTATACACATATTCAATCAAGATCTAAAAAAGTGTCTTCAGGGTTCAACTTTATAGATAGAGCCTCAGCCAAATGTGAAAATAACGAAAATAATAATGACTTTCTGGTTACCCTATATATAATTTCTATGCCTGGTCCTTTTTTAGAAAAATTTAGAAAAACCAAAATTTTCGGACAAAAAACTTTCGGCAGACACAAATTTCGGATATAAAAAAGTCTGAAAGTTTTTCCGTCCGAAAATTTTCGTTCCTAATGCATACTAATTTTTTAGGTTCCAGATCTTCACTAAGAAGTCAATGAAAATTAGAAGATACTACGAAGCGAAATGTTGAAGATGGACGTTGTTTCTTGCAAAGATATTTTCAATGAACATTACAGTGTGGTTTTATTTTTAGTTTAGAGATAAGATATTTCTATTTTTACTGAACATTAATGTGGTCATAGTTAAACTGTTGGAAAACACCTTAATGTTTTAAATAAACGCCTCCCTTCAATTGGACGCCTCCTTTAATGATTTATTTTTAATAAACACCCTTCTGTTAAGGCTCTATACTTTTCATTAGGCGATCCACATTCCAGAAAATCAAATACATAATAAAAAATTAAACAACAAATTTAAAGGCACCTCAAAATCGATAAAATGGATAAATAGGTTTTTTCTCTAAGCATTAGGGGAAATGTGAAAAATATAAATTTTGTCGTTAGAAGGATGTGTGTATCTGTGAATTTTTTTACTTCTTCAAATTTTAATTTACGTGTTGTGGAAGGTGTTCTTGAAATTCTGTCAGTTATTTGACACGATGCGATGACCTAGGGACAAGGAAGAGATCTAACGCTTTCAAGGTGCATATTGTTAAATTGTGAAAATGTGTGCCATGAAATCTCTAACCTTTAGCAACAACGTGACTAAGAGTTATTATCAACAAGATGTAGTGCTCGTTTTCTTTTTACTTAAGTTATTGTGTTGTATTGTTTCATGTTGTGATAAAAAAATTGCATTGGTGAATTTATATAGTCATGTAACTACTAACAAAATCGTGCGATGTGTTTTCATAGTTCGTGCAGTTTTACGGACCTAGCGCCTGCGCTTTAGATGGGTGCTGTTCCTCTTTCCCTTCCTCGTACGATATTGTTTGACCACATCACAAAAGTATTGACGCCGTTGCGCCATTTGGAAACCAGGTTAGTTGGATCTTAAAAATCGATTTGCGCTGTCAAGATTCGTGCAAAAGATTAGATGATAACATACGTATTTCAAACTTTTACGAAAGTAAAACATTCTCTTCCAATGCGTAGAACATTTTTTTATTAAAGTTTCTTACCATGGTTTGTTTCCATCCCTAACTAGTCTTTTCTTCGTTTACCTGCTTGTTACAAAACCCAACTGTTTGGACGGGTAAATAAGCAGTCAAACTTAGGAGACAGCTTTCATGAAATAAATTACGTTTGAAGCTTGATTATGAACAATTAATAAGCAAAACTATTAAGAAAAATAATAAAAACAAATCATGCTCGAGAAATGCACAAAAAATAACGGATTTTACTGGTTCTTATAAAAAAGGGTGTGTAATAAATACATCGCAACCCGAAATAATTCTTCTCAAAACAGAGCTGTCAACGGGACTGGGAGACAACTAGGGAAAACCACACAAACTTTTATTGAAAGATGCCCGGTATCTTTGCGGAAATAAAATTAGCAAGCTGCTTAGAAAATACATGGTATTTTACTTCCACCCTTGTACCTTGCTTTTCGCATGATTTGCTCGTTTAAAACCATAGTCGATTGAATTTGCTCGTTTCGAACTATTAATTATATCGCGCGGATTCGCTTGTTTTGAACCATTATGTGTAGCTTGTTTCGCTTGTTAAACCACTAAAATGTCTCAAACAAAAGACATAACTATAATGTTATTTACAGTTGTCGATAAAATATAAGAGTTACTTATAAAGAAAACAAAGAAAATGAAGCATAAAAATTAAGAAAAAAATTAAGAAAATTGCATTTTGCTAAGAAAATTAAGGCCAGGTCAAAAAACAGTTTTCTTATAAAAAAACAACGTGCAATTGTTACATCATTGTTGGAACATTTTTGGATCTGATAAAAAAACATAGGAGATAGGGAAATGTATGTTCTGGCACAGTCCCTAAAACGCGCACGCCACAGTCAAGCACAACAAATCCAGCACCATACCATGCCATGCTTAGCCATGCCCAGTGTGGTAAAGTCCCTATCATGCAGCGTTGAGTAAGGTTAAGTCCCTAATATTTAATGCAGTGTTGTGACGTAATCAAAATATGCAGAATAGGAGGCCCAAAATTTTCTAGCGCGATTCCCTAAAAATTAACGCATATCAAGGACATATCCCTAATAATCAATACAATGTAATGACGTCATCAAAGTATACAGAACAGGAGTCCAAAATTTTCTAGCACAATTCCCTAAAAATCAACATGCATATCAAAGGGTAAGTCCCTATCATACAAAAAGGGGAATTCCGTGATCGCATTAAAAAGGGAAATAATCAAAAATAGTGAATGTGCGTCAAGTGTCAATCAAAATTCAATAGCCTTAAAACTATAGTATCCATGACCTTCCTGACCGGCATTGGTCTCTCACTGCCACCTATAGCCTTAGCATTCACAAGTACAGCACTCACCTACAACGGTGGGTGGTGTACTTGTGAAAAATCCTTGGTTGGGCCCTGATTATTAAAATAAAAGGATGTTCAAATTTTACAATGACTCCGTAGAGACCAGGGATTTTTACAGCGAACCAATAGTACTTGCTGTTGACGATGTTCAGCCTGAGAATATTGTACTTAGCGATCCTATCCAAGCTAATAAGGGCAAGGATGCAAGAATAGTGATCGGATACAAAAATGGCAGCAAGATATCATCAATATTGATTATAACGCCAAAGGGGTTGCATTCAAACGGTGCATCCAGATACGATGATGGATCCTCCCTTACCATGTCATTTAATGTTGGTGATCATCCTGAATGGCTGGAAAAATAAAAGTGTATCCTGGCCACGATTGAGAAATCGTATGGTAGTGAGTTCTCAACCTCATCAGTGAAGAACGGTAGATACCTGAACACAAAAATAAAAGAATGGGAGGGTATAATAAACACGTATTTCTATGATCTTCCAGTACCTATACGACAGAAATATGTCAATGCATCTCAGTCATAAAATTATCTAGCATTTATCGGCAGAATTCTAAGCATTTCATCCAGGTCCTTCTGGAGGAATGTAAGTATAGGCCAGTGGAACTTTCCAGGACAAGACATCTTATTGATTCAAATAACGAGGAGGAACCATTCGTTGTAGTATAGTATGTCCAAAAATTTTGTGAGATGTATCTCACAAAATATAACAAAATATGGAGGAAATCAAGAAATGTTCAAAATGCAAAAGGTCTTTGTTTTTTTATAATTTTGGAATCAATAAGCGCAATGGGCAATGGACCAAAATGTGCATAAAATGCCTGGATATTGATAAAGCCTCACGGGAACGAACCAGATGCCATCATAAAAAATATCGGGGTCTTTGTAAAGAATGTGATTTATATGCATCAACTAATTTTGGCCACGATTCACAATGCTCTATACCATGACACAGAGATAGCATCCACAGAGTACCTGGTGTGTGGCATCTGTACATTTATTGGGCATATCCAGGGCCAATTTAGAGATGGGATGTGCTGGAGCAATAGAGGTCAGTGGCAGTTCGATCATAAAATACCGTTTAAATATAAAGAAAATATCGCTGCGCCCAGTAGGGAGACGCAGCTTGCAAGACTGCACTACACTAACATGCAGCCCCTGTGGGCAATAGAAAATCAGAGGAAAGGCCATCGTATCATCACTGAATAGAGCAGAGGCTCATTATAATAAACAATGAATGAACTTAAAAAAGAAGCCAAAGAATTAGAGATACGTAGGTATTGAACCCTTAGGAGATCTGATCTTATCGCTGCTATTCATAAAGTAAAGTACAAGAACACTAGAACACAAACCCTTGGGCCTCATTGCAAACAATGCCTAGAAATCACAGCCATAAAAATACTCGATGAATATATCAGAGGCTTGGAAGCAAAACAAAAGCGTCAAATAATATATGATGGTGATTTTATGATTGATGCAACTACTGGTGAGGTTGTGGGTCTTATTTAATGTTTTGTACAAAACAATAAATTATGAATACGGGGGTGGTTCCTCTAAATACCGCTGACATACTGCGCAGATTGTAGTTTTTTGAGCAGTTCATCTTTCCCCTCCTCACGCCCTTTCGCGACAAGCTGCTGTCGCTCCCGTTCATTGATAGAGTCCACGATTTTGCGTTTTCGTTGTCGGGCTTGTTCCTTCAGCAGCATGTACTTTTGCCTTTCCTGCATGATTAAGCTGAACTCATGGTCGCTAATAACACCATTCTCCACAGCTTTAGAGATTAAGTCAACGATAGAGTTGACGATAGAGCAGCATGAGGATATCAAGGCTACCGTTATCACGTTGGGAGTAGGACTGATACTCGCATATATTTGGTTGAAGTAAGTCTAATTTGTTGATCAACAAATTAGACGTGAATTTACGACCTTTTTCCCCTCTTAGCCCGATGTAAGCCACAACAATCCTCACAGCAGCAGCTAAGGCTATGCACAAGTGTTTTGCTGCAAACTCGACGACTCTCGCTACAACTCTGAAGAAGAAAGAGACCACGCTGCCAATAATCCCTGGAAGAGCTGTCCCTGCTTTGCCTGCTAGGTACTTTAGGAATTTTCCTAGTCTTTCAACCCGTTTCCGCACATACCCCTTGTCATCAGCACTTCCTCCTGTACTTCCTACGGCGCTTGTGCTTCCTCCAGTGACAGCGAGCACAATGGTAGAGACCAGCAAGCCAACGGCGGAGATGATGCTCGCTATCGTCAAGCCTTGTTCCTTGAACAGAATCTTTAGCTTTTCCACGAGTGACGTGTCATCCCCCGCGATTTTCATCAGAGTGTCTTTAATGTGCTTTAGTTGGCTTTGGGTATCTGAGGAAAGTAAACCGTGCGCTTTTCGTGCTTCTTCCTTTCTTATCCTTTAGTTGTTCTAACTCTTCCCTTGCCTTGGCTATATCCCTGTCCCAGATAGCTAGCTGTTCCTCGGATGCCCCAGGCGTGGCCTTTTTAATCTCGAGCTCTTTCACCTTGGCTTCTGCTTTATCAATCTCACTGTCGTAGAAGACCATCTTGCCTTTCAAGTGCTTTAGTTGGCTACGTAACGTTTGAAGCTCGCGGTTTAACCCTCTTATTTCACGCTCTGTGATATCCACGCCACAGGAATTATCTTCGATGAGGCTCTCCGTGTCATCGAGCACGTTCTCGAGTAGCGGCAACATCTCGGTGTCATCAGTCCTTTCCACAACGCTATTAATATCACCCATAAGTTTCTGGGCCTCTACCCTACTACCCTTGTTTGGTGTCTGATAGTCATCAAACCCTAGCCTACTCTGGAGCTGTTTTATAAATTACCATCTTGCAACGTGAGTACTACTTCCGGTAGTGATCTTTTTCCCGTCACAACCCTCTTTACTACAAGCTGGCCATCCTCTCTTAATCTGAACCTATCATAATGTGTCGCATCGGTCATAAGCCCAAGCCCATCCCTAAGATTCGTGTACAGGCTATCAACCTTTGATTTTAAAAGTAGTGTATCGGTCGTCTCCGTACTCAACTCCAATCCAATACCCGAAAGTGTTGAGGTACCTCCGGAGCATGTGAAAGATTGGTAGGGCCATTTCACCGGTTCCCCCGCTACGGGGGAACCGCTCAGTTGATACCCATAAGCGTAGTTAATGTAAACCTGTGGCTTACATTAATACTTACCATACAAAAAAATGTTCGGCATCCCTGGAGGAGGCTAAGGTCTAGTATATAGTATTTTCAAGAGTACGTCTAATGGTTCATTCTCAATATCTTTATTCGGGTCCCACAAATATAGTAAAGGGGGCTCTGTATAGAACGAATATCCGTACACGATACCTCAAATAACATCAGGCTCGATATCAAGATCGATGTCAACTAAACGTCTATCTTCAATAGGAAATTTTAGTATTTCGCTTATTTTTGTCAGATCCGCCAGATCCAAGAGCTTTAACTCAGGATCCTTGATGACCTCGTAACGTAGCACACCCAACCTGTTTCTTTAAATATTTACAATATGCAGACCCCTGTCTTCAATATCAGCCTTGATATCATCATCGATCTCACCCCTTGCAAACGTTGCCCATCATCGTTCGGATATATAAAACCCTCGTAGTATACCCCACCCCTAAATCTAAAATTTTTCAGACAAGTGGGACAATAACCAGTGGTAGATTCTGCCTTTATGCAGCATCTCAGCTCGGGTACCTTAATACTATAATAGTTTTTTTGTTGGCCCTGTACATAGGTTTCCATTTTTTTTCTTTGACATTTAACTATCTTTTAACACTTGAAGTGGTCAAGCAGCCTTATCATGTCACGAAAGCTTCGTCTCCAGCGACTTCCTTGGTGGGTGGTGTACAATATTACGCCATATCGATATCATACAACCCTTCGAATAACTCGCGCGTATCATCGTCGGGAATGGTAATATTTTTGTATGTTAATAACACACAAAAACTTATGCCTAATTTTCTAGTGCCGGAGCACCTAATTCGTACAAATCATCGCGGGTAAGATCAATAAGCCTGAAGTGGCAGATGTATCGCTGCATATGTCCTTCCTCTTCAAATCGATTAAA
The DNA here is from genome assembly GCF_029227915.1 of Hydractinia symbiolongicarpus. Classification (NCBI taxonomy): domain Eukaryota; kingdom Metazoa; phylum Cnidaria; class Hydrozoa; order Anthoathecata; family Hydractiniidae; genus Hydractinia; species Hydractinia symbiolongicarpus. The sequence goes on along the minus strand of NC_079875.1, from coordinate 18,432,589 downwards.
CGCATGCATGCCATTGGCATTATGGATAACAACAATCTCCTCAGACCCAGGAAATTGAACTCTCAGCCATCTCCTTCTCTTGAAAATACCACGTCTTTGAACACGTGCACAGTAATACGGAAGATGGTGGTATTTATCCTCATCAGGTGTTGTATGTTTTCGAAAAATCATGATCACATTATCTTTCCCCGAATTATATGCATGTGGTACATACCGTTCACGAAGTCCTGCATTTTCTAAGGTCGGTAGGTCGAGCTGATGTTCTCTCTCCTGAAGATCCTCTTCAAGGTTGGCAATGGTTACGTCCCTCTCATGGAGATCATCATTAAGTATTGCCAGAGCTTGGCGATGCTCTTCGATTTCATTTTGTAATTTTTCTATACCTTTCGCCGCAAGCCATTTCATGACCTCAAGTGCCTTTGGATTTCTGGAACGTGCACAAATCTCCAAAGCACCATCCAATGTCACTAAGATATCATGCCAATTTTTACCTTCCATAGGGGCGGGGTTCTGAACCCCACCTCCCTCCAGGGTAATGCGTGGCGTGGTTTCAACGCCTTGAAACATGTGACGAATATCAGCAATACCCAAGAACCCTCCAAGATCAGCTCTTTTAAACATGGGTTGACCCTGATTGTTTACCAATATCTCAATGGCTCCAGTGGCAATGAATTAAACAACGCTAGTGAGGACATCTTTATTTAATATGACATGGCTCCAACCAGAGTGATCATTAGGACAGACATGAATATGAAAAAATACATGATGTTCTTCTGATACCTTACCCTCTCCATGACCTTAACTCCTCCTGGAGGACCTCTAATTGACTTTCCAGATAAGGGATCCTATCCATCTCCTCATGACAGGCTTTCAGCTGATTTAATATACTCCAATTTCTAGGGTGCTCGAGTCGAATATACAAACACGCGTGCTTAGACTTTTTGAGTTGATTTTTGATCGACTTCCAGTCGGTAGGTTCTATCAGGTTCGTCTCTTGATCCAAAATAGAGAGATCACTCCTTGGGGATACCAGAAAAAGAGCATTTTTTTCTGGCGGCGGAGGTTCTTGGGGATTGCTGTATAGCTTTGGGTTAGGATCCACAGACTATGCAAACGGTGCCGGCCAGATATTGCCAACTCAAGTAGAGATTGCTTTTTTTTGTCAAGATTTTTGTCGGCTATGACATCGTCAACGATAAACAAGCTCTCTTCACCTGCCAGCAGAGACGACAGTTTTTCGATCGATTCAAATAGCTAATCACCTGGGTCAATTAGAAATACATAGGGATCTCTCCAGAGACTGGTTTGATCGAGATATGTCCGATTGTATTTAATTGTTGGGCACAAAATTACGATGTTTTGGAAATGTCCTCGATACTTATTTTCAAGCAAGCCCAGGACGCGCTTAGTTTTGCCACAGCTTGTGGGCCCAGTGAATATTGCTGTGTGCGGATTTTTTACGATATCAAGAGTCATTTATTCAACTTGTGTATACCCGAGAGTATACAGAAACATTTCCGGTGCTTACTTAGGTTTTGGGACTATACTCGCTGGGATCCAGCCTTTATTCACTGCCATTTCACGACTGCCTCGCCCCGCGGTGAAATACGCAATCATCTTCATCACGTCATTCGTGTCGAGTTTTGTGCTGGGGCTTGAGATTACTAAAAATCTTTTACCGAGCATTGCGTATGAAAATGTGAACCCGAGGTCCACGACTGTCTCATAGATCATATCGATTATCTCCTTTTGCTGAGGGGTAACATTCGAACTCATGTTTATTATAGGCTTATCGCATCTTTTAAATGTCAATTTCGTTGTTGGTTTAAGGCTTTTGTTGATATTGTGTATGTGTTTCGGCAATCTGCTGGGGACCTGCAGGCTTACGGAGAAAGTATATGAAACCTCCGATACATGCGAGCGTGGGTAGGTTTCCACCAATGTATACGCCACTGCTTGACTGTACAGAACTCACTCCAGAAGAGATTTTGACTGGAGGTTGTACAGCACCCTCTTGTTGTTTCATATCTTCCTTCCTCTTCTTCATCAGTGCGACCAACCTATGACCTTGGGCTACTCTACCAGGATGCTTCACTGGTTTTGGCGTGTACTTTCTCGACTGGTTCATCACATGCCTTATCAATGAAAGCCTCGGTGCACTTTTTTGGTAGTAGGTAGGGCTTATTCTTTCGAAAATTCTTTAGAGCTTGGCGCTTGCATATAGGTTTTTGATCAACGGCCTCCGCTGGAGTATCGACATCGAAATATCAACGAGATTTGACATGTTTATTATTACCCGTCTATATTTCAAATAACAGAGAATGATCAATACATATGGAAGCAATATAGCGATCAGTAGCAATAACCCCATTGTTTTATTTCTTCTTCAGCCGGTAATGACCCCAAGCAAGCGTCGTTATTTGATCAACTTGTACGATCCTTTTGTCATCAGCGGCATTAAGCGCAATCTTCGTGACTTCCTGGGTGTATAAATTATGACCCTCATTTTGTATACAGCGCCAAGTTTTGTTTATATCAATACCTTCCTCTAGACATCGTTGATAATCTTCAAATGTTATACATTTTTTGGTCACAGCCTTTTTAACACCCTTGGCCTTTCTATCACCGCCGTCTTTTGTTAGGGCCCTGTAAGCGTAGGCCATGGGCCTCAGAGTTATAAAGGAAGTCATGACTTCCCCGCCTAGCTCATCCTTCATCAAGCCTATTACCTTCTTATTTTTACCAATGGGGAGAGGCCTACCATCATCTTTGCTATAAGCACTCGTGTCGAAATGTGCTTCTACATCATCAGCAATATCGCGATAAAAATCATCTGTTCTGATGTGGTACACGAAGGAATCGGTGTCCATATAACAGATCCGCAACTTGCTACCGTACTTGGGCTGCATATAGTCATAGTGGAAGTTGTACATTACGATTTTCGAGTTGTCTAAAATATATTGACCAATATACACCGGCTTGTTCATCTTTACCTCTGTTTTAGCCATCTCCACGCCCATGAGGTGACTGCTGAAGTAGTTCCCGCTCTTGAAGTTGGGCTTTATGATGAGCTTGGTGTACTTCTTTTCATTGGTGACAAGTTTTATATTCCGATGATTACGGATATTCTCCATGGTTTTCCCAAAGACTGAGAGATTCATAAGCTTATAAAAGTCCTTCTCAAAGTCGTTCTTGGCGACAGTTCTAAGCCTCGTGTTATGGTCTATATAGTCCCGGAGCCAAAGCTTTCGATTAAACTGGATAACTCCATGCACCTTCTTAAGCTCAAGCCCGTGTTTCAGGGCTTGATGAAGAGCCCCGATGTGTACCACGTATTTCTGCTTATTTTCGAGATTTGGTAGCAGTTTCTCAACCCTATGAACCACCTTGCGCTCCGGCAGGAAAGGCAGCTCGTTGTGCTTGTCATGTAGGCTCTTTGGATAATCGATGTCAACCCCCAAGATGTAGCCGTACTTTTTATCGGTGACCAATTTCTCGATCCTCTTCTCTGTAAAGATATCAACCTTCGACAGCCACTTGAACCCGTGCGTAGGCAGTTTTTGATGCATGGCCCAGCCATAGTCTGGTGCGCTGTAGAAGTGAGCAGGGTCGAGTTTTTATTGATTCTGGCAGACTCCCCGAAAAGTCTCGAACACGTCGGCTAATAGAAAGACGTCCGTAGTGAGGTATAGGTCGTGATAGTCGCCCATATTAACCTCATCACCCTTTGGATTGATGACATTCCACACTTTTTGAGCGCGTTCGTATTCTTCATCGCTAATCCCCTTCATGTTCAACTTGCTATAGAAAGCCTCCTTTGGAGGTAGCTCAGTCTCTTTGAATCGTCGCCAGCCATCCATATACTCATAGGGATATACACCCTTCCTTCGCATGAGCTTAAAGGTGTCATCCTCAGTGAAATACCAACGGAGATTTTTGCACTGTTCGTCATCGAGGTTGCTTGCCAATTTCTCCAAGATTGATGCCATGAATCGACAGCTGTCTATGAATCTGATCTCGATCTTCTTGTACGTTTCACCATTACCGTACCCCATGCCTGCAATGGGTACCTTGATTTTTACATTGAAGGAGATATACTTTTCAGTGTTTTCAGCGATGCAACCAATGTCCTGGGTGTCATACTTCTCCCCCAATTCTCGAATGAACAAGTGGGCGTCGTACCCTGAAAGATTGTGGAAGATCACTGGCATGTGGCTGGGTATCCTATAGTTGAAATTGCAGGTACTATGCGCGGCACCTCTGTATAGACCCGTGTAGTGTCAGTGGTCTCGAACTTTGCGGTTATTCGGGTCGTCGTCGAAGGGTTTCATGCAGATGTGACATGTCTTTACCTCTTTGTGCTCCCTCTTTTGCAACTCCGTTAGGGGCATCATGTCATGCAGTGGGAAGGTAGCGTAGAGCCGCTTTACTTCATCCTCCAGGTGTTGAACGAATAACTCTACGCATCCCTCACCCCTGCACTTATACAGGGGGTCTGGTACCTCTCCATAAGCAAAGGTGGAGTATGTGGCCCACCCGCATGGTACATGCTTATTCAACGTCTTAGTCTTGGTATCCCGAGCATTCTCCTTCATTGAGATCAGTATGCTTTCAAAATCTACATAAATAACGAATTGGACCTTGAACTGGCATTGTCCGTCCTGGTAATATAACCACTTTTCTTTTCACTTGGCATCGTAATCTTTACCGCTTCATTATCTTTGCAGTATACATAGTGTTTATCGCGGGATTCTATCGTTTGAAACCCTTGCAAGCAATTCAGACAAAACTTATTTTTCCGTGGTTTTTCGATATCTCGCTACCCAATAGCCGTGAGAGATTTTTGATGGCCACGTAGTGGCTCTTCTTATCACCCGTTAGTAATAGCAGGCTGACCTTCTCACGTTCATTATATGTAGATTGCCGCAGGATATTAAGCTCTTACCTGTTGCATACAGAACGTTCACGGTAATGGTGGGATAATTCCGCTCGAATTTGGTAATATCCTTAATACTAATAGGAAACTCAATACCCTGCCAGTTGTATCGATCTATATAAAATCGCAGCTTACTGATTCTTTGAGGATCTTTTGCTATATCCTCATGATGCAAGGCGGCTACTATAGCCCATTGGAAGCATTCTTCATCGTTGTTATTCGGGTTGATGAAGGCTTTCTTCGTAGCGATCCACTTGGGTGTTTCAATGTATGTTGAGACCAATACTAAAGCCGCTCTTGGGCAACGCGGGATTCTCAACATGCGTTCTGATTTGAGTAAACATCGTATCCCTAATTTCATCTATAATGGTACCTTGGAATACAGATGTCATGTTGCTATGAAAGACCTTGTCCACCTCAATGAACTCTGGGGTACCATCCACTGGCTTTTTCCAAAGGATCCAAAGAGAAAGTTGCACTTTCACAGATCCCATTTCTTCCACTTGGTTTTCGATGAGTGTTTTCACGTTTGATTGAACCATGCCCAGGTATCCATCAATATCTGTTCCATCGATGTCAGTTATGCGGTAACTCCTGAATGTTTTATGTAATGCATGCTTATGCTCCTGAGGCGTAAAATCATGTTTTTTTTTATCATCCTCTGCATGATCTTCCTTTTCTCCTCCTCAACTTCACCTATCAGGGTCTTCTTGGCACCATTATATAAAGAGAGTATTCGAGTTTTTATCGATTTAAATGTTTCCCGCACTGGTTTCTTGACACTCTCCGGTACATGCTCGAGGAGCCACTCTGACCACTCCCGCAGCTTACTCTTGATTACTGGACGAGTTCTCTTCAGCTCTTGGCGTTCAAACTCGTTCATTTCCTTAAACGTGGAAACGTAGGGCTCGATGTTCTTCTTAATAGGACGGGATCTAGCCATCTCTTGTTGTTCAAAAATATCCATCACGTCTGATGTGGAAGGGGTAGGCTGCGTTTTTAGTGAAGCAACTAAGTCAACTTTACGTAGCCTATAGTATCCATGTAGGCCTCGCGCTTTAGCGATTGCTCTCAATTCTTTAATGGTTCTCTCCATTATTATATATATTTTTTGATCTCAATCAACAATTTTTCTGGCGCGGTCATAGTTTGAGTAATGGAATTTCCCTTTACTCATATTCTGTATACTATTGCGCATGACGTCATATATATTATTATGTGTTAGTATTTAATGTATATATCATTTCATATGATTATGTGTTAGTATTAATTGTATATATCATTTAATATTATTTTGTGTTGGTTACTAGCAGTACAATTAAGGAATTTCCCTTGATGTGCGTGCGCTGCGCTAGAACGAACATTTTCCTATCTCTAAGACTGTGCCTTCTATGCCTACCACTGACTGCAAGCTCAAGCAGGGAATGTCGACGCTTGTCCGGAGTGAGGCCCTCTCAAGGTATGTCTTATTCCATTTCAAGGTAGGGCATAAAATGACAATATTGTGGAAAGGCTTCTTACACTCCTGCTCAGGGAGGTTCAAGACACTTTGTGTTTTTCCACAAGACGTCGGGCCGGTGAAGATTGCCGTGTGGGAGTCTTTTAAAGCATCCAACATTTTATTTCAATAGTTTGACCACTTCTGATCGTGAACCTTGGGGTATATCGCGGCACATGCGGAACAGATCAATACACCCCATGATTGTTTACCAAGGACCATCGACAGGTAGGGCAGAGCTTAGTCCCTCGAACCTGGTATTCGATGGGAAGCGGGGTATACATTATTTTTCCTCGTAGACACCGCAATGCATTGCAATACCTTTTAACGAGCCGTGCCTTCTCCGGGATTTCTCCGATGAGTTCGGCGTACCGATGTAGTATGTTGCATGTGAATAGAGTATACAAAAGCATATAGTTATCATCCTGCTGAATCCCTCTAATTTCCATATCAATGACAGGAAGGTCTACATTGCGTTCAATGTCCTTGATGTCTTTTTTTTTGACACCCCGCCTCTCCTTCACTTTGGCCAGGCAGTCTATGCAACTTTTCATTCGATTATCCCCCCTGAGCCTGAAATTTTTTAAGGATAGGGAGAGGTTGCATTTTGAGCAGCTCTTAGTTTTGGGATCGATCATTTATTGTTTGGTGACTAGTCCGAGACATATCGGTTGCTTTTTGAAATGTTATCACTCGCCCACATAAGTTGGTATAGTGCAGTCTTTTCGCTACCTCATCAAGCGATGGGGCATCGCCATTTTCATTATATTGAATTGGCACCCTGTGATCAATGTGCCACCCCTTACAATAATTTTCCCAGGTCATACCCTCAACAAACTGGACCTCAATATGCGCCCGCAGCTAAGCCATGTCGCACCCGAGGTACTCCTGAGAACTAAGCTCCTTGTTTCCCTTCAGAGCATGGTAGGTTCGACATCGTACATTATGGGCGAGATGTACAGCAGGGCTGCAAATGGGGCACCGGGATTTTAGCTTTTGATGATCGCAAATACCTCTGCCCCCACAGTCTTTTCACTCTGATCTTCGCCTACCATGCTCGCCGCAGATGCTTCTACCTCTACACTCTTTGCACTGTAATCTTAACCTTTGATAGTGGCAGATACTTCCACCCACGCAGTCCTTACGCTTTGACCTCACCCTTTCATGTGGGCACTTTGTACGCTCCTTTGACGGCTTGCTAGCATCGAGGCATTTGATGCACATTCTTGTCCGTTAACCGTTACGCTTGATCCTGAAATTTTTTAAAGAAAGATAGTGTTTACAGTTAGAACATTTCATGGCCTCCATATTAACTCGTTTTTGTCCTAAGGACAAACACTAGTTTTTACTGCACACTTATTTCGGTTTGGGAACTATGCTTGCGGGTAACCAACCCTTTTTGAAGGTCACTTTACGACTTGCCCGGCCTGCTGCAAAATAGGCCACCATCTTAATGACATCGTTGGTATCCATTTGTTATGTCCAAAAACTTCTTACCTGCCATGGCATAGGCAAAGGTGAAACCAATGTCTACCACTGTCTTATAAAACATGTCCAAAATCTCCTTTTACTTCGGTGTTACGTTGCTTGTGGTCATTTATTATTACTGCATTTTAAAAATATCGATCTGAGGCTGATTTTTGCCTTGTTTGTCCTGTTGGGGCTCCGGATGGGCCGCCGGATTGTTAGAATTGTGGGAAGGATCCCACCCCTGCCAAATTTATACCAGACGCCTACCCCTATCGCCAATATGGCCAGGGTCGACCGTACGGGACTGGCTCCAGAAGAGGTTTTGATTGCGGACTCTACAGTACCCTCTTGTTGCTTCATTTCTTCCTTCCTCTTTTTCATCAATGCCGCCAACTTGTGCCCCTGCACAACCCTTCCCAGATTCTTTGGTGGTTTTGTAATGACTCTCTCTTCTTGTTCCTGTTCTTCTTCACTCATTTATCTTACAGCACCACCTCATCCTCCTCCGCATCCTCTTTCTTCTTCATATGTCTCGCCGTGTGGGACAGGACCAGGAACGGCGCAAGACACCTGCCAATGGTGCAGTACACAAGAATGCCGAGGTCTGCCATGCTATCCCTGATAATTAGGATCGTCCTCTATATCCATTCGCAGTTCCTCTACGCTGTCGATATCCACGAAGTTCCCAACCATGTTGGCATATACATTGACTACGTGAGTACCAGCTTGTTAACCTCTTGCGTGTATACCTGATGGCCCTTGTTTTTGATCAAGACCTGGTTCTTGTAAACGTTAACGCCCTCTTCCAAGCACCTCTGATAGTCATCGAAGGTGATGGATTTATTCGTGCCACATGGCTTCACGCCCTTGGCTTTTCGATCACCGCCTTCTTTGGTAAGGCTCTTATAGGCGTAGAGTTTGACCCTTTAGGTGACAAATTCAGTCATGATTTTCCCAATTAGCTCATCCTTAATCAGGCCTACCACCTTCTTGTTCTTGCCTATGGGGAGAGGCCTATTATCATCCGGATTATAGGCACTTGTATCGAAGCGTGTCTCAACATCCTGCGCGATATCCTTATAAAAGTCCTCCGTTCGGATGTGGTAAAGGAAGCTGTCTGTGTCCATGTAGCAGAGCTGTATTTTAGAACCATATTTGGGCTGCATATAGTCATAATGGAACTCGTATATCACCATTTTTGACATATCCAATATAGCCTGACCAATGTATACGGGCTTGTTCATCTTGACTACAGTCTTGCCTATTTCAACGCCTACCAGGTTTTTGCTGAACCAGCACCCACCCTTGAAATTTCGCCTCTTGAGAAGCTTCGTATAGTTGTCATCATTGGTAACCAGTTGAATATTGCAGTGATTGCGTATATTCTCCATGGTCTTGCCGAACACCGAGAGATTCATCAGCTTGTAAAAATCCTTCTCAAACTTGTTCTTTGCGTTTGTTCTCAACCTCGTGTTGTGATCGATATATCCTTTCAACCACGCCTTCTGGTTGAATCGAATCACTCTGCGTACCTTCTTCAATTCAAGCCCATGTTTTATTGCCCCGGCCGATTGTAGAGATTTTGGATATATTCAAGATAGTCTTCCTCGGTCTCTTTTTCCACCTCGTCATGAAGTGTAGGTCCTGTGTTGGTTGCCCTGCCATAGGGTCCCATCACCCCACGTTTAAAGGCTGCATAGGTCCTCTTGACCCCCTCTTTTATATGCTTGGGGACAGCATCAACTAACCAGTTGTACCATCACCGCATATTAGTTTCCACAATCGAGCAAATTTTGTCAGCTCCTTTCTCAAAAATATCCATGGCCTCCGGTGTTGGTGGTATAGTTACAGGCTTGACTGGTTTTCGCTGTCCAGCCCTTTTGGGTGGCCTCTGTGGTACGTCCTCCAATAGGGCAACCAATTCGGCCTTACGTAGCTTGTAATACCCGTAAGTCCCCGGCTTTTTGCAATATCGCGTAATTGTTTCATGGTGTATGAATCCATTTCTTTATTGTATGGATTTTAACATCGTCGGAAGATTTCATTCTGCTCAAAACTAAAACAGTTATTCCCCTTTTTACTGCCATCAGGGGAATTCCCCCTTTTTGATTATTAGGGATATGTCCATGATATGCGTTGATTTTTAGGGAATCGTGCTAGAAAATTTTGGGCCCCCAAATTTTCTAGATATCTTCTAAATATCTTGATGACGTCACAACATTGCATTGAATATTAAGGACTTAACCTTACTCAACGCTGCATGATAGGGACTTTACCCCACTAGGCATGGCTAAGCATGGCATGGTATGGTATGGTGCTGGATTTGTTGTGTTTGACTATGGCGTGCGCGTGTGCGTTTTAGGGACTGTGGCAGAACATACATTTCCCTATCTCTACATATTAAAAATAATTTAAGCAAAAAAAAAAGTGTTGTCGAGTCATCAATCCGAATAACACAAAAATATACATAAAAGAAGAGAAAGAAATTTGAAAAGTGCACAAGAAAAAAAAGAAGACTATTAAAGTTGGAATTGGCGCCCAATAGCTGTGTAATGTGTTAGTAACATGGTCGTTGTAAACAAATAAACTCGGGCCGTCGAAAATAACGATCAGAGGGTCAAACAGAAGGAGAACAAAACATGGGAACTTGCTAGCCCTTTATAGTGCCATTTATTAACCTATTAATTTTTATTTTTGACACAAAATACACATAGAAGAAATGATTAAATCAGTAACACGACACAGAGAATTCACCGGTCCAACGCCTCACAGCGTAGCTATTGTAAGTATTTTTACAAATATCACAACAAAAATTAGTTCGAGAAAAAGTTAGCTAAGTAGTAGCTAGCAAATATTTATTTTCATATTATTAGACCGGTTTACATAGGAAAATATAAGGGGTTAAGAAGCGAGGAATAATAAAACAAATCTGAGTAACACCTTGAAATATACCATAAATTGCCAGGAAAAAAACTAAGATATGGGTAATCGGTTCCATCCAGATGTTGCTCTACATAATTAGACTACACTTTAAACTTCTGCAACACACCCATTTATCTACCTACTGCTCATTACTGGTGCTCTATTAGTGTCAGGTGTATGAGAGAATTGAGGTGCCCTGAGCATCAGGCGCACTTTCCTATTCAAGTGCTGCTGATTAAGATGACTGGAACATCAGGCACATTTAAATGAACGGCAAGAAATTTTGGAGCAACTATAGAATACCCCCCGTAAAAAAATTAAACTATGTAACTCAGCAACGCAACAACACACCTACTCAGCAATACAACAACGTAGATGCTCAGCTACGCAGCAACGCATCTACTCAGCAATACAGTAACGTAGATGCTCAGCTACGCAGCTACTCAGCAATATGCAGCTACTCAGCAATATGCAGCTACTCAGCAATACAGCAACGTAGATGCTCAGCTACGCAGCAACGCAGCTACTCAAAAATACAGCAACGTAGATGCTCAGCTACTCAGCAAGGCAGCTACTCAGCAATACAGCAACGTAGATGCTCAGCTACACAGCAACGCAGCTACTCAGCAATACAGCAATGTAGATGCTCAGCTACGCAGCAACACAGCTACTCAGAAGAATAGTTGAAAATGGTTTTAGATAGTTCAGAGGGATCTGAGCAAAAGCTTCGTTTTTAAAATTAAACCAGTTTAAAAAAAACATTATATAACACTATATAAATGTTTTTTAATAACTAAAAATTTTAAATGAATAAGGAAACTATTTAAAGAACGAAAAATTTGTCATTACGAATGTATACACTATGAGGCTAAACTATAGAATCATAAAAGTGAAATCGTTATATTGCGAAATGTTTAGTGTAACAAACCAACTTGGTATGTTTGTTGATATTTTACTTCAGTTTAACTGACCAACTGCGTGTTAATCTAGAAATAGTGAGCTTTGCCTAGCTGCGTTGCTGCCTCTTTATTTGTTAGTTTATTTTTTTTATTATTGCGTTGCTGCGTTGCAGAGTTTTATAGTCTCAATTTTTTATGGGGGTATTCTATAGTTTAGCCGAAATTTTAATATATACATGAAAAAGGGTAAGATGGTAGGTAAATGTTGAGCTTAAGGAACACAGCTGAGGAAATAAGTGCAATTTAAGGTGCTAGGTTTTTATATGAAGCCATTATTAATCAGTCCTTTGGCTTTGCAGGCAAGTGAGAGAAAGAAATTTGAAAAGTGCACAAGAAAAAAAAGAAGACTATTAAAGTTGGAATTGGCGCCCAATAGCTGTGTAATGTGTTAGTAACATGGTCGTTGTAAACAAATAAACTCGGGCCGTCGAAAATAACGATCAGAGGGTCAAACAGAAGGAGAACAAAACATGGGAACTTGCTAGCCCTTTATAGTGCCATTTATTAACCTATTAATTTTTATTTTTGACACAAAATACACATAGAAGAAATGATTAAATCAGTAACACGACACAGAGAATTCACCGGTCCAACGCCTCACAGCGTAGCTATTGTAAGTATTTTTACAAATATCACAACAAAAATTAGTTCGAGAAAAAGTTAGCTAAGTAGTAGCTAGCAAATATTTATTTTCATATTATTAGACCGGTTTACATAGGAAAATATAAGGGGTTAAGAAGCGAGGAATAATAAAACAAATCTGAGTAACACCTTGAAATATACCATAAATTGCCAGGAAAAAAACTAAGATATGGGTAATCGGTTCCATCCAGATGTTGCTCTACATAATTAGACTACACTTTAAACTTCTGCAACACACCCATTTATCTACCTACTGCTCATTACTGGTGCTCTATTAGTGTCAGGTGTATGAGAGAATTGAGGTGCCCTGAGCATCAGGCGCACTTTCCTATTCAAGTGCTGCTGATTAAGATGACTGGAACATCAGGCACATTTAAATGAACGGCAAGAAATTTTGGAGCAACTATAGAATACCCCCCGTAAAAAAATTAAACTATGTAACTCAGCAACGCAACAACACACCTACTCAGCAATACAACAACGTAGATGCTCAGCTACGCAGCAACGCATCTACTCAGCAATACAGTAACGTAGATGCTCAGCTACGCAGCTACTCAGCAACGCCGCTACTCAGCAATATGCAGCTACTCAGCAATACAGCAACGTAGATGCTCAGCTACGCAGCAACGCAGCTACTCAAAAATACAGCAACGTAGATGCTCAGCTACTCAGCAAGGCAGCTACTCAGCAATACAGCAACGTAGATGCTCAGCTACACAGCAACGCAGCTACTCAGCAATACAGCAATGTAGATGCTCAGCTACGCAGCAACACAGCTACTCAGAAGAATAGTTGAAAATGGTTTTAGATAGTTCAGAGGGATCTGGGCAAAAGCTTCGTTTTTAAAATTAAACCAGTTTAAAAAAAACATTATATAACACTATATAAATGTTTTTTAATAACTAAAAATTTTAAATGAATAAGGAAACTATTTAAAGAACGAAAAATTTGTCATTACGAATGTATACACTATGAGGCTAAACTATAGAATCATAAAAGTGAAATCGTTATATTGCGAAATGTTTAGTGTAACAAACCAACTTGGTATGTTTGTTGATATTTTACTTCAGTTTAACTGACCAACTGCGTGTTAATCTAGAAATAGTGAGCTTTGCCTAGCTGCGTTGCTGCCTCTTTATTTGTTAGTTTATTTTTTTTATTATTGCGTTGCTGCGTTGCAGAGTTTTATAGTCTCAATTTTTTATGGGGGTATTCTATAGTTTAGCCGAAATTTTAATATATACATGAAAAAGGGTAAGATGGTAGGTAAATGTTGAGCTTAAGGAACACAGCTGAGGAAATAAGTGCAATTTAAGGTGCTAGGTTTTTATATGAAGCCATTATTAATCAGTCCTTTGGCTTTGCAGGCAAGTGAGACTAATATCCCTGACAACCTTTAAGACCAAGTTCATAGCCAGAAATCACCCCTACTGTGCAAGATTATACTGTGCTTATCAATGGTTAAGGTCAACCTAATTTATAATAACTTAATCCTGAAGAACTGTACTTTTGTTACCACAGTAACATAAGAAAAACTTGCAGTTTAGCTCCATGTAAAGGCAAACAAACAAACCCTAATGATAATTAGTGAAGTAACTTTGGAACTTGATGCAGATATATGCTTATTGGAACAAGAATTTTTGAGTATCTGATAAAAAGTTGCAATGTAGAAAGCTACACAGAACATAGATAGATACACGTTTTATTTTATAAGCAACTGGTTTCTACAAAACTGAGGCTGAAATATGGTGGAAAATTAAGCAACTGCTAAACAACTGCCTAGGCTGAGTTTTGGCAGAGTGGTAAGCAACTTAGGCTGAATTCTACTACACACTTAGCAATCACTTAGATCAGTCTTCCACAAGAAGAATCTGTACAAAAAATTTCGAGAACATAATTGGTTACTGACCATAAACCTCCTCTGTCCTTGATATTTACTAAATCAGAATTTTTTCCCACATTTTTATTTGAGTGAAATAAAAAATAGTTGTAATGTTGATTTACCCTATTTGATGCTATTTTAAACTCATTGTCTGTGTCTGCTTTTTTACTTGCTCAATGAGATTCCAGGTTATATTACAGATGCATTTGTACAGATGAAGCAACCATTAAGCAACTTTGAGGCTGAAATTGCAAAAAGGCCTTAGCAACCCCAGGCTGAACCCAAAAATGCAGTTGCTTATAATAAATGTGTAGATAGATATGCCTATTTTACATGGCTAGCCTCACAAATATCAAGGGATATACCCTGTCTATTATTTCCAGAAGGGGCCATGGCTTAGGTGGGGAGTCCTAGAATATTTAATGCTCATTTTCAGCTACGCAGAGTCAATTAGGGTCCGCGCTTAGACAACTCCCTGCAACATCCAGCAGTCCACACAGTGTGCCTTCTCCCCAATTTGCCTCACATGGCTTGGGTTAGCCAAGGGCTATGGTAACATTCACTTGCCTATATTAAATCGCCTCCAAGGGGGATCAAACCCTGGTCTCCCGCACAAAGTGCGAGAGTTATATAACCACTAAACTATGGCACCAATAGAAAATGAGAATGTTTTAGTATATATTAGCAACACCTGACATACATGGTGGATTATAATGTGTATCTGCATTGCAGTTTTAATTTTAAATTAAATTTTTTTCTGTTTATGCTTTAAAGTTTTTTTACAGTAGCATCTAGAACTCATTAGTATCTGTAAGTCACAGAAAAGACAGATTATGTGCGTAAAAGGCTGATAATATGATTATTTTAAAGAAACCTGGATCCAGACACTTATATACCAAAACATTCACCTAGGTCTCGTCTGTGCAATAAAAATCTTCCTTGGATTTGGGTGGACAACTTTCGTAGAAGTATATCTTTGCAATTGAATTGCATTTAATTCTTTTAATTTGTAGTGGCATATTATCTTGAACATAAAATTGTTATAAACAACTAAATTTCTTCCCTGTGCAAGGGAAACAAAGTTATCATGTGATAGAAACAGCTTGGTAGAAGTGAACGTTATCTTGTAAGCATGTAAGCAGTGAATTTATTGTTTGTAATTTATTGCACATTTCGCAGGCTAAATGAAATTTTCACAATAATAACCATGGAAGATATTAACCATGAAAGGATATGATGTGCTATGACATTCTGTTTGGCCACTTAGCTAATAGCTAAAAACAGTCCTTTGCAAAAATATTCTGTTTAGGATTATAGAAACAAATTTTGAAATGTTATGTAACTATGCATTGGATCAAAAATCCCAAATCTACAATGGAAAGTAAATGCTCTTAGAACTGATTTTAAAAATACATTTATCTCCTTTGACGTTGGTGAAATTTTTACTCCTTTTTGAGGAAACACAACTAGCTTGGTAATTTAGATTATATTACTTGGGGTTGGTCATAGTCAGAAAAAAAATACAATTACTAACTCTCATTATTAAATGACATTTTTTATATCCTGTGTTTTTCATTTTATTTTATTTTGGGGCTACTGTAGTCATCTCTTATTGATTTTGTTAATCGAGATATTATATTTAGCTTGCCCGTCCCACTAACAAAAGACCTGCAGAGCATCTTATTCTTGAGAGAAGGCGAATTGAAGATTTACGTGAACAATCCATAGCAGAATCGAAGTACAACAAACAATGTGATTTAAGAGTAAGTGCAAGATTTTTAAGATTTAACTGTAAGCAACTGTGTTTACAGTTATAGTAAAAACATAATGTGTACCATAACGACGCATTGCACCTCATCACACCTCATTGCACCTCATCACACCTTATTGCACCTTATTGCACCTTATCACACCTCATCACACCTCATTGCACCTCATCAGACCTTTTACACCTCATTACACCTCATTGCACCACATCACACCTCATTACACCCAATTGCACCACATTACACCGCATCACACCTCATTACACCTTATTGCACAAGTTTAGAAATATATATAACATTTTTTGGTACCTGCACATGGCAATTGTATAGTTGATTCGTGCATTTAGTATTGTGCTCAGACACAATCACTAAAATTGTTTAATTACTGCTGAGCTCTTTCGTTATAGTCAGCATGGGAAAAGACGACAGACAAAAGAATCCTCAAAAATGGCATCAAACGAGAGATGAAAAAATATTTTCAAATGGAAAAGATATCTCTAGAACAAAGACGGGATAAGTATGGCATGCTCCATAGCCATTTTTGTGTATTACAATATCAAATTTGCTAAATCTCAAGCTTGATGACTATTACAAATCTTGCGAAAAAAGAAGGATCATATTTATTTGAAACAAAAATTATATAGTTAATATATCATTTAGGGGATTCATTAATATTAAAAATCTGTAAAAACCTAATCTTATCGCAAAAATATATAAAAGCATTCATTGAGTCTTTATGAAAAAACACCCAGCCGTGATGCGATGTCCATTCTGCCTTAAATTTTTTGTAAAATACCCATAAACAAGTTTGTTGCACTTCCTTTCTAGACTTCGATGTATGCTGTTGGCAGAGGAGGAGCAGTACATCCAAGAGATGGAAGCCATGGAGGAGACCCTGGAAGAGAGGCAAAATAAAATGAAGGAACGTGCTAAGTATTTAAAAGAAAAACGTGAGACCGAAAGACAACAGTATGTAGCAGAGAAGATAGATCAGCAGTTTCGGTAATTTGTGTGGTTTTATTTTGCTTTTTTAACTTTTTTGCTTATATATTTATCTATTTATACATTTTTTACTCATGCGTTTATCTTAGCTCCTTCATGTTTATTGACATCGATATTAATTTCCATTAAGGGTAGAACTCATTACAATATAAGAGTTTATAGTTATAGTTTCACAGTTACTGGGATATGTGTGTGAATGCTTACATACACACTGAATGTGAGCTCTTCACCTTCCTTTGGGAAGATAATTACTTTTCCTGGGGGGAGGTGGTTAGGAAAACAAAAAATTAGCAATCAGGAGTTTATTCGTTTATTCGATATTCTGGGAATCGTACAAGATTAAAACTGATTATAGTTTAGTAGAAGCAGTTAAAATAAGTATTGTATAAGTATTGTAAGTATATTTTTTAAGTTCAAATTCTGAAAATGATAAGTATAACTTAGCTTGAAAGTTCAAAATCTTGCTGTTTTCGATTTTTGTACTCTGCTGAATCCAATAATCCCGCGACAATGATTTCGTGAAATTTATTTGAAAATTCATCTCCTATTGTTTTTATCAGCCTTGCTCACTTTCTATTACTCACACATAGAAATTTCACACCAAGTTATTTCTTTTGTGTAGGGAGGAATGCGAAGAATTACGATCAGAACTAAGTAAACAAAATCGTGACGAAATCTTCTCTGATCGAGAAGAACAAATCCGCATGAGAAACGAAAAAACGAAACGTGAGAACGAAGTAGAGGAATTCTACGCCAATCTTTGGGAACAAGATACAAAAGCTAAAGCGCAGCGTGAAGAACTCGAGACCGCAAAACAAATAGAAAGAAACAGGCTAACATTAGAGGTGTGACTTTAAATTATTATTTTACTGAACAGTACATTGCAGTGTGTCCGAGTGGATTTGTTGGAGTGCTACTATACATCTCTAGCAGATTAGTAAAGTTACAGTGGCTAAGAAAAGGTTTATCCAATATCATCTTCACGCCAAAGAACTTGTTGTGACTACTAGCTATGATATTTTCATGTCTTTTTCAGATTCTCAACTTGCAACGGATGGCAACGGAAACACAACGAGAGGAAGAGAGAGAAGTAAAAAAGCTTGAAGCAGAGTGGCTGGTGAGTTGACACGCAGTTTTAAGGGAAGTGGTTGCAGCTTCTTTCTTCAATTGGTTGATTTGAAACCATTGCTTGCCCTTAAATCAAAGATAAGCAGATTAGATTAATATAAAACACGTATCAGGTGGGACCAATTTGCAACGACAATCTAAAAATAATATGCTTTGAGATTATCTTATTTCGTTTTACAAGTTCAAAAATAATTTGTGTCGTGAACACACAAAAGTTGCGTATTGTCGATAAAAGCTCTCAAATTAACTCGCTATGTTTGCGTGAATCGTGCTATAGATGCTGTCACACAACTTTTGCAAGCTTGTGTATTTTTGAAAGCATAATTTATACAAATACAAAATACAAATACGCAATACAAATTTTAAGGATGTACCAGCCAACTCAATCTTTCTATCTGGATAACATCTCTAATGCTACGAATACTCTCCTTCTTAGCTCATCCAACATTTTCTTTCTATGAAACTGGTGTTACACGTCCACCTATCCACCCGCATTTTATTTATTTCTTAATAGCCAAGATCGTCCTTCTTCACCGTCTCACTTCTTACACAGGCTTCTTACCTTTCTCAATTCACAAGACTCTGCTACTCAACAATGGAAGTAACTCTCTGAACTTTATTCAAGCAGAACCTATCCTGCAAGTAAAACTTCTTCGTAAACCCTTCACTACCCAACATATCACCTGAGCACCAGAAGTTCTCAACTATTTTTAACGAGCGAGCACCAGAAGTTCTCAACTATTTTTAACGAGCGAATTTTGTACATTATAAAAGCCGGAAATACTTCGTTCTCTATAAACCTACCTTTGCAACGCTGACATACAAACCGATCCTGCAAAACCACGGCACTGATTATATCCAATGCGTACAAGTCTGACAAACAAATAGTTACTAGCAACCCTTTTCTGCAAACTTCACAAAATCACTTTACACTAGACTTTGATGCTACTAATCATGACTTTAGACTGCATTCACACTCTACCCTTTCTCTTCTTGTCCTTTTCTACTTCTCAAATTTTTCAAGTAATTCTTCCATCGACCCCGCCATAAGAACCAAATCATCTACGTACAATAACTCCTATGGACACTCTGTACTGAACTAACAAGTATAGATTCCCTTTTCAATATTCTTTTCTCAAGCTGTTGAAGTAAAAATATCGCGTCTGTAGCCGATCAGTTCCAAAAATAGTGTGACATTTTTATGTTTCAAAAAAGTCCAAAAAATTAAAAATGTGCAAAAAATTGACTTACTTGGTTATTTTAGCCTAAAATTTTTATCACAGGTAGAAATAACCTATTAATTGTTATAGAGGTGCTGTTTTTTGACTTACCACAAAAAATAACTAAGTATGGTTAAAGTAAGTCAAAAATATTCAAATTAAGTTACTCTTTAAATTATTGCTGGGAACCTAAACTTAAGACATAGTTTAGGCTTTTGGAAAAAAAAAAATATAAAAAAGTGCCTTTATTTGACTTACTTTTGGTCAGTTTCTAAGAAGCACTAAGCCTAATATTCAATTATAAAAAAAAGTAGATATATTTGTTGTCAAATTATCTTATGAAGGACCATCGGTGTCTGGGTTCATTAACAAAATTAGCTTTTCAAATTTCAAGTAAGTTAACTTTTAACATAAATTCTGTCATTAGAACATAAAAATGACCACAAAAATATTAACAGTAAGTCAAATAAAGTCACCTGTATCTTCAAACATTGTGCGGTGGCCTTAATAGTAGACAAAGTAAGAAGTATATGTGAGAAAATAAATAACCAACTTACCAAGTATTTTGTTTGCTATGAAAAATAGAAAGTAAGTCATATTTTGGCACATACAACCTTAAAAGTAAGTCAAAAATGATCACTAGCTATTAACTTTAACCCTTCCAGTAAAAAATGACAGCATTTCTTCCCCCAAAAAAACTAAAGTAATATCTTATATTGCCCATCGTAGTACAGCTATGTGTCAAATCCAAAAGTAAGTAAAAAAAAGTCACTTGCATTATCTATGCATAAAATGAAGTAGAATAAGTCAATTTTTATTGTTCCTTCACACCCTTATAGCTAAAGGGCGTGTCTTATGTTTGGTCTTTTGCAGCCCACAAAAGCCTCCTTTATTTTTGGAAGTGATCAGTCACACCCTGCAACAGAAGAGAAAATTATTTTTATCGATTTTTACACCATATATTTCCCGAATTACTAACATATAATAAAGCGTATCATTGTTTTGTCCTGTTTTTTATTACACAGAAAGAAGAAGCTGCTCTTCGTGAATATGAAGAAGAACAATTACGGAAGGAGAAGAAGGAGAAGCAGCGCGCTGCAAGAAGAGCCCGTGACATTTCACTTAAACTCAAAAACAGGAAAGAAGTATGTTGATTTTTATATCAATTAGCCAATTTTAGGGAGAAGCTTGCTAGAGTGAACGTTCAGTTGAAAAGTAGGAAGATTTAACAGCCTATCCTCTCCTTGTGCTACGACGGCGATATATTTATGTGTCTTATTCGTACTAATCTTCCCGCAAAAAGTGCGTTACTGCGAGAAATTTTAGTACATAAATTATACGCAGAACTTTCTGCATAAATATTCGTATGCGCGAAGATATGGTTTCTTTTAAGAATCAACACTGGTTACCGAAAGACATTTTCAGCGCTTCTGTGAATCTTGAAACTTACCATTTTTTCCTTGTTATTTATGGAGTAATTTGCATCCACGCGTAAATTAATACTCGCGAAGTTTTCTCTATATTAATAATAGCCGTATTCTGTCTGTCTGTCTGTCTGTCTGTAAAAAAATGTCGTGCTACGAAATCACGAAATGCGATATATAAAGTCTCTATAATAATAACCGTACATTGTGTGTTTAAAATGGCAGCACACAGCTGTATTTCAGGCCTCTTGCTAATAATTTGCTAACGGGCGAGCTCGTGAATTTTTTACGGGTGAACGACTAGTATGTGTATTGCTCTTGCGCAAAAATGTTAGGCGCAAAATATATTTTGTCGCTGTGCGAAAATTAATACGCGGGAGAATTAGTACAAATAACATAGGGTAAAAAGGCAGGAAATATTTTATTCTAAAGAATAATTGTCTCTTTTTGGCATATCGTTTGCGTGTAACGTCATGTCTTTCCTGTGTGGATATGTTAGTGTTGCCGTTAAAACATCATTGTCGGTAACTTATTTAACGTTGTCGGGAATACACGCTTGTTGACAAATTTTCTAGGCGAAAGAAAAACAAGAGCAACTCGCTATGGACATAAAAATTTCAGAACAAGTTTTAAAAGACACGCAAAATAAAGAGATGGAAGATCAAAATAAAAAAGTAATGAACATATTCTTTTATTTATTATTATTTACAATGATTTTCTAGGATAGACCCTTATCTGTTTCCATTATACAGTTATTTGCGAGTTCAGCAAATATTGAACCTGTTAGTTTCCAGTTGAACTACAAAGGCCTTGTCGGAACGATAATAGGGGAGCCAGCCTCATAAAAATTTTTGATTTTTTTTCGTGCTTATTTTATTTTTCGTGTTAGTCTGCCCTTTATTGTTTTGGTACATTTCTTTTTTCTCTGCGCTTATTTATGAAAAAGAAATCTCGCCTCTATAACTTTCTGGTAGCCTCGTATCTTTGCGTTTAAATGTGCGATAATAGAACTAACCTTAATATAATAATCGCATTAAATTCTTCCTGAATTTTTAATCTTTGTTTAAAATCTTCTTGAACTTCAATTAGTAAAAATGTTGGCCGCTTTAAAACTAACTTGTAGAGAATGATTTTTATAATAGTACAAAACAAGATTAATTGCGCCGAAAATGCGCATCAGAGATTAGATCGAAGCTGAATTTTGTCAATGCTTCGTGTTGTGTACTGAAATAATTTATCCTAAAAAAAGAAGGGCACGGTATTAACAGATTTTTTCCTCGAAATGTCTTTTACGAATTTACGTTGTTAGGAAAAACTCGTGTAGATCTTTCGATCTGCAAAATTATTACCACCACTATTTTGCCAACAATAAAAATCTTGTTTTTATGATAAATTTTCTTCAGGTGCATACGTTTTAAAAAAAAGTGAGACAATTTGGTATATTGCTTTCCCAGCTCTACCCTGTTTGTAATGTTTTGGTGATTCATATTAAGCTGTGTCTGTGAACTGTATCTTATTTCTCTCCTTAGACGCAGATGCGCGAAGAGATGCAACGGTTTATGCATTATGTTGAGAAGAGTCGTCAAGAAGAAGCTGAGAGAGAGAAACAAGTGGAACAACTAGTGAATGAAGAAGTTGAGAAACAATGGCAGAAGAAAGATACCCGCAAGCGAATGGAAAGAGACGCACGCAAAGTGTTGTTGCATAACGTGTTACAGACGCGCGAAATCCAGATTCAAGAAAGAGGTACCGGACAGTCAATTTTTTGTGTTTATAAATAGTTTGTTTTATCTGCCTGCCCGCCCAACTGTTGCCTATCCCCCTGCTGCCTGCCCGCCTGTCCTTTTCTTGTTTTACATACATAGTAAAAAATGATTTTCAAATAATATTTTTTTCAGCTGAGATTCTGCGCAGCGAGCAGGAAGCGGCATTAAAAGAGAGGAAGGAATTACGCGACCAAATGGAAGAGCATCGCAGGCTAGAAAAGGAACGGATAAGTAGAATACGACATGAAAATCGACAGTACAAAAACGACCTCGAACAGCAAATCAACTATCAACGAAATTTAAAAGCAAAAGAAATCGGAGAAGCCAAAAAAGAATTAGAATCGTTACAGGTACATTTTCGGTTTAGTAGGGTAATTTAATTTATTTTGTCATCTGTCAAATTGAATTTTCCAACAATTTTTTGATTACTACAAACCGTTTAGTTATCAACTTTTGTGCATTTCTCCCGATAGCCTACTTAGTCAGGACAATCTAAGAAATTAAAAAAGTAATGATGGTTGGGAGAAGGGGTTAAAACTCAGTCTGATCAGGAATTCCATAAGAACTTTACGGACCTTCACATGTTACTTTTTCTTTTAAAACTAAACACCATATTACAAGATTTTATTAACTGTTGAATGTCTTTCCGTTCTGGTGTTTTTGTATTCAGATATGTTAGTTAGGACTATGTTTTACTACCTCTCTGCAGTCATTAACCATGTATAAGAAAAGTTGAAAGTTTGAAAAACAAAACTTTCAGGACTTGTCCACACTTCCTGCAATGAATTATACCTAAAAATTGCGAAATATTAAGTGAGAGAGGTGACCATTATGAAGTCGTGGGAACTTATGCCAGTGAAGAATAAAATATTTTCGTTTTCTTCTTTTTTTAAAAATTGAACTTGGAAGAACGTGAAAAGAGTATGCTGTTGATTTTAAAGGACTTTTTACTTCAACCATGTTTTGTTATCTTAGAACGCCGAGAAGATCTACCAACGACGACTACGCTCTGCTCTTGATAGACCTGATCGTAGAAAGCAACATCCACTACGTATAACGGGAAATAGCTTTGGTAGTCGAGCAAAAAGTTGTTGATTGTTTCGTAAATACATTTATATATTCTCTTCTACATATTCTATTTTTGTGATTTATAATACATTATATTTAATTTTCAATGGTGCTTTCCTTCTATCCCTATCCTCGTTCGGTTTCGCTTATGGTTTTCCTTATATTTTTGTAATGACTTGAACTCGCTGATATAAGAAGCGGTAAATTCGAGAAAACTAGTCGTTAGCCCGTGGAAAATCCACGGGTTCGCCCGTCCTTTTTATACCGCATTGCGTGCTTCTCGCTATTGCGCAGCTAAGCTACCATTTTGCGTGACAGACAGACAGACAGACGTATACGGGCATTATAATATAGATTATTTACACTTTTAAGCAATCTTATGAATAACAATCATTGTGTGAAAAACCTTTTCACAGATATACAGCAACAGATAAGATGCGCTGCAAGATGGAACCTTAAGAGATGTTGACTGTGGTTCCAACCGGTGACATCCCACTTGCTGTGAAATATACATAAATTGTCCCAAAGGCGAAGCTTGCTTCATAAAAGCCAACTAAAAGGTGTACTTCATGTCTCTTATAGCGCAAAATCTTTGTATTAATCTTACTGCTGTCAATCGGTATGGTAAAAAGCAGAGTGTTGCTCCAAAGTTTTGCGTGGGTATGGCAAACGAATGTAACAACATAAATTGATGGATTATTGTTAAAATATCAATCCGACAAACTGAACATATCTATTTGGTTAGATCGATGTTTTAACATGTGTGACCATGCCAGTGCATGTTCAAACGAATACAGTTTGATATAGTTACCACAGCCCGCCTTAACACAGAAATCATACGGATTTATTTAATTTTAAGGTAAACAGCGCATGGAAAGAAAAAAAACACTTTACTGGAGAGTTTTTGTTTACCTTTGTTTATTTATCGACATGAAAGTACATTTCCATGATGAATCGAGAAGAAACAAAATGACAGCTTCAATGTTTTGGTAAAAAGTTCAGCAAAAAAAATATCAGGTAAACCTTTTTCTAGAAGAACAAAACCGCCGGCGGCTGGTCGGCGATTGTGTAAAAGTCTGTGGATAATCATGACACATCGTTCTTACCTATGAAGTGCTTGCATTGTTTTTAATAACCAACCAATAAACAACGAGTGCTAGGGTGGTAATTTTTTAAGCAGAGGAGCACCGCATGCTCCGTTTTATACTTCAGCTTCAGCTTTATAAAAATAAGCTTTTTATTAAAAAAAGGACAAGAAAACCTGTCGGCTTGAACACACAATCCAATCTTTTGAATCAACCAAAACATAGTCATGAAAATCTGCCGACAAAATAAAATCTAAGATGATATGAAATAGATTTTATCAGATAAACAATTAACTTTCATCGAGATTAATTTTAGCGAATTTCGTGAATATTTATGCATTTTCCCGAAATTAAACCTTCGAGAAACTTCTGTAAAAACATTAATTATTCGCATAAAACCTTCATTCAAGAAAAAAAATCTTAGCGAAATATATCGACATGAATGATTCGTAAAAATTAATTTTTGCGAGATGCATTTTTTTTGACCTTGCGAAAATATGTTTTCGGAGAAATTTATTAACTGAAGATATAATAATTCTGTATTTGTTCTGTTGTTTGTGTTCATTTCATGGATTCTGTTCATTTCATGGATCGGGCAATGTTTCCAGAAATTTCTCGCATTAGAGATAAAAACTTTCTTTTTTTCAAAAAAATCACCAATATAAAAACACCCTATTGATGAAATCCAAAATGCGACACTACCAATAAATTGTCGAAATAAAGGTCATAAAATGGTTCAGCATCGCTATACAACAACTGCTCAAGCAGGATTATTTTGTAATGAATATGAAGTACCATTTGCAAAAAATGTAATCACATTCGAAGAAATCCATTAAAAGAAAGAAAGCTACATTGAAATTGGCGAAACATGTATTTGAAAAGAAGAGAACGCTTAATTGTGAATTTCAGCGCAAAAATCTATAAATAAGCAATTTACACTAACAGGAGAAGGGAAAGAAATAATTTATTAGGACTAATTTATGCAACTACATCAAATCAACTACAAAAATTGGTATAAGAGGTTATGAGAAAAACTGTCAAAAATTGTTTATAATGGGGAATTTAATTGTAAAGTTGGTGATATATTTGAGGAAACCAATGATTATAACGTTAACAATTAGTAGAACGAACGTTAATCTGACAAACAGGAAAGTTCAACTTAACGACAGTAAACGCATCAAACAAATGTCAGGAGTATGGATAAGAGAAAATATGAAGCACAAGTCAGTGATTGTAAAGAAAGAAGATTTAAATGCAATACAGTATATAAAAAAGCACATGCGCATAATTTGCGCGCTTGAATTATAGTGTAGAATCCGAAAAGAAATGTTGTTTCCCGAAATCTTCGAAGCATATTTCATCAGGATGTAAGTTATCAAATTAAAAGATATAAGATTGATTTTTTTTTTCAAGTTATCGTATTTCCCAATGTGGTTTTTGGATCAGCACAACTACTGAATATAATCCTTCTATGCTCTTGACGCGGCTCAGTGCCACATACATTCGACCGACATCGAAGCATTTTTTTAAAGAAGATCCAGACCTAAAGTTGCTTCGGTAAGCAAAGGATTTTTTTTATAATCCACCAGTTATTGCTTCGTTTTACGTTTTAACTTTATCGTGACTATGATGGTTTTAACAAGGAGGATAGGTAATCAAGGGGCTGGGCATGCAGGTGGAGCTGACGGGGTCTAATTTATATATACAAGTAGTAAATAAAATGTCAAGCTTAATAAAAACAGTGAGTGAGTAAATATAATAGCTAAAAAACAGACACACACATAAGTAGCTAAAGAATATCGCAATAAGAAAAACAAAACAAAAAACTGAGTAGATATATTGAACGAATAAGCCATAAGAGACGCCGACGGGGATAGGCAATCATGTGTGTTCTCTGATGGTTGAGTTCGCTGAACACATGGCGCAATGAGAAAGTAAGGAACAACTAACGATACAACAACGACTAAAAACTAACACCATATTACCAAGTGAAACTTTCAAAGATGAAAAAAGTAAATCAACACTTACAGTATTACTTTTCTATAAAGCTGAAACATTTAGACACTTCACAAGGCCAAAGAAAGCAAAAATAAAAAATAAAATAAAAAATACCACGTGATAGATGTGAAAAATTCACAAGAAGACAATATAAATCACATGACTAAGTGTTCGAACTGAAATTCTACGCTGTTTTGTGCTAAAACAGGTGGAGTGTTCACGACTGGGAGTAAAATCATTAAAAAATTGAAAAGGTTACCAATAGCTCTGTCTTTTGCAGGCTTAATGTCAAGATTCGTGACCAATTCCATATAGCGGGTGTCAGCCTTGATTGTAGCATTGTTGCATCCATCGATCCTTACCGTGACATCGACGCATTAATGACAGGCAAGTGGATGATAATAGTCATCTACTAACCGTTTGTGATGTCACGGTAGAAGAATTTGAATTGTTATGAGGTAGCAAAATTCAGCGGTACATTGGTGAAGAGGGAGAAACCGATGACGAAACTGATTCGGTGTGTCAAGTTGAAGAAAATTAGTTCTATTTTTTATTATTTCAGACAAAACAAGAATGATTATGAAAATTTAAAAAAAAATCTTATTTTTTGCTCATTCGCGAAAGTTTTTTACGCGAAAATAACCCTTTAACCGCGATTGATACACGAAAGTTTCTGCCCGCGAAAATTTCTGCCCTTAAATTATCGCCTCTGGCCGCCGGGAAATTGAATAAAAAATAGTGTGCGCATAAACGGGAAAACGTTTAACTTTCTAAAAATATAAAGATTAATATTAAAAGTGGAGGGTTTCTCCCTGGAAACTTACTAAGCAAATAGTTTAAATCTATGTTAACACTGTATTGACAATCACCTTACCTTTTCCAGCGGGGTTCAAAATTACAAGTTTCTTATAAAATCAATATTTATTAGCAACTTAAGGCTTAAATCCCTCATGAAACAAAACGTATTTCCTTCGTAAGCAGCAACAGTCGACCTGTAAAAAGTAAGGAAAACAGAAAAGAAAAGATTATTATATAAGCTAAACTCAAAACGTACGTACAAAACATATTATTAAGACTATTGGCACACTAGTCTAATTAAGCAGCGTCAAAAGAGTGTATAATTGCAATCTTTGCCAAGTAAATAATTGTGGCATTTAATGGAAACCAGGACTCTTCTAATGTAAAATTGACATCACTGAAAGAGTGTCGTTTTTGAAAATCACATGACATCTTTTTTTTTGTCAAAACAGTAAAAATTAAAATGGTGGACGGTCAAGTAACATACTGATATGGGCGCTGGATGAATACGTGTGATGGCTTTATCGAGACCTGTCGCTCCATGGGAATTTTATATGCGGGTAGACCTAGCGTTAGAGTTATGCGTGAAAGATGCTCTTTTAAGAATTCTTCATAATGAAATTTGTCATCGAACTTATGTGGGTTTGCCAAGAAATGACGCTGCACTACATGGAGCAATGGCCAAATTTAAATCAACCCATCAAAGAAAGTTAAATCGCATTTTACGGCCTGATCAGTGGCTTGTTATATGTCCACAAAACGGTAAAACAAATTCGCAAAACTTTGATATACCCATCATTGTTATCCTCATTGAATATTGTTTGCCAGGATTACCAGCTCCTGCACCACCAAAGCATTGGGACATCCGTCAACCTCTTTCAACGGATCAAAGTATAGCCGCTTTTTGTTTGCATGCAAAGCTGCTTAGACATGAAGTAAAGCACGGCAGTATATCGCAAATTTCAACGAGACATGCATTTCAAATGTACTGGAATAAAATCAGATTTATATTGGGTGGACTTCATTATAACGATTTTCCATTTTTACAACGACTGGAACTTGGTTCACTGGATCCCTATTTAAATCAACAAGTGCAATTGCTTATACAAAAAAATGACATTTTGCAACAGGCGGCTGACTCGCTGAAACAACGCGTGGACGATCATGACGACGATCACAATAAGTTGGAAAAAAAATATGAGGAGGTTAGAAAAACGCTTGAAGATGTGAAACAACGAAATGAACAGGAGATCAAAAAACATTGTAAGTTGACAGTTTATCTCGGAGAAAATAAATCGGCAGCTAATGTCTTCCGATGTTTTTTAAAATTTAATGGCTTTAAAAAATGATAACTTTGATGTTGAGAAACAGGTAGGGAAAAGTGGAAACATGAAATAACGCTTATTTACCGTAGGAAAGAATTTTTCTTTTGAAGGAATCTCAGAAAAGACTGGTTAAGAAAATAAGGTAAACAAAATTTTAATAGAAGCAAACTTTCTATACATAACACATACACTCTGTTGTTTCACTCTTTATCAAAATGGTGGCTTGGACATCGCCTTGGGTTTTTTCATACTGAGATCGTTATTACAATGTCATATACAAAGGCGTAAACAAAATTGAACAAGACGTATCATTGACGTAAACTAGCTCGCAAAACAACAGTCTAAATGAATTTTTTTTAGCGTAAAGCATATGAGCTAGCCAAGGTTCTTAAACATATTTATTTTCGCAACAGCCATATGGGAAACTCTGCCCGGACATTTTTAAAACTATATACAAACAAATATTATTTTTTGAAAAAAACTTTGAGAAAAATTTAAGCGCATATTTATTCATATTTCTTCACTAAAAACACAACAAAGCAGGTCACAAAAAATACGTGCATGATCAGCATCAAGCAGCAATGCGTGTGCGTGTACAAATTACTTTTAAATGAAGCAAAAAGCACTTGAAGGAATTTGTTTACAAATTGTGTGTTCCTGTAAGGAAAATATCAAGAGACCTAGTAACGAACTTATTACAAGCTCGTGAGCTTGTATTAAAACGCAAATGTGTCCTACAAGAATGGAAATTTTTGCCTCTCTGAGCACCGACACGGGAGTAGTCGTGTGTTCGAATCTCATCTTGGTAACTATTTTTACTTTTTTCTTCTTCTTACTATCTCGCCCGCGAGGACGTGTTTACAGACTGACCTAACGAAAATTGAAATTTCGAGAAATTTTCTATCAATATTATTGCCTATCCGAATAGCAAAATATGTCGTGTCTAACTTCAGCTTTTTATACACTTTTTTGGCGAGGTTGTTTGCGTATATCATACGTCTTGGTTGTATCATAGGCAGGAGAGCGATTTTGCTTGAAACAGCTATGAAGTGTTGACAAAAAGATAAAATCAAAAAAACTTTGTTGATAGATAAATTACTTCAACAAAAGTTTTTGTTCATATTATGCCATCATAAAATTTCATTTTAATCCGAGCATTTGATCGCATTATTGTATGTGAAAAATTTCCTACACATCTAAATTCTTTGTTTACGGGAAATTCCCTTCATGGAAATATAGACTTTATCAATCAACTAAAATGTCTGCTCCACAAGCAGAAATAATAGTTATTATCATGCGCCTCTAGCGGGAGCGTCTGACGGATTATTTTTAGATATTCGTGCAGTCGTTAGCCGAGAGTTGAACATGTCAGCAGATATCCGATATCAAATATATGCTCGAGATATTCGACAGTAATTCCGGTGTAGCAGATTATCTTAACTCTCTGTAAAAGATGACTCCTAAGGTCAAAATAAACTAGAGAGTAATAACTCCCATAGAATAGAAATAACCTAGTAAATAATCACTCCCCCAGTTAATAAACACTCCCCTTATTTTTCAAAGAGAACTTTAAAGGCAAAGTTAAAATAAACTGGTTATTGAAAACTCGCCCTATTTTGAAGTCATTGCAGTATACCTAATATATTAAAATGTTTTGTTTTGTTTTGTTTTGTTTCACGTGAGTTGTTCGGTTGTTGTGAGCAAAATATTCACACAATTTTTTCTTATTGAAAATGCCTGCCAAACAACATGTGCCACTTAGTGAAATTAAAGTATATTTGGAAACCAAAAAATATCCAGATGGATTCTAAGGTTAGTTTGTCTTTTTTCCCCATTTCATGACAACTCTTATTTTGAGTTCTGACTTATTTTTAAAAAAGGTGAACATGTGAGTTGCTATTTTGAAGGGGATATTTTTATAGTTTTGTTTTAATGACTTGAAAACTTGATTCCAAAAAGTGGAATGAACTAACCATAGCTAATCATTTTTTAAGTTTTACTGCAAATTTTATAAAAACAAAATTCCTTCAAAAAGAAAATTTTCGCCGTGCTTGTCGAAATTTTTCACCTGTCGGTGGAAGTAATCACATCACGAGAGGAATGGACAAAAATCATCCAAGATATCCATGAAGGCCTCGGAAACCACAACAAAGCCCAGGCAATGGCTTCACATCGTGGAAGAGATGCCACCTACCAAAAATGTGCAGGAAGATTTTTTGGGGCACAATATGTTGAATGACATTGCTGAATTTTATCGTTTGCATTGATTATTTTTCGAAATGGTCCGAAGCTAAGCCAGTGAAAGACAAATCAGCTGAAAAAATTGCTACATTCCTGTAGGAGGTTATTTGTAGGCATAGTCGCATGAAAATTCAAATCAATGACCAGAGAAAGGAATTCGTTAACGAAGTGATAACGAATTCGCATGAAATGACTGGTGCAGATCAAAGAATAACGTCTGCATACCATTCTCAAACCATTGGCTCGTTGAACCATCAAGCACTGGCTGGTGAAAGTTTTGAACGAACGGGCAGATGAATGGCCTTATGTAATTGAAGGTGTATTTTGTTTGCACACAAAGTGAGTAAACACTCTTCATTCAAATTCACTCCGTTCTTTTTAATGTATAATAGGCATCCAATTCTACCAATCGATTTAAAGTACGATTTAGATTCAGACTTACAGAATTCAGATATTCCGCTTGACTCGGAAGAGTTTGAAACTATCCTGCCATCAACGTTGAAATTGACACAAGATACCAACGACGAAGCAAGCAAAAATACCACAGCAGCACAGAAGAAACAACAACATGACAACAGCCGTCGCCATTTGTTAGCAACCACTTTAATAATCAAGGATTGATAGAAAAGGAGGAGAGTTAACATTTAAATAGTTGAGGCCATATACATTGGAGAGCATTTCTAAGACTGGTTTGGGCGCGTTAAAGAATAAGCGTGGTTGTGTACTAGCTAAAAAGTACAATGCTGGCCTCCTTAAGTCATGTCTTGATCTTCGAATCAGCCTGACGATGAAGCTGAAACATCGCCACCCCATGATGACGAGCCCGAACCGTTGCCATCGCATGACGATGAACACAAACCATTACGCCCCATGACGTTGAACCCGAACCATCACTGGGCCATGATCTTGAGCCCGGACCATTACCGCCCCATCACGATGATGCGCCAGAACCATCGCCGACCCAAGACAATGAAGACAAACTGCCCCTGTTTCACGATGACAAAATGTCAGCTAGTATAAGCCAAACAGGTGGAATCTGTCACCCTATGAAATAGTAGAGATAATCCTTGTACAACTTCGACATAATCCCTCACATCGTTAAATTATATTTCTGACATGCCATCGTTTCAAAGAAATCCTTGTAAGAAGGAACGATCGAGAGCTACCCAATTACATTTGTTATTTACTGAAAAACACACGGAATGAATTAAAGAGATATAATGGAAAAGTCAAAATAAGCACCCGAAAGCTTACAAAATTATTATAAGCGCATTCTGGGGTATTAAAGAAAATTAAATACATAGTGAACAGTCAGAAATGGAAGTCATCTTGGCTTTACTAGAGCCAAAAAGTAATTCTATGTATCAGGTTCGGAATGGACAAAATAACAAACCCTATCCTAATCAAAGATAACCAACCAATTGAGTCAGATATCAAAAAGGGGAGCCGAGAAAAGTTTTGGATAAAAAACGATTAATATTTTCTCAATATTGAAGATAGGGAAATCCTTAACTCGAAAAGTGCTTGGTTAAATGATCATGGATGCCGCGCAGAAATTAATATGCAAAACACAAAAGATAACTATCTGTTTTGAATACTCACAAGAACACTGCCATCCCTTTTGATCCTGTATACCAAGACCACATTCAACTGTTACACGACAGAGGTTCGAAGAGGTCGGATTCAGATTTGCGATAGTTTGAAATCGTGTTTCTAAGAAATCCATCTATTCATTGTATAAGCATGTAGTTGGTGAATTTCAAAATATTGCCCGAACATTTCTATCCGAGCAAAAGCAACAGAATGGATTCAATTACGGAGTCTTCGCTATCGCTTTCGCAGCAGAGATCTTGATGATAATTCACCAATGGAAGCAGTGTTTAATATTGCTAACATGAGGAATCACCCCATGTTATGTCTTGAACAGTAGACCCTGATCCAAAGGTAGTGAATTGATAATCGAGATTTTAAAACACTTTCTGGCGTTGTTAACTTAAGTTTTATTTAGGTACATACTTAGTGAGTCTTGAAAGGTACCAGAAAAAAAAAACAATTTTCCTTAGGGTTAACCCACTTTGACGTTATTTTAGTTTCTATATCTATGAGCACATTTGAAGTTTTCATTCTTTTGTATTCTACAACATTTTTTGATCTCTTTTATTTATTAGAAGGATTTTTCTCATATTACTTTTGTACTAAAAATACACACTAAACAACTCTTTTATAAAAAGCATCACAAATTACCAAGAGATTTTTTTTTATTTTGGTCTTAGCCTCATTCTAAAAAACCTTTGTTATGTTTTTCACTATTTCTATCAATTTTTCACTTTTTTTAGGATTTATAAATAAAAGGCAGATTATCTTTACCTTACGGTACAGTGCCTTTATTCTTTCCGTTTTTTATTAATTAGTTACTTTGCTAGGATTTCGAAAAAAAGATTCTTATCTACTGAAATTTATATTCTGTAGTCATGTTTTTTTAACAGCAAGGTTTGTCACTTCCCGCCGATTAACTTTGAAAATCGGTAAATTCTTTCCGACTAGATCTTTTAAATCACTCAAAACCTTCTATTTTTATTTTCAGTTCAAAGCAGTTCAAAAAAAGTTTGCTCACAAATTTTTTAGTTAAGGCAAAAAGTTCGGGGAAAGATCTTGATCGGGTACAAAAAGTCGGCTAAAATTTTGGTCATATAATATTTAGTAACTGAACCAACCTTTTACCGTTCTATCCAAAAAGAAATATAAGGGAGTCAAAATAAACTGGGGGAGTTATTATTTCATAGGAAATGTTGACTCTAGGGGGTAACAATTCACTAGTTTATTATGACTGGGGTGTTATTTATAACTAGTTTATCTTAATTAGGGGGTTATTATAAACTAGTTTATTATGACTTAAGAATCATTATTTAGGGGAGTTAAAATTTACGGCGACAGCGGCACTTATATTTCGTTTATATATTTACAGTTGACTCCCTCTAATTCGAATCTCTATAATTCAAATATTTCTATAATTCGAACGAGTGCTCAGTCACCGTCAATTTTCCTTAACAGACCCTTATAAAAAACTTTCTACAATTCGAATTTCTCTAATTCGAAACTTTCTCTAATTCGAACAGTTTTTCAGTCCCTTCAGCACGATTCTCTCCCTAATTCGAATTTTAGAGTGTAAACAGGGCTTTGACAAATTCAATTTATCGACCTGAGAAAAGCACTTGGTAATGCAACTCGTATTGTCGAAAGAGATCGTTTCTCCAATGTAAACTATGAAAAAAAAGATTGAATGAAACTTGAATTATGTTTTCTTGATTTTGAAATAACGTAATTTCTCTCTGTAAGTCGAATTTGCACTTTCTGAAGCTGAAAGTTCGAATTACAGAGACTTTCTCTAATTCGAATCTCTCTATAATTGGAACAAAAATCTCTCCCAGTGGGAATTCGAATTATGGAGAGGTGTCAACTGTAGTTCCTTTATAAAATTACATGCAAGTCAATCAGATGGAGAGTTAAACTAATTAAAAATAAAAAAGTTATCAAACAAAGGATGTATTATATCGCACTCCATCTTTTATTGTTCTCGATAGTAGTACACAAAAGATAAGCAATCAGGTGGAGAGCTGAAAATAACTGAAGCGCGAATGTTTTAGAACAACAAGAAACAAGAACAACGAAAAAGACAAAAATTGCTGATTGTGTGAAACAAAATGAATTGTTTTTGTAGTCTCATTAGTTGCATGATAAAACAGATATTCAGCGCAGTAAAATCGGATATCGTAATTATTCAGTCTCGCTTTTTCATATTCGACTCCGCCTGCTGAATATCTGCTTAATATTATACATGAGAGATAGTGACGTCAAAAATCTCCAAAAGGGACAAATATAGCCACTTACGTCGCTTTATCAATACTAATCTTGCGGGCTATGTATTATTTACCTTATGTGGAGAACCCTTTGTTTTAGAAGATATTTTCCGTTATGAGTTCGGAAAGGTTACGCAATAAGCAAACATGTACTAAGATTAAAATATATCAAAAAGATCAATTTTTTGAAGTATACCTTTTTTCAGCAGGTGTATATTTAAACAAACTAACAGCAAACGCTATAAACTATTTTAGCTATTTCAAACATGCAACATTTTAAACGCATCAGCATCAGAGTAATAGTCAGCTAATTTGTATAATGTATTATTCGAACATGAGCAAGAAGCAACTATTAAAACTCTACGAACATCGCGTAAAAGTTATTAGCTACATGCAATGCAATATTTGCTCTTAACATGTGTTTTTTTGTTTTTACTGCACGTCACTTAAGAATCTACTCTATAAGAACGTTGACGTTGAGATTCTTCTAAAAACAGTATAAGAATATAAGAATTAAAATTAAGAACTAGGTACTACCTTTGAATCTGTTGATGAATTATTTTTTTCAGGTAACCCTTATCATGTCATTTTACCGGAGGTATTGAATATAATATGCAAAAAGATCGGGAAAGATTGGGCTCAGTTGTCCAAATTTCTATTAACACCTGACGAAATTAAAAATATCGAAAACTTACAAGTCACTGAAGAACAAAAGATGGACATAAGCTTCCGCAAAAAGAATGCAACTTTCACGTGGAGTGAAGTGAAAAATATCCTGATAAAAATTTCTCGAGAGGATATAGTCGATTGTATTCGAATGGAAAGTCTTATCACAACTGGTAAGTGTTGTATGATTTATTTATTTACCGTAAATATTCGGTTAAGTCACCCACCCCTAAAATTATTAATAAGAAAATTGCCTCCACTTTGAGAATAGTGTCATTTTTAATCGCTCGTTTGTTCGTTTATCTCATCATCTTCTTTATCTCTAGGCTTAAGAAAGGCGTCTTTGAAGCTAAGAGAAAAATACAGCGAAAGCTTATCAAGTATGTTTTTGGATAAGCCTTTGTGCCAAGACCGAGGTGTACAGAAACCTCGAGAAGAAGTTTATGTGCCTCTATCTATGGTTGAGAATCCACAAAATGATTCAGAACAGCAGTCAACATTTAACCGACTTCAAACAGTTCTAATTCAAGATTTATTGAAAAAGGGTGATGATTTGGTCATTTTACGAGGATTGGCAGGGATCGGGAAGAGCACCTTTATGGATACATATGTATATAACTGGGCGAAAGGGAATATTTTAAATGAATTCCCCAAAATCGATTTTATATTTTACCTTAAAAGTGAAGACTTAATTGCAGGTACCTTCCAGTATAAATTACCTAAGAAATTCATCCGTAAAAAGTTCACTGATCTGTTTGATATGATAGATATCCAAGATTTGCAAGAGGTATCGCATCGCGTTCTGTTTGTCGTGGATGGAGTGGACGAAATAAAATCTATTCACCTATTTTCAGCTGGCAACGTTTTTCAACCTGTTATTCCGAATTACCTTGGTGACATAGTGAATAACCAGTCCAGCTTTTTACGTGGCCATAAAACTGTGGTTACAGGAAGACCCTCAACATGTTCCATGATAGCTTTTAAATTTAGACATGTGGTTCCAAAAACAATTGAGGTCCATGGTTTCAATTCCGAAGCTATTGATTCATATATACAAAAGCGTTTCCATGGTAACAACGATCGGATCAATCTGGTGACAAGACAAATAAGAGAACGAAAAGATTTACAAATAATGGCGAGAATCCCGTTTTATCTTTGGGTTATATGCGAGATGTTTGACCAGCGTACAGATATGAACAACCCCCACACAATTACACAACTATGTTCTACTGCTTTTTTAGAATTCACTAGGAGTCTTTCCCCAGAATTCACGTATTTAGATTGTTTTCAGATGTGCAAGAAAGACCTCATTTTACACACAGCAACGTCTCTTGCAAAACTTTCGGAAGTGTCGCTAAGGCTCAACAAGACGTCGTTCTCGGATGCTGATGTAGATGTTACTGATTCGATAAACTCCTTAGAAAGGGCGGGACTTCTTATTAAGAAAACACCGCCTGACGGTAGTAGACCAGTGTATCAGTTCAAACATCTTGTTTTGCAGGAATACTTTACCGCGCTTCACGTATTTCTTAACCCACGAGCAATAGCTAACGCAATTCGAATGCCTAATTTTTCAGGATGTGTACCACTTCTTGCTGGACTTTCTGGAATCCATGGCAAAGGAAATCAGAACGACATCACAACCTGTTTTTTAAGTAATCTAAAGAATTATGCAAAAAAGAAGAAAATGGAGGAGGAGAAAATGAATTTGATGTGTGAATGTTTTCCAGATAGATTGTTCCGCGTTAATGTTATGCAATTTATAGAAGGAGTTATGCTGAGAAAGTTAAATGGAAGCTGCCTAGTGTTGGATAGCTCTTGTGACCACCTGCTGGCCGCTATTTTTGAATATCAAGGGGAATTTTCATCCTTTTTTCAAAGAAAGTTTTCAAATAAGTCATTTCACATTCGAGGTGCATCGCTTCATCATGAGGTAAGAAGCACGATCTATTTCATCAATAAATTGGATGGAGCTAAAGTTGATTTTCTGCACATTCAAACTACTGGTCACAATGAACTGCCAGAAAATTTAGTTACTCTATTTACGATGTATTATTCAGCTTACCCATGTCAGAAGATCCTCAAAATATCGTCATCAGTAACTACAAACCGAACAGACGAAGTCTTAATTACATGCCAAGAAAACGTGGAAGACTCCTGTCGAACAATCGAGATTTCCGGTCTAATTTCCAAGTTATATCAAAATCGGCTGCTGTTGGAAACATTTTGTGTAGTTGATGTAATACAATTGCACTGTCAAGTAGAATCTGCCTATAAAGCATTTCATCATTTACTCAACTACACGAATGAAATGAATCAATTGAAGAATAAGATACGCTATAAGATTCCGAATCTGAACGCAGGTAATCACCGGATTAAATTCTTCCACCTTAGCATGCTAGCAGACGCTTACAGACATCAACTCATCGTTAACGATAAACCTGTGGAAAATCTTAGACTGAAGCTTGAATGCTGTTTCGCAGACTTCAGTTTAAATGATGACGATATTGACATGCTGACCATGTGCTTACCAAGCATCAAACTTCTGAACATTAGCTGCAACGAGCACATGTCTTCACTGGCAATGCAATCAATAGCAACTAGCTTAACAAATTGTATCTTTATCAAAGGTGAATGCACCTTGAAAATTCTGCACCTGGATCAATGTAGTCTAACTGACGCTCATCTTGTCGCTTTAAAGCCTTGTATACCACATCTACAATTGCTGAGTATCAGTAGAAATGTCGATTTTACCTGCGACGGAATGACGGCATTGTGTGAAGCCGTTATTGAAGAAATTGGAAGGAGAGGAATATGTAATCTAGTGTGTTTATTCATAGCATCGTGCAATTTGGCAGATGAACATATAAGTTGTTTGCAACCAATGCTGTATTGTCTACATGAACTTTGCTTAAGTGGTAACGATCAACTCAGTGCTAGCACGTTAGCAATGATTTCAAATTCGTATTCCAACAATAACAGCACTCGTTTGAAAAGCCTGGATATCAGCAAGTGTTTGTTTACTTATGAAGACCTACTAGAGTTAGACTTGTCTGGGCTTGAGAAGCTTGTTGTCGGCGACGTATCGTTCAGCGCTAGGGCTCTTCAAACGATATCAAACAGTATTATTGAGCACACTGAAGAGATGCAAGCATATTTTTTGGAAATATTGGATCTAACATCGTGTCAACTCACTGATTCACATGTGTGGGCGGTTTTGCCATGTGTACGTTATGTTGGTAAGATATACCTTCAAAGTAATAATCTTCACTACGTCACCAACAAATCTCTGCAATACATCGATGCGTTTATTAACACAAGACAAAACTTGATAAGACAAGGCGAGCAAAAAAAGTACGAGAAGTTTAGAATTGAAGTCATTAACGTCATTGTAAACTCGCCTGTGGCAAAACAATATATACAAGTGTTATGCTTAAACTAGAAAATTAAACTTTACTTTTTTTTATCGGAAATGACTTGCCAACCTCTTTCCTAGGGCAATTTTTTGATTTTTCGATTTCTGAGACAGTTGGTTTAAAAGATTTTGGTCGTTTTGTTAAGAATTGCATGCGGACTGCCAGGAACACAGTATTACTATAATCTATGCAAAACAATGTTGATTTGATCAAAAACAAACAAACAAAGAATCCAGTTAGCTAGCTAGCAAAAATAGCTACAACTTTTTATGCT
This sequence comes from Hydractinia symbiolongicarpus, assembly GCF_029227915.1. Classification (NCBI taxonomy): domain Eukaryota; kingdom Metazoa; phylum Cnidaria; class Hydrozoa; order Anthoathecata; family Hydractiniidae; genus Hydractinia; species Hydractinia symbiolongicarpus. The sequence continues at coordinate 18,393,246 of NC_079875.1, read as the reverse complement.
CACCCTGTGGCTGCAAACAAATCTTAAATGTATTTTATGTTTGTTTTTTTGCTAACTAAAGCAGGGGTTAAAACTACTAGTGCTTTTACTGAACTGAATGTGGCTAACTAGACTTTCGGGTGTATTGTTAACTTTGACATAATTAGCAGTTTATGGGTAGTATTGGTAAGTTGTTTTAAAAATGACAGAACATTGTGCCAAATACATGTAAATATTTTTAAATATACATTAACATTCAATTTTATTCTATATATAAAAATATTATATATTTTTAAACTGATTATGTCTGTCGTTTTGCCACACAATCATCACAAGCTTTCCTCTCTGATTGTACACTTTAATTGGAAGAGTATCGTTTGTTTTAGAAAAAAAGTTTGAATCAATAAATTGATTTTTGTTTATGTATAAAACTTATGAAAATTTTACATAGCTAGCTAGTTTCCACGGGCCTAATCGACTAGTATTCTATATTTTACTTTGTCTTTAAGAGCAGAGCATACATAAATTGATTTTCTTGTTTAAATTTTGTTAATATGTATAAAACTTATGATATGTAGCTATTATATACTTCATGTTGTTTTTTAAGAGAGCTAGACATGTGTTCTTTACTTTATTGTATATACTAGTTATTGAAGTGAGTTAGGTATTAAAATGCTTATATTGTGTTTTTTACTAAATTGCACGTGGAGCCTTAAACTCCAGCTCTAGAAAGATACCTATGATGCATTTAGTGTATATATATAGCCAAACAAAATTAAAGTCAAAAACATAACTATCTCATTTTTGTTTTTGATATTGTTAATTCGAAAGGTTAAAAAAATGCAATGTTATGTAAAATAACAAGGAATCGTTTAATTATTACACGTAGTGTTTCAGAGGAAAATTTGTTCGTTATTAGCTACTTCGTAACAGCTGATTTGTTTATGTAATTTTAGATTGTTTTGTAGATGAAATGCTTTTTATGTGGGTTTCTGAAAGTAGTTTTGTAGATATGTAATGTCGATACGAAATGTAGCTATATATATGGAAGTAGTGTAATGTACTGATTGTAGAATTTTTTTATAAGTTAAAATTTGTTCAGCCTAGACTCTTTTTCTAATACCTTAAATAAACAACTTATTAGTGACAAACATATTTGGGGATGAGTGATCCCATATGTTTTATATTGTGGAGAACATATTTGTGGATGAGTGATCCCATATGTTTTATATTATGGAGAACATATTTGTGGATGCGTGATCCCATATGTTTTATATTGTGGAGAACATATTTGTGGATGAGTGATCCCATATGTTTTATATTGTGGGGAACTTATTTGTGGATAATGATCTCAATATGCTTCATTGTGTGGAAAATATTTTTGTGGATGAGTGATTTCAAAAAGTTTCATTTTGTGGGAAATGTTTTTACGGATGACTTGATTTTCGCGGCTACTGAAGACTCAGTAATTATATTAGATAGTCGTTAGCTCGTGGAAAAATCCACGGGTACGCCCGTCCTTTTTATACCGCATTGCGTGCGTCTCGCTAAATGCGCAGTTAAGCAACAAAAAACTCAATCGCTTAGAAACAACAGGGAATCCAAGTACAAAGAATTAAAGTATGACTAACTTGCAGAACTTTTTTGCGTAATACATAGCATGGCAACCTCGATCCCGGGGCTTCTTTTTCTTTTTGATATAAGGGACAGCAAAAAAGAAAAGAGAAGATAAGGCCTGGGATCGAGGTTGATGGCATGGTTTCTTTGAAAGAATAATATTCGCGAAATTATATTCTCGCGAAAGATTTGATTTTCTAAAATAGCTACACAAGAAAAAAAAAAATCCTGCAAAAAATTATTTTGTTGTTGTTAGATTTTAATAGTCTGTTCCCTTTACTCGCATTCACACTTCCCAGTAAACACGAAACGTCTTAAGACGGACGCAAATGCGTCAAACTGCGAATGTTTGATGAAATTGAATTTTCCATTTGCGTGAACACAAAATGTTCGTAGGACCCTCCGCTGTTGATATTTTTTGCACTCATCGCGGTTATTAAAAATGACTGTTTGATGAAATTAAACTTCATCAAACTCAATTTTTTTCTTCTTTTCTCATTTTGACGAAAAAATCGTGTTTGATGGTTCAACTCAAATGCATCAAATCTTTCATCAAACTCGCTAGTTTGATGGAGTTTGATGAAAAGTTTGACGCATTTGCGCACACCTTTAAACACGTCTTTAAAACACGAGACGTCCTAAACACGTCTTTAAAACGTCTTTTAAAGACCAGATGAGACGTCTCTAAGACGTCTCTGACTTGTCTAAATAAAAGCGTAACGCCTAAAGACGCCTTTGAGAAACGAAAAAAAGACTTCTTTTTGCGACGTGTTAAAGACGTTTTAGAGGCGCTCCTGTAGGTGCCATAACGTCTTAAAGACGCCTTTATTTAGTCTCTTTCAAACGTTATACTGCCAAGGTAGGCCTGCTTTAGATACTTTTAGCCTATGCGTATTAGGATTTTAGTAATTTTAATTCTGATGGAGGTGTGAAAAACCAAAACAAGAAAAGGGTTAAGAAAACGATGATGAAGAATTTAATAGAAAATTTATATTTCTATCATTTATATAAAAAAACAGTTTAATAAAAATAAAATAATATCACATACAAGCTTTTTTATAAGCAACAACAACGAAAACAAAATCATTACTTTCGGAAACTTTTCTTGTTTTAAAAGATGAATCTTCAATGAGCAACAGATAAGCAACAATCAAGCATTTAAAACAGAAAAACCTAAGCTGCATTTACCTAAACTGCTGTTTTGCATATAACAAAGCGTGCATGCATAACACAAAATATACAATGGAATACTACAAAATTAAAATTGTTGACCGTGAACAATAACAGTTAGTATCTTTGAAGGTTGTCTTGAACAACAGCGTCATTTTATTTTCGCCAATCAACACTTCGGTCTGAGCCCTGCTTGTAAAATATGTCTGTCATATTGTGCACGTTGGATGATGTGTTTATTCTTTGAAGTTATATCCAAACAACCCTTTAATAAAATGCATTTCAGTCATTACACCAACATTTAAAACTGACCTAAAATAATTCGTACGCATAATCTTCCGCGTAAAGACCAAAAATTTAAAATGTTTCTGACCGAGAAAGTACAAAAAAATCTAACATACTTACTTTTAATCAGCAAAATATTTTCTTCATTGTCCATTCATATCTCGGGTAAATACAGCTTTTTGCTTTGCTATTTACTTGTTGTTTTATGGAGCACATTATTCTTTTTTGTTTAAAAGTAAACGTCAAATGCAACATTTGTTGAAATAGAACGAAGTTTCTTTACAAGTTTATTCTATGCGGTCATTCGAACGCTGTTTTCATTGTAAAATGTATGCTAGAGAAATTTAATTCGAATTTTTGGCTACCTCTGTATAAGAAATTCTAAAATATCAAGAACGTTTATTTCGACGTCAATAATTGCGAATGGGCAAAGAATTAACGTAGTTATTTGTTTGTTGTGAAATTATCTTTAAAACGAAAAGAAATGATGACATTCATTTCGGACGAGATGTTACTTGTCTTGCAGAGACCAAATAAAAACGTGTTTGAGACGTTTCTTTTGAACGAAATTTTGCTGGTCCACAGAGACCAAATAAAGACGTCTTTGAGACGTTTTTTTTAGTCGGAAGACGTCCGGACGAGTGAGAGTCATGAAAAGCCGTCTTTAAGACGTCTTTGTGTTTGCTGGGTTGATTATTATGATAAAATTCTAAAATAAGTTTACTCAAAATTTTGATTTCTTCAAGATCGCGCAAATTAATTTTTTCCAAAAAATTTGAATTTTGGCAATTCGCTAAATTAATTTTTCGCGAAAATTCAACTTTTTGATTTGCGACATTAAATTCCCGCGAAAATTTCGTTCCTTAAAGGTAAATTAAACCCTTTTGGGCTAAAAAAAAGCTGGTGAGGGAGGAATATTTTGGAGGACTGGGATAAAAAAAATTTGGGATGATGTCATCCAGTAAAAAATGATGTCATGTATTTTCTGAGCCTGGGAAAAGTTAAAAGGGGTAAAACAAAAACATTGAAATAAAAACACAATTTGATGCCTAAAATTACTTAAAAACGCACAAGAAAAGGGAAAATTTGATTTTTGAATTGTTAATCCAAGAGTTCCCATGGCAACAGGTGTGACATGATATTCAAAAAGCTTTAACTATCTTAAAGGTCATTAAAAAGTCACGAAATTTTAACCCCTAAAACGGTGTACTTCTTAGTGTATGTCAACTAAACATATTTTAAGTCATCATATTATCATGTGTAAGGTTGAAAGTTTAACATATTCACCAAGCTGTTTAAAAAATAAATATCCAACTAGATTTTCAAGAAACAATCACATCGAATAAAACATTCATCATTTAAACATCCTTTTAAATGATGAGACGGATAACATCTCATCTGCAAAACAAATTTAAAATTGTGTTAAGCAATTATTACGAGAAGATTGTCTTCTAAAATAAGCCGATGTAGCTACACTTTTTTGTTTTCTTTATCTAAAGAAACCACTTTATGAAGAACTGAGTAGTTGGCTTTCAATATATATAAATCTTCTGCTAGTTTTAAAAATGTAAAATTTTTAAGTAAGAAACACGTCTCCCATCAATTGAACCATGAGAAGACAACTTAAAAGTTGGCGATTTCAACGAAACAAAAATCATTTTAGATGAAAAATAAAAGGCAAAAAATATCAATGAAAGTCTCTTTGTTGTGTTAAAATTATGTTTTTTTGATTAAATATACCTGTTTTATAGACATCTTAAAATTAAGAAACTTTTTCTAGTAAAACGACCTTAGAATTTAAAAACTTTTACCTTTCGACCGTTTGCTTGATTTCTTACAAAAGAAAAACATAATTCCATGTTATCTAACGTTCATACATTTGTACTTGCATTTTTAATTAGCAATAATTTCTGTTTGACAGCTCTTTTTATGATGACGGCTAACTATGTGCATGTTAATCTTTTTATATGTAATTTTGATAGTTTTGTGTTATTCTTAGGTGCAAATAAAAATCGGGGGAGTTGGGCAGTGATGTTTATTTTGTTTCTAAAGGTCTGCGTCTGTGAAGGACGAATTGGTACAAAACGCCCTGTCGGGAAGATCTTAACCATGTTCCTAGCGCCTCGTCTCTTTATTTTTGCTGGCGGTGTGAAACACATGGCCATGGAGAAGATCTTATCACTTGACTCCCAAAGAAACGGTTTTTCTTTAAGGGTTTCTCAATGAACAGAAAGTTTTCGTCACCGAATGAGGTCGGCGTTTTTTTAGTCACAAATTTATGCGGCTAGTTGAGTATTTCTTTCATCTCTAAAATATCTAATGAAAACCATTCCTTTCTTCGCATAGCAATGCCTAGCTAGTGGTTACCAAAAGTCAAATATGTAGCATCATTTAAAAAAAAAAATATATTTACCTTTTCATTAGATCTCATACAGATTGAATTTGGATTAATCTATCTACTTCAAAGTTTTAGGGGTGCTAAAAGTGACGCTTCGTAGTTATACAAAATCGCCAAAAAAATATCGATGTGGTAATACGATCGTTTTTATTCAAAACATGAAATGTTTTTTGAAATATAACGTGCTTACTATTTTTGGGCCGCATGAAGAAAGAAATTGTACATATTTTATTTATTTTTGTGAGAAAATAAAGTTTTAAAATATTTGCAATACTTCCGAAACGTCATCCGGGTATATGTGATAAAGATATTTGAAATGTGTAGAAGTATTTATACATGTTGATATTATCTCTCGAAAAAAAAAATTGTATATATATTTTTATGAGAGAACGCTATATATTTTACTTCCACTATGTTTTAATTCCACTAAAAGATGATGTACATATTTTAGTACTTCTTGCATGAAATATATCAGGAGTTCAAAAATATTCACTGTAATTTCTTCAATTCAGGAACCATATCTTCTGGCGCTATATAGAACCTATTAAGGGTGCTGCGTGTTCAGTCCACCTATGAAAACGTCTTAGGGTGGTCAAATTTTGCAGCACATTTTGCAAGCGTTGATTGGGTATTGGGTACTAATGCGTTTTGCCCACTACGGGTGCTCGGTTTGGTTCTCCTGAGGTACCCAGTTTTTGTGACTTAAAAGGTGTCTCACCCGCACCCCTGTAGGTGCAAAACAGCCCCGTTGGAATGGTTATTTTGTTTTGTCACTGTAAGAGATGATCATAGATGGACTGTGACAGGCACCTCTAAAACTTTCAGTGATTTTCTGTCGAGAAATAGAGGAAAGAAAAGAAAGTCCCTGACAAGGTAGATCAGACAAAAAAAACACATCCCGGAGTTATTATTATTATCACATACTAAAAATATATACTCGTTATATTACACCAAGTTAACCAACTTCAAATAAATAATAATTTATATATAAAAAAGAAAGCAGATAAAAGTATCAAATACACTGTCACAAAATTGCTTTCCGATCTTGTCGAGAAAAAGGGAAATATATAGAAAAGATTAACATTCTGCTTTTTGTTAACTTCATATAGACACATAAAAACAAGTCAAGGAAAGATTTAACCATCTTTTAAATCTTAAAACACTATACTTGAGTAAAAATCTGTCACCTTTCCCTTTTCCCTGTTTGTGACACAATGTAAATTTACCTGAAATACACCACATTACCACTTCCGCATAAAAAGGTTGGCGTACACTTACAAAACCGTCTGTCTGCTGGTGTCTAAACTCGTAGGGCTGAATTCCAAACTCTTCCCGAATTTGGTGTGTGCGTGTGTCTTTAAAATATCCAGTTCTGTGAACCAGTCAATACCGGCTTCTTTTTCATAACCACTTAAACAATGATAGGTGCATATTTTTTATTTACAACATGTAGATTGCATTAAAATTTTTGAAAGAGTTTATTGCCAATATGACGAAAGACAGGATGCACACGTGAAGGACGTTGCTACCAAGTTTTTTAGGAGGACATATATAATACAAAATATAGTACGAGAACTCCTGCTTAAGATAGGGTTGCCATCGTTAGTCAGAAAAATAATTCCATGATTTTTTTTGGTTGATTTTTGTTGATTTTGTTGATTTTTGTTAATTTTGCCATGATTAAAATTTGAATAAAAATTTCGCATGAAAACCCAGAAAAGCTGTATATATGTGTGTTAAATTTTGCTTGCCGTATTGACATTCAAAATTATTTACTAACTAAAGCAGAAAAATATAGCTATAATGCATAAAACATCGAAATTAAAAAGTAAAAAATACAAAAACTCCATTATTAAATCCTTCTTCGCCCACTCATTCTCCCTGATCGAATTTCAAATTCCCTGATTTCTCTAAACAGGTGGCATCTCCGTAAAAAGATCGTGTGACCACCATCACATCCAGAAAACGCGTGTATATGCTTTTAAAGAATGACATACTCATTCACACACTCCGTATATTCAACTATGGATATTGTATATGTTTAGTATATTAATTGATGTAAAGGGGCTTGAAAAATATAACAACCCTAACCTCCCAACAGCCCGTTTATCACCTTCCACAATGTGGTTCTTTATTCCAAAAATGAATAGGGTTTTTTACATTACACAGCACATTTTTGACGGCTCCTTTGGATGATCAACTTTAGCAGAGGCTTCTTTTTGTCTTTCAGCCTGCTTTTGCGCGACTACTGCTAAATAATATTCTTTATCAGCCCGTGGAACGTCGTCGTCTTCGTAGTCCTTTGGTTGTTCGTGGGTATAACGATTAAGAGCACTTTTCGTACTAAAATGGACTCCATTCTGTTGATGTATATTTTCTTCCAAGTACTCTTCGTTAATATATCTATTTTGTTTCTCGTCGTTCTGGATTATATACGTGCTCTCCTCGTCTTGGTTACTCTCCGTTTCGTCTAAACTTTCGTTGCTATCCTGTTCGGAAGAGTCTTCTACGGAACTAATTTCTTCTAAACCTTTCGCAATCAAAGAATACTGTGTGTGTTCTCGAGAAATTCTTGGACGACTCTGTTTTATTACAACCTTGTGTTTGACAGGTGAATCAAATCGCCGCTCTCTGCTTTCCACTTCATCACGTAAACTTGATTGTAGTGCATCGGCAAGTTTATCGACGATTCGATCAGCATGTTTTGAGTCTTTTTCTTTTGACAACGACAATAAACTTAAGGAATCCTTGTAAAACGAAATCGCTCTCTCGTAGTTTTTCTGGCGAAAATAAATCGCAGCTAATCCTTCCGTAGCTAGACACTGCGACTCTTTGTCTCCGCAATCTTTTGCTGCTTGCACGGCATGTTGAAATGAAGCGATAGCTTCATTGTAACTTTCTTTTTTCGTTTGTGCGAAGGCTAAATTGCAAAACACTTGTGTTTGAGCTTTCCTGTCACCAACCTCACCTAAAATAAAGCGGCAGAATATACCTTAATGTATGAAGTTTTCGCAATGTGCGCCATTCGCGACATTTATTTATTTATTTCAATACACGTTTCCCGAATTATATGTTTTTTAAAATTTTAGAATTTTGATGTTTTGATTTTAGGATCATACTTAACATCATTGGATTGTTGTGTGTAAAATTTGGAGTGAAAATGCTGCTTTGGTGGTATTAATATTACGGTCAACATGTTCTTAATTTTCTGCTTCCACTAATAAGCCTCGGTTTTAAGCAGAGTTAAATTAAAAAAATTAAAATTAAATTAAAAAACCTGTTGTAACAGGTTGTTTGTTTGTTGTATGAATCTGAAGATTTCACCATCAAAGAAAACTAATTTGGGAAAGGTGTATTAATTAGTAAAAATGAAAATATTTTGCGGGAAATTAATTTCGTCAATACATCGTTTAAAAATGTTGAGTTATAGCTAACTAAGAATTTCTAAATACTTGACATTTATCTTATAGGTAGGTTTTAACGAAGATTAATTTTAAACAATAAAGCTGTTCACGATAATGTATTTTCGCGAATTAGCCAAAAACACATTTTATAACTGCGATCAAATTTTGCGAATTACGTGTCGATTCGCGAAATCTGCAAAAAAATAATTCCAATAAGGTACTCACCGTAGAGATCAGCCGCAAATTGATGAAAGGTGATGGCGCGATCATAAAGCATCAAGTAATTACAAGTGGCACCGATATTTTGCATAATCGTAGCTTTTAGGGATTTGTCTATGACGAGAGCTTGTTCCAAACATTTTAAGGCTTGCTCGAAACACTCTGCTGCTGACTCGTAAAGTTTTTCAGAAATATATAATAAGCCAATATCATGGTAGATCTTTGCTAAAAGAAAATAGGGAGTAAGTAATAAAAGTAAACAAATAGCACGGTAAGTGTAAATAAATACAAACAAATAAAAAAAAAAAAGAAGAGAAAAAATAAAATTGATATGACAATGTTGTTGGTGTTGGACTGAACACAGTGTGGTCCTTGCGAGACAGAGGTACTATATATATTCGTATAGACCCGCATTTAGGGTTAATAAGTCATTGATTGCCCCATTAAATGCCCCCAGAAATATTTTCAAATAAGGCCTTTTTTTGAAGAAAACAAAAAGATTGATGGAAGGCAAGTTACATATTGATATGGTTCAGGAAATAACTCTTTGTCGTATTCTTAAACAGTTTGTAGGTTTGAAATTTGGCTGAAAGTTAAAGCAACTGCCCAAGTTATAAGTTTGTAAAATTTAGCAACACAGTCTCAAACCCGGATAATATGCTTCGTTCTTAACAAAAACTGCTTACCGTAAAATGCTAACCTGTTTTATCAAGAGGGGTAATATTTTATATCTATCGTCCAGATTGTTATCAATTTTAAGACATTACCAGTAAAAGTATATCTATTTATCTATTAAAGTATATATATTTTTGAGTAAAAGGCTAGCTTTAAAGATTGTTTTTAACAAAATTAAAAATATAGATAATTTTATAAAGTCAGTATACCTTGTAAATGCTTGTCCTCGATTTCTTGACACACATCTAAGAGTTGATCCAACAATTTGGCACAACCGTCAATGTCACCAATCTCAGACAACACGCCTGTTGCACTCACTAAACTTAAGGCCTGGCTGTTTTTATCACCAAGTTCATTGTATATTTCCTGAGATTTAACGTACATGTCGTATGTGTCTTTCAAGCGATATTTTAAATGATAACACACTGCCAGTTTACACAGACATCCTCCTTCCAAACGTTTTGCAGACAGCTCATGGTAGGAGATCTGTGCTTTTTCGTATCCAACAACAGCTTTGTCTATATTTCCAAGAGCATGATTAGCAATACCAATGTTATACCACAGGTCCGCATAATTCTCTATTCCATCATCCACACCGTCAGGTGGAATGGCCTGTTCAAGGTATTTTAGTCCCAACTTTGATTGCTGGCAAGCTACATAACATGCCCCAAGATTGAAATAACAACCTCGTCTCATAAAGTCATCTTTTGTTTGCTCAGCTAAATTACAAACATGTCGAAATATTTCGCTTGCTTCATCTGGGGAACCATTCGCCAATGTTTTATGGCCAATTTCTGTTAGGGTAGTGATTTGCTTTTTGAGATCATCCAGAGGTTCCTCCATTTACACAAATTCTTGCATTACTGGATAATGAAAGTTGTGTTCAAAATTTAATGCTATAATTATATATATTTTTTAGCATGCTAAAAAATAATTTTGAGGGCCCCTTGACAAATGATTTTTGTCTTTTTTATTGGCATATATATATAGTCAGTTGATATTTGACCCCTCTCCCCACCCTCTGTTATTGGCTGAAAAAATGTTAAAAAGAAGTGAAATGTCAAAAACAGTAAAAATTATTATTATTGGGCATTCCAGTCCTGTAAATAATAGAAGTTGTTTCTGGACAATTGAAATTAGTTCTTTTCTACCAATTTTCTACCAACTTACGGCATCAATCAACACTTTGGAAACTGGAAAAGAGTTTGATATAATCTGTTGTGATATATATCTAACTCCATCTTCTGTTAAAGTTAAATTCGAGACCAGTGAAGAAAAGAGGTTTTTCATGCTTTAGCTTTTGAGGGATCAAGGTGAGTTTGAAGAAAATCTGTTCAAAAATATAACAAATAATTGCACCTGTTAATTGATCATCAAAAATGATAGTTTATTTAAGGTGTGCTTAAGGTGACGGTATACCTTTTGAGCATGGTTTTTTAAATCACGATTTTTTTAGCGCTAGTTAATCATAGTTTATTCATTCATACATCACTAAAAAGCATTTCCAACCATCTATCAAATGTTATAAAAATAATTTGAAATTTTTTAACTCGTGAAAAGTACAGAGACATTTTTGAAACACAGCCTGCCTTCAAAAAGTGACTTCATTTACAAAACTACTTCGTTTCCAAATCTCATTCAATGTTCTATAGAATCGTGATATATGTATGTAAAAAAGATTTTTTAATTATTTTCCACAAAGCCCCCGTTTTTGATTTATTTTACTTTTTCTAAAAAAGCCATTTTTAACTTAAACTTTCGTCTTTAATTTCTAGAGAATCGTTGATTTTTTAAAAATAAAAAAAAATCGCTTTTAGATAAACACGTTGGCTACAGCACAGTAGCACTCTCCCTTGTAGATCTTCTGTAGTTTTGTAAAAGAGATTTGAAATGTAATAGATGGTATACGAAAAAAACACACTAGATTGCAGTCAAAAATTGTGTGACATTTTTTAAATTCGCAAAAACAACAAAAGTTAAACTTTTTGCTATAAAATCTCCTATTTTGTTGCTTACATTTCAAAATTCTAGAAATTAATTGGAATCATCATCATCATTCATCATCATTCTCGGCTTAACGTCCGTTTTCCATGCTAGCATGGGTTGGACGGGGTATATTAATGACCCTCTTCCAATCTGATCTAGACTGTGTTAGATCTAAACTCAACTTCCTCTCTATCAAGTCTGTCCTTATAACCTCCTGCCAAGTCTTTCTGGGTCTGCCTCTGGGCTTTGCCCCAGGAACTATCAAGTCTCTACACTTTCTTACCCAATTATCCTCCTCCATTCTTTCCAAGTGCCCCAGCCAATTCAATCTTCTTATCTGGATAACATCTTTAATTCTACGGAGACTTAGCCTGCTTCTTAGCTCATCTGAACTCTTTCTGTCTCTCAGACTGGCATTACACATCCCCCTAACCATCCACCTAATCAATAGCATAAACAATATCAGTAACTTTATTTTGTAATGCGGACCAAAATTGTGGCTCACAGAAGCATTTTAGACACATTCTAAAACTGTCAGCCACATCAGTGTAATATTAATTAAATGCATTTTAGAACTGCTATCTTTTGGCTAAGGGTAAAACTTTGCAAAAAGTGTTAAATTTTTCAGAAAAATTTAATTATGAGTCCTGAGAAGTGGCTGACAAATCTAAAATTAAATTTAAACAAAATTATGTCCTGTAAGCCATAATTTTTGATTAGAAACAATATATAAACTAGAAATAACATTACCCTCAAATCTAACAAGATTTAATGAAATTTGTACAGAGTGTGTACTGAAATGTGGCTTACACAGTACGGAAACATCTTCTCTCTTATTTTTAAGCTAAATTCACAAGTAAAAGCGTCAATTTAATCAGATATAGTTTGGTAATAACACCTTTGCACTTTTATATGTTAAAAGTTCTTAAATGTGGCTTACTCAAGACACATGGTAACTTAAGGACTAATGTTATCACAATTTACTAATAAATTGACATAGGATTAAAGAGCATCGGTGAAGAGTGTACAACCCCTGATAAATGTTAAAATTAACTCTCAGCAGAAGGAATTATAACTGAATGCTAGGAACCCATAAACTTATAGAAAATCAATCCTAATAATTAACTGTTATTGTTCTGTGCTGTTGTAAATAAAGTTTTTCTCAACAAAATGCAAAACATCAAAAATTATTTTTTACTATATAATTATAAGTGTTAAAACATTCACTCTTTACTCTTATTCAATTTGAGGTGTGAAAGCCCGATCAGAAAAAAAGTTAGGTTATTTGGATAAAGTCAAATTTCCCCTTCATAAAATAAATAAATAGTTTCACCATTGGGAAGATCCTCGTTTCTTTAGTATAAATGGCTAATTAAAAAAATCGAATTTTTGATACAATAAAGGTATACCGTCACCTTAAGGATTAGAAACTTTTGGCTGTTCAATTTCTGTAGACATAAGGAGACCAAGCATAAATTTCTCACCAACGTAAAATCTGAATAGTTAACAGTGGCTGATCAAGTTCAATTTGGACATAGGTATACTGATTTTCGGCACATCTAATTTGGGCACCCAAAACAGAGACGCAAACTTAAAATGTTTGAGAATGCTTTATTTCTTATTTTATAGGTATTTTTAGAGTCTTCAATCACAGGGAAGATAACTACATTCTATACTAAAAAAAGACAATGTATAGCCATGTATTTTTGTTGCTCTATCTTCACAAATACTCACAATGCTCTACAACTCTCGCGAAACCATTGTTATCAGAAATACACCAGACACACACGATCAAAACAACAAAACCCTCTACATAGATACCATTATGTAGCCTGTTTATTTTAGGGAATCTTAAAAAAAGAAGAGACATTTTGAGTTTCTAAATGTTTAAGCCAAGGCCACCCCCCAAAATATAATTGGTTAGCGTCACCCAACCGACTCACTTTGAAAGGTGAAAGTTGAGTCGGGGAGTCGGTAAATTTGTAAAAAATAAACCAAACAATCTTCGAACAATCTTTAACAAGCAACAAAACCCACCATTTACCTTTTCAGCGGTCCCCTGAATTACGGTTGTTACGTCCGAATGTTATTTCGATGCGACTGCGCTGCACTACTCAGTGCTATATTTTCCTTCGCATTTTATACGGCAATACAAGCGAAAACCATGGAAACGACATTGAGTGACAAAAATCAAACTTAAAACGGAGGCTAAAAAACAGCTGGCGTATATTTGAAATGAATAACAAAATATGGCTGCGAAATAAAGTATTTTTGTAACTTTTCGGGAAAAATTTTTATCCAACTGACTGACCAACTCACTTTTGTAATTAGAAATGACGAAAACCAAACATATTTTCGACGGTGGCCCAATCCAGAGAAACCTGACAAGACGTAAACACTATAAAATTAGCGGTTGACCCCCGAAACCACCCGCACTTTTCCGAACTCACCCAGAACATTTCTGAAATGCAATTCCTTGTAACAAACCATGCGGACGGTAGTTGGGAAGAAAGCGCTTGAACAGAAAGGAGTTAATGAAGTTTATATAAGTTATTTATAAAGTAAACTTTATCAAAAACCATCAAAAACAGTTCTTTTAAGAACTTCGCTACCACATAGTAAGTTTATTTTAATTTTTATAGTTTTTTTGAATCATATTAGTGTCCGTTGTCTTTTTTTCTCAGGCATTGTTCAAGCCTATGCAGGTGTTTTCAGCCCAATACTTGAATTTTTTTTAAAACGCCGAGCTCGCCTGCATGCACTTTTTACGGCGTATGCTTCTTATCGGCACCCTCGTTCTAGAGACCCCCCACAAAGACACAAAAATTTTTGGGCCAACTATTGGTGTCAAAATAACTTTCTGGATCAGCCACTGTTTAAGGTGGGAAAAATTACTCCAGATCTCATACTATTTTTCTGCAGTCAGAGACGGCGAGTCTCTGTGTTTGTAAAGGGGCAATATAATTGTTGTGAGAATTAATTTTCTCAAGGTAGCTAGGCTCATTTGATAACAATGTTTCCACAGCAGACTGCTAAAAATGTAAAAACAGAGTCAAATAGAAGTTAAAAAACACTTAAACCACAATTTTAGTGGACTTCTGAGATCTTTCATGTTTCATACAGACAACACTACAACAACAGCAACAGAAACGATTGTCAAATGCCAAATCCATCACTCGTCTATCCGCAGGCGCACCAGTTAAAAATTTCAATTAAAAACATGGCTAAGCAAGGCATTTTCAAAACATTCCAACGTGTCTCACTAAATTCCTCCGCACTATGGGTTTATTGCACAAAGTATCTGGCGTA
This sequence comes from Hydractinia symbiolongicarpus, assembly GCF_029227915.1. NCBI lineage: Eukaryota > Metazoa > Cnidaria > Hydrozoa > Anthoathecata > Hydractiniidae > Hydractinia > Hydractinia symbiolongicarpus. The sequence goes on along the minus strand of NC_079875.1, from coordinate 18,378,204 downwards.
ACGAGGCAAGCTAGCCATGCAGATTTTGTTTACAATTTCCACAGTAACGTTTATTCAATTTTCGTCTTAATAATTGTCGATTTGTTAAGTTTTACCAACTTAAAAGGATAGAACTAACGCAACTAAAGTGACGTTATGAAGTGCATATGTCAAATATGTCGTTGTGGGTAAGTTTTCTTCATACTTCTTTCCTACTTACTTCCTAGAGAGACGCTGAACTGCAGCCCTCTGAGCTATTTTATGTAGATAGACGTGCATATTTTACATTGCTAGTCTCAAAATATAAGGGATATATCCTATCTACCTATATTTTTCAGGAGGGGATATGGCTTAGATGGGTAGTCATAGAGTGTTTTATCCTCATTTTAAGCTATGCAAACCCAATTAGAGGGTCTGCCACTGCCTCTCTACCAGATAACTCCCTGTACCATCCCCAAAATTTCCCCCACATGGCTTGGTTCAACCCAGGGCTGTAGTAACATTATTTGAACCATATTAAATTGTAGCCAAACGGGGATTAAACCCCTATCTCCTGCACAATCACTAAGCTCACCAATGTGTAGCCCTGAGAACTACAAAATTACTTGACAAAAAACACATGAAACCACTCTGGTCTTTTAATGTTGTCAATGAAACCAGAAGAAAGCCACCATCTGTGTTATTTGAGCTGGATCATTATAGCTACAAAATTTAAGGGCAAAACTAAATGTAGAGAGAGAGAGGGGAGGAGCAACTCACATATTGATTTTTCTTATTGTTTTTGTCATAACAAGTGAATACTAAATGGAAAATGAAATCAATTCCAAAATTCAAAAAAGGAACATAGAAAACATTGCAGCTAGCCAACAAGCCAACTGCAATTACATTGAAATAAAGGAGAAAATTGTTATTTTAGTTGTATACATTTTTTTTACAAAATTTATAGTTTATATTTTAAAACTGATTTTCGTACAAAAATATTTTTTTTGTATAGCTATATAGTAGATATCTTTGTGTTTCATCACCTATACACAGCGTTATTGTGTTTTATGTTCATTAAAAAAAGAAGACAGGATGTTCAAAATCACCTATACACAGCGTTATTGTGTTTTATGTTCATTAAAAAAAGAAGACAGGATGTTCAAAATTTATAGAATAGGGTATTTAAGGGCTCTGATTCAAAGAAGGAGGGCTCTAGAATTAGCGTCAGAACTAAGTCAAAGCCTGAGAGAAATGGATATGCGAGTGGCTCCAAGATATAAATAAGTTTCACACCAACTATCTCACATTGCATTTTATTAGTATCATATTATCATGGTCACAAATCTCACACAAACATATCCTATGAAATGATATGAGTCTCACATTAACTTTTCTCATCATAAAATGTCGCAACTCTGCACCAACTTGGCTTTCTTCCACCATTTGGCAGATACCTTTAAATTCACTGAACCAAAACTGAACCAGCCCCCCAAAAATGTGTGGCTAAAGTAATTGCACAGGTTTACAGGTGAAGAAAATTCAAATCCTTATATAGATCAAGGTTGTGTTGTGAAGAGGAATGCCATTAAACCAGCATAATGTTATTAACCAAGCCAGTTGCATTGAATGTAGTAATAAAAAATTAAGGTAAACTGCTCAGGAAGATCTATATACAATTGGTGGCGCCGTAGAATAGTGGTTATAGCTCTCGTACTCTGTGCGGGAGACCGGGGTTCGATTCCTCTTGACGGCGATTCAACATGGGCGAGTGAATGTTACCATAGCCCCGGGTTAACCCAAGCCATGTGAGGGAAATTGGGAAGATGGCACACTGTGTGGGCCGTTGGATGTTGCCAGGAGTTGTCTAGTAGAGCCCCGGCTCTAATTGGGTCTGCGTAGCTCAAAATGAGCATTAAATACTCTAGGACTCTCCATCTACCCCATGGCCCCTCCTGGAAATAATAGACAGGGTATATCCCTCGATATTTGTGAGGCTAGCCATGTAAAATATGCACATCTCTAATAAGTAGCTAGGTAGGGGAATTATTGTTTATTGTCTAGCAGGTAAAGTAGCTCAATTTAATCTGGAGTTCAAATTAACTAGTAAACAGAAACAACTGGAAATGAGAGCCATGACACTGGGCACACAATGATCTGGCTAACTAAGGCCAGATATTGAAGTGTAGAAACAAAAGTGAACTGAAGATAGTGCGTTAACTTTATCCAACCAGCCGTCAACCTATAGAAACTGCAAATTTTAGCTCCATAAATAGCTGTTGTAATATATTTGTACTATTTATATATAAAGTTTTTGAGCTGATATTGAAGTGAATATAGTTCTGAAATATATGTATGCTTACTTCAATCTAAACATGTGGTGAGATATTGGTTGATGTTAATTACTTGTCAGCGAACATTTAAAAGACCTGGGGTGAGAAAATGATTGTCATCATTATCATTCTTAGCCAATCGCCTATTTTTATGTTTATATTAATTACCTTTTTTCAATCTGAGCTAGACCGTTTTAGTTCTCAACTCACAGACTGAACTAGGTGTCAGATTTTATGAGACAAGTGGAGGAAATTCACTTTTCTGTCGTTTCTCAAAGAGACCCCTTACTTGAGTGTCATTTTGGCAACAAGAACAACAAAAAAGTAATTCCAATCAATGCACGTTTATAATATCTATACATTGGTTGAGTTGAAATACGAATGTCCCAATTTGATATGCAGTTTGATTAAACCTGTATATCTTTAAATGTGAATATCTTAAAGAAAATTTGTTAAATAACTATTAAACTTTGTATTAGAAGTCTAACATTATCTTATACATTGTGACCCTTTGAAAATGAGTTCTTTGGACATTGTATAGTGTAGAAGTTAAGCATCCTCCACTTGTTAACTAACTAACACTTTTGTATAGGTCCCTGCAATTATTCTACCTCCAAAACTTAATCCTTAGAAGCTTAATTAACTTGTGCATGTTAAGTTTCAGGTTTTTAAAATAGAAAGCTCACACGTTTTTAAAAGCTGTATTTCCACTCAATATCAATTCGGATTGGATCAGATCAGAGAGGAACAAGAAAAATATCTTAATTTGATTGGCTATCTGCTAATTATTCTTTTGTTTTTATAATTTTTTCCTGACAAAGGATGGACTGTTAGGTCAAATTTCGTACAACAGGGAACTGATAATAATGAGCATTTTTTTAACAGAAGTTGTGGAAAATTTATGTGACTAGTGCTCTATTTTATGATTTTGTTTTTTACTATGCTTCCATACCAACTATACATAATTTAAAGAAGAACACTGATTGAAGTTTGTGTGAATTAAACACCAGTAAATTATTTATATAATGCACCGCACGTTTTTTTAAAACAATTTTATATTTTTTATCCAATTCATAAAACTGTGTCAAGCATTCGCCCTAATTTCTTGATTCAAGAAGTATTCGGGCGGTAATTTATACTTTACGAAGTATTTAGATTTAAACAACTCCTGAAACTTAGCCGTCTAACCATACCTTAGATTGAATTACTCTATTGAAATTATAAGCTAAAACATCAGTCAGTCATCCATTTAAAACTTGAGCAGACAATTTAATAAAACACACTTCAAATTAAGGATATACTAGACAAGTACCAATATCGCATAAATTATAAACTTAATCTCAGATCGTATTTTTTGCATTTTTTATTACCATTTATTAAGTGGGAAGTTCCAACTTGTTTCTTATGTATAAATATTTTCTATAAAATTAGTAATACTTTTTAATATTTGTTTCTTACTTAAGTCTAAACAAATAAACCCAGCAGTGAAAATGTTTATGAAAGAATATCTTTGTGTTGTTCTGTATTTATGTATGTATGGTGTTTCCTTTACGTGCAATAATACTAACAAACTGGCAAAAGTTAACACATTCAGTACTTATACGGTGCCTGAAATGACCTCCACAAAACAAGTACTGAAATTGAGAGTCAGATTTTATACATTATGCTGGTAATTCTAGGCATCTGCTAAAATCAGGGCCTCTTAAACATTTTTCGAATCCATTATGAAAGGTATATAAATAGCTGTTTTATTTGCTTTAGCAAACATCGCTGTCCACACTACATGCCAACAAGACCACAAGTTACAAACAAAGGACCATGTGCTTTATCAGAATACCAAGAGGGTTATAAGACCAGCAAAGGAGAACGTATTATTGTCAATCGTCCTCAGGATAACCTTAAGCATGATGGTGATGGAGATTACATCACTAGCCATAAGGAGAACTTTCATGCTCATGAGCATCAACCACGCGTTGATCACCGACCAACCGAGCAATACGTTAAAAGAGAAGAGCCGATGGATCTGAGTACAGAATATGGAACAAAATACTTAAAAGGGAAGGGACAAGTCGCTCCTCTTCCGCAATATTTTAAAAAGAAAACTCAACCCTTTGGGAATGAGGAGGAATTAAAAGGTAAATCTGTCACGCACGAAGACTATGAAAATAAAGGCCTCAACCCGAGGCCACATCTTTACAAGTTACGTGATAATCACACGCTTTCAAATGCTCCAATGGACGAAAAGTCGACGCACCAAGCAGATTATCAAGGCCTGTATGGAGATAGATCTCACATTGTGCCAAGGCGAGCTGATAACTTGGATGGAAAAGGTGATTTTAAAATCTGCTTTCGTTGTTTTACTTTTTCGCGGAATAAATAACACTTTTTCATATTAATGAGCGTTGTACAATGGGACTCTTCCGTCCGAGGCATTAAAAAACCTGCGTTTTTTTTCTTTATAGGACCTGGACAGTTTGAAACAACACATCATGAACACTTTGTGAAACATACTCAGAGACCAAGATCATCCAAAGGTATGTAAAAAAATTTTTAAAATCGCTTTTCGCGAAATTTAAATCCTCAAACAATTTTGATACAAACTTTCTTCCTCCTGTCCAACCTGAAAAAATACATGCTTTTTTATCTTTTTTACTTTGGGTCAAAATAGCTTGACAACGACTTAAATTAGCAAATTTCTCCAAAGCCAGATCAACTTCAAAGCGAAAGCGAAACAACCTTCAAACCCAAATATACCCTTTTTGCAACTTTTGACTTATAACGCTAAGCACGAATAAATCGTCTATGCTGAATGTAAATCGCTTTAAACAGCTCAGCAGCATGTACCAGAGCTTTCTTCGCCGCCAGTATAAATGTCGAAAAGACAAGAGACCTTGAAACAAGGTTGCGAAGATCCGACCTTCGACCTTCCTTCGGCTTTACTTTTTAATCACCTATGTTCTTTATAGGGTGGAAAACTGAATATATACCTAACAACCAACCGTTTTCTGGACAATCAATTGTGCAGACGGACTATAAGCACCACAAAAATGCGTCGAAATCACATCCTGTCAAATACGACAACGGCCTGTTTAACTCTGATCAGCAGTTAGACGATGAAACCACACATGGTGCCACATACAAACACTGGCAGGTGCAAAGAAATGTGGCTAAACGAGACCAAGACGTATACAGACCCCCGTCGGCCGCCATGGATATGCAAAAGACATCAGACGATTACAAAAATTTCGGACGGCGTGGCGCGGCAAAATCATTACGGCCGAAGACAAATGTCAATTTCGGTGATGAATTTGACGGCGTGACGTCGTACGCCGACGGTTACGTCAAACATCAAATCTCACCACGACATAAAACTCAGCGCAGTAGAGATTACTACTCGTCCAATGTTCCATTCGACTCGACAACAGAGAGCAAAGATAACTACAAACAACAAAACGTCGCTCCTGCACAGATGATAAAACGGGAACATGAAATATTTGATACAAAGAAACCATTTGCCAACAAGACGTCCTACGGAGAGCAGTTTGAATCAAAGAAATTACCTGAATGCCCAAGTTCAAAGATAGTTATGAATAACTTTGCCGGATATGATCTTATCGATGACTTTATCAACGGCCACCGATTTCTAATTAAAAATGGCGAAGTGAGTACAGCATCGAGCTTTCGTGGAGACACCCCTCCTCTTCCACCAATCGGAGGTGGAAAAAACACAACAGAAGTTTATGTCAAAGTGTAATTTTGTTCACTTGAGTAATTTGTTGATAAAAATTAGCAAAAATTCAGCAAAAATAAGTTTAATCTGCTTTGCAAAACGTCAACATAGGCTTCTTCCTAAACCAGTTAATTCGCATTATTTTTAGTAGCCTGCTATAAATTATAGATATCTTTAAATTTTTAAACTTAAAAATTAAAGTCCAGGACTCGTAAAAATTTTGACTTTTAAGTTTAGCATATTTCACCGATTTTTAATTGTAATATAAAGAATTTTGTAATTTTTTTTTACCGCTATTTCTCCAAATTATGTTGAGATAATGTCACTAAGTGACACAAAAATAGATGTATTTACCTTAACGTATTTAAGAAACACTTAATTGTTAAAATTACATCCCGTAAAATTCTATCTGGACAAAACTGCTTTCATGAAAGCAGTTTTGTCCAGAATTTTATCCTGTTTTACAAGGTTGTGGGATACAGTAAATTATAATATATATTCTTTATTAGTATATTTATGCGTGGAATTTATTTAAAGATTTTTTTGTTTTGTTCTGTTTTTATTTAGAAACACTTTCTCTAAAAACTATATACTTCTCTCCATTGCAAGGGTAAGAGTAGTTAATAATTTTTTTGCCAGCGTCATCTTCTGGTAAATAAAACAGCCCTGAGATGGAGGATATTTACAATTTATTTCTTAACTCGCACTTAATTTGTATTATTGGTTTGAATGAAAAAAGAAAATAAATTTGTATATAACAAAATAAATGTTGTTTTTTCTGCATATAGAATGCGACATCACATGCGCACATTGAAAAAATTAGAAATTTTTGAAAGCGCGCATGCGCTAACAAAAAATCTCGCGCGCTTTTTTGTCATAGCGAAAAATTAGTTGAATGAAAACAAGTCGTAACTGTAAGCACCGTCAATTTCTCTTTTTTAAATCAGTGTTAATCCCGCACCAACCGCGTCCCATCAGAACAGACCGTCGTGAAAGATCGATTTTTAAAAAAAAATCTTCACTGTTGTTGAGCCATCGTTATTTGAGTTATATTTACGAAAGATAAAATATGGAACACGAGTGTCATTAAATGCAGTTTAAAATTTAGTCGATGTTAAATTAATTATTTTCAAATACTGTAAATGACTATTTAACTCACAGGGTGCTTATTTAATCTTGCGATCTTATTAATGGGTGTTTTATCGGACTGGACGCTTATTGAGGATGACTTTTTAAAAAAATCCATTTATAAAAAGTGGTACCCAGCCTTTTAAAACTTCAACAAAGTTTAATATTAAAATTAACCGTAAAACTGTAACAAAGTATGTCGTTTATAATACCATCAGTATACCAAACCTAATGATAAGACCAAAGACGTAAATATACAACAAGAATATCAGCTCTGGCAATGTCACACCGAAACTTTCTTTAAAACACGTATTTTGAAGCATAAGAATCTTTAAAAAGTTCTTAAAAACGAAATTTTTAACCATATTAACCTTACTTGTTACAACAAGAACATCAGCTCTGGCAATGTCATACCGAAACTTTCTTTAAAACACGTATTTTGAAGCATAAGAATCTTTAAAAAGTTCTTAAAAACGAAATTTTTAACCATATTAACCTTACTTGTATCGAGGCAAAAAGTCCTATTCGACTAAAAACCTTTTTAGACTCTGGCTTGATAGGGTTTGTTATTAGAAAAAATACATATAACTCTCGCTCTACCGGTAAGCTTTAACAAGCGTGATTGGTTGAAAATTCGTGCAACAATAACAAAGATGGTAAACCTTAATTACGACCTTGGTAAGTTAATAATTTATTCGACAGTAAACAGCTTGAGATCCTAATCGAATATGATCGTGAGAAAAGAGAAACTGTAATGAATTGAAAGAGTTATTTTTAGTACTTAATCCATGCAAGAAATAGCGTTAAACAAATTAACTGAACGAAGCTGATGTGTAAACATATGGTACCGGGAAAACAAACTGCGAACGTATTTGTTTCAAAGTTATTAAAAGTAGAGTAGAGAAGAAAAATGGTCGATGATTTTTAGAAAGACGGAATGAATTTATAAATTTTAGTTAAAGAATATTACACACATAATTCGGTTTGAATACATTTTCTGTCACCTTTGATGGTGTGAGGTATCGGATTGCAAAACATAGCCATGTATGTTTACCCGGGCTTAATTAAATGTTACGACCTGGAAAGGGAGGGGGGGGGGGGGGGAGGGGGGTTTCTTATGCAATCGAACTTTGCACATTTGTAAGATGTCTTTAAGGTAACAAATCCCTAGCAACACATTTTTAGTGCTGTCATCATACCATTCGCTTGAAATTTGTCCATAATATTTTGGTATGGGTTTGTGTTAGGTATTATACTACTGTGCCAAGTTCAAATTACGATTGTAGTCCAGTATGTACTTTGTATACCCTACAAATAGTGAAAAAAAGATGGCGGATGAGCAGTTTGTGTTAAAGAAAACAAAACAGCATAAAAAAGATGGGAAATGTTCAGAACCTCAAGAATACCATGAAAAAATTGATATGCTTAAAAAACTTGAACTTTACCAACGAAAAACATTGTTGAATCAACAGCTCACTTATAAAAGAAGCGTTGAGAGATATACAAAATCACCCAGCACCAGACCGAGGTCGAGTTCTTGTCCAGAGGCGACGTTCTTTCCACCTTCCCCATCTTGCACTCAAACGAGAAATGCTCACGCTAAAGATAATGTTGCTGTGCAACCAGAAACAATTGTTACGGAAGAATGTGGACATGCTTCGAAATATGAAGAAAGTGAAAGAGAAGAATTACATGAAGAAATAGTATACGAGGAACAAACAAACAAAAGAAGACGTTGCATTCTAATGTGCTTTTAAGAGTTTATTTTACCTTAAAATACCGAAATCAAGCGCACCCGATTATAAGTGCACCCATTGTTAAGCGCACCAAATCTTTACCTAAATTTTATTGCCGTTTATAAGCGTACCCTCAGATAAGCGCATATAGGGAAAGGAGATATAGAATACAATGTTTGTTTCACTTAAAATGCAAGATTTTTTTCTGCTTCTTTAATTTTGTTACGGATATAGTTTTTATAATTTTTTACAGCATATATATAATATCTACACGAAAGTTCAATCCCTCCTCCAGGGACCGAAGTGTCTTCAGGAACACGACGCTTTTCACCAGTAATGACTGCTTTCATCCATAAAAATCGGCACTCATTTATGATTGGATACAAATTCTTGGCCAATATGATACACAAATATAGTACATACATCATCGAAAAAAAATTATTTAATTTTTCTTTCTTTTTTTTTACTTGCACTTTCCTTTTCCTCGCATCAAAATCTTGCTATCACCACTGATAAGCGCTGCGCTTGATTTCGGCATTTTACGGTAAGCCACAACACAAGAGCGACACAAAGCGCTTGTCGTCGAAAATAGAAGTGCCAAAAAATTGCCATAAACACGGCCACACATTTCACATGATAAATATATTTTACCAGAGCCTAAAATCAAAAATATATTTAATCTTCTCGGTAGTTTCTTTGTCTTCGTATATATAGTATGACATAATTCCGTTATCGTTCGATAAAATTTTAGTTTTAATTTAATTTTCAGGTTAAAATCACGAAATATTCTATGTGTATGTAAAAAAATATTTTAGCAACGTTAAATTAAAAACACGCCAAATTTTGCTCCCCACTATCGTCAAATTAAAACCACAACAGAAAATTTAGAAAATGGATAAAACACAAATCCAATATTGGTTTTCACAAGTCGCAGCATTGAATCTTCAAGTTATGATTTTTTGTTTCAAATATCTCGTGAACAATCCAATAAAACACTTAACAAAAAAAAATGCATGCTAATAAAGAACATGGGTACTACAACTGTGAATATAAAAATATGGATGATTGTGTTTTTTATTTGAAGAAAAATCCTTTTAATGTAGTTTTAAAAGGTATTACAGCATACTTTACTCTCGTTAAGTGGGACACTCAAGCGAAGAAGGGAAAATGTACTACTTAGCAGGCGTTCTACTTAAGCGAATCTCCTCATCTGTAGGATTTTCATCAAATTGCTCAATTTGTCCTAATTATCGCGAGATTTCTTGAGAGACTTATGGAGATCTTAGACGGATTCGTAAATTCATAATCAAAATATGGTGATAGTAATTGTGTTTATTTTTTCTCTTTCTATATCTCATCAAACCAAGAAAATTCTAGAAAAGTTTTGTTTACAAAATTTTTCTTTCAAATCATTGCAATGTGTTCAAAAAATTTGAAGTCATTCCATCCACTTAAGCGAAATTTTTGCTTCAAGGGCGGAGATAAAATGTACTACTTCGGGCGTCCTACTTATTCAGGGTCTCACTTAAGCGAATTTTTTTGCTTGAAAAGGGTAAGAAAGTTCAAGGGACGGATAAAAAGCGTACTATATAGCGGGCGTCCTACTTAACGAGAGTATACTGTATGTCTAAAAATATTATACTCTGTTTAGCAAAACCTAACAAAATTTTATTTTGCGAAAATAAACAGTTGAAATGAACGTTTTTTTGACAATGATTTTAGGGCTTGTTGTAGCAAAAAATTTTGTAACCACCAGCAGAAAATTTACCCGTTGAATGTATGACAGACTTGTGGAATTGATGTATTAACAAAAGAAGAACGAAAAGTTCTATTTTTATTATTATTACTATTATTTACCCAGGATAGCCTCTTCAGTTTCTATACGAACTGTTATCAAGGAGGATCTTGCGAAGGGGGTCCTACTGCATCTAAAGCTCCCATTTGAGCTACGGAAGGCGTGCAAGCACAACAACCGCTCAACCAGACAACCGCCTAAGATATCAATCCCATTCTCATGCTAAACGTTTAGCAGAAAGGATCGCTTCACACTTTTATAGTCTCTGGCATGACTCGGTCAGGGTTTGAACCCAAGACCTTCCACACTGGAGCCGAGCGCTCTACCACAAGGCCACCAGTCGGTATGTTATGTCAAGTATACGTTCAACACATCGTCTGACCTGCAGCTTTTTTTCTTGAAAACTAATAAGTTAGTATGAAATATGCTTATGTAAAGTTAACAATTTTGTTGACATCAAGAAAGTTAGAGCTAAAGTTTTTCCAGTAGCAAATTTGGGTATATTGGTCGATATTGGAGAAAAGAGAAATTGGCCGACAATTTTTAGCCATGGACGGAGATCACGAAGAAAAAGATTTGCAGAATCCAGTCTAAGCTATATTACTTATTGTAAAAAAACTTCTAAGGTCAAATTCCATGATAGGTCTGCGTATCTTCCTAGGCAGCGTAACTTTCAAGAAAGGATAACAGCATTTGGACAAGTATTTCCAGATGTATTGCATGAAATTACATTTAGATAAGTATACCATGAATCTTCTATATAAAGTAACAATCAATTCCATTTGTGGTTTAAAATTGTTTAATTGTCTGTTGATTTACAAGAATGGTTTTATCAATTTGCAGTTTACCATTTTTAAGAACCAGCTATATCAAGTTAGCACTAAAAAACCGACACAATCAATTTCAGTATCACTTCATATTAGCAGCGGGTTTAGAAGGTGTTTGAAAAAGATATAATTTGGATGATTATTGTGAGTGTTTGAAAGGGAAGCAGGCGTTTTCTTCGCTTTCTGAAAGGTTCATCCTTCTGATTTGCATTGATATATTGACAATTCTAATCTTTTGCAGTATAAAAGAAATATTTTTCCAAGCAGTAGTTAATGTTGGCGCTTTACTGTAAAAAAAATTCTACAAGACAACGTGTGATTAACAAGGTTAAGTCGAGAAATATTTGTGTATATGCTTACACAATAAAATTTGGTTGGTGTCATAGTCTCTGGAAAATGCTGGCCGTGACCTCTTCAATCTACAAAAGAGAAAAAAAAGGGTAAATTCGCCTGTTGTACATATTCCTGCATTGATATTTTGTTCATTCTTGTTCTCCTGTTAGCAAGCAATAATTGAGTCTCCGCTGGACACACTTTTTTCAAAACCAAAAATTGCATAAAATTAGCATAATTAGACAGCTAACGAAATTATAGTCCGCGTTCATAAAGCATTTTAAGAATAATGAACTCTTTTTTTCTTTTTAAACTTGTTTGTTTGGTGTACATGTCAGCGATGAAGTAAAAGATGAAATAACCAAGTCGACTCACAAATGACCAAATAAGGAAATGTTATATTTACATATCAAGCTACCTCGTGCCGAGCTTTAAGACGGATGTTAATACCAATCTTCTATTGATGTTAAGCTACTTTAACAAGAAAAAGTTGATAATAAACGCTGAAACACAAATACGTCACACTTTTTTTTTCTTCGCGCCATTGAAACAAGTACATAGTAAATTTTCTGAAACCGCAAATATTTTTTTATGCTCGTGTTTACTTTGCGACCCACCACGAATCATAGACCGACTATCATTTTAGTAGTGAAGTAAACAACAACTATCGTGTTTAACATGCTTCGTCAGGACCGCAGTGACCTATGGGACAAGAGGGTCATGCCCCTCTCTCTCTAAAATTTTCAATCATTGTTAATACTCAATCTAAAGGGTTTAAATCTTAAAATTTACCTTAGGCGAGTCAATAATTGTGAGGCCACATGCAATCGTAAATTATAAACCCTCTCCAAAAATCAAAACAACTTCAATATCTGTTACTGGCTTTGTTCGTATGTGCGAAATTTACTAGCAAATATCGAATGTGCTAACATTTAAAAATATATATATATTGGGCTAACATACAACCTTTTTAGCAAAAACGTTTTTTTCTGTAAACAAGTTTCACAAATATTTCAACTGTTTGTTGTAACTAGAATATTTTCAGTGACTAATCCTCTTACAGATCTGTCGAAGGCGTTCCACGCTGTTAAATCCTTTGTTTAATCACATTAAAGGGACGGTGACATTGCCAAACTCTCGAAAAGGTTTTTAGATATACTTTTGTGAAAGAAAACAAAAATGATTTTCCGGCATTGTGAGCAGTTCTTTTTGGAAAGAAAATAAATATCGTTACCACTATCAATATTTTGGCTATTATATTCTTTTTGTTGTAAAAATACTTTTGGTGTCGATGTATAGCAGAGAACAAATTGTTCATAAATATTTAAAAATAATCATTGAAAGTCCTTTTCACATCGCTCTTGTTATAAAAACAAGTAAAACGTCCTAAAATCCACTGAAATACTTCAAAATATTTTAAGCCAAAAAATGGATACCTGGAGTAAAAAATTGTAATTTTTATACAACTTTTATGTCACAACTAAGTATGTTACACCTAGATAGATGTATATTTACAAAACCTGGATTTCTTAGAAGAAGTTTATGGTAATATATACAAACAGATATAAGACATATGTACACAAATTCGTGTCTTTTTAATAAGCAACCAGTTTATAAGCGACTGTGCTAAAAAATTGCAGCATCTTTAGTGGTATTAGTATAAGTAATACTTCGTACAAGTGAAAATTTATGATTGAAATAATTTTTTCATACATTTAATTAGCGGACTCACTTCCTTGATCCTTTTAGCTACTTTTCGTATTCCGTAAGAGGGTCTTTTTGGTCTGGACGTTAGGCAAGAATTTGACACATTGGTACTGAAATGTTTGCAGGAATTTTATTTATCTTCAAAATTGTTCTGCTTTCTGCTAAGTAACATTTTTCTATCTTTTAAAGGCGTATTTTTTAGAAACTCAAATGAAAATCAAGTTGCTTACAAAAAAAAAAAAACGTGTATACATATAATCTTTGTCTAGCAAGAAAGTAAAACCAACCATAACAAACAAAGCATATTTAAGCACCTGTTATATCCTCTAACGACATTTTTCATATATTGCTTGATTTTGTTTGTCGTAAAATTCTACTAGAATGTCTCTCTTCGAGACCATATTTCTTTCCTAAAAGTTCTGTTTCACTATAACAATTCCGCGGACGCACTCTCATAACATTTTCTATGCCTTCTTCTTGTATAGCTATATCAGATTTTTTTTTAAAGTTTGGCCATTCGTATAATGTGGTAGCATTTTGGTGGTATCTGAGAGGTAACTTAAAAGGTGCGTTTTCTGTCTTTAGCAAGTCTTCTTCTGATTCTAAAAAACATGTCGTCTTAACTGGTAAAGATGCTGACCTTGCAATTGTTTGGTGAATGTTTACACTATCGGGCTGCTCGTCTGATTTACTTTGTGACAACCCACGGGCTTGATTTCTGGATATAATTCTGGAAGATCTTGTCAACGGTATTTTAACATTTTTATCTGGCGAAACAAATGGAGTTGAAACTCTTGGAAGTTTCTGTAGAGAAGAAGTTTCTTTTAAAGGAAATGTGTCTTCTCTTGAAACTCCCCTAGGCAGTGCTTCGGTACAGAGTTCAGGTATAGATACTTCAGAGCTGGATTTGGATAGTGGTGTGCATCGAACATTTCTACCTTGGTCTTGTTCAAAACTTTTCCCCTTCGTTGTGTAATCCAATTTACTGGGAATAAGTTGTGTGACAGAGTCACTACTGGAGCGTGTCAATCGACGATGACTGTTCTGACGCAAGTTGGCAGCAGTGATTCGATCCATGTGGAACAGACGATTATCGCTCGAGTTACTCATCATGGTTGGGCGAAGATAACGTTTATCAGTCCTATCTAACGACTTCGTTTTCGCTCGATTTAGTTGAACATAGTATTCTCCATCCATGTCGGATTTTTTATACGTCAAACATTTCTGTGCGTCAAAGTAGAACTTATCTATGGCTGTTTTAATCGAAACATTGCTTTTCTGTAGCACGCTTTTCGTGTACCTTTCTTCGTTCTCGAGATATTTCAATTCGTTTTCCAATTTTTTCTCGTGTCGATAGTTTTCTTTCTTCGCCATTTTCTCAGCACTTGTTATAGGAACAAAACGAACATATTCAAATCTTGATGGCGTATACATCTCTTGATCTTTAAAAAGCTTTTTATGTAAACAAAACCACTGTTTATTTAAACGTAGATTTCCGTTGTATCTCTCGGCTATTTTCAAGTACTTTCAATCAGCCTCTGAAATAATAAGATTAACGTATTTTTACCCGTTTCGTCACCTGACCTCTTTTTACTTGTACACAGTAAACATATTCCTTCACAAGATACTCTCTAAGTTAATATGTTTGTCCCTTTAACATAGTAACTTTTCATTCATCCTTTAGATAGATAGGTGTGCATATATACATGGCTAGCCTCACAAGTATTTAGAGATATACCCTGTCTATTATTTCCAGAAAGGACTATGGCTTAGATGGGGGAGTCCTAGAGTATTTAACTACTCGCTCCACCAGACAACTCTCTGCAATATCCAACGGCCCACATAGTGTGCCATCTCCCCAATTTCCCTCACATGGCTTGGGTTAGTGCCATCTCCTCAATATCCCTCACATCTCCCGTTATCATAATCCGTTAGTAGCCTTTTCTAATATGCCTGCATTATGGAACAATCCACGTCGTTGGCTACAAAAGCCCTGATATTAGATAAAAACGCTCATGCTGACGTCAGCAACAATTAGGACATATTAAGTGTTTTAAAATAACCAAATAACCTTAGATCCCGAGTTCTAAGTCTACTCTGAATATTGACAAATAATCTTTGACAAGTTCAAATTGTGTGAATCTTTGACAAGTTCAAAATGTGTGAATTTACTAAAAGTTTACATACCAAATTGTAGAGACGAATTTTCGTCTTTGTAATATTGTAACTCGGTGATTTGCTAAAGAAAAAGAATTTTCAAATTACGAATCGTTTCACATTCAGAGTGGTCTAACATATTTACATTTAAGTTACATCAGTCCAGCATCGACAGGAGTTAGGTCTCCCTAAATGAGTACTGCAGGCACAATATTTAGCCAAAAAAGTAAACGATGTGTCGGATGTAGATGACAACAAAAATGACACAATGATAGAGACAATTTTCTTAAGAATATTTAAAAACATCAAACAAATTTATAATATGAGTCGGTTAAAAATAAAGGTCAAGGAAAAAGTTAAAATATTAATCAAAAATTTCATTTAAACTTTGACAGTGTGCTCAAAAATACATAACAAAATATTAACATTATCTGTCTAGAATATGAAAAAAACAATACTTCATTTCTGTCTCTTCTTTATCAACCTGTTTACACAACTTCTTATGTCCCCTTTATAGCTCTTGTACTTTTTGCTTTTCTTCTTTATATTTTTATGTCTTCAAAGTTTAGTTTGGGTCTTCAACACCTTTTTTGCATATATATAATTTTTAATTGTATTTATTTTGATATGTAGCTAGGACACACAGCATAGTTTTCTTACCACGAGGAAATCAGAATGGAAAATATTACGCTGGGTCTCAAACGATTTTTCTGTGGTATTTGATTGGTTAGTTTTATTGTTTTTTGTTGACGTGGTCAATATAGGGAAATCGTTTGTTTTGAACGCGAATAATTTAACTCACCCAAACAAATGTAATTAAATCTTGTGTTTTTAGGAGGGTAAAATGTGACCACGCCGACTTATAGTATGAGGTGAATTTGAATTTTAGGGATTTGCTGTGACATTTGTTTACGTCTACTGAATTTAATATCCTCGAAGAAGGCTAAGTTAACTAGACTAGCTTCCAAGATGTAATTTCGATTCATGTTGTCGAATTACCCTAGCTAAGATGGTAAGTACTTACCTCCATCTCTCATTTTATATTGGGATTAAAACTGGAAATATCTAGTTTGCTACCTATAGAAAACTACAGAATTCTCGGACAGTTTTGTAATTCTAATGCTTTTTACTTATAGAATGTGGCTAGCTAAACAAAAGTTTTTATGAACTTGGCATAGCAATTTAAAAGCGTGAGTAAAAAGCTTTATGGCAGCATATTGTACCAAATAAGCTCCAGCTTCACAGCCTGTGTCTATATTCCAATCAAAGACCCTATGCTGAATGACGAATATTAGTGTCCGGTGGTAAATACTAATATTACTAAAATTTTAGCTATAACAGAACTCAGTAATATTTTCCCCTTGATTGCTCATAGCACATTTTGGGACGCCTTAATTTAATATCATTTTTAAAACTAAGATTCACGAAAAATTGTGTTATAGTAGTATTTAAACCAGGTCGTTGGACATTAAAATATTACAAGTGGAGCTTAACTATCATTTGACCTACAAACATAATGACACCCTCTTGCCCCAAACTAGTCTAATCGGACTTCTTTTAAATTGACCCCAGAACTCGAAAAAGTTTAGGCAGGACAAATTCTTTCAATTTCAATTTCGTTACGCACCCCAGAAGAACTTTCAAATCAAAACCATTTTTGTACTTAAGTTATTGTGTTTTTGTTTTTCACCAAATAAGCCCAGGTGACGCTGCTCATTACTATATGACTGTGGTTGAAGTGATGGAATTTTGTCTGTCTTTTATATATTATGTTGACCGCTTGGAATAACGTACCCGCTATTCATAAATCATGAGAAAGTATGATATAAAAGGACTAGCCGAGACGCTGGGTGTAGCACTACAGAATAGCCGTGTCACGTTTTTATGAAAACTTTTTTATAAATATTTAGGTCAAGCCGCATCCATTAAATCATTGTGTTTATTTTATTCATGATTGAACGTGCGCTGTTTTTTGAAAAGTGAAAGTGGGTAACTTGGGTAGGAAAGAGTTATTGATTTGTAACTTAATGTGTGACTAATGCTAGGAAATTAGAATTTGTTGTTTTAGCTGTACGTGCTGAGTTCCGGACAAAGAAATTAACAGACTTAAACCAAATAACGAAAAATTTAAAATTAGCCTGTGTCTGTGCACATGGTTAAGAATATAGAAATAAATAAATTTTGAGCAACACTCTACCAGACACAGAGTTAAGGTTTCCCAAAATGTCTCAAAAGTAATCTGCGAAAATAATACTTAAACAAGTCTATTATAGCTAAAACTTTGGTAAGTATTGACTGGATCTGTATTCTAATATTTGGCTGTCTATCTATCTGTCTTTGATTCAAAGATTGTAGGTTCGAGTAGCGAGAGATGAAAGCAGAGGACGTTACTCACCCCTTTAAAACCAAACAAAAAGCACATTAAACATACCCGTTCTCAAAAAATCTTTTTTCATGTGGGTTTTGAATACTTTATCGGACAAACAAATGTAAATAAAATGAGAAGTAGAACTGCTATATAAAAAAAAAAGAAACAACAAGACATATATTGGAGAAGAAACATAGTAAATGTTAAACATAGTAAATGTTAAACAACCGTTCAAATCATAGTCACAAGTTCACCAACATGATTGCTACGTGAAATAAACTGAACAGAGATTATTGTTACAGACCCACAATGGCTGTGACCCGTTTGACTTGTGTGTTTATGTAAAACATTTTTTCATAGAAACTTTTCTTTTCTGACAGTTGATGTTATTTTTATTTCTTTTTACTTCTCATGTTTACTCCTGGTTGAAAGAAAACCTCAAAATAACTATTCGCTGTGTGGTAACGCGTATTTTAAATTTTTTGTGTCGCATTAGATAGTAATGGCTATTGTTTTCCATTTCAGCAGAGTATATCTCCGCCTTAGATGGGATCACAATCTTGTTCTTGACATATAGCTAAAGCCTTAATTAAAATATGATGTCAATTTCAAAACTTAAAATAGAGAGGGGTACGCATGCGAACTTTTAAAAATTGCAAGCATCTTTATTGTACGCCACCCATTTCAATTTATTACCTTCTTACCCTAAATCCATAATAATAAAACAGTTTCGGAAATTCCATCACTACCTTAACCCTAACTTTATTTAGACCACCTCCTTATTATCTGAATTAAAACACAGTTTAAAAAATAAATAAATTAAAACTACCTCCGGCCCCTCTTGATGAACACCCTCTTGTCTCAGACTTACAATTACCACCTTCCAATCATCGATTTGATAGAAACGCTACCTACCTTTCATGACAATTAGATTATCAACAGTATCACTTTAACCAGATGTCTCGAGAAAGAGCGTAGCAAAAATGATCTACGGGTAATGCTAAGTTTGTGTATGTTTATATATATAGGTTATGGAGCGAATGTGATATGACCTTACTTTTCATGCTACACATTCATGTTCAAACGGATCTAACCAAGCCACAAAAAGACCTTTGCGAAGACTTGTGGTTACACAATGTTTATGTTAGCGCTCAAGTCAATACCTTTTTCCGCTGAAACTTTCTTTACATCCGTTATGATTTGAAATGTTGAATCCTGTTCTCCGGCAAGATAAGCAAAAAGACGTCCCAAAAGAAAATTAGTGGCTCAGATTCGTTCAGTGAATGAATGCAATATGTTTTGTAGGCTTTACGTGATCACACCAACCAACTAACCAAAACATTGTTTATTTACATAACGATAAAAAGTAGAGAGTGTGACCAAGTGTCATCGTTGCATGTTACGTTGTTTCATGTACGAATCTTGTGTGGCACGTGGCTGTGTAAATAAAGTCGAAGTTTAAAAAAGTAATTCATTAACATGTTTGGTTGAGCAAATATCCCCTTCTGTGACGTTCTTTGATAAATTCAAATCAACACAGGCTGTTAATAATAATTCAAATAAATATATTAATACTTTTTTTGAGTTTTTGTTGTTTGTTTGTTTTAACATGGGTTTGACAAATGCTGCGTGCAGAGCAAAAATGACCATTCCATTTGTTACAAACTGGACGCGAGATTTTCATTTGTGAAAGTACCCTAATGTCATTCAGGTATGTCATTTAGCTATTAATAACACAAGCTGATTGATTGATTGATTGATTTAATTTATTTACCGTCGGTTATTATATACAACTAGTCGAAAACGCCCGCGGAGAAATCCACTTAGGCAGATGGACAATGGAAAAATAGGTTGTTTTAGATATTTTGCTGACGTCAGCAGTGCAGATCCCTAAAAAATTGACGAAATTCATTTTATTTTTTGATTGTAATGTGTAGAGATTCAAACGCTGATCAAAATAATGTATAGGATGATATGTTTTCAAGGAACGCCTAATGAGATATAAGGGTTTAAAAATTGTGCTGACGTCAGCAAGGGCCGTGAAAACACAAAAAATTTTTAAGAAATTTATATACCTCTGTTGCCTTCCTCGTATAGATCTTGAAACGCTGATCAAGAAAATATATAGGATCATGTACTTTTGACAAACCGTTGCAGAGATATTGGGGTTTGAAGGTTTTTTGGTGAACCCGTCCATTCCGAAACGGATTTAGGGACCCAGGTTTGGGAAAATTACCCAAATTGGTCCAAAGTTTTAGGTGCACTGTAATGGTCTCATTAGTTTAATATGGGATATTGACGTTAAAGTAGTGTTATTGACGTCGCGCCGTAACGTAAAGAAATTTAACATTTGAGACATCACTTTTTCGGCAATATCAAAGCAGAATGAACGCATCCACTTTGCCTGTCACAGAGAGACGGACAGACACACTTAGCGTATTATTATATAGACTAGTCGTTAGCCCGTGGAAAAATGCACGGGGTCGCCAGTCCTTTAAATTAACCCGTTGCAACAAAGTGGACAGAAACATTTGGTATTGATGCGCATTTTAAAAATCTCGTGTTTCCGTTACGGGACACGGCTTTCGTGGACACACAGACAGACAGACGACGGCTACTACTCTGTACATGAACAGTGAGAGCCATTCCATTTTTTGATCATTAGCTTAAATTTAACTACAATCATGTTCATAAATTATTGGAAAAACGGCTTTTGAGGGTTTTTTCAGAGTTTTCCCCCTCTCCCCCTACAGTCAGTGTTGATTTTGTGTTGATTTGTGCCCCAAAATACTGGCGGCGACTCTGGAAAAGACCTCAAACCGCCACTGAAGAGTGGGGGGGGGGGGGGGAGAAGGGAGAAAGTGGTTTTTCCAAAACTATTATGAACATGATTGTAGATCTTCACAACTTTTCGTATGAAAAGAAAGTTTATTCCAAACTTTTGGGGCTAAACATCGCAAACTGTTTAGATCAAAGGTGCTTGTTTTTACACTGTTGGTTTTTAGATTCTTCATGTTTTGACTTCTTACTGGCCTATCAGTTTCTTCAAAAACGAAAATATCTTTCATGAAAGAAGGACTGATGTTTCTCCAAATTTTAAATATTTCTATGCATAAATGTCTGTGCCTTAGTAATTTCATATAATGTTTAATTGGGAAGCAATCAACTGGTCTTGGGTCATCATGAATAAAACTTAAAGCCCTGTTGTGGAGTTTGTCAATTTTCAAAAGAGATTTCAAAAAAGAGAAATGCCAAACTAAGGGACAATAATTAAAATTTGCATACACGAAACTTTGTGCTAAAATAGATCTTACTTGCAAAGACAGTACATTTTTAAATCTAAATAATGCATTCAGCTATACTGAAGCTTTTTGACAAAGATTACTAATGTGCAAGTTGAAATTTAATTTATCATCAATTGTTACTCCTAAAAGTTTTACGGACCTTTCTGATTGTATGACTCTATCGCCAATGTTTATTTCAAGCTTCGAGTTATCAGTTTTGCTCTTGATAAAAGGATCGAATGAAATTTGTTTGGATTTGCTATCATTTTGTTATTATTTAACCAAGAAAGGGCTATTTGGGATTCCCTTTCTAAAGTCTTAATGAGATTTTTAATAGTGTTTGAATAAGCTGATATCGTATTGTCGTCTGCGTAATTATGTAGGTCACTATTTACGATAAAATAAATCATTCATAAATATATTAAAAATCATTGGGCCCAACACAGAACAGCTGGTGCTACTGTTGCCTCGGTCTATCATCTGCATTGTTGTCCGACGTAAACGACAAGTGAGAAATGTCCGTCGTACTATCTTATTTTGGAGATAATATTTCTGTGGATGGTTTCCTTATCAAACTAACAAATACACAACTCCATTTCTTGCATTTTAAAAGTTTAGTAGACTCAGTGACTATCAATAGCCATTTCTGGTTGACATCACCCACGTTGTTCCAATTGCAGTTCGCTTTACCATCTTATTGTCAATTTCTTGAAGAAAGCAAACAAACAAAATTAGAGTATTTTTGATGCGCGCTTTCAAATTTTGTTCAGCAAGAGGAGAAAATTGTTTTTGAGTAATCTCAATCTACAATTTACGTTTTCCTGTCCTCGTAGTGTTGATGCTTGCTAGGCCTGTTTCTATATGAGTAGAAGAATCTTGTTTTCGATTGCAACTTTTGATTTTGTATAAGTTTTTCCAGCTTTTTACCATAGTTGGCTTTTATCATAATTTTTAAATCAATTTTTTCATAGAAAAACATTATACTTTCTGGTTTCATGTACCACCAACACGAAAATTAGAAAACGAAAGTTAAATTAAAGGAATGGGAAGAACTTGAAGAAATAATTAATCTAATCCTGTTCCCTTGAGATAATTTCTTTCGTGCAGTGTCAAAAAAAAACATGATGCAAACGTCATAAAAACGTGCTAAACGTAGAGAAACCCAAAAATTCAATGGATATAGAGAAAAATAAAGTTCTTCCACGGGAAAGTACAACCTACAACATGTAACATTATCGTTTCCCAAATTTGCAACAATGTTTATCAAAATATCTATGAACAAGATTACAAATTTCGAAATTTCAAAAAGCACGTGAAAAAATCCAGTTAGGCAGAAGAACAATTTAGTTGAATTTTCGAAACTTTGAAGTTCAATTAATTGTGTACCCTAAATCTAGAGCAGAAATTTCAAATTGTGAATTTTCTCAAAATGGTTGCAGTTGTTGACTTCAGCATGGCCATTTTCTCCGATCGTCAGGACGGGCCTTCGCGTTATTTGTGATATGTGATTTGGTATTAAACTTAAAAGATCGCTAGGTAAGACATACACGAACGGATAAAATAATGTAAGTCATATTGAAGAAGAACTACTTTGTTCATCACTAACATACTGCCAAGCAGTGAGCGGGATTCGATCCGCGGTCCCCAGGACTGGGAGCTGCAGACGAACCCACTACAAAAACGAAAAGTTGAAATATCACACAAATTACACAAATTACACAAATTGCACACATTTTTCTCAATTCTTCAATTTACCTCCCGCTGGTTTCGCGTTCGATGCTATCACAGCGTCTGCAGCATTTATTTAAAGCTTTTAGTATAGCTAAACCCCATGTTACTTTCAGTGATAAAGAAGTCAAAACTAATTGCTTCAGTAGTATTTCTAACATTTATGACTTTGTTTAAAATACTTTGTGCTAGTGAAAAAATTGAGAATGTCTCGTTTACTAGTTATGACGTCACAAAATATGAAAATATAAATATCTCGTATGACAGAGTACATAATGAGACCTTTCCCTGAAAGCTTAGAATCCTCATGCTGAGAAGAATTATTGTATTTCAAACAAATAAAAAAAAACCATGCAAAACTATAGACAAAACATCCAAGAAGTTCTACACCCGTAATAAATTGAAATATTTGCGGGAAAAAATGCGGTTAAAAGGCTTGAAAAAAATAGAAAATATTCCCAAATTTCAGTACAAAAACGGAAGAAGAAAACGTGCGATCTACCAAAGTTAACGTGGACACTTTTTTTACAATGAATTCGTTTAAAAAGTCTAATGTAAATAAGGCCTACTTTACACTAAGGCAGTGTTTTTTTGAAAGTTTATCATATCCAGAGATAGTTAATAAAAATCTGTCAAAACCCGCTTCATCTCAGAACTATTTTAAATTTGTTAAAACATTATGAGCATGATTTCACACAAAGTGACGGAAGCATAATGAATCCACGCGACCAACAAGAATATCTTTAATCGTTACGACAAAACAATGATCCTGTGTATCTTCACAAGTGTTTTTTTTTGTTTTTCACTCCATTATATTGCAGCAAGCAATAATCCGTCGGTCATTTTGACACTAATTAAAAAGAGATTTATGCTTTAATTAAAATCACATCATTAGTACGCGTCACCACTACACTCATTACGCATATCTTTGAAAATAAAACATAACATGTTTCTGGGATATATTTTAGACTTGACTCCAGCGATGTGTTGCCTGGATTCTCTCTCATGGATTTGAAAGCTTGTAATTTTTATTAAAGACGTTCTGGGAAATAGAAAAAAGTAACCATGTAAACAGGAATTTTCTTCTAGTATCGTGTTTTTCATGTTTTTCAAGAAAAAGAAAAATTGTTTCTTTGAGTTGAACCTATTTTTTCATTTGTAAATTTTATATTGACAGGGAGGGTGATTTGTTAATGCAAGAACACAGGGAATTCTCGACCTTAATTTAAACTTTTGACACCAGAAATTATTTACTCAAGCTTAAGTGACGTCACATCTCTCAAGCACAAAACTTAATTTGAAACGACATAATAGCAGATTCCATCTCAGTGGATTCATTTTTGTGATAAGTACTGCTTGCATAAGTGTAAGGAAGGGTAGCCGATTATGTGTTCCTGTTGTGATGAGTATTTTTGATAAAAGAGATATTTAAGAAGTGATACACGTTGATAATAACGTCATTCTTCCCGGGGCAACATTTGTTACTTAAATGTATAAAAAAATAGGCTGCAGTTTTTAAAGTCACAAATTTTAACCCATTAAAGGTTTTTTATCCAAATTTATGTTAAAACATTTAATAAAATATTTTTTCTTCAACTATACGTGGTGAACAAATAGCTGTCAGCAATTACTACATGGCACGCAGGTCGTTAAGTTGATTCTTCTTTTGGTGGGAAAGTTGTTACTGAGGTCAATGTGGAAAGTCAAGTCAATTACACGAAAGCTAAAATTGACTCAAATTACAGAAAAAGTTTACACTGAAATATTTTAATAGTAATATTTTCTCGGATTCACACTAAAAAAAACAAAATAATAACCATAAAAAATAAACAAGTACAACATAAACAAAACAAATAAAAGAATATTTGTATTGAAACGTATAAATAATGAATCTAGAGTCACATTAGACAACACCTAGCTAAGATAGATACTAGCTCCTAGATAGCTAGACGTTTCGATACCAATAATATAACAAAACCACCTGTTAAAGCATTTCTAAAAAAAACCTTCTAAAATGTTCGAGTAATCTTGACCAGTGCTCTCTTAAAAAACACTCGGATGAAAACTTTGAGGAGGGATTTTTCAAGCGTTTTCTCCATTTATGTGAAACAGGTAAAAAACAATACTTTAGGGTTCTTTTTTTTGCGTATCATGTCCTATTATGACCTATGAAACTACAGCCAAGAAAAACAAAAACCCTTCCAAGTTCATGAAAAGCATTGATAAAAATCTTTAAAAAGACCGAAAAAAGTTGTTGCATTAATCATACATAAACTAATCGCTTTTGGTGGGCAGCGTTCGTGACACAATTCTTTTCTAACGCAACGTTCTTCCTTCCTCACAATGTCAATTTAATTTTGTTTTTAATTTCATCCAAAGAATATCAACAATCAAACAAATGACTGATTCTGCTGTTGCTGTTGTTGTTGTTGTTATGTTAAAGGTAATTCCTGTTGTTATTAACATAGCAATGGCGGTTAGCGCAATTAAAAAGACAAACATAGAAATTTGGTTAGTCTTTTGAAGAATTATCTCTATAGATAGGGTAAAGTTCAAAGATTTTAACTGCTTGATCGATAAATTTATACCAATTATTTTTAAAGCAAATATATTGAACAAGTGTCATTACAGCGCGCATATTTTTGCCTGTGTTACATAGCACAAACAACGCTGTTTCGTCCTTCTTATTCGCCTGTTACCATGAAGTAATGACATTACCTTACGGAGGTTTGAAATTAAACTGCGGCGCAACTATTTTGAACACACAAAATAAAGATACTTTTATAGAAATTAAATGTAGTGAGACGAAGTGATTAACTACGTCGTCATTAAGCTTCGTTATGAAACAACGTTCGATGTTGTCCGGAAAGACGCAAAGTGATGTCTGTCTCCATAAGTCTATCTAAAAATGCCATGCAATGTAATGCCACAATTTTAAAAGTGTTTCGACGTTTCCAGTCCGGTAAATCCGTTTAGTGAGGACGCAACCATTTTTTAATGGCGGTAATAAATTTAATTTGGTTGGTAATAATGTCCTAAAATGTGAACTGAACATTTTCTTCCTCAGACTTTTTAAACTGATTTTTCTAATTTAAATTTGATGGAAAATACCTGTAATACCTATTTTCGTACACGTGGACACTCCAATTAATAGACGCATTTTTATACACGAAATGTACGATGGCCCTGGAAGCTCACATTGTGTGTGTTGTTCTTGGTTCTGTGCGAGCTCTTTTTAGCACATTGTACAATGTCCAACGATACCTAGTCCGCTCTTCTTCTCGCGTGCTTCGCAAATTCCATATATAATACGAGCTCTTCTCAATTCGCAGATTATGTGAGTTGTTCTTCTGATTCTGGGTTTTTATAAGTAGACTAGGGCAGAATGATGAAGCAAACTGGTCAGTAGTTTATACTAACTTTTATCTTATAAAGGAATACATTTATTTCTGACGCTCCTTTTTCTGACATGACTAAAGAACTAATTTAGTCGTAAATGTTGAAATTTTTGGGTTTCTTAGCCATTCAACAAAATATTTGCATAGGTTTTCTAACATTTAAAAGAAGATTGAAGGAAAAATAATTTACGCAGGCGTATATCAAAACGGAACGAAGAAAGAGTTGCTATAAAAGCAGAGGTGGCAAGAAAGTTTTTTTGATAGTGGCAGTATTTAGGTATGCAACTGTATGAAAGTCCAATATATCGTCTCAGATATTACAGTTTTTATTACAGTTGATAATGACTTATATGGTTCATTTAGGATACAGAAGGATAGCTTTGGAGTATCTTTAAAAAATAGGTGTTGCTTTTACCCGTATTACAGCTATGGAAATTTTCAGGGAAATGGTTCCAGAAGGATTGTCATCAAGGAAAAAGAAAAGACTTTCTATGGCACATTGTACTTATGATAAGTTGAAGCCATATGTCGGTACACGGGTGCTTTGATGGGTTTTCCCGCAAAATAATTTAAATGGATCTAAGCAACAAAGATTCAAACACATGATAAAGAACACCGTGTACAATCCTTCAGGGTCATCGTAGAAATAGATATTTTTTAGTGGACAACCGGACAGCGGATAACAAGATTATGAAACTGCTCTGTAGCTAAATTGTTTTCTGCAGAGAAATAGGAAAGAAAAAAAATGCCATAAACAAACATGCATTTGATGGACCAAAAGAAAGAAGCTGAACCAGGATTTTAAGTTTATATCTTCCACGGTTTATCTTGTTGTTATCATTTTATTTGCTTTGAATAAATGCAAAAAAATATTAAGAAGAAAGAACTATACACGATTTATTGCATATAAGCCCCAAAATTATCAACTTTCTGAAAGAGGATGATTGTATGCACCAATTAGTGTGCCAATTAGACAATTCATTTGGGAAATATCGGGTTTAAATGTATGTTGTTGTGGGTTTCGCATGGCCAAAGAGCAGCTAAGCTCCATATCTGAGACAGGCGAATCTGGCAAACTCACTTTCAAGCTCAAGTTTTAGGCGTTTAATTTAACATCTTTCCTGTCGTTCCCGTCTCTGGAATTTATTTTTCCGCGTTCTCCCGCACAAAAGATCTTTTTTTATTCTCCTGGATCAGACCAACTGCAAATGGAGAGTTCGGTATTTTTTTTTTAGAGAAAATCTTTAGAATTGTGAATGTAAATATTAATATAAAAATATTTTGAATTTTTTCCACTAACAAATGTAAGTAGCTGCTGATGACTTCGTTCATTCTACTTCTCTGCGCAAAAACAGTTCCTACATTAACAGAAGCAGTTTCAGCCATGTGTAGAGTTAACCAATCGTTATGCAAGGATTTCAAAAAAGTACTTTAATCGATTAATATGGAAACCAGTGGTTAACAAGTAAATTGCGAAGTTTGAGCTACAATGTTATGTTTTCCTGACCAGAAAATAAAATATCGGGAGTATTTGAGTCCCTTGCAAAAAGTGTCATTTAAAAAAACTGGATCAATCCAGGAGATTTTGTTCCAGTTATTCTGAAACATCATTTATGGAATATGAAGTACACACTTTTTTTATAACTTTTCTGTATTTTACCGGCTCAATTGTTGCTTACTTGTTACTTGTCGGCTATCTACTTAAGCAGACGAAATTCATGTGTTTGGTTGCACAGTTAAGGTAGTGGTTCAATTAAGATTGATTATAAATTGCTTTTTAAGAACTTCAGCTTTATGTTGGTTTTAAAAAAATACCGTGTACTAATACATGAGATGTCATAGTCCTCTGTTCAATTCGTTGGATCTTGATTTTATCTTGTATTGTGTGTAAGTGAGGTGATTATATTTATTTTTTTTGACACCACAGATGTATGAAACCATAGCTGATGTGATTTATTTATTTATTGCAATTTTAGCAAGTTTATATCTTTCTTGACAGTTAAAATAACACGAAAATTAATCATTACAATTCGGATTTGCTCAAATTATGTCAGAATCGATTTTTTTGTTTTCCGTTCAGACGCAGTTACTGGCAGTCACTTAGTTTATTGACTTTCTACGATCAAGTGAATTTTGAGTGCAATGCTTTATTGTATTTCGAAATTATTGTATTTTTCGGTTAAAAAAATACTTTAAAAATAATAATAAAAAAGACACTGCTTTTTATGGATACAGAACAGCAAATCAGCAAATTAACCGACTGGTGGCCTTGTGGTAGAGCTTTCGCCTCCAGTGCGGAAGGTCTTGGGTTCCAAACCCGACAGAGTCATGCTAGAGACTATAAAAGTGTGAAGCGTACCTTTCTGCTTAACGTTCATCATAAGAAAAGGATTGATATCTTAGGCGGTTGTCTAGTTGAGCGGTTGTTGTGCTTGCACGCCTTCCGTAGCTCAAATGGAAGCTTAAATGTACGAGGATTCCCTTTGCAGGATCCTCCTTGATAACAGTTCGTATAGAAACTAAAGAAGCATTCCTGGATAAATAATAGTAATAATAATAATTGTTACCCATTCTCCTGACAATCGCAATAACGTTATGACAATATGTATTGTAACATCTGATAACATACTTTTAATTGAGCACAACATCACGACAAAAATGTCCAGTGGATAGCAATGTGTGACTTTTGATGTAACTACCTTCTTATGATTTTTACGCAATGTGTCTGATAAAGTCAGATTAGGTAAAAAAAACAAAAATATGGTAGCTTTTTTTCTAGCCATAAGCATCGAGTTCGAATATTCAATTCTTCAGATTAATTGATAGCTAGCCTTTGCTTTGATAACCATAAATACATAACTGGCTTCAGAGTTTTTTTAACAGCTAAATTACCCTGATCACTGTAAAGTTTTTATGTCAAAAACATTTGACGATTTTCTCAACTTTCAGCTTATATATCTTTGAGAAAATATAGTAGCTTTTTCATTTCCAATAAGAACATATATCTGTTTGTCTCGCATTAATCTTCTTTTAGTTTTGTCTTTCATGTGTTTCACATTATGTCATGTGCATCTTTTTCCATGTTTTTATTTTATTCTCTTTGAATTTAAGGCAGCCCTGTCCTGGCAGACCCATTTTTCGTGATATATATTAAGAGAAGGCTGAACAGATGAATCCACAATATTTTTATGCTGACACTATTAAACTTTGTTTCTTAGCTTTAAAAGAAGGAACTTTAAACTGCTGTAAAACATACTGCATCAGGAGATTCCAGTTTCCTGTTTAAAAAAGCATATTCTCTGAAAACTTTACAGCGTTCGGAATTTTTGAAATGAAAAAAAAAATATATTTTTTTAGGCCAGTCAACCAGGGTGACTAACTAATTTTTATTTTCCTGTTAAGAATTTGCTTACCAAGCTTTCTGTACTAATAATACTTATTACAAAAACAACAGTATTCAATTTGGTATCAGGACTTTTCAGCCCGCTGGCTATCCTGGCAACACCGAAGGCTGATGGAATTATCGTGAAGACATAGTTCAATTAAATCAAATGATTTGCTTGCTTAAAATAGTCCACATGATCGTAGATGCGAAGAATACTTTGCTAATCCCCCTTTCTTGTTTATCCATTGCCGTGGCTACACAAAGCTTGTAAAAAAATAAAGCTACTGGAACCTAATTCCATAAATGCACAACACGCCGCGATTCTTAAGGAAAGACAATGGTCCTTGAATAAGATTTTAATCTTGGTTTTAATTCCTATTCTTCTGCAAGAAAATCTGACTCATTGCAAAAATGCTTTGATTGCGCGCTTCTTGCAACCTGCAGTTTTCATTAAACTCTAGTTAATGCAACTAGTGGCAATTATCAGTCCTGCTTCTTTTCTGATTTCTATACGTGAAATTCAAGATTAAAAATCAAGTCTGAAGAAACAACACTATACGAAATAACGCTAGACAAAGACTATTCCAGAACATACCTGAAGCGTGAGGTCTGAGGGTGTTTTTAACAGGTTACTGCTGCAAATAACTATGTAAAAACGCACGCAAATAAGAGGCAGCTGGCAGCAATTTGTTGGGTATGTGCTTATTAAAAGTTGGAATGTTGTCACATGCTGAGTCATGCCATTTTTTGCGTGCTGACAAAAAATCTTTTATCTTTTAAGAGGATTATAGTTCCATTGTTATAAAACGCCTGCGCGTGAGATAAAAAAGAAGAATTAATTTTGATGAATTTTGGAGACTTAAATTACATCTTGGCACCATAAAATACTGTTTTGTATCTAGTAACGCACGCTTTTTTAGAAGAATCAGCAATGGGTTGTGTTGTTAGATACATGTTACTGAGAAAACCAGAGAAAGGGCATAAAAAACCAAATTCTTTATATTTATACATGATTCTTCCTTTTATATATATAGCTAGGATGTATCGCCCAAATAAAAATAACTCTCAATAATTAAACACATGAAAACTAAATTGCACTTTGTTAAATATTTACTAATTAATTTTATTATAATAAATTTCCTGGATGTTTTTAGACAGTGTGACCACATAGTGTTTACATAAGATTGAAATCAGACCAAGAGAAACAAAATCTGAGTTCGGAATGACAAAATGGTACAACAGTGCTAAAAAAATCCAGGAAAAGTAATTTTTTCAAACTTGTTTACAAAAAACAAATTTTAAAATAATATATTTTTACTCAAAAATTGTGCTCGGTTATCTACTAAACTTTTTCCTCTCATATTAGTAAAAATTTTATTAATAATAAATTCTACAGGTCGTGAAAAAAGTTAATTTTTTTCTTTCTCCTTATAATAAAAAATGCCTCGCTTATACAAACCCACTCTCATACCCTAGAATATATATTGTTAACTTCTATATAATTACAGGTAATAAAGGCAAAAGTTTTTTTTCGTAATAATGTATTTATATATATAGATAAAATTAGTAAAATAACACCGACTTCTTATTTTTTTTAAAATCAGAAAATAGACATTAACAAATTCTGTCCACACACAGAATAGCTATCATACTAAAATAAAAGATCTATATTGAAAGATGCAAAAATATTGCTATCGGAGAATTGTCGTTCAAACCTGAATAATAATCAAGCCACTATTATCAGAATAAACGCTGACGTATTCAATTTTAAATCAAATCGAATATTGTATAAATAGAGAATGACAGCTACCCTTAATATCAATGAAAATTTAAAGTTGTATGGTGAATAGTTGCTAAGACTTCTTTAACAACAAAACAAATCTATTAAAGGTAGCCTCTTTCTTGAAGCATTTTTCTTTTTTTTTTTGAAATATTACTTCTGAGACAAAAAACGAGACAAAATTTGTCAACAACACGTCTCTGTTAACCACAGCATTTAAATCAACAAAAGCAAAAAACGGAATAATGAAATCAACATTCCAATCTTAACGACATTTTAATCATCTCCTAATCACAAATTGCTCTGCTCATTAAAGTAATGAATGGATGTTGACGTCACGTGCACAGGGAGACCCAAATCAAATTGCTTTGGGTTTTTGCAAAGAATATGCCGAAATATGAGTAATCGGTTACGAAGTAATGTTTTGTGATTTGTTTTGTTCGCCTGCACCTGAACAATCAAAGAAATCTATTATCACAGTTATCCTGTACAAAAGTGGCTCAATTAATAATCAGAAAAACTGAACAACAGAGGCAAGAATATTTTCAAAATTACGAAACAAGAAATTCTGGAAAAATTACATTCCACTTTTTGCTGTCAATTATTTCACTTTCAGGATGAAAGAAAAGTACGAAGCTTTAGATGAGTTCAGACTTTCAGATTTCCTAAAGTTATGGTCGAACTTCCTAAAACAAAGTTTCGCTTCTATTAATACTAACATTTAAACATACTCTCTACTATAAATATATCAGCTTAGTAAACGGTAGATAATTTATATAACAAATTTATTATTTTATCAATGTGCAGACAAAAAAATTCTAGGATAAAATTATTTTATACAAAACAAAGGAAAAAAATATGGTGCATGATTAAAGAGGCATTTTCATTAGGAAATTTAAAATGAGTGTTTTTAACTTAAAGTAATTGAAGTTCCTAACGTATGCAGAAATATTTTGCAGAGGTGTTTTATAGGCTTTATTTCGTGATATGTACAACAATTTGTTAAAAACTGGATTAAGCGAGCAAAAAAATAATATAACCAATTACTGTTCGCTTGAAATAAAGAATTTTATAAAAAATTATTCCAAATTATGCATTTTGTCATCTTAATAAGTTCCGTTTGAAGCTCTGTCTGAAATATTATACAAAAATAAACCTATTCCAATATATATCCTTATGTTCACGAAACTATTTTTTTTATACTATATATTATGAATAAGGCTATACTTTGAGGAAAAAATAAACATGAAAAGATAATGATACTATGTGTCCAGGCTAGTCACAATCAGAAAATCTCGTTGAAGTGTCATAAAAACCATTGATTACTTTGTTAAATAGTTCAAAATAGGTCGTGTTTTCTCCTAATCAGGGAAAGAATTCTTTTCTTTATTTACAATGTGACTGACTTAACGAAATAATATTTTCCATGAGGGGATTAGCCTCTGATGATAAGATTGTTGGAAAGCCTCTTATGGAAAAAATCGAGACAAACCCGTGTTCTTAATTAACAAATAAGGCATATAAAATATTTTAACCCAAAAACATTTTGTAAAAAATCTTTTTTCCGTAAAGTCTAATCTTAAGCAGAAAGTATGCATGAGATGATGTGCGTTTATTTTATACAAAGAAGAGCAACTACTTCATTGGATTTCACTACAAATACTGGTAAAATATTCCGGTACCACGTTTTTTCAGCTTCTGTATTTTAAAAAACACATACTCGACATGTTTGAGAAACATAAACAGCTGTCTTCAAAAGAAATATAACCCGCTCTAATCTTCAGCCGCTTTCAAGTGGCTTTCAAGATCACGTGGTATCACATGCACACCTTCTAAAAACGTGTAGAAAAAAATTTATTTTTCAATATTTTTAGTGGTATAATTATTTAAAAGATTTTATACGATAAATTATATTGAATACTACCAAAATAACATTTCTCTTAAAAAGGCCTCATCTGTTTTTTCGACAAAAATAATTTTTACCAACCTGCGTTTTTATCTACGAAAAGATACGCAAAACGGCTTCAACTTTTTTCTGACAAGCAGGACATTCACCTTCGGCTTCTTTCACTTGCTCGGCACACTCCATGCAAAACAAGTTGTGACCACAAGGAACCAAGGCAGCGACAACTTTATTACTTTGGCAAACGCAACATTGCTTTTTTGAAACGGCCATATTGATCATATTGTTTTTGTTTGCAAGCCAATCTGGACTGGAGCTTTGTGATTCACCATCACTAGTCGTGACTTTACACATGTCCACGATTGATGTTGTCTCCGGAGCCAACTGTGACTGCACAGTGTTGGTAACGGTCGTCCCGTTGAAATGCGAATATGTTGAAGTCATCCCTTCGATGTTTGACTCGCTGAGTAATCTTCGCAACTGGGCTGGGCTTGATCGACCGGAGTTGTCACTCGAGGAGTATGTGTTGACGCTAAGCGAACGAGACGGCTGGTTTTGTGATCCAACAGCACGACTCATTGATGCGCTTCTTTGAAGCATGTCGGGCCACAAGCTTGGAGCAGGCGAACCAGGTGCAGGGTCGAATTGAGACATTCCATTTTCTATGTCAGTTGTGGGTGACGGTATGACCGTGTCATAGAAAAACGCATTGGAGTTGTTTGTGAAGGGACTTGTTGTTGAACTTAAGTCGGAATATTTTGATGAAACGCTAGACTGGCCACTCAGATAAAACGAATCCATCGAATGGGAACGTTGATTGAGTGTGTTTTGTTGGCTGCCGTGGTCAAGCAAAGCTGAAAAACTTCCTCCGCTCGATGAGCCAGGTGAAAAAAGACTCGATGTAAAACCATTTAGTATGTGATCACTTTCGGGATGTGTAGGATCAATGATACCTCCAGTGCGCAGGGCGATATGTTGTTCTACCTCGCGTTTAGCGCGGTCAACATTTTCTGGCAAACCAGTCACTTCAAAAACAGGCTCCTTGTCGCGCGATGGAGTCACGATGTAGGTGTTTGTAGCTTGCTGGATGCGTTTAATTGTAGAACCCTTCGGTCCGACAACTAAACCTACAACCCTGTAGGGTACCCGAACTTGTTTCGTAATGTGGCCTGGAGCTGTTGGAGAGGGAGATCCAAGGGGTGATAACGATGAGCTGTTTCGTCGTGAAGCTCTAATTTGACTGAAGTGCTCAGCTGCCTGTAAGATTTCTCGTTTGGCTAAAGCGACGTCTTCTTTTCGTCCAGTCACCACGAAAACAGGCTCCTCTCCACGGACTGGTGTCTTAATATAAGTGTTGGTTTTCGCGCGGAGGGCTTTTATCTTGCACCCTGAAATAAATTTTTTTTGAAGAACTTTTTATCACGAAATCTTGAGATAAAAATGATTGCACTTTAGCGCTGAAACTACTCACGAAAAAAAATAATATAAAAAACTAAATTAAAGGAGAAACTTTTTTAAAAATAGGATTCATAACATAGACATCATAATTTCAGGAAGCCATTCCAGCTTTAAAAAAACGTTAAAAGTTGAGAAAAACTTTCTAACAATTACCGGTTGAATTTAAACGACGTCTTTATAACTATTAAATATGAATTCACCCTGGAGGCGTCCATTATTTTAAAAAGCCAAAGGTTTTGCTATACATATATATATATATATATATATTGAAAAAAGTAAAACCTTTTAAAAAGTTTTTTTTTTTTGACAAAAAAACTTTTTAAAACTTCAATCTTTTTTTTGATTAAAAACTTTTATAAAAAAATATGTTTCGTTGACAACAAGAGAAACATAACATGTCAAAAAGTTTTAAAAAGTTTATTGTGAAAATGTTTTATTTTTTTTCCTTCTCTGAAAAGTAAATTTATAAAAAGTATAAGAATTTGTTATCAGACGAGCAAATATTGATTTTGTTTTCGAAACTAACCCAGATGTTGAAAAAATCTGTATATTAACGCACCATTTACTTGTATTTTGAATAATAAGTCCGTTAAGTAAATACGATATCATTTACACCCTATCACAGACGAACAAAAACACGCTAAGTAAATAAAAAAATCTGGCGCGAAAGTTTAACTTAAAGAGTTGGTAAAAACACTGGATAAAATATTTTAAAGTACGCCTGTATTGAATGTGTAAGAAAATCTTGTGTTAGAAAAAATCGTTTTATTAATTTTAAACTTTTTAAGCTATGAAAACTTTTGTTTACAATAAAAAACTTTTTAAACTTGAGCTTCTTATAAACACTTTAAAGCGAGGAATTATGTAAGAAAGTAGAAAAATATAAGTTTACCTTGTCTCCCAACAATTTCAGCAACATGCTCTGAGCTAGGCACAGGAACACATTCCGTCATATTCATACTTTTTTTTACTCTTAAATCATTGTAATTTAATTCGTCTTCATTCGTCAAACCCAACATAGATAACTCCAAAGCTAACTGCAACGCTCTTTGCTCGTCAATACTAGGATTAGCAGATTGGCCGTTGATTTTCGTGTAGTCGATTTCATTACTAAGTAAAGCCATTTTATCTGTCATTTGGTTTAACGTTGACTCGTTTGACATAATCGTATTATTATTATTTATGTTGTACATGTTTTCAAGTTTATTTTTTGTTAAATCATTTTGGTTGAAATATTCTTCTGCAGACATCATGGTGGTGTTCTCGTAATATCGTGCTGTAGATATGTTGTTGTTTGCCGCTGCGCAAATCATTCCGAAGCAACAAGTTTTAAAGTTGGTCGTAAGCTGAACTTCTTTATCACCGTCATGCGTTTTTAATTCTGTATACTGTATTTTATAATTTCAATAGCCACGTGATGTAAATAAGAAATTACGATTGGTTTATTTTTTACACTTTGTATCTAGGAATTTAAAATGCTTAATTTTTAATTACGATGTTTTTAAAATCTTAGTTGAGAGAAAGTATATTTCAATCCAGAATAATCGCAATACAATATTAGCTGACTGTCATTTTTAGGTTATATAACCATTGCTCCCTTTTTACTGTAGTATTCAAAAAAAAACACGCATAAAAAAAAACAGCAGATGTTATCCATGAACTTTCAAAATACTAAACAGAAAAACAGAGATTGGAAAATAAATTCTCCTAACATCATTAGATGCAATCTAGTTTCCCGCCCTGGAACGAAAATTACGACTGATTATTGTGAGCAGCCTTTTATCAAAAGAACATAACAATAGAACATGAAATTAATTTGTGGTCAAGCAAAAGAATGTTAAACAAGTTGTACAATAATAAGGGCCAGGATACACGACAAATTTTTTGGCGGTAAAGTAAGAATTTCTTACACACGGAAAATTTAAGGCAACATTATATGAACGCTCTTTTGGCATCCACATTTTAACCTGTATTGAAATGCCAGAAGATCGCCTCATGATCAAACTAACATCGCTTTTACAAAAAATTTCAGTGTATTTATTAATGGGGATTTATTTCATGATGTTTTCGCGGGAAAATGGCATATGTTATTTTTTAAAAAGACTTTGATGCGGTGTTGCTATCTCGACAAAAAAAGTCGCAGATGGAAAAAGTTTCAGCCTTTTGTTTTTAGGAAGGATGTTAGCAAGACATTTTAACTTTTAATGGCGCGAAAATGTGCTGTTTTTCGCCAAAATTTATTAAAAAAGGGGAAAATAATACTCCTATTGAGTATACAGCAAGCATACGCAACAAGAGTTGCCTCGATTTCAAGTAACCCGTACACGAGGCTGGTGTTTTGCTGATTTACGCTTTACTGAAAATTACTGTTGTACAGTGTTTTAAAAAAAATATTAATGAAGTTAAAAATAACGTTCTTTAATAATTTATCACGGTTTTTGTCGTAGGAAACTGATCAACCAAATAGCTAATGAAAAAAGAACTGGGGCAAATGCATTTAGGATATTATGTATTTTTTTACTGTAACTTTGTAACAAATCTTTTTACTCAGTGTTCTTAAAGAACATAGTTTACAAAGACATTTTTGTTCTTATAAAAGTTGTTCTTATAAAAGTTGTTCTTATAAAAGTTGTTCTTATAAAAGTTGTTCTTATAAAAGTTGTTCTTATAAAAATTGTTCTTATAAAAGTTGTTCTTATAAAAGTTGTTCTTATAAAAGTTGTTCTTATAAAAGTTGTTCTTATAAAAAATGTTCTTATAAAAGTTTTTCTTATAAAAATTGTTCTTATAAAAGTTGTTCTTATAAAAGTTGTTCTTACAAAAGTTTTTCTTATAAAAATTGTTCTTATAAAAATTGTTCTTATAAAAGTTGTTCTTATAAAGGTTGTTCTTATAAAAGAGGAAGTATATGGTGATAGAAATTAAAAAGACAAACAAAATTGGGGCTTAAAGAATGACCGAAGAATATGCTCATTGAGCTGTACGCCTAGCACCACCATCTTTCTTTCCCATGAAGACCTGTTTCTTTTGTGTATTAATAATTTAAACTTCTAGACAGATCACCTCTATCTAACCTGCTCATGTTGGGTTTAAAAATATATTCAAGTAACTCAAGAACGTAGCAGCCTAAGAGACAATTTTTGTCAATCATGGTTGGAAAAATTTTGCCAAGTATTTTTCTCCAATCTAGAAGGTTAAAATTTCTAATTCCGCCCATCACCCCACCTCCCCCCCCCCCCCCACCCCTTTCCATTCAAAATCTAGGTGTATGTTAAGGCCCTATAACTTCATTCTTCGTACGTTACGAATTTTTTGTTTCGCCAATGGCAAAAGTGGATGTATTTTCCACTATTTTTTCAATAACGGTGTGTGTTTCGTGTTTTACTTAATAATGTTCTTTTTTAGCTTTTTGAATATTTTAACCCAACTTCCTTTTTTCCAGTTCCTTTTTTGTTCTTTTCCTCTTCATTTGACTTTTATACAGAATATGTAAATTTTTTTATTCTTGTTTTTTAAATTGAACCTTTTTTAACGTAAAAACATGTGCTTTAACACCACCGAAACAATTCTTGTTGTTCTTTTCCCTTAAAAAAATATAGAAAGCCGATGTTCTTTTGTTGTGAAGCTATTCTATCTCGCTGTTTTCAACTTTTTCACTGTATGCTAAACGTACTTTAACGAAGTTTTCATTCATTCCAAATTGTTGTTGTTTTTTTTGCAAAAAAGAAGCATGCAACTGGTACGAGAATAAAGAAGAAAAAAACTATTCTCAAATTACATTTTCCATTTTGTGTATAATAAACATCTTTTCTACATATCTGCTTTGTTCTCTATCAGGTAAAGTTCATGAATAGAACACAAAGAAAAATTAGCTGTTTATTGGTCACAAAAGATTTTGTGATCCATCGTACCAACCTCGTTTCTATGCCTTCTATTTATCGTTCTAATTGCTATCTTGTTATTCTCACGCTATCTCGATATGGGAAAGACAATAAAAACCTAGGCCATCCTATCATGGTTTCCCTTCAACCTCGATCACAGGCTTTTTTTTCTCTTCTTGATGTCCCTTTATCAAAAAGAGAAAAAAAGCCCTAGGATCGAGGTTGGGCTTCCCTTTTCCTGAAAACCATTTCTCATATAGAATTAACTCGTGTCAGAATGGAAGTGCGTTTGAAAACGGGTCCTGGAGACGAGGTTGCTTAACTGCATTTAGGCCGAGGTGTAGCATAAAAGGCCATACGCGAAAAGCTTATATTAATAAACGTACTAACCTTTAAAGTTACAAAAAACATCTAGGTTAAAAACCAAAGGTATGGTAAAAAAAGTGCAAACAGAGACACTGGATCGTGGGGTATATACGCATGCACTGCCCTTTTAAAATGAGGTTGTTTTGAAACTATATTTAAGTTTTG
The DNA here is from genome assembly GCF_029227915.1 of Hydractinia symbiolongicarpus. Classification (NCBI taxonomy): domain Eukaryota; kingdom Metazoa; phylum Cnidaria; class Hydrozoa; order Anthoathecata; family Hydractiniidae; genus Hydractinia; species Hydractinia symbiolongicarpus. The sequence goes on along the minus strand of NC_079875.1, from coordinate 18,338,784 downwards.
AAACATTCTCTGGGCGTTTGCTAAAACGATTTATTCACCAGGTTTCAGCATTCAAAACACCCAGCTAAGCATCTCATCAAGAAATTAGAGACATGGCTGCCTAATTGACAGGAGATATTAGGAGAAAACAAAAAGCTAACTTTTTAAGACTTTTTGATTTGGGTTGTTTTTGAAAATCCGCGAGAATCAAGTTATAACGTTATCATTAGCAAGAAGAATATCTCGAATGTAATATTTGATTTCCGCCAGCGCCACGCGGGGCGGAATCTTTAAAATCGCCGGATGGAAGATAGATATATTTTTATCTATCTATATAGATAGAGACAGCACAGAGCCTGGACGCTGCACAGCTGGTGGTACGGATACTCTGTACTCTCACTTTATCTCATGGCATGGTTTGCAGGCTAGCAGAAATGTTCAATCTCGTGTGCAGATATTGTTTTTGAGAGTCTTGAAACCGTTCTCCTGCTGGTTATTTTTAGAAAGCTCCAGAAAGGACTAAACATAGCTGTTAAAAAAGATATTAATATTGCATTGCTTTCTGGAAAACCTTCCAGAATATATATTCACCTCCAGAATTCTTCCTTACAGAAAATTTGATTGGGGTGTGATTGAACTAGCTTAGGTAATAAATATTTTAACTTGAGACTTCCTGTACCTAGCCAGCTAGCTATATACAGTATTTTTTTGCATTTAACAGGACACAGTATTTTAAGTATAGCTATAAGCTGGCTATATTTAGATAAGTTTTCAATGTTTACAAAGTTAGCTAGCTAGCTAGCTAGCTAGCTAGCTATGGAAAATGGAGTACTGTAATGCCCACTTCAAAACAACTAAATATCACTCTTATACCATTAGTATTTTTTGTGAAGATCAGGTTAAATTTAAAATATTTTTAAGTGATTAACTATTTAAATATGGCAGGCGGAAATTGACGCAAGTGGAGAAAAATACATTCTTTAAGTTTACATTACGTTTTTTACAATATACCAATTTTTTTTGTTCAATACTAAGGCTGTCCTTACATGTCTGTTTGCCGTTTTCCGACCGGTAATTTCATTGCAGCTTTGAGGAATGCATAATGTAAACGTTGCACCGGCTGACATTAAAATATGAAAATAAACTTATATTTAGCTGGATGTTTTCATTATGTGTTAAAAAATTAACTCCAATTAGAGCACATGCTTATCGCAAATTAGCACCAGATGGAAACCAAGCTTTAGTTGCAAATATTTCTAGACCAATGAGAAAGCAATAAACTGGGGCCAGGGGTAAGCTAGAGCTTAATATATTTAGTTATGGACTGATGCTATCATCAGAAGATGTTGTCAGTTAAATTGTTACTTTATCTTTTATAAAACTTTAACTTGTTTTTAAAATAGACTAATGTTTTTGGAGCTGACCGCTACACAACAGTCACACCAAACATTGGCACCATCTTTACTAATTGAGGCACGTGAGCATAAATACAATCTTTATAAACAAATATGGCAGCTGCTTAAAGTGTGTTATTGCGGGGTGCTCTGTTGTTTTTGTTATTCATTTGTTGAAAGAATTGCTTGCAACATTTTTATTTATACTTCCAACTTTAGAGAAAAATAATTTGAGTAAGTACAGTTTAACTCTTTGGGTCGTGAATCAGTGAAATACTGGAAATATAAACAGAATGTTGAAAAATATTGCATCAAACTTTTTGTAGTCTGCAAAAAAATGTGTAGGTTTTTCAGAAAATGGTAAACGAATAAGTTTTTATGGAAAACCTAATCTATATAACTAGTCGGTAGCCCGTGAATACATCCACGGGTTCATCGTTGTTTATTAATGCATTTTGTGTGCCTCGCTACTGCTGTTACCATTTTGCGTGACAGACAGACAGACATATACAGGTATTATAATATAGATAATAGATAATACAAAAGTTGTGTCCGTCTGTGCCCAGCAAAGTGAATATTATTTTTGAAACCCTCAAAAAACTGAACCGTGGTCCCTCAACCCATTTAGGAATCAAAACGTTGATGACGTCATCACAAGTCTATTCATTTCATTGATCAGTGTTTTCAGATTTTTACGATGAAGGCAACGAGTATACAAATTTTTTTGTTCTTTAGAGAAGAACTTTGCTGACGAAAATTTTAAAACCTGTATCTATATCTCATTAACCGTTTGTCAAAAGCGCATGATGCGAGACATTTTTTTGAACAGAGCTTCACGCTATACATAGATGCAATAGGTAAACAAATTCTGGATAAAGTTTTGTGTACATTGGCTGCATTGAAAAGTTTTAAACCCTTGTATCTTCTTAAGAGTTGGCAGAAAGCACATGATCTTATAGTTTCTAATTTTTTTTTCTATATGGACGGGTCATTCAGGCCTTTTAGGTAGAGGCGTGCAACGCTACACCTTCCACACACACAAAATGGGTTAGGCGTGCTATTAATAGCACCTGCAAAATGACAAATTTTATAAGAATTTAACCAGTGCACACACCCAAAAGCACACCTAAAATACTTGAGGTGTATTTTTTGGCACACACTTTTGCTAACCCGTATATGTACTTGTACAACAGCCTAACCTGAAGACCAGAATATGTAGGACCGGCAAATTCGTAGATTTTAACAGGCTAACTAGTATTTTATAAACGTTTTTGAAGGTATAACTTATTTAGGAGTGGGAGGTAAGCTTTAAGTGCAAATTTCAATAAATTTCTTCTTTTTAACTTGATTTTTTTATGTTGTTTATATATTTTGCCTATGTGATGCGTGAGGATGGCAAAACTGAAAATCACAACATGTACGTCACCCCACAAATCATCTCATGTCCGCCAAATTAGATAGAATACCGTAAGAACTTGGTATTCTATATAATCCTGCAAACATGTGAATTTGAACATACCTTGCCAATAAAATAAAAATTACGAGGAATTTCAATTTGTGTGTGCAGCGATTATTAAGAATAAAAAATTGCCGCATAAATATTTAGCCATGAAGAAATTATGCACGCAATGAAACAGTTTTTCTTGTTTTTAGGTTCGACATTCACAATCAACACTCGACAGAGTACAAAAAAGAAGAAACTCGACAGAGTATAAAAGCTAGATATTTAGACAATCAGATATTTAGACAATCAGATATTCAGACAATCAGATATTCAGATTTATTTTGTTTATTGGTTACTTATTGGTAAACTTACTGGTGAACTTACTGAAATTATTAAGCCCGCTGAAACTATGTGGTTATTAAATACTATGACAGAGGATTCTCTAGTTTTTAAAGGTTGTTTTTCTTAGTCACACGTCTCCGCTGCTATTGTGAACCCCGCGTATAGAAACTGCTGCCGTATGGTTCTTTTGCTTTCCGGTGATGTTGAAACTAATCCTGGGCCTTACTCTGTTTTAAAGTCGGTACAGGGATCTTTTCATCGAAGAATGCCAGGCTTGGAACTTTTATTGGCACACAATGTTTGTGTAATTCCCTGTTTGCGATCGTTTGGTCGGTTATTAAAAAGGTTTCTTTTTGAGGCTCAAGTGATCTTGATCATATCCTCTGCGAAGGAACAAAGTTGTACACGAGCCTAGGTTACACAAACCAGTACTTAAGTGCAAGTGACCTCCCAAATAGTTTGACTGTTGAAAACGAGGTCATACAAATACAAGTTTAGAAAATATTTCTCATACTGTTATAGATAATAGCACTACTTTACGTACATTTTATAATTCATCATATTCCGATAAAGGACAAGGAGTTTTGCTATAATTTGGGGGCACCCACAAATTTATTTATTTGATCCTCATAGCCGAAATAGTTTTGGACAAATAACAGAATATTGTACCAGTCCTTTTAAAATTTGATTCATTACAAGAAGTTGAAAACTACATACGCGAAAAATACGTGTCCCCTGGTCAAGGAAGGTGTCTTGAAACTCAATATTTTAAAATACTGACAAACTGAACAGATAACTGATAACATTATGCTTTCCGTTCGTAGAAAGAGAAAACTAGATCAAAACAAAAAGTACCGTAAAACCGAAAGAGCTTTCACGCAGGACAGATCTATGTTGCATTAAGTTGAGTCACAAGCTTAGAGGGTTTATACTTAACGGGGACATTTTCCAGATCAGCTATTAAATCAGACACACGAGCAACCGAGTAATAAAATTATATGCAAGAACGCTCAAAATTGACATCAAAGGATACTGACGTAATTAGTGAAAATCTATTATAGTAACTTTGCTTAATACAAGATCCTACAACGAACATAAAAATGATATTAAGTCCGATCGCGTTCTCATGGAAAGTGATTTATTATGCCTAACAGAAACTCAGATATCATTTAAGTCATACTGCGACACAAAACTAGATTACTTTACTTTAATTCCAAACAACAATGTGGATAGGTTTTCTAGTCTTTTGGTTGGTCATAATGAAACTATAAAGTTGTTTAATATTGTGAAAATTACAGGTGCAATATTTTTTAAAATGACGAAGAAAACGTTTCAAAAGAAGGCTGTTAGTTTTCTGCTTCTATATCGTAAAAATTCACTTAATCGAGATGAGTCATTATACCTTATTCAACATTTTTTGGAAAACGAAATCGTTGATGTTATACTCGGAGATTTTAATTTAAATGCATTTAGTGACAAAAACTATTTCCTTGATTTTCTCAATGAATATAAGCAGGTTGTAACCTCTCCAACTCATATATCCGGTTCGCTTATTGACCACATCTATATCCATAAGAATGTTCTAAACACCTTTGAAGTTGATACGCTCGTCAAAAATGTATATTTCAGTGATCATGACGCAGTCAGGCTTAGACTTTCTCTAACATGATGTTTTACAAATCTTCTAGAAGGGCTACTTCAAATCAATTTCGTCCTCAGAATGACAGATATTTACGTTGGGTTTACTTTATTGTTTTCTTTTTGTTTAAAACTTTGATTACATTGCAGATAACAGGCATGGCGTTTTTGTTCTCTGAGGATAGTCTCGCACTATATACTTATTATCTATGCTGATGGCGGAAATCTTCAAGCTATCGGGCTTCTTGTTCCAATTAAAAGCAGTGCCATGAGATGCAATTTTGTTTTGGGAAGGTTTAAATTAAGTATTTCTGGAAAGGAAGCTATTGTTTGTGCCCAAGGGCGAATATTTTGAAAATTGGAACTTCTAGATTGCCAAAAATTTTATTTGAAACCCGAAACAATTAGTTTTTCAATTTCTTTTTTCGTCAAAAAATAACATTCAAGTATATCGAAAATACAGATAAAAATTCTAAATTCATCTACCGCGCCCCGCAACAAAAGCGACCCCTCCCATAACAAAACAGCTGACGCTTTTTTCAATAAACCGTCGGCTTGCTCTGTACTTGCTCTTCGTACGTTACGAATTTTTTGTTTCGCCAATGGCAAAAGTGGATGTATTTTCCACTATTTTTTCAATAACGGTGTGTGTTTCGTGTTTTACTTAATAATGTTCTTTTTTAGCTTTTTGAATATTTTAACCCAACTTCCTTTTTTCCAGTTCCTTTTTTGTTCTTTTCCTCTTCATTTGACTTTTATACAGAATATGTAAATTTTTTTATTCTTGTTTTTTAAATTGAACCTTTTTTAACGTAAAAACATGTGCTTTAACACCACCGAAACAATTCTTGTTGTTCTTTTCCCTTAAAAAAATATAGAAAGCCGATGTTCTTTTGTTGTGAAGCTATTCTATCTCGCTGTTTTCAACTTTTTCACTGTATGCTAAACGTACTTTAACGAAGTTTTCATTCATTCCAAATTGTTGTTGTTTTTTTTGCAAAAAAGAAGCATGCAACTGGTACGAGAATAAAGAAGAAAAAAACTATTCTCAAATTACATTTTCCATTTTGTGTATAATAAACATCTTTTCTACATATCTGCTTTGTTCTCTATCAGGTAAAGTTCATGAATAGAACACAAAGAAAAATTAGCTGTTTATTGGTCACAAAAGATTTTGTGATCCATCGTACCAACCTCGTTTCTATGCCTTCTATTTATCGTTCTAATTGCTATCTTGTTATTCTCACGCTATCTCGATATGGGAAAGACAATAAAAACCTAGGCCATCCTATCATGGTTTCCCTTCAACCTCGATCACAGGCTTTTTTTTCTCTTCTTGATGTCCCTTTATCAAAAAGAGAAAAAAAGCCCTAGGATCGAGGTTGGGCTTCCCTTTTCCTGAAAACCATTTCTCATATAGAATTAACTCGTGTCAGAATGGAAGTGCGTTTGAAAACGGGTCCTGGAGACGAGGTTGCTTAACTGCATTTAGGCCGAGGTGTAGCATAAAAGGCCATACGCGAAAAGCTTATATTAATAAACGTACTAACCTTTAAAGTTACAAAAAACATCTAGGTTAAAAACCAAAGGTATGGTAAAAAAAGTGCAAACAGAGACACTGGATCGTGGGGTATATACGCATGCACTGCCCTTTTAAAATGAGGTTGTTTTGAAACTATATTTAAGTTTTGAAACATTCTCTGGGCGTTTGCTAAAACGATTTATTCACCAGGTTTCAGCATTCAAAACACCCAGCTAAGCATCTCATCAAGAAATTAGAGACATGGCTGCCTAATTGACAGGAGATATTAGGAGAAAACAAAAAGCTAACTTTTTAAGACTTTTTGATTTGGGTTGTTTTTGAAAATCCGCGAGAATCAAGTTATAACGTTATCATTAGCAAGAAGAATATCTCGAATGTAATATTTGATTTCCGCCAGCGCCACGCGGGGCGGAATCTTTAAAATCGCCGGATGGAAGATAGATATATTTTTATCTATCTATATAGATAGAGACAGCACAGAGCCTGGACGCTGCACAGCTGGTGGTACGGATACTCTGTACTCTCACTTTATCTCATGGCATGGTTTGCAGGCTAGCAGAAATGTTCAATCTCGTGTGCAGATATTGTTTTTGAGAGTCTTGAAACCGTTCTCCTGCTGGTTATTTTTAGAAAGCTCCAGAAAGGACTAAACATAGCTGTTAAAAAATATATTAATATTGCATTGCTTTCTGGAAAACCTTCCAGAATATATATTCACCTCCAGAATTCTTCCTTACAGAAAATTTGATTGGGGTGTGATTGAACTAGCTTAGGTAATAAATATTTTAACTTGAGACTTCCTGTACCTAGCCAGCTAGCTATATACAGTATTTTTTTGCATTTAACAGGACACAGTATTTTAAGTATAGCTATAAGCTGGCTATATTTAGATAAGTTTTCAATGTTTACAAAGTTAGCTAGCTAGCTAGCTAGCTAGCTAGCTATGGAAAATGGAGTACTGTAATGCCCACTTCAAAACAACTAAATATCACTCTTATACCATTAGTATTTTTTGTGAAGATCAGGTTAAATTTAAAATATTTTTAAGTGATTAACTATTTAAATATGGCAGGCGGAAATTGACGCAAGTGGAGAAAAATACATTCTTTAAGTTTACATTACGTTTTTTACAATATACCAATTTTTTTTGTTCAATACTAAGGCTGTCCTTACATGTCTGTTTGCCGTTTTCCGACCGGTAATTTCATTGCAGCTTTGAGGAATGCATAATGTAAACGTTGCACCGGCTGACATTAAAATATGAAAATAAACTTATATTTAGCTGGATGTTTTCATTATGTGTTAAAAAATTAACTCCAATTAGAGCACATGCTTATCGCAAATTAGCACCAGATGGAAACCAAGCTTTAGTTGCAAATATTTCTAGACCAATGAGAAAGCAATAAACTGGGGCCAGGGGTAAGCTAGAGCTTAATATATTTAGTTATGGACTGATGCTATCATCAGAAGATGTTGTCAGTTAAATTGTTACTTTATCTTTTATAAAACTTTAACTTGTTTTTAAAATAGACTAATGTTTTTGGAGCTGACCGCTACACAACAGTCACACCAAACATTGGCACCATCTTTACTAAATGAGGCACGTGAGCATAAATACAATCTTTATAAACAAATATGGCAGCTGCTTAAAGTGTGTTATTGCGGGGTGCTTCTTTAGAGAAGAACTTTGCTGACGAAAATTTTAAAACCTGTATCTATATCTCATTAACCGTTTGTCAAAAGCGCATGATGCGAGACATTTTTTTGAACAGAGCTTCACGCTATACATAGATGCAATAGGTAAACAAATTCTGGATAAAGTTTTGTGTACATTGGCTGCATTGAAAAGTTTTAAACCCTTGTATCTTCTTAAGAGTTGGCAGAAAGCACATGATCTTATAGTTTCTAATTTTTTTTTCTATATGGACGGGTCATTCAGGCCTTTTAGGTAGAGGCGTGCAACGCTACACCTTCCACACACACAAAATGGGTTAGGCGTGCTATTAATAGCACCTGCAAAATGACAAATTTTATAAGAATTTAACCAGTGCACACACCCAAAAGCACACCTAAAATACTTGAGGTGTATTTTTTGGCACACACTTTTGCTAACCCGTATATGTACTTGTACAACAGCCTAACCTGAAGACCAGAATATGTAGGACCGGCAAATTCGTAGATTTTAACAGGCTAACTAGTATTTTATAAACGTTTTTGAAGGTATAACTTATTTAGGAGTGGGAGGTAAGCTTTAAGTGCAAATTTCAATAAATTTCTTCTTTTTAACTTGATTTTTTTATGTTGTTTATATATTTTGCCTATGTGATGCGTGAGGATGGCAAAACTGAAAATCACAACATGTACGTCACCCCACAAATCATCTCATGTCCGCCAAATTAGATAGAATACCGTAAGAACTTGGTATTCTATATAATCCTGCAAACATGTGAATTTGAACATACCTTGCCAATAAAATAAAAATTACGAGGAATTTCAATTTGTGTGTGCAGCGATTATTAAGAATAAAAAATTGCCGCATAAATATTTAGCCATGAAGAAATTATGCACGCAATGAAACAGTTTTTCTTGTTTTTAGGTTCGACATTCACAATCAACACTCGACAGAGTACAAAAAAGAAGAAACTCGACAGAGTATAAAAGCTAGATATTTAGACAATCAGATATTTAGACAATCAGATATTCAGACAATCAGATATTCAGATTTATTTTGTTTATTGGTTACTTATTGGTAAACTTACTGGTGAACTTACTGAAATTATTAAGCCCGCTGAAACTATGTGGTTATTAAATACTATGACAGAGGATTCTCTAGTTTTTAAAGGTTGTTTTTCTTAGTCACACGTCTCCGCTGCTATTGTGAACCCCGCGTATAGAAACTGCTGCCGTATGGTTCTTTTGCTTTCCGGTGATGTTGAAACTAATCCTGGGCCTTACTCTGTTTTAAAGTCGGTACAGGGATCTTTTCATCGAAGAATGCCAGGCTTGGAACTTTTATTGGCACACAATGTTTGTGTAATTCCCTGTTTGCGATCGTTTGGTCGGTTATTAAAAAGGTTTCTTTTTGAGGCTCAAGTGATCTTGATCATATCCTCTGCGAAGGAACAAAGTTGTACACGAGCCTAGGTTACACAAACCAGTACTTAAGTGCAAGTGACCTCCCAAATAGTTTGACTGTTGAAAACGAGGTCATACAAATACAAGTTTAGAAAATATTTCTCATACTGTTATAGATAATAGCACTACTTTACGTACATTTTATAATTCATCATATTCCGATAAAGGACAAGGAGTTTTGCTATAATTTGGGGGCACCCACAAATTTATTTATTTGATCCTCATAGCCGAAATAGTTTTGGACAAATAACAGAATATTGTACCAGTCCTTTTAAAATTTGATTCATTACAAGAAGTTGAAAACTACATACGCGAAAAATACGTGTCCCCTGGTCAAGGAAGGTGTCTTGAAACTCAATATTTTAAAATACTGACAAACTGAACAGATAACTGATAACATTATGCTTTCCGTTCGTAGAAAGAGAAAACTAGATCAAAACAAAAAGTACCGTAAAACCGAAAGAGCTTTCACGCAGGACAGATCTATGTTGCATTAAGTTGAGTCACAAGCTTAGAGGGTTTATACTTAACGGGGACATTTTCCAGATCAGCTATTAAATCAGACACACGAGCAACCGAGTAATAAAATTATATGCAAGAACGCTCAAAATTGACATCAAAGGATACTGACGTAATTAGTGAAAATCTATTATAGTAACTTTGCTTAATACAAGATCCTACAACGAACATAAAAATGATATTAAGTCCGATCGCGTTCTCATGGAAAGTGATTTATTATGCCTAACAGAAACTCAGATATCATTTAAGTCATACTGCGACACAAAACTAGATTACTTTACTTTAATTCCAAACAACAATGTGGATAGGTTTTCTAGTCTTTTGGTTGGTCATAATGAAACTATAAAGTTGTTTAATATTGTGAAAATTACAGGTGCAATATTTTTTAAAATGACGAAGAAAACGTTTCAAAAGAAGGCTGTTAGTTTTCTGCTTCTATATCGTAAAAATTCACTTAATCGAGATGAGTCATTATACCTTATTCAACATTTTTTGGAAAACGAAATCGTTGATGTTATACTCGGAGATTTTAATTTAAATGCATTTAGTGACAAAAACTATTTCCTTGATTTTCTCAATGAATATAAGCAGGTTGTAACCTCTCCAACTCATATATCCGGTTCGCTTATTGACCACATCTATATCCATAAGAATGTTCTAAACACCTTTGAAGTTGATACGCTCGTCAAAAATGTATATTTCAGTGATCATGACGCAGTCAGGCTTAGACTTTCTCTAACATGATGTTTTACAAATCTTCTAGAAGGGCTACTTCAAATCAATTTCGTCCTCAGAATGACAGATATTTACGTTGGGTTTACTTTATTGTTTTCTTTTTGTTTAAAACTTTGATTACATTGCAGATAACAGGCATGGCGTTTTTGTTCTCTGAGGATAGTCTCGCACTATATACTTATTATCTATGCTGATGGCGGAAATCTTCAAGCTATCGGGCTTCTTGTTCCAATTAAAAGCAGTGCCATGAGATGCAATTTTGTTTTGGGAAGGTTTAAATTAAGTATTTCTGGAAAGGAAGCTATTGTTTGTGCCCAAGGGCGAATATTTTGAAAATTGGAACTTCTAGATTGCCAAAAATTTTATTTGAAACCCGAAACAATTAGTTTTTCAATTTCTTTTTTCGTCAAAAAATAACATTCAAGTATATCGAAAATACAGATAAAAATTCTAAATTCATCTACCGCGCCCCGCAACAAAAGCGACCCCTCCCATAACAAAACAGCTGACGCTTTTTTCAATAAACCGTCGGCTTGCTCTGCAATAAAAAGCCAACACCCTTGGAAAAAAAACGACTCTTTCCGTAATAAATCCCCCCCATGGCGAGCGTCCCGGCAAAATCAAACATCAATATATTTAAGTAGAAAATCTCAGAGCTTCTGGATGCTGCAGAGAGCATTGCTATTTGTTAACTAACATATCTGATGCTGAAAGATCATTAGATTAGATTAAATTTATTACTTTCTTAATATCCTAAAATAAAATGTATTTTGGCTTAGATGGACGTTTGTTGAATACACCAGTTAAAAGAGAACAAACTCTTAGGTGTTGTCTTACTGGAATGGAATTGATAGGTGAATGAATTGCTGAAACAGCCAATCTGTGACAGTTTATCTATATTATAATACCCGTATACGTCTGTCTGTCTGTCTGTCTGTCTGTCTGTCTGTGTGTCTGTCTGTCTGTCTGTCTGTCTGTCTGTGTGTGTGTCTGTCTGTCTATAACGCAACTGGTGGCTTAGCTGTGCAAGTAGCGAGGTGCACGCAATGCAGTGAAAAAAAGGCGGGCGAACCCGTGGATTCTACCACGGGCAACCGACTAGTAGTTCTATATTCGAAACCACTCTCACAAAGTTCAGTGAAGTTGTTAAGTATATAACCTAAGAGGGTATATCACATTCAAAGGGATTAATTTGTATTTTTTCCTGAGGAAGAGCTAATGTCAAATTCAAAGAATCTATCACTAACCCTAGAAATTCTATTTGATGGAATGGTTGTAATTGAGATTTTTTTTGATTTATTACGTAAAACAAAAATCCCTGTCTCTGGTCATTACCAATTCATCATGTGTTTTACCCATTAACAAAATGTCGTTTAAGAACACTATTAAACTTATCCTTCTTAGCACCGATATTGGAATTTTCATTTACTTTATGAAAATTAGTAGGGTTAGCCTAAGACTGAAGCAATTACATGGCAACTTGTATAGGTTTCCCTCCGACATGAGCCTCGAAAAATTTTTTTAACCTTTTTTTATTGGAATGCAAAAATATGCAGCTTTTAGATCGACTTATCGCACATTAATTGTCGGCCTTGAAATGTCCCCTTTAAGGGTTGTAATCCTTCCATTTTAAAATCTTGGTAGGAAATGAACCGATTCAGATGTTTTTGATTGATTACCGTCGATTTTCCTCTCCTTTTTAAAAACCAAACATGGCTTATACTGTTTGTTAAAAAAACTTTGTAATTGGCATCTTTCCTTAGAATCTCCTCTATTTTCAGGTTCATTAGTTTTGTTTGCTCTTTGTTTGAAATTTACTTTATGAAATTTACTTTATGAAAATTAGTAGGGTTAGCCTAAGACTGAAGCAATTACATGGCAACTTGTATAGGTTTCCCTCCGACATGAGCCTCGAAAAATTTTTTTAACCTTTTTTTATTGGAATGCAAAAATATGCAGCTTTTAGATCGACTTATCGCACATTAATTGTCCGGCCTTGAAATGTCCCCTTTAAGGGTTGTAATCCTTCCATTTTAAAATCTTGGTAGGAAATGAACCGATTCAGATGTTTTTGATTGATTACCGTCGATTTTCCTCTCCTTTTTAAAAACCAAACATGGCTTATACTGTTTGTTAAAAAAACTTTGTAATTGGCATCTTTCCTTAGAATCTCCTCTATTTTCAGGTTCATTAGTTTTGTTTGCTCTTTGTTTGAAAGGAAAATTCACTTGGTAAGGTTGCTATAGAAAAAGTATTGTATATTCCTTTACAATTGATAAAATGTTTTGGTCCTTGGTCAGATGTTCTTAGTTCAGCAGATGTTTTATTCTGACAACCAGCGGTACTTCCGGCATCTTTCTAAAGAATAGTTTTCTTTCTATTAGATGAAAGGAGTCTTCTGCTTGAAGACACAAGATTTTGATTGGGAAATTAACCCATTATATTCCTTTTTGGTCCAATCATCCTTCAATCCGAGTTGGTGGTGAACATCGTACATTTCTCTTTTAGCACCCCCTTTTTTGCTATTTTTCATTAATGTGATGAGAGCATTCAGTCTTCGTTGATTTGAAAGTGTACCAGAAAAGCCTATTAAAGGTTAAGAGGGGGGAGAGGACAAAATTCCTCCCCCCAGTAAATATGTGTGAAAAACCCCGGAGCGGATAATTCGCTGGAAACAGGTGAGAACAAAGCCACGAAACACTCAATAAAAAAATCAAAACAACAACTCTTTTGTAACTATTTTGTAACTCTCAACATATCACCAAACTACACAGTTAAACGGAAACCAAAGGATATAAATAACCCGCTTTATAAAAAATTGCTTGTTTACAGTTTTAATTTCTCACAAAAACGTTAAAATAAAATTATAAAAAAAGCGTTTAATTCTTCGTGTTAATGATAAACTGGTAGTGCCACGGTGCCGAATACAATATGGCGTACATTTTTCGAGTTTTTTAACTTTTGCACAACATTATTTTATAAATTTTCAGGCTTATTAAATACCATCCGAGAAAAAATTTATCCATATTTCTGCATATTATCAATTTTACCTAGAATAAATGACAACTGCGAAAATCAAAATGGCAAAACAGATGGAAAGGTTGCGGGTACATATAGAGAATAAAAAAATATACAATTTTAAAACTGTTTTGCACATCATAATGAGACATGACTGTGATTTGATGTTTTGTTGACCGTCTTGATTTTTCAAGCGGGCAATACGGGTTTTTAGGCATTCTGATTGGCTTAACGTTCTTGACAACGGGCCGATATTTTGCGTCATCAAAAAAAATGGTAGCTTAAAATGTAAACAAGCACGAATAACAAGTCTTAAGAAGCATTGGAAATTATTACTTATCTAACTCCTACAATACACTTATCGATAAAAACATTTTTATAGGATAGATCTGGTTATTTTAACTGTTAAACTTGACATTGTTGTTGTTTCTTAGAAAAGGTGCTAAATAGTTGCATGGAGCGATTTTGGGTGAGTTTAAAAATGTGCTTAAGTTAGCTCAAAACGTTGGCTTATAAAGTTAAAATTACTTGTCTTGTGTCAGCGTGAAGAAAGGACATGGCTGAAGGACGCTATGAATTTTTTTTTCGGTCTTTAAACTTGGAATTTTTCATACCTGAACATTGAAACATTGAAGTAAGTCTCGATTTCAAAAGGCTTATTTTTTTTATTCTGCAGCAATACCAACTTGCCACATTAACCATTAATTGTCCTTCCGTCACGTAAGTTCCCTAAAATTTGAGCTCAAAAGTGGAGTTGTTAGAGCTAATAATTTTAAATCCACAAGAGATGATGTTAAAAATGAATGCAAAAAACAACACGTTACAAACACGCGTTAATATAGCCGATAACCAGTTACTCATTTGTTTTCGTGATGGAAAGGAATACCTAAGTAAAGTGTCATTTAATAAATTAGAATGTCAGAAGAGGTGTTTTTTGCTTTGCTCATCAACAGACCAATGATTATTCATTGCTTAAAAGTGACTTCTATTATGTGCGAGAAGTGATGGAAATGTTACTGAGAAGGATCAAATTAATGCATTCCATTGCGAATTTTGAAAAAAAGTTATCAATAAAAAGAGGGCTCACCAGAGAGCAGAAGCACAATGTTTCTAATACTGAAGAAAAATGAATATCATTTGACCAGGATCATATGTCAAATAAAATGCATCCCTAGTCGATAAAGAAGTGTTTATAGCAGTCCGATATGGTTTTTGTTACCAAAAATTTTATAATGCAAGTTAAAGGTGTTCCATAGGCTAAAAATGGCCACCTAACAACTTCAGATGGTCGGTAGTGAAGAGATGCAAGGTCTAACGTCTAATAATTTTGGGTTAACCCAATCTCGGTCCAGTTGCTTATTCTGGTAACGCAATGCACAGATGTCGCAAAGGACTAATACAGGCAAGGATATATCCATTGAACTTAGCCAGATTATTTGTGTTTATACCATCTGTAGAGTACCACTTTGTAATTCCGTCGCACTTTATATTCCCATTGCACTTTGGAATCCGATTATATCACACTTTGCAATCCCATCGAATTTTTTAATCCAATTTTATCACTACAATTTGTGATCCGATTTTGTCACACTTTGTAATCCCAGTACAATTTGTGATCCGATTTTGTCACACTTTGTAATCCCAGTACAATTTGTGATCCGATTTTGTCACACTTTGTAATCCCAGTACAATTTGTGATCCGATTTTGTCACACTTTGTAATCCCAGTACAATTTGTGATCCGATTTTGTCACACTTTGTAATCCCAGTACAATTTGTAATCCGATTTTGTCACACTTTGTAATCCCAGTACAATTTGTAATCCAATTTTATCGCACCTTGTAATCCAAGTACAATTTGTAATCCGATTTTGCCACACTTTGTAATCCCAGTACAATTTGTAATCCGGTTTTGTCACACTTTTTAATCCCAGTACAATTAGTAATCCATTTTTGTCGTCATTTGTAATTCCATCGCAATTTGTAACCCATTTTGTCACACTTTGTAATCCCATCGAACTTTGTACTCTGATTTCGCAATTTATAATGAGATTTTGTCATACTTTGTAATTTCCAGCGCAATTTGTACCCCATTTTGTCGTACTATGTAATATCAAATCTACCGCAATTTGTTATGCTTTCATGTCGCACTTTGTAATCCATGGACTTGTCAAACTTTGTATTTCGGATTACAAAGTGTTAAGTGTTAAGGGAATTATAAAGTGTATGCTATAAACATAAAGAAAAAGAAATGACCAGTGCACATGTTGTGGAGGTGTGAAGTTATTTCTGTGGATTTTGGCCGTCTATCACAGACATGAGCCATATTAAAGATTTTGCAACGTGAATTAACGCTCTTTGAAAATTTCAATTTTTTTGGTGAAGTTAGCCAATGGAACGCTCACCGTAAAAACAATTAGCATCTCATGCCAGCCTTTCATATGTTTTTGTTTAATTGAGATATTAAAGTTATAAAATATGAGATATAGTTTGTAGGCAAGATTTACATTTTTTTTTGTTGTTCTATAATATTTATTGCGACACATGCAAGGATTTTAACAAAATTTGTTTTAGGCAGCAACAACCAAGACGAAGAAAAAGACAATGAAATCACGCTTGTCACAACAATTCTTCATCCTGATCTTCCTCCAAGGCCTTATCAAGTTAGACTGGACGATACCAAGCGGAATGAAATACAGGAGGCCAATCATTGGCTTACGCCACCATTAATTTGACTCAAATCATCATAAAGCAGCAGATCTACGTCACATAATGGCTATGAAGACACTGGCTTAAACTTCTCCTGTTATTCGCACTGTCGAAATAAGTTAATTCGAATACTGTACGTAGAACAACTACTGTATTCCCGGAAAAGGACATGTCGATTCCTAAGCCAACACAATAAATTTTTGGAAAATTAACATGTCTAAAATATGCTACTCCTTATTATTTTCTTCGACAGTGAATTTCAGTGATAAAAGGCTCTTGATTTCATGTAACATGTTGCTGATCTGGGTTGCCTTTATATTTCGCAAGTTATCATCCATATAACTCACAAACAGGTTAACATCACCTCTTTACGATCTTATCTAATTTATGCATCCAACCATTAGCAAGAAGTGGAGCAGGAAGAATTTCCCATCGTTAGACTGTCGACTTGTTTTCCATTTTCGTAAGCATTACGTTACAGCTACATAATTTAGGCACCATATTTTATAATGTTAAGACCTGAAACTTTAATCATGGAACTGAAATTTTATACAGCAAGCTAGAACATCTTGAGAGTATTGACTAAACACTGAGTAACAACAATCCGTACTATCATAATTGAATTTATTTTCGTATGTATGGCCAAGGTAGGCCACATAGTTTAAAGTTTTTAAAGGGCGGGCAAAGCATGAAAGCGCTCACATGTCAATTAGTTCCTGAATCGTACACGGTAAAAATGTTTGTAAAATGACTGAGCTACAAGAAGCGCCAATGGACGCAAATAGCGCTGAACCTGACAAACTTCAACATCTAACTAACTACTCTGACCGTAAATTCCAGGAATATAACTAAAATTTGGAACAGAGGCTTACCACTAGGTCGAAAGAATTGATAAAACGTCCCTTGGAGCAGTAAAAAATCAGAAAAACTGACTTTAAATTCAGAGGTAATAAAATACACGATGAATTTAATAACGATTTAATTTAAAATAATCGGCAGCGTTCTGGCGAGGTATGACTAACCAAAAGGATAATTCAAAAAATTCATTAAAAACTTTAGGAGCATTAAAAATCTCCATTTATATATATATATGTTAGTCAAGGAAAATCCAAAAAATCCGCCATATGTTTAATGCATTTTAAAAGCTAAATAATAGCTTTCAAACTGCAATTTTTATAAGCCGAAACAACAGGGACAGCTACAGTGTCGTCACCTGACTAAGACACGCAGTCACTGGTCACATGGACACTTCTACAGTATTTTCTCTAATTAGCGGACACTGTTGGTGCATGAACAAAGTGTGCGCTAATTAGAGCTGTCCGCCCAACCTCCTCCCCAGGGTTTGTGGCCCCTGAGCCGTTATTACGGAGTCAACTTCATCAACAAGGTAAAATGCCCTGGGAACGATCTTGGTGTCCGCCTTTTGGAAAGTGTTGCGAGGTGAGCTCAAAATTTGAAGAACATACGATTTTGTATACACATGTACAAAAATTAGAGAGTTCCATGCTGGACTTAGACACGAAAAAAGAAGAAAACAACTAAATTGAACATAATAGAACTTTTTTTTTGAAATAACAAACAAATATCAACTAAATAAACGAAAATATTTTTAAAAAAAATTTACTTGGAGAAATTCCTGACTCGAATATCTCAAGTCTGTCTTTAAGTGAGGATAAAGAAGTTCTTTCTTCTTATTTTTGGTTAAGCGCAGCGAATTAAAAATAATGTCAGTGATACTTGCTTTCCAGATTTTTGTCAAGGACATGTTTATTTCATTAGCTGTACAGCCACCTAACTAAATGCTTTTGCACCTCACGATTGGTGGAGTGAAAATGCCATAAATTTAGGAGAGTTAAGTAAGTTTTCTTCGGGGATATTAAAATTGAGCTTCTCATACGAAAGCTTACGCAAATAAATTGACCAAAGCAAACCCCAATTTCGAATCCACCATTAAACACAAAATGATTTCTCAAAGCAAATCCCAGCCTCATCCCCCGGGCTCTTCTACGTATGATATTCTAAAAAGACGGCTTTGTATTACCTTGGTGTAGGCTGATGAAAATGACCCTTGCTATACCCGGTAAATAGCTAGCCGGAGAAAGATATCTTTTTTAAAATTTATGTCAACTTGTTAGTAATTTATTTTTACGTGATTGGCCTCACTAATTTCGAGAGATTTACGTTGTCAGCTGTTTCAAGGAAGTAACAGAAAGGCGGTTCTTGAGTGTTTAAACCTCCCATTTGAGCTACAGAAACCGTTGCAATTTTTACCAAACTAGAAGATTGGGCATGAGTCGAACCCTCTACTGATGGAGCTACTACCGGAGCTACTACCAAGAGCTATTAAAAAGGCGCAACTGCAATACTTTCACAATTTTTCATTTGCATTTAGGAAAACCAAAGCGGTGTACGTTACTTGATCTGTGACCACAAACCATGCTGGGTGTTGAAGACTATTTAATGATTCTGGTCAGTTGTTAAAGAACTTTTTGGACAGAATAAAACTTACGACGCCTAGATGTAGCCACTAAGCTTGAGCACAATTAAAGCAACTAAATAGGGCGACCAGCTATATTTTTAAAAAAATAATTTTTTGATAAAACAATTTTAAAAATGTGTTGGTTCCCGTTACACACGCTTTTTTTATAAGAACATCAAAATTAAAAGCAGCTGCCCTTATTTTTCTATTGTTTTTTATTAATCTCTATGATTTTTCTAAACAATAGGCCTATTTCTTAACCTGAAATACCAGCAAACAAACCAGATTTTTATAAATGCGTGATACATCATATTCAAAATAAAAAAAGGCGACGGTGGTTATCTGGACGAGTGTTAAGGAATGCTAAAAAGGAAGAACAAGGAAATGGTTAGGTAGGAAGCTGTTTATAAAGTGAGAATAGTGTACACCTAAACGCTTTTTTCTTCTATAAGAATATGCTTTATAAGAATACCAGGCTGGGATTTTGGATTAAACAAAATAGGTCTATTGTATAAACAACAGAGAAATAAAGAATACTGACCAGCCTGATTAGAATTTTTATATTCTTGTTCATAAAGGCATGCAATAGATTTCCAATTATTTATATACAACGAGTTGATTTACTTCGTCTACGCCTAACGTTGGCTGGTATATAAGGAAAGATAGGAAATTGAAGACTTTAATTACCCTCTCAATGACCTGACCATTTGGAACATAGTTGGTTAGTTGGTTAGTTAGTCAGTTTGTTACGAGTTACGAGTTGCGATCTAATACTATTCTAACAGACGAAATAGTAAAAAATTAACATTTTCTTTCAAAAATTTTGAAAATACCTATATTTTAGATTCTTCTCTGGAATCAATAAAATCAAAATATAGCCACTAGGCTACTAGTACCAGCTATAAGCTATAACATTTGAAAAAAGTCAAAAATATTGCTTTTGTTCCTTGAATTATTAGCATCTCATGCCAGCCTTTCATATGTTTTTGTTTAATTGAGATATTAAAGTTATAAAATATGAGATATATAGTTTGTAGGCAAGATTTCCATTTTTTTTGTTGTTCTATAATATTTATTGCGACACATGCAAGGATTTTAACAAAATTTGTTTTAGGCAGCAACAACCAAGACGAAGAAAAAGACAACAAAATCACGTTTGTCACAACAATTCTTCATCCTGAGCTTCCTCCAAGGCCTTATCAAGGTAGACTGGACGATACCAAGCGGAATGAAATACAGGAGGCCAATCATTGGCTTACGCCACTATTGATTTGACTCAAGTCATCATAAAGCAGCAGATCTACATCACATAATGGCTATGAAGACACTGGCTTAAACTTCTCCTGTTATTCGCACTGTCGAAATAAGGTAATTCAAATACTGTACGTAGAACAACTACTGTATTCCCGGAAAAAGACATGACGATTCCTAAGCCAACACAATAAATTTTTGGAAAATTAACATGTCTAAAAATTGCTATTCCTTATTATTTTCTTCCACAGTGAATTTCAGTGATAAAAGCTCTTGATTTCATGTAACATGTTGCTGATCTGGGTTGCCTTTATATTTCGCAAGTTATCATCCATATAACTCACATACAGGTTAACATCACCTCTTTTCGATCTACCTAATTTATGCATCCAACCATTAGCAAGAAGTGGAGCAGGAAGAATTTTCCATCATTAGACCGTCGACTTGTTTTCCATGTTCGTAAGCATTACGTTACAGCTACATAATTTAGGCACCATATTTTATAATGTTAAGACCTGAAACTTTAATCATGGGACTGAAATTTTAAACAGCAAGCTAGAACATCTTGGAAGTATTGACTAAACACCGAGTAACAACAATCCGTACAATCATAATTGAATTTATTTTCGTATGTATGGCCAAGGTAGGCCACATAGTTTAAAGTTTTTAAAGGGCGGGCAAAGCATGAAAGCGCTCACATGTCAATTACTTCCTGAATCGTACACGGTAAAAATGTTTGTAAAATGACTGAGCTACAAGAAGCGCCAATGGACGCAAATAGCGCTGAACCTGACAAACTTCAACATCTAACTAACTACTCTGACCGTAAATTCCAGGAATATAACTAAAATTTGGAACAGAGGCTTACCACTAGGTCGAAAGAATTGATAAAACGTCTCTTGGAGCAGTAAAAAATCAGAAAAACTGACTTTAAATTCAGAGGTAATAAAATACACGATGAATTTAATAATGATTTAATTTAAAATAATCGGCAGCGTTCAGGCGAGTTATGACTAACCAAAAGGATATTTCAAAAAATTCATTAAAAACTTTAGGAGCATTAAAAATCCCCATTTATATATATATATATGTTAGTCAAGGAAAATCCAAAAAATCCGCCATATGTTTCATTTTAAAAGCTAAAAAATAGCTTTCAAACTGCAATTTTTATAAACCGAAACCACAGGGACAGCTACAGTGTCGTCACCTGACTAAGACACGCAGTCACTGGTCACGTGGACACTTCTAAAGTATTTTCTCTAATTAGCGGACACTGTTGGTGCATGAACAAAGTGTGCGCTAATTAGAGCTGTCCGCCCAACCTCCTCACCAGGGTCTTGTGCCCCCTGAGTCGTTATTACGAAGTCAACTTCATCAACAAGGTAAAATGCCCTGGGAACGATCTTGGTGTCCGCCTTTTGGAAAGTTTTGCGAGGTGAGCTCAAAATTTGAAGAACATACGATTTTGTATACACATGTACAAAAATTAGAGGGTTCCATGCTGGACTTGGACACGAAAAAAGAAGAAAACAACTAAATTGAACATAATAGAACTTTGTTTTTGAAATAACAAACAAATATCAACTAAATAAACGAAAATATTTTAAAAAAAAATTTACTTGGAGAAATTCCTGACTCGAATATTTCAAGTCTGTCTTTAAGTGAGGATAAAGAAGTTCTTTCTTCTTATTTTTGGTTAAGCGCAGCGAATTAAAAATAATGTCAGTGATACTTGCTTTCTAGATCTTTGTCAAGGACATGTTTATTTCATTAGCTGTACACCCACCTAGAAAGACTAAATGCTTTTGCACCTCACGACTGGTGGAGTGAAAATGCCATAAATTTAGGAGAGTTAACAAGTTTTCTTCGGGGATATTAAAATTGCGCTTCTCATACGAAAGCTTACGCAAATAAATTGACCAAAGCAAACCCCAATTTCGAATCCACCATTAAACACAAAATGATTTCTCAAAGAAAATATTAACCTCATCCCCCAGGCTCATCTACGTATGATATTCTAAAAGGACGACTTTGTATTACCCTGGTGTAGGCTGATGAAAATGACCCTTGCTATACCCGGTAAATAGCTAGCCGGAGAAAGATATCTTTTTAAAATTTATGTCAACTTGTTAGTAATTTATTTTTACGTGATTGGCCTCACTAATTTCGAGAGATTTACGTTGTCAGCTGTTTCAAGGAAGTAACAGAAAGGCGGTTCTTGAGTGTTTAAACCTCCCATTTGAGCTACGAAAACCGTTGCAATTTTTACCAAGCTAGAAGATTGGGCATGAGTCGAACCCTCTACTGATGGAGCTACTACCGGAGCTACTACCAAGAGCTATTAAAAAGGCGCAACTGCAATACTTTCACAATTTTTAATTTACATTTAGGAAAACCAAAGCGGTGTACGTTACGTGACCTGTGACCACAAACCATGCTAGATGTTGAAGACTATTTAATGATTCTGGTCAGTTATTAAAGAACTTTTTGGACAGAATAAGACTTAAGACGCCTAGATGTAGCCAGTAAGCTTGAGCACAATTAAAGCAACTAAATAGGGCGACCAGCTATATTTTTAAAAAAATAATTTTTTGATAAAACAATTTTAAAAATGTGATGGTTCCCGTTACACACGCTTTTTTTATAAGAACATCAAAATTAAAAGCAGCTGCCCTTATTTTTCTATTGTTTTTTATTAATCTCTATGATTTTTCTAAACAATAGGCCTATTTCTTAACCTGAAATACCAGCAAACAAACCAGATTTTTATAAATGCGTGATACATCATATTCAAAATAAAAAAAGGCGACGGTGGTTATCTGGACGAGTGTTAAGGAATGCTAAAAAGGAAGAACAAGGAAATGGTTAGGTAGGAAGCTGTTTATAAAGTGAGAATAGTGTACACCTAAACGCTTTTTTCTTCTATAAGAATATGCTTTATAAGAATACCAGGCTGGGATTTTGGATTAAACAAAATAGGTCTATTGTATAAACAACAGAGAAATAAAGAATACTGACCAGCCTGATTAGAATTTTTATATTCTTGTTCATAAAGGCATGCAATAGATTTCCAATTATTTATATACAACGAGTTGATTTACTTCGTCTACGCCTAACGTTGGCTGGTATATAAGGAAAGATAGGAAATTGAAGACTTTAATTACCCTCTCAATGACCTGACCATTTGGAACATAGTTGGTTAGTTGGTTAGTTAGTCAGTTTGTTACGAGTTACGAGTTGCGATCTAATACTATTCTAACAGACGAAATAGTAAAAAATTAACATTTTCTTTCAAAAATTTTGAAAATACCTATATTTTAGATTCTTCTCTGGAATCAATAAAATCAAAATATAGCCACTAGGCTACTAGTACCAGCTATAAGCTATAACATTTGAAAAAAGTCAAAAATATTGCTTTTGTTCCTTGAATTATTAGCATCTCATGCCAGCCTTTCATATGTTTTTGTTTAATTGAGATATTAAAGTTATAAAATATGAGATATATAGTTTGTAGGCAAGATTTCCTTTTTTTTTGTTGTTCTATAATATTTATTGCGACACATGCAAGGATTTTAACAAAATTTGTTTTAGGCAGCAACAACCAAGACGAAGAAAAAGACAACAAAATCACGTTTGTCACAACAATTCTTCATCCTGAGCTTCATCCAAGGCCTTATCAAGGTAGACTGGACGATACCAAGCGGAATGAAATACAGGAGGCCAATCATTGGCTTACGCCACTATTGATTTGACTCAAGTCATCATAAAGCAGCAGATCTACATCACATAATGGCTATGAAGACACTGGCTTAAACTTCTCCTGTTATTCGCACTGTCGAAATAAGGTAATTCAAATACTGTACGTAGAACAACTACTGTATTCCCGGAAAAAGACATGACGATTCCTAAGCCAACACAATAAATTTTTGGAAAATTAACATGTCTAAAAATTGCTATTCCTTATTATTTTCTTCCACAGTGAATTTCAGTGATAAAAGCTCTTGATTTCATGAAACATGTTGCTGATCTGGGTTGCCTTTATATTTCGCAAGTTATCATCCATATAACTCACATACAGGTTAACATCACCTCTTTTCGATCTACCTAATTTATGCATCCAACCATTAGCAAGAAGTGGAGCAGGAAGAATTTTCCATCATTAGACCGTCGACTTGTTTTCCATGTTCGTAAGCATTACGTTACAGCTACATAATTTAGGCACCATATTTTATAATGTTAAGACCTGAAACTTTAATCATGGGACTGAAATTTTAAACAGCAAGCTAGAACATCTTGGAAGTATTGACTAAACACCGAGTAACAACAATCCGTACAATCATAATTGAATTTATTTTCGTATGTATGGCCAAGGTAGGCCACATAGTTTAAAGTTTTTAAAGGGCGGGCAAAGCATGAAAGCGCTCACATGTCAATTACTTCCTGAATCGTACACGGTAAAAATGTTTGTAAAATGACTGAGCTACAAGAAGCGCCAATGGACGCAAATAGCGCTGAACCTGACAAACTTCAACATCTAACTAACTACTCTGACCGTAAATTCCAGGAATATAACTAAAATTTGGAACAGAGGCTTACCACTAGGTCGAAAGAATTGATAAAACGTCTCTTGGAGCAGTAAAAAATCAGAAAAACTGACTTTAAATTCAGAGGTAATAAAATACACGATGAATTTAATAATGATTTAATTTAAAATAATCGGCAGCGTTCAGGCGAGTTATGACTAACCAAAAGGATATTTCAAAAAATTCATTAAAAACTTTAGGAGCATTAAAAATCCCCATTTATATATATATATATGTTAGTCAAGGAAAATCCAAAAAATCCGCCATATGTTTCATTTTAAAAGCTAAAAAATAGCTTTCAAACTGCAATTTTTATAAACCGAAACCACAGGGACAGCTACAGTGTCGTCACCTGACTAAGACACGCAGTCACTGGTCACGTGGACACTTCTAAAGTATTTTCTCTAATTAGCGGACACTGTTGGTGCATGAACAAAGTGTGCGCTAATTAGAGCTGTCCGCCCAACCTCCTCACCAGGGTCTTGTGCCCCCTGAGTCGTTATTACGGAGTCAACTTCATCAACAAGGTAAAATGCCCTGGGAACGATCTTGGTGTCCGCCTTTTGGAAAGTTTTGCGAGGTGAGCTCAAAATTTGAAGAACATACGATTTTGTATACACATGTACAAAAATTAGAGGGTTCCATGCTGGACTTGGACACGAAAAAAGAAGAAAACAACTAAATTGAACATAATAGAACTTTGTTTTTGAAATAACAAACAAATATCAACTAAATAAACGAAAATATTTTAAAAAAAAATTTACTTGGAGAAATTCCTGACTCGAATATTTCAAGTCTGTCTTTAAGTGAGGATAAAGAAGTTCTTTCTTCTTATTTTTGGTTAAGCGCAGCGAATTAAAAATAATGTCAGTGATACTTGCTTTCTAGATCTTTGTCAAGGACATGTTTATTTCATTAGCTGTACACCCACCTAGAAAGACTAAATGCTTTTGCACCTCACGACTGGTGGAGTGAAAATGCCATAAATTTAGGAGAGTTAACAAGTTTTCTTCGGGGATATTAAAATGGCGCTTCTCATACGAAAGCTTACGCAAATAAATTGACCAAAGCAAACCCCAATTTCGAATCCACCATTAAACACAAAATGATTTCTCAAAGAAAATATTAACCTCATCCCCCAGGCTCATCTACGTATGATATTCTAAAAGGACGACTTTGTATTACCCTGGTGTAGGCTGATGAAAATGACCCTTGCTATACCCGGTAAATAGCTAGCCGGAGAAAGATATCTTTTTAAAATTTATGTCAACTTGTTAGTAATTTATTTTTACGTGATTGGCCTCACTAATTTCGAGAGATTTACGTTGTCAGCTGTTTCAAGGAAGTAACAGAAAGGCGGTTCTTGAGTGTTTAAACCTCCCATTTGAGCTACGAAAACCGTTGCAATTTTTACCAAGCTAGAAGATTGGGCATGAGTCGAACCCTCTACTGATGGAGCTACTACCGGAGCTACTACCAAGAGCTATTAAAAAGGCGCAACTGCAATACTTTCACAATTTTTAATTTACATTTAGGAAAACCAAAGCGGTGTACGTTACGTGACCTGTGACCACAAACCATGCTAGATGTTGAAGACTATTTAATGATTCTGGTCAGTTGTTAAAGAACTTTTTGGACAGAATAAGACTTAAGACGCCTAGATGTAGCCAGTAAGCTTGAGCACAATTAAAGCAACTAAATAGGGCGACCAGCTATATTTTTAAAAAAATAATTTTTTGATAAAACAATTTTAAAAATGTGATGGTTCCCGGTACACACGCTTTTTTTATAAAAACATCAAAATTAAAAGCAGCTACCCTTATTTCTCTATTGTTTTTTATTAATCTCTATGATTTTTCTAAACAATAGGCCTATTTCTTAACCTGAAATACCAGCAAACAAACCAGATTTTTATAAAAGCGTGATACATCATAATCCAAATAAAAAAGGCGGCGGCGGTTATCTGGACGAGTGTTAAGGAATGCTAAAAAGGAAGAACAAGGAAATGGTTAGGTAGGGAAGCTGTTTATAAAGTGAGAATAGTGTACACCTAAACGCATTTTTCTTCTATAAGAATATGCTTTATAAGAATAACAGGCTGGGATTTTGGATTAAACAAAATAGATCTATTGTATAAACAACAGAGAAATAAAGAATACTGACCAGCCTGATTAGAATTTTTATATTCTTGTTCATAAAGGCATGCTATAGATTTCCAATTATTTATATACGACGAGTTGATTTACTTCGTCTACGCCTAACGTTGGCTGGTATATAAGGAAAGCTAGGAAATTTAAGACTTTAATTCACCCTCTCAATGACTTGACCATTTGGAACATAGTTGGTTAGTTGGTTAGTTAGTCAGTTTGTTACGAGTTACGAGTTGCGATCTAATACTATTCTAACAGACGAAATAGTAAAAAATTAACATTTTCTTTCAAAAATTTTGAAAATACCTATATTTTAGATTCTTCTCTGGAATCAATAAAATCAAATTATAGCCACTAGGCCACTAGTACCAGGTATAAGCTATAATATTTGAAAAAAGTCAAAAATATTGCTTTTGTTCCCTGAAACTTATTTTGGATTGGGTACTAGAAAAAGCTGGAACACGACATCGATGATCTTTCCCTGTGTTTATGTTTGGTCCCATGTCTGACCCATATTTTAGTGCAGGCATTTAGTTGAAGGAATGCTATCTCTGAAATCACACAACAAATCCTTGGGACAAAGGTGTCAAAAATATATCAATTTTAGGACGTGCTTGTCACTTTTATTGCGTAATATCTCTAGTATATATAATATCTAGGATCAAAAGTAAATAGTAATGGCATATTAAGAACTGCATAAAATTTTTTTTTCTGCATTACAAATAAAGACGTAATCAGCTACCTGATGGCGTTTCAGTGTTGTTTATTTTGTTAATCAACACTAAAATTTAAAAAGTGGTTAGTGTGCTACAATAGGGAACTGCAGGCCGATACAGCCGAGAAGGACATTAAAATAATAAAATATATTTTTCGCAAAGCCTTATTTGGAATTAAATTTTTCTACTTTGAGAAGTGATGTGATCGTAAGCAACGTATTTATTTTGGTAGCTCTGTTATTTGAGAACTTTTTCGCTTTTTTTATTCGCCATCGTGATTTTCTATTTTTAGGATTAATACACACCACATATCTATTTCAAACTATCGTCGCATTGCAAAACTATTTTAAACATGTGTTTGTTATGTGTCACAAATAATGTTTATATTTGTTTGTTTGTTGACAAATCAGAAAAGAAAACAGGGAGCGAAAACTATAAAGCTTCTATGTCTTAAAAAGGTTTGTTATTGTGCTTCCTGCAGCAACGTAAAAAAAAATGTAACTTTGATTTATCCAAAACTTAATTTTTCTTCCGTTTTAATTTTATATATTATCTTATTCTTAGCATATTGCTTTCGCTCGACTCCCACTCTCATACAAGTTAATCTTAAAATATTCGTAACATATTAATTTAAACAAGAAACATTCGTTTCGCAAATACGCATTGCAAAAAATGATTAATTAAACTTTGAAGATTGTTTTTCCCCACTTATTTCGGAGTGCGCTGGTTATATGAAAGGGTCGAGCGATAGGGTTTTACATCCGCAATCACCCTCGTTTATGATTCCAGATACTTACTTTCGAAGCAAGCAACAAATCTACTTTGAAATTCTACTTTGTTAAAATGTACGAAAACTTAAGCATTCTTAAAAACTAATATTGTTGGAGAAACTGTGAAGCATCATTCCTCTCGAACTGTGAAACATAAATCAGCGCTTCGGTAGCTTTTCCTAGGTATTACTATAGCTGATAATTTTGTTATATAAACATAATGT
Source organism: Hydractinia symbiolongicarpus (assembly GCF_029227915.1). Lineage (NCBI taxonomy): Eukaryota > Metazoa > Cnidaria > Hydrozoa > Anthoathecata > Hydractiniidae > Hydractinia > Hydractinia symbiolongicarpus. The sequence continues at coordinate 18,310,157 of NC_079875.1, read as the reverse complement.
TGTGTTTTTTTCCTTCAGTGTTCACTGCGAAGCATTCGTACCTACTTTAAAATCAAGTTATGTAAACTTTAAATAAATAGACAGATAGAAAGAAAAACAGAAAAACTAGTCATTCCGGTTTCTGATAGTGTTTTAAAAAATTCTTATGTATTTCAATGAGAAAGGAATCATATTTCATAAACGATATACAAGAATTTTAAATGTGGCTGATCGAGATATTAGAATCACATCAATTCTCGAACAGATTACTTTCAGTAAAAGTTTGTCCCAAGTTTGTTATAGTTTTACTATATAAACAAAAAGTGTACTACATTCAAAAAAATGTAATACATTCAAAAAAGTGTAATACACTCAAAAAAGTGTAATACACTCAAAAAAAGTGTAATACATTCAAAAAAGTGTAATACACTCAAAAAAGTGAAATACATTCAAAAAAGTGTAATACACTCAAAAAAGTGAAATACATTCAAAAAAGTGTAATACACTCAAAAAAGTGAAATACATTCAAAAAAGTGTAATACATTCCAAAAAAGTGAAATACATTCAAAAAAGTGTAATACACTCAAAAAAGTGAAATACATTCAAAAAAGTGTAATACACTCAAAAAAGTGTAATACACTCAAAAAAGTGTAATACATTCAAAAAAGTGTAATACATTCAAAAAAATGTAATACATTCCAAAAAGTGTAATACATAGCCCATTTCGGAGATTATGCGCCATTATGGATTTGCGGAAAAAATAATATTTATATAATAATATATAATAATATTTATAATTCATTAATAGATCAAAGCTATACGCTTAAATAAATATTGTCTGGGGCTATCCCCTGTTACTTAGATAAAAACATTACGAAGACCTAAACACGCTAAGAGTGCATACAAAACTCGTTTCTTTTTGTGTTTTAAGAGAGTTTTTTACTACGGCATGTAGGATTCAAAGTGCATTACCGGGCTTCGAAAATCCATAATGGCGCATAATCTCTGAAATGGTCTATTCAAAAAAGTGTAATACATTCAAAAAAGTGTAATACATTCAAAAAAGTATAATACATTCAAAAAAAAATTTTGATAAAATGTTGGTATATGTATGGTGAAAGAATAAAACTTAACCACTCTGTTTTAATTTAGAAAGGGAATAATTTAGGTCCTAGACTAACTTAATAGTTGCTCCAATTGATCTTAAGGGCAACAAAAGAAAGTACTGCTATATGTCAGTAGACCCAAAATAGAACACAAAAAAATGGAAGCATCATATCAGCTGGTGAGAAATTCACTGGTCGAAGTTATGAAAATCTAAGGGGAGAAGTTGACTGCTTTCTGAACAAAGACTGTGAAAAGAAACCTGAATCTCGAAATTACCTGCTAAGGAGGTTGCCAGCAGTTTCTATACCTATCCATTAGACACATACCTCCCAATTTTTTTAGGTCCCAAACCTCCCAAATACTCGAAAGTACTCCTTAAATTTCTATTATTCCGAATATTTATGCAGGATATAGCCAGTTTAGTGTTCGAAGCCCTATTAACAATGTTGGTTCTGTGTTCTAAAAGTATACATTAGGTATACACCGGCATTATCTACCTAATTACCCTCAGATAGCATGGGTTGACCTTTAGATGTGGTAAAGACACCTGCTGAACGTGCCCATGCTGTGGAACGAACAATGAACCTTGTGATTGTGAACTCCATAACCACAAGGCCACTACGTACCAAAAACAGCCTAAAAAATTCCCAAACTGCTAGCTTTGTTAGACACTCGTTTATACTACAAATTCCAATGGACAGGAAAAAACAAACCATCGTGTGAAGGGTTGTGGAATCTTTAGGGATAATAAAACCTAAGATTTAAATTCATACATTTTGAAACTGTTTCGCCTAATATCAGTGCTCGTCAGCATGTGTAGGAACTACCTGATAACGTAATATTGGCTGTTCTAGACATGGACAGTCTGCTTTGATTAATCGAGTACTATCAACTGCAGCTAAACTTGGGGAGAAAGGGGGATTAAAAAAAATGTGATATATATGTACAAAAAAAATGAATGCAGTAAGATTATTCAAAAAAATTGGAAAAGAGGTGAAAAAAATTGCAAACGACTTTACTTTTTAGATTATTTCATCCAAATTACAAAAATGGTTGGCTTTAAAAGTCTTCCTTCATCAACACCTTAAAGACGAAACGAAATATGAGCATGTTAATATGAATGAAAAAAATAAATAAAATGCATCGGACACATAATAACAACACGAGTGAGAACAGATACCACATATAACACACAAAACACATAAAACACAAACTAGACGGATTAAAAAACGATGCACCACAACAAATCGAACATATCAGACATATTTTTCTCTCAAACTGTACCACCTTTTCACGACATTGATCACAGCACCAGTCTTCACTAAATCTAACACATCAATAGCATAGATCAATATCAATAACATCGATTTTAAATTAAGATTTGTATATAAAAAACTTGTTTTTCAAGTAGTGTAGCACCATTTTTTTTCTTGCCATTTAAAACACACCTACACACACCTTTCTAGACTGAGTGGACAAAACTCCCATACATCGCAATTTAGAACATTTTTGTCAAGTTATACGTTGTGGACCAACAGATTGTACCCAACATCGTATAAATTTGATAAAACATCAGTAAAATAACTTTTCCACATGCTTTCTTGCGTATACTGAGAAGAAAAGCGCTTGCCGTTTTTAAGAAAATGAATTCTCGTAAATTCAACTTGGTTAAATTTTCTTTTCTTTCCCTTTAAACATTTCGGCGGGTGATATCAAAAGATATAGAGACATCATTGGAAAAGGAAATATGGAACAAATTTCTGAGCATTAGTACAAAAAAACCCCTACATTTAGCAAGATTCATGTCGCGGAAAATTGACTAGAGGTCATACAGGGTAAAGATTTATAATGTCCAGGGGGTACAGTATAGTTTAAGGTGCAGTTTCTGGTTTTATTTTATTTTATTTGTGTGGTGTAAAGTTTTTTTACAGAAAATATGAGGAATAGAATTTAGCTGTGACTGTTCACCTTCTCTTAATAACTTTGAAACGAAAGATTAACACTTGTAACTGATGGAATAACCGATGAAATAGTTTCGTTTCCCAGGTGGTGCAAAAAAAAGGTTTGTTCTAGTTGTAGCCAGCACGTAAATCATGAATATATATTTATTTTTCGATTTTTAGTCATAAAAATAGCTAATATACTTGGATCAAGAGCTCTTTTTAGCGAACACTTTGTTGTTGTGAAATTTTAACTTGGTCTGTAGTTTAAACTAGCTTGTCAAAACTAGCTTGTCACATAATTTTCAGAAGGGTTTTTAATGTTCCAATGCTTAACCGAAGGTAACCAGCTCATTTTGTCCATGCTCTTCTCCTAATATTGATATAATCATGTTATTTCACTCATGATTTATACCTTGAAAATGCTTTTTTAGCAAAAGTTCTTCAATTCATTAATTTTTTAGTTCTTTCTCTTTCTTTAATATTTTGTGTTAGTAGTTGAAAAATCATATAATGTCCACTTCATATATCTTTTTCTGATAGAAAACGTGCAAAACGCACCTGAAAGAACAAAGTACCAAAAAAACAGTTAAATAACAAGAAATGTGGTTTTGATAATATTAACATGCTAGTCGATAAAGGCGTGAAGAAATCCCCTTATAATAATAAGAAGTCTCTGTTATTTATATTGTGATGTGCTTTCCACGAACGCTTAGGGAGATATAAATTAATAAAATTTGGACTTTATCCAGAAATTTGTTTGGCGTGTGAAACGCTAAGAAAAAAAATATATAGGATTATGTGTTTTTGACGAACGGTTAGGGTGATACAATAGTTCAAAAAAATCTTTTTTAGAATTTTTTATAACTAAATGGGATAGTGCACTTTTGAGAAACGGTTACAGAAATTTTAGGGTGTAAAAGTCTTTGATGATGTTATTAATCCTTCCGTTTCGAGACGGATTTGGAGACCCAGATTTGGGGAACTTACCCAATTTAGTCCCAGGTTGTCTACGCACGCGGTAAAAAATGACTGACGTCATTACGCCGTCTCTAAGTTTCGACCTAAAAGTTATAGATGCATTTTAATGGCTATTGACGTTAAATTATTGTTTTTGACGTCGTGACGTTAAATTTGTTGATTAACATTTGAGACATAACTTTTTCGGTGACATTAAAGGGAAATAAATACATCCACTTTGCCTGACACACTTAGTCTATTAGTGTGAGGCGATGGACTGTGCATAAGGATATGACATTTAGCGACTTGAAGTAAAAACATATATTTTGTTGGGTCTAGATATAAGTATGTTATTATTCAAAGTATCGCAAAATGTTTGATAGTAAAAGTTTTTCTTCTTCATAAAATTGCACTAAATTAAAAAAAACCTGCAATCCGCACAACACTACAGTGTAGAGCAAAAAATAAACCTGAAAACGAGGCTGGTTATATTTGTGAATTAATGTTTAATTTAACATATTTTTTTCCGCTTAAAAACCAGAGTCACAGGTTGACAAGAATAAAACAAACATCTAAAAGAATGCTATTAAGTAATAACGTTTAAAATATGATATTGTTTTTAATTCTCAAAGCAATACAAGCGTTTATTTTGTTGTGTTCATTAACACGTGCGAGAATAACTCGTTAAACCAGATATTTCTTTCGAAAGCACTTGTGGTCGCAAATAGCTTGTAAAGCGAGTTTACCAACATCTATGCATGTGATAATGTAGCAATCTGAAAACCTTGGGAAACTTAATTATTTTTGTTTATAAATTCCATCCAATAACATGCATCCCAAAACTGATATTACGCTTTATATAGTCATGGTGTTACCTAATATAGTATGATGCAGTTTTAAAAAATTAATAAATAAAAATATTTTATAAGAAATAGTAGTCGTAGTAGTCGTTTGAAGGATAGAGAAGCATCTTGAACATGGCAACTATATCTTCTAAAGCAGCTTTGAAAAGAGTTTTACTTCAAGCATGTCTTAACTCATCAAAATGTACCACAGTACCTGGTGAGTTAGTAGTTACTCTATCGCGAGAAAACATTTTATGATTTTCGCAACTTTATTTGTCGTATTTTTTCTTTCTTTTAAGAAACTGCCAGTTATTTGTTTTCTGTTTGTTTAGCTAAAACGATAGCAACTCTGTGTCCAGAAGATGGAGTGTTCACAGGACCATCTATGAAAACCGAAGTTCCTGGGCCGAAATCCAAGGTAGGTAGTCACTTCAGACTGAGTTTTTGTGGATGTTTTTTTTTGAAAAAGTCAAAGTTCCTGTCTCTTCTTTATTAGGCGCCTGGGTGCCTCGTGTCAGACATTTACAACATGGTTCTGCGTGGCTTTTGAATAGATAGAGGGCACGACATGTAGCTTATGGTAGAAATCCAATCAAAATTAAACAAAATTGTTGCCGATATTTTCAAATATGTTTTTTGCATTTTTATTAGTCTGAATTTTTTTTCTTATTTCAGGAAAAAATCGCCGCACTTTCAAAGTACAAGGTAAACTTTTTTACGCCATTGGGCGAGTTCTTATTATCCAGCGAAAGTAAAATACGACAAATGTTTGCAAATCTTATCGGTACAAATATAATGTTTGGGTTTATTTTCCATCAAACTTAAGAGCAGCATGTTTGTTATTTAAAATAAATTTCCGTTACCTCGTTTCTTCTTAAACTTTAGCACGGTTTATGAAATGTTTTTTTTATATACCAAAATCGTTTAATTTCTGATTTTAGAGAACTGAGCAGATGCACATGATTGGAGATTTTGAAAAAAGCAAAGGAAATTATTTCGTTGACGTGGATGGCAACGTTTACCTGGATGTGTTCCAACAAATATCATCTTTGCCTTTAGGTAATTCGGTAACTATAAACAACAACTTTAAACCGACAACTATAAACCATTTTTTAAACAGCTTTTTTTAATACAAATTTTTTTTTAGGATACAATCATCATGCGCTTGCAGAGACAGCGAAAAGTCCTGCAGTTCAGGTAAAATAAATTTCCTTTATAATGACTTTTAAACTTAATTTTAAAATTAAACTTGCTAGAAATTTTTGCTATCCTGGCTTCAAAAGAAGATAGATAGCGCAAAACAGGTGCTGATGCTAGATAGACTTAAATTTGGCTATAATTCAAAAGTTTTTTTATGATGCTTCGATTCAAATTTTTCTCAATGTTATATTCTTTCTTTTTCAAGTCGGTCTAGCGGTGTTAAGGATGTTGCGGCACGCGTACTCCGTCTATCTGTGCATAAAAATCAGTTGACAAATGTTAATTGCTGCGTTTTGCTCATTGAACCCCTGTAAACAATGCCCGCTTTGAGTTATGACGTCATATTTAAATAATTTGACATTTGTTGTTTGTTTTTATTGTCACATCTTTTTTTAAACCAAATTCTTGATCACCTGCATATTTCTTAACACTTGTTTAGGATAAATCTACTTTCTAAGCTTAAATATGTTAGCATGTAGTTGAGACCACCCTCAAAAATATCGAATTTGTAGTTACACGAAACGGCTTTTAAGCCCTGCAGAAACTGTGGGCTTTTTCATATACAAGTTTTTATGACGAAACCAAACCGCGCCTGGGTTAGCGTCAGCCATTTATGACATTATTTTTAAATCCATGGTTGGACTCTAATAGACAACCAGCTTAACGCCATATTACAAGTTGTAACGCCATTCCAGAATAGGTGTAAAGATAATTAAAATTCTGGACATATATTTTTATTTTTATTATTTTTTCTAGAATGGACTTTTGAATCGATCTGCACAAGGCTTTTGCCCCGATAAAGACATGTTAGAAAGAATGGAGAATACTTTAATGAAGGTAAAACCCAGACGTATTAAAGAACTTTTATTTGCAAATAAAATCAGCAATGCTTTGCTTCTATACTGCATAGTTTTTTACACATGCCATTACACTTGTTGTTGAGAAAAAAAGCATCACCTTATAATGACCTAAATCATTACTATACTTCAGAAAATATTAAACGGGGGCGGATAAGTTGTGGTTTTGTAAGCATTACCAGCGTACGCTTTGTCATTTTGCTGTAAATAAAGAAAAAATATTTGCAAAAATAAGGTTTTAGGTTAAAGTATATACTTTATTGAGGGGCATGAGTCAATGCGTGGAATTAGTCTCTTTTCCCGTCTAAAATTAAGTCTCGGGCAAATAATTTTTTTTTCTTGTTATCTTTCCCCCTTCTCTAGGTTCGAATTTCAGGTTCAAGTCCCCACTCCGGCGCACTTTAAATGCAGTGTTGTCAGTCCATTTAGTGCAATCTGCTGACCGCTAACTGGCTTGTGTGGTAAGCAAGCAAGTTAGGGCATTGCTATGCGTATCTCTGACGGCAATGTAACATAGTTACAGTCGGAGGGGAGGAAGAGCCAACCGTTAGGATGGAATCCCCAAGGACGTTAAAACTTCCCGTAACTTCTTACCTATTTTATTTATCAGGTAGCGCCTAAAGGCACCATAGCACAACAGATGATGTGTGGCTCATGTGCAAATGAAAACGCGCTTAAGGCCGCCTTTATGAGATACAACGTAAGTCGTTCTAGCCTGTGCACATTTATCCTTACTCTTCTTTATGCAAAGCGTTTGTTTTGAACTTTAACATAGGTATGAACTGTGTTTAATATTCTTCTTCCTAAACAGCAGTTCCATAAATGAAGTTTTCATTGTTACTTATTAGGCTATTCGACGAGGATGTTATGAACCCACTGAATTAGAACTGGAAACTTGCATGCAGGGCAAAGGTCCAGGATCTCCTGAAGACTTATGCATATTGTCTTTTACCTCAGGATTTCATGGACGCACCTTAGGTAAGTCGCTCAATATTTTTCTTTAAAATAACCTTCAGTGACATTTTCTATTCTTAAATTATAAAAATCTATCCTTAAATCAGGCACTCTAGCTGTCTCTCACTCCAAAGCACTTCACAAGTTTGATATGCCTGCTTGGCCCTGGCCTGTTGCACCGTTTCCTAAGTTGAAGTATCCGCTAGAAGAGCATGTGGAAGAAAATCAAGAAGAAGAAATGAGATGTCTTGATCAAGTACGTTGTAATAGAAATCTTCTTCTCTGCTGTTTTCAATACTTGTCGTTATAATAGCTTGATCTGTATGTTTAGATGAATCGAGTTATAAAAGAATCCAACGAAAGAGGACTGTATGTAGCAGGAGTTATAGTTGAGCCACTCCAATCTGAAGGAGGCGACAATCATGCAAGCGCTAATTTTTTTGCTGGCGTACAAGCTATCGCGAAACAGGTAAAGAACCATCGCTGTAAAGTCGTTTTCTTAGTTATTCTTAGGAATAAAATAACTTTAGCGAACACACTATTTTATTTCCAAATTTTTTGTACGAACATATTGCTTTTTTATTGCATCAGATCGGCAGAACGAATTAAAAACATCAACACAAACAAGGACAAATCCAACCAATAAGAAGGAATTCTGTGTCGAATTTTGATTTGAGTAAATTTTGATCTATTTGTTGCTCGATTTCAGTACAATGCTGCATTCATCGTGGACGAAGTACAAACTGGTGGTGGTTGCAGTGGGAAGTGGTGGTAAGTGCTTATTCTCTATTCCCATCTTTTGTTTGTATCGTTTTGTTTTGGTTGTTGAAAATGTGGTCTTCTCAGTGATCTTCTCAATTTTGGTGTCTCTCTTAACGCAGGATGCATGAAACGTGGAATCTCCCTTCACCTCCTGACATGGTAACATTCGCAAAGAAAATGCTCATTGGTGGATTTTACTTCTCCGAAGAATTTATGCCAAAACATGTACGTACTTATTATACAAAACAATTTATATCTGTATGATTAGTGCCAAGTATCACACCTTGTTTGAAATGAGCTAAGCATCATAATGTAAGCCTAAGGCGGCTTTACACTTACGATTTCTTCTTACTTTGTGTGGATCAACGCTGGTCGAGTTTTATATCATATCCTGCTCTTAATACATTCTTTTTTATAGACTATGAGGATATTTAACACCTGGATAGGAGATCCGGTACGCGCCGCCATGTTGGAAACCGTAATAAATGTGGTGGAGAGTGATGGCTTATTACAAAGGACACAAAAATCAGGGGCAGCTATCCTGCAAAATTTATATGAGCTACAGGTGAGGATTTTTTCATTAAAACGTTAAAACTCTTATACTATAACTCTTCGCCGATTGGTTCTTTTTTAAATGCAATTTTGACACACACCCGCTCTCAGTTTGTATATTAGCACGAACGCTCAAACACTTTTTTTCTACTAGCCGTCTGGTAATCGAAATATGTTTCCCGCATTTTAATTTCGTCCCTCCTACAGCTAGTATTATAATATAGATGCCTGTAACATACACAAACTAAAAATAGATTCCGTTTTTGCCATTCACAGCACCCCTTTGTACTTTTGAACACAGCTCAACTCCGCATTTTTTGTGTAAATTATTTTTAGAAACTTTACCCTGATCTTATCTTCGATGCAAGAGGTGTTGGTAACTTGTGTGCAGTTTCATGCGAAAACACAGAGATTAGAAACAATCTAGTGGCGCATCTTCGTGGTCTAGGTATGCAATCTGAGTTGCAATTAGTCAATGTTGACCCAAGATAATTTTTCATTGTCTTACTGATGCAATTTTATATAAAGGAACTTCTTCTACTTCACTTTTCACTATTGGCATTAATATTAGTCCTCTAATATAAGTCCTCTAAATTTCGCGAGAATTATCGTGAATTTTGCAAAAAACGAATTTGCAATAATTTGCAACTAATTTTTACGAAATTGACGAAAACCTGTAAAATTTAAATTACTACCCTGAATGCAGTGTTGCATCTCACATGAAATTTGAAAGGTAGTTTGACTAAGGAGAGTATTTTTTAAAAAAGTTTAACTACATTACGCATTTCATGTTAGGTTTACAAATCCATGGTTGTGGTGATTTTGCAGTGCGTTTCCGTCCAGCATTAATTTTTACTGAAAAACATGCTGCATTGAGCGCAGACATCTTTGATACAGCGTTATCGACACTACGGCAAAAAATGCGCTCAAAGGTCTAAATTATCAAAATTTAGGGTTATTATCTTATGTAAATTTTATTTTTCTCTTATATTTCATTATATGTTTTATAATTTTATTATTAAGCAAATAATTTAAATATTTTAAAATTGAAATAATTTAACCTACGAATAACGGCAAAATCGTTCTGTAGTTCATTTTCATGAGTTCATAATCTACACAGCGAGTAGGATGGAGCGTTTTACTACTATTGTTACAGCACGTCCATATTTAGAAATAATAATTACAACTTCCACCTTTTTCTTTTGTGAAAATAACTTTTATGCTGAAATAAATATATATATATTTGTAACCATGTATGTTCTTTGTAAATACTTTGTATATGTGGCTAACTGTTATTTTAGTATTATATGTATACATTCATAAATCCTTGTGTTTTTCTTAACAATCTTACTATGCCTAGCCCCCCCCCCCCCCCCCCCTCACTTTCGAAATTGTGGCGCTGCCCCTAAATCTTGTGTCCTGATTTGGAACTTTAGCATAAACAACAATTATATGGGATAGGGGGGGGGGTCATTAGAAAAGGCCAAAACGACAACGTTTAGGAACCTATTTTCATACCCTTTTCCTTTCTCTGAAAGAATGAACACGTCTATATTACAATGTGATAGCTGCTTTATAACAGGCTAAGCAGACAGAAAATAACTGTCTTCATCTTATGTGTGGTTAACTAAATCTTTTTGAAACCTAAATTATACCTCCAAAAGACGTCTATATTTGGTCTATTTTGTCCGCTGTTAAGACATCTTTCACAATGCATGTCAGATGTCTAGGAAAGGACGATTTTTAGAGATCTTGTTTGAACGTTTTTAAACGTCTTGTAATTGAAGTGGTGTAGACATTTAAATAAATGATGATAAAATAGACGTGCTTTAGACGTTATAACTCTTTGTTAAGCCGTTTGACAGACATCTTCCAGTGAATGCTCTTTAAACGTCGTTGCGTCTTTTAAACGTTGAAATATAACTTGATTTCTAGCATGTTTTAGATCCATTTTATTCTTAAACTTTTCCCGTTAATTTATGCATGTGTATCATATCTCGTTTCATTTTGAAATCAATTTGAGATTTTTCGCACTAATGATAAACTAGTTATTGCACTAACGCCTCTTACAATATGACATATTTTTCTCGCACTAACATACTTCGTTTTTATTCCTCGCATGAAGGCACGGAATTTAACCAGCCAAAAGTATCTGACTAATATATCTTTGCATATTCTGTATTATCATCTCCACAGCAGCGCAACATTTAAACACTGTGGGAGCATATATAAAAACAAATCAAAGCGTAATCTTGTTACTGGGGGAAATGCTACCCTTAAACTGTTGGAGATTTGTGCATGGCACAGTCCAAAGGTATGCGGGATGGAAGAAACCAGCATGTTCCTTACAATGGGCACAAAAAAGTTTAGGCAATCAAAGTTCAGTCTGTAAATACACCAAATGGCTTAGTCTCTAATTTATATCGTTCCATAAAAGGGAAAAGGTATGACAGTATGTTAATTAGCAAGATCTGGTCTGCTCATACAGATTCAACAGCATGCTTGTGCTTCTAATGGGTATGTTTTGTGTACATATGAGGATCCCTTTATCCTCTCAAACCTAAGTTGCGGACATCTTTTAAAAACGCATATATTACAAACTTTTAAAAAGCAATGAAATAAAACAAAGAATCTAACAAGATTCGCGGTGGAATGGATTTTTGCGAAATAGTAACTGTTATTTATTTTTAGATCTTCACAAAAATCATGCTTCAAATTGTCTATATGGTTCCATTAAGGGGGATTTTAACGAAGCGAATTGAAGAGCGAATTGTATCTGAGCATGCGCGGTTTTGTTTGTTTTGATTTTGCATCGAAATAGCTATTCGCTTCGCTGAAAAGTGGAAATAGTTCCTACTTTTTCACGGCTAAAGGTTTCACTGCTAGTTTTTGACCAATCAGAACGCAGTTAACTAATGTAAACAATGAATTTGGCACATAATTTATTTTGTCGTGAAAATTAAAAAGCGAATTTGCCATCGAATTCGCGGTTCAATTCGCTTCGTGAAAATTATTCAGATCTAGCATTTGCCATCTTCCGCATAATATCTTGTCCTCATAGAAGCGTACTAAAAACCTGAGAGTGTAAGGCACCGGTTAATAAGACTTTCCTCCTGGTATATTCTACTAGCTAGGACACCAGATGTGATAGACATGATTCTGTAGATCCTTCCTGGGCCGGAAGGTATGCCCCTCATTTTTTTACCAAATTTAACGACCGAACAGACAAAATATTACTGAAACTACTCGTTGGCTTTTATAATATTCACGGCTTCACCCGTCGTAAAACTTCCCTGCATTACTTGCATACTGAGACAAAATGAATTATCTTGTTGAGTTCCAAAAATTCGTTTTTTTTAGAGATTATTATGTGGTTTTAGTCGATAATTTTTTAAAAAATGGCAGATTTTTGACCATTTCTTGAAATGGAAAAACCACATCACCTGACGAAAGCAACTGAAAGTCTGCGAGATTTCTGCTTTGTATAGGGCGAGTTTCAGTGATGTCCATTTTATGAAACAATTAACGCAACGACCCACATAGGTCAAGAAAAAGTAGAAAATGAGCCATGCTAACTTTAGCAAGGATTATCACAGATTGCAGTTTCGGATCTGACTAAATATTTTCTTGTGAACATTAACAAGTGAATTTTGACAGGTTTAAAGTACATAGGTCTAATCTGAAAAATCCTAAATCATTGCTTGTCGGTATTATATTTGATTATAAGTATTTATTTCAATAATTTTTAAACAGAATTGTAGATTGGAAGTAAACAAACTGTAGCAGTTAAATTTTATGTTTTTTATTTTATACCAGTTCTTGAATAATTGAAATCGTTACTAGTCACCGACCCTCACCCCATCCCCAATCCAACACATCCAGTTTTGCGTTTGAGTGATGGAATAAACATTATTGCTTAAAGAAAATTCTACACACTTACGCTACACTATCATAAACCAGGTAGATAGGAATAAAGTTCCGTAACTATTAAAAGTCGTAGCGAATCAGAATCAAGTGAGAATGAATTTATTTCAACATATATCAGGAATTAAAAGTTTTGAAAGTGGGGGAAAATTAACCATTAAAAAAACAAGAAAACACGTCTATTTGAACACGCAATCAAATCTTATAAATCGACCAAAGCATGTTTATAAAAATTTGTCATACAAAAAAACGATTGTACAAAAATATGAAACAGACTTCATAAAATGAAAAATAATACACGATAAATACAATATTTTATTCTTGCTAGCTATAACTATGCATTTTATATTAGAAATAAACAAACGACAAAAACTTAGAGATCTAGAAACCATGTAAAGTTTCGAAAGGCAACGTAGAAAATGTGAGAATGAATGAACTTTTTAACATAGCATAAATTCTAGAAATTTGCATGGGGAAAATCTATAAAAAAGCAATTCGGGGGAGCGCAAAAATGCAGATGTAACCAAGCACAACTTGTTTATATGTACAAGATAAAAATGTATACACATGAATGTTTCCAAACATAGCTAAAATATACGCTGTTTTTTATAAGAGAAACTTTTAAGTTTGACTGTTGAACCATCACCTTTCTTATCAAAAAAAAGATGTGCAAATCAGCAGGTTTCTTAGAATTTATTTTCAGTGTAGACAGCATGACGTTATCACGTGATTTTTAAGCAAAAGGGCGGATTTTTTAGAAATTTAATCACACATTGATTAGCTTTCAAGTATTCAAGGTCATGCAATTGCATTAAAAATGGTCAAAACTGCTGATAATAACATGGAAGTAACTGTTATCAACAGCCAATCTGTCCCACTAACATTAAACGGAATGGAACAGTTTGACCTAATCAGAAGCTACCTGGACAAAATATTTATCGAACAGAAACATGAATTCGAAACAAAACTGCAACAACAAAGTACATCGAAAAACATGAAAGCACTATTTAACCCTATTCGGTCCGGGGTTTTTCGAACATACTATGACCGGGGGGGTGGGGGGCGGATTCCGCCCCCCCCTCAATAACTTTTCATAGGATTGTTCAAATTGAATCAAACCTGACACACTTATAGTACGTCATAAAAGGAACAAAATGGCGCCAATAAATTTTTGCTTGCGTCAGCACATTTTCTGTGACGTCATCAGAAGCTTGAAAATTGTTAAAAATGCCACTATCTGCTTAAAATATAATTACTTTTGTTCTAGAGCGAATTTTTACATTCTGTTTGAAGTTTCTGAAAGCTAAATAAAATTTTTTTAACATATCTTCCGGTTTTTACATGGATCGGATAAAAAATTGCCAAAAATTGCCCGAAAATCCGTTTTTTCCGATTTTCGGGTAAAATCTGACAAAATCGGGAAATCGGATTAGTCACGTGTCAAAATTATTCAAAATGATTTTTCTTGATGAAACAAAGTTGTGTTGCAAGTTTCAAGTTCTAAGGATAATCCTAACAGGAGTTATTATATTTTCCCCATTATAAGGACTTCATAGAGATTTTAGGGGTAGTTTCGAGTAATGGCCAATATCAAAGCCTCTGAAAGGTATAGGACCTAAAAATTTAGCATGCAGGTGTCTAATAGATAAATGCTGAAACTCAGTAAGTATCATAGCCATATAAGAAAGCAATCAGGAGTTATTAAAAAAAAACCGTCAGGGGGGGCGGAATCCGCCTCCCCCCCCGGACCGAATAGGGTTAAGAGGTAATCACATCCAATTTAAATTTAACCAAAAAATAGCAGGAGCTTTGGGAGACGTTATCGACATTATCAAAGAAGGCTCTATATCAAGATCAACAAAACGTTTAGCAGGAATAAAACTCGAAATCACGAAGTGAAATAAGCTAATAAAAATGACAGATAGATCACCAGTAGGATGGCCTACTGTAGAAGAGTACTTATCTGATGAATTAGCAGGGGATTCAGATGACGAAAAACGGATAAAATCGAGTCAAAAGCGCTGGCAAAAATGAAAGCAAAAATAAAGCCAAAGTTCTTCCACCCTTCACGTTTCAGCCCTATGCACACTCAACTAATGTCCTCGTCGCTACCCATGTCAAACCATTTCCAATCACAAAGATTCACATCTCAACCGTCCGGAGAATCGGCAACCACAACACACCATATTCTGTCCAATCAGCGTACAGATTCCTTATATGGAATCGGGACGAAATCTTTTTTTGTACAGGATAAAATCTCGACCTTGTAGGCTAAGAACGGACTAAAGAAATAAAAAATAGAAAATATTTTATCTCAACGATTTAAAACGGGGGCAAACCAGTCCAACATTTCATCCAACATGCAATTTTTGTGATGTTGGATGAAATGTTGGACTCGAACGTTTTTTGGTCTCTTCGGGTATTTCCTCTCTGTAACTCGGACCTCACAACATGTATGTAGAACTTTAATGATACAAGCAGTTTTTTTACATTGTTTTGGCTCTGTAAACGTGAATAGAGTTTATGATTCATGTTCGGATTTCTTTTCTTCCCAAGAATAAAGGCGGGGGCAAACCAAAATCCAACATTTCATCCAACATTTTTTCCCATGTTGGATGAAAAAATGCATGTTGGGTGAATCAAAATTTTAGGTTTGTTGGACTGTTTTAAAAACATTCAAACGATAAAGAGTTCATTAAAAAACAAAATGGCGGACGGAAGGAATTGTGCAGTGCTGCTTATATTGCTGAACGTTTCAATTCAGACGATGAAGAACCAACCCGCGGAAAAACAAGAGAGTGGATAAAGAGAAGGGAACAAAATAGATATTTTAGTAATATCATTAAAAATTGAAGATCGCAGACAGATTCGGATTTAGGAAAATGTTTTGGATGGATGTGGGGGATTTCGATTATCTCCTTAATGAAATATCCCACCAAACCAATCCAACAAAAAAATTCACGCAACTAACATAGACAATTCTTTTGATCATGTTTGACGGCGATCAGACTCCATCCAACATCGTCCAACACGATTTCTTTCTTCTTTTTTTAAAATTTCAAATTTTTTTAAAATTTTGAAGTGACTCAAACCACTCAATGTAGCAGTTTTCTCCGACGGGATATAAATTTAGTGCTAGTGGGGAACATTTGGTTCAGATCTTTAATTGACATTAAAGCAGCTTTAAAACTTATTGCGTGAAAAAAGATGAAGAAAAAGAAAAATATTACAATGCGCATTGTCTCGTCAGACCTTTGGAAATATGATGTGAAGTTGTAATAACTTAATTCCCTTCGCTTAAACGAAATTAACCTTTAGGCTTTCTTTTTGATTAAGCTTCGTTCGCTTTCAAAATGGCTGAAAAAAAATAACGCAATTCGCTAAATAAAGATACTTTTAACCCGGCAGAATTTTGTGACTTGTGACACCCACCCGCACAACAGTCGAGAAGCGTGTGGTTCCAATTATCTTTGTTTAATTAATGATTTTCTTTTGCGTGTAGCTTTATTAGTTGTCGCCTTCAAATAAAGCTCAAATAATCTGCTATTGATGAGCAGTACATCCAATCAGCAGTGTTCACGTTCCCTGACTGATATCTTCAGGTCAATCTTTGTTCGCAGGTCTATAATAGTGTTATCTTGCATCTCCAACAATAAATGCACAGTTTTTAACAAAGGAAATTTCCTATTTCTCTTCTAACATTCTTTAAAGTCCTCGATTTTCGTTATTTTAAAATACAGCAATGCTATTTCAACTCTTGCGATTATTGACGATCAGAGAGTAATCGTCGCGTTCTTACCTGTTTACTCGAACAAAGAAAGTTAACGATGATTTAATGCTCTCGCTTCTTTCGTTCTTTTGTCAAAACTCGCGTAATATACATGCCAGAAACTTTGGTGAATTGTTAAAATAGACAATCCGAAGGTTGAGATGGGACAAATCTTGATATGAGAAACTCCAAACTGAAAGATGTTGTCGACAATTTGATGTGGTATATTGTTTTTCGTTTCTTGTGTAAAAGTCATTCAATGAAAATATTAAAAGAGGCTTAACCATGATGTATGCTTAGCGTGAATTAAAAATGCCCTGAGCATGAATATAAAAACTGAAAGTCGGTAAGAAAAACGCAGAAAGATATAGTAGAAATTAAACTAATGTTTTTGGTCATAGTTTAGTTTTTATTCACTGTTATTTGGTGGACAGCCAGAAATAAAACAAATTACACCATGTGATACTAATTCTGATAGAATTTGTACCATAAAAATTAAGTTGTAATTATAATTTGTTAAGGCATGCGGGAAAAATGGCAGGGGAAAGTTAGTAAACTTTTTCATGTTCTAAAATCTCCCCGATTGTTACGACAACGGTAATCGCTGAAAACCATCATCTTCACGATTTCTTTATTTCTTACAAATATACAAATAAGACTATTATTTACGTTTGTCGCTCGCTAAAAACAAAAGAGTGACCTATATCTACCATAGCATATTTGTCAAAATCCAATTTGTCAAATTTTGCAAATTGGATTTTCGACAAAATGGAATTTGAATCACCCTCTTCATTGATATAAGTGTCTTTGTACATCTTTTACTCCTGCAAGGTCACTTTGGTTGGCCGAGTCTCAATAATGCGTGTACACGAGGGGGCAGAGTCTCTTAGTACCTTTACTTGACCTTAAACTTTTATCCTCGTGTGTACATTTGATCGACTGTTTGTAGTCAGCCTAATTTTGGAGTTATCCAGTTTCTTCCTAGGCGCGCGTGTTCGACGTCTCTGGCATTCGCTATTCACAAACTATACATTACGTCACTCACTAGAGGCGCAGTGGTTCTCTCAACCGATCGGCATCCCACCATTACAGGTGCAATTCACCTACCAATTACAATTACCAATACAGTCACGTGACTGAAGAAACACATTTGTCTCTCTTTTCTTTTTAACCTCGCTAATCACCCCAAATATTTGTTATTGTTCGTGTACCAAATCTGTTAAGCATGGCCAGCAAACAAATCGAGAAAGAATTATATTGAGGTAACCTTTTTGTTATAAACAGACCCGCCATAATAACTGACCTCTAACGACAGGTTGGGTAGCTTTGATTTTATCAATTTTAATGCGCCAACAGAGAAAGCAGTATAAGAAACAAGCCCTGTGCGTCTGATCAAGTCCTTATTGGAACGAGGTTGAACCGGGGCGAGGTGAATATGCACTATATAAACACGTTTTTAATTTTCAGCGTTCTTCCGCAAATATCCAAGATCTCGGTCATGCGGAATATCTCGGTGGACCGAGTTTCCCGGTCTCATATAAAAAACCTGAAAGTCCATTTGAGTTCTGTTGGAAAGATGTATCTTGTGTGTGCACTAATGCAAAATTGTAAAACATGCATGTATGGAAACCAAGTATACAATTTTTTTGAATTAGAGCCTCCAACACATTCGTCATTGTGCTTATTTTTTTATAACAATTGTTTTCTATAAATATATTGCTCTTATAAAGTATAAATACATTATAAAATAAAAATGTGCCTACACAAGTAAACTTTGAGAAATACAAAGAATTTATCTTACTTGTATAGATTATATACATGTTAAAAAACTGTCAACAAACCCAATATAATCAGGTGAAGTTGTTTGCTTATTTCCTGTAAAAAGAAAACTACAGTGGTGAATTCAAGCAAGCCTATAATTGTCTGTACATACTCAACATTCTGTACGTTATAAAACAATATATTTATTGGCTAAACTCCAATGCTTGTTAATATTTTAAAGAAATCAAAACAATTTGAAAAAAACTCGTCTCAAAATTTTTATAACAAAACTACGATGGCCCTCAGGTGTCACTTCACTTCTGTATATTTTTTTATTACCCTTCATCGTTTTTCAGTTCCCTTCTGAATTTTTCAATAATTTTGCCATTTCCCTTCAGGATTTTTGGGATTTTCCCTTCAGGGTTTTTCTATGGCACACATTTTGTGACCTTCTGCATATTTAAAAAGTGGTGAAGGGAATTTTTTTAGTTGACCTTCGCTATTTGAAAAAACAGTGAAGGGAAATTTTTGATTAGCGTACCAGAGGTCTCTATCTGTGTGACACGTTGTTGACGAAGTGTTGTTCGGTGAGTCATCAAATTTTTACACCTACTGTTTTTTGTCTTTGTTAATTTCATTTCGAAAATCTACACCTCTCTGGGGAGGAGTCGAAAAAGTTTTTTGTTTGCATCAGCAATAATTGAAGCTAGGAATCAAATATGGCTACCTATTTGCTGTGTGTTAGGAGCGAAAGCGAAAGTTCAGACAACAGCCTTGACAGCTTTTTGGTAATTTTTTGCTATCTAGAGTGGTCAGAGCAAAATAAATGGAAACAAAAAAGTTGGGACATATGGCAAAAATATTATAAATCAAGGATAACACATGTCTTTTCTAAGATAGATATTGTTAGTTATGGCACACAGTGTACACACAGACCAGACACATAAAAACTTTTACAAGTGTCGTCATTGAAAAAAAACAAAAAAAAACAAACAAACAATATCAAAGCGATATAAACAAACATGGTTTATAGCTAATATACAGCTTGGTGAATAATTACAGTAAAAGTTCAATGATTGAATAAAACATTGGTGATATGTTTTACAATTTTTACCATTTTTTAGGATATGGAAAATCTGGTCAAAAGAATCGTGAGGGACGAAATGCAGAATAAAGATGACCCTCCAAATAAAATAAAAAACAAACAAACAGAGACTCGACTTGGCAGCCTGTTGAAACGTATTCGTACCTCAAACTCTGCTGATGATGTTAAAAAGGAAGGTAAGGAGAAGCATGTTAATGTCAAGTGGAAACGTGTAGATTTGTTAAAAGGTACACACACAACTGTAACGCAAAAACACGGTGGTGGCCACCGCTTTGTTGTTGTTAATGATTTCGATACTGTTGAATCAATCAAGGAAAAAGCCATCAACCATTATTTTCCTGAAGGAACAAACTTCTTTGGTGAAAGTCGAAATGATTGTGAAATTACCATTAGAGATGCATCTGGTGTTGCGATTGACGAATCACTAACCCTCAAGGACTGCTTGAAAAATCGAGGTGTCTATATAAGTAAATTTTACTTTGTTTTACACACAAAATATGGTTATTTTGATTCAACCGTATTCGAAACAGATGTGTGTTCTGTATGTTTTTGTCAAATGGTTGGTGGGATATGTAGAATCTGTTATCCTTCTGTATATCAGACAATAAGAAACATTGATCCATTAGCAGCATCAACCTCAATTCCCTCATCCAATGACATAGTATTTTCATCGTCTGTAGAACAAAGTTCAATAATTGAAGCTGATCATGAACCTTCATCTGACCACCAAGGTTATTTTGGTAGTTCAAATGATCTCTTTCAAAATTCTGATCACCAACAAGATGATCTTTTGAATACAGATTCTGGCACTTCGCAGCATGAACCAACCGCACCTACACCAACTAACGAAGCACCAGTTACAGAAGTGCCAGCCGTACATGCATCAACATCAACCACAGAAGCACCAGCCGCACATGCATCAACCACAGAAACACCAGTCGTACATGCATCGACTACAGAAGCACCAGTTGTACATGCATCAACCACAGAAACACCAGTCGTACATGCATCAACCACAGAAACACAAGCCGTACATGCACCAACCATTGACCTCACAGAGAGTGACATAGAAAAGGAAGTTATTGTTCACCGTACAAATATTCGAGCTGATATGGTGGAAGCATTCAAAACAATAACAGTACCTCAAAAAATCAAGTTTGTTGTTATAGATGCACGAGGAGAAAAAGAAACTGGTATTGGCATAGGGGTTGATCGTGATATATATTCTTCTGTTTGGCAGGACATATTAGATGGATTGTGTGTAGGACATACAGAGCGTGTTCCATTTGTACGACATGATTTTTATTTAGATGAATGGAGTTCTATTGCTACGATATTGGTGAAAGGGTATTATGACACAAAGTATTTTCCTATGCAACTATGCAAGGCTTTTATTATGTATTGTTTGTTTGGTAATGTTCAAAATGACAATCTAATTCAATCTTTTTTGAATTATTTGACTCCAATGGAGTCGAAGATTGTTGATGATGCCCTCCATGGAAAAAACAATGGTTTATTTGAAGATGAAGAATTCCTGGATATTTTGGATCGATTTAATTGTAAAAGCCGTGTTACCATAATGAATGTGTATGGTGTGATATTAGAGATCGCACGTCAAGAATTGATACAACGACCATATCTTATGGTTTGCTCTTGGACAAAGTCAATGAATGTTTTAAGAGATTTTCAGGAATTTAGCACTTTCAATGACATCAATTTGTTTTACAAAAAAATACTTCCAACTAATCGTGAAGTTGTTAAAATACTCAACGCTGAACCAAAAAATGCAGCTGAGAGGGAATGTTTTGATTACCTGAAGCAGTTTATCCGTGGGTTGGATGAAATCGGACTTAAAACGTTCCTAAGATTTTGTACAGGTTCAGATGTATTGTTGGTAGAAAAATTAAGAGTAGAATTTGTACCGTGTTCAACAGCAGCTAGGCGCCCGATTGCACACACATGTGCACCTATGTTGGAAATGCCTTCCTCGTATTCTAATTTCTGTGAATTCAGGGCAGAAATGCATAACATCTTATCTGCATCTAGTTGGAGCATGGACATTATATGAATACAAAACATATGGACTTTGAGATTTTTTGTTATCATTATATGTGTGAAATAACTTGAATATAAGTTTTTTATTTTGTTTATATTTCATGATCAAACGTAAACCGATAGATGAGCATTGAAAATTTTTAGCATATGTTCTCTCCTAAAATAATGTTGACATACAGTAGGCTCTAGTTCACCTGGTTACTGGTTAACCTGTTTTTTTTTTTGCATTTCAAACTGAGGTATACTGATGTTCACAGCTATGTATACAGTTAAAAAGAGGATTTATATAGCAGGATACATCTGATATAATATGTTATGTTCTATATGTTGCTTGATAGTATGGCACTTTTTGTTTGTATTTTGTTATTTTCAGAGGATCGATAGTTGTGTTGAAAAAATGCTTTGTAACATTGAAGAACATTGAATTTTTCTTTGAAAGGTATGAAAAATCTCTTTTCAGTAGATATCCTCAGAAAGAACTCCACTTGCTGTGATTAACTGTTGAATAAAAAACATATAATGACACAAAAAACCCGGACTTAGAACAAAATAAAGATATACTGAAAAATACTATGTCGGAAATACTAACTATGTTCGGCAATTTTCTCAAACAGACGCAAATACAAATCAAATCCTTCTCTTATAGTTCCTGGGATAGTAAGTCCCTCATCTGTCATAATTGTTTGAGCGAATTCTTCAAATTCCGAGGAGAAATCGCGTGGAATTTGATCAGCGTCGATTGAGAACTCATCTACATCATCATTTGATATATTTTGGATGTGATCTTCACATTCGTAAAGATGCGGTAAAAAATACATTGTATCAGGTCGACCTGATGGTCCTGCATTTACGCTCTTTGAAATAAGATGTTGGTTCCACTCATTACTAATATCTCGCATTTCACGGCGTAAAATACCAATAAAACAGAAGCGAAGACAATCGATTAGAACAGGGTCAGCTGGATCTAATATATCGAGGTCGATCATATCTTTGAAGAATGCTTGCCACCAACCCATTCTTCCTTGACGTAACTTGGACCAATAAGCCTCGATACGTTGATTGTGTGGTGATCGAACGATAGAGAACGAAGTTAAAGCATTTTGGTCACCGATCAAGTCCCGAAGTAATATATGCACTGGTTGAATTAACGAGTGTTCTGTTCCATCATCAGCTTTGATCTTTTTCGGCACACCTTTTAAATTTTTGATGGCGTCTAAATAAAACTGCGCAATCAGTTCAGGCTTTTTGTTGGACGAAGATACTTCGAGCCAAATAATCCGTCTGGAGAATCCGTCTATGCACCCGTGTATACAAAATCCGTACGGCTTAAGTTTGTCGTGACCATCTATATGCCAGACGTAGTTTGGTCCGGGACTACAATATTTCCTCCTTCGTAATTTTCGTCTTCTTCTTTGCAGCACTCCTTCTGGGTTAATGCTCAAAACGGCTTTTCTTACGTCTTCTCGCCGAACTAGAATACCTTCAGTCCGCAAATGAGCCCATAATCGCCTATAACCGATGTTCGATCCGCTCCCAGCGATTTCATCTCTCACTGCATTATGCAATATATCATCGTCTACTCGTCGATTAAGCAAAGGTCGTCGAAAAAGCTTCAGTTTTTTCAAGTGCCTTTTAATTGTAGATAAGCTAACTTTTTTTCCATGCCGAGTATTTATAAATTCTTTGATTTCTAAGTAAGTGAATCCCTTTTCAAAGTACTTGGATATTAATTCATCTAAAGTAAGATTACCAGTATCATCACTAATACAAGGTAAACTTGGCAATGACAATGCCATATCAACAGCAAGGCTGCGTGTGAAATGTCTCTCCGTTATTTCCTTCAAAAATTTTTTTATTTCTCTTCACAAAAAAAATATACTGAAGAGAACACAAATATACTGAAATTTAACACATTAAAAAACGCTGGAAATATTTAAATATGGTGTAGATAAATACAAAAAAAGCTCTGAAGTGAAATAGAAAATCGGTGAAAATAAGAACTAAAAGGCTGAAGAGAATTAGAAAACTGGTGAAGGGAATTCACAAAATGCAGAAGAGAAATAGAAAACTGGTGAAGGGAATTCACAAAATGCAGAAGAGAAGTAATAAAAAGCCAAGAAGTGAAGTGACACCTGAGGGCCATCGTACAAAACTATAGCATAACAAAATGAACAAGAAATTTCAATCCAAATCTTTCAAAATCTCTTTCATTATTCTTATCTTCTGTATTTTTGAGAAAAGATGTTGAACTTCTTCCCATCATGCTGAATGTGGAGTATTTTGAGACATAAAAAAGATTAATTTTATGTAAAGAAACAACACTCTAAAGTTGGTTCATACTTAGCTAGTGTTTACTTTTTGTTCTGACCCATTAATATTGCCAGCATTGCTTAATTCTGTTGTTGTTGTTGAAGAAGCATCTATTGCATCGTTTCTTCCCTTTTTTCAGCTACCTTCAGCTCTCTATCCCTAAATTTCTTGTCAACTTCCATTTTTTCTCGAAGATAAGCAATTGTGTCATCACCAGACCTTCTAATCTGTTTGTTTGAACAGGTAGCTTACTCACCAACCCTTCTTTTTTACTTTTAGAAAACGTTTCCGTACACTGCATTCGCTTTTCACTTCTGTCACCTTTTCTTTCCAACTATATTTTTGTTTTCCTCCTTTTCTTGCGCAACATTTAACCATAGTCTATAGAAGAAGGTTTTTCTTCTATAGACTATGATTTAACTCAATATCCTTAAATTTTGCTATTATTTCCTCCAATGCGTTTTCCAACTCCGTGGGTTTATCTGAATCTATTCCAGTTGCATTTTTTTCTTTCTATTTTTTTGTTTATAGTTTTTCTCAAGTAGAGAATATTTTTCCCCTCACTGATCTATGGGTTACAGTAAATTTTGGGTGTTGTAATGAATTTAATGATTCAGCTATGAGTTTCCACGCTTCTTCTCTTTGAGTTGAGCTGGCTTTTTAATTCAAGGGCTCGTAGATTAAAATTTCTCTATACAACAATTCTTCATTTATTAAACTCAAAATCATTGGTGGTCTATCAAAAATAAAAAAGGTTGTATTTTTGTAGCTACGAAATGGGCAGAAGTTGAAATATGAGTAACTTATACATGTTATAACTTTCGTTTTACTTTTTCAGCAGCCATTTTTTACCACGTTTTCCAGACAACACGAACTTGTGAGTTTTGAGGTCGTGGGTTTTGCAGCTTCGGCTTTTGATGGGGGAATCCTCTCAGTTGGGCATGTGTATTAGATGTTTTTTGCTCCCAGCACCGTCCCGGAATACTGCTGCCGTCTTTGCTTAAGGTTGCGAAATACTGTATACCCGCGGTCCGCTAAATGTGCGATCCTTCAGTGGGGCGCAATAATATAGATTTCCTTTGAAGTCATTTTCCGGCTAAACTAAACGTCCGGTTGATGTCCAGCGTACTCTTTTTGATTGTGTGAGTCATTCCCTACTCCCCTGGGTGTAGGAAATGACTGAAATCAGTCAAGAAAAAGATATAGCTAACAAGCAAACTTTCTGAAGCCCGGGGCAAACCGACCCGAGTTAAAAAGTTACTCTGAATTTATACATTCGAGTAGGCTAGCTAACTTAAACATTTTAAAGGACCTGCGAAACAGGATAAGTAAATCTATACCGTTGGTGTTTCACATTGTGAATAAAATTATGTAATACCCAGACCACTCAGAAAGTCAAGCTGTAAGAAATTATACTCGCTTTATTGCAGCAATATAGACAACCTGTTAATAAAAAATCACACATATTGTGTATATATTTTTCAGTTTTCCTTTTTAGAAATATAATAAATAACAGTGAAATCGAAAGTTTGTTTTTACGGAGAAGCAAAGACAACACTAGGGACTGTATTTGTTAAAAACTAGTCGTTAGCCCGTGGAAAAATTCACGGGTTCGCCCGTCGCAGCTAAGCTACCATTTTGCGTGACAGACAGACGGACGGACGGACAGACGTATACGGGCATTATAATGTAGATGCAATACTAGATAGCCTTAAAAAAATATTTTAAAGTTATCGTTGTTGCCTCAAAGCCATATGCAACAATTTGAAAAGTTTCCGTTTAGAATTACAAAGAAAATAACTAGATAGCTAGGTCAAAAATCTTTCAAATTTCTTTTACCAGAAAGCTTGACTATAAAGCAAGGTAAACGGTTATATTGATTTTATAATTGATTTCAAACTTGTTTCCCAGTACTTTCTTTCTGGCAAAACCGAATCTGTGCTTTTTTTACCACCAGGAAATTTAAATACTTGATGTGGAGAAAATTACGCTGGGTCGCAAACGGTCAAAAAACTGACCGCGTTGTACGATTGGGTACTTCTATTGTTCTTGACTCACGTGATCAAAGTCGGGAAACCTTTTGTTTTGAGCGCTACCTCACTCAACAAAAACAAAGATAATCAATTTAAGAGGACAAGATGTTACCACGCTGGTTGACTCTGGGGACTCCGGTCTTAATAATTAGGCTAAAGATCAACATGTTCCCCCTTACTTTAGGACTTTTATTATTTTATATCGTGGGAGAGTAATTGTACAAAATACGATTTATATTGCTGTATGAAGGGCTATAGAACATTACAGCGTGTTTAGTGGATAATCTTTCATTAAACTGTTCTACTGTTATGTGGAGTATTATGCGATATTACGTTGGTTATGGCTTATTTATAGGGAAAATATGCATCTGTTATGTAGCGATAAAGAGCATTGTTAGCGTCAGGTGGAATACTATGTTGGTTATGGTCTATCTACAGAGAAATATGTTTGTGTTGTGAGGATGTCGGATAATGAGGGTTCATGTGTCGGGTCCATTTGGTTGGGGTAATTCAGTGGACGGTTGTTGGACGTTTCATGTCGGTACAGATATCAAGCGGTATTACTTTATGTTGTAGGTTGTGTGTCGGGTGCAGTGGAGCTAGTGTTAACTGGAGTCGATGCCGTAATAGGCTATCTGCGAAACAAACGGAATTAAAGGCAAGGAGCTTGCATGGTTTACCGACTACTTATTTAATCGAAGTCAGTTAGTAGACATTAACAATATTCGATCTAGCTACGAGCCAATTCACTGCGGTGTTCCACAAGGTTCCATTTTGGGACCACTGCTTTTTATAATTTTTTATGATGATTTTGTAGACCATATCTCAAATTCTAAAGTTATGATGTACGCAGATGTCACCGTCATATACGTTGCTCATAAAGATGTTACTAGAATTGAACAACTTCTCAATCAAGACCTTGAGAGACTATCAGTATATTTCCGTGAAAATGAGTTAATTATAAATCTAAAAAAAAGGGAAAACAGAAGTCATGTTGTTCGCAACGGCTAAACGCTTGAAAGCACATGGCAAGGCTCTACAAGTTGTATATCAAGAAAATCCGATAAACTTCGTTTCTCAGTATAAGTATCTGAGAACAGTAATCGACAGCAAGTTAATGCTTAATGACAACCTCGACCGATCGTATAAAAGCGCCAGCAGCCGTTTATGCCTACTACAAAGATTACGACTGTACCTTGCCGCTGAAGCTGCACACAATGTTTTCTCGATGATGATTGTACCTTTAATCACTTATAGTAGTGCATTGAGAATACCTTTCACAAATACACACCTCAACAAATTAAAATCGCTTGAGAACCGTTCTAGATCGATTGTTCGGAGTGATAATATTCCATCCATCACAGGACTCGTCAACTGTAATATTTGTGTACTCGTTATAAAGTGTCTTCTAAATGAACTAACATCTGAGCATTTTGACAATTATTTTGTCAGCCAACAACATGACAATAACACACGAAATAACGGCTGCATTGTCAGGTTACCTCGGGTCAAACTAGAAATCGCCCAGCTGAGTTTCTATTTTGCAGGGGGTAAATAAAATATAATTCACTGCTCAATTGAAATTCGAAAAATCGATAATAATGTAATAATATCTCTTTTTATGAAGGCGTTCAGAGGGTACTTCTCTTAATAGACGATACCAGCTATTGGGCGATGTGTACTCTCAGCGGCTATTTTGTTACTGTGCCGTCCAGTCTGCTTCAAGTTTAGCTAAGTGGGATTAATGTTTTGAACTATGCCTATGTCTTATTTAGCTCTCTCAAATTCTCAAACAGGACGGACATTGATAGCAGTTTTTTTGTATTTATGTATATATTTGCAAATTACTGAAGTCCTCATCCTGTATAAATATTTTTAAATAAATAAATAAATAAAGATTCAACGCTTCCTACCTGCAAAACAAAGCAGATGCTAATAAATCCTGCGAAAACGACGTACAAAGCGCGAACCCTGTGTGCTACCCGGGAGAAGATTTTCTTGCGGGAATGCAAAATCCGCGAACTCCCATCCGCGTGTTGGCGGGACGGTGGAAAAAGCGACGTGTTGGGACGGAATAAATAGATCAGTCGATCGCAGATCTCGACTAACGCTGCCTACGCCCCTGATAGGTGGAAAAAGTATCTGATAAACTGGCAGTTGTTTTTAATTTATTTTCTCATATCATAATGCGCCTATGGATAATTTCGGATGAAATACCAACCTCGTCCCAGTGTCTTTTTAGTTTAACGTAAGCGCAGCACGAATTTCTGTGTTTATGGCGCAGCATCACCGAAAAGGGCTGCGAAAATAATTGCGCATGTTGAACATTGAAAAATATAGCTAGAAAGCAAGCAAAAAATATATGGTATATATTTTGACCTGTGACCTGCGACCTGTGTGACCTGTGAAATACACCAAAAAATCTACATGTTTAAATGAAATATACACGTAAGACTTTACAAATAACATAGAACAATAGAACTGTGGCTGTAGTTTGCAATCACAAATTTTTAATCGTTTTAAATATAAAAGCAAGTTCTATTTTTGGATTATTGCCATGAGCAATGGATTAAACAGAAAACAGCTTGAGTTTGAAAATAATAAACAGAACAAGAAATTAGTGTTTGGATACTAATTCAGTCTGAACAGAAATATTAGTGTGTTTATATAAAAAAGACGTGGAAAGGAAGGCGTTTTTACTTTTATCTATACTCATGGAGGCGTACATTCTCATCTCTACGTCCCTACGTCTCTCTGAGATAAAAGAAAACATCAAGAATAGCTCTGGATATGTCTGGTCATGTGATAAAAATACCCCACTATATGTGCTATTTTTGCGACTTGATTACCCCAGTGTTTGTAAAGTAGCCGTTTTTAATTTGACTTATCGTTTTTAGAGACCTAATTGGATTTGTTATTTAGTGCAGCTTGAGAAAGCTGATCTGATAGCACAGTGGGAAGATCATGAAAAGAAATTTAATATGTTGATGATTCCAAAGCACTTATTTAAATTGTATATGCAACCACAGCATGTTCATGCTTGATCAAATAAATCCATACTTAAATATTTCTAAGCAATTAAACCAGTTTAATAACAAGTACAATATTCTTTTTAGGCTTTAGACAGACGTAAATCTTGCATTTTTTTAACCAGCTCAAAACATGGTGGGCGCAAAAGTGACTGTGGGAAAATTCTTAATAGCGGACAAAATTGGGACTTTAGAAGGTGTCAGCTATTGACAGGTGTCCTCTACATAGAAGTTCTTTCCAAACTAACTTATACTATTTTAGATAGCAGCTCTGTGGCGGTATAGTCAAATTGACCACAAATTGTGAAGAACCTCGTTTTCCAAAAAAGAACCTACAGACAATATATTGTAAGAAAACATTTTCAAGACTACAAAAAACTTTTTGTTATGTTAGGCTATTCCGTGTCTTAAGTAAAATTATAGACAAGATTTATTTTAAGCGAGCCATTATTGTGCGTGTTTACGACAGGGAGATCGAAGTAACGTGAATTTGGGCATTGAAACATTCGCTCTTAAGCGTCTGCTACGTAAAGGTTTTGTTATGAGAGTTTGCCGTCATTTCATCCGTTCCAAAAAGAAAGTGTCCGTTATTGTGGTGTTCATTGCAAAGAATGTCCGCTATAAGGAGATTTTACTGTAAACCGGTTAAACTTATGGCGAAGAAGCGGTTAGGAGACCTAACAAACCAGACCTTAAAATTTTCCCTCCTCTCCTCTTTTTGATTGGAATTTTTGATCTGCATTGCATTCCTTGGAACTCTTTAAACTTTTCATAAATGCTTCTTTTTAAAAAGCAAGAAAATTTTTTACCGCAAATGTCGCATCGTTGACGTCAATTACGTTTAAGAACAAATTTTCCGCTAAATTAATTTAAAACATTAACGCTAAAATGTCAGCTATGCTGTTAGGATGAAATGGAGGGTGTATTTCTCCTTTGCAGGTGTTATAATGCATCATGGTATAGGGTACTTAATTCTCATGCAGATTGTCGGACCTAGTCAAACGTATTCCAATATGCGCCTGTCAGATAAATGCACATAATTAAATTAATTAAATTAATCTATCTGGTCTATAAATAGCGATGCTTTAGTTAAAATGGAACACACTTTACCAGACAGGGAAGTAGTGAAGACCTTTTAAAATGTATACGACAACTTTGTTTGGTTTGCTGGTGCTGTACGTAGTGGCGTTAAACATTGATGAAGGGAGTTGTCAACGAAGAGGTGACTATAAAAATTAGGCTTATTTTGCATCGTATAAACAAAAGTTGAATTATGGCCGATGTCTTCTCCTTATTGGCTGTTATGTGTGAGAATAATGTCAAAAGCATTTTTTTTTGTTAAGGACCTTTCCTCCAAAGGTAAAAAATATGTAATCATTTGCTAACTTTGCAACCATTTTGCGTTTTACAGTTAACGGATTGTGTTGGTATTGTTCTATTTCAGATGTAATGTATGAAGATCAGGGGAAACAACAGAAATGCGGTGGTGGATTGAAATGCAATAGAGGAATGCGTTGCTCCGGTGGAATTTGTTGTAAGTGTGCCACACGATATTATTTAGCACCTGGCTTTTATACTCTATTGTCTTATGACCCTGGTAAAATTTCCAACAATTAACATGATTTTACATACTGTCGCTCCACGTCATAATAGACGTATTACATTAATAATTTTATATTTTTGTCCTTAGTGTGTCCTTTCCAGATATGCCCACGGTGTCGATACGGCAATTTCTATGATCGGAATGGATGCAGGACTTGCAAATGTTTAAGTAAGTAACGCTTTCAAATTTGAGAACAAAAAAGGGGAGAGAATGTGTGATTGGCTTGTTAAATAGAATAGCAATTGTTTCGTATTTGATCAGCAAAATAACTGTACCGTGGATAGCACATTTTTTGATTTCTTAAAATATGCTTTCAAATACATACACATAGAAAGAGCGGCATCTAACAAGAAAAATTAAATTATATTTGCCATTCCAAAACAATGTTCTGTACCCATTTAAAATATATGATCCAAAGCAAATTATTAGCTTTTCTGAAAAAATAATGATTTCTGTATATAGAGTTTTCGCTTTAAGGTGACGGTATACCTTTTGAGCATGTCATAAACAGGCGAGTTTATTCTAGGCTACGGTTCGACAGCTACAGCTGTCATCAATGGCCAATGATCGTCATTATCTTTGACTATTTTTTATTTGAAAATATAATTAGAGGATCGAAATTAACCAATCAGATCACAGCAATTAAAGTAATTAACTTTCAAGGAACCAGATTAGGTTGATTAAAATGCTTCTTTTTTCTAAAAGTTTGCTTTTTGTGACGTTTGTTCTGAACCATTTTCGCACTTTTACTAAATATTCGCTGGGTAACCATAATTCTGGAAGTTGATAGGAACTGCTATTGATATGAAATTTCTGTTTATAATATTTGTGGTTTCTTTCACTTTTTGCTGTGAAAGTGAGTGAAAGAAACCATAAATTTTCTTTATTTTGAAAAACATATTAGATTTGAAATAATATGTTACCAGTCGACTTTAAATAAAATCGTTCATAGTTTTTTCTCATTTTCTACTTTAGGGTCTTGCCCACCACTTTGCAGAATACATTGTCCTTTTGGTAATGAAGTAGATAGGAATGGATGCAAAATTTGCAAGTGCAAGCCAGAACGTAAGATTTGATAACGTGTCTAAATGTTCTGTCACTTTTACAAAAACTTTGTAGATCAAACATTATCCTTCATGTTTGAATAATTTCATACTGTAATTATAGGTGACGAAAACATTGACCAATACATAGCGTAAACACCAACCAAAGTTGCAATAACAGGATTGATGTCGTTGGCTTTAGAAGTTTCTTGCTATTCTGTAGACTGTTTATGTGAATGATTTACTAAAAATATATTTTCACAAGCAAACTTGTATTTTCCTTTTCAACATTACTTGATGCAGAAGATAGTACGAGCTTTTAATGAAATCTTTAAGATTTTTATTTCTGAAATTTGTATTCTAACTTTGTATGTTTACCTTTCAAGAGTTTAAGATCTGTTCTAGAATGTTAGAGTGTTGCTCAGTTGTTACAGTGTTGACAGCATGCCTTGCTTCTCCGATAGTTTCTGACCTCAGCATGCCTTCGCCTGGATTATCCCGTAATGTAGACATAGAAAAAATGACCAGTAGTGCATGGTAAATGTTGTCTGTAAAACAAAGCATTCCTAGTCTGCAAACTGCGGTGTCTTGGCAAGGTATTCTGTCTGGTCACTTTGTGAGATTCAGGTTTATACATGTGAAATCAGTTTCGCTTGGCTTAGTATTGCGCTAAGATCCTTCATTAGCAGCTGTTAAAATAAAAAAATGTGTTGTTGTTGCTAAAATAATTGATTTGTTTAGTTTCTATATGTGTTGATAAAATGTGCAGGTTATTTTTTGTTTACAGGGCTAGTACGTAATGTTGTTGTTATTCAATCACCTAGTTGTCCGTTGAGAGACTTTACTTAACCCTGTTGTCGAATTTGGCTACTGTCACCTGCCAAATTGCTCAGAGATGCTGTTGCTAGAAATTGTTCATAGCTAGCTAAAATTGATAGGGCGTGTTTATATGACCTCGCAAGCTCAAGCTCATTTTGCTGGGCGTGAATCAGCAACAACATTTTAATAACGCCTGAAAAGATAGTTGAGAGGAAAAAGTACGTCGTTATAATTTTCGGTCCGATCGTGATAGAGTTAAAGAAAAAGATTTACATGTTTACACATCACATCCTTGCTTCTCGTAAGGTCATCTTTTTATAATAATCATTCACCCACTTCCGTTCTATTTGTATTTTATTTTAAATAGGAAAATATAAATTGAGGGTATGATTAAGAAATTCTTTTACATAAATAAGCATACATAGAGTGTTTATATACTAGTCAATATGTCCCGTGGAAAATCCACTTTGGTAGAAAAATAGGTTGTTTTAGGTTTTTTGCAGACGTCTTTAGTGCATAAACAAAAAAAATTGGCGAACTTATTCATCCGTTTCCTGTAATATGCAGATCTTGAAACGGTCATGAAAAAAATGTATAGTATCATGTGCTACTGACAAACAGTTTCAGAAGTATTATGGTTCAAAGGTTTTTGATGACATCATAAACCCGTTCATTTCGAAACGGATTAGGTGACCCAGGTTTTGGAAACTTATCCAATTTGGTCTCAGGTGGTCCCTAGTTACCAACGCGCATCATCACTTCGTTTCCAAGTTGGTTGGCCTCAAATTTTTAAGTGCACTTTAAGATCTTCATTATTTGACGTTAAAGTAGTAATATTGACGTCGCGCGTAACGTCAAAAAATTTAACATTTGAGACATAACTTTTTTGTTTACATAAAAGGAAAATAAACACATCCACTTTGCCTATTACAGACAGACACACTCTCCGTATTTTTATAAGAGACTAGTCGACAAGGCCCATGGATATATCCACTTAGGCAGAGTAACAATGTAAAAGAGAACACTTGAATTTCTATGACATCGACAAAGTCTCACAAACGTACAAAAAAAAGATTATTTAGAAATTTGGTTTAGCCCGTGCCTCTATCTGTAGAGCTTCAAAGACTGATGAAGAAAATGTATAGGATTATGACGTTTGTAGCTACAAAAGATGTAGTTTTGTTACGAAAATACTGCAATTCCTTAGAAAAACAAACAATAAGACCTTTCACAACACACAAAAACAGGCCAGTCATCAGGTGAATTTATATGTTTACAAAGGTTACTAAGAAGTGTCTCGTTTTCATTCCAATAATCTAGTAAATAATTGAATTTCCGCGCCCGAAGGCGTAGGAAATTCTTTAAAACCGTCGTTTTTTTCTTTCGGAGCATTTTTTGAGAAAAAATCGACCCTGGGATTTCACGTTGGTCCGTCACAGATGTAAACTTCGTACCCAAGCTCCTTAACTACTGGGAAGTCTAGTATTGACGCCTCAGGCCAAAATTGGTATTTGTTTTCGACAAAATTTGGCACAGTTAACAAAAAAAGTATGCTGAACATAATGGTGGCATATTAATTTTGAGTTTTGTCGCCTAAATGTCATTTTAGGCCAAAATTGGTCCAAAAATTAGAACTACTTTATTTTCAACAAAATTTGGAACAGTTAACAAATAAAGTATGCTGAACATGATGGTGACATCAAAATTTTGATTTCTTGTTACCTAAATGTCATTTTAGGCCAAAATTGGTCCAAAAATTAAAACTACTTTATTTTTGACAAATTTTGGCACAATTAACAAAAAAAGTATGGTGAACACGATGGTGACATCAAAATTTCGGTTTTTTGTCACCTAAATGCCATTTTAGACCAAAATTGGTCCAAAAATTAAAACCACTTCATTTTCGGCTAAATCTGGCACGGTTAACAAATAAAGTATGCTGAAAATGATGATGGTACAAAAGTTTGATTTTTTGTCACCTAAATGTCATTTGCCAAAAATTAAAACTACTTTATTTTTGACAAATTTTGGCACAATTAACAAAAAAAGTATGGTGAACACGATGGTGACATCAAAATTTTGATTTTTTGTCAACTAATGCCGTTTAAGACCATAAACGTCTCAATCGCAAGACTTTCAACCATGAATGATAGGCTGTATTTTTTGTTAGCAATTTCTTTTAAAATGTGAGTTTATTATGACACGTTTCGTTTTGTTTGCGTTTGTTGTAAGATATAATGTCACTGATGGGCTTTATCTTCAGAGGTTCATGCACCAAGCCCCTTCGAATGTTTGGCACAATAACACAACGAATTAGCAGGTTTTCATCAAATATTTTGGTAGCGCGCGGAAATTCTTAGAGCCCCCAGGGCTTCTTGTTGAACTCTAAAAACAAGTATTAAAGGCTAAAAATAATTAATAAAAATCACTGCCATCTGATTATTATTAATTAGTTTTGGAAGATTGCAGTGTCTGAATTATTTCCTTAGTATTAAGGAGGATTAAATTTCCATTATTACCCCAAAAAAGGTATAGAAAGGACGTACAAATTAAGTCATCTGACTTATAAACAGAGACGCGACAGTAGAATTGAATGAAGTAAAGAAGTGTGTTGAAGGAGAGTGGAAAATGTATTTGACAAATTTGATTTATTTGTTGATGCTGTGTATGTTTGTGATAAACGTTGATGAAGCATACTCTCAAACTGAAGGTAGATGTAGCAACAACATCATCTTTAATATAAAGCTCGCAAGAAAAGACTGACCTTAACTCCAAATGTAAATAAAGTATGTGATATTTCGTTATATCTTTTTTTTTAACTTTAGCATCTTGTCCACCCGTTTGCAGAATACTCTGTCCTTATGGAAATGTACTAGACCAAAATGGATGCAAAACTTGCAAGTGCAAGCCAAGACGTAAGTTATGATAAATATTTTTCAGCTTTTTTTTTAGTAGGAATATGGCGACTTTTAACCGAAATATCTTTTTTTCAACTTTAGCATCTTGTCCACCCGTTTGCAGAATATTTTGTCCTTATGGAAATGTACTTGGCCAAAACGGATGCAAAACTTGCAAGTGCAAGCCAAGACGTAAGTTATAATAAATAATTTTCAACTTTTTTCTTTTAGTAGAAGCATTGTGACTTTTAACCGACATATCTTTTTTAACTTTAGCATCTTGTCCACCCGTTTGCAGAATACTCTGTCCTTATGGAAATGTACTAGACCAAAATTGATGCAAAACTTGCAAGTGCAAGCCAAGACGTAAGTTATGATAAATATTTTTCAGCTTTTTTTTTAGTAGGAATATGGCGACTTTTAACCGAAATATTTTTTTTTTAACTTTAGCATCTTGTCCACCCGTTTGCAGAATATTTTGTCCTTATGGAAATGTACTTGACAAAAATGGATGCAAAACTTGCAACTGCAAGCCAAGACGTAAGTTATGATAAATATTTTTCAGCTTTCTTCCTTCAATAAAAACTTTTACAATTTAATCTGCTTGTGTCTTTTTATAAATACATATGTTACAGAGAATATAACTCAATTAGAAATTATGCGTATTCCCCAGGTATTATGCATAATGGTTAGAGTTAGGGCTAATGCTATTATGCATAATAACTGATCAATATGCATAATTTCTGAATTCATCACAATTGCCATAACAGATATAGAGAGTATGTCCACCTGTTATTATTTATTCTGCCCTATCGCAAAAAATTTTTATATTTTTGTTTTCTTGGTTCTGTTCTTTTATTTTAGACGACGACGACTTTGAATATTAAAAACCACAAGGTACTGATGTTTTCAGTTTTAGAACTTTTCACAATTACTCCACCTTTCATGCACACTTTGTATGTTATATTAATATTTCCAATATAAACGACGGTTTGGTAAAAAATTATTTTAATAGTTGAGTAAATTTTTTCCGAGCGAAGTATCAAGGCTACTGTCTACACTCTGGTTCGTGTTACCTTGATCCAGAAAATAAAATTGAAGATTAATCTCTCTATTACTTTGGTCCCGTTTTGCCTGTTAATTATAAACATTCTCGTTAAAAACATTAAATCGTTGAATCGCGTGCCATTGAAACTTTTGATAGGTAATGATAAAGAAATTGGTGAAATGTTAATATGTATAAAGAAGTGAAATGTTAATATGTATAAAGAAGTGAAATGTTAATATGTATAAAAGCACTATTTCATATTTCACAAAATTTTTTGATGTAAAAATTGTAGTTTTTATGTCACGAAGCAGTTCAAACTGTTTACTCTCTTTGCTACCAACACCCTTTTACGCCGTAAGTCGAATTTTTTTCTGAGCGTAAACCATTTGTGTATAAAGCTTTTTCTATTTTTCTGTCTGTTTTAGACTTGGCGCCAATTTATCTTGGAAAAAGAAAAAATGCTATATTTTCTACCAAAAAACTAAATAAAGGAACGCTCCACCCCAGTGTCAACTCTTTCGGATCTTTTGTCTAATTAGTGCGTCAATAAACTGGTGAATTATGGGTAATAGTTAGAACATTAAATCATTTAAGTAATATTGACTTTTAGTATTTTTAAAAACACTAGTCGTTAGCCCGTGGAAGAATCCACGGGTTCGCCCGTCGCAGCTAAGCTACCATTTTGCGTGACAGACAGACGGACGGACGGACAGACGTATACGGGCATTATAATATAGATGTTGACAGAAATATGTCTTAATTAATGGATCTTGGAAAACCTTTTAATACCGCGTAGCAGGGAACTTTTTTTAAATTATTAATTTGACCAGATTCTCGCTCACGGTTAGGTTCCGAGTACAATTATGTAGGGGTATAAATATAGACTTGTCCTACAATTTGAGGCTTTGGGTATAACGCAATGCAACGCGCAAAAGAGGCGCGGGCATGAGATGTCTTGTTAATGATAGCTTACGCCTCAAACTTTGTAACTCTTCTTCTCTTTGAAGCTATATTTTCATTCCGTTTTTTGAAATCGTCTAAAGCATTTTTCCAAAAGGACAAAATAAACCACAATTTAAGGCTGACCTTGCAAAACTCCATCTATATATAATTTCCAGGTTAACTGTTAAGAGTTAACAGTAATCCCTTTTGAATCGTTGACGTATTGTTGAGCAGTAACCGACTCGTGACTGGGCGCACGGTCACCAGAACTGAGAGCTACAAAATAATTCAAGACGGTGCACGCTCACAATACACGCATACTTTTTTTTTTTGTATTATTAATATTATTATTATTTTGCACACACAAATTCAAATGCATTCACGCTTTCCTTTCAAAATAAAAAAACAAATATATCTAAACAAGCATTTTATATTCTCTTATTAGCAAATTAACTGTACTCAGAAGTCATAGCACTCTACCATCTTTTTATTCGGTGCTATTTAGAGCCCAGCGCCTTTTCGATAGTAGATGTTTCCATTCTTGTTGACTCCCCACACACCGTTATCTGCACTGTTTACAGAAACGTATTTTAAACCACCATCGACTTGACGCCAGCCAGTACCAGTAGGGTTTAAGTGACTAATACCTACAAAAAACATATATTATGTGAGATGACCTAAATTGGAGTATGGTAATATATTTACTGTGTTAATTTATTAAGAGTATTTTTATGCAGAATTGCTTCTTCTGTTTTATCAATGCTGTTTTAATAATGTTATCAACTAAAGTTGACATAATTTTCGATGACAATTAAAGGAATTCGTACGACAATGTGACATGATTGGTCAAAACATCTATGTGTTACTTGATGGATTACTTATAATGAATACAATAATGCAAACTTTTTTTTTAGTAGGCAAATATCAATAGATATCAGGGAAAATACGCATTGTATTCACGCGATACGATTTCATGAAATACCCACTCGGAAAGGAGTTCTCCCTAAACATCACAAAACATATATATTATTGAGTTGAAAAATAAATACGCCTTTAAAGCACACAGGGGTCTATACACATTTGATCGTATAAGTCGAAATTAGATTATTTTTCCAGAATTGCCTTTTCAATTCCTTTTGGCACTGTTATCAAGATAAAAAGTCGCTGTGATTTCAGATGACCATTTTGAGGTCTCCACAAGACAATTTAGCTTAATCGCTATGTGACTTGATGAATGATTTCGTTTAAATATCAGAATAACCCCAGAATAACCCCCCTTTTGGAAAAACAGCAGGAATATTAACCCCTTTTAAGTCAGAATTTCTGATGGTTCTAAAAGGCCGGGGGCGTGCACTAAAAAGCTTTTCCTTTCACCTCTCCGAAAGTGGTAAAGGAGAGATCTATTGCAGCAAAACATAGCATAGAAGTTTGTTTGCACAGTGGGAGAAAGAAGGAGATAAAAAATTTGAATGACTTGAAAACGATAGAACCTAAGCTTTGGAATAAAGAACATTATAAACATTTGAGATGTGTAAAATGACTTGATAAAAGCGTCCAAGGGTTAAAATATGACTTTAGAAGTGTCAACAAGGATATGCTTCAGAAATCATCATAAAATAATTGGAAGGGGTGGGACTTTCTTGGTCGCCCTTTCGGTCTGATTAGAGTTGTTGCAAACAACAAAGCACACATAGCGTTAAGTAACTTTGAATCTACCTTACCTTCTCTGATGTATATGTTATGATGTTTGTTGACACCCCAGACAATGTTTAGACCGCTGTGAATCTGCATAAGACCGCCAGGTATATTTTGCCAGTCGGTTCCTTTAAAAAAGAAAGTGTTGTTTGTTGACAGGTAAATGTTCAATCCAGAACATTCATCCAAAGACTACTTTTAGGCGTTTAAGGCCAGGGCTGGAACGTCGGCGCCCAATATGCTTAATTTTTATTTCATCAAAGATGGTAGCGTTTTCCAAATTTTTTGTGGTTGTTTACCAAATGCTTTGAAGTTAACTGGTCTCAACTTTGAAAGTTGTCAAAATCAGACGTTGCGGCTAGAAAATAAATCTCTAATGTGCATGCTCAAAGATTGAATTTACAGAGGTGCTGTCAAGAACGCTTAAATTGAAACTGATATATTTCATTCATTTTCCACTTTTCAAATTTAATTTAATATGCGCCTGAATTTTTTTCTTATTATTGTTTTGAAACTTCTTACTAAGGTTCTAAAATGGGTTGTGTTTACTTTAATGTGGCGATTATAAAACGAGGTGCAATTCATATACATATCTGCGTGATTGCGCTGCACAAAACAAAATTTTGGACATTATAAAAGAGAACTTACCAGCTCCATATCCACCAAAGGTTCCCTTTCTGTAATATATCTGATCATGTTTATTGACGCCCCAAACACCAGAGCCACCAACAGATACATATTTCAATTTTCCAGGAATGTGCTGCCATCCTGTACCTACGCTCAAAAGAAATTAAAATAAGGACTTCTGTGATTCTCAGACTTCAAAAGAGCACGTTGGCATTAAAATAAAGCGGGAAAGACGGAATCTATTAGCCATAACTTATAGCCACTTAATTTTACGATATCGAAAAAGACCAGTATCGAAGCACCAAAAAAAACACAACTTAACGTTGTGTTTTTTTTTTGGTGCTTTCAAAGTTCTTTCATATGAGATCAACTTGATTTTTAGCGGGAGGTAACCTTTAATTTTTCTTTCTGATACTTCTATTTGTATTCTAACAAGATTGCAGTTTCTTTTACTATAGGGTATTTTTTTTTATTTGTTTACATGTTTATTCACCTATACTTTATAGTTAGCTAGCTAGCTAGCTAAGCTACCTATTCAGCTACCTAAAGATTTGTATTAGTTTTATTTGCCTCTTACTGTCACGTTCTCTAGCCATATATTAATCTTAAACAAAATCAATTTTAAGATTCTGGCTACCAACGTAGATGTTAGCTAACATTTCTGATTTTTGTATTAACTTTGCCAATCTGATTTTTACTTGGTTGTGAACTGGGGTTAGCTACCTCTAGCTAAAATGTCAAAGTAACCAAATACAGTTGGCTGCAACAGAATTTTTAAGTAATCTTTTTCATACTAAATGCAATTAAGTAGTTAGCTACCACTTTACTGTAATATAAAATTTAGCAAAAGTCAAAAGTCTATTAATGAGACACAGAGTACTTGTGCTATGTGCCTATCCCGTGTTGTTAAACGACGGTCTGTTTCCTGTGTTTTTATTTAAACTGAAGTATTTTGGAAAAGGCTATTAAGCTTATAGGTATGTGCGACATATTTTAACTGTACTAAGTGCTAAGCTCAGTGTTAACAATAAACTGCTTTTTCGGAAAAGGCTGTTTACGCCTAGAGCATGTGCGATGTGGTTTACCTGTACTAAGGGGTCAGCCCACTGTGACAATTACTTTTTAAACTTTCTCGGGAATCACGTCTGTACGGGTGTGCAACACTGTTTACCTGGACTAACCGCTCGACCCCGTGTTGGTAATAGACTGTTTCTTGTGTTTTTTTTTAAACAGAGTCTGCGAGAAAGTT
This sequence comes from Hydractinia symbiolongicarpus, assembly GCF_029227915.1. NCBI lineage: Eukaryota > Metazoa > Cnidaria > Hydrozoa > Anthoathecata > Hydractiniidae > Hydractinia > Hydractinia symbiolongicarpus. The sequence goes on along the minus strand of NC_079875.1, from coordinate 18,269,092 downwards.
CGTTCAAAAGGGTATTGTCCCTACACGCCTCTTCAACTCTGTTTAACTGTACTAAACGCTTAGCATGATGTCACGTTTAATTTTTTAACATTTACTAAAACTTATTCCGCAAAATAAAATAATATTGACTATTTGTTTTTGCTATGACGGAGTAACAACGGTTTGTAACGGTGTATGCGCTTTACTTGATTTACGGCATACTGCATACCTGTACTAAAGCACCCACCTGACCGTGTGGCACAGTTTACGACTCTTATTAAGCACTCCTCAGGGCGTTTAACGCATGGTCGCACCTTGACTTGTGGCTTACCCCGGCATTTTGACGCCGGGCTTTCCGGCTAGTTCTTATATAATAATACGAAGTGTATGTGACGTTCATAGTGGATGTGTTCGTTTTCTTTTGAAGTTGCCGAAATTTTCTTTTCAGTCGCTGAAAAAAGTATGTCTGAAACGCTAAATTTTCTGACGTTACGGCGCGACGTCAATAACACTACTTTAACGTCAATATCCTATATTAAATTAATGAAGCCATTACAGTGCACTTAAAATTTTGATTTGGCCTCAACTTGGAAACGAGGTGCTGACGTCAATGGCTTTTCACTGCGCGGGTAACTAGGGACCACCTGGGACCAATTTAAGTAAGTTTCTGTTCTCCAAGGGCCTTATCGACTAGTATAATAATACTTCTCTCAATATTTGAACATAAAGAACTAACCTTCTGGATTGGATAGAGAAGCACCCTTTCGAAAGAATATATCATCGTTCCTGTTAACACCCCAAACGCTGTTAGTTTGCGGGCTGACGCTCACTTGTTTCAATCCTCCCGAAATTTTCTTCCAATGCGTCCCAGAAGGCTGGCTTTCAGAGATACCTAGATGTTCATGTTAATAGATATGATACACTGCATTCATTTTTGCAGGAAACGAAAACAGTATCAGTAAGAAAAGTAGAGAAGATATGTCATGTTTCTGTTTATGTAATGTTGGTCTCATCATACGACAAATAAGAAAGTAGATGAAAAATGATAAACACTTACCCTTCCTGACGTAAATATTATCATGAGCATTTGCTCCCCAAACAACATTGTGTCCCGAACTGATTTCTTTTAGTCCGCCAGCTTAAACGAGATAAAAAAAATATTTGAAAAAGATTGAACAAATGTGTATTATAAACAGAATAACTCCATCATGCGCGCAAAAATATACAAATATGCACGAATACTTATTGGGTTCATTGTTTCAAATAATAAAATCACGGTCCAAGAGATTTTCTGTTATTTTGGCAGAAATAACAAAGATGTGCTTGACATGCCCAACGTTCAGCACAGAAAATTAGTTTATACGACTGAATGAAGTTAAATCACTTTTACTACAATATTCTCGACATTATTTTTACTAATTTTGACCTCTGAATAACTCGGTTTAAAGTTTTGATGGCAATTTCTTGATTTATTGATTCCAGCGGTATTGAAAAACCCGCGTAGTATTCCATATTTTTATACATTAATTTTAAATTACCAATTTGTTTCCAGTCAGATCCCAAAGGTGCTGGTTGTTGAACAAAATCTCCCAAATATGTTCCTGATTTATAGTATATGTTATCATGACGGTTCACACCCCACACTCCTGCCTGTCCAGTTGAGACCACTTTCAAACCTCCAGGAACTTGTTTCCAGCTGCAACCTTCGTCCGGATTTTGCCCTTTTTGAAAAAAGAAAATACTTGTACATATTACAGCATTCTCATCCCCAGAGGTCCTCGAGATCGAGAATGTTATTTACATTATGTAAAGCATTCGTATGTGTTACATATTATTCTTATTATAGAGCCTTTTTAAAAGCATTTTAAAAAACTAAAAAGCTGATGAAAAAACAGAGTTAAAAGTGAAGCCGCAAGCAGCACATGTTTTTGTAGGTCCTCATTTTAAAGACAGATAAAAACACAGCTTGTAGAATTCCTATATAATTCAGTTCCAAACAAACTTTTTGCATTGAAACGGATTATTAGGTGATGTATTAAAAAAATAGAGATTACCACAAGACACCACAATTGTAATTGTGAATGAAAGTCGTTACTTGGTAAAATACAGACCAAAAATTAATAGGGCAATTTCCAAAAAATGAAAAACTTTATGAAACCAAATTTTGCGACTATTCTATTTATCAGTTTGTGCTCATTCCCTACTAGATTCTTGGAGGTGGACATCGTTCCTTTCACCAATCAAAAATAGTTATTAACATTTTTTCCTACTACCACAACGAAATATTTTCCAGGGCATTTAATTTTGGTCAGTCAGAAAGTTGCTGTACCTAAGGATGACATTCAAAACATAATTTGCGACAAGATTATTCGCACAAGACACTGTTATTGACTTTATGTGTATCATACCTGCCATCACGAGGGAGATCCCCAACAATAAAATAAAAATTTTCATTTTCGTTTATTCTAAAGTAAAGAAGAACTGTCAGTCTAAATTTAAAATACTATACTATAAATTCTTTGCAATACAGTTATGACGTGACATTACAAATAAATGATTGCAAAGCCGATGGTCAGTTGAAGTTGCTTTTTGAAATTGTCAACCCTCACAATGAAAGTTTTGCTCAAAGGACTTATGTCTTACTTCAATCAAAAAAAAAGTGTTATATAGTGATTTGAAAATGGCTGCGTCACTCATGACATCATTAAAAATATAGTTAGTGCCCGTAGTGATAAAAGTTTAATTTGAAAAAGCGCGGGAAAAGCGCGTTTTGGCAATTTTGCAGTACATAAAACGCAACAAGATTTTTCTGCGTCTTGCAACTTTCTTAATGTAATAAACTTTAACACACCACAACCTAAAGGTGGGATGACGATGTCATAATTTTCTACACGAACTATATAGGGTCGCGCAATAAGCCACCTGAGTGCTATGCAAAGGTACTTAACCCAGTAGTCCTAAAATTATTTATAATGGAAGTTCAGTTGCTATGACAAATTATGTGAAGAAACTGATAAAAAGCGCTTGTGCAGTGCATTTTTAAACACGAATTCTGCAGTTAGACTTATTTGAGGGAAACTCAAGTTTTTATGATACCTCATTACTACCCTAACAATTAAAAGAAATGTGACGCTTGACTGCACACGAAATTCGCTATTACAAAGCTTAGTAGAGGGCGACAATGAAATTATATTTTCATAAACTTCAAAAAAATTCAACATACAAAGAAAACAGACATTTCAACTTATTTATAAAAGTAAAAAAAAAAATGAATCAAATTACCTTAATCCGATCACTTTTCTTTTCCGATTAAATTGTGCACCCAACTGTGTCTGCTCTCTCCTCTGGATATAATTTGAATTTGCACATGATTTAAATACACCAAGCTTCGTTATTATTTACTTGTCATGTCCATTCATAAATTAAACGTCCTGAATTGGTACCACAGTATTACATTCCCACAAACTTCTAGTATTGTTGCCAAGGAGAGGACAATCTCCTTCCCATTGCTTTTTTATTTACTACAGTAAACATTAACCCCGAATATTCAAGTCAAAATCACGAAGAAGTTTTCATTATGAACAGTAAGGACGTTTTAGAAGTTCAGATCTAACCAAATAACCTAAGGCCTGATTTAAACATGTGACAAGTGAAAATTGTAACCAAGTTTAAATTATATAAACATGTTACAGAAACAGCGTACATAATTTCTTGCGAGAGAAGAACTTTTAAAATAGCTAAGTTATTTCAGTGTATAGGCGGGATAGTAGAAATGCAATTTCATATACATATACGAAATATAAAAGGACATATTTTAAAACCCAAAATATTTTAGAATTTTCGCCTTGTATAGTCTCTATTATAATAGCCGTATTCCGTCTGTCTGTCTCTGCGCGGACCCCCCGCTGAGTTAGAAAATGATGTTACGGAAACACGAATATCAAATGCGATATACTTTTATCCACTTTGTTGCGACGGGTAAATATAAAGGACGGGCGAATCTCTATAATAATAGCCGTCGTCTGTCTGTCTCTGCGCGGACCCCCCGCTGAGTTAGAAAATCATGTTACGGAAGCACGAATATCAAATGCGACATATTTTTATCCACTTTGTTGCGACGGGTAAATACAATGGACGGGCGAACCCGTGGATGTTTCCACGGGCAACGACTAGTCTATATTATAATACCCGTATACGTCTGTCCGTCCGTCCGTCTGTCTGTCACGCAAAATGGTAGCTTAGCTACGCAGGTAGCGAGACGCCCGCAATGCGGTATAAAAAGGACGGGCGAACTCGTGGATATAATAGTATATAATAAAGTCGTTGTTAACCCGTGGAAAAATCCACGGAGTCGCCCGTCCTTTATATATCGCATTTTTTCTTTTCGTTACAGAACGCGTCTTTGCGGACAGACAGACAGACGACGGCTATTATTAAAGAGACTAGTCGTTAACCCGTGGAAAAATCCACAGGGTCGCCTGTCGCGTTCGCTCGTCCTTTAAATTTACCAGTTGCAACAAAGTGGATAAAAATATATCGCATTTGATATTCGTGCGCATTTTCAATATTTCATGTTTCTGTTACGGGACGCCGCTTTCGCGTACACACAGACAGACGACGGCTGTTATTAAAGAGATTCAGATCTTGTTTCAAAAATCTTGGCTTGCTATTGGCAACCTTGCTAAAAATTGTTATGAACAACATTTTATTAAAGCAACTAGACTAAACTCCCTAAAACGAAACAGATGGCAAGGGATACTCAACCTGAACAAGTTTTTTGTGTATAATAGAGTTTAATGTTTGTCAGTTTTTAAATAAGTCTTTTTAGCTATATTGAACAGTATGTTAAAATTTGCTCTAGATGGTAATTGAATTTTAAAAAGGTAGTAGTATTTTGGGCAAATTTTTTGTTGCTGCCATTTTGTTCCTTATATGGCGTACTATAAGTGTGCCAAGCTTAATTCAACGTGGACAAGTCTATTAAAAGTTATGAATGGGGAGGAAGGCCATAGTATACCCTAGACCGAAAGGGGTTTAAAACAACTATGAACCTCACACAAAAGTAAGTTGTTTAAAAAAAAGCGTGTGTATTAAAAAATAACTACGCGCAAAATTGGATCATGATCTTGTGTTGTGTAAGTACAGTCTCTGTTTCTAATCAACAACATATATTGCCTAAAATATTTTCAAACGCGTGCAAGCAACAAAATATATAGCATGTGTTATTTGGTGTGTCCGCAGCACCAGTATGAAATTGCACAGGGACATTCAACAGCTATTCTCATAGAGAAAATATTTTCTCGCGTATAGTAACAATCCTTGTTTTGAAATAGACTATTCCCCTTCTAATAAAACTGTCCAACGGTGGAAAAAGATCTTTCAATGGTAAAACATCTTTTTACAATCACGTGACCTATCACATGATTTATCACATGACCTATCACATTGACCTATCACATGATCATCCTTATCTTATAAAAGAGATGTATATCTCCTCAGTGAAACATTAATATCTTTTTTATTATTAAGTTTATACTCTGAGTTGACAACAAGGGCACCAACATCTCCCTCCCTTGCTTAGCACGCCCCAACCACCGCCCCTTTCCCCTTAGCCACGTAGTACGACAAAAGATCCATAAATTTACAATTTTTCTCCTCCAACCCAAAGCCTGCAATTACGATTTCGAAACTCTATCTATCTTATACTGCAAGAAGTGTAGCCGTTCAGATCACAGGCACTTTTTATTTACTTGTTACTTACAATGTATATCGAATTTTTAAAATTAACACAAAAGTATTACATTCCCACCACTGGAAACTAGGTTGTCAAGGTGTTTCTTAAAAGAAACCGTGTTTCCAATAACTTAACGATACTTTAATTTACCAATGAGTTTTATCTTACCTTAAATAGTTTGAAATCCGATTGTTATAGTACTCAAAGGTTATTCTAGCGCTTGATTCTTCGAATGATTTACGTTTTACCAATGTACTATCACTTTTCACCAGACAACTGAACACTAAAATATCATATTATCATAGAGTTGAAAACACGTTTCTTCTGTTCGAACTTTGTAATTTCATATCTTGTTGATTAAACGATCTCCTGTTGCATATTTTTTTCAAGAATCAATGCGACTGAAAAAAACTATTCCCTGCAAATCATCTTCGTAGTTCAAATAACTTTGGTAAAAGACTTTAGAAGGTCAGCGTGAGATGTAAATGATGAGGATAGATAGGATTTAATGAGAAAAAATAGATTCAAATTTGCACACAACTGTTTCACCTTCATGTACAACCTAAACGACTATTTTCCACTTGTTAAACTTGCTTGTTAAAAATGGACTTTGTTTTCAGAGAAATACATTAGACATACAAGAGGGGGTATCGTTCACCTAGCTTTTTTTATCGCTCTCTGATATGTGGCTAGCGCAAAAGAATTAACTCTGGTGCTGACCGTGACCCATTTCTGAAATAGCTGTTTGCTTTGCTTGTGCAGTTAAAGAAGCGAACCTATGGCGACTGAAGGCTTTCTAGCAACCAAAAGCGGTCTGGCGCAAATTAATAGCTAAGTAGCTAGCCTATGGTTTATGGAAATTCGCATCCTTTGGCTTCTTTATACCCTTTAAGTTTATACGTTTATTGTTGTGTTGTGGAAAAGGGAATTAAAACATGAAAAAAATATTGTTGTTGATATTTCTTAAGGTCCAAGAGACACCTTGTAATGGTTCATTCATTTAATTTTAAGTTATTGACTGTTATACAAATTTCTAAAATAAAAAATTATATTTTGGTGGGTCTTTGCTGACGTCATCAAAATTCGACTGACGGATCTCTTTCCCATTGTTCTCCTGCCTAAGTGGATTTCTCCGCGGACCTTATCGACCTGTCTCTTATACTAATACGAAAAGCTTTTATGACTGAAAATTCCGAACCAGGACAAAATTCGACTTTCCAAAGGAGATGTATTTTCCTGTTAAAGAATTTTTTTTATCGCCTATTTAAACATTACGCAATTACAAAGACTTACGTCAAAGCATTCTCGAACCCAGAGCTCTTAGACCCCAGCCAGCGCAGCGCCATTAAGAAGCAAATAGTCCTGCGAATGAGGTTGATGGTCTATAAATGTACTTTGACGGGCCTTTGCTGACGTCAGCAAAAGTTTTAAACCCTTATATCTTCTCAACGGTTCGTTAAAACACATGATTGTAATAAATTTCCATATAGATATACATTAGAGACGATGACTAACCAAATTTCTTAAAAAATGATTTTTTTGTCCATGCACAGCTGACGTCATCAAACTCCTAATCTATATTTTTCCATAGTTTTTATACCTTAGTGGATTTTTCCACGCGCTTTATCGACTAGGGTAGGTAGATGATGGCGTATTTGATTACGTAATATGTGAACGCTCCTTTAGTGGAATTTTCCACGCGCTTTATCGACTATTCGGTAACAATTATGTTTCACAAACGTAGCAGTTCAATGCCATCAAAATCAAATAGTTGATATCGTCGAAACATATACAAACCAAATTTTGAACTTTTATATATTACTTGTCAATAACATTTTTATCACCCATATTTTTATATAGGAAATGTTCACGCAATGAAATAGTTTGCTAGGTTTTTTTGGAGACGTTGCATTGTGTAATGTAAACAAAAATTCATGTTGCTTTGAACTTTTTTAGAGCAACACTATAGAATAGAATAGCAGCATTTATTTAACGTCAATGTATATACAATTACTAACAAATAAAAACCAACTCTCTGATGAAAACTGCGAGATCCACAGGTTCCATCATCAGAGGATGGTTAGCCTTAATATTCGACTAAATAAAATTGATGATAGAAAAATTAAAATAAGATTATGCATTATCGCATTATCTTCTCGTGCACAAAAACGACAATGAAATATTAATTTTGCTTCTTTTGTGGATTGCGAGTTTCTTTTGAGGGGAAAAGTCACAATTACAGTTACATTATAACTTTTTGTAGGGTTAAAAAATCCAGAGTCTTAGCATTATCGATATAACGAACTTTTCTTCGTTTTCCTTCCCGATTCGTTATACCGAGAGTATATTTCTGTATTTCACAGTTATAATGAAAATGCGGACATTCACAATTTTAACTTCCACATCTTGTTCGCAAACTTAAATCTTTTTTTTCCGCAAACAATTTCTTCCCTTAACCCTGCTAGTGCTGGTCCTGTATATATACGGGATTACCACGGGCGTTTTACAGGCCCGCCCAACTGCGTCACAAGCAATTTTAACAACTGCTCAGATCTAGTACCAAGGACCAAAACACTGCCTTTTTAAAAAAAACCAAAGTTTAAAAGCGCTTTTTGGTGAAAATCTACAGTAATAATTCGTTCAAAAAATCTCTTTGCAAATTTTTTCAACTCCAAGATTGTTGATCATGTTACGCGCCACTAACGCAAAATCACCCAAACACGGTTGTCATCGCGCACCTACTTAGCCTGCGTCCAATGCATTTGCGACACATATAATGCTTGCAATCCTTGCTAAACTCAAGTCAAAAGCCGAGTTGGTTGCCCAACGCAAATTTCTTCATGTCAAAAGGAAAGTTTAGTTCTTTTTCTATCAAATGAGCTTGAATGGAGCTTCTAGTTCTTTTTTGTTATGAGTTATGGTTAATTGAAGTTGGAATAAAAGTTGTGTCAAAATTGGGCTTTTTGACAAACGGACCGCACCACAAGGGTTAAGGTAAATTAAACCCCTTACAGAAAATTTCAGCAGATTGTGTAAATCAGCTATAGGAAATAAACACCTGGACAACCTGCTTCTTGTTTATAAAACACTATCAAGAAATCAAAACCGACGTATCAATTATATCTTCGTATTCTTGGAATTTGAACTAGCATATATACATGGTTAGATTACGCAAGATTAGCTTCTAAGTGAGTCTACTTCGACATTCCAGAAATTTAAACATGTCTCTTAATTTTTGCAAGTACTCTTGGTAACCTAACATTAGGGAGAATAACATCAAATTTTGGAAAATGTTTCAAGCTATTAACAGCTTCTCCCAACACCCTCTCCTCAACAAGCCTCCACTTACAATTAGTTTACCACGAGCAAATAAGAGTTAAATCTGACACAGTAATTTTTACATGATACACGAAAGAAATTCTTGTTAAAAGAAGTCAAACATTAATCGAAGTTGTTTAGTACGCGTGAACGTAAAATTTTCGCTTTCGTAAACTCTTAAAACTGTAAAATATAAAAATTCCTTTCTAAAAAATATGTACAAAAAAGAAAAAAAATGGGAGAAAACACAACAGCATGACAGCGCTGTCTTTTTGCCATTCAATCTAGTTAAAATTTTGAAGGCAAAATCGTGCAAAACTAGACCTTGACTAAAAAAGGTCTAAATAAATACAACACCATATGTAAAAGCTTAATAAAATGAAATCTACTGATATTTTTATATGTATATAAAGATAATAAAATTGCAGTTTGCTGTATATAGAAATATTTCACAGGTAGCTAATCTTGACATTTTCTATCAAGACATATCAACTTCTTTGTCATCTCGAGGTCTTTTAAACATAAGCACGTGAGGTTCTAAAAGAAACGAGGCATGTTAAAATACTTCGCACAGCTTGGTTTACGCGCCACGCAGGCGCATGAAAATTAGATTGTAATAAAAACTGAATGACTGCACCTAAATTGTATGCGACATAGCGAACCCTAAAATCACTCTGCCAAGGGCCCTCTTGTTGATAAGAAAAGGACGCAAAGTAATGAATTATACGTCTTTGTGAGACACAGACGCAAACAGTCCACTAAATTAGCAAGAAAAATTTTACAAAACGTGGGTAAATATTCACCTGGTTTGTGTAGCATATAATGTATCCATCCTTGAGACTGTTGTACTCCCATTCCACGCCATTCTTGTTCAGTAAGTAAACGATCTTTCGGAAGTTTCTTAGCTAGTTCTTTTGGAATAATCACATGCCTAAAGAAAAAGAAATTGCTTTCAAAATTTCCTGAACCTTCATCGTACACAACTTTCTAAGTAATCAATGAGACAGTATGGACATTTATTTTCACACTATGGTACAGTACGAATGTTTTCAGATGCTATGCCCTTAGATATGATAGTTTTAAGGCTGAAATTGAAGATATTTAGTAGAAATTTTTAACTATCTATTGTTTAATGAGATTTGAGAAGACTTTTCGAAATTAAAAATTTAAAGAGTTTTGGGGTGTGGCCACCCACAGCGTATCTATTGGAAGGATTGAATCGTTTAAGTGTAAGATATTGTTTATAAGTAACTTTAAAGAATTTTCTTTTTTTCATCCACTAACATATACTTTAGTAATTAATTTCCAAGGTGCCCACTCATTTTAATTGATTGTGTCGAAAAGTAGGAGTCTTAAATTAAACCTTGTACCTTAGGAGTACTAATTTTCGTGGGTACATTTTTAAATTTGCGAAAATAATACCCGCGGATTTCTTTTTCAATTGAATTTTGCGAAAATTAATACCCGCGAAAAAAGCTAAATATATCAGGTAGAGATGATAAACAAGACAACCTTAAAAATACCATGCATATATTCCCAAAACCTAATCGACTACAACTTTATCACCACCACCAACTTTACCACGCATATTTTCCCAAATCCTAATTGACTACAACTTTATCACATTGTTTGTTTTCTTCCCAAACATGTCTCGAATGTCTCTTGACCGAACTTTAACCTTTTTATTTCTTGTCCTTCCCGAAGCCACACACAGCGTACAAATTGTTCTCATGGATGACGGATAAGAACGTCCCCATTATCTCTTAATCTTTTGGTTCCAGATAGAGTTCTCCTAAAAACTGTTCATACCGGCAATCCATGAATGGTTTGTTATGCTGCTGAACATTGTGACGCTGGCAAGACAAGGAACCTCGAGTCCACCTTGAATAAGAGGGCTACGTCGATAATGAATTCAGTTACCGTTGCTTGTATGAATTTGGTAATTCTTGATATCTCCATTGGAAGATGTCCCACCACACGTTGTGCATTATTTGATTTGCATGCTTTAATAGAAAAAACATCATAGAGATTGTTTTCCTCGTGGACACATTCAAGTATTTCTCCTTCCACGGGTTTCCAGCTCATCTTGTATACGTGAAATCCTCTTACTGCTGCACTGAAAACTATGCTTTTCTGCGTCATAATTTGAAATGGCAAGAGATAAATGTTGTTTCATAGACACATTTTTAATCCTGTCGGAGGAGTTCTGATACAAGTCATCTTTCGAACATTTTTTTCTTTCTGAAGTAGGATATCAAGAGTCCCATTCATTTTTCAAACGTTTGTGACAAAGTAAACAATAGGAACATTCAAACGTTTGTGAAATGATGGAACATAGAAGGCTATTTTTGTTTAGAACATTCTTTATTCGTAAAGTAAAATGTTGAGTTTAGTTGAACAATTCATAAAAATTAATACTTGCTAAAAATCAAAATTTCTTCGATTTGCGAAAATTAATACCTGTGAAGTACACTTTTTTGACTCGCGAAAATAAATACCCGTGAAAATTAGTACTCCTAAGGTAACTACTTACAGGTCACTTGGTGAAATTTTAGGTAGGCGATCGATTTATTGCACGTCTTATTAATTCTGCATGGGAGTTATTGTATGCAGATGATTTAGTTCTCATAGCAGATTCAATGGAAAAATTAGTTGAAAAGTTTGAGAAGTGGAAGAAAGGACTAGAAGAGAAAGGGCTAAGGTTGAACACAGCAAAGACTAAAGTCATGATTAGTAGCATTGCAGTGAAGTGTGACCTTGTAGTTGCAAAGTGGTCTTGTGAAGTTTGCAGGAAAGGGGTTGGTAGCAAATCAATTTTTTGTCAGACTTGCAAGCATTGGGTACATAAGAAGTGCAGTAGTATTGGTGGAAGGTTAAGAGCTGACATTCTGTTTGTATGCAAGTGTTGCAAAGGTGAGATTATAGAGAATGAAGTATATCCAGCTTCAATGATGTACAACAGTGGCTTGTTAGAGATAGTTGAGAACTTCTGTTACTTAGGTGATAAGGTGGGCAGTGAAGGGAGTGTTGGAAGAAGTGTTACTTGCAGGATAGGTTCTGCTTGGAAAAAGTTCAGAAAGTTACTTCCTTTGTTGACTAGCAGAGACTTGTCAATTGAGGTAAAAGGTAGGTTGTATGAGATCTGTGTAAGAAGTGTTATGTTGTATGGTAGTGAGACATGGGCAGTGAAGCAGGAAGATATTGACCGTTTAGAAAGGAATGATATGAGAATGGTTAGGTGGATGTGTAACGCCAATCTGAGAGACAGAAAGAGTTCAGATGAGCTAAGAAGCAGGCTAAGTATCCGTAGAATTAAAGATCCAGATCCAGATAAGAAGATTGAATTGGCTGGGGCACTTGGAAAGAATGGAGAGGGATAATTGGATAAGAAAGTGTAGAGACTTGATAGTTCCTGGGGCAAAAAACTCATAGGCAGACCGAGAAAGACTTGGAAGGGGGTTAAAAGGACAGACTTGATACAGAGGAAGTTGGGTTTAGATCTAACACAGTCTAGATCAGATTGGAAGAGGGTCATCAATATACCCTGTCAAACCCATGCTAGCATGGAAAACAACCGTTAAGCCGAGAATGATGATGATGATGTGCGGTGATATGAAACTGTTTTAAAAGATCTAGTTCAAGGTTGATATTGATTACTCATTGTCTCAGAGTTTTGGAGGTTTGCTAGCTAGCTGCACTATTGATAAACAATGAATTTCTTTATGTGTGAATTCCTGGATTGTTTTGCTTGTAGAATGCATGATTGCATGAGTTACCAGTCAACATGACTGTTTGTCTTTGTATACTGAAGATCAAATGTCAAATTGACTGACTGTTATTTTAAGCACTGCACTAGAAAAGGCATGTTTATCCCACATAAACTCTGTTTTTTCTGACAGTTTCTGTAAAGTTCTAAGATAAAACATTGGTGCTTTAAAACACTTAACTTGCCCTAAAAGCCCCTGTAATTTTTGTGCCATAGATAAATTCCTCTGTTTACATTTACAGCAGTGAGAAGAAATCCACAGACCTCTCTTCATTAAAACCTATCATCTTTTGTCCTGCCGCGCCAATGTCAGAGCCTAAGAGCTTACTGCCGAAAGAAATAATAACGTCACACCAGAATTTATCTATTTCCAAGTGAGTTATCACCCTAGCGGTGTCAAAGGTAGATAGATGTGCATATTTTACATGGCTAGCCTCACAAATAGAGGGATATACCTTGTCTATTATTTCCAGAAGGGGCCATGGCTTTGATGGGGAGTCCTGGAGTATTTAATGCTCTTTGAGCTACGCAAACTCATTTAGGGTCAGCGCTCTGCCAGACAACTCCCTGCAACATCCAACGGCCCATACAGTGCGCCATCTCCCTAATTTCTCTTACATGGTAATATTCAATTGCCTATATTAAATCGCCGCCAAGGGGAATCGAATCCCGGTCTCCTGCACAAAGTACAAGAATGATAACCACTAAACTATGGGCGCCACAAATCGACGCCAAGTGAAAATATGGGTGCTGTTCCTCTTCATGTTGTGAAAATATATATCACGAAAATTTAACCTTAAAGACAAGGTCAGACTTCAGTAATATAAAACTAAGCTCTTTTTGTTGGCAAAAAGTAGCTAGAGCTAGGTAGCGAGTTAATCTAGTTAGCTAAACAAATAAAAAAATAAAGTTATTACCTGTATTCATTACTTTCGTCTTTGTAACGTTCTGAGTAGTATATATTTTTGTAAGTAGTCATATTGTAAGTGCAGTAAATAAGTAATAAAACAAACGAAGGAAATGAGTCTGTTCAACGCAACCTAAACGTAACACGTCTAAACACTGTTTGAGGAATTTCAAACTGATGGCGCCGGAATCATCGATTGGTTTGCTCTCCTCCTACAATATTAACCTTCAAATAGCAAACAAAAAACAATCTTTAATGTAATTTTTTGAAAATTTACACATTTTTTGATTTAAATTTACTTTAAACGTTGTGATTTCCTAGTTTTAACTTTTCACCTTCCAATTATTTTAAATTAAAAAAAGACATGAGTAATTTAATATATCCACCAAGTAGGAGAGTGCTTAGTTTTGGCGCGGAAGCCGGGACCAAGGACCCTAGGCATTGGACCCGAGACCAAGGGCACAGGGTAATTTTTTCATCCTCGTCCCCATATGGTCTGTTGCCTATGTGGTCAAAGCCGCTAGGGAAATTATTATGTTTGGATACGTATTAAACCTATTTGAAAATTAGGCAAAATCAGATTGTAGGGCGATTTTTTGCTATTTTTATACGAATTATGTTAAAACAGGAACATATGTTAAATTATGATAATCAGCTCAGCATTTCCCTTTGCTTTATACGATCGCATACGCATATGATTTAAAGACATCTTACAAAATCTTTAACAGAAGAAACTTTCGCGAGTAGATAAACTTTTAAAAACTTTTGCGAGAAAAGCTTTCGCGATTAACTGAAATTGGTAGATTTTTTCAAAATAAACTTTCACGATTCGCTTTTGTTGCTCGCTGAGAAAGAAATTCGTTTTAAACTTTGAAACTAATATCCTGCAGAGGATTACCTTTTTTTTCTTGTTATCATCGTTTCATAAATAAGCAATGTAACCACTTCTATTTTATATTTTCTAATATTCTATCTCTATACAATTTATTTCCGAGTTTTAAGAGAAATCTAGCGATTCGACGGTAAAACATTTTAATACCGAACTTTTTAAAAGGCAATAGAAGGCGAGGACGACAAAGGACAAAAAACTCCGAATACAGTAGCATTTGAAAGATACTTCGCATTAACACCCCTTTTGAAATTAAAATCTCTGACAACTTTGATTGTTCTTACAACCATAAATTAGTTTGAAGAAATCTTCTGTTCAATGAAATGCCAAATGCTTTAGTTGGTGATCGTTTGTCCGAACTTCTTTAATTCACTCTGCAGTCTCCTTTTTTTGTTGTAGGTGTTTTCTTACCAACCAGGCATATATTTTAACTGCGTCTGATCGATATTGATGACAGGTGGTATGTTGTTTAACTTTAGATACGATGTCATGAAAGAAGAAATGTATCAAGCACCGTCTAGAATGTCAAATTTTTGCAAACTTTATCCAACATAAAGACGCAACATGGACGCCACCTACAATATGAGGATATTATTTGATAAGACCTTTTGCTGTTGTATTTGCTGGTATTGATAATCCACCACTCAATGCAAGCAGGTATTGTTGCACCACAGCATCAGGGTCACATCAAGGTAAAATATGGTATGAAGTTAGGTCGTTGCCAATATTCGATTCTACAAGTCTTCAGGTCTATCTAGAAGTCTTTTCCTGCAATTTAGCAATATTTGTTAAATGGTGGTCATTTCGTCGAATCGTCGTATGATTTGTCGAGTTTTCGAATGTTTTGTCGTTAAATGATGGTAAAATTGGCAAATTGTTTGTCTAAAAATCGTTTAAAAAATGCCCTCGGTCATCTTCCTGATATTTACATGGAAATGCTATATTCGTGTGAATTTAACACGAGTTATAAAAACACACACAGGAATTGGCTTGCGATGACAAAAAATATTCAACGGATCTTGGAGTCGAGAATAGGGTTAAGGGGGAGAGTTGTTTTTGTGTACAATCGTTTTCTTTTTTTTGATTTTTTTTTTTTTACATACGAAGTAGATTTCTTTTAACGCTTTTCACGCCCTGATATTATTTAGATGTTTCTGCAGGATAAATACTGCTAGTGTAAGTGGCAGTGGTCATAACGCTAAAAAATATACTCAAAATACAAAAACAGGATAACAATTGATTCGCCTATTAACCAAGAGTGTAGGAGCTGAGAACAAGGTTGTATGACTTTCAAAAATTCGTCTATAATTTGTTGGTTTTATATGTCAGGGGTTGTGAATTGATTGATTTCGTGTAATGGTTATACAGTGGAACCTCTAATAGCGGCCATTTTGGGGGACCCAGCTGAGTGGCTGTTGCATTAGAAGTGACCGATGTATGGAGGTTTTATATGAACATCCTTTATTTTATCAAAAAGTCTGGTCGTGGGAGGGGCTCAAAGAATGATTCATGATTAAGATAAACACATGTAAATACATGATCTTATCAGTACAATCTACAATCATGTTACAACTTTTTACTAAAATAATCTGTTACTTTTTTTGTGAAACAATTTTTAGCCTAAATGCTTCAGTTCGTAGTGTGACAAGATTCAAAGCACTTATTAAGTCAGCATCGCCTATTGTTTCACAAAAGTTGTTCAAATCATCTACAATAGATAAGGCTGCTTGACTTGACTTTATTTTTAACTCTGGTCGTTTAATATCAAAATCATCCTCGACTTCTCGTGGTGTTTCTATTCTGATTCGAAAGTTCGAATAAACATGTTGCAAAATACTTTCTTGATACAAACATATTGAAGAACTGGTTTACTTCATATCACTGCTGCTGCTGTTATGACCAAAGAAGAAATAAACAAATGACTGACAATAGCGACGAACCTTTGCCGGTTGTCATTGACGAAGCAAATTTTTTTTCCTTCAATTCTCATGCAAGGAGTTACCACGTATATATGAACATCTGGAATCCATTTGATGGAGAAGTTTTGGTTTGTACGCGAAAAACTGACAATCCTCATGATACTTACGATGTTTCCATCATGCGTAATTCATATGTTGTAGGGCATGCTCCTCTGGGTTTGAGCAAGGCTTTTTCAAACTTCCTTTTACTGCCTGGATCTACCATATTATGTACTGTTACTGGAATGAAAGTAAATCGTGGGGCTGGTTTAGGACTTGAAATACCCGTAACATATCAAGCAAGGGGACATGTGAAAGCATTAAAGTGGCTAGAGCAAGTTACGAAAAAATATCCTTTCACATGCTACTGACCTCAGTAGAAAATTTCAAACATGATATATTGTGAAGAAATATACCTATTGTAAATAAAAAAAACAATTGTTTTTATTTTTCCTTTCATTTGCTTGCATAAAGATTTTATTTAACCGTTAATAGAGGTGAAATTAGACATTGGGACAATAGAAAGTGGTCGTTTGGCCTTTGATTGGAGGTGACCGATGTATGGAGGGGTTTTTATAAGAGTTTGACCATGAATTCGGCAGGGATTTTCTTTTTTGGCCGCTTATCAGGAGGTGACCGATGTATGGAGTTGACCGTTAATAGAGGTACCACTGTAATTTATTCGTATGCTTAATTACTGACTTGCTAGGTATGACTGTCCAACCATTTGACGATTCTACAAACCATTCAACGACTTAAGAAATCCATAGACGACTCAACAAGACATTCGAGACTCGATCACATAACAAACCATCTCGATGACTCGAAAAATTAGTCAACAAAATGACTACTATCCATTCGATGAATATTGTTTAATCACACAAGAAAAATGATCAACCCGACAATTTGTCGAATCGGATTTTAGCAGTCATATGACTTCATAGGCGGCTTGTCAGTTCTTTGTGAGTAATTGAGTATGCTTTTTGAATGGTCAAGCTCTGTTTTTGATTTTCTACCCGATTCTTCTTATATTTCTGCTTTGCTTCAAAATAGAAAAGGTTGGGAATTATCCCTAACAGTAGTTATGTCTTCACGTTTTGCCGATGATGTAACATCTTCTTCCGATTATTTGAATTTATTGCATTTTTTTTTCACTGACTGTGGAGAAGTAACTTAACTTCTTATCACTTGCATGTCTATTTTGCTGATATTAAAGTTGGTGCTGCTGCAAGAGGGTCTATAGATGACTTGCCTATGTTTAGTTAAAAAGTTTGCGGTTTTTTTGTGCTAGCATTTCTGTAGGTAGAAAATATAAGCAACAGACCACAGTAATCAAAGTATTCCATCTAAAAAAAGAAATATTTGCTTAAATTTAAAATTTTTAAGAAGAATTAGAAGAATACTACTCGTTAGCCCGTGGAAAAATCCACAGGTTCGCCTGTCCTTTTTATACCGCATTGTGTGCGTCTCGCTACCTGCGCAGCTAAGCTACCATTTTGCGTGACAGACAGACGGACGGACGGACGGACGGACGGACAGAGGTATACGGGTATTGTTAAAATTTAATTCCAGTTCTTTTTGGATCTTATGCTACCACAATAAATCCTTAATCCTCAATAGTGGATATTTTACCCTGTGTAAGTCTTTTTTTTAGCTAAACAAAAGTGCGCACATGCCCAATGTTCTCAAAATGAAATCAAAACACGTCACGCGGAAAGTAGTCATAACTTAATAAACAAAAATAGAAGCCAAAATAAGGCTGAAAATCATCCTGAAAATTTAAAATTTTTAATGTACTGTATTACCAGTGATAACAGTCACAAAGTTCTCAGTTATGACTGATGCTACGTTCTTCATTTCTTAAGTGGAAAACGTTGTGAGGAAAATCCTTACTTTTTGAGTAAAAATACTTTCCCATTTTTTTAATTGAAAAAATAGTTGGAACTAACTTACGCGTAAAAATAAAAAGAAAATAACAAAAACAGGAAAGTCTCTGCTCGTATGATTCGGTAATATCTTGATTGAATAATGAAAAAGCTAATAGACTTTGATAAAAAGGAAAGTTCATTGGAAAGAAAAAGTTCAATAAAACTGACTGTAGCATTCGCATCACCGATAACAATTGCACACACTGCGTCAGTGGAATAAATTTTCGCGAGAATTAATTTTGGCAAGAATTTAATGAGCAATTCCGCGAATTATAATTTTTGCATTTTTTTAGATTTCGCGAGAATTTAATTTTGCGAATGGCAACTACTTCAAAAAATACAAAACTTACATGTTTGATTTTTTTTCAGCACAATTTCTGTACTACCACATGTTGGAAGACATTTCGTCCTTCATTAACACCAAATTCTTTAGTCTCAATCAGATTCATCGGAGAAATCGTCATCATTAACGTAAAGATTCTCAGACCCTGTGTAAACGGTCACTGACTATTGCCTCTTTACTTCCACAACTGGCACAATGTCGGCGAAAAAAAAATTATTTATGTGACGTTATATAAACAAAGTCAGGCGAGGTCAAAAATTTACGCAAACATATTGACTGATTTTCTTTTATTTTCTCTCAAAACAAGGTTTTTACAACATGAATATCGCGAATGACTGAATTGACAGAAATTCGCGAGAACCTACTTTTGTACAACAGAATGTTGTTAGTGTAGATTTCAAAATTTGGAATACACATCATTTAAAAGATAAAAAAGATTGTTTTTGTTGTTTTATTTTCACCAAGGTATTTTGAAAGCAGAACTCGATTTTACACCATTTTAAGGCTTTTATAAAACGAAGAAAGAATAGTAGTGTTGAGATAATTGTTTTTTTAATTAAGAAACTCTCAGCTGAAAATCTTTTTATTAACTTAAAACTCACCTCCCACTTTGAAAAAACTTATCTTGAATTACTCATATATATTAATATTTTCGAAAATACAACTACCTTTCCTGATTTGCATTTATAAGTGAGTACTTAGGGTAAATAAACAAAGTTAAACAAGCGATTTTCATTCAAATTCAATCGACATATTGAATGATCAGCAAAATGGTCAAAATTTTAATAGGGGACTACAAGGGAATTTTTTGTTTATATTAACAACGTCGGTAAAATGTTGGGGTTTTAATGTTGTATTTGTTGATGGGACCATACACTATAGGGTACAGTGACCATAAAACCACTATAATTCGTCCCATTTACATAAGAAGCCCTGACTAACGTCGATGATATCAAATCGCGAAATAAGTTAAGAGTAATAATCATTTTTAATATGGTGGAGGAGAAGTGACTAAAGTAGAGAAAAAATGCATTCTTATTCTTACGATTGTATTTGAGATTAACTTAATGGCAGTGACAGGTAGGCTTTAAAAGGATAGTACGCTTTTCTCTACAAAATTTTATTCCGCTCTATTGTTGCTGACAAGATTGCACACGGTTCTTTTCATCTGTCATTTTAACTGCACATTAACAACACGATCTCTGATTACAAGTGTACATAATTTGGTTTCCACAACTAGTGTCGGACACCGAATCACCAAATAGTTACAGCAACTAGCATATCTCATATCTTAGGCTGAATATAAAAAAAATATGATTGGGTGATGCGGCGATAAACTTAGAAATCAAATCTACCTTCGATTGGCGGAAGATATTTATTTCACTCGGAACGTTCCTCTTAATGAGAATTTGGTAGTAAAGATTTCACACACATAAGATGCTTTGCTAGTTTTTAAAATTATCGAAGTAAGAATAACGAAACTTTACTGACTAATTTCTTACTTCCTTCAGCTTATACAAACTACTGCTTTCGAAAGCGATAGATGTGTGAAAGTTTTTGTAATTGGATAGGAAGCTTATTAAACTTATAATACGGATCTTTTAGATAGTAATCCCTTTTGCGGTTGGAAGCTTATCTATATTATAATACCCGTATACGTCCGTTTGTCCATCCGTCTGTCTGTCTGTCACGCAAAATGATAGCTTAGCTGCGCAGGTAGCGAGACGCACGCAATGTGGTATAAAAAGGACGGGCGGACCCGTGGATTTTTCCACGGGCTAACGACTAGTTTTGTTTAATCTCGACCGGGAAGTGTTTGTCTCCTGTTTTTTTTGGACTGTTGACACGTGGTGCGAAATCAGCGTACTTCACTTTACACAGTAGGCGAAAGTATTTGTTACTTTTTTGTGACGTTGCCGATCACATGCACAATGTGGCACCCTACCGGATTTTAAAAACAGAAAAAAAATATCTAACTCTTTCTTGACTGTATTATCCTAACTTTCGCTCATTCCCCAGAAATACCTTTCGATATCTCCCTACGCATCTTTTTTGCTTGGCGCCTTTTCTCAATCTCTATAATAATACAAATTGTCTTTTTGTCAGCGTGAGATCCATAACGATGAAAAAAAAGTAAAAAAATCCCGGGTGTTTTTTGGGTTTAGGATAGCTGTAGCTTAAAGGTGAAAGCAGTCAAATACAGATGGTTTTTATTTTATGTTGAGTAAAATTTTAAAAATTTTTATACGAGAATTATTCTTTGGTTTGCATGTAATAAATCGTCCTGGTTTCACAAAAGATTAATGTTTGATGAACTTCTACAGGAACTTATCGCCGCTGGCCAACTGTTTGTTAATATGAGAGAATGACGACATGAGAAAAAATTGACGAGAATGACGAGATGAGGAAATATTCTATTTTTTTTTGAAAAATACATTACACCCGAAATGCTGTAAAGATTTCACTGGGTTTGCAACAGACCGTATACGGCCTGTACTAATGTGTTCTGCCTGGTGCTTAACGCCCAGCTAGTCCTGTAATAATAGCCACTTTTTGTCTCTTATACTTTCAAGAGAAAAACACTTTGAGCGACGGTTTCTTCTTTTTAATTAATTTACTTAAAAAGGCGACAGACTAAGCTTTTATTTCGTAGATAGGATATTGTCGACAGAAATTGGTGAAATTAAATTACAAATTACGTGTTTTGTTTCTGAGATGTCGTTACAAAGAAACTGAAAGTGGTTGATTGCATTGTGAAGCCTAAGATATTTTAAACGTTATCAGTTATTTTTTCCTCCTTTTTCCAACAAGCTACAAAACAACCTCGAAAGTCTCACTACAAAAGTTGTGAGCCATTTTTAAATTCTACGCTTAATTAAAGGATTACATTTTAATTTTTCATTTCATTAAGGATAGTATTCTTCCACCACAAGTGGGATGAAGTATCAAAGGAAAGAGATTTTATCAAGATTTTTTTTTAATAAGTTCAAATTTTATGCCACGTATTAAAATATGTTATTAAATATTACTGCAAAAAAAAAAATAGCTTTCAAAAGATTGTTTATTGGATACCTAAATTAGAGTAATTTATATAGCCAACTACAATAACATAGTTATATTCTCACCAGACTTTGTGTGGGCCAGAGTGTTCATTAGAGATTGTCGAAAATAAACTTTGTTTTTGTTTTTTTTGTTTTATTCGAGCTGATACAACCCTCGACATGAAAATTTACTTCCTTTAACTATTTCGCAAAACGACCAGACAGAATAACTTGACCATTGCAACCAATAGGCTGTAAAGGTTGTATTTTGCCAGGGATAGAAGGCAAGTAAAGAGCGTAAAAAATGTGCTCCATAATGCCTGCGTTATTGGTCAATCCGCTCCACAACCCGAAAAGGTCAAAAAATCGGAAATTTGGGGCGTAGCGATTAAGGTTTTGGATCTAACTGAGTCTTTTGTGGTCGATTATAAGAAAAGCTTGAGAAGTTCGCAGTGCGTTACTTTACATAGAAACTGCGTTCCTAAATGTTTGTGATTTTGATGCTTTGAATTCTACTCTCCTTTTCACTAATTCATATCACGGTTGCGGCTGTGAGGTTGAGCCAGAGCGCATGATAACGGACCAAGTTCTGTATTTTTTTCGCGTTTTAACGAAGTCATGATAGGAAATTCTGTTGTTTGACTTCTTAATAAAAACAGGATATCGACTCAATCATAACTCCTTGTAACCAAACATCAATCAGGTTTCCCAGAATCGACTGAGTCGTAATTCAAGGTTTTATCTCCGACGTTTTGGATACCTATAAACCTATGTATAGCATTTCATTGACAAATTTTGGACATAGAATCCTCTTCATTGATAAAATCGGAAAAAAGTCCACAGTCACGAGTTTACCAATAGCTACTTGATAAGATACAAAATTGAGAAATGCATTCCTACACGCCATTTTTTAAATTGTCGTAATTTTTAAAAATGCGTGGATCAAAATAACAAAACATGGTAGATACTCAATTTGCAAGAAATAACTTTTAGTTATTATACTAGTTACCAGCCCTCTTTCCAAGTACTAACATCTAAAGCTTATCTGATCATGTAAAACCAGAGATCAGATATAACTTTTAAACCAGAGATGAGTTAATTATTTAATTTGGAAATTAACTGACACAAAATTTTCCATTTTCACGAAACAAACAATAAATACAAAATGAAAAATATATATAGGCATCTTCAAATATTTCAGTCCCTTAAAAAATATTAAATAAATATAAAGAAAAACATATTTGTCAAAAATAATATAAAAAATACATGCACTTGTTTAACTCTCTCGTGAAACACTCATGAACAAGATCGGCAAAAAAATTCCCTTCCAAAAATAAGGAGACGAGCAAATACTAAAGCAACAACAAAAAAAAAACAATAGGAAACGTACTAATATTATTTTTATATATAATATCATAATATCCTATAAATAGTTAAAAAGACTTAGAAATTAAACAGGAGGGGGGGGGGGGGTGGCTTTCACCGTAAATGACCTAAGCGCCCAGTGCTTAAATAACCACTCAGTCCGAACGAGCGCCCTTTTTAAACTAGTTAGTGGAATCTAAAATGAATTGAATTCTATTGTAGCTGTAACAAAATCTCTATTATTTCATCTTTTGTTTGTCATAGAAGAAGCGATAAAGACATCGCTAGATTTTTATACTCCTCGATGACAGTGAAAACAAAATGATGACCAGTTGGGCGTAATGGCTTAGTGTTTGTAATATACGTTATAGAAATAGAAACAAATAAATAAATAAATAAACCAACTATTCTTAATAAGCGCCCAGTATTCCATTAGGCGCCTCAAGATCGCAAAATTAAAAAAGCACCCAGGGCGCACTAAAAATTAGAAATTTTATTTTTATTTGCGCCTTGCAGCTACTTCTTATCACAATGTCGACGCCATCTTCGACACATGAAACGCCGATAAAAACTGCCGTAGTGGAACCAACATGGAAAGAACAGGCAAAGCTTGCTATCGCTTCAGTGATACATCGAATGCATCAGCTCCTTTTTTTCTAACATCCGCCATACACGGCTCGATGTGTCCCTCTTTGTACAGCATTGAGCTAGACACTCCTCTTTTCATTTTCTTTTTTTCTCTTACTTAGTTAATACTTGTTATCCCACATCCCCTTCTTCGTGTGAAAATAGTGGAAGAAGTAGGGCACACGCAGTCGTTCAATTTCTATCCCACTCTTAATGACTCGATCGGCAAAATCCCAATCTTCGCCGCCCCACGCGTTTTTAAACTTTTCCAT
Source organism: Hydractinia symbiolongicarpus (assembly GCF_029227915.1). NCBI lineage: Eukaryota > Metazoa > Cnidaria > Hydrozoa > Anthoathecata > Hydractiniidae > Hydractinia > Hydractinia symbiolongicarpus. The sequence continues at coordinate 18,244,965 of NC_079875.1, read as the reverse complement.
ATCCATACCTGCAGAAAAAAAGTAAGTTTCAGGTGATAATCAGCATGAAACCAAGAAATAAAAGTAGAAGAAATCGTAACTTAATATACCACATGAGAATAAGTACATATCCCTGGTGGGTGGACTATTACAAGTGGTGAGCGATTTGACTTACCTCCCATGTCATCCCAATCACTTTTGTAAATACCAAATATACCGTATCCGAAAGCCTCCCAGAAGCCAGCGGGTTTATGGCTGTATCGACCACAAGCAAGACGCATCAACAGCGGTGTGTAACCCATTTTACCTTGAACACAGTGCTAAAAGCAATCAAATCGTGCTCAAATAACACAGGTAAAAAACTGATGCTGCGGCTGTTATTGTTAGCCTATTTTATGTAAATTAAATCAATAGGTTTTTCATACACTTGGTGGTTCACAGTTTTGGGTTTCTTAAATTGCGATTTATTGGCCGTAACTCGTGCAAAGGGATTAAGCAATGTGAAATTCGGCAGGTTGTAAGAAAAAAGGGATTGACGGTTGGACTTTATAAAAATTTTGCAATAAGTCTGTAAAAAAGAAAAAATTAAATTTCGAAACGTGCACAAGCCTAGCATCGGCCCAAACTGTTTTCGGGGTTTTACCTCTTTTTTCTGCCTGTGCCAAAAAAAAATCGTGTGTCATATTTTTATGCTTTTTTGATGTGTATAAAACAAAGTGTTTTGCAAAAGAGCTACACGTTACTTCCCGTCCTATCAAAATAGCAGTAGAAAAATATGTTTAACCTTGTGTTCTTACCTTTCTCGTATCATCAATAAAATTAAGAGGAAACTCTAAATGAAGATCTGTTTGAAGCGCTATACTGTTTGGATCTTTGATCGAATCAACAGCTTCTTGAATGGCAGAAGTTTTATGGAATCTTCCTGTCTTACGAATTACCTACGCAAAAAACGAGTTATTTATCTCACGGAATAATTATAAAATTTTCTCCACCACAACCACAGGTAATATATTTCCCAGCCTACCTGCCAATGTGGTATCGGACTTTTCTTCAATGTTTCTTCGAGGTTGATATCGAAACTCTCAAAATCGGTGATGATTAAATTAAAGCGGTTATCTCGCGTTTTAACGTAGATCCTCGATAAAGATTCGATATACTGTTGAACCCAGGAGCCTTGGTTTTTCACTGAAAAAAAAACAAACACACTGCTTGATAACAAAAAAAGGTTCAATTTGGGCCGTGCCTAAATCGAACTAATTAACCATTTTTTAAATTTAAAGCTATGGCTTTAAAGGAAAGTTATATATATATATATTCGTTATATATAATGGCAAGCATAACAACAACAACATAACAACAACAAACAACAACAACAACAACATAACAACAACAACAACAACAACAATAAAATGTTACCTGTTAGTATGAAATGTACCATTACATCTTTTTTCCATTGGAAATTCCTTGGGTAACATAACCTATTTGTTCCATATGGCTTGAATAAATACACAGAGAGTCTACGAATGCTTTTTGTTTGAAAGTCCTCAATTGCTGCTTCAAATAAGTAGCGATCACCCTTTCCTTCGTCTTTCGCTTCTTCCACATTTACCACCGTGTGCAAATCGAAGCGGCTAAAAAGAGAGATGAGATTTTTCTTTTGCATTATGGTGAAAATTTATACAAGCTGCATTTTTGTATCAACCTACAACCATAAAGTCAGCATTGCTTTTTAGAACTACATTAACCTTCAAGTTAAAGAAGTTACAAAAAAAAATGCGATGTGACAGACATATAAAGAGCTGTACACTCTTTTCACAGGTTAGCCAATTTAAAATTTCGCATTTTTTGGAGTTTTTAGGAGAATTTAGGAATACTAAAAACCTATAACAACATATTTCAGATTTTAACAAAATTTAAAAAAGAAACGAACAGCTAATGGGCTGCCACAAATAATCAAGCCTTCTCTAGCAAATCAATATTTCTGGTCCAAAGTTTAGGTTATTTAGCGATTGTTTTAATAAGAAAACTAATGGATTTCTCAATTAATTGACAATTAATGCTGTTCAACGACAGGATTCATTGAAGACGAATAGAACAGAAAATGAATACATTTAATTTGGCCAAAAAGATGTTATGACAAGGCTCATATTTCATTGCAAGAATTGTTGCAAGAACTTAATTTATATGGACATTGCGCATTAAAATTTTATGCATTTTAAAACAAAATAATGCTTAGTGGATGTTTTTTTACAATTAGGTCAAAAAATAAAGCAACTTATCAAGCAAAGATAAAAGAAATTTTTTCCTCCACAGTAGGATATATTTTTATCATTTAACAACCTCCTACAGAGAAAAACGTGATGAATTTGACAGAGAATTAAGTTTGAACCTAAAAGAAGTTTGGTTATACATTCTGGAATCCTGCTAAAGAAAAAGCAGGGACAAACAAACAGCGGTTTGTTTTCGACAGGCAATAGCACATGTTTAGTTAGGTTATGTAAGAAATCCAATTTTCATATTAGTACGGCAAGGTTGTCATGTCGACGACATAAAAAGATGATATATAAAAAGACTTCCTTTTGGATAACAACGGTGATAAAAACGGACAGAACAAACCTATGAAATAGAAGCTAAATAATTGCTGCGCAACGAGACAATAATTCGGTATTTATCTGCGAATACAAAATAATGTTGCCTTGGTTTTGTATTCACGTGACAGTGTCGAGATATGATTGATGGATTTTTAAGTAGTCGATAACTCTGAGGTCATATCGAATTAAGAAAGTCTTGAAAATTTGTTTCATAATCGACTGCGATCAGCTATACGCTAGTTAAGAGTTTTAAAACGTGATCAATTATCATTCTCTAAGAGCTTGGAAAAGGTCTTTGCAGGAATCCTTTTATCTCCGCAGGTTGGACCGTGAAACGTGACAGTTAAAATGGAAGTTTAAATCATGGTTGAATCGTTCTTATTATACAAAACAGAACGATTAAACTTTCGACCTTTAAAAAAGCAAACATGAAAAGCATGTCCGACAGGCTAAATACAGAAACAAAACAGGACGTGAAGTGAAAAAAACAATCGGGCAGCTACTCACTTGGGATAAAATCTTTTCAGAGCACTCATGAACTTATTTGTTACCCATGCTGCAGGAGTGTCGTCCAACGCGTCATTTCCTTGACAATGCATAGGTTTTAGAGACACTCCTACGCAATCTTTAGTATGATTCCAAGTTTGATCCATAGGAAAGACTTTTGTTGAAATGTTGTAATAATGTGGCAAGTGCACTCCTTCGTATTGTCCCAAATTTTTAGCCTTTTCACTGTTGGCTGGTATTAACCAGCTCGGACTGTAATCGCAAAAGGAGACCACGTCTGATATTTCTTTAAAATCGATATGTGGCAAAGATAAAAACTCGGCACTGTCTCTTTGATACGGCGTTTTTCTCGCCTTGAGTAATTTCTCCTGCTGCTTGGTAAACTCCTTGACGTGACTTGGTAAATCAGGCAATCTAAGGTCGCTTTTTAGGTGATCAAGGTAAACGAGACCGTTCTCGATAAAGCTGTCGTCATAGTAACGAGTAAGATACTGCTTTGTGATCTCTTCGTAACGACTGCTGAACGGCTTTCGCCACACTATTTGCAGATGGCCTCGTGCTCGCTCTTGCTTCCACAACACATCGAAAAAATATTTCCGACCTCCTACCAGTTTGATTTCTAGGGAACTTTGCTGCGGATATTTGTCGAATTGATTCTCGTAAGACCATTCTTTGCCTAGAAATAATAAGAGGTAAAGTCGAGTTAACGTCGAGTTAATGTCTAGTTAACGTCAAAACACCACAAAAAGGTGGGTAGCTACTAATAAATAAACAAATTAATATACTTAAATTTTCATCAAAAACCTTAAGCTACGCAATTCTATTGTTGTATAATTTGAACAAAAAAGTCAAAGTTTTTTAACCCTCGCACGAGTGGGTTTTGAACATAATTGGATGAGTAATCTTATGGCATAGAAATTTAATTTAAAACATCAATCTTTGTTAATCAAATTTCTGATCTTGAAAAATATGTATTTTTTTATCCCCTTTATTCAGTAGAATATAATTTAAGTTGAAAATTGTTAAGCTAACTATTCAATTTTGGAGTGGGTTGCTATAGAAGTTTTATGTGTGTTGGGTACGTGTTACTTAACAACATATTCAACAAAAGCACATCCACCTCCCATTTCGTAAGAAGCAATTATCATAATTGAGTGTTATTAAATTATCATTCTGTGTAGTTAGTGTTTTTGCGTAAGAATGTCTCACAATCAAACTTATAATAAAAACATCCTTTAGTAAAGATTTACGATGAGTAGAATTGACAACGCCACCTTCCTTTCGTTGATATTCACCCTGACAGCTTCGTTCAGAAAAGAGAAACACTGGGACAAAGGCGTTTTTTTTTGTTAGGGGGGTAGGTGAGAAGGCAACTCTTAGCATTGGCAGTTAAATAAGAAATTTTAAGGCTTTAAAAAAAGGAAAAAATGAAAAAACGAGAGAGTAGCAAGGCTTTTTGCAAGTTTAGTATTCTTATTATAAATAAGAATACTAAATACTGTGTTTGATATAATGACAGAAAAAAAATGACCAACCTGTTTTTCCGGTGACCGAAGCAATTAATTGTGAATTTAAAGGATCTGCATTGGTGCTAAGCCATAACTCAGAACAATCATCGGAACTAACGGCAAACTTATAAAAGCCATCAGCAGGTGGTGTTATATACCCAAAAACACGTGCTCCGAATTGTGTGTCAGATAATTTGATAAACAAAGACTCAGTAACATCCCTCCGAAAAGGCGAATACGGGAATAACGGATGACTCCGCAAGTCTTCCACGTTGTAACCACATACATAATCCCAAAAATGTACATTAGCAGCATATTTTAAATGTTGGTCCGACCTATTTCTTACAATACTTAATATATGACGTTTTGTTTTTAAAAGAGAATTCTCTGACGACTGTTTTGATTGGCTACCAGTCAGGAGTGTATTTTTCTGCGTTACGCTCATCGCGATCCTGTATCTATCATCTACGACACGTACAACCAGAATCAACATTACAAAAACACCAACGACGAATATAAACAACTTCTGAAAGGATTGACTCAACCGAACGTTGAATATACGAATCATCGCTGCGAACTGTTCGAACAATTCTTTTAAGTGAGAAAAAATATTCATAAACTAAGTATACAAATCTTCTTGTTGTGTTAAAAACAATCCTTGTAAGTAATGAGCTCTGTATAAGTTATTTATTTCCACCTCGTTACACCATGTTAAAAGCATTAAAAATTGTTTCCTTGAATCAATCGAGCGGATGAGTAACAAATCCACGACTCGATCAACACTTACTATGTCATCCAATTGGATCTCAATCAATGGTCGAATAGATATTTATAATAGGTCATATTACGTGCATTATATTAACTCAATTAGAACACAATGAAAATCATTGAAAAACTTTTGGCGTTGCTAAGCACCAATAACAATAAATAGTTTTTTTTTTAACATGGGAAGGATTATACAAGCATTTGAAACGTGTACAAACTATTGGCTTTTAACACAGCTCCCCAAAACAATCAAAGAAAAAACATAACGTTAATTTTAATATTCATCACGAATATAATATGACGTTTTGTGCGCACGGCTAAAGTATTTTCGCTACATGAGTGTTCAAAATACCCTAAAAACGGCAAAAAAAGTTGGGTTGCAAAAATCGATAAAACGACGCAGTAACTAACAATGACAAATACTTCTTTTGTTTACCTCGTGTCTCACATGTCAAAAAACAACACATTTTTATATCATCATCATCAAAAATTCCCAACGCTTGGAAATACTTCGAGCGTGGAAATTGTCCGAGATCTATTTTTGTACATTTCTGACGCTTTTTACAGTGGAAAAATTATATAAGAACAACGGGTTGGAAATGGCTGGAAATGGCTGAAAAAAGAAGAAGCTGAAATATTATTGATATCTTTCTTTTTCCTGGAAAAAATAACGAAAATACACCTCTTAACGCGAAAATTTCGCAGAATCAACTTTGAGATTTTGCGCAAGTTAGATAGATTAATTGTATCGCAAATGTTTGAAATTACCGAAAAAAAAAATAATAACGCACAAAATATAAGAAATGATAAAACTGGCCTACCTCAGGCCAAACGCTTCTTATAAAATAAGTGTCGAGAAAAAGCAAATAAAAAACTAACGAAATAGATTAAAAAAAGGCTTAATCATCGTCAAAACTTTTACTTTTAAAGTGTCTCTTTAAATACAGTTGCACTGTTCTACTCTTCCATAGACCAATTAGTAATAATAACAATAAATATAGAATTAACACGCATGCCACAGGATGTCTGAAGCAAATCCAACTGCTCTGTCCCTTTTTCCTGATATAAAGAAAATATGACAGAATAAACAAATTTAAAACAACAACAACAACAACAGCAGCAACTTTTTTATCGGGTAATCAATTTTAAAACCACATACTTTATAACCGTCTAAGAAATCTTAAAAAGTTCCTATAAGTTCTATAACTTTAGATGTTTGCTATAGATTTTCTTGTCTTGTCTACCACACGTTTTCCAATCAGTATCTGGATTTTTATCCGAAATCATATTATCGCCCTAGTAGGAAGAATATTTTTTTGAGAAGGAATGTTCATTTTTTTTTTACCATATCGATTGCTCTACGAATATTATATTGTTTTCCTAAGACTTATCTTTAGTTTCAACATGAAAGACCTGGAGATTGGAATCGAGGTTGTCGCAGTTAGAAGCAAGATGCAGGGGCTGCATATACTATCTCGCATGTCAATGTCAATTACACATCATTGTAACAAAATATTTTAAATAATATTAACAGGGTCATTTCATAAAACCTAAAAATTGATTTACTGCTGTTCCTGGTGTGAGGGATATGATGCATGGCTATGATACTTTCTGATATTTTATATTTATGTATTAGACACTTGCATGTGAAATTTTTAGGTCCCTTTCCTCTGAGAGCCTATGGCCATTTCCTGAAAATACACCTGGAAAAAATTCTTATGAAATCCTTATAATGGGGAAATTTATAAGAATTACTTTTAGAACTTCACAACACAACTTTATTTCGTTGAGAGGAATCCTTTCGCAAAAACAATTCTACAATCATTAGGATTATTCTTAGAATTTTCGAGTGTTAAAATAATTTTGAAATGTGTACGACGGAGATTATCGAGGCGAGTTGGCTAAAGAGACAAACAATTGATCGAAACGGGATCATTTATTTCAAACTAATGGAAAATTCGAAACAAAAGCAATCAGAAAATTGATGTGTAAGCGCGTTCTACGTATCCATTAAAAATACAATACCAATATGTATTATCATTGTATTTTAATGGAATCAAACCCACTTTATTAATTTCATGATTTTGTCGTTCGTGGGCATGTAATAATAAAATAGAGGCAGTTAATCTAGATATTTTGTTTCTATGGTCATTCATGGTAACATGGAAAGAATGACGCAATGATTAAAAAGTTAATATATGAAATGATAAAATTTCCGAAACATAAGTCAACAAAAAAAGGATGTTGTTTCATTTTTTCTTCGATCTTTCGAGTAGGATGAACTTATATCGTTCTGTAATATAAAACTAACAAACACGCACCAACCAATAAACGAGGAAGGAATTAAACATTTTTAATTACTGAAACCTCTCTAATTAAATTTTTTATATACATTAGAAAAGAAAATTTTTGAGCAGAAATTTCGTTGTCCGAAAATTTGGTTGTTTCTAATTTTTTTTAAAAAGGACCAGTGCATAGAAATTATATACCGTAATGATCCGATTAAGTGCTCAGCATTTTTTAGGCGCCCCTGGAATAAGCGCCCAGGTAATTTACTCAAAGTTCAATAAGCGCCCAGCACTTATTAAGCGCCCCCCTCGAATAAGCGCCATCTGATAAAAGGGGGCGCTTAATCGAAAACTACCTTGAGAAACTTGGCGCTTATTTCAAAAATTTTACTTTCTTATATTGAGAATAAAAAAACACATTTTCTTTTTGTTTAGAACATCTTTTCTATATTACGTAAATAGGAAATTTCCTATGCAATCCTTTCTTTCTATGTTTTAACTCCAAAGTGGAAAACAAAATTGAAAATTACCGTTGTCTTTAATTTGTACAAATTAGGAAAAATTTATAAGCGCCCAGCATTTTTTAAGCGCCTCCCTCCCTCGATTAAGCGCCCACACAAAAAATCCAAAGATTTAATAAGCGCCCAGGGCGCTTGTTCGAATCATTACGGTATAGAGTAATCAGAAAATCAATAAAACGGCAGTTTTTAAACTTATTATTTTTGTTATTTTCACATTTGGCTGAAGCTCTATCTATAAAGTTGGATCCTGAAAACCCTTTTTTGGATGTTGATTGAATATATTACACTTTAAAGAATTTTAGCATTCTTTTTGTGTCATTTTCCGAGAGTATTACTTTTTGAATTTGGTTAAATGTCGTTTTAAAGACTGTCCGAAAATTTTTCCGCTGAAATAAAAAATTGTGTCTGAACGTTTTTCCGCCGAAAATTTTAGTTCTTAATGTAATTACTTTTTTTAATATAGATTCAGATAAAAACCGAAAGAGATTTACTTATTAAGCGAATTGAAAAAATTTGGAAATTGAAAGTTACCAGGAAACTAAAAGGAGGTTTAAACAACTAAAGATATTTCAGCATGATTAGAGATTGTAATTGTGTTCATGAACAACTGAGTCAGAGGAAAGAAACGATCACCAAAAGTCGTTAGCTTGAGAGAGAATTCAAAAATATTTGCTTCCTGGAGTGTTCTCCTTTTTCTGCTAAAATTCAGACTCGAGTTTTAGTTATGAAAACAATAATTTGAAGCTGTTCTTTTTTGTTCTTATTTGTCAATAACATCTGAGGCTAGTGTTCTTATAAAATTGTTTTTTTTTTTATAAAAAGCGTGCAATCCCCCATGAATTAAGAAAATTTAAGAGCTACACCAATTTCAAGAACGTTGAAAAAAACTTTAACAGCTTAAGACATTTCAAAAGTCACTTTGAAACAGCTGTCTTCGCAACATGTCTGCAAACATCAACTTCATTGTAGCTACAAAAAAAATACCGGATGCCGAATTTACAATTTTTTGAGTTTTTCCATAGCGTAATAAATAAAAAAAATAAGACGTAATATTTGCAAATGGTAGATTAAATGGAGCATAACCTATAGCGCATGCGCTGCTTTTCTGCTGCTAGTTTTGCCATTTTGACATATTACATAAATAGATAATTGTCGGTAAAGCTTTTAAAAATTGTCGGAAAGTGATCGCAAATTGCCGGCAGCTATCGAAAAATGTCGGAAAGTTATTGCAAATTCTCGGTAAGGCATCGAAAATTCCGACAATTTTCGATGCCTTACCGAGAACTAAAATTACACAGAAGTTCAGGAATCCATATATCCTGAAGGTAATTGTTCGCTTCCACGTTTAATGATAAAGTTTCAAGTCAGCAGTCGACAACAAAATTCGTCATGTTGATAACTGTTGAGAATTGTAAAAGAAATTCCAGACATTGTAGTCAGGCGAAGCTAATAGGAACAATTTCCTGTCCTCAAAATGAATGACCTTCATAAAAAAATATTCGTCACCAAAATGACAATCCAAAATTTCAACAAAATAAGAAACAGGAAAATATAATAAAGAGACAAATTTATTTCTTTTAAATCGCAACAAAGTCTTTTGAGAAGATAACTATACAACGAACGTCATCTGAGCAACAGACGTCACACGGACTTAAATAGATTAAGAAATGACAAATACAAACTGCTGGCCAGCGTCGCCATGTTTTTTCTAATTCAGCTGCCATATAAACGCAAGTAATATTGCAACAAGTGACGCACGCATTGTTTCCAGATGTCATCTTCATTCTGTTAAGTAAGATACAAAATTGACGACGTAAAAGAAACTTTTGACAGAAGCATATCTTGGATACAAATCTCTTCACAGATGGCTTTAATGCGATGAAAAAAGTGCTGATCACAGCGTTAAAAATCAGTATGGTCAATTAAAAATTAAAAATATAACATTCTAACACGCCTTTTTCGGAGAGGGGCGTTTCTTTGAAGAAATACAGAATTAGTGTTTCATATAGGAATCGAGTAAGATATTTCGGACAGATAACGCTGTGTTTACAGGTCACCACTAGGGCGAACATTTTAAGTGACATCACTACGACAACAGTTATGTCATCACTAGAGCGAACATTTTGGATGGTTTGACGAATACCAAGATTAAGGTTAGGCGCCCACAGTGTAAAGGCAAATCTCCAAGAGACGATTTTTACGACGATCGTCATCAATACTCGAATTTGATTGGTCGCGATTCTCGTCACGACGAAAAGTTGAATTTGTTTCTACTTTTTGTCACAAAATCGTCGCGAATATCGTCCAGTGGAGATTCGGCTTAAATACACAATTTTTATGCTTTTAAAAGAAAATTATTCGCCAATATACGAAAGCCACGACTTAACACAAATTTAAATAGAAAACAGGAAATTGTTCAAGCTGACGACAGTACGATATTCGAGTTAACAGGTTGATGTTAAAGGAGTTAAGCATCCTAAGAAAATTATTCTATATTGATTAAAAAGGCGGCTAAGATTTACCTTATCAAATTGTTTTTGTTGTCTTGATGGTTATGGCAGATAAAATATAATAAGACTCTTGTATTATTCATTATAACAACAACAATAACAAAAATATCTATTTACACCATTTTTGATTACGTCGCCTATCCTAAATCAACACTTTAATACTACAAACCAGATTTACTTTTCTGTGGCGAATAAAATACCGTAATTCGTGCCGAAATGTTCGTGTTTCGTAATTCAAAGCATGCGTGTGGTATTGTCATACTGTAAGACCAATTTAAGAGTTGCGAAGTTTTTTTCAAGTAACAATACGTATTAACATCCAAATCACTAATTACATCTTCTAAATTAATTGACCACACGCTATATCTACATATGACTAATTTTAGGTAAGATTTCTTCCATTTCACAATCTAAGACAAGATAGGCGAAAGATAAAAGCCTTTCAGTGTGTTTCCGTGTGGCTAAGAATGGCTGAAAACTAAGAAAAAAATAAGAAAAATGGCAAAGCTGAAATTTCACTAATTATATTTATTTTACCTGAAAAAAAAACACAAAAAATGTGAGGGAATACATTTATCAAGCTTGCAAAATCAATTGTGCAACTGATACTTAGATTCTGCATCGCAAATATTTGTTATTTGGCGACTGTAATGCACTACGATAAATCGTGCAAAATTAAGAACAGTTTCAGGCTGAACATATAAAAAAAAATAAGAACACCTCAGGTTGAAGACAAATTTCCTTGTGCTTATAAAAAAGTGTGAATCAAAATAAGTTGAATAATGCCTTTCGCGTTATCGAATTTCTTCTTTTTCCTGGCTGTTTCCACTGGCGTACATTAAATTCCATAGCAGCGAAAAATTTTCTTCACATATCCTATTATAAGTTCTCAATAGAAAATTGATCACTTTATCATCCTGTTCTTAACTCATTTTCAAAGTTCATACAAGAAGGAGTTTATGTTAATATGAAAGTTTGCCCAAGCTGATATGATCACAGTAAAATCGAAATTATTATTATTTAAGCAAGAATACACGCGTTTTTCTTTATAAGAACAATTTCATAACAATACGAACATGATAAGAAAATAATAAGAACAAAATAGAACCAGCTTTAGGCTTAAATCATTGTTTTTAAGAAATTACAAAAAGCCTGGGTATAAATTTTGTAAATTCCCTTCCAATTCTCTCTCAAGCTAATAATGATGGTTTTTTTTCCACAGTAACTGCGTAAAGGTACTCATCTCGGCTCGATTGATCATGAACACAAGTAAAGAAGTCCATTAATAACAAAAACACCCATTTCCCCCCATAAACGCATTAATGTGAGAGATATTTGAGAAAAAAAATGTAAATGGGAAGAAATGCCGCTAAATACCGAAGTTGTGTTTTTATTATTTAAGAACAAAATAAGAACAAATTAGGCTTAAAAGTCTCAAAAAATAAGAACAGCTAGGTCGGATTTTACTGGTTCTGATACGAAAGGAGTGTACAGGAGATGTTGAGAGACTTGAGAGATTACGACAAGGGTACCTTCAAGAAAAAAAAACCCCGGTAAACTTCGTGTTGCTGTAGTTGGTTTTAAACAAAAGATAAAATAAAAATTCGGTACCTAGTTTTCGTCGGTTTATCCATGAAGAGTAGCAAATATTTTATTCGCACTAGATCACTGCTTGTCACTACGAAATATTTCTCAGGTACTTCACCCAATTCCGTGTTCTTCGCCGCACACCGCTTTCTATTTTTTGCTGTCTTTTCCTGATATTTTACCCCTGGATGATCGAGAATTTCGCAAACGGCCACACAAGAGGCTTGTTGCCCCAGCTTGGAATGCTTCCACAATGTGCCACGGCTGACGTAAGGCATTGTTACGGCTAAGTCTTCACAAAGATAGACACCGTCACCGAACAAGCCATTCTAATAAACAGAAAAAAAAAGGTTTTAAAAAGCTTATTTTTAGGTTTATAGGGTCAGGCAACACCTGGTTCATCACACACAGACAGTACTAAAAAATGTTGATTTTCAGTTGTTTCCAAGCAGGAGGTCTTGATAATACATTTCAAAATAAAAAAAGTACATGCATTGATTTAATTGGTAGAAGAGTACATGCTTTGATTTGATTGGTAGAAGAGTACAAGCATTGATTTGATTGGTAAAAGAGTACATGCATGGATTGGATTGGTAGAAGAGCACATGCATTGATTTGATTGTATTGATTGTATTGGTGTTTAAAATTTTGTGTCCAAATAAAAAAAAGTAAATAAAAGCATCAACACTCAGTAACAACTTATAACGCAACGTAACGTAACGTAACGCAACGCAACGTAACGTAACGCAACGTAACGTTAATCAAGAAAATAAACAAGACATAAGACAGAATCACACCTTCATCATATGTACTTGTAATCCGTTTGATGTGATCGAGTAAAAATTATCCATTCGACTGCCATGGTAACCGTATTTGACACCATAATGGCGTGACTGTTGCTCGAACGTTTGAGATGCATTGGTCGTATAACATACTTCGAAGATGTAATCAGGTTGCAGTGAAAAGCTCGACTGCCCTGTTTTTTCCTGCAAATCTTTTAGCTAGAAACAGAGAAAAAAATAAACACCTAAACAATTACTTTTTGAACCTCGATGTTTCTATATGCTACAGGCTGTACTGTTGCTTGTTGATATCTTCTTGAAGAATCTAAATTCACGTGTTTGCTTGCGTGTCAATCTAAATCAAACTTTAGGTTTATTCATGGTTGTCATCGTATGAAACTCACATGACTTTTCTTGCTCTGTTTTTATTACCTTTTCTTCTCCTTTTATTTATTTCGTGGCTGTTAGTTACAAGTTTTTTCTTCTTGAAAGATTTGAGAAGCATGTTGCTTATAATAAATTTCTTGTAAAAGTGTGTTAGGAGACAGACGAACAAACGAACAAAATAGAAACAAACAAACATATAAAAACAGTGTTTTCTCGCAATGACTAAATTGTATTCTCTTTGACAAAAACTTTTTACGATGTCAAAAGGAAAAAAAAATAAAAGGGAAGAGTGTCTATGAGCAATTTTCTCATCGTCGGATAGCTTAACCTAACTGACATTCAACTATCAAAGATGTTATCAGCAATATCAGTAGATGGGTGCACACGCCCAAACTCTCAAAGCAAATAATCCTGATGCGACTCCTAATGTCAACATTTGTGTTGATTATGACAGAGTGATTATGAGTGACCTTTGGCTGACTAAATCTGAAATATTCAAAATACGTCTTTTTCTTGATTCTTAGAAATAATGCACCCTTATTTTAAATTAAAAGGCAGTGTAAATAGTTATCCAAAAAGGGCAAGTAAACACTGAATTTAAGGAAAGCCTTGAAGTTCTTAGACTTTCGCATTTTATAGATAAGTGTTCCAAAATGCAATGAGTAACCACCATAAAAGAAGATTATGTTTTCTCCTACAAAATTAGGTTTTATCTGTGTATGGTGGCAATTAAAAAGAGTCAAGCAGGACAATCGAGTAGGCAAATTATCCCAAAGATATAAACAGATTTACTTTCAGTAATGCGATCAATTATAAGATAATTAATCACATCCATAATTTGATTTTAAGATTAAAAGTGAATTCTTAACGATTATAGATTTTAATTGGGAGATTTTTTATTATAATTCCTGCGGATAATAAATAATTATAAATGATTATTCTAAAACAAGGTGAACACAGATTTAAAGACGTAGAATTTTAGGAGATATTAGGAGAATTTAGGAGGATAAGCTTGTTAAGCTCCCTGTTTAGGAACACACCAAGGTTGTCCTCTTTATGTAAACGTTCACTGATTTCTGCATAAAGTACAGTATTTCTTTATAAATTTTATGTATGCAATCTTTGTGCATATGAATCCAAGCAAAGTACCCTGTTCATTAATTCTAAAAAATTTGTGTCAAAGGCTCACTCTTCACGAATGACTCCATTAAACAAACAAATTTTGTCATGCTATTTCCAGTTACCTATACCGAGATCCTCGTGTGATATACACCAGACGTAATTGTGTTTAATTTCTCTTCCTTATTTTTTGAAATTTCCAGTCCACCCCCAAATAAGGCCAAATTTTAAATCAACTAACCAATCCCAGCTAGTTTTTCTCTTTTGTAGTCCTCTTCCAAAAATGTTTAAGCAAGTCAGTTCAATGTCAGTGACTGCCTCTTAAAATAGATGGGGATAGATCTGATGTTTTAAACTTCTCATTAATGTTTCTTGTACTACAAATAAATATGTAATAAAGGGCTTCGTTTCGTTGGTGTACACTAAACGCTAATAACGCTGGAATGAACATAACATTGCATAAAGGAAAATCAAGTTAACAACAGCTTGATAAACAATCCTAGGTATGATATCATTTGGAAAATGTTTAGAATACTCAAGAAATTAAAAATAAAAATGCATTTTATATACGCAAATTTATACCAAGTTTGAATGATATACTTGATATCAAATTTTTAGTTCTCTTCAAACATAGCATTACATAAGCAATATATTTAGTTTCTTTCAAACCTTTTAAAACTTTATTACTTTATAGCATAAATATATGGTTTTAGTTTTTTAGAATGGCATTTAAGAACGGACGATTCACTGTATATGTGTATATGAAAAGCTTTTTTAAAATATATAGAATATCATTTTATAATGCCTGTTTTCCTGTAAAGTTTTTTTATCATGAGACTTCACATTGCTCTGTTTCTGGTACCACAGATAAATTGCTCAATTTTACCATAAATAAATATACCTGCTCCGTTTTTGAAAAAAAACAAAACATTAGATAAAAAAGTATGCACCATTTTAATTATTTGATGCATAATACAATTTTTCGAAAATTCTTAAAAATAAAAACTGATCAATACTTGACAAAATGCATGACAAATGTCATGGTGGCACAAAGACATTTTATTTTAAAAGTATTTGATACTATGTACACAGCTTTTCTATTTCTATTTCATAAAGAAAAAAGTAATTTCCTATTTACCAATCAATGTCGGCTACTTAAATAGAAAATTTTCTCTTAAAAAATATTTTACCTTACCACTTCCCTATCACAGGTTTTTGCTGAAAATAACCGATTCTTCAGGATCCAATGAAGTAGCTGCCATATTTCTTCACTAAGCACAATGTTTCCCTTCTTTAGTTCGTTTAAAGGTGGAATGGAATTTATCATTGATTCCTAAAAACAAAAAAAACAAACTTAATCCTTAAACTTTGATATTATTGTGAAATAACTCAATTATTACAAAAATTTTCATCTCAATAACATTTTATGACTTGCATCTTTTTTGAAAATTTTGTCTTTACCTGTTGAAGAGGTCACAAATTATGACTAGAAAAGCCACTAAAATGAATAAATGCTGCATAAATTTTGATGTAAGTATCGTATGAGCGTAAAATGTTTTGCAGGGAGTTAACATTCTTAATTCAATTTCACATGTTTTAACTAACTTTTGAATCTGTTTTCCCCAATTTTTTCAAGATATTTGCAAAATATATTCTATATTTTACAAACGAAGAAAATCAAAATTAAATGCCATAGCGTCTGTAATAGGTAATTTGTATATATATACATATATATACGTTATACTGAAAATACCAAACCAGGCAAAAATCAACTTTTTAAAATAGACGTTTTGTCCTCCAAAAAATGCCTAAATTTAAAAAATAAACATATGTGTTTATAAGGCTATCTAAACATAACGTATATGTAATTACACAGTAAGTTTGAGGCTAAATAACTTAAAAACAAGAGGAAATAAGAGCAGTCAGGTTGATGACATGATCAAAATACCTTTAAATCCCAATATCTCTTCAATCGTTCATCAAAAGTACATGATCTTTTATACAGCGTTTCAAGCTCTACACAATAGGCAACAGGTAAATAAATTTCTAATAAAATTTATTTTTGTGTATTGACCGGTCATTTCTCACGTCATCAACATAAATGACTGGATCTTTTTTATGTTCTTCTGCCTAAGTGGATTTTTTCTTGAGCTTATCAACTAGTGTTAAACAAACTAAGTATATATACCCGAATAAAAAAATAGGCACATGATGATAGTAAAATGATTTTTGTTGGTTGGCTTTGTTTCCAAATAGCAACTATAGTTTTAAAATTAAAGTTATACATAGTTCTTTCTTAAACTTTTATATATTACAAGAATAATCTTTATAAATTCTACCGACAAAACTTTCCTCCTTTGCTTACCAGTTTTTCCATGTTCTTCACGGAATTAGAAGCACTTCCTTCTTGCAAAAATTCTGGAAATGGTCTCAAGCAGGAATCTTTTCGGTAGCTTAAAAGAGCTGCTGAAAAAAGTGCAATTTGGAACTCTGATCCCAAGGCATCTTCTTCGATGGCTTTTAAAACAGCTTCACAATAGCTATTGCTCATCTCTGTTTACATCTACAAATTCCTTTTTTAATTGCATATCTTTGTTTGCAATGTCCTTAAAAAACATTTATTTTTTAAAAAAATTTAGGGGGACCCTTCAAGTGATTTGTGGAGTGGGTACATTGGGCATTTAATACACACATTTTGTTTGCCTTACACAACAACAAAATGTGAAGTCACACACACTTTTTGCAGCCTCTTTTGCAAATTTCCTTTTAATCTAAGATATCCTTATGGTAAAGGATATCGATTTCTTCTCTTCCAACTTAATTTATATAACCCTCATCTTAAAAAATTGAAGTTCCTATATATGTTTTGGTCAAAATGTCTCAGCACATACTACATCTACTTTTGAGGAAAAGGCTTTGCAGATAAATTAAACATATATATACTAAAAAAGATTAACGGTTTTATGGACACCCCTAAACTCCAGAGTGATTGAAGTATAATTAATCAGTGGACAAGGGTGAAGGGTCTCTTTAAGAGACAAGAGAAGAGTTGAACTTCCTCCACCATACCTTAGTTTAAAGGGATGATTGTGGAAGTCCCATGAAATGCCACACAGTGATGGTGTCACTTTAAAAAAACACCAAGTCCGGTCTGTGAACAGTTGGCGTTAGGAAGGGCATCCAGCTGTAAAACAATGCCAAAACTCTTTATTAATGGCCGTAAGAGACAGTTGATCAGACAAATCGCGTAAACGGGGCTGGAACTCTAAGGAGTGAAGGTGTCGCGCACGGTAGGTCAGATGTCAGGTGTGAGCATCGTCAGACCATTACCCAGATATCACATCACAAGGTAGATAACACTAAGTTGAGGATGGGTAGTGTAAATGTTGGTACTCTGAGAGGTAGAGCAGGTGAAGTAGTTGAAATGTTACAACGTAGATCTGTTGATATGTGTTGTGTTCAGGAAGTCAGGTGGAGAGGAGCTTCAGTGAGATTTGTGGAAGGTAGGAGGGCAAGGTATAAGCTTTTTTGGACTGGTAATAGTGATTGATATGGAGGAGTTGGCATATTCGTTGCAGAGAAGTGGGTAGAAAAAGTAATAGATGTTACGCATGTTAATAGTCGTATTATAGTGATAAAGTTTTTGATAGGTAATAGGATTGTCACTTTTCTGTCAGTTTATGCTCTACAGTGTGGACTCAGTGAGGAAGATAAAGATAAGTTCTATGATGAGTTAATAGCAGTCACATCAAAGTTTGGAGACACTAAACTTGTCATGGTGGACGGCAACTTTAATGGTCATGTTTGAAGTCATCTGAAGGTTATAGAGGTGCGCATGGAGGCTATGGATTTGGAAGCAGAAATAAGGAAGGGGAGAGATTGCTTGAGTTTGGAATGGCAACGGACATGGTGGTTTGCAACACATCATTCAGTAAGAGACTGAGTAGGCTGATAACATAACTGGCTGATAACAGGTAACTATAGAGGTTTGAAGTTGGTTGATCAAGTAATGAAAGTTATTGAAAGAGTGATTAATACTTATCAATATATACTTAGAGAAAGAATTGATATAGATAAGATGCAATTTGGTTTTGTTCCAGGGCGTGGCACTACAGATGCAATATTTTCACTCAGACAGCTTCAGGAAAAGTATTTAGGAAAGAGAAAGAATCTCTATTTTGCCTTTGTAGATTTAGAGAAAGCTTTTTATAGAGTGCCACGTAAAGTTATTTGGTGGGCTATGAGAAAATTTAAGTGTGGATGAGTGGCTAGTTACGATGGTACAGTCAATGTACAGCAATGCTAAAAGTCGTGTCAGGATTAACGATTCACTTAGTGATGAATTTAGTGTAAATGTTGGTGTACATCAGGGTTCTGTACTTCATCCTTTCTTGTTTGTTCTAGCCTTAGAAGCGCTGTCTATGGACAGGTTGTTCATGGGAGTTATTGTATACAGATGATTTGATTCTCATAGCAGAGTCGATGGAAGAATTAGTTGAAAAGTTTGATAAGTGGAAGAAAGGACTAGAAGAGAAAGGGCTAAGGGTGAACACAGCAAAGTCTAAAGTCATGATTAGTAGCATTGCAGCCAAGTGTGACCTTGTAGTTGGAAAGTGGCCTTGTGGAGTTTGCAGGAAAGGAGTTGGTAGTAACTCAATTTTTTGTCAGACTTGCAAGCATTGGGTATAAGAAGTGCAGTAGTATTGGTGGAAGGTCAAGAGCTGACATTCAGTTTGTATGCAAGCGTTAATTGCTTTGGGTCTTAGAATAATAACACAAATTGATAGAAACAATGTATTTCTGTTGGAATGACTAGATACAACACATTCAGTATGCGTAGACTATTTATGGAAATTTTTGGGGAATGGGTAGGAATGAAGGTGCCTCCTTCATGCTTCGTCATATGCACAAATATATAATGCATAACCTGCACGTCAGGATATGCGGTATAGGCGTTTTCATGCCCTGAGCGTCAGGTGCATGACAGAGATGAGATGCACTGAGCGTCAGATGCATTGACATGTTCTGAGCATTAGGCACATGCTAATTATGGTGTTCTCTTCCAGCTCAGGGCATCTCTAGTGTAGTCATTATGTGAATAGGAAACATGCGCCTTACGCTCAGGGCATGTTGAAGCCCCTGACACTCAGGGCATCTCACATACACCTGACGCTCGGGGTATGGAAGAGAACACTAGAACACCAGTACTTCTTATGAGAATGGTTTGAAGGTCACGAGGAAGGCATTACATGTCAGAGATGACAAATCTGTCAGTGCTGACTCTAGTCAATCTAGCTGATATTGTTTTTACAAAACAATATTTTTGAGCACAATAATATAATAATACTTTTAGACAAAAAACAAGGTACAGCTACTGGGACTAAATATGCTCCTCCATACACTGATCTTTTTATGGAGGATTTAGAAGAAAAGGCTTAAAAAAATTACCATTTTAAGCTGTGAGTTTAGTGGCACTACATTGGTGAAATCTTTTATTTGGGAACATGGCAAAGAACAAATGGAGGAGTTTATTTAATATTTCAATAGCTTTAACCTACAATTAAGTTCACCGATAGGATAGGAACTTAATAGAATTTTTAGATGTTTTAGTTATTGCAGAGGAACAAAACCTCTTTCTTTTTGTTAAGGTAACTGATACGCACCAGTTTTTGCATTTTTCTAGCTGTCATCTATTTCATCCTAAAAAGGAATACCTTTTAGTCAGGCTCTTAGGTTAAGCCAAATTTTTTTAATGAGTTTTTTAAAAATTGAGTTTCAAATGGCTTTACTGTAGGATATGAGAAAAAACTTGTAGATTCCCAAGTTAGTAGAGCATTTACATTGGAGTGAAATAAGATTTTACTGGCAAGTTCAGGGACAGATGGGAGTTTAGGTAAGGAGGTGTTGTCAGGCTAAGACTTTTAAAGATATTTTTAGTAAAGTCTAAGTTACCTAAGTGAGGGAGAAATGGGTTTTTACCAAAGCTACAATAAGCCTAGGTGCCAAGTCTGCGGTATTTCACTTAAGAGTGAAAATTTCTTTAAGGTAATTTTAATTGTGACTTGAATTTGGTTTGTTTGCAAAACATGTAACATGCAATATGTAGGTAGTACAAAGACAGCTTTAACAGTAATAAGAACTTTAGATCTTTCTGTGAAAGATGTGCTGCTGGTACACTTTACATTTAATAAAGAAAAAGTTGTTCCTTGGGCAGGTTTGTTTTCACACTTTGTACAGGATGGCCATAACGGCATGTCAGATTGGAGTTTCGAAATCATTGATAGGTATGTCAACTGAGACAGTCCTTTTGGCAGAACAAACCTAAAACGTTCCTTACAGTTGGACTTAATGAAAGGAGTGTACCAGCATGACTCCTCCTTGATTTCTTTTAGTAGTTTCTTTCCAAGCAATTTTGTGTACTTCAGGTAAAGTGCATGACTAAACTGTTACTTTGTACCATGTATATCGCTTTGTTTAGTGTCTGGGCAATAGCTTATAGTTACGCATTGCATTAGAGGTATTTTTAAAGTGTGTTACTGATTTATTTATTTTTTACTATTTTTTACATATCTTTGGCCTATTAGTTATTTTTCTATGGTCAGTAATTTTTGTTGTTTTTTATTGTATAAAAGGTTTTTTATATATTGTATAAATTTTTATTTCTTGTGTAAAAAGGGTGTATTTTTAAAAAAATTATGATATATATACAGAATTGTATTGTTTTAATCTGTGTAAGTATTTAAAAACAATGAACTGTAACCTTTTTTAAAAATATTTCTGAAACAAGAAGGTTTTTGTACACCTGACAAATAAAAAATAGAAAACATTGTATATAAGGAATACTTGTTTTTTTGACTTCATATTAAAAACCAGTCACAAATGCTGTGAATGTCTTAGTAGTATTCTTCTACAAAACGTTTAATTTTTCTTTTTTTATATATACTTTAAAATATTTTTTGTTTTGACAGGATTCTGGCACATATATATTATCAAAAAAATCTAAAAAATTAACTGCCAATAAAAAAAGGTCAAATTATTGTTAAAAACTTGAAAGTAAATTGTAAAGTTGTAAAGGGAAAAAAAGAGAAGAACTGAGATTGTAGAACTTGGCTAGCAATGTTTATGATGCTCGTCACTGGTAATAGACTAAAAACTGTAGCGCTGATCCTGCTGTATACAGGTTCGAATTTCACTGTTTTGTTTTTATGTAAAAAAGACACGGAACTTTTTATCTTGGAACGTACCGTTTCGATCAAAGCTTCTGTAATGTACAGAGTCGTGCCATACAGCGTTTGGTTTAGTTATACGGAGTATGCCGAGCATATTGCAATATATAAAAATAAATAGGCAGTTTTTTTATAAAGCATGGAAAGTCTATAAAAAATACGCATAATTCAACAATAATTTTGAGGGGGCAGAAACGCGTTTTTTGCTTTTATTGGCCATTTTCGCGAAAGTATATTACTTTCCTGCCGAATAAACGCACCCTCTTGAGCATAAGAGAAGGCGCTTATTTTGTCGCACAGTAATTCTAGTTCCCCCAAAAGTCAGGTGCGGATCCAGGGTTAGTCAGATAAGTCGCGTGACTAAGTGTAAATTTGACGAAAAATGTTAGCCAAGCGAAGATGTTCTTAGCAGATTTTGTTA
This sequence comes from Hydractinia symbiolongicarpus, assembly GCF_029227915.1. Lineage (NCBI taxonomy): Eukaryota > Metazoa > Cnidaria > Hydrozoa > Anthoathecata > Hydractiniidae > Hydractinia > Hydractinia symbiolongicarpus. The sequence goes on along the minus strand of NC_079875.1, from coordinate 18,222,774 downwards.
TAGCTTAGCGTTTCTTTTGGTCAATTTTATTAATAACTAGATAAATCGGAAGACAATTTTTCGGCGATTTTTGTACCCGCAAAGCTTAAAATTTAGCCCCCAGCTGCTAAATTCAAGACTCAGTCTTGACTAAGTCTTGAAAAAGTCTGGATCCGCCCCTGAAAGTTTCATATTATTTTTCCCTCTTTGGAAGGATTAATTTGAGACTATTTTGTTTTATATTTTTTTAAATTTTTAGGACATCATTCGCACCCTCCGATCGTCGCTACATCTTCCCTCAACCAAAACTTAGTATATTACTTGCTTAGAGAGAAAAATGTAGTGAATGCCCCCGTAATTAGAAGATGTCAAGCGTCCCCTGTGTGTATTGGATGGCCAAAATAAGTAGTAAGCACCATGGGCGGTTATTCCATCATTTACAGTTTTATAAGACTTCAAGAAGGGAAGGATCACTCGTGGATATGAATAACAACTTCCTCCTCTTTCACTAACAAGAAAAGTGAATATAAAGGTGGATTTAACCTGCGCGTTTTTTATTATATCCGCCTACTCGGAGTAGACACAGCGCCATGCAAAGTTATACCCTGTGTGGGCATACGAACCTGAATTATAATCACGTGACCCCTTTCACTTGTGCATGCCAGGCCTAGGCAGGCCTAATTTCAACTTCTCAGAAGAGCGCGTGGCTGTACTGTCCTTTTTATTGTAAGTAGCTAGCTAGCCTAGCTATTATGCTTTAGCATATAGCTTTAGTATATTCCCCAGTAAATAACCGAGTTACGGTGTAAAGAAACATAGCTATTGTTTTGCGTTAGCCATAAGGACGTTGGAGTGTCTGGAGAGAGTGAGAATCGATTATATTCTAAATAACCTCAGAACCAAAGTATAGTAAAACGATTGGGCTTTCTCTATGATTTTGTACGACACCAAGTTTTGCCCTCCAAATTTAGTGTGTGACAAAAAATTAGAAGTAGGCAGTGTTAAAAACGGCAATATTGAAAATTCAGGGTGGGAAAATTTTATTTTTAATTTTCATATGAAACCCTAAATTTATATTCCAGACAAGAAAGAAAGATAGCCCATTGGTCTAGCTTATTACCCAATGTGGGTAAATAAAGCATCATATTAAGGCTAAGAAATGTTTTGCATAACTTGCCATCAATAGGGGTTGCTGAGCAGGGACATGTCTCCTATATTCGCAAGTGAATAATTGTACTCTGCGGTGTCATCATCATCATCATCATTCCCGGCTTAACGTCCGTTTTCCATGCTAGCATGGGTTGGACGGGGTATATTAACGACCCTCTTCCAATCTGATCTAGACTGTGTTAGAAACTCAACTTCCTCTCTATCAAGTCTGTCCTTATAACCTCCTGCCAAGTCTTTCTCGGTCTGCCTCTGGGCTTTGCCCCAGGAACTATTAAGTCTTTACACTTTCTTACCCAATTATCCTCCTCCATTCTTTCCAAGTGCCCCAGCTAATTCAATCTTCTTATCTGGATAACATCTTTAATTCTACGGAGACTTAGCCTGCTTCTTAGCTCATCTGAACTCTTTCTGTCTCTCAGACTGGCATTACACATCCACCTAACCATTCTCATATCATTCCTTTTTAAACGGTCAAGATCTTCCTGCTTCACTGCCCATGTCTCACTACCGTACAACATAACACTTCTTACACAGGCCTCATACAACCTACCTTTTACCTCAATTGACAGGACTCTGCTAGTCAATAAAGGAAGCAACTCTCTAAACTTTTTCCAAGCAGAACCTATCCTGCAAGTAACACTTCTTCCAACACCCCTTCACTACCCAACATATCACCTAAGTAACAGAAGTTCTTAACTATCTCTAACGAGCCACTGTTGTACATCATTAAAGCTGGAAATACTTCATTCTCTATAATCTCACCTTTGCAACGCTTGCATACAAACTGTATGCCAGCTCTTAACCTTCCACTAATACTACTGCACTTCTTATGTACCCAATGCTTGCAAGTCTGACAAAAAATTGAGTTACTACCAACCCCTTTCCTGCAAACTCCACAAGGCCACTTTCCAACTACAAGGTCACACTTGGCTGCAATGCTACTTCTCATGACTTTAGACTTTGCTGTGTTTACCTTCAGCCCTTTCTCTTCTAGTCCTTTCTTCCACTTCTCAAACTTTTCAACTAATTCTTCCATCGACTCTGCTATGAGAACCAAATCATCTGCATACAATAACTCCCATGGACAACCTGTTCTGAACTCCATCGACAGCGCTTCTAAGACTAGAATAAACAACAAAGGACTAAGTACAGAACCCTGATGTACACCAACATTTACACTAAATTCATCACTAAGTGAATCGTTAATCCTGACACGACTTCTAGCATTGCTGTACATAGACTGAACCATCGTAACTAGCCACTCATCCACACCTAATTTTCTCATAGCCCACCAAATAACTTTACGTGGCACTCTATCAAAAGCTTTCTCTAAATCTACAAAGGCAAAATAGAGATTCTTTCCCTTTCCTAAATACTTTTCCTGAAGCTGTCTGAGTAAAAATATTGCATCTGTAGTGCCACGCCCTGGAACAAAACCAAATTGCATCTTATCTATATCAATTCTACGCCAATTATGGCGCCGTAGATTAGTGGTTATAGCTCTCGTACTCTGTGCGGGAGACCGGGGTTCGATTCCTCTTGACGGCGATTCAACATGGGCGAGTGAATGTTACCATAGCCCCGGGTTAACCCAAGCCATGTGAGGGAAATTGGGAAGATGGCACACTGTGTGGGCCGTTGGATGTTGCCGGGAGTTGTCTAGTAGAGCGCGGGCTCTAATTGGGTCTGCGTAGCTCAAAATGAGCATTAAATACTCTAGGACTCTCCATCTACGCCATGGCCCCTCCTGGAAATAATAGACAGGGTATATCCCTCGATATTTGTGAGGCTAGCCATGTAAAATATGCACATCTATCTATCTATCTAATTCTTTCTCTAAGTAACTTATCAATCACTCTTTCAATAACTTTCATTACTTGATCAACCAACTTCAAACCTCTATAGTTACCCCTTTCTAATGCATCACCCTTGCCCTTGAAACAATTCACTATTACACTCGACTGCCACTCACTCGGAATAGCACCATCCTTTATTATCTGGTTAGCAGGACTTGTAATAAGCTCAACTCCAATATATCCAGATGCTTTTACCATCTCTGCAACAATACCTGATACTCCTGCAGCCTTGCCAATCTTCAATTTCCTAATAGCCTCCACTACCCATTCTGTCTTGATCTGCATAGCTGGCCCTTCTACGACATCATCATCAGACAAATTATCCTCGTCCCAATCAAACTCAGTGTTAAGCAACCTCTGATAATGATTCTTCCAACCTACCCTTTTCTCCTCATCTGTGATAGCCAAAACACCTTCATCATTACGTATACACTTCTCACCTACAATATCTTGATTAGTCTTCTTCATTTGCTTTGCTATCTTGAATACCTCATTGCGCTGGTTCTCCCTTCTTAAGAAGGTGTAATATGCTTTTGTAATATGCTTTTAGTATATAGTTTCAGTTTATTACCCAATTTAATAACTGATTCACTGTGTAAAGAGACATAGCTTTGCGTTAGCCATATGGACATTTGAATATCTTGTTGTCCTGACGATTATATTTTCAATAATTTTGAGAACCAAAGTATAAGTAAATCAATTACCGCGCAGGAGATGACATCAGTTATTTTTACCCGTTTCCAAGTATGAGGCCCCAAACTGATAATTTGTCCTTATTTTGTTGTTAATAGTAAAGTCTATCGAGAATATTGTATTATGGCACATTTTTGGTATACAACATCATACGCATGGAACACAATTTGTAAATTTGGGGAATGGATCGGGATGCCGGGTAAGAAAATAATTAGTAAGGCGGGACAGATAACGTATGCTGCTAGTAATCATAACAAGGTAATCACACCAAAATGCTTGCCCAGGGCAAAATTTAATTATTTAGTTTATTAATTATATACTTATTTAATAATTTATTCTTATGCATGAAGGATATTTGTTTCTCTTCCACTTTAATCATGAAGGTACACTGCACTTCACTATAAATCGATAATCACATATGGTGTCTTCTGCACCCAATAAACGTGTGTTATCAATAATCATGAGCTAAAGGTGGAATGCACAAGCTGGTCCAGTATTGGCCCAGCGTGTGTTACCACATAATAATAATATCAGGATTCATAAAAGGGTGTGCCTCACTGTAATGATAATAAGTGTTAATAACATCAAGTAATAATAAGATACACAAGCCTCACACATGCATCTGTCCAAATGTTATATGGCTGATGTAGGAAGCCCGACATCCCAATTTTCCCCAAATTAGTGTGGGTATTTGTAGGAAAAAGTCAGTCATTAAGAGTACCGGCTTATATGCGTCAACGACATACATACAAAGGAGGCTAGATACAGTAAAACTTTACAATAGCTATAGAAAGCAAATAACAGTCTATAGCCAAAATAACACAAAGTCATAATACATGACATATATAAAGTCCATATTACGACATGAATTGTGTACGTAACCACAGGACCTAGTCTAGCAATTATAATTACAATAAATAACAAAGATCACTCTGTAAATTTAAATGGATTAAATGTCCCACAACTTAGGCACGTCATTGAGGTTGGCCATTTTAGAACACCACTGTGTTAACACTTTATTGGGAAGATGGATATATCGGCGATAACAGTCGTTGGACCACCTGCCTAAGATCTTAATGGCAGAGTCTGGAATACCGCAAGATGCTGCGGCAGAGGCCCCACCAATCCTAAAGCTATGCGTATTGAGATCAGGCCCATTTACACTAATTTTTACAAAGGCAGAAACTAACTTCCTAGTAACAAATTCGCCGTTGGAGAGAACAAACCAAGGACCCTGAGGAGTACCTCGGTACGCAAGAAATTGCGAGAAAGCTTTGACAAGACACAAATCACCATTAATCCTCCCAAACCTAATTTAAAATGTTTTCCTAAAGGGATCTGTTTTAGAACTTTTGATAGTCATGTAAAGAGTATTGTTGCAAGGTGAAAAGTTAAACTTTGTCACAAAATAAAAAACATGAATTGTTGATAAATCTAAGCATGTTGTGTAGGTGAGAGGGCGTGATTGGCAGTCTCTGGCGGCTTATGACATTCTCAGTTTGCCGAATACCCCTTATTACATAGTACAATTTTCCCATGTCAGATATCCTTTTGGAAAATCCACAGATTAGACTTTGGTACTGTATCCCTCACAAGTACACCTTAATAGTTGCATATTTGACTCGCGTTGACATAAAAGTGACATAGAGCTGAAGGTTGGATTCAATCAGCGGAAAATCCGGATAGAGGCGTAGTGGCAAAACATTCTGTAGGATGTCCAGAACGGTAGGTAAGTCGCCTGTTTGGCGATAGAGCAGCATCGAAGAGGTAATTCATTGTCACACTAAGCATACGGGGATTGACGAGGGGATAGGAGTAGGAAGCTCTTCGGCGTATGGGCACTGCTCCTTGAACTTTTCGACCTGTAAACGCAAGAGTAGGTCGTAGGTATAAATATTAGAAGTGCCACAAATATGGCGCATTAGCACATTTATGTTGTGATTTGCTGTAAAATAAAACAACAAGCGAACTAGTTTCATGATTTGCTCACATTTGCACGAACCAGTACTCCATATGCGGACAATGGCCTCTTGTCTATAAAAATGATAACCTGGGTATCAGACCACTTCTCGCCCCACGAATGCACTGCTATAACAACCGCAAGCAATTCAAGAAAGGTAATGCTGTAATTGTTGGTGTTGTGAAAAGGGATGGGAAACCATTTCCCATTGTAAAAACCGCCTAAACCACTCATGGAAGCATCCATAAACATGTTTAAACTTTTTGATTTGAAGAATGTTGTTTGGATGACCGCCATTCCGTTCCAACTGGGTAAAAAATTCAGCCACCACTAAATGTCCTTGCGGGATTCCGATGTAACGGAGATGTGATAGTAAAGGCTACTTACAGTAGTAGAAAGGTCAATGAACCTGCGCAAAAAAATGCGACCACATTTGACAACTTTGCATGCAAAGGACAACAATCCTATGAGTGATAGTAGCTCCTTTTTTGTGCATTTTTTCTTCCCTTTCCACACTCTTAGCAAGGACAAAATAGCATCAAATTTGTCTTCAGGTAAACGTATAACGAATTCAGTGGTATCAATTTCAATGCCTAAATAGGTCAGGACACGGGATGGACCAACAATTTTTTTCGGGGCTAAAGGAACTCCAAGGCAGTTAAAGACCTGTTGAATTAAATTGATGATATTTTGGCGGCAGCTTTTGAGGAATTACCTGTAATAAAGTCATCTAAATAATGAAGTAGCTGCCGAATGGCAGCAAGGTACTGAAGAATCCAGAAAGCAGTCTCAGCCAAGTTCACGTACCATATCAATGGCATCGTCAAATGAGAATTATGTAACAGTATAAGTGTCCTTAGAAATGCCATCGTTAACCGAGAATCCTTGTGGTGATGAGAGGTCTAAAATTACCCGGATGGAACCATCTTTTTTAGGCGCTGCACCCAATGGGGAGCAATGAAAACTAGGAAGAGGAGGGCGATCAAAAGGGCAAACTGTATGCCCTCTATTTAACTCTTTTAAAATAGCCTCATTGACTTTGCTTGCATGTTCCATAGAGGATTTGTTGTTAGACGTTGATGGAAAAAGTTGTCCATGTTGGTACCCAAGTTTAAACTCATGGCTAAAGCCAGAAAGGATAAAGTTGACTAAGACCTGATTGGGATGTGAAACTAATAATTTGTCCAATAATAAGACATTTACAGGGGTGTAAACAAAGGACTTAATCGGAAAAAAGTTATTGGGTACTTGGCTGAGAGAGCCTAAATGAGCAACGATGCCCTGGGTGGTTTTCAGAGCAATGGGGGCACTTGGAAAGGGACATGTATTGGAACATGACATGCCTCTATTGAACTGCCAGAACACCCTGGGAGTTAATGGAAATCTGACCTGGTGGAAGTTGCTTGCGGTAAGATGCTGGGAAGCATTCCGAAACGCGGGGCCTAACCCACCTGCACTGGAAGACCAGGGGCAATTTGTAGCAAAATGTCCTTGCTGACCACAATTGAAACATGTGGGAGAAGTTCTTGTGGAGGTCTAACAACCTCAGTTCTTTATGGCTAAAATTGGACTGACCCATGTGTCATGTATTTATTGACTAAATATTCATTTAGCTCCATTTATATTATGCAAAAAATTAGACTGTTTTTTTTTTCTAGTGATCTAATTTTGTTATCATTTTATTGCAAAGTATGAATCTTTTGTTCTTATAAAATCTTTCTTTTAAAAAATAGTGAATTCTCTATCTAACTTTGTAAAACCGTTTTGGCCTAAAGTAATATGTTTTTATTTAGATGGATGATGAAGATACTGAGACAGAAATGCCCCTCAGCCAGGGTGAGCATGAGCTCATTAGGGAATTACAACCTGGCATGAGCCAAGAGTAAGTGTTGTTATGCTTTTCATACATTTAGACAAGATTCTAAAAATTTACATTGAAGAATATATACTTGTGCTGTATGAATGTCTGTTATAATATTTAATAAGAATTTTAATAGCCCTTCCTATGGGGTGGTGTTCATGTATTGAGTGCAAGCCTGTCATTTTGAAAGAAAAATGGGGATATACTGGAGGGACCTGAAAAACAACACCCTATTCTTGGGAAACAATGATGAACGCACGCTCATGTTAATGCAGGCAGTTACAAAAGTTCCTCTATTTAGACTTTCTTCATATTTCCATTTATATGTAGCATTTTAACTACTTAAAGTAAAGATAACAACGTAAATTGTGAATTAAAAGCATGTTGTTGCGCTTTATTTTAATTAGCTTTACTTTCTAAATATGCCAGCCTTTGTAATTTGCATCGGCACTCAGCATTTCATTCAATATAAGGTGAGAATGCTAAAATGAAAACAATAGAGTTCATGTCTTGTTTGCGAAATTTAATTAGCTCATGTGAACTGCGTTTGTTTTTAGCCCGTGTAAAAATCCACGGGTTTGCCCATCCTTTTTATACTGCATTACGTGCGCCTCGCATTTTCCGCGGCTAAGCTACCATTTTGTGTGACAAACAGATGGACAGACGTATACAGGTATTATAATATAGTCGTCAAGAGATCAACGGAAGAAAATATAATTTAACAAGGATTTAAGTATTTATTGTTTTTACTCACGGGCAGCAATGTCAAACCATTCGTTTATTAATGCTTTTCGCTGATGCTCATGTTTTACGAATGCGTGCGTGCAATTTTATTTTATTTCACACAAAGCTAAATGTTATATTTCACACACAAAATATACAGAAGATATGTGAAGGTTCTTTATGTAGGCATGAGATCATTACATGAGGTCGTAAAACTCGCGTACTTATAAAGTTACATTCAAGCGGTACTGTACTTGTTGAACATCTCCCAGCTTAAAAAACACTGTATGGTGTTCTTAAACAATTGAAATGCGTACATGTGTGCTTAATTAATGTTTTATTTTGTCCTAAAACCATGAAAGCGCAATCAGAACTTTAAAACTATTAAAGCTTTTATATTATATTTGTTATAATGAAAATATATATACCGTAATGATCCGAACAAGCGCCCTGGGCGGTTATAAAATTTTTGGATATTTTGCATGGGCTCTTAATCATGGGCGCTTTTTCCTTATAGTAATTTTCAATTTTTTTTTTTTTTTTTTTTTTTGAACAATAAAACTGAAGAAAAAATGTAACAAAATGAAGTTTGGTTTTTTTAGGGTTTTTTAGAAAAATTGTATAGGAAATTGTATAACAAATTTGTGTTTTTTCATTCTCAATATAAGAAATTAATATTTTCAAATAAGCGCCCAGTTTCTCAAGGTAGTTTTTGATTAAGCACCCCCTTTTATCAGGTGGCGCTTATTCAAGAGGGCGCTTAATAAGTGCTGGACGCTTATTAAACTTTGAGGGAATTACCTGGACGCTTATTAAAGGGAGGTGCTTAAAAAATGCTGGGCGCTTAATCGGTATGCCTCTCAATGAAACTTTTTAACCAGTGGAAAACCAGAAGCAGGTGTTTGAATAAAGTTGATAAACTTTTTAATTTTTCTCAAACTTAACCTGCAGTAGTCGTGTATAATTTATAGTCCAATTGAAAATGCATTAATCTTATTTTTGTTCTTGCCAATTACTAATCATTGATTTCCGTTAATAGAGTAATCACTTATAAGTTCTTCCAAGCTTGATTTATCTGATGTTTTTTACTTACCTTTAGATTCAAATACTTGTTGGAGGATGATGTTCCTGATGGTGGTAAGTCATTTAATTTAAAATTATTACTTGAAAAAATAGTGTTAAGAGATCAAAGATTTTGACAATACACAAATCAAAAATATATGTACCAAGGTAGATGCTTTTTTTCAAAGTGTAAATGGCCAACGATATGAAGAGAAAAAAAATTGTGACATATACTTGTAATATTTATTGTGCAGCAGTAGGCAAACAAAGCATTTCTAATGAAATATTTAAAATCTTGTAGTGAATGGACAATAACTAAAAATTTGTAAGCTTTTTATTTATTTCCATAAACACAACATTGTTTATCACGTAGCTACTGAAAATTTTACGCATATAAAAAAACCAAGGGAATAAGATATTACGCTTTTCTTCATTGCAGTAGAGTAAATCACCTCAACGATAAACAACACTGTCAAAAACTTAAAAAAAACTAATTGACCATCTAAACAGTAAACTATAACTTTTAAGCAATAACAAATCCCTCTTCTATATTTCTGACAACAAAATTTTCTACATACACATACACCAAGAATCATTGTGTTTCTGTAGTTACATCACATTAAATTTCTAATGGTCATGACATCAAAATACTTTAAAAATACCAGATTTTTCTCATTGGATCTTCTAATATTTGAAGCAACTAAGTAAATTAAAATAAAAGAACAAACTATTTTAGCTAATTTAATGTCACTGAATCCAAATTTTAGATTTAAAAACCCACTAGACCACTCCTTAAAACAAACAAGCAGTGTGCAGCATGTGATTAAAATGATATATATAAATTGATTAGAATAGCATTCAAATTGAAAAGAAATAATTTCTTAACAATCATTGCTAGGACATGAAAAATTACATCAATATATTTTATTTTATTCACAATGGGAATCATGACTTTAAAGTGAGAAAATCTTCATCAGCGGAAATTAAACAACTCCTTCATCAGGATTTATTATTTTTCTAATTGTGTGTTTTTCTTTGTTTTTCATTGTAATAATAAAATTTTTTTTTAACAGATGTGTTTGCCAATGTGCGAAATCAGGAATTCTTGGTGAAACAAGAAGTTAAAGTATGTTAAATCTTAGTTACTTTTTATTAACTTCTTAGTACTAATACATTTTTATTACTATACCTTTTTACGTGTTTGGATGTTTTCTTAATATTCCAAAACTAGTATTTGGTCCTGTGGAAAAATTCACTATAGATACCGAATAAAAAACAGCGAAATAGTGAGCAAAATTACCCATAAAATTCTTTGTTCTTTTCGTCAAAACGTTTTGTTGTTAATTCAATTAAAGCGGGAATAAATAAAACCAATATGTTTTTCATATAACAGTAGACAATAGACACATGCTAAATTAATTACCCGTGAATTTTTTTTTAGAGTCCAGTTATGATAATGCCTGGACTTAGTTATTCCACTACACAGCAGAATTCAGCTATAACTTCATATACAGAGGTATTTAATATGCTGAACCATTGCCTTTCACATTTCTACCAACGTCTGTATGAGCTGTGAACACTGACCATAAAAAAAAATTGTCAACTTTAGGCTATAAAAAATAATTTCCTGCTAACTGTTTTTTATGATAAATGTTTCTTTTTATGACAGAGCAATGTACAAGTATTTATTGAAACAACAAATATTTCACAGCAAAAGCATAACACATATTTTATACTTTCTTGTGCAAAACAACGTAATTCCCCTTTTTTAGCCCCTCCTTTTATTCAGCCCTCCCTTCTAATAAGCCCCCACCCTCAGCGACTCAAAAAGTTATTTAGAACCCCTCCTTTTATTTAGCCCTCTGTCTAAAACCTCTAGAATTTAATAAGCCCTCCAGGGGCTATAAAGAGGAATTAATTAAATGCTTAATTAGCAGACAATTACCAGAGGTGACATAAATATGAAAAACTTATAGAATTTTTACAAAAGATATTGTATATCGCTATTTCATTTTAATTCAACTTGTAATCATTTATTTATGCAAGGCAGGCTTTATTTCCTCACATATTCACCTTTTTATTATTAGAAGCCTAAATGTTGATGATGATAATGATGTTATAACTTGGGGAACTAAAACAATATTTCTTACTGCAGACATCCTTACCACCTATTCATTTTGTCATAGAAAAAATAAAGTATTGGCAAACTTAAATTTAATATATACTGTGTAAACAACATTTGGAACGTTATCTCTAGTATCACAACTATATGTGTTGTTTACTAAGGAATTCTAATGACTTTGTATTTCCTGTTTAATCGTATGTATGAATGTTTGATTAGGTGTCCAATGAAGATGTTACAAGCGAACCTCAGAGAAAAAAACAAAAATTCACTTCAAATCAGGTATATTTTTAAAACTTACTTGCTATGAAAAATTTTTTAACCTATTGATCATAAGTTATGTTGCTTAATGCACTAAATTTTAAAATTTTAGGAGCAGAATTATACACAAGTACGTCCTGCCAACAGTAGCAATACCTACAACCAATTAGTATGTATACCTTCACTGTTTTTGATAAAAAAATTGTTAGTTGTTTTGCTTTAAATGTAATTATTATATTAGACATGTCATCGAGAAAAATTACAGTGATGTAAACTCTAAAAATTTTCATATCATTTATGCTTTTTCCAAATCTGACTCAGGTCAAAGAAGTTGATCTTCAGGTTAGTGTGTCATGCAAATTTAGATTTGTAAATTTAACATCTGCTCTCATAGTTTTTAACTATCTTGATGTGCTTACTTCTTCAAACTTAAAACTGTTGTTAAGCTTTCTTTTTGCATTTTATCAAGTATTCTGGATAATTTTGAGTGTCAGTAAAAATTTTTTGAGCATTGACGAGGAATAAGCTTCTTATTAAAATGGTAAAAAACGTCTTTTGAATCACTATCTTTGTGATTTGGTAGATATATTACCTGCCACAAAAAAATATAGATGGCAGCCTCGATTACATGTCAGCAAAAGCTTAGACGCAAACGAATATATCAGATCAAATCTCTAAAATTCAAATCCACCAATTAACACAAAATAATTTCTCAGAGCAAATCCCAAATTAAAATAAAAAATGAGCACAAAGCCAGCGTGGTCATGTCTTACCCTGTTAACTATATTTGTGTAAGTGTGTGAGGCCATTTGCATTCAAAACAAAGGATTTCCCAAAAATGATCATGTGAGTAAAGAATAATAGAAGTAACCAATAAAAAAGCAGGGTCAGTATTTTAGCGACCCAGCATAATTTTTACACCTCAGCTATTTCGATTTCACCGTGGTAGGAAAAATTAGGGTCTCCTGGTGGAAAGTAAGTAAAAAAATAAACAATCTCTGAAAATATTAAACAACTTTTTAAGAGAAAGATTTATATACAGTGAGCCTGCTAAAATACCCCAAGAACACAAAAGTTGTATTGTGTATTGGACAGCCAAATTTTTGTACATAGGAGTATGTAAATTGAGTGTTCTGCATGACATCAAAGGATGTAGTTCACTTATTTCCAACTTGTAACACTTTTTGTCTAGAGCTTTACTTTTTTAGACATTCTTTTGATCTATTTCTTGCTTTACATCCTAAAATAAGCACTGTAAAATTTGCTGGTATGCACAATATTACCCACTGCAAATTGTATATCCACTGTGTCTTACAAATTTACCTCATTTGTTAGCATATGTATTTGTTTCCTCCTCATCATGATCATCATCATCGTCATCATCCATGTGACAATACTATTTTCAAACAAATTTAAAATTTGAATCACTCCTGCCAAGGGGCATTGGTTTAATTTGTAGCACCTTTTTTTCTAGATCAAGGTGAGATAGATTGTAGAAAAAAACTATTTGATGTGAGGCAGGTTAACATGTAGTTTTATTGGCTAAAGAAATTTTTTCTTGTATAGGTAATGGCAAGTTACACTAATCGTACGCTTCAAACACCAATGTCTGTGGTCTATGATTCTTATGTGGCAGCTCATCCCAAAGTGCCGGATTTAGGAACTATACCAAAAACTGGAAAGTATGACAAATTGTCTTTTCCTATATGATTTCTTTTTATCCACATGATCTCTTTTTTTTATAAATTCATACTTACTATACTTCTGTTTATTCCAAGATTAGTCATTAACCTTGGTAACCAACAGGGTCACCTGTCTTTTTTATACCGCATTATGTGCATCTGGCTATTAGTATCATTTTGTGAGACAGACGTATACGGGTTAGATACTGCAAGAAAATGTAAGCTAAGGAAAAGCATTAAGTTTTGGTATTTACTAATTCTTTATGTTCATTGTGTACTATTTCAATTGGTAAAATCATTTTTGTAGTGTTTATTTCTTAGGTTTAATAAAAAGATAGAAGACTTCGTATATTTTTATTACACATTGTAGGTACAACTTTGGTATTGAGTTTGAGGACACTTTAAAACCACCAACCAAAAGCTGTGCTTTCACTTACTCCAAATTATTAAAAAAGTTATTCGTTCGTCATGGTTGTCCTGTTCCTATTCATTTTCACACAAAGATTGACCTTCCTGTAAAAGATACTAAAATACGAGCATTTCTAAAATACAAAGAGGAAAGTCTTAAGCATGATGTTGTACAAAAATGTCCGTGGCATTTAATGCAAGATGAAGGTAATTAAATTTGTTTTTGGAAACATGGTATTTTAATGCTTGCAAAAAGAGGTTTTTAGTGGATTGTGTTGATTTTGTTCTTACATCCGTATGCTTCTGTAATAAGAAGGTATTGGGATGTTGTTTGAATTACTTTTATAATATTTGTGTTATGATATATCTAAAATCTTCTTTTGCAGGCAATACGCACTCTGAACATCTTTTGCAAGTAGTTCAAGGTGACACCTCTTATGAAAAGTGTGATCTCACAGGACACTATGTTGTCTCGTTTCGCCCAGATAGTGGAAAATTGCGTTGCAATAAATTTTGGGAAAATTTTAAACTGACCTGTTCCACCTCATGTAAAGGTGGAATTAACCGAAGATCAGTTGTGTTATACTTCCTGCTTTATGTCAAGTAAGAATTAAAAGCAGTTGTGTCTAGCGTGAGTTGAATTTGATTATTATCTACTCATAAATTGGTAAACTCAACACTTTGTTTAGAGATCAAGTGCAGGGTCATGATTCAGTAGATATACGGATCAGCTCAAGCCCTGGCAGAGACAGAAAAACTGCTGAATCTAAAGTACGTATAGGATTGTCGAAAGCAATTGTCAATGGGATATCAGGTGTTAATATTATGGCGACTTTTATGTTTCTTTCAGAGAAATTTAATAAGCTTTTTTTTGTATAGATGCAAGCTTCGACTTCTGCTGAATCAATGTGCAATGATGCTAATTTAGCTCCACCTCAACAAAGGGATCAACAAAGTAAAACAAACAAAGAAATGATAGAAAAACCTAGCTCTAGTAGCCTGCATGCTAAACATAAACCCAAAGGTATACATTTGAAAATTGTCTTTTTTTTATCATTTGGGAACAAAACATTTTACTGCTAAACAATTACATGCAGACCAATTGAATACCCTGTATCATACAGTCCATTTATTGATATAGTGATATTTCAACTCAGAAGTAGTATGACCTTAGTAAAATTATATCTGTCTTTTTTCACAGCTTTATTTCAACTATATTTTACTGTAGATGAAGATTTTCTTAGTGATACACTCACTATCTAAACATTTTTTTTCGCTTTTACTCTAGGAAAACTATTAACAATTTTTGATGATGTTGGAGAAGATGATGAAAACTATTATCGTATCAAACTACCTTTGGTAAGGCTTTTGTAGGAGCTACTACATGTACAGGTGCAGTTCATAAATGACCAGCTTTTCTTACAATTAGATCATTAGTTTTTTTCTTATTTTTTGCACAAAGATGAGAACAATCAAGCCTTAAATGTTACGAAGTCTGTTTTTTAAAGAATTTTCTTCCAGCCCTATAATAGTGGATTTGTGGGCAAAATAAGTGGAAACGGTTCAAAAATACAGATTT
Organism: Hydractinia symbiolongicarpus; assembly: GCF_029227915.1. Lineage (NCBI taxonomy): Eukaryota > Metazoa > Cnidaria > Hydrozoa > Anthoathecata > Hydractiniidae > Hydractinia > Hydractinia symbiolongicarpus. The sequence continues at coordinate 18,207,418 of NC_079875.1, read as the reverse complement.
TTAAACTTTTCTGACGTTTATATCTAGGTAGATCCATTAATGTTTTTGTTGTTTTCAGTTAGAATGTTTCCATTTTACTTTTGTTGGAAAAAACCTTGTCCTTTTTGGCATTCTTTACTTGCTTCCTGTGAACACTAATGTAAAACCGACATAAGAAGTATCTTGTTAGTTAACAATATATTTAGGTCTAGCCTTAACAAACAGAAATATACATGTTAGAGTGTTACAATTAATATCACTGTTTTTGTTTTTAGGTTAAAGGTTTAGCAAATGCACAGTGTCTGTTACACATGGCATCATTAATGGCAACCTCAGGTGAAATTAGCATAGCTAAGGGACCTTATGCCGAACAAGGGTAAGTTATTTGGGTGTGAACTGTATTTTATGAAATCATTCCTGAAATTATTAATTATTATTATTATTAAAAGACTATATTCTGGCATATCCATATACAAATATACATAGCTCTTCATCCAGAAAATTTTAAACAAGGAGATTAATAAAATTTAAAATATATGTATATATATACATTATGCTTACACTAAAAGAAATTACTAATATATATTAAAAAAAATACTAATGATAATATTGTTAAAAGAAACGGACGAGAAAACAAAAACAAAAACAAAAACACAGAAGAGAAAGTGCGCGATTTGAGTAAGGAAAAGTCAATTAACGCATAACAACAGAATGATCCACAAAAATTTACTTAAATTTCTTTCAGTAAAAATAATTTTGTCTCTCTTTTAAATGTTATCAGCTTTTTAATCGAGCGAATGTCTTTAGGAAGTCGATTGAAAGACGTAGTTGTTACATCTTCGAAAGTGTTTTTGCGAAGTGATGTCTTTAATCGAATTTCGTCAGCATTTCGAAGAGTTCTTTTGTGAACAACAATTTCATTTTTCAAATACTTTGGCCAATTATTCTGATGTACACTTTTAAAGGCTGTGATCATCAAATGCCATTCTCGTCTTTGTTTAATAGGTAACCAACCTAAACGTGTTATATCTTTAGTATGGCTGTACTTATTCCATACAAAGCTGGCTGCACATATCATCACTTTATGCAGCTTTCGAATTTGGATGGCTGTTAATGGAATATAAACAGTGTCGTTAAAGTCTAATTTTGACAAGACTAGCATTTCAGCTAATTGTTTTCGTAACTTAAATGGTGCCATGCGTTTTAGTTTACGTAATATAGATAAGATGCCATGACAACACGATACTACACTCTGTACATGATCATTCCAACTTAGGTGTTCATCTAATTTAACACCCAATACAGACCATGTTGGAACTCTTTCAATCTGGAAGTCATCCAGTTTGATATCAGTACAATCGAGGTCGTTGAGATTGTGTCGTTTTGACATTTGTGATGTTGAAAACACCATTAACTTTGTTTTTTCCTTGTTCAGAACAAGATTGTTATTTGTAGACCATCTTTGAAGTTGAATTATATCTCCGTTTATTTGTTCCTTTGCCTTCGCAAGATTATTTAATTTTGTGGACGTAAACAAAGTGGTGTCGTCAGCATACTGTAACGTACTCGTTGTCAAATGCATTTCCAGGTCAGTGACGTATAAATTGAAAATAACAGGGCCTAATATTGACCCTTGCGGCACACCAGATGTGATGTTACAAAATTCAGAGGTCTTATCATTAATTCGCACAATTTGTTTTCTGCCACACAAGTAACTCAAAATTAGTTCAACAAACTCTTTGGAAAAACCGATTTGGTTGAGTTTCCTCATTGTAGTTTCATATTGAACAGTATCAAAGGCTTTCGAAAAGTCAGCTAATACTACAAGACTGATTTCGTTTTTACTCATTGCTTCTTTGATATCCGTTCTAAGTTTCATCAACAAAGTAGTCGAGGAGTGTCCTTTTCGGTACCCGGACATCGTTTCGGAATATAAAGATTTCTCATCGATAAAGATTATCATTTGTGTAAGGATAAGACGTTCAAATACTTTGGATAAAATAGGAAGGATGGAGATCGGTCGTAGTTCTTTTATTGATGTAGGAACATTCACTTTTGGAATAGGTGCGACTCTTGCCACTTTCCATTGACACGGGAAGCATTTTTTCTCAATGCACGTATTTATAATATGTGTTAGAACAGAAGAAATTTCATTTGCTAGTAATTTAACATATTTCACTGGTATATCATCAAACCCAGTTGATATATCGTTACGTAGTCCTTTAAGTTCTTTAAGTACCTCCTCATACTTAACATGTCTGAGTTGAAACATTTTGGAAGTCGATGGTGGTAATGTTTGGAGTACTTCCTTTAAATCAATTTCAGATTTTGGAATTGATCCAGTAACTCGCTCAGCTGTTCCGGCAAAAAAAGTGTTTACACTATCAGCGTCAAAATGAAGAGGCTTCGAAGGAGGATGTAAAATTCGATTGATAGTGTTCCACACTTCTTTCGAGTTTTTAGAACTAAGTGCTTTTCTATAAAAGGAAACTTTAGCTTTCTTGATCTTTTTCTTAACAGAGTTTTTAAGTTGTCGAAATTCGTTCCATATCATTTGATCGTTAGTTTCATGAGCAAGTTTTCGAAGTTTATTTCGCTTCGTTTGGTCACTTTTTATGTTTAAATTATGAATCCATGGAGATGGTGGTCTTGTTATTTTTGTTCTTCTTAACGGGGCATGTCTATCAATGCAATCTTGCATGAACTTGTGAAGTATCTCCACTTTTTCTTCTGGATCATCTATAGCGTATATAACTGATGTCGGTAGGTTCGAGAAATCCGACACAAAAGATTCCCTATCAAACTGCCTTTCATCTCTTATCATTTTATATCGAGGTTTAAACTTATCGTATTTAATGTTGATGATAGCGTAAGGTCCATCATGGTCACTAATAGTTTCGCATGGTAATACATCAGTATGTGCAATTTTGGTATTATTGTTAATTATCATATGATCGATCAATGTTGCGCTTAAAGGAGTCGTCCTGGTTGGCTTTGATACTATCTGTTTAAGGTTGAATGCAAATAAAATATTGTTGTACTGTCTTACTTGGCAACATTCTGGTTTGAGAAGATTTATGTTTATGTCCCCTGTTATAAGTAGCAGGCCATCCCATGTTGTTTGGATATAAGTTATCAAATCTTCAAATTTAGTTAACCAGTCAGAAAAGGAGATGATTCTTTCCGAGCGGTATATGACCCCAAGAAGTAGTTTACTATGCTTGTTTCGGCCATCTACCTCGATCCATATATGCTCTAAATTTTCGTACATATCATTAATATCCTTTCGAATGCGATATTTGATCAAACTGTTCACATAAATTCCAACACCCCCTCCTCGAATTTGGTCTCTATTCACATATTCCATTGAGTAACCAGGTATACGGACGTATTCCAATAAATTAGCATTATTTTTTAGCCATGTTTCGGATAAGCAAACAATGTCAAATGGGTGGTCATCCAATAATACCAGTAAATCGTTAAAATTAGATGTCATCGATTGTGTGTTTATGTGCAGTACTCTCAATTTTTGATAATGTTCATGCAATGCGTGTTGATGACTGCTGTATGTTGCACCTGAAATAGTTGATGAAATAGTTGAATTCAAATCATTCTCTCGCGCAAACGGCATTAATAAGTGTGTACAGTCAGTACATGTCCACTTTACCGGAATACAATTCATTATGGAATGTGTCAAGTTGGTATCGGCACATTTTGCATGAGTTCGATTAAAACACATTTCACAGGCGAGCTGCTTTTGATTTCGTCTGATAGTTGCTCTACATTTAATGCACTTAGTTGCTTGGGGTTTGGGCCCTGGGTTGGTTTCCACGTCGCCACTTTGCAAAATAATATTAAATGTAGCACACGTATTGTTATAATAGGAGACTCTTGCTTTACCTCTTTTAATAACGTAACTATAGCTTCTGTCACCTTTTACAATCGTTCCATTTATTTCAATGGTCTCAATGCTATCGTTAAAATCAATACATAAAGTAATTAGTGATGTTATTAATATTACGGCATAAGACATTGTGGTTACCATGGTGATATAGAGTGTTGATAAGAAGTTTTGCAAATTGTTGCAATTTGCCGGGACGTGTAATACCCAAAAACGTTCAAATTTTCTGCATATAAACCAACCAATCCAAAATAATCTCTGCATAAGCAATAAAATTACTTCGGAATGTACAAGAGTCGCAACCTTCGTCGATAGCCACAAATAGAGCACGACCCCCCTAAAATCTCTTATATGGCATACGTAAATCCAAAAAAAAACTTTTAAATTCTTTCCATATAAACCTTTAGAGGCCTAGTTTTATTTCAAACGTCTTTATTCTCTTCTCGCATAATAAATATCGCCATTTTCTTCTCGCATAATAAACATCGCCATATTAACTTCCTTCATAAATAAGTCATGAAATTGAGCGATTTATTGAAATAGACTCTTTGGGTCATGATAAGAACATTTCGTTGTCTCTTGTGAGCCTTGTTTAGGCACAGTTTCCTTGTTACATGAGTGGTTTCTTGGTCTAAGTGACTGTTTTTAACAAAATTTAGCATAGTAAACAAGAAAGTATGTTGAACATGACAGTGGCTCAGAATGTTTGATTTATGTTTACTTATTTTTTTAAACTAAAATTAGTTCAAGAATTTTGCTTTCTTTGTGATAAATTTGACATAGTGGAGAAATAACGACTATGATTAGATGTTCTTTTTTGTCACCTGAAAATCTATGACGGGATCAAATTTGGCCCAACATTAAACTACTATGACAAAACTTGACTTAGTAAACAAAGCATTCTATGACAGGGTAATCAAAGTTTCTGTTTGACACTTTGGTCAAAATTAATGCAAAAAATTAAACCAAAAACAATGGTGGACAAAAGAAAGCATGTATAACGTGATCATAAATGTGACAATGATGTTTATTCTTTGCCACTCAAATACAGCTTTACGAAAAATTGTTCTTATTTTTCCACCAAGTGTTTTGCATGCTTTTTGCTATACAAGTATTTTTGAATTTGTTTTGTACCTCTTCAATTAAAAATTGTGATAACTAATTAATACCTGATTTATATTTATAGCTCTTCTTCACGTCAGAAAGAAGAAAAAGTACGTTTTTTAGTGTTCTTGTTTATTCTTTTTCTTGTGCTTGTCAGAAGTTTTTATTAATTATATTAATTGTTGACACAATGTTCAAAATGATTGACACACACTAATATGTCATCCTTGTTGGCCTAAGTTTTCCTGACCATCTTGGATTTTTCTTTGCTGGTACACATGCAGTTCGTTGAGTTTGAAGATCAGACCATGTGCATAAAAGAAAAATGGCTGAATAATGTCTAAATATTTAAGTTACCTAAACAGTTTTTTCCCTTCATTTTTTTCAAATTAGTTTTCTGTATACACTATTTTTTATAGGCATAACATTAAAGGGCATATGCAAGCTCAAGCAAGCATTACCTTGAAGCTGGAAAACTTATCTGGTTACTCAATGTTTATGCCAAAAGTAATTTTTACAAAAGGGAACAACATAAGATCAGATCAGAATATCAGATGCTAGAACAGTGTTATTATTTATAAACAACAAAATAAACCCTAACATTATACACATGAACAAGTTTTATGAATACTTGCAAATTAACTTCATTATTGAGAAATAGTAACAAATTATAGGAACAGGTTAGATGGTTGCACATTGACTATACATTAAATTTCAAATACTATCAAAATGAGTTTCACTGTTAACAACGAAATCCTGGACCAAAAGAAATTTTTTACAATACAACTATTTTACAATACAAAATCAAAAAAGACAAAAATATATTAGCATACCAATCAGCATAATTTCAGGCTCAACTTTACAGTATTCTAATTATATTGAGGCTAAGCTAAAATCAGCCCTATGCTTATAAAAAAGGGTGATTAGGTCCAAAAGTAAGAATTTTTTTTTTAATTCCTTATTTTTTTCGTCTTTACAATGTAATGATTTAAACACATTTAAAGACATTTTCTTCTAGTTGAATTACTTCTAATGTTATGTTCTTGCTGATTTAAAAATAAAATTACACTTTTATAGATCTTTATTTATAATAACAACACATCGTATGGACGATGTGTTGTTATTATACTTATGAATTTTGATGATGAATAAACGACCTGTTGATACACACAAAAAAAATTTCCAGAAATTTGGTTAGCTGTTACCTCTATTATGTAAAGCTTGAAACGCTGATCAAGAGAATGTATATGTGCTTTTGACGCGCGGTTGTAGAGATTGTAAGGTTTATTAGCTCTTAACGACTTCATTAACCTGTCTGTTCAGAATTGGATAAATTGGCCTGGCCGCCACGGACGGTCCATTCATTCGTTTCAAAATTATTTGGCTTTCATAAGTGCATGGAAATTTAATTTAAGGGATTGACATTTAAATTAATATTTTTGACGTGACATTTAATCTGTCGATTAACATTTGAGATATTCATATTTCTGTGACTTTGTAGGGAAATGGAAACATCAACTATGCCTGTCATAACTTACTGTATTATTTAATAGGATCTCACAGGTACGAAGTGTTTTGATATAAAATGGTGAAATATTGCATTGTTTGATCTGTTTATTTCAGTTTGCAACTATAAAGACTGAAGAACTTCGCAGCACATCTTCAGTAATAACAAACCAAATTAAGAGAAGTCTTAGTGATCCTTTACATTATGGTAGACAATATAAAGAAGTTACGGTGGAGGCAAACATAGATTTCCAGAATAAAATATGATACTAAATAGTTAATTTTTTTCGTTTTATTATTTGGATTTTTTTTTATTTTAGAGTATTTTTATGTGATACCTTATTTAGTGTTTGTATTTTATAAAAGTTTGTATCTCAACTTTTCTTACGTCTTAATATCTGTTTATAATTATGAGTATTTGCATATCTGAAAAATTTTTCACCTTTGTAGGGTGACATTATAGTTTTATAGTAACATATAAATATAGATATATTTAACTAGAAAACGTTTATTGATCAAGACGTTAGCATTTCTTTTAGAACATAATCATAGTTTTCATTTATAATTAAAATTAAAGTAAGAAAATATGCTCAAATATGCTTAAAAAAAATTAACACTTGTATTTATGATGGTAACCGGTGATGCAGTTACCTTTTAGCAGATCTTCATATTTTGTAGCAGATACAACATGTTTACATGAGACTGGAGTGTATTTAAGGCAAAGTAAATTTTACACAACAATAAAGAATGCCACTTTTTACATAATGTTTCATTTCTGGGGTGACCTGTATTTATGACTTTACACCATGCTCACTGAAAAAAAAACATATTTCACTCCTAGCTCGAAGTTTACTTCCATTAATTTATCCAAACGCCAACCACATTTCAAAAAGTGATAAAGATTCTCATGTAAATTAGCCTAAAACATACATCATGGACCCAAGTGACTTAAACTGGTTTAAGTTCCCTTAGGTCTAGGTAAAAAAAATTAAGTTTAGTAAGTTTCGCAGTTTCTGTGTGATTTATAATTTTATTACGTATTTGAATAGGTTAAAAATTGACTAGATATTAACCTGTTATAGCTGCTATTTAAACTGTGGATGTCTTGTCACATGTCAATGTATATATTTTCAACGTTGTTTTTATGCAATATTGTAATATTTTTTGGAAACAATTTCTTTGTGTTGTCCAAGTATGTATTGTTTCCAAAAAATCCGTTCTTTGGAACACAGTTTAGGTTTTGTATTACAAGTGTGACGATACTTTGCATGCTTGTTTTATGCCAGTAGTTTTTGTGTGCTAAACAAAGGGGAAAGAATATCTTTTAAAAAATTTGATAAGTAAATTGTACATGTTTAACCCTATTCGATCGGGGGGGGGGGGGGGGGTGAGGGGCCTCTGCATGCCAAATATTTAGGTCCGATACCTTTCAGAGGCTTTGATATTAGCCATTACTCCAAGCTACCCCTAAAAATCTCTATGAAATCTTTATAATGGTTAAAATTTAATAACTCCTGTTGGGATTATCTTTAGAACCTCAAACTTGCAACACAACTTTATTTTATTAAGAAGAATCATTTTGCATAATTTGGACATTTGATCAAATTGATTTCCCTATTTTGTCAGATTTTACCCAAAAATCAGAAAAAAACGGATTTTCGAGCAATTTTTGGCAATTTTTTTATGCGATCAAATGGCAAATCACTAATTAAGAAAGATTCCTAGATTATTCTCCACACACCCACCTGCTCATACTAATATTATCTTCTATATCGCTCTCTACCTCTACTAGATATATTAAAAAGTAAAGATGGATTTTACACATCTCAACAATCTCTTGACTAACAAATTTTATTCTACTCCACGGTAGGTAAATATATTTCATTAAAGTTGATAACCATAAGGTTATTTGTTAATGCTGTAGTTCGCATTACAAGATGAATGCTCGTATAGACATCAAGATTCTTATAACTTGCTTCTATATTATATTGCTCGCCTGTGAGGCAGCTGTGAGTACTGACAGGAGAATTCTTGTGAATTCTTTTACAGGCCAACGACTAATAGCTTGATTCTTCCTTGCACCTAGTCTGTACTCTGCCAATTAAGTTATCCACTTTCCTGGAAGGCAAATGATCGAAATTGTTGTAATTTTTTTAAAGATAGTTTCACCATTTTTATTTTCTGTAAGATTTTTGTTTTGTTTTTTCTTTAGTCACTTGCAATTTCAAGAACTTAGAAATGGGGGTAACTACTTAATTTATTTTATTATGATTTTGTTATTGTTGACATACTATCCAGCATATTTTATCGTCCCATATAGTAGAGCATTTGGCATCTGTATAACCACTGTGACTATATTTTGACTCTGTGTGGCCACATTTTGACATTTGTGTGATCAACATCTGTGTGGCCACATTTTGACATTTATGTGGCCACATTTTGACATTTATGTGGCCACATTTTGACATTTGTGTGACCACATTTTGACATTTGTGTGATCAACATCTGTGTGACCACATTTTTACATTTATGTGGCCACATTTTGACATTTGTGTGACCACCTTTTGACATTTGTGTGGTCAACATCTGTGTGACCACATTTTGACATCTGTGTGACCACATTTTGACATCTGTGTGACCACATTTTACCATTTTTTTTTTTTTTTGGGGGGGGGAGGGGTAAGGGCCATATATATTTTCTATCGTTAATTTTAAGCAGTAGATGTATGTATTCTTTAAAATTCTTAATTTGTTTTTTCTACTGACAGAAAACAGAGCGTCTTGTGTCATGAAGGAATGGATGGTGGAGAATGTAAACACGTCGGTAGGTACTTTAGGTAGGAACATTGCGTGAATGATTCTTTTTTTATTGTACAGAGAATGGAATTACCAATCATATATTTTACAGTATGATATTGACCTCATATCTCAGTTTTAAAAGTATCTTTATAAAAAACATCATTTTCGTTACAGGAACCTCTGGTGTTTGGGAGTCCCTATGAAATGGAATATTCGCAAGTTAACCAATTTGCTCTGCCGGTAAGGGACGAATGCTTAAATAGACCTCTGTGGTAAAAAATGTGGTAAAAAATAGCCAGGATGCTTGAATAGTCACACAAAGTTTATTTAATATTTCGTACTTGTTTACATATCAGTCAATTTGTTATAGTTTGATAAGGTTGAAAATACATGGCAGGAATTGGTCGTGCGTCCGAAGGCGGTAAGTAATGAATAAAAAACATTTCTTCTTACTCCTTTTTTGCAAAATAGTGAGTTCCCTTTAAAAAAAATCTAGTAAAATGTCATAGCGAATTCAACTACCAGCTTTCTATATCTTCAGCAATTTTAACTTTTTTCATGCTATAGTTGTTGCAAGGATGAAAAGCATCCATGTTTGTTTTACTAACTAGACCCGTTTTGCGGACTACTCAGAAAGCTCTGTAAAATCACCTTGACAATACACTGAATTTTTTTTCTTTCAAATGAAAGACTCTAGATATGCGAGTTAATTGCACGAAGACAATACCTACCTTTTGCTCGTATATTTGCATTATGTGTGTTCTTCGCAGCATAAATGCCACGTCTTTCTCCTCCTAAATTTCTGTGTGTGTTTGTGACTGTGTCGTATTTTCGGAAAATCATTACCGAATGCTCTGATGTTACCTTCTTGGTTTTCAACAACGGTTTATATTATTTTTTTGCTTCTTGTTTTAAAAATAGCCTTACCCGACAACCAACATGCAAAACTTGTCTCCTGTGGAGCTCAAACCACCACAAGTCTACGCTGAACCTCCATGCAAACCGAAGGCCGACTTACCTGAAAACCTCAACGATCTGCCAAGAGCAGGAAAGTATGCAATCATTTTGTAAAAGTCCTGTAAGAAATTACATTGTGGATAAGAAAATGCTTGTTTATACCTAGACACACCCAGAGTCACAATCTTGAACGTAATATGGAGACATTTCTAATCAAAATATTTTTCTTGAAAACTCACCTTGATTTTCAATATTGGGCAAGACTAGACTTGCCTTTACAGATGTTTTGAAGTCACAACATTGTCATGACTTGAAATTCTGATTTTGTCTCGCAATTTATAATTACAATTGTAGATCTATTTTTAGACCCTAGATATAATGTTTTGACTGTGTTGTGTGTCTCAAAGTTCTGTCAGCTATTGCTATTTTAGGTATAATTTTGAATTGGTTTTTCCGCCAGAACACAAGCCACCCACGAAATCGTGCAAAATGACGTATTCACCACAGTTGACTCGATTGTTTGTACATGTTGACGATCTGATCACATTAAACTTCCGCACTTCTGCTGACATACCTGTGAAATCAGCAGAAATCCGTGCCTTTCTGACATTTAAAGAGGAGCGTCATAAAACGGAAGTCGTTGACAGATGTCCTAACCACTTGCAAGAAGATTCAAGTACGTGTAGTTTTATTTTTTAAAATTACTACCTAAAATGCTTGTCAATTTTTAGAGAAAGTTTAGCTAGTAAGTGAGTTAATACTATAAACGATCTGTCCTTTATGGAGGGTCTGAATTAGAAGAGACCTTAAAATACTATTGCTCGATTGATGCTCATGTTATGTAATAAGTCCTTTTTGAAAATAGAAAAATTTGATTTCATTGGCGAGAGGGCCGCAAAAGGACACCAATCTTTGTGTTCTAAATTTTTCCCTGATAAACAGCTTAACGTTAACTTTTTGATTCTCTTTTTAGCTTCAAAACATTCTGAACATGTGATGCAAATTATCCGTCGCGGCGCGAATTACAAAACGTGTCAAGTGTCAGGGCGACATTATTTCTCGTTCGTACCCAACTCTCGTCAGCCACGCGTTAAAGAATTCAAAGAAGTTATAAAATTCGTTTGTCGCACATCATGCAAAGGGGGCATCAACCGGCGGAGCGTAGTTGCAAACTTTGTGTTATACATCAAGTAAGCTTTTGTTTCGATATATATATTTTTTTTGTTATAAGTTGTCTTTTCATGATAAACCACTTATTTCGCATGCTGTCTCTGCAAGGCTCATTTAAGCTCCTGTGCGACTAACCTAAATAATGTAGGCTGTCATATACATTGCATTTCACCAGACAAGATGTAAAGAAATTCTGTGGATTTCTATGTTAATTTTTTATCAGAAAAGTATAGTAGTTGTGTGGTTACAACATGGTACTAAAACTGTGGAATTGCTAAGAAAATGTTAGTACTTAACCACGTATGCATGTTTGCTATGAATTTTATTAGTCTTGTTGCGAAATGTATAAAAAAGAATTTATGTGTTTTATATATATATATATATATATTTATTTTAATTTAGTGGAAACATCGAAGGGTATATCCCGCTTCATCTGCACATCTCCACGTGTCCAGGGAGAGACCGAAAAAAGGAAGAGAAGCGTACCGAAGTATGATGAAAACATATTCAGAATTGTTATTGTTATTTATTGTTTTCATTAATAATTTACATTCACAACAATCTGTCCGACGAGATACACTATAGATGTAAAAGTTAGACAACGCTGATGTCAAACTGTATATACCACAGCGCTGTTTTTGTCACAGAGGATGTCAAACTGCATATACCACAGCGCTGTTATTGTCCCAGAAGATTTCTTTTTTGCGCATGATAAAGTATGTTTGCTTTTAGACGCAGAAATGTCCGCCCGTCGTGTTGCACACAGATGAAAACAACGTCAAATCGGAAAGCGATGATTCTTCCAAGGAGAGAAAATTGGGTAAGTTTGATCAGTATTTTAGTTTTTACGTATTGTGTTTTAACTAAATGAATTTAGTCAGTCCATTTTTAATATTTTAATCGGATTAGTTTGGCCATTTTCCGTCACACGCTCGCTTCCCAAGAATATATTTTGATCATGTACATGATGAGGTTATATCAACTAAGTTGTAGAAGTGAGAAGATGAGTTATCTCGCTAGAATGTTTGTATCCTCTTTCTAAATTTCTCCACAACTTACACTTCACTTTTGAGGAATTTTCATTGTAAAGTTTTTTCACGTCGAATTATCATATCCATGGTTTTATTGTCAAAGTACTTGCAATTACTATTTCAAATCTGATTGGCAAATTTCCATCAAATTTTGACGCACGACTGGTGGCATGCTACGTCTATTTTTGAAACTTCTATCTCGTATTTTTCTAATTTCTTGAGATATTAGTGATTTTCTTCATTGCAGTTTTTTTTTACGTATTAACTAGTTCAAATACTTTACTCCTCTTGCTACAAACACTACACCCCAGGGCGTTAATTTTCCTCGAAGCCATGTTTGTTTACGCCCTACGTTTTTTTTTTGGTTTTTATTTGTTTTAATTTTTCTTAACAATTTTACCTTTCCAATCTACAAGCGCGTTCACCTTTGGTGCGCGAAGTTTTTTTAACCCGCGCTAATTGTAGCGCAATGGAGATGCGTATTTTTTATGCCAACTTTTTATTATGATTTCTTTCCTGTTTTATTTTCTTGGCATTATTATTTTTAGTCAAACGAATACAGTTTTCCGATTCTTCAGAAGATGAAAGATACTATCTAGTGGAGCTTCCACTGGTAAGCATCTATTGAATGTTATACGTTTTTTTTATTTTTATTTGACACTTGTGCGGTTGTCGAAATATCTTTACACTACTAAGAGGAGGAGAATTTGTGCATGTGTGCTATTTGTGTGGTTTTTTAAGGTTCATAGTGAGTGTAAAATATCCTTGACCAAGTAGTCAGGGAATTTCATTTTTTGGTATTTAATGTTCAGAGAAAATTTAGAGAATGGATTTATATTTTTTTTAAAGTTATTGACGAGCGATAAATTTGTCATAAAGTTATATAAAGTTATCTAATGATGAAAAAGGGATATTCATGTTTAGTTCGGATATTAAATTGATGCCAGCATATAGATACCAAATTCTAGTTTCATGAAATCAGGGAAAATGATATATTATAAAGCCTGCTCGTCAGAGAATAAGATATTATTTCCGTCTCACTTGGTCAGGAAAAATCAGGACTTTTTTTCAGTAACTTGTGTGAATCGTGTTTGTCGTTTGGGTTGTATTTTTTAAAAATTATGTGCTGTATAAGCTTCTTTTTTTTTTTTTTAAGGGTGAGAAGAAAGGGGGTGATACAGGCATGCATTTAAGGCGCCTCTGAAATTGTTTTGAATCTGTATAATACTGCCCACTACGTGGCTGTGTAACCTCATCCATGGATTCCAAATTTTTCATCTTTATTGCAGATAAGAGGCATTCGAAACGCTAAATGCTTTCTCCATTTTGTTAAACATACCATGAATGCAGAACAGTACAACCATGTGAAAATGGAAGTATTCCCTCCCAAGTAAGTGTGGTTTGAGTTAAATCTTTTATAGTGGTTCTGGTGAGTCCTTTCATAAAGAGTTTGTGTATTTTTTTCTAGCATTTTATTGCGCGTTTTTTAGTCTGTGTTCTTTTATTCAGAAACGTCAGTAAGGAATTATACTATATATGCCTAGATACCCACAAATATATTTCGAATTTTTTTTTCTCTTAGTGATGATACGAAGGAAAATGCGACAAGGGTAGGTTGTTATGTCAAACGTCATGAAAAACAAAATGGCTTCATGTGTTCGTTTTAATTAGATTGATTATTTTATTTCAGCATGTTGAGAAATTTGAAAAGCTAAAGCTAAAATCTGGCGTGCATTCAACCGACTTAAAAAGACGTGTCACGGAACCTTATTCTTTACCATCGGGTAAACGTTACAAGAAACTTAACTTAGCTGTAGTATCGGATTACGTTGAAGAAGAAGAATCATGCAGTTAATGCTGTGCACACACTAAGAAACATTTTTTTCCCGTTTTTACTTGTAACTGTTGTAAATAATTATATATATAAAAAAAGTGTAGTGTAGAAGCGTATTTTAAAAAAGAAACTGTTTTCAGAAATCTTTGCATTTATAAATAAGATATTTTTGAGGAAAAAGTTTTTCATTTTTAACGCCGCTCTCTCATAACCGCCCTCTCATAACTGCCACCCTCCTGTAATAAGTTTTGGCGGAACAGAAGCAGCATCAATGTTTACGTATCTCTTTGTTTTGTTTCATTTTTTAAAGTAGTAATAACTCCTGATTATTAGTAGCGGCTGTTGAAAGAGAAATTTCTAGTGTTCGTTACATAAAGTAACGTGTATATAATCAGTTTAGGAAGATATTTATATTCTTTTTTAACACAGTTTAAAATTTCATTTGTACTTTTATTTTGTTGTTGGCTGGTGTTTTTTTTAGTTGTGTTTTTAGTTACATACGCACAGAGAGATATTTTATCAATTTTATGTATTCGCGAATAATTTCAAACTTACTTGGGTGCCTTGGGTGGACCTGTGATTTAGCGGCATTTGTTAAAAGTTGAATTTGAACAAAATTGTGAGGCAAAAGGAATTTTTGTCCCTACTGTCTATATTTTATCATGGCGTTAAAAGCAAGTGAGATTTATGTTGAATATATTTTTATATTAGCTTATACATTTCTATTAAAGATAAACCATGAAATTACTTGAAATGTTTTCATTTACAAGTAAAAAGTTGCATATCAATAAGGGCAGCGCCGATGTTTGACAAACCCTGGGAATGAGGTTGATAGGTGGGTAGTTTGGCGCGAAAAACAATCTGTATTTATTTTCACATAAACTTCTTTTAGAACGTTTAGAATATATTATTATGTTAAAAATTAAAATATGGGATGGAAGCTATAATTCAATGTTAAAATAAAATATTTAATGCATTAATTATGCATGCTTTTAATCGAAGATTATTCAAGTTTCGAGTCGGTTGATGGAGGGAAGGAAAGAAAACGAATAAGTGAAAACGAAGTTGTTTGACCAAGCACAGATTCATAACTATTCCCTGTGTTCAATGTTTCACAGAGGATCAACATCAATCTCGTCTCCAGTAAGTTTGTCTTGCAAAACGATCATTCATAAAAGTTTTTTCAGTATGAATTTTTTTTTTTTTTTTATAATTAGCTACGAAATCTAAAACTATGAGTGTGTTATTTGTGTGGTATTTTAAGGTTCATAGCGAGTTCGTTCGGTTACTGTAAATGACTGAATAAGTCCCTAGCGGTATATTTAACCCATTTTTACTGGTATAATTAATGTCTCTGAACAGGATAAATCATTCCGCCCTAAATGTATAACAAGTTTTAATTAGACCCATTGACTTATTTCAAGCATGAAATTGCTTTTAATGTTTTCTGCACATGTACCTTTGTCAAAATTGACATGCTGTCAATAATGACTTATCGGCATCTATGAAATCGCCTGCATTTAGGAACTCAAATTGTGTTTTTGGATCCATTTCATTAAGCCAGTCTAAAAACCTACCATACTTTAACTTGAAAGACTTTAACTTGAACGAAAAGTATGTTTTTTACCGCCGACAACATGGATGTTTATTTCAGAGTGGGGGCTTATTTAAGTCTTGTTATATAATTTGGTAAAGTCCTATCTAAAAAACGATCTTAATTGGTCGTTTATGTTGTATGATTTGTAGATAGGTAGCTCAGTCAGTAAAGCGTTCGCAGAAGCCCAATAGATAGTGGTTCGATCCCACATAAGGCCATCTTCTAGTCTATATTTCAATAATTTTCGCAATAATAAAAATCTGTTTATTTTAGAATTTTTGTTGATAAAAAAAACAAGACCATTCGAGTGTAATTTGAGCTTCGACAAGGTCGTCAAGAATCATATTACGCTCGCTTTCTTCAATTATATTGTCAATAGATTAAATACACTGGTGCGTTTTCTCTGTGAAGCTACGTTCTTATATTTATGAACGAAAGAAGAATAGACGATCAGTAATGCTGCTCTCTGCATTTCGTGTTACGTCTCGTGGTTTAAAAACTCAAAAACATGGCATTAAATTATGTCGAACGTTTGCAACACACGCCAAACGAAGTCCACAAGAAGAAGAGGATATTGTGAAAGAGAATTGGAAACGGCGAGTAGAATTAGCAACGGCTTATCGTGCATTTGAAAAGTATGTGGGTTTTTTTCTACGTACAAAAAATTTCTTTTAAAACCTCTATTTTTGCTCTGCTCCTATCCAGTACTAAAAGAAGCTCCGAAAAGCGGTATAATTTCTTTACAATTTTTAGAAAGTATGAACTCACTTCCCTGTGAAAACTGCACTATAGAATTTGACGAGAAAATACTCAAAAAACATTCTAAGTAGCTAGATTTTACCAGTTCTGATTAAAACAGATAAATTGTAAGATGTGGAAGCAACCATTTTGTTTAACGCAAATGGTGTCCTTATGTTATTAGATATAACATGCACGAAGGAGTGTGCAATCATCTGACCGCCAAAGCTCCCTCTCTCCACCAGAGTGATCCGATTATATTAATTATTCCTTATGGTTTGTATTGGGCGGATGTAACGCCTGAATGTTTAGTAGGTAAGTATAAGATGTTATTATCACTATGACTTATCTATTCAAAACCAAAAAAACTTTATATGACCGGGAAAAAGTTTGAGCTTCAGTTGTTTATTTTTATGACATAGGTATAAATATAGACACATCTGAGTTGGTAGAAGGAGTCGAATTACCTGATATCACAGCACATAGTATACACAGAGGGATTTATCGTCACCGCCCAGATGTAAACAGCGTGATGCACACTCATGCTAGATACGCCACCGCCCTTTCCACACTTCAGGTACGTACTAAATTGCTCTGCATAGCTTGCTTATTTTTTCTATCAACAAACAAAAAAAATCAAGGGCACGTATTTTTTCTTTAAATTGAATTCAACAATATGTTTTCCTTGGCAAGAAAATCAAAATCGCCTTTAATAAAGCTTAATGGTTTACTGTCCAAATAATTCAGTGGTTGTTTTTTATAAAACAGAGAAATTTGTTTTCATCTATTTGTTGGTACATAGACGCTTTACGTACACCTTAATTTCTCAAATTTTTTTGTTTTGTTTTTTTCAGTGGATTCTTTATTACTCCTCTCATAATAGAAACCGCAGTTTTCTAGCCCCAACAGTTGAAAAAACCACTTAAAATTTAATGAATGCTTCACCATTTTTTCATTAGTTTCAACAGTTCCTTTCCAATCTCTTTTGCTGCTAAATTTCAGAAACAAAGTTTACATGTTTTAGGATCCTGAAATCAAAATGGTGCATCAGAACAGTGCAAGGTTTGTCAAGAACGTCGCATACGATGTTGAATATGATGGTATAGCGTTTGATGGCGCTAATGACGTTAGTCCCTTGATTTTTTTTTATTTCTATTTCTTCTATGTTTTAACGAAGGTTTTTTCAGAGTTATAATTAACTAGGGCAGTATGTTTAGGTAAAGCTACAACACAAAAATTTGTTTGTATAGCATAGCATCGTATGCTTTATCGTACATCTTTACATTAGGTGAACTAAAAATTAGCAGAATAAATTTTTTTTTTCATAAGCAAAATACTTCTATTTGTTTCTCGCATTTTTATTAGCCTGACCTCTTTACTTAATATGTGACACAAAGATATGATTGACCAGAAGACATTAGGCTAAAAGTTATTTTCATTTCTCCAAGGTCTTAGCGAAAGTTTAAATCCGTCAACTTTCTGATTATCAGTTTGCTTTTCTTTCAGGAATCAGAGCGTCTTGGTCAAGCTATTGGCGACAAAGATGTCTTACTGATGGGCAACCATGGGTTTGCAACTGCAGGCAAAACAGTTGCACAAGCCTTTGATCTTCACTATTATTTCGAGAAAGCGGCAGAGGTGCAAATGCTGGCATATATGACACAAAAACCAATAAGGTACTGTCTGTATAGAGAATGTTTTCTCACTTGTATGCTGTCCAGTTTGGCCATAAATATTTCTTTACTGTAACTTCATATTTTATCGTCCTAGCCATAACTCATAATTAACACATAATTTATTTTTAGGCTTTTATCCCCAAAAGCAGTGGAATCCGTGCTAAAAGTGATAGAAGACAACTGTTTGTTTTATGCTCAGGGACATTTAGAAGGAATGACGAAAACGCTAATGAAAGAAGATCCAAATTTTATTAAAAAATAAATTGGGAAATGCGTTTGATAAAACAAAGAGGAAACAGCGAAAACATTGTGTAGCTATATTTCTTATCCCTAAATCCCAAGAATAAACAGTTATGGTGACACGAGATAAAACTCATCACATTCTTGTCGAGAGTTGTTCTACAGAATCATTATTCTTATATTCTTATTCACAGATGTTCTTTTATAAAAAAGTCTATTTCCGAATGGTTTTTCATTCTTTTTACTAGTGTTATATACAGCTATGTTTTTACAATGAGATAACTCTAACATCATCCAATCGTTGAATTAATCATTATCATCGACCGTGACCATCTGAAAGTATATTTTCCTATTTTTTGAAAAACCACGAACTAAGAACAATTTAAGCACGTCCAGCCATAAAAAACGTGTGTGATATTGCAAAGTTAGTTGCTGTAATTGCTGTGATCTGATTGGTGGATTTCGATCTTCTAATTATCTTCTTAGCTAATAAGTAGCCCGTCGATGGCAGCAATGATCATTTTTTATTTCACCGAACGTTTTTAACACGACATACACTAGACTGAACCACACACAGACTCGTGATTTGTTTCCATATTGATTAGACTTTACCCATTTGTATGTTGTTGGGTTAAAAGAATTATAAAAAGGTTGCAACTGCATTAATTTTAGCCACCAACAAATTGTCAATTCTTATGGTTGCAAAAGCCCCCTTGTCCCCAGGAGAAAACATTTCTCACCGTCTTCTCTCTTATTTAAAAAAGCCAAAAATCCCTGGGAACAGGAGTGGCTGTAAAGGTTGTTGTTGTTGGTTTGTAATCAGTTCATAGATAGAAAATATATTTCGCTGTTAAAGTAGCATATATTTCGCCGGAGCAAGTAGAAGACGCAATTCGTCTTATTATTAAGCCCCGCTAATAGTTGAGCTATTAACAGTGTATTTTGTTAAAAACGTAAAAATATAAAATCAAACTGAGACAAGGTTTAATAAAAATAAATTAAATCATTGTCGGATTCAACTTGGAGTAAGACAGGTTTTAAGGATGAAGTTCTTCACAACCTTCATTTCAAATTCATGGTCTAAAATTCTAGTTTTTATGGAATAGCCACTTAATCTTTGAGTTGGGTAACAAAATTATCTTTGGAGTACCTTGTGTATTTATGCTCAATATAAGGCTAATTTCTTACGTCACAGTACTCGAGTTGTGTAACAAGAATTTCATGTTGTTGTTGTTTTTTGTTTTGTTTTTTCGTTAAAAAATACAAATAAAAGTTCTACATACACCTAAGTCTAAACATAAGTTTTTACAGTTGGATATACAGATATATATTGTAGCAGTAAAATGGCAGAAGGAGTAAACATAGAAGACTATACAGTCTTACCTCATCTTACACCTCACGTAGCCGTCATTAAAAGAGCTGGCCAAATAAAATCTGACAATTAAAAATTTATAATAAAAATATTGAATGTTATGTTAAATCAAGGAGGTTTGAAAAAATCGTTTAATTATCACACGTAGCGTTCCTTCTGAAGAAAACTCGTTCTTTATTACTTCGTAACAGCTGACCCCGGGACGGCGATACGAACATGTTCGTATACAAAATGCCCTGGGGACGAGGTTGCTGATTTCTTAATGCAATTTTAAATTGTTTTGTAGATGGGATACTTTTTACAAAGTACAAATATGAGCCTATAGTTTATAATTTGGCATTCACATCAGCTTTGAAAATAGAAGTGACTTGCGCAATTTTACATTTATCTGGAAATTTACCAGTTTTTAATAAAGGACTGAAAAAACATAATGAAGCGGAGTCTAGGCAATATAAAGGGCAGGTACAATATTACCAAGAGAAATTTTCATTGTGGTTTTAGGCCCAAAATCTTTGCTCCGATGAGAATGGTATTCCTGTTTCCTTGATTAACTTGCAGCCAAAAAGTTGATACTGGTTAAACCAATCACGGGCCAGTATTCACATTAAGTGAAATGGTCGTAAGCATGCCATTTTTGTGGTCAAGCCTTCATAAAGACTTTTTTTTCCTATCTTCAAATCTTTAATATGTTTCAGATACATTTTAATCTGTGCCATTTAGTTACATTTTAATGCGTGTTTGCTTGTAAGTTTTGTTTAATTAAGATTTCTTCTGTGAAGGTTTAACGGTGAAAATTCTATTTGTGAACAAAGGAGAGCATTGAAGGAGAGCATCCGTCTGTAAAAATTGCTCTAGAAAAAGAAAACGTTGTTGATACTGGGTTATCGAGACGCGGAATACGCGGGAAATCAAAAGCGAAAAGTTGGGGAAAAGTGAAGGATTTGCAACAATACAATCAACAGTAGCCAGCTATAGATTAATTTTCTACGAAATATGCTGGGAAATAGTGACCACGAAGTTTTAGCAGATGAACCTGTGAACGCTGAAGATCTTTTTGGAGAAGCTGATCAACCGCTACTGCCGCCTCTCTCTCCCCTTAACGACTTAGAAGGAGCTGCTTCTGAAGGAAATAATGATAACGAAAACAACGAAAAAACAGAGCCTCAGAAAAAACGAAGACAAATTAACCGCTTACCAAACTTAAATGACGAATGGCTGACCAACCCAAGAATGGAAGGAATTTATAAAGTGAACAATTATTTTGAAAGTCTCAAATACAAAAAAGGAAAAGGCAGAGAGCAGGAAAATTTAAAAATAATATTACAAAGGTATGAATACTGGGCACACCAATGTTATCCAAAGTTGTGTTTTTCAGATTTTGTTCATAAAGTAGAGCTTCTAAGTGGTAAGAGAAAAATAAAGCATGCTTTACAAGAAATTCGTAATAATTTGACGGAAAACAACAACAACAACAGGGGCGATGATGAAGACAGTACCAACAACATGGAAAATGACAACATTGACCCTTTCGCTGGTGATAGTAACAGCACAGGTAACAATATTTTGAAAGAAAACAATGAAGAAGTTGATGCAGGTGTGACTGCACAAAATGTTCTGCATGCACAACCTCCAGAGCAGCAAGTGAGTCCCAAAATTTCGGAGGAAATGAGGGAAATGATAAGAAGAAAAAGAGAGGAAGCTATTGCAAAGCGTAAACGTAAGTTGGAGGAATCAATGACTGATGAAACACATAATACCAATGAAAGTGAGGAAACCACCACAACTTAAGATGCTTAAGCCTAAACATCACCATGATAATTCATCAAGGAAATAACTTTTTTTATATCTAGCTACTATATATATATAGCTACATACAGAACTAAATAAAATGTTATTAACTATATATATCTACAATCTGTTTTTGCTTTTTTAATGGACCTGTTACTAAGGGGTTTATTTGTTAGAATAAAATGCATACCTAAATTCAATAATGGAATGGAGTGTAGTTACTAAATTATGCCTATGAAACTTAGGTGCATATTCAAGGTAAACCATCAATGTCATATTTTTGCTAAAATCGGTAACTTTTAAAAAACATGTGTTTAATATATGTAATGTACCTTTTATTGTTTATATATAATAATTAAGCACTTTTGCATTGAGTCAGTGAAATTTGGTCATTTACAGGGTAGAGTAAAGTTTATATCCTTTTGTTTATCAACATTATTGTTTTGATTTTTAAAAAGTCTTATAATTTGTACCAATTGCATCTCTTTTGTCAGATGGACCCTAAACTTGAAAGTTTTTAAGGAAACGGTAACCCCCTTTTGACACACACTCAGTATATATCTAAAATATCTCCAAATTAAGAGAACTTTTAAAAAAAGTATCTTAAGGTTGGCGTATTTCATTTAGTATATAAAAGAAATTCAAAGAAGGAGAAAACAATGCGAAATGAAAAATGCACCCATTAAATCTACATTTTGATAACTCCCCCAGCAAAATTTTTTAAGAAATAAGTTATTTATATAATTATATTTATATAATTATATTTATATAATTATATTTATGTAATTATATTTATATAATTATATTTATATAATTATATATACAAAACATTTTACGGATTCAGATGTTTTAATAAAACAAGTTTTCACAAAAAGTTTAAAACCTGTTATACATACACCAAGACATATAACTGCCTTTCCAGTTCAGTTTCCCTTTACCTGTCTTTCTCTCTGATACTTTGGCATTCACATCAGCGTTGAGTACTAACAGTTAGGTCACTTTAGATAAAGTGACCTAACTGTTTATTATTAATTTTTAGTGTTTTAAATATAGTAACATTTAAATATGTTGATTTGGTAGAATCATGGCATCGTTAGGAACATTTCCTTACCTGCTGTGGCTGTTACTACTGGCGGTTGGGTAAGACTGCTTTTGTCTGTACATTTTTTCTAATGTTTAACCTGTATTTTAACTGAATAATAACAATATTATTGAACCCTGAAATAATTTAACTTTTTTATTTCTTTTTTTTATTTAAGTGCTATGTGTCACTGTGCATCATTGATATATTTTTTAGTGTAATAATTTCAAGCCTGCATCCAGTTTTTATAAATCTTGGCAAACAAAATGGTAAAATACCTTTCAGTTCTGCTTCTGTGGCTCTTCTTGTAGAATTCTTTAAGGTATTATTATACATTATTTCTAGGAATTTAATACTTTTCTCTGACACCTGTGACATCTGCAAATAAGTTTTAAGGACAGAATACATTGGGATACATTTTTAACACATTGTTTTTAGACCATACTGTTGTACCAGATTACATACCTTAAATAATTAAACTTTGGTGCAGCATTTATTTGGCAAAATTAGTGATTTAGTCTAAAATCGCTAAAATAAGTTCACATCAATGTGTTTTTATGTTTTACATCAAAGAAACTGCAAGCTAAATTTAAATTATTTTTTTATATCAAATTAAATCACACCACAATTTATATGAATCTCCACCTTGAGGGAAGTTTTCGCAAAAACTTGAATGAAATTTGTGAATAGGTCCTCAGAAGTTGTGTCAATTCTGGACTAAAGGATTCTCATTAAGCAAATTAAATTGTGACAATAATTGCAAGTTTATTGTATGTATGTAATGCTATTTTCCAAAGTGAATTTTATACTGAACTTACTGGGATATTGCAAAGGAAGTATGGTGAAAATCGAAATAAGAGATGAAAGCATGACTGTAGACAAATTCCAGCACATTAATTTTATAATTTTTTCACAATATTTATTTCTTCTCTTACAGTACTCCATTGCATTACGAAATTATCCTTTGTGTCTGCTGATACGTTAAAAAAAATTTATATAGTTTTGGTGGTGTTTTTATTTAAGTATGTGTGTTTGAGCTAAACACAAAGTATTTGCTTATTGTTTCACATTTAGCTTCTCATATCTGCTGGTTTTGTCCTGAAAGACATTTTTACATATGAAAAATTCACCATTCCATCGCCACGTATCATCATGCTGTACTCTGTGCCCGCTATCTTGTATACTGTAAATAACAACCTCATCACACATATTCAATTATATATGGATCCATCTTCATTTCAGGTGAGTCAAGCCTATCAATAAAAAAAATAACACCCGAGTAATAAATCGCTGACCTAAGGGTGCAATAATTTAGACTGGGCGAGCAACATGAATAAATAAAGTAAGTTTATAAAGGCATATTTTATTCCATGATCTTTCACTGCAAATAATAAGAAAGATAACATTGATTTCCATGTTAGATGAATTGATATTGCTCAGCCAGACAAAATTTTTGTGGAATTGGGAGAGCTATTAATAGCTCCGCTAGTTCCTCATATCTCAGAATTAGTCGAGTCTTTGCGTGAACAAGAGCGATCGCTCTCCCCTTATTGATAGGCCTGGTGAGTATACATTTAGAAATGTCAATCTTGTTATATTCATCTAAACTAGTATTTTGCTGCATACCTTTTTTTAGCTACTGAATAATTTAAAAATAGCAGCCACTGCAATCTGCTACTTTTTCATAATAAACAGGTATATATACTTAACAATTTTCTCTTTATATCTTTATATTTTTATGCCTTGTATTCTGCTTAGCCATTTATTTACTTTCTCAGCCGTAGCTGAATCATGGCACCGTAGCTTAATGGTTATAACTCTCGCACTTTGTACAGGAGAACGTAACTCTGGCCCAAGCCATGTGATCTCTCATGCTAGCTGCTGTCTACAAAGATATTTTTTAATTTTATTTTAAGACCAGTGAGGGAAATTGGGGAGACGGCACATTGTGTGGGCCTTTTGGATGTTGCAGGGAGTTTTCTGGTAGAGCCAGACCCTAATTGTACTCGAGGACTCCCCATCTAAGCCATGGCCCCTCCTGGAAATAATGGACAGGCTATATCCCTCGAAATTTGTGAGGCTAGCCATGTAAAATATGAACATCTTCTCTCTCATGCTAGCTGCTGTCTACAAAGATATTTTTAAGACCACTAGTATTGCAATTTTGAAACTTAGAAAAAGAAAGTATAAAAAAAGTATAGTATCTGTTTTCCTCTTTATTTCCCCCTTAACAAACATGTGTTCAACATGAGAACGGGTTTGTTATTTTGTCTTCTAGCATGTAAGATACTTTATCTTTCCAGACATATATCCAGAAGAAAGTGGTTTGCTGTTTTTCTTCTGTTTGTCTCTGGTGTAGTGAACAGGTAAGCGAACTAAGTGTATAAATCGAAGAAAACGCACAGACAGTGACTTGAGTTTGTCTAAAGTACAATATAAACTGTAAAGCATGTGAACACATTTAATTTTACAACAATTATGGGGAAAGTAGCACAAGATAATATAAGGGCAGTTAAATTTTATGTATTAGAATGTGTATTTTGTACGTGTTGTATAACATGGAGATCCCACCATGTGTTTTAATTTTTAAAGAATGTATTAGGTCAGCTATCTTTGTTAAATTTTAATTATTTTTAGTATTGGTGGATTACGTTCTGATGATGACACTAAAACAAAAAGCACCCTGTACATAACCTTCACTGGACTGTATCTTGTTATCATTTACTGTGGGATATCTGGACTGGCTGGAGTTTATACAGGTACTGCTTGTCATATGCTGGAATCTAAAACAGTTGCCCAAATCCGGATTAAAAATTTAATCTAGAACCAGCACAGTACAAATTTAAAAATATGGAACATAATCTTATAGTAACGAATTTGAGCCATTTTTGACCATTTTTGCGAAATTAAATGTCACGAACAAAAAAGTGTTTAGAAAATTGTGAAAATGAGAATCGCAAGAATAAAAATTCTTTTTTATGAACAATTTAACGGCTGTGTTTCTGTCTATTTATTTTTAGAAGCTGTTTTGAAAAGATACAAAACGGTAATTTCATTTTACTGCAAGTTTATTTAATAGACCTTTTCCACCGAACATATTTTCGAACCATAACTTCATATTGCTTGGAAAGGCTGACTTTTTTAAACCAATATAAATTTTTTCTATCCCCCAAAAAGGCTTTTATAGGAAATGTATGTTAATGTAGTAAAAGGTAATTTCAAATGTTATGCCTCCAATCGTTTTGAGCATTGAAAGAACGTTTTCGCGATGGATAAGTATCGAGGGTGGTGCAAATTTGCGTCCGACGAGATCAACTTTTTAACACATAAAACAATCCGAGTTTTTTTATGATTGTTAAACCTGTGATGATGATGTATAAAAGAAATCCCATTTTTTTAGACATCCATTCATCTTCAAAATATTATCTTATATGCTTTCGGTATCTTATTAAATGCTGCAACCTTCTTCTTCTCATCGACGCCATCATCTGGTAAGAATTTCGTTTCGTTCATTTGGTCTCGTTTAATATCTTTTTTATAGAATTGACACGTACAATTTTCAAATGCTCGTACTCTTTTTCGAGATGAATAGACAAATTAAATTGGCAAGATAAAAAAATAATTAAATTGACAAGGAAAACCACTGGACGCCTCCCAGGCTTTCTATAAAGAATTCGTGTACAGTAAAAGTAAGAAGTTGTTAAAGGGTGTGTATTTCAGGATAATATGCGTTGTGTTTTCCATGCAGGATTTCTTGACGGATTCTCTATTTGGACATGGTCGATTGTTGTTACGCAGGTATGTTTGTTCTCACAGTAACCGCGTTGAAAATTCGTAGGCTAATACAGTGTGTATTTTCACATTATTCGCTTTTGTTAAAGATAGCTTCCGTCGTCTGTGTATTTAGCATTTCTGTCTTAAAAGCGTACCAGAACACCAAACAATCTTAGTAAAACTAGTCGAGCCCGTGGATAAATCCACGGGTTCACTCGTTTTTTATTTACTCCTTTCGTGTCTTGCTACTGCGGTTACCATTGTGTGTGACAGACAGACGTATGCAGGTATTATAATATAAATCAAGTTTGCTGACCGTTTATGCTAACAACGCCAGTCAAAACTGAAGTTTGTTTTTATTTTTCTGCAGGCATTGAATGGTATAATAATTTCACTCGTGTTAAAACATTCCAGCAACATCACACGCTTGTTTATGATTGGTGCATCTATGGTCCTCACGTCCGTCTTTGCGTACTTTATATTCGGTTATAGTATTCATATTTATTTTTTCATTTCATTTTTAATTGTAATTATTGCGCTATATTTTTATCATGAACTTCGTGTAGATGTAACACGAAAATTGAATATTTAGTTTAGTTTATTATTATTTGTTAAAATTGTCGAGGGAACGTTCAACGCGATAAACTTTTGAGAGCAGATGTTTTTGTTTAAAATTTTTTTTATATTGTTTGTTTTAAAAAATGAAACTTTTGAAGCTCTTGTCGAAGTTATATTGGCAGAACCTTCATTTGTAACGGTGTGTATTTTAAAGAGAATTCGTTTCAAGGAAAGAACGTTCTATCAGAATAAGATTTTAAATATATAATTTAATTTATCTTCTTTTTATTGAGTTTTTGTATTCGTTAATCAAGTATTTATAATAACGTACGCACTTCAACTTTATGTTTTTGTTACATCAAATGTCGAACTGGTGGGAAAATAATAAGCGCCAATGCAATAAAGAGTGAATCTAATTCAAGCAGATAGCAAAACAATTTGCTGAACAGTAAAAGCTTGCGTGTATTCCATAGAACACTTACAGACAATATAGTCTTAATGGGTTGTTACAACAGGGAATTAATGTTTAAATACATTGTAAAAGCAAACACTAGCTGCGAAGTGAAAGTTTAAAATTATGATAAATATAGTTTACACGTTTTGCTAAGCTTACAATTGTCTATACTGTAAGTATGTAAGTGTGAAGGAGCATGAAGGCGAGTTTGTTAATAATGGCGAATGTATGGATATATGGTAATCATCACTTATGTATTGTAACCTTAACTGATGCAGATTACGGTTATTTTTTTCGTAATACCCCGTGTGTGTATGGTGACAAACTTGCTCTCACTGGAAAATTCGCGAAAGAAAAATATTTGTTCAAGATCGGAGATGTTGGAGATGGCGGGTGTATGTGATTGTGGGGTCACAACATAATGGGAACAGACAAAAACCAGAACAAAATCGTGTCTTCAAGGTTGTTTTTCTCTTTCTGGCAAGAAGAGGGTTAATATTTTTTTCTTTAGAAAAGTTATAAGAACATAAACTCGAAGGAAGCACGTTTCAGAGATTCTCAGATTTTATACGGGGAACTTATTAAGGAAGAGAAGGGTCGGTGATTTCGTTTAAATTGATAGTTGGTGATAGTGTTAATGAATTGAAGTTGGTGAATTTTTATTTTGGGGCCTAAAATAAAAGACGCAGCAATACATAGAGAGTAATTTTTTTTTCTTCTTTTTGTTCAAATTGCGTTGTCGAACGAACATAACGCCTTAAACTATTTCTGACTTTACCTTCGCTATTGGAAAAATTCGCGAAAATTTTTGCATTTTATGAACATAATTGTTTGCGAATGAACCATATTAAGAAATTTTGCAACAAAAAATTTTGACTGCTGGGGTTCTAATGAAAGGGGGGGATAGGTGGGTTGATAATTTGAAATGGGTGGTAAAAACATGTCGAAATTTGTGTAGCATGCCGTTATTGAACAAAATTATCAAGATTACCTTTATAATCCTTTTTCGTAAGATGATGCATTAAACATTTAGAACTCCAGGCTGGTTCGCACAAATCGTCTTCTCAATATAAACACGTTTTACAAGAAACTTGTTTCTTATAATGCTATCTGTAAAAACTATATATTTAACCAATCTCGTATTAAGTAACTTTAGAATTAGACCTCTCACCTGGTTTCTTTTAGAAGAACGCATACATGCAACTTGTTGTTAAAAAGAGTTTTTAAGTTTGTGGAAACCAGGGTTAACTCGAACAACTTTTTTTTTGTCATCTCAAATAACCTGTTAAGATTTATTTTCTTAAGTTATCGACAAAGCTCTACAAAGTATGAATTACAACAATAATATATCACGAAAGGGGATCTATGCATCATCGCTTGATAGAACATCGAAGAAAAAAAGCGCGAAAAAACATGTGAGCCAGCAGAGAATTAAACTTTATTCCGCATCAGGACAAGCTCCTGCACCAAGTAAAGATTTTTTTGAAATAGTTGTTTACAATGATGGCGTTGTTTGGCGAAAATGGCGTATACGATATACAAAAAACGGAAAAGTGATTCCATCTGAAGAAAAATACACGATAGAAAAATTTCTGGATAGCGACGTCGTACAGGGCGATGTCGAACGTTACCTTGGTGATGACGTTATTCATTTGGCATTAGGTTATTTGACGGGGTCATGGCTGGCTATGTTACCGCTTCATATACTAGCTAACATAACTTCTCATTTGAAACCGAAAGATATATGCAACCTTCAGCAGGTAAGTTTCATTACAACCTCAATCCCAGACCTTTTTTTGCCTGTACTATGACTCAACATATCAGACGCATGATGACGAGGTTATTTTAAGACGATAAATGTTTTTTTCGTACTACACGCTTTCTAGAACACTTAATTCCTATCGGCTGGAGGCTAGGAACTCTGAAACGAGAATGCAATCGTTTCTTAAAATGAAAACAATTTGTGTTCATTAAAATTCAGTCAGCCAAAACAATTCACGCAAGGCTCGGCTACAGGACCGGTGAAACTTGTGATGAGGGGGAGATCTGGAGGGGAGGTACCTTTTTTTCCGCAGAGATGACGTCAAAAACACTATTTTTTCGGTATAACAACCTTAAACCTTTCCCCCAACTAACAACACTGTAAAACTTTAGAATTTGAATAGCGTTATAGCTGATCTGGCAGTCTCAAATTTAAAAAATATTAAGACACCCGCAACAACAGCTAGGCTTTCTTAGTTACTATATTGGCTGCTTTGCATTCAATATCAATTCGTCAAGCCATGAGCTATTGCTTTTAGAGAGAGCTGACGGACTGTTCAGGTTTTTTTAAAGCTGTACAGAAAAAGACTTTTTCACTGTTGTATTTTAATTTTTTTAACTTAGGTGTCGACTGTAGCCAGCAAGCGGTATCGAAAAGATGAAATATGGAAATTTCATTTGCATGACGAATTTGGTATAGACGCCGATTTAATTGCTGATCGAAAAAAAAGCGTGAAAAAGTATTACATCCAAGAATTAAAAAGGAGGAAGGAGAATGAAATTGATTGGGATAATGTTTGACGTTGGCTTGTGTTGTAACCTCGTCCCCAGGTCCCCTGAGCCTTTTCGCCGCTATCAACTTCAACAAGGCAAAATGCCCTGGGAACGAGGTTGTTTATGTTGTTATTTAACAGACAGTTTTTTTTGCACAAGGAATTTCAAAAACATAGGGTCTCTGATTTAAATACGTTCTTTTATTTTATTTAAAAATTCCTCTTGCAACCTTTTCTTCCTGTGTTCCCTGTAAGGTGAAGTAAGTCATTTATAGCTTTACTGACCCTGAATAAATCCAGATTGCTTGTTTTTTGCTGTCTACTTGAAATAACAGGAAAAGAAACACTTCTTGATGACAATTATATATTACTAGTCGTTAGCCCGTGGAAAATCCACGGGTTCGCCCGTCCTTTTTATACCGCATTGCGTGCTTCTCGCTATTGCGCAGCTAAGCTACCATTTTGCGTGACAGACAGACAGAAGTATACGGGTATTATAATACAGACTAGCCGGTAGCCCGTGGAAAAATCCACGGGGTCGCCCGTCCTTTATATTTACCCCTCGCAACAAAGTGGATAAAAATATATCGCATTCGATATTCGTGTTTCCGTAACATTTTCTAACTCAGCGGTGGTTCCGGGTAGAGACAGACAGACGGAATACGGCTATTATTAAAGAGATAAAGTTAATTACAGATGCAGGTGATTTATCTAAGTACCGCATAGTTGTTGAATCATTTTGCATCAAACAATCTTGTTCTCGGGGCGCACCCTAAGTTATTTACAACCAACAGACCCCTAAGAATCTATACGTTACGCCGCCGTGTTTAAAAAACCTATAATTTCCCTGAGGCAAGGTTGATAAAAGCCATACAATCCTTTTTTTATGAAAAACATACTTTTTAAGAATGTTAAGGCTAAAATTAGGAACATTTTAAGAACATAATCAGTCTTAATTTCATAGATTGAATTATTTCTAAGAAACCGGATAGTTTTCTTTTACTAAATCCTTATACAAGAAGAATTTAAAAACAATCTTTTTCAATTCTATAAAATCTTCACCACCATTTGTAAATCTGACCATATATTTCCTTATATTTAAAAGAACTGAAATAAGAACAGCCAAGATTAAAAAAACGTAAATCATAATATCCAGCTTCAGCTGAAGTTTAGACGTTCTTGTGAACAAAATATGCAGTTCAACCATTAACCTCGTTCCCAATGCATTTTTTTCTTCGATTAATTTCGGTAACAAGGAACCTTGGGGACGAGGATGTTCATCGGTTTTGCCTATCAACTATCGTTTGATTCTAGAATTTAAATTATGTTTTCACGCGGGCAAAATGCGTTTCAATACAGAGTAACTCAACCGTGCATAAATGCCGATGATGAGGATAATTTATGCGGAATGCACACTTTTGATATATTGCAGTATGGCACATCTAACGTTTTATAAGGCGGG
The DNA here is from genome assembly GCF_029227915.1 of Hydractinia symbiolongicarpus. Classification (NCBI taxonomy): domain Eukaryota; kingdom Metazoa; phylum Cnidaria; class Hydrozoa; order Anthoathecata; family Hydractiniidae; genus Hydractinia; species Hydractinia symbiolongicarpus. The sequence goes on along the minus strand of NC_079875.1, from coordinate 18,175,863 downwards.
CTAAGGAAGGTGGAGAAATAATGAGTTCAAAGTTAGCGAATTTAATTTATTTTCTTGGCTCGACGGTATGGTCCCTATCCACGTTTATCGTACTACTACCGGACGTCAAACACTATTTTTATTCGAAATGTGTCTGGAAATTCAATTTCAATGTGTGCGATAGATTTTTGGGGATAGAAGGAGCCTATCGGTTCACAACATCCATTGTAATGTTTTATCTCTTTCTGGCAGTTACAACAATAAATTGCAATTCCAAGATAGCCTCACGGGTGCATCACAGTTTTTGGTTTTTTAAGGTTGTTTTGTTTGTGTTAACCAACTTGGTCGCATTCTCAATCCCGTTTTCAAGATTCCTACTGGAAAAGCTGTACGAAATATTTTTATATTACACTGGATTCTTTATGGTGGCCATGTTTGTACTGGGTGTTGATTCCGCGCATGCGTTCAAACTATTTTGGCTGAGAAAAGCGCGGGAAAGCATGGAAACACCAACTTGTTATTTATGTACGTGGTTGTTTATATTACATTTACTGACATCATTTTTATTTGCTATCTCACTGGATGTGCTTTTGACGTTTGTGTTTTTTAATAACATTCAAAACTGCATCAACACCCTATTATTTGCTGGCATTAATATATGTTTATGTCTTATTTGCTTTTGTTTATCGTATTTTCCAACACTACAAGAGCGACATTCCTCGTCACATATCATATTTGCTTCAATGTTTACCATAGTAACATACGTAACATGGTTAGCTCTGTCGGATCCGGAAAATGAATTTTGTAATATGTATGGGACCATATTTACTGGATCAATTTTAGAAAGCGCAATAAGCTTTCGTTCTCTTATTTCCATGGCAATTTTGTTCCCGCCATTATGTTTTCTATGTTTCAAAGGAGACACACCTTCGTATATACGTAGTTTAATCAGCAACGCTAACTCCACCGCAGAGTCATTGCATATTTACTCTTCCTTCCATTGGACGATGGCTGGAGCGTCGTGCCACGTGATTATGTCAGTAACAAACTATTATGAACCTGTGTACACCGTTTTAAAACCGGTTTCTTTAACAGACAAGTCAATGCGTACTTCTGTAATTTATTTTGAAGGGTACAATAGAAACCGTTTTATTATGTTATGCATCGTCAGCAGTTTTTTACCATTGTTGTACGGATGTTTACTTACGATTCGTATTATCCGAGATTGCCTTACTCAATCAAAATTAAAAGAAAACGAGAATGTGTCGAAATCAAAGTTAGATGAGACAACGGAAGAATTTATTCACGTTGAAGTGACTCGCGAGGAAGCCTTGGATTTACTTAAAAAAGGATCAAATTTACATGGATTGGAGCAAACGGAGAAATCTTTTGAATATTTACTCGTTCAGTGTTTTTACATTTCAAGTATAAAAATCTCATTTTGGTTGTTTCCAAGAAATATTAGTCAAACTTATTTTAATGGGAGGAATGGTAGTAATGCTTGTACCATTATCTCCCTAATAATCGGAAGGTTCTTCTCCCGATCGGATATTCCGTTTCAAAATCGGGGATATTTAGAGGATACATGGATGAATTTATTCTACGCTTCGATCAAAGAAGGGAACATTCTGTATGATAGTATTGTAGAAGAATTGGGCGTTCTGGATCTGAGCATCGAAGAAGTTAATGAACGACTGGGTACTAAGTTAAACATCCTTACGGTTATGCCGTCGTTAGCTGTGTCTTTTGAATCAGATGTTAAGACGGCGACAATATTGTACCAACTTCGTCAACTCGTGTTTTTGAAACGTAAACAAGTAGTGTTGTTTATACATAAACGTCGTACGTCGTCCTTCTTAATATACGATGACGGAAATGTTATATACACAGACTCTCATGCCTTTGGTGAAAATGGTTCTTTAATGATTGCAAGTACTGAACATAAATTAGATAACCTAGTTTACTTTTTGAAGGACACACTTGGTTCGAACAATAACAAATTGGCAACATTGACAGCTGTTGTTTACGAAGATAGACGACGGATAGGAAAGTGAAACAGAATCTCTTTCATCGTCGAGTATACCGTAATTATTTCTGGATTAATACTGGTGACAGAATAAAAAACCGGACCTGAAATAACCAGATGTATCTTTTAATAAAATTCGATAAAAAGCAAGTTTAGTCGCTTTTACAAATTTTTGGAACACAGTATCATGTCTATATTGTTTTAACAAGATGTTAGATACATGTTGCATTTTTTGAACACTGCCAAGGCTACTTCGAATGCAGCAGCTTCCCCGAAAGCTTGACCCGAAATGTTTTGAGAGCATCGACTTAACTACGTCTCGTCTCGTAGTCCTGGATTTTCCATACACCCATTTTATTTTTGACGAAATATCATACCTCAATGCAAGCTTAATGTTCATTGGAATCCTTTCCAATGAACATTAAGCTTATATTTGCTATATCTATTAGGAATATATATCTATTAGTTCTATAAATTAAATTTCGTAAAATGTGTTGTTGGGTAGTGAGGGGGACGGTGTAAATAAATCCGTTAAAATTTGAATTTTTCATACCGCAAAAACACTAATTTGATTAGAGAAGGTATTTTGAACTGATTTGTCGTCTACACGTTAATGGAGCGCACGTTCTTGAGATTCCACGAATTAATGATACATATTATGTAAGAAATCAAAATCCAGATTGACGCTCAGCATCTATTTTTAGATTAAGACAAAATTACGATTTATATTTTGTCGAAATAAAATAATTTAAATCACATAATTCATCCTTTTCCATCAAACGCAGTTAGCGCATGCGCAATTTGGCAATATGAGAGGTTTTTTGTCTCGATTCGAATGGAAAAGAGATTTTTCAAAACAAAAACAAACAAAAATCTAAACAAGACGAATCAAATTTTTTCCCGCCAAAAACAGTTTACAAAACAAGTACGAAAAAGAAAACAAAAAATTACGTCACAAAACGGAAATACTTTATAAATTGTTTCGCATATTTACATTATAATGGAAGGGGGATTCTGTTGCGCATGCGTTACATAAAACGCCTTTACTTTCAGGGTTTAACAAGCTCTCATCACTCCCTCTTTCAGCAACATTGTTTTAAACTTGCGTTTTTCAAAAAATATGTTCTTTTTTTAAAATCATTCAACAGGTGTGATGACAAAATGATTACAAAAACGAGTAAAACACTATCTCGTGTTACTATCAAAAAGGATCAGCGTTGGCTAAAATTCAACGTCACATAATATCGCCCATTACTGCGACATTTAACTCTTAAAGATTTTTAAAATATTATTTAGTACAAAAAAAAATTGGTGTGGAAATTCAACTTTCGCTTTCTCCGGGGGTCTCGAGTTGTTGTGTGTCAAGATGAGTCTCTTCTTCTTGCCCAATTATCTCGTTGTCACGTGGTTGCTCAGGTAACTCACTTGCTGCTTTTAATTCCTCCTTTTCGTCCGGAAGGAAACGCGGGTCGACCGCACTGAAACGCGTGTGATTGAACTGACGCAAGTGAAGCTAAGAAATGAAACAAAACGTCAGAATTTATACAGTTGAAATCTCTCTACAGCGCTAGGTTATGATTGAAGTCTTCGATACAAAGAAATTGTGTACATCGCGCTTTTTAAATTGTATAACATAAGTATTGAAGACAAAAAGAGTAAAAAGGTGAAGAAAAATTTTTGTTTTTTGTGGGTTTGACTACTTACTTGTAAATGTAAATTGACTTCAGCACTGCGACATAAGTACGGAAAATTCCCGCCCGTTTTCAGATGGGCGCGTTTTGCATTTGGGTAGCATTTGTACACTTCTTCTTTCACTTGATCGGATATTGCACATGCGTCAAACACCTGAAGTAACAATCCGATCATTAAGGAATACACTCTTTTTTTACAAGCATGGCTTTTATAAGCACACTGAAGCTGGGTACTTTGTAAAAATCAGGCACAAGTGAAGTAAAATCCAAATTTTAAAAAGCATAAAGCAATCAAACCTAAAGTGTATCTTAAAAGACAGAAGGGAATAGAATTCTATATTTACATATTCCACATACACATGCACATACTAAATGTTCGAAAACTTTTCGTAAGAGTTTAAGGGTGCAAACACAAGCAGGAAAGGTCAATATTGTGCTCTGAAACAAGTTTTATAAGCATAACGAGGCTGAAAAAGTATATACATTAACAAAAGAGTGTAATTTGATGTTGTGGTCAGCCAACACATGCGGGAAGACGAAAATACAGCAGCGGTTTATAACTGTTGAAAACAAGAAAGCATCCATCTGTACCTTAATTTCCGTGGGAAATAATTTTCGGTAGTAAAAAGGAAGACTTTGCGGGAATTAATTTAATCGCGGATTGATCAGAAATTAATTTTGTGATGAAACCGCGAAAGTCGAGGGCTTGTAAAAGATAATATTTATTTTTTAGTGTAAATGGCTACTTTCTTTCAAACGCGCCACAGAGAATTATCCTCAAAATCCATAAATTTATGACTAAAAATAAATCGTGGAAGTTTATCTTTGCGAACTAAGTGCCATGAAATTTGCAGCTTTAAATTAATGTAAATTCGCGAAAAATCTCACAAAAATTAGTTTCGTTAAGGTACACACAGAACCTATTTTAAACATCAATGGAATGCTCAAAGTACATCACAACAAAGAACATCATCGAGAACAACACTTACATCGAGGATAGTAATGGGTATGCCATGCAATTTTTGAGGCTCGATGTACGAATCTCGACAGTTCAACGTCAAACGTGAAGCGATCTCTGCACGGCCAAGACCGTCAAGCTAAAACATGAAAAATAAAACAAGCAATTATTATCTAACTTAACTTAAAAATCATGCTTAATGAATGAAAATGAGCATCACAACTCTTGATAGTTAATATTCATATCGCAAAATCTGGATTAGTATTGATGAACATCCTGCTAGCTCAAGCCTGAAGACGATTACTTCTTCATCATATCAAAATTTATTAAAAATAAGTGAGGGAACTGAATGAATGAACTATCATTTAAAACAATCTGAATGAATGAATAAAGTACCCTTTCCACCATAAAGTCAATCGCATCCGCAACGTCAGGGTCGACTTCGTTGATTTGAAGGTTATCCATAATCATTTTTTTTAACAAGAATCCTGGTAGGAGCCAGTAACTGAAAGTAAAGTGGACACAGGACTAATTTCTTTCTAAATTCATATTACACATTAAAACTTTCGGTCCACTCAGGGTTGCAAGTTTGAAAATGCAGAAACCTCCTGAAGGTATCATTTTTTCCATTTATCTATACATCCACTTTAATAACAAAATTTTGTTTATTCAATGAATTTCCACTATGTTGGCATAGTTTTTGATTGCATAAATTATCCAAATGGCAAACACGTTTTATAAGTTGCCTCCTCGTCGTCGCTGTATTGTCTTGCTTGCCCTTTTCACAAGCGCTTATTTTCCAATACATAATTTACTATAATTTATAAATCTTCGTGGAGAGTCGACTTTAAAACAGCGCTTTTACAGTATATACATGACAAATATTTGCGATGCAACTTATTTAAGTAGTGCACGTTTCACAAATCCGCAACAGTCGGTTTCTGACTACGCATTTTATTGTAAGAATATCAGCTAAATTTTATCTTTGCCATTGTTCTCATTTTATATTTATTTTCCAACCTTTTCAAGCCCGATTGTACTTATAAAAAAGCCTAGAAAGCACTTACAATCCAACAGCATTAGTTTGTTGAAAGACAGTAGTGTCGGTGAACGAGTTGCATAATACTAATGAGTGTATACGTGGACTTTTTACTGTATGTTCAGCAAATTTCTGAGCTAAGAAACCGCCCAACGAAGCACCGAAAATATGAACCTAAAAATAAACAAAAACATGAACTGTGGATACGCTAAAACAAAGAAATACATTGATGTGGTATAATCTCCTCAATGCAAGAACATGGATATTTTTTAGTGACAAACCAATAAAAAAAAAATTATTTATGCCGAATCTCAAGGAAGCGCAAAATGCAGAAAACGGTCGTTTTTTTGAAGCAATCTTTTTAGCTACTCATTAGTCTTTTCGTCCGATGTGCTTATTAGTGTCTTCTACAAAATCTTTTGATATATATATTACGAGTCAGCAAAAAGATTTTGATTTTAAACTTCTCTTGTTGTGAAAAAACTTTAATCGTGAAAAGTCCTGGATGGATTGAACGAACTTGAATCAATATTGGCGGCTGGTTTTAACAATACTGATGGCAAATACGATTTTTTTTTATTTGATTTTAGTTAATTCGATTAAAAAAATTCGCCTAAGAAAAAGGTTTGTTTACAATTTCTCACCTGTTACTTGGTTAGATTAGCAGAAAGTAGGAATACTTTTTGGTTAGACCTTTTCCTACTGCTACAAGCATGATGTGAAACAAGCTTAGCTACCCAAAGCGACGCGTTTAGAAAGGAATGATATAAGATTGGTTAGGTGGATGTGTAACGCTATTTGGAGAGACAGAAAATGTTTAGATGAGCGAAGAAGCAGGCTGGGTATCTGTAGCATTAACTATGTTATCCAGATAAGAAGACTGAGTTAATTGGGACACCTAAAAAGAATGGAAGAGGATATTTGGGTAAGAAAGTGTAGAGACTTAATAGTTTCAAGGGCAAAGCTCAGAGGTAGAGCGAGAAAGACTTGGTAGGAGATAATAAGCAGACTTGATGGAAAGGAAATTGAGTTTAAATCTAACACAGTCTAGATCTGATTAGAAGAGGGTTATTATTATACTAGCATGAAAAATGGACATTAAGCCTAAAAAGATGATGATGATGCATATACAGGTTTATATATGTTAAATTAACAAAAACATAGTATGAATATTTCTAAACCAATAGCTATGATGAGTCGAAAAAAGATATTTTAACTGGATGGTCAAGAAATATGTTTAAAATAAGTACAACAAGACATCACACCATTAAAAGTCTTACTTTGTCCAGACGAAAGTGATCCAATAAACGACGAAATCCTTCGACCCATTCTTGATATGTCCAATACACTGGATATTCTATCTATATATGTATAAAATAAGGAAAAAACATCAAAAATTGAAATTTTAAACACGATTTGCTGATTGTGCTGTTGAAGTTAAACTTTTCTTTTCTTCTGAATAAGATGGCTGACCTAATTATAAAAAAATTTGTTTCACTTGTATGTACACAAAATAAACTGCAGGTATTTCCTTTTCTTCCCTATGTAGCCTGATGTGAGTTTAGTTTAAAAAAAGAAATTGGACAAATAACTTACAGACATGACACGGTATCCTATACTTGACAAAGTTAAAATTTGCTTGAAAAACACATCTGCGGTTCCACTGGCTGGTGGAAGAAACACTATAGGACATCGAACAGTCTTTGGACCTGCATCATATACCACCCATACTTTATCTTCTTCCCCATCACAATCAACAACAACCTGTTAACAAAGACAGGGCTTTACATTATTGGCTTGTAATAAATGTAACACTGCTTACGTAAAGTATATATTTTTGACAAAATTCTATGTTCCTGACATATAGCTTGAGCACAACAAAAACAAGAAAAACAACACAGGAAAATACCTTTTGCTGTGGTACCGTACTGCGAAAGCTTTGATACTCTTGTGACCGGCTAATTACAGAGCCAACATCTGGAGCAAACATGATTTCATTCGTAGATGGTCACAACATAAGGTTGCAGTATGCATGCAAATGTGTTTAGATAGCCTAGAGTTTTAATGCTCATTATTGAAAATACTTTAAATGCAACCTTCAAATTATTTGACTGGTCAGATATGTGTGTTACCAGTAACTATGTGTTGAGAACTCCTTTTTTATATATTTCTAAAAAATCTGTTATTCCTCAAAAAGTCCAAATTTTCATCAATATTTTGTAACACCTGTTTCATAGTGGCTGTTGCAATTAAAATAACTATTAACACGGGATCAATGCTAAGTAGTCTATAGTGCGCCTAGACAAAAGCTATATACAGAGAGGTTCTTTGCTATAGTCAACAAATTTCTACAAACTCACTTTATATTTTTAATTTAAACATTGTGTAGCTAAGTCGCTATAAAATATGTTAAGTAGACATGTTCAAAAAACATAGGCAGGGATGTGAACATTCAAAAAATGCCAAATTTGATCTTTCAGCTATAACTTAAAAATTATTTCCTTGATTTCCATGAAACTTTGTATAAAAAAGGATAATCATGTAAAAAATCTGATGAAATATTTTTTTTCCAAAACCTAAGCAACGCAAGGAAATTGACAAAAAAGTGAATTTGTTACTTAAATATCTCTTTTGTTGTTTTGAAATTATTGGTAGATACATAACAGCAGTCACTGCTTTTTTTATCCTATTTGAAGCTAAAAATAACATCAGACAAGAAAAGTAACACTATTCCCAGAAAGATATGTGATAACAAAGTAACAAGGGCAATATTATGAGTGTATTACTTTTTGGACCTAAAATTTGTAGTTATAATCTAATAATTAGTCATAATTTGATTAGAAATTTATGGGAAAACTACATTGTAATAATTATTTTAGGTGAATTTCATTCAAATTAGGGATAAAAATATAATATGCATGGTAAAATTTGTTAGGATTTTTAACAAATTAATTTTTGTCATTAAAGGTAAAAACATATTTTAATTCTTTTCCTTGGGCTACCAAATTTTTTTAAATTGAAAAAATAAATCCCAACTAACTTATAATGTGGTCAACATCAACAGACAAAATTGACAAGCAAGTAGACTTAGTCATGTTACTTTTTTATCACACAAGTTTGGAAATGATAAAGGCCATTAACACCCAAGATTGTCGTTTAGGTTCAGCAACGTAGTAAGAAAGAAGATTTTTCCTAAATTTCTTCTATATCAATATACAGTAATAATAAGTAACTGAGAATGCAATCAAGGTTACATTTTTATCAAGTACACATAATGTTACAGGTTTATCACCAATATTTATTCTTACAAACCCTTTTTAAAGCTTACCCAGTTAATTTCTTAAAAGGATGATTTGCTAGAACCATTTCTTCATTAAATTATTGATCAATAAAGTAACATATATTTAATGCAGGGTATAGAACAATAACTTTATTTTAGTTACATATATACTTATTTCATGTTGTAGCAAAATGTTGAAACTTTTTTTTTTTATTGATTTATGTTCTAAATGAAAAAAAAAACAATCGCAATCTTCAGATAAAAACTCTTTAATATGTTTTCTGTTACAGATTTATCATTTTCCCAGCTTGCCTGAACCAAGTTTCCAAGTTTCAAACATTTATAGAGCTTTTTATCATTTTTAAAAGCTACAATTGTTATTTTCTTATCATTTCTCTTGTTTGAGTTTGTAAAGCTAATGTCATAGTTTACACAAACTACAAGGATGGGAACTTCACTGTTACAAAATTTTGTTATTCTATTTTTTAAATATGTATTCAAGATTTTTATTGGAAATACCAGATCAGCTACAGATATGTCACATGGTTACCAATGTTTACAATTGGCCAAAATCCTGCCTATATTTTTTGAACATGTCCATGCCCTTTATTTCCTCCAATACAGCAGGTTATACTTGCGCTGTTTGGAAACTTATACAGCAAGTTATTCTTCTCCTACTTAAAATAATAAAAATAATAAAACAAACAATTTTAGTGTTTTTTAATGTTTTTTGCGCAGTTTTATAGGAAAATCTAAATTTAAGTGCAAATTCTTTTTCAGACTATGGTTGTTTAGTTGAGAATATTTAGCGTTAAAATCATTTTTTTTTAAATTCATAATGGAGGAGGGTGTTACGACAAGCATATTCTATCTTGTTTTAATTATTTTTCCTAAAGGGTATCGACCAAACTCTTGCTGTATTACAGTTTAGCTAGCGTAATTTTAAACACAATATAATAATCATAATAACAATGGACAGTGTTGTGACAATAATCTGTCTTGTTTTTCACTTGTATTATAACTATTTTACTGAACGTAGCTAATTTTTGTTATAAATCACATAAAAATTTAAACTTCTGTTTAACCACGTAACTATTTTTGTGATTACAAAATTTTAGTTTTATCGCAACAAATTACCATGAACAAAGAATCAACTTCCAGCGGCCTTAGCAATGGTGATTATAAAGTATAACGTTATTGATTCACCTTGTTTAGTATAGTTGTAGATAGACATTCAACTAACAAAAAATAACATCATTGATATCTTCTATGTTCATTATATTTTCATGAGAAAATGTTTGTTTTTTTTCATGTTTTTTTCTTTAAAACTTTTTTGCTTGATATTATTTTTTTGTTTTCATTAAAATTAGGGTCAGTCGGGCCCGTAGAACAACTAATTAAATTGGAGTTGCCTTAGAAACAAATTTACTTTCGCCTATCAGAAAATCCTGGGGACACATCCCACTGGACCGACTGGCTCATTCTTTGCAAGGACTTTAGGCCGAAACCATAAAATATTTTTGATGACAATTTTTTTACAATATTTCTTAAAATTGTTAGTGACCCTAACTAATGGAAGTTGGCATTATTGTGACGCTTAAAGGTTACTCAAAAAACTTTTTCTATATCATAGAGAATATTAAAGTATTATCAAAAGTGTTTTACTCAACCTACCAAATAAGTGTCGCGTTTTCTTTTTCAAACAAAAAAAAAATAATCATAACTCAAAAGTTAACAATATTTCCCTGTATTGATTTAAGACAACATAGGATTGTGTGGAGCTTAAAAATATAAAAATGGTTGTACTGTAGGTTGTCAATTTTACTTTTTTGTTTTTTGTTCTTAATTTATTGTGATTCTTTATTAAGCATATTAGGCTAAACTTTAAAATACCACCTGTTCATTATTGAAATATATATCTTCTCGGCCTATGCAGCCTACGCAACCTACGGTTACGGTTAGGGTTGGGATTAGGTTAGGGTTGTTATCTATATATATAGCATATGACGTCATCTTTGTGGGTCGCTTAGAGTCTGTAGGCTGCGTTGGATAAATAATCTATGGCATATGTCATATTTGTAGGTCGTGTTTACGCACCATTATTGTGTTAGTTTTATCACAGTAGGTAATATTCTAAAGTTACTCCCCCCAAAAATCTTTAATCTTCATCAGCAGCCATTTTACCCTGTGTCAGTCCAGTTTTTTTACCTATACACAAAAGTGCCTGCGGATGCCGCATGGACCATTATTATTCTTAAAATGAAATCAAAACAACTATGTCATGCTGGTGGTCTATAGAGCTCTCAAAGTATTCACTAGCGCTTTTCACTTATTTGTCCAAGAGGTCGTGGGTTAGATCCTCACACGAGGCTGTGTTTAAAAATCTATCTCCAACCTGGCAACTAACTAGGAGCTCTATCTAAACACTAAAACCTGACAGAAATTAATGAAGATAGGAAATAGGAAGCATAGCTAGTTACGCCCATTGATGAAACTTCTGAAGGGAAACTTACAGGAGAGATTAAGTCAAATGTTGGTTACAGGAGGGGTTCAAAAGGGGAAGGACACGCGCACGACATACTTTCGTTTCGTTTCTATTAAACGCTTGCTCCTTTTATTTCCCTGCGACTTACCTGCCATTTTTAAAAATTCAGGTGATCGGCCCTGAAATCAAAAATGCAGAATCAGGTCAACATCGATATTGCGCCGTGTTATAAAAAAGACAAGATTTATGTCTATTTTTTTTTTTTTTGTCAGCATCGACTGTCGTTTTTCGGAACAACCTAGTGCCAAAATAATTCATTTTCATGAAAAAATTGATTTTAAAATCAAAACTCCAGACTTTCTATGCGGTGGCTCTCTTTTCGGCCATCATCACATCAATTCATAGAAAATAAAATAATCTGATTGGCTAACTAATTTTCTACCTGTCGTCCGCGCAAAACGCAAAACGCGAAGAAAAAATTGAACTCAATTATACTTTTTCTTGAAAAGAACGGTAAAAAAAAATTCCATTTACGTGGTGTAAATATTTTAAGTACGCAAGCTTTTCTGTTTCCTTTTCGTTCCGTTCCTCTCTGTGGAAAATCTTTTTTCCTGAAGTGGAAAACAGCTTTACTACCGCATTCAAATCAAATATTCTGCCTAGTAGTGTAGATTAGCCTTTAAGTTTATTTTCTAAAAATATGGTTTAAACTAAGTTATTATATATCTCTTACAAGGAACTTATTTTTACATCCTCGCCCCCAGATATTTAGCCTGATGTTAAAGCTGCTAGCGCGTCAAGTAAGCTCTTTTTTCGCCGTGCATCACATTGCTAGGTCTTAACATTTTGTTTAGTTTTGCATTGTAGAAGGAGGAAAACGAGGCAATTCTAGTTATTATTTCAGCTTTAGCTAAAAAACAGTAAACTATCTCACGATCCGTATTTCTATAAAGCCCTATAATTTTTAACTTTTATCACAGAGAATTTTACACTGATTAAATTTCGAAATGGTAGGTGGTGGTGCAAGTCCCATACAACACAACCTCCTCACCAGGGCTCTTTTTCTCTTTCTGACGAGATTATTAAAAGGAAAAAATGACTCTTGGGGACGAGGTTGCCATACGAGAAATAAAAATAACATTTTATTGACTAATTACACTGCCTGTTCTTAAAAAAGTTTTTTATTTTAATTGGGATGGGTCATGAATGATACTGTTGCACTTCCTTCTTAATACGACGGAAATTCACGAAATAAAGACTACAGTGGGTTCTTGGTATAACATACGTCTACGCTAAAGTGTGTTATATTTGACTCGCGGTTTCAAAAATTTTTAAATAAACAGAAAATAGCATTCAACGCAGGGGGCCTATGACGCACTCGCCAAGTTATTAAGAACAAAATTTTTTCTTGTCCCATTGGGGTTATAAATTGTTCAAAACAAATTATTACGTACGACATTCTGGGTTAGTGAAAATTGATCGCAGTTTTTAAAAGATCCTTAATCATATAATGGAATCGCAACGCTCAAAAACGTTTACAGAAATTCAAGTAGAACGTGAGAATAGAAGTCGTAAAGTTTCGTTACCGGCCTCACAGTTTTTCACAACAAGTAACGAGGTTACAAATAGTTACATTTCAAGTAAATTGCGAACGAAGTTACCAAGTTTGGCGAAAGACAGCACGAATCATCTCTCGTACTCGCGATACAGCAGAAACGTTAATTCCTTAGAATTCCGCCATGGACAACCAAAAAAGGACGCTGCTTTTCGTAAAAATAGTTTATCGATCGAAAACATTGACAAAGTAAAGGAAGATAAATCTACAGCCGCGGTGAAAGGAAATATTTATCCTAACTCAGTGAAGTCGACACGAAAACTCTCGCTAGACAAATATTACGTTACTCCAAATAATATAAATCTCGAAAATAATTATTCTGGATCAAACAGCTTGAAAGAAAGGATGTGGCGAAACAGTTTTGCGGTACCTGAAAACTCTCGAAAACTAAGGTACGACTACCGAAAAAGATCACTTCCAATTTTACACAAACGGGTAGAACTCGAAGATAAAAAAGCAATCATTGAGGAAACACCCTCCATCACACCTACAGTGTGTTTATCTGTAAAGTCCAGTCCCGAGTTTGAAACGATACTTTTAAACTTTCGTGAAGAAAAACCTGGACTGAATATTTAAAAAAATAATCTTGCTTTATTAAGAGAAAGCATGATCTCATATGAAAGTCGTTACAAGAAACGCGAGCAAAGGTGCTATATAAAAAAACGCGAGTAAGAAAGTTTCATACATTGGACTCTCCATAACTCGAAACCTTTTAACTCGAACTGCTCCTTTAACCCGAACGAATTCGTAGGCACCGTGAAAATTTTCTAATGAACTCTCATAATCAACTTTCTACTACTCGAATCCCCTTAATAACTTGAAAATCTCCTTAGGTCGAACAATATTTTGAAAGGCTATTTTCGCTCTTCATAAGTCGAACAATCTGAAAATTGAAGAGTTTCAGAGTTTTTTTCTGAGATTCGAATATTTTCTACGTGTGTTCGGCCCCTTAGATTATTCGAACGAAGTCATTTTTTTCATTACAGAATAGATTTAGTCAACAGAAATAAACTGTTTACGACTTACTTCTTCCCCATAAGGTAGATTATTACTCGAATTCATCGTTTTCTTTCAAAGAGCTTATGTATAAAGGATAAACGTAGGAAAAATTCCAAACTCTCCAGTACTCGAACCGCTCCATAACTTGAACGATTTATGATTCCCCGTGAGTGTGGGAGTTATGGAGAGTCCACTGTATATTTGCAGCATTTACTATGAATCGCACGAAAAACATCCCAGCTTTTCAGGTTTTTTGCTTCTTAGAAATAACGGCAAACTTTTTATTCGGGTTCTTACGATGAAAAGTGGTTATGTTATTTTGTTATTATTATGCTCTGTAAATATTCGTAAATGAGAATAATAAAAAAAATAATAACCAGTGCAAAAAAACTTTCATAACCCCACACCTGACTTTTCAATAACTTTTGGAGTTTCAAACCAAAAGGTATTCGAGGTACAAATGCATATTTTTAAATGGTGAAATTTAGCATGTAACGATTTGCGATTTAACCATCGTGTGGAAATCTTCGAATAAATCTGGGGTAATGAAATATGAATACAGTAGACTCCCGGTCATTCGAAGCTCAACGAGGGATGGGAATTTACTTGAATAACTGAAAATTTCCTTTTTTGGTACAATTTTCACTCTGACGGATTTTTTGGAGGGATTTGAATAAAAAAGTAGTTATATCAAGTTTCTACTCCACAGTTTTAAACGCAACGAGTGTTTTAAACGTTAAAATATACAAATATAGTGTTTACTTAAAACAAATATCGACAATAACCATTCTTCATATCTATATTCTTATGAAGTGTTTGTGAAATAGTTTTCAATAAAAGTTTGCTTTCTGCCTTCGGTAAAAAAGCGATCAACTCCAGGGCATCCTCAACCTCCGATAATGTTGGTTTTTGTGGAGGCACATCGTTTACTTCGATTTCTTCATCATTTCCGTCTTCCTCCTCTACGCTGTTGCCATCAGTATCATTAACAATGGATTCAACTATTTCTTCATCGGTCAAAATAGTTCATTGCATCAAAAGTATTCAATGAAATTTTCTACAGCAGTCGAGGAGAAGTAACAAAATCATTATGGATCTTATGTCATTGATAGTAAACAATGAAGATCCGATAGAGATAATTATTGAATTTAATTTCGTATGTATTGCCAAGGCCGGTCACGTGGTTTTTTAAGTGTTTAAAGGGCGTACAAGGCATGGAAGCGCTCACATGTCAATTAGTTCTTGAACCGTACGTTAAAACTGTTTGATTACCTATAAGATAAGCAGTTTTATTTTAAATGGTTTATGTTGTTGTTAATAACAGTGTATTTTTTTAATGATACCTTTAACCTTGGAGGGTTAGTGGCTGTAGCACTCGGGTCTAAGGATACGTTTCCCCATAGAACGGGGTTTTTCGCATCCAGCTTAGCCACGATTTCGGAAACGTTTCGATTGTAAATTAGTGGTTGTAGGAAATATAGATGTATTATATTGAATTATGACTACCGATAGCACACGATTGAGCGCAGCGAATTAGAAAACAATTCTAAGGAACTTGGAAACAACTTCAACAGTTATGGGGTTTCATGTGTACCGAAGCAAGTGGCAACCTGTTATTGGACAAGTTCTTAAAATACGAATGGAGCCTATGAATGAAGTCGACAAATATGCTGTGACTGTCCTTGACAACAAGGAGAATAACGTACTGGGTCACTTACCAAAGGGACAAAGTGGAAAATATACAAAGACTATATTTTACTTCCTAAGATCAGATCTATGGAATAGTTGTTTTGTGAAAGTCACAGGTAACTTCGAATAAACAAATTTTCGAATAACTGAAGTTTGAATAACTGAGAGAGATTTACACTAAAACGAGTTGGAAAATTCAAGTGGACCGAAAATCACTTCTAATAACCGAGAATTTTGAATAAGTGCAGGTTTGAATAACCGGGAGTCGACTGTAATTCTATTTTTCTTAGTGTAATTATGTGCATTTTATTATTTATAATTTATCTACACTACATAGATACAGTCAATATGGAAATACACAATATGATCAAAAAAGATCTTATCATAAAAAATAAAATTCGTGGTTTATAATATGAGGCCCTCAATGTGTAATTATTTTGTTTCAAAATTTCCATTCACCAAACTTCGACCTTTCAAACAAACAAACACTTTTCTTCTACTCACTAATGTATTTTGTAGAATAACATATTTGAAGGAAAAACATATGCAGAGTGGAATACCGCTAAAGCGGAAAACTTTTAAAGCCGCAGCTTTATAAGAATTACAGTGGTATTTTTAACGGGTAGACTAATCTCTGATAAAAAAGCATAATTTTATAACAGGTTCGCGAAATAATCACGACGGCGAATTCCCGTGGATTGTCCCACGGGCGAACGACTAGTCTCTTTAATAATAGCCGTATTTTGTCTGTCTTGCCGCGCGAAAACCGCGTCCTGTTCAGGAAACACGAAATGCGATATATAAAGGACGGGCGACTCCGTGGATTCTTCCACGGGTTAACGGCTAGTCTATGTTATAATACCCGTATACGTCTATCTTTCTGTCTGTCACGCAAAATGGTAGCTTAGCTTCGAAATTAGTGAGACGCACGCGATGCGGTATAGAAAGGACGGGCATACCCGTGGATTTTTCCACGGGCTAACGATTATTTATTGCACTGATATTAGTACAAAAAACAAGTAAACAAACAATACACGTATAGAAAGTTAACAGCAAGATCGCTTAAAACGCACAAGTATTTTATCATTTCAAACAGCATCTGCTTTCATCTAGCTTTCATCATAGCATTCATTCATCTAAGCTTTCATCATAGATTTCATGGGCGAAAACATGAGGAGTCATCCTTTACTCTGCGCTTTTTTGACGTGGCGTAAGAAATCGAATCAATATGGGAACATCTTTGAGCGCTGTGCTGTTGCGCCCTAGATGAAAAAAAGAAACGAACTAAAAAAGCAAGCACTGGAATCCATAACCTGCAATATTTACATCAAGTTACGTCCAAGTACGCAATTTGTGTATTACATTAATACAAACATTTTATATAAGAGTCTTATAAGAACAACAAGGCTTCAAATGGTTAAAAAATAAGAACTATGACAAGGTTGAAATTTTACTGGTAATCGTGAAAAAAACAAAAAAAAAACATGAGGAAATACATCTTTCAAAGTAGATTTTTAGCAGAACCAATTGTTATAATTTTGTGACATGTGTTATATGCATCGCAAATATTTGTAATGTAAAATAAATGAAGAAGGCTTAAAATGGAAGAACTGAAAATGAAATGAAAATTGGACACCTCGTGTTGACGCCAAATTTTCTGGTTTTCATATAATAAAAAATTATTTAGGTAAAAGACTTAGGTTTTTAAATCCTTTCTAATTTATTTAAAAAGCTCCTTTCGTTCTCAAGATATTCACATTTAAAGAATTTCGGATTTTATTATGTTGCATAAATTATGATATTAAAGCAATAGCAAATTTTGACATTTTCTCTCATTAGTAATTTTAGACCTGTTAAAACATCCCTTTAAGTTATATACTTACATATTCAAATGCGTCTTTTTGCCTTTTTGAAGATACGTCGTCTCATCTGATAAATTGGTGTAGCATCTATTTAAGTCCTCTACCATATTATCATACCCAGCAGCTGAACTTATATACATCTCATCATCTTTGTTCATCGCCAATCGATTCATCTTTAGGTCTTCAATTTCATTGTCAATAATATGACGGGAGGTTATTAAATCACCTAAAAATAAGATTCAGCTCGTGTTTTGAAAAAAGAACAATAACAGCGGTGTTGTAAGGGTAGCGAGAGAGGAAGCTAGAGGAGAAGCGTAGGTTCGCCCCTCTGACATTATTTTAACACTGACTTACCTATGTCAGCTGCTTGGCGAGATAAATCAATCGCTTTTGTCATTTTAACACGTGATCTTTCCTTGTTGACAACAACATTGGAGGAAGTTTTGTCGTGTACATTCGTCTTCACTACATGAAACAAAATCAAGCTTCGTTAAAACAATTTAAATTGTTGTTTTAATTATAAGTATTATTTTATATTATATATATTAATTAAATTTTACAAAGTTTACGGTTTTAGACAAAAGAAAACAGCAATCGATCTACAAATAGGTAGCAGGGTTAAGAAAGGCAAATTCGTAACTTTTGAAAATTGAGGAGATTAAGTAGGCAAATTAGGGGGAAATTCAAAAACATTACTTCTTCCTTATTCATGCTACATATTTTGTATGTCTAAAGGTCGCAAAAATAAACAAATTAAAGAAGAAAATAAAAAGACAATTTAAAATTAGAAAAAAAATTATGATACATTACCAGGCCGTAAAACAGTTAATCTTTCAACATCTGATTCAAGTTCATTTGTTATCACATTAAAATAATCAACTCGTGACATAAGCAGTGCTTGTGGGGTGGTATCGTAGGGAGCATGAACACTTTCAATTGTCAACTCTAAAACAATGTCACGATTTTCTTCTGATTGTAAATCCCCCATATTGATTTTCACACTAAAACCGTATACGTAGAATCTCTGAAGTTTAAAGTAAAGAACAAGCACTATATACAAAATTATTTCGATCCTCATGAAAAGAGACTGTAATATTAAAAAAAACATCAATTTTACGTATAAATTAAAACGTGGACGGGTTTATGCATAATATTGGTCATATCCTAGTATTTATAAATTTCTCATTTTTGTTTCTCCCGGGATTATTATCAGAATTCGTTGGAGGGGAGCACAAACCTTTTATTAACAGTGTTTTCAAATGGTCGACTTGTATGCACATCTTTTACTGTTACACCATCTTCAGTGACAATTTCTAGCTGGATCCCCTGTGCCACTGTACTTAATAATCCACCCAAACAATGACCGAAACACTCAGCTATCTAAAAAATTGTTGTAGATTTAGAAAGAAAAAAAAAACATATCTTCAGTGTTAAGTAGTAACCATTTACAACATTATTTCTCGGCTGCTCCACAATAACGTTTTGTGAAGTTAAAGCAAGACTTACCTAAAATGATTTAAAACGTTTTAAGGTCTAAATCAAAGTTAATTAAGTCTTCATGCTATTATACAACTTTTATGAAAGTTTTTAGTATTTTCAATGTTAATATTATTAAAGTCACAATAAGCCAATACCTGATCAATATCTTCAATGAAATAATACATTCCATTACCAGCATCTGATATTTCTTTTAACATTTCTGGGTCGTGATCAGATCCAAACCCGAAGGTATAAACAGATGCCTGTGCTTCTTTTGATGATGTTGAAGTAGTTGGAAGTGCGGTAACTTCAGCTTGAGTTTGGTTCTAATTAGAAAAGCAACGTAGTTTACAACACATGTGTGAGTAGGCAACCATTACGCCAACAAAAACAAAAAATTAACTCACACTAGTTGTGGCATTTCTTTTATGCTTAATAATGTTTAACCATGACCGATGTGGAGCTTGTTGCATTTGCTGTTGTTGTATTCTTGTTTCTGCACCACTTGACGGACCATCATATCTTTTTGGATCCTTCATGGCAGCAACTATTCCTGCTGGACTTGTTATACCTAGAACAAATTCAAATTATTTACAAAAATTTTTTTATATTAAAAGTAGTTCACTAGTAGATAAAATCATAAAATTCATATTAACAAATAAACATCAGCCGCGTCTAACGTAATATTACTTATACTTATAAACCAACAAATAAGCATGCAATATCTGTTATTATAAAAATTGTTACCTGAATTTGCCAGACCATCTGTAAACAGTAACACTGATGCAACTTCGTTTTTTTGATCAGATGGTCGATCAATGATTTGACACAATCCTTTTAATAATCCACCACATAAATTGGTACATGAACCACTTTGGATATTTTTTATTTTATGCAATGCATCTTTCTTATTATCTGCAGTCATAACTCGCAAGCCAAAATCAATATAAACATTTGTATCGTACGTTACAACGGAAAATCTGTCTCTTTCATTTACTAAAATCAATATATTTGGCAAATTATTACAGCAAATTATGTGGTTTCACATTTTTTATGGCGATAAATAAAAAGCAAAACTTTAATGGACCTACTGTACCTGGATTTATTAATTAACAATCCATTTATCAAAAAAAGACAGATTAAATAATGAAAAGTGTCAGAGTAATACCAAAAAGTTTTAAATTAATACAACATAAATCGCAATTCTAAGTTCTAAAATCCATTTTTGAACCATTCTGACTTATTTTGCCCACAAAACCGCTATTATTTGGGCAAAAAAAGTTACAACTTTTACTATGTCACATTCATTGTGTACAATATCAAAAAAAATCAGATAATTCAATCTTCAGAAAAGTTTGGAAATCAATATTTTTAACCCTTTTTTACTAACTTTGCTTAAGTATCTGCCATTATTAGGCCGAATAATTTTTTTTAAAAAAAACAGACTTAGTTACATTTGAGGGTCAATTGTTACCTGTCAAGGTGCCAAAATTCAGAATAAACTAATGATCCCATGCTGAGAAATGTCCTAAAAACCATATTTTGGGACATTATTGCTATTTTATATCAAAAATCAGAAAAAACTAATGATCCAATCCTGAAAAAAGCTGGTAACAGAAGGGCAGACACCGGCTAATTTATAGGACTTCACCTGTACCAGGTATCTTTTTTACTTATCCTTATCCTTGTTTTTTGTCAACCATTAAAGAAGTATATATATTTTTTTGACTTACATTGTGTCAATACAAACTCTAAGGTCCGCTTCACAAGGTCAAGTTTGGCACCAGCCATAGATCCAGACTTATCAATAACGGCAATGATATCAATTGGGGCTCTTTTTTCTTCATTCTCTTTTTCTTCCTGAAAAGGAGCTTTAAGTGATACAAGAGCCCATATGTCTTGTTTCTCATTGTAAGTGTAATCTTTATATTCAGGTAAACAGGAAATGTTTACTTTATTCGATGAATTTTCTGCATTATCACAAAATGTTCTTATACCAGCTGCATTATGATTATGAGCTAAAATAAAATATATATTATATATATCTATATATCAATTGTTTTAACATTATAGCAAGTATTTTAAATGGTGCAACATCAGTCATTTTGTTGAGCACCGTAAAAAATAAGTTATTATGTGACTTTTTAACCAGTTGCATTTGCTCTATGAGCATTATTATGGATGACATAGTCTAGTGGTTATAACTCTTGCGCTTTGTGCGGGAGACCAGATTTGTGATTCGACATGGGTGAGTGAACGATACCATAGCCCCAGGTTAAACTGAATCATATGAATGAAATGGCGCACTGTGTGGGCCGTTGAATGTTACAGGGAGTTGTCTGGCAGAGCAAGAATCCTATTTGGGTCTACAAATTTCCCTTTTTATGAGATAAATAATGTGAACACCACCTAGACAAAATCAAGGCAAAGCATCAAGCCAACATGGCTAGAATTCCCAATTGTGGTTGCTTTTGTATAAGTCGCCCAATGAATGCCCCATGGTGATGTCCAGAGAAAAAATTAAAAACTTGTTTTAGAGGCCTGTAAATCGCTTTTAAGATGTATTCAAAACATTGATCAAAGATTATTACATTTTTAACTCCTCAACTAACATTTTTAGTTTAAATTGCCTGTTAGGTCATTGTACACGAACACTCCTGATCTTCGTAATTTTATTTTTAATGCGTATATATATGCTTAATTGTTGCATTCTTTGATAAATAAAAAAATAAAAATTTGTTCCTTGAATAAATATATTCAAGGAACAAATTTTTGTCTTGTTTTGTAGAAGAATTTTATTATATTTTAATAATAATGATGTTTATTTGCTGTTGTAAATAGTTATAGAAAATACTTATAGAGTATTTAAAGCTCCCAATCAAGATACAGAAACCTTTTTAAAATTTGAGAATGGTGGTCACCTGTTTTAGAGGCCAAGTCTAATTTATATATATAGCTAAATGTATATTTGCTAACATTCGGTTTGTCATATATAGCAGAACTGCTTAGAGCTTCCAGCTTCCTTTGCAGAAGAAGTCTGCAAAGCATAGACATGAGTAAGCCTTTGTCATTGTGTGGCTAGTGTTAGTGTTTACACATACTCCATCATCATTTAACTTAGTGGGTGAGTAAGTAGACTCTTCGTGGAGCAACCTACTGATGGCACATATTTTTGAGAACCTACCAGTACAGGATCTTTCCCTGATCAGGTGACTGTCCCCAGATTGGGAGACTTACCTGAATCAGGGGAGTCTTTTTTTGCTTAAAATTGCTTTTTAAAAGGGCAAGCCACTGGCCAAAAGTGCAATAAAATTTTTGTTTACATTAAATCATAAACTTATTTGGTGCCGATTCACTAATTAAATAAATTCACCGTGCTGCTCCGCTATTTATGAATTCTTGAGTTGGATTGACTACATGGTGCATATTTTCAGTCTAGGTTGCACATGTTGAGGCTCTGAAGCTCATTTTAGTTATACACATGTGCTTGGAGTTAGTTTAGTAAGAAGCCAGTATAGAAAGCTATATAGAAAAAAATGTGCAAATTTTTTATCATATATATCTGACACAAAGTATAGTAGAGAAATATTGATATCTTTAACATAGCTAGCTGGCTGTCTCTGGAGCTTAAGCTGACTAGGGGCTAGGCAAGAACTAGGTCTCTCCCAAGTTTAGTTTGTTATACCCTGTCTATTATTTCCAGGAGGGGCCACGGCTTAGATGGAGAGTCCTAGAGTATTTAATGCTCATTATGAGCTACGCAAACCCAATTAGGGCCTGCACTCTAATAGACAACTCCTGGCAACATCCAATGGCGAACACAGTGTGCCATCTCCCCAATTTCCCTCACATGGCTTGGGTTAACCCGGGGCTATGGTAACATTTACTCGCCCATGTTGAATCGCCGTCAAGAGGAATCAAACCCCGGTGTCGCACAGAGTACGAGAGCTATAACTAATCTACAGCGCCACTTTTTGTAAAATATGCACGTATCTATCATTTTCGGTTTTTCAATTTACCGCCAGTTACAACTCACTTAATCGGGTGGTCGTGAAAAATTGGTGCCGACTCACTCGATCGGGAGACACTCACCTGATGCCGTACTGCCTACAGTTCTCCTGGCCATTACCATCACAGCTGTTACCTTTACATCTTTACAAAAAAGAGGCTAGGTAGCTAGCTAGCCATAGCTAGATGGCTGCTTTGTCCATATAATATCTTGGTCAACTTATTGTAAAACATAATAGAAATA
Organism: Hydractinia symbiolongicarpus; assembly: GCF_029227915.1. Taxonomy (NCBI): domain Eukaryota; kingdom Metazoa; phylum Cnidaria; class Hydrozoa; order Anthoathecata; family Hydractiniidae; genus Hydractinia; species Hydractinia symbiolongicarpus. Next base: position 18,152,509 of record NC_079875.1, on the reverse strand, counting down.
AAGAGCCAATAACTTACCGGAAGCCATTTGAAGTGTGTTTTTTTTTTTGAAGAAGGGTCAAAATTTACAGCAAACTGGGGGAAGCAATTCCTTAAATCAGCTGATTAGGCACATCAAGGAGGAAATGTAGTGACTTGCCTCGTTTGTCTGATTATAACTTTCTTGTTTCTTGTTAAAAGCTCTTGGCAAAAGGAGAAAACGTAAACATTCCATTTACTAAGCAAATGAGATATTGCTACAGAATTACGTAACCGTCCAGCTACCATTATGAAACCGCGTTGGAGAAAAAGACTAGTAACCAGTTTAGGAGAGAAGGAGTACAATCTCAACCTCATCCCCAGGATCTTGTGGTCCCTGAGCCGTTATTACGGAGTGGCCAACAATGCTTTCGCCGCTATCAACTTATCAACAGGCAAAATGCCCTGGGAACTAGGTTGGTACAATCTCAATCCCAGGGCCTATAGCGTTTTTTGATATAATAAGGATGAATATGAAACGCTTCATCCTCTCATATCCAAAAAAAAACTCTACAGGCCCTGGGATCGAGGTTGAGAAGTAGTACACACGTTATTTACAATGGAGTTTGATAACAGGATGAAAGTAAAAGAATTGAAGACATAAAAAATGGGATTTTGGTAGCAAGGGTATTTGTAATACAGTAGACGTCCGTTAATTCGATCGAACACGCAAGAAGGGACTAAATTATTTGTTCGAATTAACAAATGTTCGGATTATCGGAAGTTCAGAAAAACAAGAATTTTAATAAGCGTTTAAAGGTTTTATGCTAATATAACTTTATTACAACTTTACTACAACTTTTTATAAAACGTTTTAACGTTGTTTGCTTGGTGATGGGCAAGGCCTCCAAATTCCATGTAAACTTCATTTTATTGGAAATGCCAATTTAATCGATAAATTCAAAGAAATTTTGCCACGATCGATGCAATAAAAATGAAAAAATGAAAACGTTTTTTTATTTTCCCATAAGATTTTATTTATCGATACACAAATTTTCGAATTAACGAGGATAATGCAGCCTTGGGACTAAAAAAATTGTTCGAACTAGCGAAATGTTCGAATTAGCGGAGTTCGAATTAAGCAGCTCAAAACATAAGACTTTATTAAACCAAACTCAAGAGACTTAGCAATTTGATCGAAATAACGGAAAGTTCGAATTAAGCGGCATTCGAGTTAACGGACGTCTACTGTATTCTTTCTTTAAAAATTAGGTTCATCTGCATCTGTAAAAATGGATGTTAAAAATATTAAAGAGAAAATTAGTTAGAAAAAAAATAAAAATAACAAAGGAAAATGTCTTGGTTTAGGTTCTACTAGTCGATAAAAAGCCCGTGGAAAATTCCACTGAGGGAGGATAAAATTAAAAAAGAAGTGTCATTTGAATTTTGACGATGTCAGCAACCCATCCACTAAAAAAGTTAGAACCTTGTTTTCACGTTGCCTCTCTATTGTGTAGAGCTTGAAACTGCTCGATCAAGAAAATGTATATGATCATGTGCTTTTGTTGAACGCCTAAGAAGAAGGTTTAAAATTTTTTCTGATGTCAACAATAGCCCGTCAAAACACCAAATTTTTTTAAACGCTGATCAAGAAAATGTATAGGATCATGTATCTTTGACAAATGGTTGCAGAGATATTGAGGTTGAAAGTTTTTTGATGACTTCAACCCGTCCATTCCGAAACGGAATTAGAGACTAAGGTTTTGGAAACTTACCCAAATTGATCCTAGGTGATTCCCTAGTTACCCCACACAGTGAAAAATCATTGACGTCACCACCTCGTTTCCTCCAAGTTATTTGTCCTCAAAATTTTAGGTGCACTGTAATGGCTTCATTAATTTGATATAGGATATTGACGTTAAAGTAGTGTTATTCATGTCGCGCCACGTCATGAAATTTAACATTTGAGATATAACTTTTTCAGCAACTTCAAGGGAAAATTAACATCCACTTTGCCTGTTACAGAAAGACACAGTCTCTGTATTATTAAGACTAGTCGATAAGGCCCGTGGGGAAATCCACTTAGGCAGAAGGGCAATGGAAAAGGTTGTTTTAGATGTTTAGCTGACGTCAGCAGTGCAGATCGAAGTAAAAAATTGAGAAATTTAGTTTATTCTTAGCCTGTGTAATGTGTATGTAGAGCTTGAAATGTTGATGAGAAAAATGGATATGATCATGTGATTTTGATGAGCGGTTAAAATGAGATATAAAAGGTTCAAAAAATCTGCTGACGTCAGCAATGGCCCGTCAAAACTTAAAATTTTTCTTTAGAAATTTGTATACCTTTGCTGTCATCGTATAGATCTTGAAACGCTGATCAAGAAAATGTATTGAATCATGTACTTTTGACAAACGGTTGCAGAGATATTAAGGTTTCAAGGTTTTTTGATGAAGTCATCAACCCGACAATTCCGAAACGGACACAGGTTTGAGAAAATTACCAATATTGGTCCTAGGTTGTCCCTGGGTACACATGCGGTGAAAAATCATTGTCGTCACCACTTCGTTTCCACGTTATTTGACCTCGAAGTTTTAAGTGCACTTATATATATCACATATATATCACTTATATATTAAATTAATAGAGCCATCACAGCTTTATTAATTTAATATATACTTTGTTTTACGTCAACATTATTTTAACATCAAGGTTTGATAAATTGCAAAACAGATTTAAAGGTGATGTTTTATATACTTTATCAAAAAAGAATATAATAACAGTTAAGAATGACAGCTTGTTTGCTGATGAACGTTATATACCGCATTTCGTGCTCGCTACTTAAGGTAACATTTTGTGCTGAAGCAGACAGAATACCGCTATTATAATAGAGACTAGTCGTTAGCCCGTGGAAAATTCACGGGTTCGCCCGTCCTTTAAATTTACCCGTCCCAACAAAGTGGAGGGACATATATCGCATTTGATATTCGTGTTTCCGTAGCATGATTTTCTAACTCAGCGGGGGTCCGCGCAGAGACAGAGAGACGACGGCTATTATTATAGAGACTAGTCGTTGCCCGTGGAAAAATCCACGGGGTCGCCCGTCCTTTGAATTTACCCGTCGCAACAAAGTGGACAAAAATATGTCGCATTTGGTATTGGTGCACATTTTAAAAATTTCGTGTTTCGTGGAAAAATCCACGGGTTCGCCCGGCCTTTTTATACCGCATTACGTGCTTCTTGTTACTTGCGCAACTAAGCTACCATTTTGCGTGACAGACAAACGTATACGGGTAATATAATATAGAGTAGTCGTTGCCCGTATTCGTGCGCATTTTCAACATTTCGTGTTTCCGTTACGGGACGCCGTTTTCGCGGACACACAGACAGACGACGGCTATTATTAAAGAGATATGGAGACTAAATCGAACCTTGGCGTATGCATTAAGTGCGCTTAAATGATTCGGAATTGACATTTGCTGCCAGCGAGAATAATGTAAAGCCTGTGAAAACTGCAGCGCAGGTGGAAGAGCAGTTAAATCAAGAATATGTTAGCAAGCTATTAGTTAAAGATGATGTTTTACCTGATCCAATGAGCCTTCTGGATGGTCGTCTGAGAAAGATATTTGTCACGTTGGACAATGATTACATACGGAAATATTGTTAATTATTTAACTTTAAGTCCCACCGTATGACACACTTGGTAGTAACAATCTGAACGATTACAAGACACATAAAGCATATTTCTATTTTAAAAATAGTTGGTAGGCACCATTAACGTATCTTCCGATTGATGAAGACTCTAAGTATTATTTTTTAAAAGATGATTGTAGGCCCCCAGAACGGTTATAAATGACCCACCTCATCAATTGTGTATATCTGTTCTGAAGGGTGACCGCAACCGATTTGTGTCAGCACACTCTACCTGCATGGCTGGAATGACGGAAACAAGCAATCATATTGCTGCGTTTTAAGTTAGAGTGGGTACTGCGCTAAACATGTAGGTTTACAAATCCATCATGCACAGATCATTTACATATTCTTGCTTATATTCTCCGCTACCAATCACTGCTCCAAAATGATGCTCACCAGCGGTCAGAAGTGGTGTTACTTGGGAAGAAAGTAACGCATTTATCAACATTAAAAAAATTAGGAATGCCATATATTTCATATATTTCATCTATAATTCCAATATCGGTGCCTGAAATTTGTAAGGTTTGTTACAACTCACGAGCAAGGTTGTTTGGAATCGCTGGAATGGAGATAAAATCAAATAAGGCAACGACAAGGCAACTTAGTATGGTTACAAGTATAGAGGCAATTGGTATAACACCGTGGCTTGCTGCTTGAAATATCACTAACGGGATTTTCCGGCAATATATTACCAACGGGAAAGCGATAAAAAAACTATCGTAGGAATTCGTACAACTGTTGGTCAATTGTTATTTGGATGCGACTTTAGGTTAAAACGGTATTAAGGTACTAAGCTGATATTATAAAAGCTGTTTGACAGCTGTTTTGAAGAATTGAAAATGCTAGAAAAAATCCCGTTAACACAAAAACAGACACTATTAGTGAGTATCAACATTGAATTTCATAGTTCAATGCTTAGGAATGCTTAGGAAATGCTTAGGAATTATAGGTCATTCTGTTTATTAATGGTTGTTGACTGAAGTGAAGATTGTTTGTAGAACCGAAATTAGGAAATTCGGCGTGGGTTTTTGTTTTTTAACTAATCTAGAATGCTCAATCTAAAGAACGTTTTTCCTACTCAGCCTGAACTACGATGGGGCTTCGCTAAATTCGTTAAATTCGCGTAAAGTTGAAAGGAAAGCTGCCAATTTTTGTTGCATATTTTAGTTAGCATTTAATATGCGCAATATCATTTTTCTCTTTTTTTCTCCTCAGGTTTCTTTAAGCCACTAAACAATTAGAGACATCGGCGTACATCACTTAGCAGCTAAGCATTGTAAATACGAATACAAAAATTTCCTTGCTAGCTTTTTTGAAACTTGTAACTACCACACATAAACGATGTTGTCATTATCTTTTTGTTTATATTGAAAAAATCCATACTCGTCACCAGACCTCTTTGAGATAAACTTCGTTTATCCCAAACAGTTCTGGTGACGACAATAACACAAATCTAAAAAGTGCTGCTTTTCTGTCACTATTCAATTTATTACTTTGAACAACTAATTAAACTTTCAGTATCTACAATCGTGGACAAAAATATTGAGACTAAGGCAGTTTTTTACTCGTTATCCAAATATGGACAAAACAGTCAAATAGTCAATACTCTGCAGCCGGCAGGCTGCAAAGTCGCTACTTTTGCACACAAGTAGGCCAGGCAGAGAGGGTTGAAAAGTTGCTAGTCACATTCTTTAGCACGCCTGCACACCGACATAATTCGCGTCGGGGACCACGAAGGCCCCGAAATTCGTGATTAATGGCCTTGCTGACGTCAGCAACAATTAGCACATTTTAAGAATTTTGTATTTACCAAATACCCTAAGATCCGAAGTTCTAAGTCCACTCTGAACATTGACAAGTGAACTTTGACAAGTTTAAGATGTGTGAATCTAACATAGAATGAGCCTACGCAATTACTTGTGGTGGCGAACTTCGAAATTCGTTGTCTTGTCCCAACATATTGTGACCACGATTGTAGCAGCATTTTCTGGGTTACTATATCTATACTATTTCCTTTTTATCAACAACTGGACATAAAACCACTACAGATAATTTTGACGGAGTTCATCAGGACAAAAATCCAACGAATAAGATAAACCAGAGTGCATGTGGTACAAGTTTGAAAACCAGATGAATAGTTTGTAGGGAAAAATTGACAAATTTAAACAAGGCCTGTAAAATGACAGTAGCCGAACTTTGCTGGACTTTAAAAAGTTGAATGTTTTTGGCACACCTTGATCGTATTTAACATTGTAATATGGATAGTGGAAATAGAGACAGAATATGAACGTAGCAGCACACATACGTTTCAGCATTACAGTTTTATTTGAAAATATTAATGGTACATGCTATATGAAAAATAATAAAGGTTACAGGTAAATTTTATATTATAAAAATAAAAAAATAGATGGCATATAATTGGTTTATAATGTGAAAGTGTCTTTTTTTAAGTTGCCTTCCTTTACACACATACAGTTAATTTTCCAGTTTATTGTTACAAAGAATTTGACGAAGAAAAAGATTCTGTTACCAAAATTAAAAATCTGATTTCCAAACAAAAAACAATCCAACAGTCCATTTTTTTTGCTTGATTTTGATATCAGTATGATAGACCATTTAGTATGCATCGCCTTTATTAGCAAGTTCATTTGCAAACTGCGTAGTTACGGTATAAATATTACATAAAAAACATTTTAAATAAGCATTAAGATACATTTCAAAAGGTATACACGTGATAAATATATATAAAAAAATTATAAAAGAGACATCGGTGTAGGTTTTTAAAAGTTAATTTTTTATATCTTGAGTCACTACCGCGATGACTGATTTTGGATTTCAGAAGAGGCGTTTATTCAAAGAAACCGTTTAATCGAGGGTGGCAAAATTGTTGCGTCTGTGTCATTTTTTGGAAAAAAGAAAAGAAAGCGAATACGAAAATTGACGAATTTTGACGGGAGGCGAGACATTTGATCTGGATGGGCGGACTTTATTGAATCATTGCGGTACTTTCTAGTAGATAAAAACGTTTAGTAGCAAATTTTCTTTTGCGGTCAATCAAACGTATATACACAATCAGAGCAAAAACGTTTCATGGGTTGCTTAGAAACTAGCAGGTTCGAAAATTGGGCAATTTCCACATGTCTGAGGACACAATGTGTTGCCGATGCCTGAGTCGGAACACTTTCCTTCCGCTTTAAATCGCTTGCATGTACCGTCGGTGTTTGGAAAATCATGGCACGTCTTTGCAGGATCTGAATTAAACGAATAATATTTAAAATTTCAATTTTCGTTTTTTGTCTGGGTGCGCCAAAAAAACCCGCAAAAATGAGATAGGTTGGAACTGACTTTTCTCTTGCTATGATACAAAAAAAGCTCTTAAAGTAAGCAGTTTTTGTGGCAGCTCTTCGTGCTAAAAAAAAACTTGAAAGGGAGCAGAAAGAAGTTGGCTTTTCTTGATTTTTTTCTTTTTATAACTTTTGTTAAAATAATAAGTCTGATTAAGGACTTACCGCACACTCCACAAGTCACTGGACAGTGCTTTCGCATGTATTTTCCTGGGCTATATTCATTTTTGCAGTCGGAAGCAAATGATCTGCAGATTTGAGGGATAGCTTTAGAATCTTGGCAAGCTAAAAATAAAATAACCATGCAAAACACATTTGTAAGTAACAGAGAAAAAATGGCGTTATCCGTAACTTTCAAATCTGTTGCTTTTTAAATATTTGTAGAACTTTCCAATTCCTTCACATCAACATTGCGGTTTAGAGCGTTTTAATAGACTTTTGTTGCAAAATAGCAGTAAAAAAAAATTTAGGGTGGTTAAGAAATCAAAAATTAACTCGTACGTACGTCGACAACCCTGAGAAGCAAATGATTTTCCGTCCCAACAACATCCCATGGGATCATTTTGGCATGCTGGTGGAGCAGCCACCCCTAAAAACGCAAACAATTCTGAGATTAATTTTATATTAAAAATCTACTTAATTTAATTGGTAAAAAACGTGGCTAAAAGTTTTTGTGCATTTTTCTTTTACTGACCAAAAAATTTCATTATTTCGCTGATTTTTGCTAATTTTAGTGCATTAAAAGCAAAATATTTTAATGAGAATACAGTCTGAATATTTATACAACTTTTTATTTAACTTTTATACAACTATTATGCAACTTTCATACAACTTGCATACAATTTTCTTGCAAATTTCATACAAATTTCAATAAACTTTTATACTCACGGCAATATCCACATGTTTCGTGACAAATATCTTTTAATCTTTGCACATAGCCTTTTCGTTTGCAAAACTTTTCGAAGCGTTTGCAAATATTATTTTTGAGAGTATCTTTCTTGCAAGTTTCTGCGAAATAAAGTATTATTAACAGTAAAGACAAGCCACAGAAAAATATGGAACGAACCAGAGGAGTCAGTGTAATCTTTCCGACCACCGGAAAATCGAAATAGCGACAGTGAGGAGAAAAATTATGGCGGGTCGCCAATAAATTTTCTGCGGTCAGAATACTGACCGCACTTTTTGATTGGTTACTTCTATCGTTCTTTGCTCATGTGATCATTATTGGGGCTTCTTTTCTTCTTTAATGTTTCAAGCGAGAATGGTTACACTCACCCGAACAAACATAATCAACTCCCCTATTATTTGAAAGGGTAAGATGTGATCACGCTGGCTTTATGCTTATTGGTTAATTGTAATTCGGGGTTAATTATTTTGTGTTTTTTGCTGTATTTGAAAGATTGCTTTAACACATTCGATTTCGTCTAGGTTTTTGTATTTGAAAAAATATTTTAAAATAATTTTTTGGTACCAAGTCCTTTTGCTCCTTACTGGCATAAGAACTGAAGAGCTGATTCAACGCCATATTCTGCTCAATTTTTTTTTTTTTGAATACTGGGCATGCGCAGTGTTAATTTCTAATTTTCTTTTTTTCTTGTTTGAGGTTGAGTAATAATATTTTAACTCGTATTCAAAATCAAAAAAAGAAAATATTTTCATCCAATCAGAAGCTGTAAAAACTGGCGATAAAGCAATAATGTAAAAACAAATCAACAAAGATGGCTTCTACTCAGAAACTTTAAAAATAAAATACGTTGAGTAAAACTTTTAACCAGAGTGAAGAATGTAACAAAAGTAAAGAAAATGAACTGGAAAATTCATTAATTCTTGTGAAAAGGTCTCTGGTTTGTTAACGGGAATAAATGAGATCAATTTGCTGATTTCATTTAAAGAGCGCGAATAAAATAGACTCTCTGTTGCATTTGTTTTCGATAACGGTTAAAAAATGGGAAAAAATTAAAAAAAAAGAAGGAAAAAGAGCGCGTTTTTTTGTGGAAATTACTAACCACATTATTTTCTAGTAGAATTTTTTAGACCTGAAATCAGCCGTTAAGTTCTTTCCTTACACGACCCTTGATAAGAACTTATCCTCGTCCCCAGGGTTTGTTACCTATGTCAAAACTGCTACCCGGTCTTGATGTCAAAAAGGCAAAAGGCTCTGGGGACGAGGTTGATAAGAACTGCTACTTTTAACTTACTACAATATTCGCATGTTTTGCTGCAAGATCGTTCCAGTGTGGATTTGTGTGTCGCACAATACGGCTTCCATTGCTCACAATTGTCAATCTCATCCCGACATGGTGCATCTATATGTTCAAATTTGTGTTTTCATATTATACAGTTTTTATTATATTCACATTGAGTAAATAGTTAACGCAATCTCGTCCCTAAGTCTTCCTTTTCGCTTTCTGATATGTCGCTGCAGAAAGCAAAAAAGAAGCCCTTTGGAAGAGATTGTAGTTAACGCTTAGTCACGCTAGCTTTTTATTTTTTAGTTAACAGGGTTGACTTAACTTAGTAATCTGAGCATTTGTTAAAGTAGCTCTGCTAATGAGACGCACGTCTTTCATATCTTCCTCCTTCTATCCCCCTCCCCACTCCCTGCAATTTAAACTGGATCTATCATTTTCGACATACATAAGATGGGAACATTCGATCATATATTCAAAAAATCTAAAAAATTTTTTGATATTAGCATTACGGTCTTCCTCGCTTCCAAGAAATTTCTTCTCCATTTTAAAATTTGTTTTTGGTGATAACAAAATCAAATGCTTCGAGTTTTTGGATTTTTGATTTGTTGAAAACTACTTTTTGGGCTGGCTTGGCTGGGCTAGGTTGGGATGGGCTGGGATAAATAACAGGAAAAGTAATTAAAATATAAAATTAATATTATGCATCAAAAGTAAGGAATGGTTGTGGACGCTATAAATCTGTGTACCGTTTCCTCGTTTCTCGCTTTTATCTTTTTCCAAAAGAAGCTTTATAAAGTCGTCATCCGCTAGGATAAAGATAAATAACTTTGTGTACATTCTTTTAATTGTAAACTCTGTTATAATTCTTAAAGCCAGGTAATATAAAATAATTAAATATGTTGATAATAAAAAAAAATATATAAAATAAATAAAAGAAAATATTATAAAAAGTTTCGCGAAAGAATTAATCCTCCATCGCGGGTGTTTTTATAACAGGTACAACAATATTCATATACTTGGCTTATCGAGTTTTTTTCCTTCATAACTCCACGCAGAATGTACCAGGTAAGTATCTAATGCGCGTTTTCAAAACGGCGTTTTAAAGGGCGAAGTTTTCTTAATGCATGATTTGAGTGAACTACACTTTAATCAATCAAAATATAAATAGATAACCTGTTTCTTTCTTGGATTTTTCCTTTCCAATCATCATTTTCAACAATGCCTCATCTAAAAGTTATTGAAGCACGTGTCACCAAGCAGATCGAAAAATTCTGGGTTAAATATCACCCGTAGTAATATAACAGTAGCGATCACCCTTGGTACGAGGCTACTACACCCTCGTTCCCAGGTTTTTTTTGTCTTTTTGATATGAGAGAAGACATTTCTCATATCAATAAGGCAAAAAAACGCTGGGGAAGAGGGTGGAAAACTCATTTTCTTGTACACGTTTACATTTTAGGTGCATTCGTTCAATATAGATTGTTTTCACTAAAAAATTTACGAAAAATTTCGCTTGTTTCGCTTTATTGAAAATTTGTCAACAACCTCGATCCCAGGACCTATTGTCTCTTTTTCAAAGTTGTCAACCCTGGGGACAAGGTTGCTACATCGTGTGTTTGAGTTTAACAACGGTATAGTAAAACTAAATAAAATCCAATTTTAATACTACAAAAACAATGACAATAATAACAACAACAACAACAAAAAATACAGACCAGCATTTTCAGAAGATTTTTTAGTCGGTTCAGTTTCTTTTGCTAAAATGAAAAATTTATCTAAAAAGGAACAAGTACCGGTAAGCCTCCAAAACAGGCCATTAAAATCTAAATAAAAATTTGAAAGCCAATTGCCAGATTTTTTTGCTAGCTTATAAACCCTGCAAGATGTCTCTACGAAAGCTCTTAAACTGATATGTATTGATGACGTCGCATCTTACCAATAGTTTTATGCTTTTTCTTTTTGGTGAAATGCTTGAGAAGACTGTTAAGTGCAGCTAAAAAAAGACAAAGTGCATACAAGGATGATAGGAAACACCTCTCATTGAAGTAACACTAAATATATACACGCATGCGGAGAAGTCATGGTAGTGTTGGTATATGAGAAGATTAAAAATTAATATGTGCAAAAGAGGTGTAGCAACAACAACAACAACAACAACAACAACAACAACAACAACAACAACAACAACAACAACAACAACAACGACAACGAAAACAACAACACCACAACGACAGCGGCGACGACAACCACAACGACAACGACAACGAGAACAACAACAACGACAACGTCAACGACGACAACGAAAACGAAAATAAAAAACGACAACGACAATGAAAACGACGACAATGACAAGGACGACGACAATAAGAAACCGTTGAGAATGTGTAATGAAGATTTAGTTACATTGGTATTCGATGCTGACGTCATCACGCTTAGATGTGCCACTACGCAAGTCATCAGTTAGTACTAATTTTGTCAATAACCCATCGATATCTACAATTCAAATATAAAGTGTATTCATTTATTTAAAATATGGAGCGGTTAAATACTGCTTTTTTTAACTCTCTTTTTTGGGTTAAACGTAAAGTAGAAACGTGAAAAAAAAACGTTGATTCGTGGTTGTAGCAGATCACAGAAGCTGGTAATTAGATAAGCAGAGATCATTTTATGTATATTTCAAGTCAACTTTCAGATGTGTTTTTTTAAAATTCATCCAAATTTAAAACATTGACGCCTAAAAATTGCCAATGCTGTTAATGCATTGGCAATTTTTAGACACACAAAATTGACTGAAGGCGTTTAGTTCAGATATAGGGCCGCTTAGGTTGAGCTGGCTTTCTGATCGTTTTGAAAAATAAAAATAAATAAAATTACGAAAATTTAAGATGAAAACATTATAAGGCAAGTTTACCATCATCCTTTTGCACTACTGTTGCAATTTGATTGTTGTCAACACTTTTCTTGTCCTTTGCGGATTCCAACTTTGTCATTTCTAGTGATAAAAAGAGTCTTTCAGAAAAATACAAAACCACAAAGTTTGAAAAATTGAAGTTTTCAAACTAAGGAAGCCTGCCTACACTTATTGTCTTACTGCTAATATGTAATTTTGAAATAATTGAGAGTTTTTAGTCAGTCTTTGTCGAGCCTTGTGGATGCATGAACCACAGTATATAAATTTAGTACCCCCATAAATAACATGGTATCAAAATTATTTTAAAAATTCCCCCGTCTTGAAAAAGTGCAACCATTGAATATACGACTAAGCTCCCAGTTTAGTTTTGAGCTTAAAAAATGTAAACAAGAACCTATTACCACAATTTTGTGTTGGAAACTATTGAATATTGTTTCAAAATCTTAAGCATTCTTTTATCACATTTCACATCAGCACTCTTTTGAGTTTTTCCAATTTGAATTGTCAAAAGCGACATAAGGTGATTTTGATAAGAAGAAGCGTACCTAAAAAGTATAATCTGGACCGGGTTGTTCATTTTTATACAAGTTCGGACTTTCGATTTAATGTATTCTCTTTTTCACGTGTCTGTTTGTACATACCAAGAAAATAAAGAAAAATAATTTTTTTTATGCCATCTGAAACGCTGTGATGACCAATTTAATTGGTTAATCCATCAAATCAGATAAAAGCAAAGTCGATTAGTGATCGCATTTAAGTCTTCTTTGACTGGTCATTGAGTAAGGGTGCATCATGCGTCAACTAGATCCGATTATAATAACATCAAAACAAGTTTAATTCAGGTTTTAATAAACTTATCGCGATTTACTATTAACCGCTAATTATAAAGATTATAACATGTTTTGATATGTCACAACACGTCTGGTTAGAAAACATGCTAGAAGTATCAAAGTTTTTGAAGTTTTCTACAACCTTTTCGTCGGAGTATTTTATCACCAAGACATACATTGTCAGGAGTTGCCCTTCATGTGCCTTTCATCAAAAATGCACGGGCAAAAAATATTAAAAACAATTTATCTAATTATTTATATGGTTTCTTACGTAACCTTTACGTAGATTCCAAATGTGATTTCAAACCGCAATGAAATTTCGTTGGGCAAACATGAGCTGTACGTTTGTGCACATGCGCAGTAGTAGTGAATTTAACTTGTTATTAACTAATAAAGTATGGAATTTTCGCATAAAAAACCCACTTATCCATTCTACCACATACCCGATGCTGACCAAACAAGAAGAAGCACGTGCACTTTAACATTGTAAACAGTGAAATGCTTCACAGCTGCGTTCTTTTTTTGTAGTAATAGAAGGTATTACTTCAGCTGTATGAATGCTTGTGCGGCATGCACAGTAAAGATTAAATGTCTACTAAATGCTAATGACAACCAAGAAACAACTTGTCGTCATAAGTTGATAACATTTAGTATCGTAATCGGTAAAATGTGATTTTCAGGTCAGCATATACGCGGCCTAGATTTTAGACTGTCACTTTTCTACAGACTACATCAAAGGACATTCTAAAGATTTAAAATAACAAAAATACACTGGAATTTATCGTGTTTTGTACACTATCTTTCTCACTTCTGATTTTAGTGTGTTTACATTAATCTTGTTAATACTCTGTATTCATGGTAGGGATAAGCAGATAAACAGTTTATCAAATTAAAAGATGTTTAGTGTAAGCAGTCCTCCCAGATTTAATGCTAGATTATAATTGGAACTGAAGTTGTCCAGAACTAAATACTAAGGCAACTTCGATTCCACACCTGAGCATTGGTACTAAACAAAATTAGTCTGCACTTAAGCATACGGGATTTGCGTGGAATTTACTATTCAATATGGCGCTTTAATGCCACGGCTACTCTATTTTTTTTTGTAAAACATACAGCGTCTCACAACCTCCTTCCCATGGCTCGTTTTCTCTTTCTGACAAACAGGGACGGCCAGAATCTATCTGAGATTGTCAGAAAGAAAAAAAAAACCCTGGGATCGAAGTTAAGCGCCTCATGACCTTCGGTCAAAGGATAAAACAGATAGGTTGGATTTGTACTGACTTTCTCTAACAAAAGTAAAACGTAGAAATATTTAAAAATTAAGGTTGAGCAGTAGACATGTGAATTGATATACAGACTGTGTAAGGCTCTATTGTGTTAGAGTAAGTATTTCACTAGCTCCTCCCTCTCACTGGATGCGAAAAAGTCAGTGTTATTTCTACGTCCTTCAACTTAGTAATTAAAATTTTACAAAATGGACATTTGATAATGATGATGCCGTGTTGAAATTATGATAATAAGGATAAATTACCGTCAGGATAAATTCTGGCGCTATGGGAGGGAGCAACTTATGAAAGAGGTATTACTAAAGAAATTGTGTAATGATTTAAACGTTTTGAGCTTTTTTTTAACATCCGTAATCGCTGTCATAAAGTCCCAAATAAACGCCCTGGGTCCATGTTTAAATATTGGGGCGCTTAGATCCTGGGCGTTTAACTGAAAGGTCACTGCTCTTTCTCAAGCAGCAGTTGCACTAATAGATAATAACACATGCCTCGAGCTCGTACTTTTGAAGTATTTTAAAATCTCAACAATTCTGCTTAAATGAGCTTAAGAAGAAAACATTTATTTACGAATACTATACTAGCAAAGGGATTTGTATAACTTCTATAGTAGAAGAATTATTTGATAATACCTGGAATTATTCTTAACACATTCTCATACACGAGTATTGTACATGTGAATAAAGTGATTGGGAAATTTGGTGGAATACACGTAGTCAATGAAGAAGGCGACACATTTGGTGTTTTCTCAATTTAGATACGGATTTAAAAAAACAACTTGACTAAAAAGACTTGGTAATAAAAAGTCGTTTTATTTAACTTTCTACGCAAAATCAAGGATATATTTATAGTATTCTTAGCTTTTTAGAAAATATATTCTGAATTTTTAAGACAAAATTCCAATATGTTTTTTTCAGTCTCTCAGGTTAAAAAAAGATCTAAAAAGTTTTTTAGAAGATGTAGACACACACTTCCAATTTATTTGCTTAAATTCAGCTCCACAAATTTAAAAGATGCTCTGAAGGTAGAAATTCAAAAAACCAGGAAATACACACTTAGACTTTAGTAATAGCAAGGGAAATTTTATGAACGCGTTCCAACGTCGTGTTTTGTAATTAAAATTGATTGTTTATAAAAAAAAAATAATGTTATATCTTAATAAAAAATTAACGTTTGAAACAATAAAAAAAATCGATAAACTTTAACAAAAAACATTCTTGACTATGTATGAAAAAATAAAGCTTGACAGGCTTTTCGGCGGGAATTTAAAAATGCCAATGTATCGACTTATCCTTCCCCGACTAGGTTAACAAAGCTATAAGAACTTTTCTAGAACTATTTCCATACATAAAAAGCAAAAATAGAATTAATCACATACACGTCGCCACGTATTTTAGAATGATTCTCCATGATTCACGACGGCATTAGAAATAAGTGCCCAAAAATAATCTTGAAATAAATCTTGAAAGTGTTTAAGACAAGAAGTCGGAACAAATATGCATAACTAGAAAAATTCATAGGGTCGCCTGAGTTTATGTTTTCGCCCGTTATACAATCTCCCATATCGTTCATTTCTCCCGCACCGATATTGCGTGTATTTTTGTCCGCATATTAGCGGAAAGTAATTGTTTGTTAGTGTTTTTGAAATCGAAAATATAACAGATCGTTTCATGGTAAACTGTGAAACAGAGTAGCCAAATGCTATTTTTAAAATTAAAACAAAAATAATAGATCTTATATAACTATATCATACAATTTAAATAAAGTCATCGGATTTTAAATAATTTGTATTTCCGTAACGACACGATTTATTTTTTGAGCAGCGAACGTGTGTTTACAACTTTCGCATTATTTATATCGGACGCTTGGTATATTTTTGCGCCACTTCAAAAAGCTGTACACGCTGCTTAAGATCACGTGGATTGTAAAAGAGTAGTTTTAAATTTAAATTATTATTGACAAGTTTTTGCATGTTTTTTTTCCCAAATAGCTGGATTGCAGTGAGCATCACAATGGTGTGCACTGTAGGTATATCGCATTGAAAAAAGCAAGATATTTTCGAACGTAATCTGTGAAATATTTGTTGTGAAACTGATTTACTTGTGCGTTTAAATAAGGAACGTAATGTTAAAATAAGAATTTCTTGAAATACTAAATGTGTTTTATGTGTGTATTCTGCATCGTGAAGTTCTCCAGCGCAGAATTTGTGGACGAGATATATTACATTGTCTTCTCACTAGCTGCGATTCATTTCCTATCGAAAAAAAGCAATAAAAAGGAC
The DNA here is from genome assembly GCF_029227915.1 of Hydractinia symbiolongicarpus. NCBI lineage: Eukaryota > Metazoa > Cnidaria > Hydrozoa > Anthoathecata > Hydractiniidae > Hydractinia > Hydractinia symbiolongicarpus. Next base: position 18,136,020 of record NC_079875.1, on the reverse strand, counting down.
AACAAAAAACAAAACATACCTTCGTCCAACTCTTTCTTTAAGTTTTTAATTTCAGTCTCACTTAAACTGAATACGAAACTCACACAAAACATAAATACAAATATCAACTTCATTTTCTTCTTCTTTGACAAAGATAGGCTGTTGTTATTGTTGTTTCCTATAACCCTCTACCTGCTAATAACAAATACTGCACAATGATAATCCTTCACGTATTGCGTTCAAAGTATTTATACACTAAGTGTGAACAACACAGATTCGATAACAAATTCATCAACAGGTTTTTAATTGCGACAAAAATCAGACAATTACCTTATATATACGTGAATATAATTAGTTTTTACTTCGAGCAACAAAACAATGGATTATGCAGTGATGCTTCTCATAATTGGCATGGCAGCAGATGAGATAATACTAATATCACTGAGCTACTGAAAGAATGCTGGGGTATTGTTTTGAATGTCACAACGCTTTTGAATGCTAAATAGATTTGTGTCACTGAATCTGTTTAAAGATATAATCCTTCATGTACTTCGAGCGTGCATTATAATTATAATTCTCCTTAGCCTTGCTTATATTAGCATTTGACAACCTTTATAAACCCTAAATTAATAAACAAGCGAAGAAATACAAAACAAATAAAGAAATGAACAAGCAAATAAGAAAACAAACAAACAACAAGGAAAGAAAGAAATAAAGAAAAAACATAAATAAAAAAATAAACAAATAAGCCAACAATAAAACAATCAAGAAAGAAACAAACAAACAACAAGCAAATAAACTAGACATATAAATAAACAAATAAACAAATAATGGAATAAAAAACCAAACAACAAATAACTAAAATAAATAAATAAATAAAACAAAACAAACAACTAAAGAAAGAAAACAAGCAAACAAAACCAACAAAACCAACAAAACAAACACGTAAAACAAGCAATAGGAAACACTAGCGCCAGAAAAGTTGGGGAAAGAGTGTTCCAACTGGTTAACCTCGTCCCCAGGATTCTGTGGCCCCTAAGCCGTTTTTACGGAGACTTCATCAACAAGGCAAAATGCCCTGAGAACGGGGTTGCCAACTGGCATGTTATTGTTAACAAAGGCCCAGCACCCCAAAAACACGTTGTCAAATATCTTACAATACTAGGGTGCACGAAATAAGCTGAAAGGTGGAAAGGCACAGATAATTAATGACACGACGGAGGAGGATCCTAAAGTATGTTAGTAATGAAAAGATTTAAGGTATGAAGATTACTCTATTTTCAAACACAGTAGGTCGGCCAATTTAAAAATAGCTGCTTTAAATTAAGGGAGGTAGTTAGTGAAAGAAATTATTACAAAAATCTAAATATGGTGAGAATTTCGCGTCGCACATCAATTTAGCTCAATGTCCAAAATTCCAAGCATTTCTCCCAAAGCACTGTGTTAAATGAGAAAGATATCTCTGCTTGTTGAATATCCGAAGAAAATCTTTAACGGATTAGCGCTGGCTTAAAAGTTCAATATCAAATTAATAAATTCTCGAACTATTCTAAATCGCTATGGTACTTCGTACCCTTTTTTTTTTTTTTGATTTTATTAAACGCGTTTGCTTGATAACTCAGCCACCGGCCTCGTATCGCTTCACTCAATGTCACATCACCAAATGTTTTATTTTTTAATAAAACACTTGAAATTATTCACCAAAATAACATTTTAAACATTTTTTTTGGTTGTAGATTTTTAATTGGAATTATTGTTACAAATCCCAATGTTTATTTCGGGTAACAACCTTTTTTGCCAAATCGAAGTCTTTTCCCTGTGTACTCAATTCGACAATTTTTTTTTCACACGACTTCATATCCAGGGCTGAGCTACGTTTGTGAATTTAAACAAGACGCGACCTTCATCCAGTCAGATCCTCCTAGAAACGAGGTTAGTTTGCTAAGTAGTTGCTGAAGAAGGTCAGTAAAACAACAGCACTAGAATCAGAGAAAGAAAAAGTCAAAATGATTATTTTTTCCTTTTATGCTTGATTTACAACTACAGCTTGGTTTCCAATCGTGCAACAAATACAGGTGAAATAGTTTTGTGATAGCTTTGTTTCGACTAGACAAGATGTACATTTTCTTTTCAAACATTTGGCGGGAAAAGCAAAAAAGTTTGAAATTCTAAATTGAACATATATTGCATAAAGATCGGATCGTGAACTACGGAACAGTCGAGCGACCCGAAAAAAGGTGTGTCCAAAGCACATAACATATATCGTGTTACATATGCCGTGCTGCATATGCCGTGAAACATATAACACTGTTGTGGTGTCATGTAGAGATCTATCGGGTTCGCACGAGAAAAAGCGTACTACATGACTTCAGTAGGATTTTACTAAGGAAAATTTAATGCCGCATTTGCAGCCTCACGACACGCGGGAAAGACTTGTTGTATTCAACATCTACTCTATCGTGGAGAAAAAAAAAAAAGAAGTTCCGTGATTATTAGGATGTTACTTCTAAGTTATAATTCAACCTGGATAATTGTCACATGGATAATTGTAACCTGGTTACCTTCCAGGTAGGACAATTTCCCCCGAGTAATTATGCATATAAAAACCTTGCAAAAAAAAGTTCTTATTTGATTTTTTTATATCAGCGCGGCTTGATCAGAGCAGGCAGTAAAAAAAGTCTAGCGGAGAAGAAGCGCTGCATTTATTGATAGGTCTGACGAAAAAGCCCTGAGGGAGGCTGGGTTTTTTCCAAGCTGTGATTGGTTGAGAATTTCCACTTAATTGTGCGAAAGATAATACGTCACTCGGTCACGCCCCGTCCGATATGCAAAAGAGGACAACAGGTCTTAGGATCGAGGTTGGGATTTATCGCCTATTTTGTGAATGTAAGCATCATGTAAGTCCATTAACTATATTGTGTCTGTATAAAGATTTCAAAAGGTAAAAAAAGCCGTTATGCCATTCTTTAATGGTATTTTTCGTTCAAGGAAAGAAAATAAAAGTATACAGAGTTAGTTAGCATATTCAGGCGTGGGGTTACCCTTCCTTATTATCCAGATTAAAAAGAATTTTAATGAAATTGGGAAATGAGGGAAAAAGATGTGTATTTTTAAATAAAGTAAACATCACGAACACTAGTGAGCACAAGAAATAAAAGTCAGAATTAATTACAGGCATGGTCTTTGATGTAGGTCTGATAACAAGTCGATTGATGTCTGATAACTTAAGACGAACAATTAAAAATTACCCCGAGTTATTGCTGACCCCTTCTATTTCAGACCACAAACGAAAATCTTTTATTAATTTTTTTCTACATGGTATGGATTACCAACTTTCTTCGTAATAAGGGGAGGCTTCCAGCAATTAGGTAACCTAGAGTAACGCGGAAATGCTACTTGACAACTTTCTCACAGTACAATAACTCTATTATAATTCTTATCTTCATTCTTCTTGTGCGCAAAACGTCCAATTTGATGGCGACTTATACGTGAGATAAAAAAAAGCAAAATTGACACAAAATTCTAAACAAACCAATATTGATAAAAATATTTGTTTACCACAACAACGTGACAGGTGAAGCCGTATAAGGAATAACTAACAAATCAAAAAGTGGACGCTAATCGTTAATCCAAAATTTACCAATCTATAAATACCTTTATTCTTAGAAACGTAATCCTTCACGACAAGAAATATTTAAACACCCGGGGAATTAATCGTCGGTTTCCCTAACTTCGGATTGACATTCTGCATACACTTTTTTAACTTCCTTAATTATTTTGGAAAAAAATGACTTTTTTTTTAAAATTTTACCCGCCGTGTTCTAGTAACCATGGTAATAAAAATCAAAGTGGTGGATCGAATTCACCGAAATGTTTTTCTCGATAAAACACAATCAAAACATGTATATCACAAAGAGTAGACATATCTTCAACATCAATATATACAGTGCATGAAAATATTATAACATTGTCCGCATGAACAACCAAAATTCATTCACATTCACTCAAAATCTATACGTGTATATGCGTGAACCAACCGATGTCTGTTAATAACATAAAACCAACATGATACATTAAATTTTCTAAACAAAAAGATGAGATGAACAAAGTATACGTCACACAACATATTCTTTAATTCTACGAACAAGTGCTTTTTAGCCCTCCCCTTGATTAAACTCTCCCTTCCTAATAATGCGCCTCCCTTAGAGAAACATTTATTGGAAACATGATGCAAATGTCGGAAGTAAGAACGCCCTGGCGGTTTATTTGAAGTACTATGATAAACAAAAAAGGCAACTTAGTAGAAAATTATGCACGTTTATGGTAGGTTTATTATAGTTTTGTAAAGGAAATTTTCATGTTAAATAATGGAGTTTTTCCAAATTTAGGGGTCACAAATTCAAATTATTTGACATGCCCTCTACTATGACATCGTCAACATAAAAATACATGCCACAAACTTACCATTCTTTTTAGTAACAAGTTCATACAATATTTCACAAAATCTGACAACTAAAAAGAAACAAAAGAACTGCTTTAATCATTAATGTGCAGAACTAAGGCCGAATATAGTGAACCAATTATTATGAACCAAAAATGGCTACTTGTTTGTACAACATTGTATGGATAAATAATGAAATTAATAAAAACATATCGCATTTTATAAAAATCATACTGTCAAAATGAATTCTTTCTTGATAAAGGATCATAAGTAAATAACGTACATAATCTCAACAAGCCTAGTGCATTAAATTTAAATCATGGCAATGCAATCAATATGTGAAAGGAAATGTGCGTTATAATTACCAAAATTACTTTGATTCTCTTGGACATTTACATCTCTCTTCTTCTGGTACACCCTTTAAAACAGACTCAGCATGCATGCCACAACCTGGAATAAAAATATATGCTTATAAAGTTGTTAGTTATATATATCAGGTAAATATTTACCAGGTCAATATACTCAAATTCTACAAAGCACACCTGGATGTAGTTGAAATTCAAAATATGAACTTGGACAAAGAGTGATTTCAAATCTGCAATATTACAAGAAAAAGGACAACAATATAAGAAACGCATTTTACCACTCCAAGTCTTTTTGTTACATTTATTGCATACTGTTTGATAACACATTTCTGCAGTTTGATTTTTTAAAGTACTGTTGGTGAATAGCTAAGTCTCAAGATTTTAATTTTTTATGAGTAACTAAAAGAACAAAGAAAAAGAAAATATACTACCACAAAAGCTATTGAAATTTATATATTTTTACATAAACAGACACCATACTTTTATTACCATTGTTAAAAATAGTTTCAATTGCTTTATTACCCGGGTAAAAGGGCGGCATCAATATTTCTGAATATTGCGCAATGTGATTGGTTAGAACTTATGTCATAGCGGGCAATATTCCATGGTATTGCCCGCTACAATAGCAACCGTGTTTAAAGTTTAAATATGGTAGCATTAAAAGTAAATAAACACGGAAAATAGTAAACAAAACGCGGAAAATAAGTGAAGCTTACTTTTATGTTTTCGAGAATTCTATGTTGCAGCTACAATAAAAACCTGTTATATTTACACGATATTCGATTTAAAAAGAAACATATTAGTTAGTTCAAATGTACATTCCATATGGGAATAGTTTCTATAAAGACATGGTTTCTACATCCAGCTTATAATGTTATATTTTTGGTCGTAAAATGCAGTACCCGGATAATAATCCATATAATAACTGTTTATTTCGGGCATTACCTTCGAATGTTGACCTCTGTCACGTATTGCCCTCACAAGCTCGGGCAATACTTTGACGTCGGTCAATATTCTCCAGTATTTCCCTCATAAACAGTTATTATAGGGTTAATATTTTATAACAAAATACAGCCATTTTTAAGCTTCCAAGAATGTTTTCTTGTTGTAATAGAACGAAATACAGCGATTTTTAAGCTTTTTACGGTCGTTTTCTCATTATTTCAGATTAAAAACAGCGATTTTTACACTTCTATGGGACGTTTTCTTGTTATTTAAGAATGAAATGAAAACTTAGACTTGTTATATATATTTATTTTATATTATTTTCTTTTGTTGATCCCACAATGCTATAATAATAAATATAACAATGCGTTTCATCAAAGTTTACATATGAGCTAATTAATGTTTGTGTGCGACATTGTTTTAGACATGCAAAAATAGCTCATACCTTTATAATATATTAACAATGACATTGAAAGTTCTGACGTTACTAAAATCTCTTAAGAAAATATAAAATAAAATAAAATAATTTTACAACACATTATTGACACAATACAAACCAAAGCTTCAGCTACATAAAACTACTATGAATATTAAACTTGTTTGGTAAAAACCCCTTGTGTAGTATGAGGGAAAACACCCATTTGACACAGTCAAGCTATATTTAAGAGCTGTTTTTTTCTAAAATCTTGATTTTCTAATGCATTTCCTCAATGATAAGTGGTAGCTACAATATGGCATTTGACACAAGAATTGAAAATGTATGCTATTCACACATTCAAAATAAACAAACAACAGAACAAAAAAAAAGATTGCTGAAAGTCAACGACACTAAAAGAGAAATAAATCTAAAAGCATAAGCTAGTAAACGCATGACTATAGCTAGCTAGTACAAGTATAACTATAGTTAGCTAGTTAACTCTTAAAAACACAGGAAAAGACAAGTTTAGGGCTGTTACTGCCTGTTGCCTGTAGACTTCAACTAGTCATCTTTCGCATCGCCCAAAAAGTTCGTCAAATCAAATATTTATCAGGAAGTCCAGCTCAACAAAAACAAATCGTTTCCCTGAGATCCGCTAGTTCCCAGACCTCCGCCCGTCACAAAACTGGACCCCAGCTTCCTCGTCCATTCAGAATGTGAAATTCAGAATGCGCGTGCGCAAAATTCTTGAAATATTTTGTATTTTTTTTCAAGATGGTAGACGTCGTCGCATGCCTGACAAACATTGTTTTACAAATTGGATGTGTTCTGACCCAACTACGGACACCGGCCCAACTTTGGACAAATGTATGCAAACTCGTCTTAAGTTTGGTACAGGCCCAGCTATTGACAAAGGAAACTCTTGCTTTTAAAAGCCGTGTCATCAGATGGGACAAACTTAACTGTACACAGAGGTCTCTTGCAATTTTAGAAAATGTGTCATAAGATGGGACAGGCCTAACTATTGACAAACAATTCCTATGCTTTTAAAAGACTGTGTCATAGGATGGGACAGGCCCAACTATTGACGAAGGATACTTTTTGTTGCAAACACAACTATGCACATTATGTGGTTCTTATTGGAAGACTTATTAAAAGAATTATATATGTTAATGTACAGTTTTTATTTTTATGTTTGCTAAATGAAATACACAAATTATATTGTAACTTAGATTATTTTATCTTTGTTTGAGACTTTTCTTCATGAGTTCTAAGGTACATGTTTATATGGAAAATATTTCCTTGGGAACCAGGTAAATGTTTAGCATGATATCAAGTCGAGATCTCGGGTTGTTAACAAACTCTTAACAAAATTTAGTTGCGTTCATATGAGAAAAAATATTTACCCTTACCAAGATCTCGGGGTGCGCATGATCGAGATCTCGTTAAGCGGGTAATGCATTTTCCCAAAAAACAGAAGTTTCCTCGGCAGGCGAGATAAATTTATGCCACACTTATTATAATGAAATACAAAGTAAACAATATTTTAGCAACATGCCTTGTAATTTACCATGTTAAGTCAGGTATGTCGAGATTATGACGTCATCATAATCACGGAATTTTTGCGTTTTAAGATTTCAAAAGTCAGCGCATGCGCTGACTGAATTTACCGTATACAGGCGGAACTGAATGACCGTGCCGCCCCCAGGGTTGCTCTAATGTCAGAGCTGCTATAGCGCTTCTTGAGATGGCTAACAAGTTTCTTCACCGTCGATCTCGACCTCAAAAAGCCAAGAATACAGCTGGGGATAAGATTGAGCATTTTGCCTTTTTTTAATGCGTTTAAAAGCGTCCTCCGTAATAATGGCTCAGGGGTCAAGAGTCCCCTTGGGATGAGAGGATGGCTTCTACTTTATTCGAAGGGCGAACAGTCGGACACACGTGTCTGCTGATTAAAAATGCATGATATCAGAGTTAATATTTAAGACCACAATCATGCACAATGAGAAACAGATGACTAATTTTTCATGAATGCATACCGGACCATACCGGTATGCATTCATGAAAAATTGGCGCAGGAACGGTTATAAAACTAATTGACTCGTATATCAGCAGACATGCAGAGAATTTCTGACTTTTGCAAAGAAAATGGACTATTTTTAAACCTCAATAAGTGAAAAACTAAAGCCATAAGACCCATCTTTGAACATGAATTCCAACTTTGAGAAATCCTACAAAAAAGCAAGCAGTCGTTCGAGACTCCTAGCTAAACTCAGACCAAAACTGACACAAAACGCTGCAAGAAAGATTTATCAAGCAATGGTGACACAAACACTCACTTACTGTTGTCTTGTTACGTTGAACTATACAAGTACACAACAAAACAATTTAGAATCATTTTATCGTAGAGCTCTTGCAGTGGTCAATATGAAAGATGTCATTTGAAAGTTTATGTGCCATCATCAATTCAGGTTAATAAAAAACGTGCATGTGATTTTGTTAGGACGTGTTTGGTTAATGTTTGTAATGATTTTAAAAGTTATTTCGAAATGAAAAGTCATGAATATTCGACAAGTTACAACGGGCATACAATAGCAATACCGAAAATTAACTCAAAGTGGATCTTTCTGATTTATGGGAGCCAGATTATTTAATGATTTACCTCCTGGATATCCGTAAAATGGTTTATAGTTCTGAGGTTGACAGATTATTAAAAACTTATTTTTTTTTAATAATGATTTTTTACATGTGTTTAAAAATAATCATTCTGATTTGTGACTTATCTCAAAGTGGGCGTTAGACCGTACTGCATAGCTTCATATTCTCTTATGTTCTTTTCTCTTTTCAGTGTTATTAACACTCTTTTCCTCAACTCGTGTGCACTTTAACATATCAATTTTTATATATACTTCGATTTTTTTGTGTGTTCATTCACAGGACACATAATGAGAACAGAATTGTTTTATATTCGTCAAATAAATGAACAAATGAATAAATAAATTAAACTCTTGCACGCTAAACATGCGTACCAAACCTCAATAGAGTTGAAACATGTAATGTGTTGAATCGTAGCACAACTTAAATTTAAACAATTGAGATGTGTACAGCAAGAATATCCGCACAGATTAACTCAACGTTTCTTTGCATCAGAGAATGATGGTCACTACGAAAACTTGCAGATAATGTATGCCAGCGTGACATGCCTGCTTGAGTGGGATATTCCACGGGTATTTACAACGTCAATAAAATATAATAAAATGAAATGACGTTAGTGAGTTCAACCGTGCTTATAAGCTCGGGTGTAAATCATCCTCGTCCCCAGGGCTTGTTGCCTATGTCAAAGCCGCTAGCGCTTACTTGACAGTTAAACAAGTTTTTTTCGCCGCCGATCTCGATGTGAAAAAGACATAAGTCCCTGGGGACGAGGTTTGGGTCTAAATAACGTGAAAAATAGTGGTGTACTCAGTTCTTTCACTACCGCAAGGGACCAACACGAAAAAAATTGGACGATTGCATCAAAGATGAATGAGCATGAGATGAACATAAGTGTTCGTGGTCGTGTTCATCTTATGTTCCTGCGCGTTCCGGAATCGACGACTCGTCAGAAATAATATAAATTGGTTCAACTTTAACTTTAAAGGTATAACGATTTTCTTAACGGTTCATGAAAAGTACGATCATATTCATCGTTTCGATCAGTGTTCAAGCGCACGGAAGCGAAGTATTTGTTCGAATTACAGAAAAAAATTGATCTTAATTCTCATTTCCAGTTGGTAAAATTACTTTATGCTGTTATGTCAGACCATGGTTGCAGCCTGAAGACGGGAGCCTCTTGCTGTGTGTTTTTCCTTAGTCTTTGGACGGAAAGAATTTTGAAGTTTTATATCAACATGCCTGAGGTCCTGGAAACCAGCCATAGAGATTCAGCCTTAAAAGGAGAAAATTTAAGGGCAGTCAGCCTAAGAGCCCAAGCTAATCGTTCCTAAATGAAGCCAACACAAATGGGAAGGGCCCAAACGAAATACCTTCATTCGTGATTAGTTTATCTTGGTATACAATTATAGTACAGAAGTTACGGTTGGCTACAATTTTTTAATGGTTACGAATGCGCTCGAAATGGCCAAAAACACATAGGCGTATTCCTAGCCGTATAATTGAAATTTCAAAGCATTTTTGGAGAATAAAACAAATAAACAAAGGGGTGTGGTCAAATAAACGACGAAGCACAGATTAAAATTCGTTATACCTTTAAAGTTAAAGTTGAACCAATTTATATTATTTCTAATGAGTCAAAACAACAATACGCTCGGGAAAACAAGTGTAGTATACTAAAACACAAGGAACGGAGCATGTATTTTCTCAACCAATGGTGTTGTTATTATAATCAGTTAACTGCATTCAACAATTCAACATATTAATTACACATTGATTGATACATTTGGGTAAACAAGTTCAAGTGTATTTGTACAGCGGTTAGTTGTACATGATATCTGTATAAGCATCACATAGTTACCAGTCTCTCTGAATGACTTTGAAACAGAGAACTTCAGCTAAGATGACTGCCACCATCAGGGATCTGGTAGCTAATTTGGTTAACAAAGTAAATACTAGCATAATTAATTTTAATAGGGGGTGAGTAACAAATTATAAGAAAAGATTTACCGCAACATGCAAGTCTTTTGTAGCGTTGCTGTAGGTATAAACTCGTTCTTAATGGCTTGTTGCAAGAGAAATGATACAAACAGAAATGATACAAATGACCAACTCTTCAACTCTTCCTTATTACTGTGAAATTAAAATTGTCAATTTTTGTTCAAAAACTGCACAAAGGACTATAGAAATAGAAACAAGTAGCAATTTTAAGAAACCTGAAACACTCAGAATAGTTTTATTTTTCTGAACATCGAAACCCCCGTGCTAACAGCTCCATAATGAGCGCAGCTGTGAAATAAAAATAGCTGTTGATATATTGCAAAACCCCATATTATTTATGTCTTAATATACAAAGATGGTTGGATGATATGTCACGATGAATCACTTTTTTTTCCTCCACTCAATCTTATTTGTCGTCACATTGTGCAATGCTGACAGAATATCAATATGTCCTGCTGCTCAGAGTATGTATAATTTCCGTGTTGATTCATTGTTTTGTAGTGCATAATTGAGACGTGCTGTACATAGCGCCACATTTGAAGTTAAGAATATATAGTAAAGACCGCCCATTTATTGAGAGTGTGCTGTTTATTGGAATATGTAACTAAAGGGAGGAATATTTAAGACTTTTGGTAGTTCGTGATGCTAAATGTTATTGTAAATATCTTTTTTGTTTCTCGCATTGTGTCTCACCATATTTACTTTTCAGATATCCTACGATTCACTGTGTCTTCTTTTATTGCGCTTTTTACCCATCTGATCTTAACGGAAATCAACAAGTTGTGTTTTTAACATCTCGTAGCACCAATCACATTTTGTTTAGCATGCTGATGCACATTCACTGATGAAGAAATATACCGTGGCTGATTAGTACATCTTGTCCTCCCGTAACAGGATAGTCGACGTGCGGGTGAACCTTTTAGATGTGCGGCCGAATGTCATAACACTCGGCAAACGTTTTGATGTTCAGCCGCACATACGCACGTCCGCAAGTCCTGACGTTTCAAATTATAAATGTTCGGCTAAACGTTTCAGAGAATCTGGTCTGTATATTTACCGAGTTTCATACATCCGGCCGAGTCTTTGTGAAGTGTTTAAGCGTTCTACACCTTACGAATTGAGTCTCATCAAAGTTTGTTGAACAAGTTCTCTGGAAACATTGATGTTATATTTTAAACATTCAATTCCGTCATTTGTCTGTAGCCAATATCTGTTTTTTGTGTTTAATTCAAGTACAACAACATCCTCCATTTTTTTAGCATCGATATTTTGCTTTCTGTTACGGGACAAGATATACCAACCAACCACGGTAGAAATATCAGAGTGCTATAGGTACAATTGTTATGGTGCTCACCTAAAACATTCTTGTAGTTGTTTCTAACCATTGGTGAATTTTTGATTGCATGTTAATAAATTATTGGAAAACAATATTTTTTTTACTTTTATATATTTAGTGTGGCGTTCATGTCATGGATGAAACTGTGCCAAATACAGCACTGTTTTTCGAGATACATATCTTTTAAAATTAATTAGTTTTTAGGCAACGGGACAAAAATCTTCAAAAATTTTGTTTGGAAGCAACAATTTTTATTTTTAATGTTTCAATACAACTAATTATATCGAGCTCACTTTGATTTCGACATTATGTATCTCTTGGTATTATTCCTTAAGGTAATTATCATTTATGGCACAGCTCCTTTTTTCATGAATTTTAACCTTATAATTCTTTGGTCTGGTTATCAGGTAAACATTTGACATCAGATCAAACACATTTAGTACGGACAATTTTTGACAGAGATTTTAATAGTAGTATTTTAATAGTGTAGTAATTCTTGTTGATTTTTTAATAAACTCAAATACTTTTAATTTGTTTAAAGAACACGCTTGTATAAACTTGTAGCTCTCCATCTCTCTTTTCACAGCAGCAAAATTATTATTTTTCTGATTCAAAAACTTTTATACAGTACAAGACACAGGAAGTATGCAAGGAAATAGCTAATTAACATTCTGTTTAGCAAAGATACTTCCCATCAAAGTCAGCAACATTATACTTCCGTCTATTAAACTGCGCAAAGGATATCAGCTTCCAGTTAAATTTGATTTAAAAGTAAACACTCTCCTACCAGAAAAGGTACGGGTTGATGTGTATATACGGAGAAAGATGTTCTGGTGGATACCTATACCGTGTATATCAACATATGGGTCATGGTAAGTTGTACCAATAAAAAAAACATTTTTTTTGTAACATTATTTTTGTAACAGGAACAGAACAAACTAAAGACGGATATATAGTATCTTACAAATTTACTACGGGAACAGGACTTTCCATAAAATTTTACTAATTCTTCGTTATTTCTCCTTTAATAGGGATAGTGTACAACGATTTCAGTCCCTTTTATTCATTTGTGATTCACAAATGAACTGGAACACGATTTATAGACCTCGCTTTTAAAAAAAGTTCAAATAGTGTCCAATAAAGTGAAGAAATCAATAGCCGTGAACATATACATGATGGATGTATAAACATGTACCCAAACGTAATACATGAAGTACTGTCATATTATAGCAATCACACGTCAAACCTTATTGCGTTTCCATAGACCTCGCCAACCTGGCAATAGTCTAGGTAGCAATTTTATGGTATGTTTACATTTCTTGTTTGTAGCTCATACAAAGTTGACAACAAAAATTGCGCCGCGTTCAAGATTTATCAAATCGATTGCAAGAAACCACAAGCATATAAATTTGATCATGTGATCACCGTTCCAAACATCAACTTACCTTCTGTCATTGTTAGCGTAAGTAGAAAGTACTGTTTCATTTTGGAAAAAGTTTCTAAAATTCTCGTTGTATGCCATGTAGTTTACCCCTAAAATACAGTAATATTGTTACTCTTGTTACCACATCATGTTAATTCTTGCATGTCTTGCTACAGTGGGACTATGGCTAACTGAGACTGAATTTACCGATTCCTTGTACTTCTTCAGCAAATTGAACCTAAAAAACTTAATTGGGACCGCGGATAAGTAAGACTGTTTCTTAGTGAGACCGAATGTATTAGATGCAGTCAAACAAAAAACTTCCTTAAAGTGGGATTTCAATCAATGACTTCTAATATAGGAGATAAAACACAAGCTTGAAGTTGAATACTGTTTTTTGAAGAATAATATTTCACTTGGATTTACCTGTAACAAAGTTTTATTTAAAAATAGCTCTTTTTATTAGTTATTATCCTACTTACAATTTGTAGCTTAATCAACTAAAAACTTTTAATAAATAGGACATTTTCACATCTATTGTCGCATATTATCCTCACATATAAGGAATTCAATAAATTTTTTGGTCCCTTTAGAGTTCCAATTAAAGCGAGTATTGGTATTTGCGATACTCGGGAAACAGATCTGACTTTTAGCGGAAAAACGGTTGAAATGGGTTGAAATGAGTTGAAATGAGTTGAAATGGGTTGAAATGGGTTGAAATAGGTTGAAATGAGTTGAAATGGGTTGAAATGGGTTGAAATGGGTTGAAATGAGTTAATATAAGTTAATATGAGTTGAATGAGTTGAAATGGGTTGAAATGGGTTGAAATGGGTTGAAATGGGTTGAAATGGGTTTAAATGGGTTGAAATGGGTTAAAATGGGTTGAAATGGGTTGAAATGAGTTAAAATAGTACAATCAAACTTGTCTGTTATAGGCTGTCAAATTCTGATAACTCTTTTAAAGGTTTTACAAGAGAGTGATACATTCAGCTGAAATCAAAAACCAGTTATATTTTCTTGGAAATTTTGTAGAAATAATTTGTTTTGTTTTTCTCATAAGTGGTATCCTCATTTCTTATAGGGGCTGTATAGAGTTAATGCAAGAATATATGATGACGTCAAAAACCAGGAATTGCTATGTATTAATGCTGAAGTAAATGTTATCACGTGATGATAAAAAACAACGAAGATGTCTTTTCTTTTATTTTACCTATGTATTATAACAATGACCTTTCTCCTCTTCAAATTTTCTCCCCGTAATATAAGAGAAGGTCATGATAGCTACTTATTGACTACTGACATCTGCTTCTTGGTAGAAACCCTTAGAGCATTGGCTTGAAACTAGGGCAAAACCAATCATCGTTAATGTTATCAGAACAATGGTTACTAGATAGTTTTGCTCCAAATTTTAGCAGAAGTTAATTTATACTGAGAATATTTAATACTTCTCACGGTAGAACAAACGTTTTAATAAGCAAGCATTTACGGGAATCACATGTTACTGGCACGGCTGTAGTCACAAGAACGAATTGTTGTTTAAAACAACAAACTTTGTTTAAGTAAGTTTTTCTGTCAATATCTGCTTTGTTGAGAGTTGTTTTTTTTTGTAAATGTAGTAAAAAGATAAAAAGATTTGACAGAAGCAAAGAAGTATGAGACCTGGTATTATAATATCGATATATTAATTGCAATACTAAAGTTTTACATCTTACAACAAGAATTTACTGTCAAAATTTATAATATTGTGCTACTGATAAAATTTCTTCATATTATGAGTAGAAGTGACATACCTAGATATATTTCTTTCTTCATGTCGCAAGAGAAACCTTCAAGATTTGACGATATTTCTGGACGATGAAGGGTGGCTAAACGAACTGATTAGTGCGTTGGTTTTCACTGTAACTTAGATAGATAGATGTGCATATTTTACATGGCTAGCCTCACAAATATCAAGGGATATACCCTGTCTATTATTTCCAGGAGAGGTCATGACTTCGATGGGGAGTCCTAAAGTATTTAATGCTCATTTCGAGGTACGCAGACGAAATCAGGTTCTGCGGCCTACCAGACAACTCCAACGGCCCACACAGAGAGCCATCGCCCTATTTACCCTCACATTGGGTTAACCGACGGCTATGATAACATTCACTCGCCCATATTAAATCGCTGCCAAGGGGAATTTACGGCTAGACATCTGTTATTAAAAGTATAAATGGGTTAAAAACTAAAGTGTCATGTGCGTAAGAGTGTACGCGAGGAGGAGTGTTTATTCATTCTTTTAGGGCCGTTTTACATTACAGTAATATATTGAAAAAATAGAAATATATATACAAACAGAAATATATATACAAAGCAATATTTTGCTGGTAATATATTCTGGCAATATTTTGCTGTAATGTGAAACGGACTTTAACGTAACATGTGACACCATTTACGTAACTTACGTCACATTTTCAAAACTTCTTGCTTGTAACAAACACGATGTTGGTGCAATCAAGCCGACGAAAGTAAAAAACGTTTAATTAAGGATTCGAATTTGAGAAAGGTTAAACAAATGCACCAAAGTTTTGATTTAGGCCCCCTTATTCTTATTCAAAAACATCGCTCCAGCATCTTTACGACGGCGACGACGTCTTCTTAACCCTCAGCCCGCGTTTTTTCGAACATATTATGACCGGGGAGCTAATTAGTGTTGCAGTCAAAAGTTGACGTGTGTTTAAACAAAACTGTACGTAAGATAAAATTGTACGCACAACCTTACGTAAAAAAATACTTGAAGTTATTCATAGTGAAATTAGTTGTTTATTAAGAATAACTATATTTCACAAAATTTCACAGCTGCAATTTTTATTCACATATTTTGCAAACATATTTGGTCTACATGTTACATAAAGAAGAAGCAAAAAAGAAATATATATATATATATATATATATATATTTTGTGGCGGCCACAAAATATATTTTAAACCAGAGAAAAAAATTTATAGATTTTTAAATCGTAAAATCTAACAAGATAACTATTATAATATATTTTGGTCTGCGACGCTTTCTTGGTAACTCTGGTTCTTCAACAACAAGTTTTGTAGCTTTTTCTTTACAGTAGGTGCTTTTTTCAATGAACTAAAACCAAGACTTGTTCCTTGTTTCTTTCACTCAGCAAGCTCTGATTTTGGTCACGTTTCATGCAGTAAGCACATTAAACACAATCTGACCTAAAAACAAATGTTGTAAATCAATTAAGGTTGAGAATACGCAATTAGGTTTAAGAACAAAATATCTTATTTCAGGTGGTGATCTTTAAATTAACTAAAAAAAAGCCATGCCGACCCATGGCCCCCCTTTCTTGTCCCTCGTCCACAATCCCATCCTACCGATACAAAACACCATTTAATGAAACGTATACTATTTAGTTTTAACACCTGCACGAACGTAGTAAACCTGATTTTGGTATCATCATATTTTAAACATAAGGTGATTGTCATTTAACTTGTAAACACGTTAGCTGGTTATTTTGTAAGGAATAATGTGACGCTTTTAATAATTCAGTACAACACCTAATTTCTCTTGGGAATAGATACATCCCGTGAAAAAAACTAATTGAGGTCATGTAGACAAGTTAACAGTTATCTAGGAATCTTTTTGTTTTCGGAGAAATCTTTGTTCTTAAGTATACATCTTAAGAGTTGTGCTAATTACGCGAAGTTATAAAACATGTTATTGCTGTTTTGGAGCATGATTATAGTAAATATTAAATTTTATGTAAAATGTAAGAAATGCCAAAATGAATTAGTAACAGCCCTGGGGGCTCTAAGAATTTCCGCTCGCTACCAAAATATTTGATGAAAACCTGCTAATTTGTTGTGTTATTGTGCTAAACATTTGAGGAGGTTTGGTGCATGAACCTCTGAAGATAAAGCACACAAGTGACATTATATCTTACAACAAACGCAAACAAAACGAAACGTGTCATAATAAACTCACATTTTAAAATAAATTGCTAACAAAAAATACAGCCTAACATTTTAGGTAAGTCTTGCGATTGAAACGTTTATGGTCTTAAACGGAATTTAGTTGACAAAAAATCAAAATTTTGCTGTGACCATCATTTTCAGCATACTTTTTTTATTAACTGTGCCAATTTTTGTCGAAAATAAAGCAGTTTTAATTTTTGGTTAAATTTTGGCCTAAAATGACATTTAGGTGACAAAAATCAAACTTTTGTACCATCATCATTTTCAGCATACTTTATTTGTTAACTGTGCCAGATTTAGCCGAAAATAAAATGGTTTTAATTTTTGGATCAATTTTGGCCTAAAATGGCATTTAAATTTCGATGTCACCATTATGTTCACCATACTTTTTTTGTTAACTTTGCCAATTTTTGTTGAAAATGAAGTAGTTTTAATTTTTGGACCAATTTTGTCCTAAAATGACATTTAAGGTGGCAAAAAATCAAAATTATTATATCACCATTATGTTCAGCATACTTTTTTTGTTAACTGTGCCAAATTTTGTTGAAAACAAATACTAATTTTGTCCTGAAACATCATTTAGATGAGTTCCCAGTAGTTGGGGAGCTTGGGTGCGAAGTTTACATCTGTGACGGAGGAACGTGTAATCCCAGGGTCTATTTTTTCTCAAAAAATGCTCCAAAAGAAAAAAACGACGGTTTTAAAGAATTTCCTACGCCTTCGGGCGCGGAAATTCAAAAACATTTTTTAACTCTCTATATATGCCTGGGCACAACTGTCAAATGCAACGCCTAACTCAGAGCTAGTTCATGATGTCATGCATATAATGATTTTCAGATTTCTATTTAAACTAGTCGTAGACAGACAGACAGACAGACAGACAGACAGACAGACAGACAGACAGACAGACAGACAGACAGACAGACAGACAGACAGACAGACAGACAGACAGACAGACAGACAGACAGACAGACAGACAGACAGACAGACAGACAGACAGACAGACAGACAGACAGACAGACAGACAGACAGACAGACAGACAGACAGACAGACAGACAGACAGACAGACAGACAGACAGACAGACAGACAGACAGACAGACAGACAGACAGACAGACAGACAGACAGACAGACAGACAGACAGACAGACAGACAGACAGACAGACAGACAGACAGACAGACAGACAGACAGACAGACAGACAGACAGACAGACAGACAGACAGACAGACAGACAGACAGACAGACAGACAGACAGACAGACAGACAGACAGACAGACAGACAGACAGACAGACAGACAGACAGACAGACAGACAGACAGACAGACAGACAGACAGACAGACAGACAGACAGACAGACAGACAGACAGACAGACAGACAGACAGACAGACAGACAGACAGACAGACAGACAGACAGACAGACAGACAGACAGACAGACAGACAGACAGACAGACAGACAGACAGACAGACAGACAGACAGACAGACAGACAGACAGACAGACAGACAGACGTATACGGGTATTATAATATAGACTAGTTGTTAGCCCGTGGAAAAATCCACGGGGGTCGCCCGTCCTTTATATATCGCATTTGCAACAAAGTAGACAGAAGTATATCGCATTTGGTATTGATGCGCAGTTTAAAAATTTCGTGTTTCCGTTACGGGACACAGCTTTTGCGGACACAGACGACGGCTATTACTAAAGAGATATACAAATTTTTAAACAACTTTTAAGCTTTTCTTTTATATGAAATTAAACTGTTTTTACGTTGAAGGTAAGCTTTAAGGGTCTTTAAGCTTAAAGTATATCTAAAATAAAAAGTTTCTTCTAGGAGAACTGTAAAAAAAGTCTATAATACAATGGCCTTATCAAAAGTCGAATTGGCAACGATGCTGGAATGCAAGATTTGCTTAGACACCTACCATAAGCCTAAACAATTAAACTGCGGGCATACCTATTGTGAAGATTGTCTAAATGGCATTTTAGTGTTCATGGAAGATGGGAGGGCTGAATTGCCTTGCCCATTAAGATGTCGCAGAAAAACAAAACTGGATCAAGATGAGACAACATCATTGCTAATGACTACATTTATTGTAACTGATCTTTTGGATAAGATGTAAGTCCAGTTTTTTTCACATCATTTTGATAAGAATGTATAACAATGTGTTACATATGACACCATCTGTGTTGAAAATAACAACTTCTAGTAATTTTCTCAAATGCAATGTAACAATTCCAAATTCAATAGACCATGCAGGTATAGACATGGTACCTTGTTCATAAATAACATTTTATTGCTATTTATAATTGTAAAAAGTGCACTTCCTATAGTTAAATTTTTAAACTCTTTATTTCAATCAGGGTTCACATTTGTTTTATTCTACTTGATAGATTACAAATGTGAGACTTTTAGGATATTTGAGATTTTTGATTTATAAGGTTCATAATTTATAAGATATGCAAGGAGTGTGCCCACGTAGTTTCGTAATTAGAATGTCCGTGGTTTGGTCCACATTCGTGGGCTTTACCACAGCTACGGGTCAACCCATTTCAGGTAAGGGGAAATTGGGTAGGCAATGCCGATCTATATGATGTATAAGTGTTACCTACACTGAATTGGCTATATCCTGTACAAATAGTCGAAATAACAATAAAAATAATAATATAAATTTTCCTTTCACAATTTGAACTCAAGATACAGCTACTCTTTTTAAGCCATTATGCGTGTTTATTTGCCATCAAAAAAAGCAAACGTATGCAAATTTAAAACACTGAATTTTAAGTGTTAAAACGTGGTGATCATATACTCATCTTTGTTCCTTTGAGAAAAAATATTGGGCATCTTTCAGAGCCTCTTGACGTCGAGAGGACTTTTTACCCTGCTTAGTTTAGGTACATTATTTAAAGAAATATAAATATTGGGAGATAACTAAAATGACTGACTCAAAAATTAACAACAGAATGACAAACATGATAAAACTAGCTAGCTGTACTAAAATTTATTTTAATTATTTAAGCTAGCTAGCTAGCTACCTCATGCCCTGAATGATCGCTTAAACTGAAAGATACCTGTATCCATACCTAAAAATAGCCAGAAATTTGAAAACAATGCTATTAACATCAACATGGATCATCTGTCAAATCAACATAAGTTTCAAAGAAAAACAGACACATACTTTTCGTTAATCTCCAATTTGTTTTTTGTTTTTTTTTGAATTTTTGATTCCATACAGATCGATCACAAAGAAAAAACATTTGAAGCTGTTTTAGAGAAAGTTTAAAAACTTAAAAGCAAAAATAAAAATGAAAAAATGAAGCAGAACTTTATTGTTCTCGATGTGGATTAGCTGGCCTCATCGTTAAACTCGCTACATCTTTTCTTGTATGGAAATTTCGTATCTTTCACATTTTGAAAAAAACACGATAATAAACGATAAACTAAGTTCACATTAAACTTAAACCTTTGGAGCAAACTTCAAATGATCCATGCTAAAAATGCAAACTTAGGCAATCCTCATAGCAAATCCATGCCTAAATTTTTTCTAAGGGTACACACATCACAAGATAATATCCAAATATCACAAAACCCTTCTTCGGAATAACATTTAAATGAGATAATGTTTTGTTTTTATTTTAGGCAAGTTAGTAAAACAAAGACTTTTTTGTGTCAGCAAAGTAAAGAATGCAATCGGATTGTCAGCTGTTCCTGTGCAAGATGCAGTTCAAAGATCTGTGATAGATGTCAAAATCTGCATTCTTGTTCAAATAAATCATTTATCAGTGTCATTTTTAACGAAAAATTGCAAGAGCTCCAACCACTGTGCAAGCAACACGACTCGCTTGCAAAATATGTTTGTATTGACTGTGAAAATTTGTTTACCTGTGTGTATTGCACACACAGGCAACATAAGAATCACCGAATAAAAACGGTTGATGATTTTGGTCTGGAAGCGAAACAATGGTTTCAGTCGTTTATCAACTCATTCGACGAAACTAAGGTTGTCTTTGAAGAGTTAACAAGAAAATACAACGAAGCCTTGACGAGTTTTAAAACAGAGAGAGAAATATTTGCTCGTGAATTAAAAGTGAGAAAGTTGAAACGAATGACAGAGTATGTGAAAATGTTAAACGCAGAAGAAGAAAACCATTTAAAAGAGTTTGATGAAAAAGTAGAAGAATTTAAAGCACAAGTAATCCTTGTTGGTCTCTTAGACAACACTTGGATAAAACGATTCTCAGATTACATATATGTTTTTAATTCAAAATCTCACTTTGAATTGGTTGCTGAGAAGTTAGAAATTGAACGACAGCTTCGTAGTCTAACTTCTTTTCCAAAAACTATCCTAACTTTTAATTCACATCTTTATCAGTTGAAAAAAGAAGATTATTTTACCAGTCCATTGGGTCGAGTGCAAGTTTCCGTCGATGATATGTCCACTATTGGTATAGATCCTAGTAAATGTTCTGTTTATAAAAACTTGATTGATGAATGTGAGCCACAACCCAACTTTTCGGAATTAGCAACTAATTTAAAGACATTACTTAAAAGTTTAGAAGGTACTTTTGATACTGCTTTTAATCTTATTACTGGTCATTGAAAGTTGGTCTATTGTTGTAAATGCTATATGCATGTTTTTATAGAATACGAAAGATCTCGTGCAAATGTAAATCTTGATGGTGAGAAGCAAAGAAGCAGGTATGTTCAGCAATATTGTTTTTCATGAAAATGATAATATATTCTTACAAAAAGCATAAGCCCGTAGTAAAATCTCGAGGAATTAGCCCATCGCTAGTCGTATCTATTTGTCTCACGGACAGAAAAGTTGTCCGTGCCTAATCTGAGTATAAACATTCAGCTTAACAAAAGTTAAAATCAACAGCATATAACTATCTATCCTGCTGTACTGTTAAAAAAATATGCATTTGCCACTGCAATAGTCGGAATGTATGGATAATGATTTCTTTTTAGCGCTGTGAAGCAAAAAGATGCAACGGGGCTTTCAAAGTTGTACTCCTTTGAAGGTTTGTAGTATACTTTGCCCGGTCAGTTAAAGTTATTATATTTACTTTATTATTTATTATATTTATTTTACCTCTTCTTTAATATATTTTAAATTATTTACCTAATTAAGTTATATTTACTGCTGCATCATTTTTAAGTATACATAAACATGTACATCTCACACTGAGAATACCATTTTGCAGCGCAATTCATTTTTGCTATACATGGTAGCCAAAATGTAGACTAACTGTCGTTTTGCAGTTGGACTTATTAACAGCTAGCCTCAGGAGGTTTGTGTCGTGGTATTCTAACATGCTTTTTTTAATATGTAAGAGATGAAAAAGGCTAGTCAGGCTAGTTAGGTTAGTCGGAAAAATTTATTGTTGGGGATTAAGTTTGTAGGGAAAAACATTTAGCCGAGAGAATCTTTAGTTACCTCTAAAAACGCCAAACATGAAACATGTTGGTTTATGTACGCAGCAACGTAAGAGATGACCTTAATCCTTTGCTTACTTTGACATAACCTCTGAAGAAGAATTGATAGACATTTCAATACTAATTATTTATTTCTCTTTTTCTTCAGATAAAATGGTGTTTTGGCATAAAGTTATTTTAGGTTAATCTAGATTTAACATCTTCATCTTTAGACCTTCGGGAAATAATACAAAATGGTGATGACAAGAAACTGCAGTTCGTCCTTATTAATAGTCCAAATATCGTTAAAATGAGGGATGATTATGGACACACACTGTTGATAGAAGCTGCACGGAGAAATAAACCATCGATAGTACAAGCTTTAATCGATGCTGGTAGTGAGGTGTACGCTGTAAACAAACGCAAATGGAATGCATATCACTTTAGTGCAAAGTTTGATCACCAAGATGTTCTAAAAATTTTGATTAATTGTGATGTCACACACATTAACAATGTAGACAATGACAATAACACACCATTACATCTTGCGTCTGCTCGTGATCATGTTGAATGTGTTAAGTTGTTGTTGTCAATACCACATATTAATGTTAATATACAAAACTGGAAGAATCAAACAGCCTATGATGTTGCTTGTAATAGCGCTACCAGACGATTACTTGAGAAGCATCGGGGAGAAGCAGCAAAGCTGTTGGATTATTAGATTTTGCTTTTTGACACAACAGTGAAAGACAGTACCGTTGTAAAAAACTTCATGCGACTTATTGCAACTGGTATTACTTTTATGACACTTTAGAAGTAAAAAAGTATGTAAGAAGTTCTATTGCGAATGAGTTTGTAGTTTGTGAATTTATTAGACTAACAGCTAAGAAATTGATTGCATGACAATACCTATCGCAAAGATTTTTCGCAAAGTTTTGTATAGCTTTTTAACCACACCACATGAAATCAACACATTTAATCATGAACTTATAAATATAAAATACTATGGCGATAAATTTTTTGAAAGTGCCACTTAATGCTAGTATCGGTTTTTGTGGTATGTCCTCACTGAGGACAGTTACAAATATAACTTTATATTTGCGACAAAAGGAAAAGACATTGTAAATATATGTAAACAGAGCCCCCGTTCCTCGTTTCCCCGTTTGTTAATTACACAAAGTTGTTTTTGTTGTTGTTGTTGTTGTTGATGAACTGCAGTAAAACATGTAATTGCTGTTTTTGAGCATAATTATAGTAAATATTAAATTTATAAAATGTTCGAAATGCCAAAATAAATTGCTAAGAAACTTTTGGCAAAACTGTCAAATGAAACACCTAATTCAGAGCTAGTTTATGATGTCATGCATATAATGATTGGAACTCTTAAATTCAACAATTTAAGAATCAATCCACATTTTCATTTAACTATAAATTTCTAGACAACTTTTCAAGCTCTATCATATGAAACTAAACTGTTTTTACTCTAGAGGTAAGCCTTAAGGGTTCTTATTCTTAAAGTATATCTAAAATAAAAAATTTCTTCTAGCAGAATTGGAAAAAATGGAAGAAATAGAATTGGCTACCATGCTGAAATGCAAGATTTGCTTAGACACCTACCACAAGCCTAAACAACTAAACTGCGGGCATACTTATTGTAAAAATTGTCTAAATAGCATTTTAGTGTTTATAGAAGATGGAAGTGCTGAATTGTCTTGCCCATTAAGATGTCGCAGAAAAACAAAACTGAATCAAGATGAGACAGCGGCTTACGTCTTTAACTCTTTATTTCAATATCAGGGTTCGCATTTGCTTTATTTTACTTGGTAGAGTGTGAAACGTTTGGTAGATTTAAGATTTTTTGGTTTATAAGGTTCATAATTATAAGATATGCATGGCGTAATCAGAATGTTCGTGGTTTGGCAAATTTAGCAAGTTTTTTTGCCACAGTCACGGGTCAACCCATTCCTGGTGAGCCAGATTGGGCAGGCAATGTCGGTCATTAACTGATGTATAAGTGTGTATAAATATACCTGATGTATATGTGTGTATAAGTGTGTTACCCACATTGAAGTGGCTATATCCTGTATAAAAAGTCAAAATAATAATAAAAATATAAATCTCACAATTTTTCAGGTTTTAATGCCATCATAAAACATTAAGCAAAAATCTGAGCATTCAAATTCACAGAATGTTATAGCGGGATCATTATATCCAGAGCAATAAAAAAAAGTTGCATGTCTAATAATTTACGAAGAGGCAAGAAGGGTGTACTGATACAGTAATGAACAAAGACTCCGTTTTGAATCTTTTTTAAAAATTATCAGAACTGCAAAGTGAGTCAGCTGGAATCACAGCAGATATTTTTGGGCTCAAGATTTTTTAAACAAAATTTGAAGTAAAAAGGGCTAAGTGTTAAAGCGTGGTGATCATATACTCACTCATCTTTTTCCCTGGAAAAGAAATCACATTTTGAGAGAGCCAAAATACTGGGCGTCTTTCAGAGCCTCTTAAACGTCGAGAGGGCTTTTTACCCTGCTTAGTTTAGGTACATTATTTAAACAAATATAAATATTGGAAGATAATTAAAGTGACTGACTCAAAAATTAACAACAGAATGACAAACATGACAAAACTAGCTAGCTGTACTAAAATTAATTTTAATTATTTTAGTTAGCTAGCTACCTCATGCCCTGAATGGTCGCTTAAACTGAAAGATACCTGTATCCATACCTAAAAATAGCCAGGAATTTGAATCAATGCTATTAACATCAGCAGGTGTCATTTGTCAAATCAACTTAAGTTTGTCAAATCAACTTAAAAAACAAACACATGCTTTTCGTCAATCACCAACATGTTTTTCTGGAATTTTTAATTCCACACAGATCAAGCACAAAAAAGATATTTAAAGAAGCTTTTTTAGAGAATCTTTGAAAATTTAAAAGCAAAAATGAAAATAAAAAATTAAATGATCCATGCTAAAAATGCAATCTTAGGCAATCATCATAACAAATCCATCCCCACATTTTTCCTAATAGTACCTCAATCACAACATAATATCCAAATATCACGAAACCCTTCTCCGAAATAACATTTAAAAGAGATAATATTTTTATTTTTATTCAGACAAATTGGTAAAACAAAGTCTTTCTTGTGTCAGCAAAGTAAGTATGCAATCGTATTTTTAGCTGCTCCTGTACAACATGCAGTTTAAAGATCTGTGACGGATGTCAAAACCTACATTCTTATACCAAAAAATCTTTTACGAATGTCTTTTTCAATCAAAAATTGCAAGAATTCCAACCACTGTGTAAGCAACACGAATCGTTTGCAAAATATGTCTGTATTGACTGTGAAAATTTGTTAACATGTGTGTATTGCACACACACACGTAACATAAGAATCACCGGATAAAAAACGGTTCATGATTTGGATCTGGAAACGAAACAGTCGTTTCTGTCCTTTATCAACTCATTCGACAAAACTAAGGTTGTTTCGGGTGAGTTAATAAGAAAATACAACAACGCTCTAACGAGTTTTAAAACAGAGAGAGAAATATTTGGAAGAATCAAACAGCCTGTGATGTTGCTTGTAATGGAGCTACTAAACGATTACTTGAAAAGCATCGAGAAAAAACAGGAAGGCTGTTGAATTATTAGATAAGGTTTTTGACACAACTGTGAAAGACACTGGTGTAATAATAACTTCCTTTTTAACAACGTGAAATTATTACATTTCGATCATGAACCTATATAAATACAAAATATTAAAGCGATATTATTTTTTTTTTTGAAACAAAATGTTTCGAGCAGCTTGTCGTGAAGACGTTACTGTCGAACAATGTGTTTAATTCGGTCCCTTGACCGAAAAAACACATTTTGTTTTACATAGCGGTGTTGCTGCCTGTAGATAAGTTTAAATTGATTTATTTAAAAGACTGTGCGACAATGTGTTACATATGACTCTATTGTGTTAAAAATAAAATTTTGAAACAAGTACACCTACATTAACTTAAAGTCATTCCTCAGTATATTTGCAATGAAACATTTTTTTGCCAACTGTTTATAAATATGTTGCACATACCAATACCTTTGAAGCTTCTTTACAAGTCGTGAATATTCTTTAGAAATTTGTTTTACAGTTACTTCCATTGCATAGAGCTTAAAACGCTGATTAAGAAAATGTATAGGATTAGTCAGTGTTTATTTTGAATCGTGCGAAAATGATAATTTGAAAATTCCAAAAATTAGTTTTTTTGGTGTTACAGGCTCAGTTTTTGAAATTTCTAATTGAAATTTTCCCACTTGATGTATAAAAGGATGGGGAATATGTATTAAGTGATTTTGTGATTTGTGATTATGTAATTCTCAAGAGCTTTCTGGGATTAAATATTCCAATATCCCGATAATCGCAATTTTATCTACTGCAAATTTGTATTAAAGGTTTTCTCTCTTTTTATTAGCTTAAATTACCAACTGATTACCGAATTTTTAAAAACAAACATCAGGAGCACTTTTTAACGGATTATTCCATTGAAATATGACGTTTTATTTTAAGCAAATACGTCTCTACGAAGACACCCTTTAATCTGTGCAATAACCCACAGAAACTGCAATTAGTTGTAGAATAATTACGAATTTGAAATGGATTACCGGAAATGTAATTTAAAGAGCAAGGACGGATTAGATAATCCGCACAGGGTTGTCCAAATTACGTTTAGAAAAGGAGACAGATTTTTCGTAACATGCTAAGTTCTTTTTACAAACTAATTGAAACTAAATACAACATGTTTATGAAACTTTATAATAGGAACAAAATAAACTAAAGCAGTGTAAGGAGCACTGTGAAAAGACTAATTCCATTAACACTAATTCCACAACTTTGTTATATTGAGAACTTCTGTCTTGAAATTTTCAGTTTTTATTTTGCGATTTGAAGATGCCTCAGTACATCATTTTTGCCAAATAACGCCTTTGAAACATCTTGAAAACACTACCGGGAAACGAATTCCATAACTATGAGTGTTCAAGGATTGAAAGAATTCCAATAAAAATTAGCAACCTCAGTCTTAACATAAAAAAACAAATGTTAACAAGAAAAAGTTTAAGAGTGTTAAGGTTTTACATTCTAGCTTTTTGAAGCAATACATCACAGACATGTTTATCCAACTGCATTTTTTCGTTAACTTCAACATATGTATCGAATATTTCATCAGGAGATAAAACGATGCACGTAGGCAAAACTTAAAGTTGTTTGAAAGAAATGTTTCTGGAACGGGTGAATTTGAGGTATCCTTTGAATAATCTCTCTCCGGGAACAAAAACATGACTGTAAGGATCTGATAATTTCTCGTCAGTTGTTCCTTTTTCTGTCATCTGGACAAAGTGTAGCCGCTCTGCATTGCACCCAGTGAATAAAGTAACGAAGGAAAGAACCTCAAACTCAAAAATCTGTTCATCTCGATCGTCATTAGAATTTTCATCATCAAACACATCCAACATCTGTCGTGTCATCGAAATCCTGTTGTTCACCCTTTTCGCAATCTTCAAAGTTAAATCTCAAGCATGGGCCACAGTCACATAGATATTCTTTACAAAACACTGGTTTTCCTGACTCTAATACAATCATGTGTTGCTTCTTACAATTTGGGATAATCATCAGGACATTTTCTATTTGTCTTTTAGCACAGACTTCTTCAGCAGGAATGTTAGTGTACGAATATTGTGGGGTTTTTTTTAAATAGATAATCAGTTTGAATACATGAATGTAAAAAACACTGCAATGCAATGGCATCTAATTTGAATAGATGTTTTCTGAGCGATGGTTTGCCTTTTCAGAGAATAATTCTTCCTAGAAGGCTTCTTTAATTGATATTACTTCCCTTAATTGAAATTTAATGGTTGTTATAGTTGGAAGTCCGATGAACATTAATGGAATAGTGATTTTACCCTCTATATTCTATAGAATGGGAACGGTTATTAAAATTTAAAAATCAAGAAAATCGCTGGAATATCGCTGGAATATCGTCTTCCCGAACAGCTGGTTATCAATCTAAATCACTGAAGAAAAACTTATTCAAGCCTTTCCCGTCAATACTTTATCGTCATAATATGATATAATGAGCTTATAATCATGCCACATTCCATTTCCAGAGCCCTAGTTTTAAGCAAAGAACGAGAGTAGTTCCTCCCAGAACGCTTTTTTTCCCAAAATTTCTTGTTTAAAAGGATATTTTGTGACTTTACCACACAAAACGGGACCTTCAGTTTCTCCGGATGATGGGAGCCAATAATGATTACACTATTTAAACTATTATCAGCTTCTTTACTCTTGTCCTAACTTCAATGGAATATGAAATCCACGGAGACTCTTTAAATGGAATGAATTTTATACTTATGCCTTTTTGGAACATGCTTGTTCCATGTACATGTTAGAATTTGCGAAATTTGACATCTTGCTTGAAAATATTTTTATTTCTTTTCACCTTAGTTTTGACATTTGGACTTATATAATTCTTCCATAATCAGCTCAAAAAGTTTTTTTTCTAATGATACGTTATAATACCGACATGCCTTCTACAGAATTTCAGCCTAAGAGCCTTTGCGGATAAAAAGTTATTGTGGAAC
This sequence comes from Hydractinia symbiolongicarpus, assembly GCF_029227915.1. Lineage (NCBI taxonomy): Eukaryota > Metazoa > Cnidaria > Hydrozoa > Anthoathecata > Hydractiniidae > Hydractinia > Hydractinia symbiolongicarpus. The sequence continues at coordinate 18,106,447 of NC_079875.1, read as the reverse complement.
TTTCACTCCAAACAACAATGGAATAATTTCATACCAAAAGGCTTCAATCTTTAATGTGCTATAGCTTCTCAACGGCACTTGGCTTCTTGAGTCGGACAAAAATCATTGGAATATTTAATTCTTTATGCATCTAAGATATTCATTTGGTTTAAGAACAAATCAAGTTATACTATTGAGATACTGCCGCGAAGAAAGAGATAGAATTTACATTTTCGCACGATCTAAAATAAACACACAAATTATGTCTTTTTAATAAATAGGTATAGAGATATTAAGGTTTAAACGTCAACAACCCGTCTGTTTCGAAACGAAGCGTTGACACAAGTTTGAGGAAATTGGTCCCATTTTAGTCCCATGTAGTCCCTAGTTACCCACACAGTAAATGACGTCACATTCTTATTTTTCGACACACTACACCAATCGTTTTTCCTTGTTCTTTGTCATATTCTAAGTCAAAATACTCTTTCTTTACCTGTCTAACGTTAAGGCGCGCTATTATTTATTTGAGAGCGTTGATATTTTTAGGTTTTTAAACAAACAGATTGCTGGACGAAAAGAAACACATAATTCGTTTACCCACGGGCACCATTTTTGCAACTTAATATTTTAAGCCATCTAAATAAAGGCCCTAAATGATCTTTTACAATATTGCGTGCCTACAGTATTGTGAAAAATCACTATTAAAAATGCTAGCAATACACCTTTACGGTCAATCGGGAAAACTAACACTCCATGGCAGCTTCTTTAGCGATCGGAGGAGGTAAATATCACAACACGTTTTTTCGTGATAACTTTTCTTGCCGCGTTTTGTTTTTAATGAAAATTACACATAAGTTGTATGTTATTATTATTAACGTTTCCTGAAAATTTGAAAGAAATTGATACGACGGAAAAAACTGGAGAAAACACGCTTTCGTCTCTAACAAACTCTCATAAAAACACGATTTTTACCTCCTTTTTTCCGATATTGTAAAACGATGGAGAGCCGTAGGAACGCATGTACAATTGAATTATCGTAAAGGTGTATTATAAATATCATCGCACTGCAGAGAAGCGGCTTTTTGATCAGCTAAAAAAACAATTTAAGAAAGTTTTTCAGAAATTGTTAAAATGTTGGTGTTAATCTTTCCAGATTGCTACTTCCTCTCTTACGAATTGTAACATTCCTGTCTTGTTATTGCGTACATAAAGTTATATCTGGGGAAATTTTGGATAGTGCCAGTAAGTCAATGACTCTTAAATTCGACAGTCCGTATTTCGAATCTTCCTCTAAATCAAACAAATCTAAAGACACCACCAAATTTTATTAAGAAACTCTTATAAGTCAACTCCCGTAATTCAAACCTCTTTAATTCGAACATATTTTCAGGTTCCTACGGGTAAAATTCTATATGTAATTCAAATTCTTATGATGTAAAGAGGCCCTAAGCGCAATCGAAACTTATTTCGAATTTCAAATTTTCATTCGAATGTTTTGATTTTTAAAAAGAAAAGATGCCATCGATGAAATGAGTTGGTTTGATTGTGGAACCAGCAGCATCAAAGAAAAGGTTACACGAATAGAATAACCTATAATGAAAATATTAAGCCTTTTTAAGAGCCCGAGAAAGGGATTCTTTCTACTTGGAAAAAAGCAAATCAAGTTTTTATGATGTTTTATAAAAAGACAGCACTTTTAAAAAAGTAGCCAAACATGATCAAATTAAGAAGCTGTGCTTCCATGGTTAAAATGCGAACAGAAAGCATCCTAGTTAAATGGTGTCTTAATTAAGAAAAAGGCGTTGATTACACAAATAGAAAAGCAGGTTGGTTTATAATTTTTTTTATAATAAATGTTTCGTCTACAAAACGTTTAGGTAGACTTTTCTTGCGGCGACAATCTTTTTCTTCTTCTTTTCTGTTGGAACCTTTATCCCCAAAGCGTCATTTTTATTCATAAGTTTTGCTGTAATACTTTTGCATCTATTTTATCTTAGGAAATTAAGTATTTGCAAATTTTTCTGACTGTCTGAGGGGACAATAGCCATCGACAACTTTCTTCCCATTTTGGTAAACTCCAGATGATATTCAAGAAAGTTTTTGAAACAGTTATTAGTAAACCAACATTCGCAGATGTCGCGAACACTACCAGCAGAGATCGGAGGACTACAGTCTATAACTTCATAAAATAATTTTAAAGTGTTGAAAATATATATATAAAGCTGTTGATCTAGATCTTTTTTTGAATAAGAAACCGTCTAATATTGATGATTTCTTTAAACTATAAAATAGAAAATGAGAAAGAGAGATGAACATGCAGCAAATATTGAAAATAGTTCTTTCTCGAAATATCCAGTTGTTTAAAATTCGAACTTTCTGTCTCTAATTTGATTTTTTACTTTAGTCCTTTGAAATTACAATTAGAGTGACATTCCTTAATTTGAATCTCTCACCTGTTTTAACCAAAATTTGTTGCCCTTGAAGATCGTATTAAAGAGTCAACCGTATACCCCAATTTCAGTGTACGATACCTTTTTTCTAACATCGAAATTCATTAATGTGATATAATTAAATACATTTGGTACCAATAACTGTACATACTTTAATTAAGGAAAGGAATTTTGGGTGGCAGAATTTGACAGATTTGGTTGTATAAGCAAAAATCCAGCAAACTAAATAAGCGCAGAATGTATAATTTAAAAAGGTAAATTAACTTCCAAGTTTTGTCACCCGCCAAATTGCCAATTTTTTAAGGTGTTAATTTATCACGTATATACTTAATTTAACAAATTTGACAAAAAGTTTATTTCTAAGGCTCATTTTCATTCAACTGCATTTTCCGCTACCGTAATGCATCAATTAAGCGCTCCCTTCTTATAAACGCTCCCCTTGATTAAACGCCCCCCCCCTAAATATCAAAATATTTAATAAACGCCCTCTATTATAAACGCCCCCTCGAATAAACGGCCCCTATCAAAAGGGGCGTTTAATCGAAACAGCAGCAATGCTCATGTTATATTCCTCTCCCTGGCCTATGTATGGCATGGCAGTGTACTACGAATAAAAACAAAGTTTAATTGTTTCAAAATTTTATTATTTCTTATAAACAGGAAACTTTCTGTACACTCCTTTTCGTCTTAAAATAAGTTTTATTGTTGGAAACAGTTCCTTCCTCTTCAACAGTTCCCTTTCGAACGTCTCTGCATCTTTTTTGCGACTTGTCTCAAAACTAAACTTTGTAGGAACAACCAAACCAACCTCTGTTTGCCTTTTCCCTGTCACTACCACACGTATCATATTGTCTTTACTTTGGTTGAGAAAATGATAGCAACATTTTTCAATAAACGCCCCCCTCGATTAAACGCCCCCCTCGATTAAACGCCACCTCGATTAAACGCCCCCATAAATATCAAAATATTTAATAAACGCCCCCGGAGTTTAATCGATGCATTACTAGCACAAAGAGCTCACGAGCTTTTTTGTTAGCGCATGTGCACTTGGAATAACCTCTCTATTTTTTTAAAAATGCGCATGCGCTAACAAACTAATTAGTTTATCACCAACCATGAGTAACTTATTTTTTGTCAATAACAATACGAGTTAAAGAAAACAAAAAAGTGACAGTACCGTAATTTAAGTAACTTCCCATCAAAAATGTTTTGAAACAAGGCATAAGAAACATTTAATTTAAATAAAAAATTATATGGACGCAATAAGAAAGTGTGGTACTTGGTGCGTGGGTAAAGTAGAAAGTTTATTAGGGACGGTGCAATGACTGGTGAATCCTCGAATATTATAATAACCGTATGGTCTCACTTTGATATTTGATACTGGCACAGAAGATGTTTTGTAAAAAGTAAATATGGAATAAAAAAGCACTCGTATCAAGTAAACGAGCTGTAAGTCACTCCTGTAAAACTCCCTATAGCTAAAGTAATTGTTCAAGTTCTAAACAACCCATTATTTTATTTTTCAATTAATGACATTTTCTTACCATTGTTTACAATGATTAAACTTTGGCCAAAATACGTCGCATACCTTAATCTTCCGATACTACATAGCGAACTTAAAATTTTTAAAATGGCAGTACTATCGTTAAAAATGTAACTAAATATTGAAAATTATGTAGAATGTTCAAAACGCCAAACTGAATAGCTAGAAATTTTTTATAATCCTATAAGTCATTGCAAAACTGTTGAATAAGCTACAATCAATACAGAGCTACAATCCTAGTCAGAATATGTTGACACAAGACAGCTAACTTCGAAGTTTGCCACCACAAATCACGCTTTGTTTTTATAAGAACACGCTTATAAGAAACCTGAGACTCAAAATTTGAAAATATTATGAAACTTAGCTTGGCTCAGTTTCCTCCAGACCATAAACTTAGGGAAAATACCGGCAAACAAAGCTTTTGAACGTTGCTTGGCCTAAGAAATTATTAAGAAACTTTTAGCCTCAAAATCGAAAAGAATAAGAAACTTGAGTCTCAGTAGCCATAACTGGTTTCTTATAAAAAAAAACGTGTAATTGCATAGGATATTTTTACATTACATTTATGCTTTTTGAACTTGTCAACCTTCGCTTATGAATGTTCTGAATTTTCACCGTGTTAAGCTTTTGCCCACGAAAAACAGCGAAAAAAACCTCCTTTCCATATTTTTGTTCAGGATTGTGGTTCATGATGTCATGTATAATGATTGAAAATTTAAAGTCCAAAATCATAATAACCAATCGAGATTGCTTAAAAAAGTAGACAAATCCTAGCCAACTTTTCCAGTTCTTTCATATATAGACAGGAAGCTAAGAGCCTAAAACATATGAAGAATTGGATTTTGATGGGACAAATTAAAAACCACACTATGATGATTGTCAACACTTATGAACTCTAAATATATTTACTGGTCCTTCTACTTTTACTTGCTGAACACACAATTAACTTTTTTCTCTAATAAATTTAAAAACACATCACATGTTGAAATCTGCTGCCATGTTGATTAGTGAAAATATTTTCTCTCAATATTAAAATCTACACGTCAGGGGGTCAATCTTCAAACTTGATCAAACAAAATCTTAGACAGTTGTTAGTTTTTAAATTCAATTAACTAACAAAGAATGAATCTTAATATAATCTCTATATATTTTCTTTTTTGAATTTCCGCGCCCGAAGGCGTAGGAAATTCTTTAAAACCGTCGTTTTTTTCTTTTGGAGCATTTTTTGAGAAAAAATCGACCCTGGGATTTCACGTTCCTCTGATTTTTTGTTACCTAAATGTCATTTTAGGCCAAAATTGGTTCAAAAATTAAAACTACTTTATTTTCCACAATATTTGGCACAGTTAACAAAAAAAGTATGCTGAACATGATGGTGACATCAAAATTTCGATTTTTGGCCACCTTAAATGTCATTTTAGGCCAAAATTTGTCCAAAAATTAAAACTACTTTATTTTCGACAAAATTTCGCACAGATCACAAAAAAAATATGTTGAACATGATGGTGACATCAAAATTTTGATTTTTTGCCACCTGAAATGTCATTTTAGACCAAAATTGGTCCAAAAAATTAAACTACTTTATTTTCGACAAAATTTGGCACAGTTAATAAAAAAAGTATGCTGAACATGATGGTGGCATCAAAATTTCGATTTTTGGCCACCTAAATGTCATTTTAGGCAAAAATTGGTCCAAAAATTAAAACTACTTTATTTTCGACAAAATTTGGCACAGTTAATAAAGAAAGTATGCTGAACATGATGGTAGCATCAAAATTTTGTTTTTTTGTCAACTAAATGCCGTTTAAGACCATAAACGTTTCAATCGGAAGACCACTTTCAACCATGAATGATAGGCTATAATTTTTGTTCGCAATTTCTTTTAAAGTGTGAGTTTATTATGACACGTTTCGTTTTGTTTGCGTTTGTTGTAAGATGTAATGTCACTTGTGTGTCTTCAAGCACCAAACTTCTTCGAATGTTTGGCACGATACAACGAATTAGCAGGTTGTCATCAAATATTTTGGTAGCGAGCGGAAATTCTTAGAGCCCCCAGGGCTTCTTGTTATTGTTTAAATAAACATATCTTTTAATTTTTACAATTTTTTTTATACCATACAATTGAACCCCGTCTTTTTAACAAAATGTTACAATTCTATTTCGAAAATTCCACGCTTATTTTATAAATAGTATTAGTTATTAACGCTAGGCTGTCACAATCCAGTTATCCATGTGATAAGTCTTCTGACACCTCTAGGTTAAAACTCCTAATGACTAAAGGATCAATAGGCCATGCTTTCACAGTCTCCCTAGGTAGTAGATAGGGACAGTGGGAATGTCGTTAATCCATTCATGCGCGTCACTAATTAGATGACGAGGCATTTGGCTAAGTACTGTTATTTTTCCGGTTATAAAGGGGCGGTGCCCTGTGTACAGATATATTTACTATTGCGTAACCTAGTTTTCATCCAATTAGTTTGTTACTGCGAACCTACCCCAAGTGTTTGTTAGTAAGGCGGGGCAAATGACCAATTCGGGCCATTGCTGACCACAGAGGTTTACCATAAATTATACCCCTCAGTTAGCGAGGCGATCGCATGAAGAACTTTCATATCTTT